>NC_140579.1:717987690-720387690 GCF_964204655.1 Triturus cristatus
CACGACCTCCTACACTGCCTGAACACCACTGCCCTGCCCTAAACCCTGAAACACCACCCCCTGCACGACCTCCTACACTGCCCAAACACCACTGCACTGCCCTAAATCCTGTAACACCACCCCCAGCATGACCCCCTACTCTGCCCACACACTACTGCTCTGCCCTAAACCCTAAAACACCAGTCCCAGCACGACCCTCTACACTGCCCGAACAACACTGCACTAAACCCTGAAACACCAGCCCCCAACAAGACCCCATACACTGCCCGAACACCACTGCACTGCCCTAAACCCTGAAACACCACCCCCAGCATGACCCCCTACACTGCCCGAACACAACTGCACTGCCCTAAACCCTAAACCACCCCCAAAACGACCCCCTACACTGCTCGAACACCACTGCACTGCCGTGAACCCTAAAACACGACCCCTACACTGCCCGAACACCACTGCACTGCCCTAAATTCTGAAACACCAGCCCCAGAACGACCCCGTACACTGCCCGAACACCACTGCCCTAAACCCTGAAACACCACCCCCTGCAAGACCCCCTACACTGCCCGAACATTACTGCCCTGCCCTAAACCCTGAAACACCACCCCCAGCAAAACCCCCTACACTGCCCTAAACCCTGAAACACCACCCCAAGTATGACCCCCTACACTGCCCGAACAACACTGCATTGCCCTAAACCCTGAATCACCAACCCCAGCACGACCCCCTACACTGCCTGAACACTACTGCCCTGCCCTAAACCCTGAAACACCACCCCAGCACGACCCCGTACACTGTCCGAACACCACTGCACTGCCCTAAACCCTGAAACACCACCCCCAGCAAGACCCCGTACACTGCCTGAAAGACACTGCCCTTAACCCCAAAACATCACCCCCAGCACGACCCCCTACACTGCCCGAACATCACTGCCCTAAACCCTGAAACACCAACCCCAGCACGACCCCCTACACTGCCCGAACACCACTGCACTGCCCTAAACCCTGAAACACCAGCCCCAGCACGACACCCTACACTGCCCGAACACCACTGCTCTGCCCTAAATTCTGAAACACCAACCCCAGAACGACCCCGTACACTGCCCGAACACCACTGCCCTAAACCCTGAAACACCACCCCCTGCAAGACCCCCTACACTGCCCGAACACCACTGCACTGTCCTACACCCTGAAACAGCACTCCCAGCACGACTCCCTACACTGCCCAAACACCACTGCACTGCCCTAAACCCTGAAACACCACACCCAGCATGACCCCCTACACTGCCCGAATACCACTGCACTGCCCTAAACTCTAAACCACCCCCAAAACCACCCCCTACACTGCTCGAACACCACTGCTCAGCCGTAAACCCTGAAACACCACCCCCAGCAAGACCCCCTACACTGCCCGAACACCACTGCACTGCCCTAAACCCTGAATCACCACCCCCAGCACGACCCCCTACACTGCCCGAACACCACTGCACTGCCCTAAACCCTGAAACACCACCCCCGGCACGACCCCATACACTGCCCAAACACCACTGCACTACCCTAAACCCTGAAACACCACCCCCAGCAAGACCCCCTACACTGCCCAAACACCACTGCACTGCCCTAAACCCTGAAACACCACCCCCAGCGAGACCCCCTACACTGCCCGAACACCACTGCACTACCCTAAACCCTGAAACACCACCCCCAGTGAGACCCCTTACACTGCCCAAACACCACTGCCCTAAACCCTGAAACACCACCTCCTGCAAGTCCCCCTACACTGCCCGAACACCACTGCCCTGCCCTAAATCCTGAAACACCACCCCCTGCACGACCTCCTACACTGCCCGAACACCACTGCCCTGCCCTAAACCCTGAAACACCACCCCCTGCACGACCTCCTACACTGCCCAAACACCACTGCACTGCCCTATACCCTGAAACACCACCCCCAGCACGACCCCTACACTGCGCGAACACCACTGCTTTGCCCTAAACCCTGTAACACCACCCCCAGCATGACCCCCTACTCTGCCCACACACTACTGCTCTGCCCTAAACCCTAAAACACCAGTCCCAGCACGACCCTCTACACTGCCCGAACAACACTGCACTAAACCCTGAAACACCAGCCCCCAACAAGACCCCATACACTGCCCGAACACCACTGCACTGCCCTAAACCCTGAAACACCACCCCCAGCATGACCCCCTACACTGCCCGAACACAACTGCACTGCCCTAAACCCTAAACCACCCCCAAAACGACCCCCTACACTGCTCGAACACCACTGCACTGCCGTGAACCCTAAAACACGACCCCTACACTGCCCGAACACCACTGCACTGCCCTAAATTCTGAAACACCAGCCCCAGAACGACCCCGTACACTGCCCGAACACCACTGCCCTAAACCCTGAAACACCACCCCCTGCAAGACCCCCTACACTGCCCGAAGATTACTGCCCTGCCCTAAACCCTGAAACACCACCCCCAGCAAGACCCCGTACACTGCCTGAACACCACTGCCCTTAACCCCAAAAACAACCCCCTGCACGACCCCTACAATGCCCGAACACCACTGCCTAACCCCTGAAATACCACCCCCAGCAAGACCCCCTACACTGCCCTAACACCACTGCACTGTCCTAAACCCTGAAACAGCACTCCCAGCACGACTCCCTACACTGCCCGAACACCACTGCACTGCCCTAAACCCTGAAACACCACACCCAGCATGACCCCCTACACTGCCCGAACACCACTGCACTGCCCTAAACTCTAAACCACCCCCAAAACGACCCCCTACACTGCTCGAACACCACTGCTCAGCCGTAAACCCTGAAACACCACCCCCAGCAAGACCCCCTACACTGCCCGAACACCACTGCACTGCCCTAAACCCTGAAACACCACCCCCAGCAAAACCCCCTACACTGCCCTAAACCCTGAAACACCACCCCAAGCATGACCCCCTACACTGCCCGAACAATACTGCACTGCCCTAAACCCTGAATCACTACCCCCAGCACGACCCCCTACACTGCCCGAACACCACTGCACTGCCCTAAACCCTGAAACACCACCCCCGGCACGACCCCATACACTGCCCAAACACCACTGCACTACCCTAAACCCTGAAACACCACCCCCAGCAAGACCCCCTACACTGCCCAAACACCACTGCACTGCCCTAAACCCTGAAACACCACCCCCAGCGAGACCCCCTTCACTGCCCGAACACCACTGCACTACCCTAAACCCTGAAACACCACCCCAGTGAGACCCCTTACACTGCCCAAACACCACTGCCCTAAACCCTGAAACACCACCTCCTGCAAGTCCCCCTACACTGCCCGAACACCACTGCCCTGCCCTAAATCCTGAAACACCACCCCCTGCACGACCTCCTACACTGCCCGAACACCACTGCCCTGCCCTAAACCCTGAAACACCACCCCCTGCACGACCTCCTACACTGCCCGAACACCACTGCACTGCCCTATACCCTGAAACACCACCCCCAGCACGACCCCTACACTGCGCGAACACCACTGCTTTGCCCTAAACCCTGTAACACCACCCCCAGCATGACCCCCTACTCTGCCCACACACTACTGCTCTGCCCTAAACCCTAAAACACCAGTCCCAGCACGACCCTCTACACTGCCCGAACAACACTGCACTAAACCCTGAAACACCAGCCCCCAACAAGACCCCATACACTGCCCGAACACCACTGCACTGCCCTAAACCCTGAAACACCACCCCCAGCATGACCCCCTACACTGCCCGAACACAACTGCACTGCCCTAAACCCTAAACCACCCCCAAAACGACCCCCTACACTGCTCGAACACCACTGCACTGCCGTGAACCCTAAAACACGACCCCCTACACTGCCCGAACACCACTGCACTGCCCTAAACCCTGAAACACCACCCCCAGCAAAACCCCCTACACTGCCCTAAACCCTGAAACACCACCCCAAGTATGACCCCCTACACTGCCCGAACAACACTGCATTGCCCTAAACCCTGAATCACCAACCCCAGCACGACCCCCTACGCTGCCTGAACACTACTGCCCTGCCCTAAACCCTGAAACACCACCCCAGCACGACCCCGTACACTGTCCGAACACCACTGCACTGCCCTAAACCCTGAAACACCACCCCCAGCAAGACCCCGTACACTGCCTGAAAGACACTGCCCTTAACCCCAAAACATCACCCCCAGCACGACCCCCTACACTGCCCGAACATCACTGCCCTAAACCCTGAAACACCAACCCCAGCACGACCCCCTACACTGCCCGAACACCACTGCACTGCCATAAACCCTGAAAAACCAGCCCCAGCACAACCCCCTACACTGCCCGAACACCACTGCACTGCCCTAAACCCTAAAACACCAGCCCCAGCACGACACCCTACACTGCCCGAAGACCACTGCTCTGCCCTAAATCCTGAAACACCAGCCCCAGAACGACCCCCTACTCTGCCCGAACACCACTGCCCTAAACCCTGAAACACCACCCCCTGCAAAACCCCCTACACTGCCCGAAAACCACTGCCCTGCCCTAAACCCTGAAACACCAGCCCCAGAACGACCCCCTACTCTGCCCGAACACCACTGCCCTAAACCCTGAAACACCACCCCCAGCAAGACCCCGTACACTGCCTGAACACCACTGCCCTTAACCCCAAAACACCACCCCCTGCACAACCCCCTACAATGCCCGAACCCCCCTGCCCTAACCCCTGAAACACGACCCCCAGCAAGACCCCCTACACTGCCCTAACACCACTGCACTGTCCTAAACCCTGAAACAGCACCCCCAGCACGACCCCCTACACTGCCCGAACACCACTGCACTGCCCTAAACCCTGAAACACCACCCCCAGCATGACCCCCTACATTGCCCGAACACCACTGCACTACCCTAAACCCTAAACCCTAAACCACCCCCAAAACGACCCCCTACACTGCTCGAACACCACTGCTCTGCCGTAAACCCTGAAACACCACCCCCAGCAAGACCCCCTACACTGCCCGAACACCACTGCACTGCCCTAAACCCTGAAACACCACCCCCAGCAAAACCCCCTACACTGCCCTAAACCCTGAAACACCACCCCAAGCATGACCCCCTACACTGCCCAAACACTGCACTGCCCTAAACCCTGAATCACCACCCCTGGCACGACACCATACACTGCCTGAACACCACTGCACTACCCTAAACCCTGAAACACCACCCCCAACAAGACCCCCTACACTGCCCAAACACCACTGCACTGCCCTAGACCCTGAAACACCACCCCAGCGAGACCCCCTACACTGCCCGAACACCACTGCACTACCCTAAACCCTGAAACACCACCCCCAGCGAGACCCCCTACACTGCCCAAACACCACTGCCCTAAACCCTGAAACACCACCCCCTGCAAGTCCCCCTACGCTGCCCGAACACCACTGCCCTGCCCTAAACCCTGAAACACCACCCCCTGCACGACCTCTTACACTGCCCGAACACCACTGCCCTGCCCTAACCCCGGAAACACCACCCCCTGCACGACCTCCTACACTGCCCGAACACCACTGCACTGCCCTATACCCTGAAACACCACCCCCAGCACGACCCCCTACAATGCGCAAACACCACTGCTTTGCCCTAAACCCTGTAACACCACCCCCAGCACGACCCCCTACTCTGCCCACACACTACTGCTCTGCCCTAAACCCTGAAACACCAGTCCCAGCACGACCCCCTACACTGCCTGAACAACAATGCACTAAACCCTGAAACACCACCCCCCAACAAGACCCCATACACTGCCCGAACACCACTGCACTGCCCTAAACCCTGAAACACCACCCCCAGCACGACCCCCTACACTGCCCGAACACCACTGCACTGCCCTAAACCCTAAACCACCCCCAAAACGACCTCCTACACTGCTCGAACACCACTGCACTGCCGTAAACCCTGAAACACCACCCCCAGCAAGACCCCCTACACTGCCCGAACACCACTGCACTGCCCTAAACCCTGAAACACCACCCCCAGCACGACCCCCTACACTGCCCGAACACCACTGCACTGCCTTAAACCCTGAAAGACCATCCCAAGCTCGACCCCCTACACTGCCCGAACACCACTGCCCTAAACCCTGAAACACCAGCCCCAGCACAACCCCCTACACTGCCCGAACACCACTGCACTGCCCTAAACCCTGAAACACCAGCCCCACCACGACCCCTACACTGCCCGAACACCACTGCACTGCCCTAAACCCTGAAACACCACCCCCAGCAAGACCCCCTACACTGCCCTAAACCCTTAAACACCACCCCAAGCATGACCCCTTACACTGCCCGAACAACACTGCACTGCCCTAAACCCTGAAACACCACCCCCAGCAAGACCCCCTACACTGCCCAAACACCGCTGCGCTGCCCTAAACCCTGAAACACCACCCCCAGCGAGACCCCCTACACTGTCCGAACACCACTGCACTACCCTAAACCCTGAAACACCACCCCCAGCGAGACCCCCTACACTGCCCAAACACCACTGCCCTAAACCCTGAAACACCACCCCCTGCAAGTCCCCCTACACTGCCCGAACACCACTGCCCTGCCCTAAACCCTGAAACACCTCCCCTGCACGACCTCCTACACTGCCCGAACACCACTGCCCTGCCCTAAACCCTGAAGCACCACCCCCTGCACGACCTCCTACACTGCCCGAACACCACTGCACTGCCCTATACCCTGAAACACCACCCCAGCACGACCCCCTACACTGCGCGAACACCACTGCTTTGCCCTAAACCCTGTAACACCACCCCCAGCACGACCCCCTACTCTGCCCACACACTACTGCTCTGCCCTAAACCCTGAAACACCAGTCCCAGCACGACCCCCTACACTGCCTGAACAACACTGCACTAAACCCTGAAACACCACCCCCAGCACGACCCCCTACACTGCCCGAACACCACTGCACTGCCCTAAACCACCCCCAAAACGACCCCCTACACTGCTCGAACACCACTGCACTGCTGTAAACCCTGAAACACCAGCCCCAGCAAGACCCCCTACACTGCCCGAACACCACTGCACTGCCCTAAACCCTGAAACACCACCCCCAGCAAAACCCCCTACACTGCGCTAAACCCTGAAACACCACCCCAAGTATGACCCCCTACACTGCACGAACAACACTGCATTGCCCTAAACCCTGAATCACCAACCCCAGCATGACCCCCTACACTGCCCGAACACCATTGCACTGCCCTAAACCCTGAAACACTACCCCCAGCACGACCCCTACAATGCCCGAACACCAGTGCACTGCCCTATACCCTGAAAGACCACCCCAGCACGACCCCCTACACTGCCCGAACACCACTGCACTGCCCTAAACCCTGAAACACCACCCCCAGCAAGACCCCCTACACTGCCCGAACACCACTGCACTGCCCTAATCCCTGAAACACCACCCCCAGCAAGACCCCCTTTACTGCCCTAAATCCTGAAACACCACCCCAAGCATGACCCCCTACACTGCCCGAACAACACTGCACTGCCCTAAACCCTGAATCACCACCCCCAGCATGACCCCTACTCTGCCCGAACACCACTGCCATGCCCTAAACCCTGAAACACCACCCCCAGCACGACCCCGTACACTGTCCGAACACCACTGCACTGCCTTAAACCCTGAATCACCACCCCAAGCATGACCCCCTACACTGCCCGAACAACACTGCACTGCCCTAAACCCTGAAACACCACCCCAAGTATGACCCCCTACACTGCACGAACAACACTGCATTGCCCTAAACCCTGAATCACCAACCCCAGCATGACCCCCTACACTGCCCGAACACCACTGCACTGCCCTAAACCCTGAAACACTACCCCAGCACGACCCCTACACTGCCCGAACACCACTGCACTGCCCTATACCCTGAAACACCACCCCCAGCACAACCCCCTACACTGCGCGAACACCACTGCTTTGCCCTAAACCCTGTAACACCACCCCCAGCACGACCCCCTACTCTGCCCACACACTACTGCTCTGCCCTAAACCCTGAAACACCAGTCCCAGCACGACCCCCTACACTGCCTGAACAACACTGCACTAAACCCTGAAACACCACCCCCAGCACGACCCCCTACACTGCCCGAACACCACTGCACTGCCCTAAACCACCCCCAAAACGACCCCTACACTGCTCGAACACCACTGCACTGCCGTAAACCCTGAAACACCACCCCCAGCAAGACCCCCTACACTCTCCGAACACCACTGCACTGCCCTAAACCCTGAAACACCACCCCCAGCAAAACCCCCTACACTGCGCTAAACCCTGAAACACCACCCCAAGTATGACCCCCTACACTGCACGAACAACACTGCATTGCCCTAAACCCTGAATCACCAACCCCAGCATGACCCCCTACACTGCCCGAACACCACTGCACTGCCCTAAACCCTGAAACACTACCCCCAGCACGACCCCTACACTGCCCGAACACCACTGCACTGCCCTATACCCTGAAACACCACCCCCAGCAAGACCCCCTACACTGCCCTAAACCCTGAAACACCACCCCAAGCATGACCCCCTACACTGCCCGAACAACACTGCACTGCCCTAAACCCTGAATCACCACCCCCAGCATGACCCCTACACTGCCCGAACACCACTGCCATGCCCTAAACCCTGAAACACCACCCCCAGCACGACCCCGTACACTGTCCGAACACCACTGCACTGCCTTAAACCCTGAATCACCACCCCCAGCACGACCCCCTATACTGCCCGAACACCACTGCCCTAAACCCTGAAACACCACCCCCAGCACGACCCCGTACACTTTCCGAACACCACTGCACTGCCCTAAACCCTGAAACACCACCCCCAGCAAGACCCCCTACACTGCCCGAATACCACTGCACTGCCCTTAACCCTGAAACACCACCCCCAGCAAGACCCTGTACACTGCCTGAACACCACTGCCCTTAACCCCAAAACATCACCCCCAGCACGACCCCCTACACTTCCCGAACATCACCGCCCTAAACCCTGAAACACCAACCCCAGCACGACCCCCTTCACTGCCCGAACACCACTACACTGCCCTAAACCCTGAAAAACCAGCCCCAGCACAACCCCCTACACTGCCCGAACACCACTGTACTGCCCTAAACCCTGAAACACCAGCCCCAGCACGACACCCTACACTGCCCGAACACCACTGCTCTGCCCTAAATCCTGAAACACCAGCGCCAGAACGACCCCCTACACTGCCCGAACACCACTGCCCTAAACCCTGAAACAACAGCCCCAGCACGACACCCTACACTGCCCGAACACCACTGCTCTGCCCTAAATCCTGAAACACCACCCCCTGCAAGACCCCGTACACTGCCCGAACACCACTGCCCTGCTCTAAACCCTGAAACACCACCCCCTGCACGACCCCCTGCACTGCCCGAACACCACTGCACTGCCCTATACCCTGAAACACCACCCCCAGCATGACCCCCTACACTGCCCAAACACTGCACTAAACTCTGAAACACCACCCCCCAACAAGACCCCCTACACTGCCCGAACACCACTGCACTGCCCTAAACCCTGAAACACCAGCCCCAGCACGACCCCCTATACTTCCCGAATTCCACTGCACTACCCGAAACCTTGAAACACCACCCCAGCATGACCCCCTACTCTGCCCGAACACCACTGCCCTAAACCCTGAAACACCACCCCCTGCAAGACCCCCTACATTGCCCGAACACCACTGCCCTGCCCTAAACCCTGAAACACCACTCCCTGCACGATCCCCTACACTGCCCGAACACCACTGCCCTAACCCCTGAAACACCACCCCCAGCAAGACCCCCTACACTGCCCGAACACCACTGCACTGCCCTAAACCCTGAAACACCACCCCCAGCACGACCCCCTACACTGCCCGAACACTACTGCACTGCCCTAAACCCTAAACCATCCCCAAAACGACCCCCTACACTGCTCGAACACCACTGCACTGCCCTAAACCCTGAAACACCACCCCCAGCAAGACCCCCTACACTGCCCGAACACCACTGCACTGCCCTAAACCCTGAAACACCACCCCCAGCAAAACCCCCTACACTGCCCTAAACCCTGAAACACCACCCCAAGCATGACCCCCTACACTGCCCGAACAACACTGCACTGCCCTAAACCCTGAAACACCACCCCCAGCACGACCCCATACACTGCCCGAACACCACTGCACTGCCCTAAACCCTGAAACACCACCCCCAGCAAGACCCCCTACACTGCCCAAACACCACTGCACTGCCCTAAGCCCTGAAACACCACCCCCAGCGAGACCCCCTACACTGCCCGAACACCACTGCACTACCCTAAACCCTGAAACACCACCTCCAGCGAGACCCCCTACACTGCCCAAACACCACTGCCCTAAACCCTGAAACACCACCCCCTGCAAGTCCCCCTACACTGCCCGAACACCACTGCCCTGCCCTAAACCCTGAAACACCACCCCCTGCACGACCTCCTACACTGCCCGAACACCACTGCCCTGCCCTAAACCCTGAAACACAACCCTCTGCACGATCTCCTAC
Organism: Triturus cristatus; assembly: GCF_964204655.1. Lineage (NCBI taxonomy): Eukaryota > Metazoa > Chordata > Amphibia > Caudata > Salamandridae > Triturus > Triturus cristatus. The sequence goes on from NC_140579.1 coordinate 717,998,345, forward strand.
ACTGCCCGAACACCACTACACTGCCCTAAACCCTGAAACACCACCCCCTGCAAGTCCCCCTACACTGCCCGAACACCACTGCCCTGCCCTAAACCCTGAAACACCACCCCCTGCACGACCCCCTACACTGCCCGAACACCACTGCACTGTCCTAAACCCTGAAACAGCACCCCCAGCACGACCCCCTACACTGCCCAAACACCACTGCACTGCCCTAAACCCTGAAACACCCCCCCAGCACGACCCCCTACACTGCCCGAACACCACTGCACTGCCCTAAACCCTAAACCACCCCCAAAACGACCCCCTACACTGCCCGAACACCACTGCACTGCCCTAAACCCTGAAACACCACCCCCAGCAAAACCCCCTACACTGCCCTAAACCCTGAAACACCACCCCAAGCATGACCCCCTACACTGACCGAACAACACTGCACTGCCCTAAACCCTGAATCACCACCCCCAGCACGAGCCTCTACACTGCCCGTACACCGCTGCACTGCCCTAAACCCTGAAACACCACCCTCAGCACGACCCCATACACTGCCCGAACACCACTGCACTACCCTAAACCCTGAAAGACCACCCCCAGCGAGACCCCCTACACTGCCCAAACACCACTGCCCTAAACCCTGAAACACCACCCCCTGCAAGTCCCCCTACACTGCCCGAACACCACTGCCCTGCCCTAAACCCTGAAACACCACCCCTGCACGACCTCCTACACTGCCCGAACACCACTGCCCTGCCCTAAACCCTGAAACACCACCCCCTGCACGACCTCCTACACTGCCCGAACACCACTGCACTGCCCTATACCCCGAAACACCAGCCCCAGCACGACCCCCTACTCTGCCCACACACTACTGCTCTGCCCTAAACCCTGAAACACCAGTCCCAGCACGACCCCCTACACTGCCCGAACAACACTGCACTAAACCCTTAAACACCACCCCCCAACAAGAACCCATACACTGCCCGAACACCACTGCACTGCCCTAAACCCTGAAACAACACTCCCAGCAAGACCCCCTACACTGCCTGAACACCCCTGCACTGCCCTAAACCCTGAAACACCACCCCCAGCTCGACCCCCTACACTGCCCGAACACCACTGCACTGCCCTAAACCCTAAACCACCCCCAAAACGACCCCCTACACTACTCGAACACCGCTGCACTGCCCAACGCCACCTCCTGCACGACCCCCTACACTGCCCGAACACCACTCCACTGCCCTAAACCCTGAAACACCACCCTCTGCATGACTCCCTACACTGCCCGAACACCACTGCACTGCCCTATACCCTGAAACACCACCCCAGCACGACCCTCCAGATTGCGCGAACACCACTGGTTTGCCATAAACCCTGTAACACCACCCCCAGCATAACCCCTACTCTGCCCACACACTACTGCTCTGCCCTAAACCCTGAAACACCACCCCCAGCATGACCCCTACTCTGCCCACACACTACTGCTCTGCCCTAAACCCTGAAACACCAGCCCCAGCACGACCCCTTACACTGCCCGAACACAACTGCTCTGCCCTAAACCCTGAATCACCAGCCCCAGCTCGACCCCTACACTGCCCGAAAACCACTTCACTGCCCTAAACCCTGAAACACTAGCCCCAGCAAGACCCCCTACACTGCCCGAACACCACTGCACTGCCCTAAACCCTGAAACAACAGCCCCGGCACAACTCCCTACCCTGCCCAAACACCACTGCCCTAAAGCCTGAAACACCACCCCCACCATGACCCCCTACACTGCCCAAACACCACTCCACTGCCCTAAACCCTGAAACACTACCCCCAGCAAGACCCCCTACACTGCTCGAACACCACTGCCCTAAAACCTGAAACATCACCCCCAGCAAGACCCCCCTACACGGCCTGAACACCACTGCCCTAAACCCTGAAACACCAGCCCCAGCACAACCCCCTACACTGCCCGAACACCACTGCCCTAAACCCTGAAACACCAGCCCCAGCACAACCCCCTACACTGCCCGAACACCACTGCACTGCCCTAAACCCTGAAACACTACCCCCAGCAAGACCCCCTACACTGCTCGAACACCACTGCCCTAAAACCTTAAACATCACCCCCAGCAAGACCCCCCTACACGGCCCGAACACCACTGCCCTAAACCCTGAAACACGAGCCCCAGCACAACCCCCTACACTGCCCGAACACCACTGCACTGCCCTAAACCCTGAAATACCAGCCCCAGCACGACCCCTACACTGCCTGAACACCACTGCACTGCCCTAAACCCTGAAACACCAGCCCCAGCACGACCCCCTACACTGCCCAAACACCAATGCACTGTCCTAAGCCCTAAAACACTACCCCAGCACGACCCCCTACACTGCCCGAATACCACTGCACTGTCCTAAACCCTGAAACACCACCCCCAGCAAGACCCTCTACACTGCCGAACACCACTGCACTGCCCTAAACCCTGAAACACCAGCCTCAGCTCGACCCCCTACACTGTCCGAACACCACTGCACTGCTCTAAACCCTGAAACACCACCCCAGCACGACCCCCTACACTGCCCTAAACCCTAAAACACTACCCCAGCACGACCCTCTACACTGCCCATACACCGGTGCACTGTCTTAAACCCTGAAACACCACCCCCAGCACGACCCCTAAACTGGACGAACACCACTTCTCTGCCCTAAACCCTGAAACACCAGCCCCAGCACGACCCCTACACTGCCCAAACACCACTGCACTGCCCTAAACCCTGAAACACCACCCCCAGCAAGACCCCCTACACTGCCCAAACACCACTGCCCTAAACCCCGAAACACCACCCCAGCATGACCCCCTACACTGCCCAAACACCACTGCCCTAAACCCCGAAACACCAGCCCCAGCACGACCCCCCTACACTGCCCGAACACCACTGCACTGCCCTAAACCCTGAAACACCACCCCAGCACGACCCCCTAAACTACCCGAACATCACTGCACTGCCCTAAACCCTAAAACACCACCCCCTGCACAACTCCCTACCCTGCCCAAACACCACTGCCCTAAAGCCTGAAACACCACCCCCACCATGACCCCCTACAGTGCCCAAACACCACTCCACTGCCCTAAACCCTGAAACACTACCCCAGCAAGACCCCCTACACTGCTCGAACACCACTGCCCTAAAACCTGAAACATCACCCCCAGCAAGACCCCCTACACTGCCCGAACACCACTGCACTGCACTAAACCCTGAAATACCAGCCGCAGCACGACCCCTACACTGCCTGAACACCACTGCACTGCCCTAAACCCTGAAACACCAACCCCAGCACGACCCCGTACACTGCCCGAACACCACTGCACTGCCCTAAACCCTGAAACACCACCCCCAGCAAGACCCCCTACACTGCCTGAACACCACTGCACTGCCCTAAACCCTGAAACACCACCCCCAGCAAGACCCCGTACACTGCCTGAACACCACTGCCCTAAACCCCGAAACATCACCCCCAGCACGACCCCCTACACTACCCGAACATCACTGCCCTAAACCCTGAAACACCATCCCCAGCACGACCCCCTACACTACCCGAACACCACTGCACTGCCGTAAACCCTGAAAAACCAGCCCCAGCACAACCCCCTACACTGCCCGAACACCATGGCACTGCCCTAAATCCTGAAACACCAGCCCCAGAACGACCCCCTACACGGCCCGAACACCACTGCCCTAAAGCCTGAAAAACCACCCCCAGCATGACCCCCTACACTGCCCGAACACCACTGCACTGCCCTAAACCCTGAAACACCACCCCCTGCACGACCCCCTACACTGCCCGAACACCACTGCACTGCCCTATACCCTGAAACACCACCCCCTGCACGACCCCCTACACTGCCCGAACACCACTGCACTGCCCTATACCCTGAAACACCACCCCCAGCACGACCCCCTACACTGCACGAACACCACTGCTTTGCCCTAAACCCTGAAACACCAGTCCCAGCACGACCCCCTACGTTGCCCAAACAACACTGCACTAAACCCTGAAACACCACACTCCAACAAGACCCCCTACACTGCCCGAACACCACTGCACTGCCCTAAACCCTGAAACACCAGGCCCAGCACGACCCGCTACACTTCCCGAATACCACTGCACTACCCTAAACCTTGAAACACCACCTCCAGCACGACCGCCTACACTGCCCGAACACCACGGCCCTAAAGCCTGAAACACCACCCCAAGCATGACCCCTACACTGCCCGAACACCAACGCACTGCCCTAAACCCTGAAACACCACCCCCTGCAAGACCCCCTACACTGCCCGAACACCACTGCCCTAAACCCTGAAACACCACCCCCTGCAAGACCCCCTACACTGCTCGAACACCACTGCCCTAAAACCTGAAACATCACCCCCAGCAAGACCCCCCTACATGGCCCGAACACCACTGCCCTAAACCCTGAAACACCAGCCCCAGCACAAACCCTACACTGCCCGAACACCACTGCACTGCCCTAAACCCTGAAATACCAGCCCCAGCACGACCCCTACACTGCCTGAACACCACTGCACTGCCCTAAACCCTGAAACACCACCCCCAGCATGACCCCCTACACTGCACGAACACCACTGCTTTGCCCTAAACCCTGAAACACCAGTGCCAGCACGACCCCCTACGTTGCCCAAACAACACTGCACTAAACCCTGAAACACCACACTCCAACAAGACCCCCTACACTGCCCGAACACCACTGCACTGCCCTAAACCCTGAAACACCAGCCCCAGCACGACCCGCTACACTTCACGAATACCACTGCACTACCCTAAACCTTGAAACACCACCTCCAGCACGACCGCCTACACTGCCCCAACACCACTGCCCTAAACCCTGAAACACCACCCCCTGCAAGACCCCCTACACTGCCCGAACGCCACTGCCCTAAACCCTGAAACACCACCCCCTGCAAGACCCCCTACACTGCTCGAACACCACTGCCCTAAAACCTGAAACATCACCCCCAGCAAGACCCCCCTACATGGCCCGAACACCACTGCCCTAAACCCTGAAACACCAGCCCCAGCACAACCCCCTACACTGCCCGAACACCACTGCACTGCCCTAAACACTGAAATACCAGCCCCAGCACGACCCCTACACTGCCTGAACACCACTGCACTGCCCTAAACCCTGAAACACCAGCCCCAGCACGACCCCCTACACTGCCCAAACACCACTGCACTGTCCTAAGCCCTAAAACACTACCCCAGCACGACCCCCTACACTGCCCGAATACCACTACACTGTCCTAATCCCTGAAACACCACCCCCAGCAAGACCCTCTACACTGCCGAAACACCACTGCACTGCCCTAAACCCTGAAACACCAGCCTCAGCTCGACCCCCTACACTGTCCGAACACCACTGCACTGCTCTAAACCCTGAAACACTACCCCAGCACGACCCCCTACACTGCCCTAAACCCTAAAACACTACCCCAGCACGACCCTCTACACTGCCCAAACACCGGTGCACTGTCTTAAACCCTGAAACACCACCCCCAGCATGACCCCCTAAACTGGACGAACACCACTTCTCTGCCCTAAACCCTGAAACACCAGCCCCAGCACGACCCCTACACTGCCCGAACACCACTGCACTGCCCTAAACCCTGAAACACGACCCCCAGCAAGATCCCCTACACTGCCCGAACACCACTGCCCTAAACCCCGAAACACCACCCCAGCATGACCCCCTACACTGCCCAAACATCACTCCACTGCCCTAAACCCTGAAACACTACCCCCAGCAAGACCCCCTACACTGCTCGAACACCACTGCCCTAAAACCTGAAACATCACGCCCGCAAGACCCCCCTACATGGCCCGAACACCACTGCCCTAAACCCTGAAACACCAGCCCCAGCACAACCCCCTACACTGCCCGAACACCACTGCACTGCCCTAAACCCTGAAATACCAGCCCCAGCACGACCCCTACACTGGCTGAACACCACTGCACTGCCCCAAACCCTGAAACACCAGCCCCAGCACGACCCCCTACACTGCCCAAACACCACTGCACTGTCCTAAGCCCTAAAACACTACCCCAGCACGACCCCCTACACTGCCCGAATACCACTACACTGTCCTAAACCCTGAAACACCACCCCCAGCAAGACCCTCTACACTGCCGAAACACCACTGCACTGCCCTAAACCCTGAAACACCAGCCTCAGCTTGACCCCCTACACTGTCCGAACACCACTGCACTGCTCTAAACCCTGAAACACCACCCCAGCACGACCCCCTACACTGCCCTAAACCCTAAAACACTACCCCAGCACGACCCTCTACACTGCCCAAACACCGGTGCACTGTCTTAAGCCCTGAAACACCACCCCCAGCACGACCCCCTAAACTGGACGAACACCACTTCTCTGCCCTAAACCCTGAAACACCAGCCCCAGCACGACCCCTACACTGCCCGAACACCACTGCACTGCCCTAAACCCTGAAACACCACCCCCAGCAAGACCCCCTACACTGCCCGAACACCACTGCCCTAAACCCCGAAACACCACCCCAGCATGACCCCCTACACTGCCCAAACACCACTGCCCTAAACCCCGAAACACCAGCCCCAGCACGACCCCCCTACACTGCCCGAACACCCCTGCACTGCCCTAAACCCTAAAACACCACCCCAGCACGACCCCCTACACTACCCGAACACCACTGCACTGCCCTAAACCATAAAACACCACCCCCAGCACGACCCCTACACTGCCCAAACACCACTGCCCTAAACCCTGAAACACCACCCCTAGCACGACCCTCTAGATTGTGCGAACACCACTGGTTTGCCCTAAACCCTGTAACACCACCCCCAGCATGACCCCTACTCTGCCCACACACTACTGCTCTGCCCTAAACCCTGAAACACCACCCCCAGCATGACCCCTACTCTGCCCACACACTACTGCTCTGCCCTAAACCCTGAAACACCAGCCCCAGCACTACCCCTTACACTGCCCGAACACAACTGCTCTGCCCTAAACCATGAATCACCAGCCCCAGCACGACCCCTACACTGCCCGAAAAACACTTCACTGCCCTAAACCCTCAAACACTAGCCCCAGCACGACCCCCTACACTGCCCGAGCACCACTGCACTGCCCTAAACCCTGAAACACCAGCCCCAGCACAACTCCCTTCCCTGCCCAAACACCACTGCCCTAAAGCCTGAAACACCACCCCCACCATGACCCCCTACACTGCCCAAACACCACTGCACTGCCCTAAACCCTGAAACACTACCCCCAGCAAGACCCCCTACACTGCTCGAACACCACTGCCCTAAAACCTGAAACATCACCCCCAGCAAGACCCCCCTACACTGCCCGAACACCACTGCCCTAAACCCTGAAACACCAGCCCCAGCACAAACCCCTACACTGCCCGAACACCACTGCACTGCCCTAAACCCTGAAACACCAGTCCCAGCCCGACCCCTACACTGCCTGAACACCACTGCACTGCCCTAAACCCTGAAACACCAGCCCCAGCACGACCCCCTACACTGCCCAAACACCACTGCACTATCCTAAACCATAAAACACTACCCCAGCACGACCCCCTACACTGCCCGAATACCACTGCACTGTCCTAAACCCTGAAACACCACCCCCAGCAAGACCCTCTACACTGCCGAAACACCACTGCACTGCCCTAAACCCTGAAACACCAGCCTCAGCTCGACCCCCTACACTGTCCGAACACCACTGCACTGCTCTAAACCCTGAAACACCACCCCAGCACGACCCCCTACACTGCCCTAAACCCTAAAACACTACCCCAGCACGACCCTCTACACTGCCCAAACACCGGTGCACTGTCTTAAACCCTGAAACACCAGCCCCAGCACGAACCCCTAAACTGGACGAACACCACTTCTCTGCCCTAAACCCTGAAACACCAGCCCCAGCACGACCCCTACACTGCCCGAACACCACTGCACTGCCCTAAACCCTGAAACACCACCCCCAGCAAGACCCCCTACACTGCCGGAACACCACTGCCCTAAACACCACCCCAGCATGACCCCCTACACTGCCCAAACACCACTGCCCTAAACCCCGAAACACCAGCCCCAGCACGACCCCCTACACTACCCGAACACCACTGCACTGCCCTAAACCCTAAAACACCACCCCCAGCACGACCCCCTACACTGCTCGAACACCACTGCACTGCCGTAAACCCTGAAACACCACCTCCAGCAAGACCCCCTACAGTGCCCGAACACCACTGCACTGCCCTAAACCCTGAAACACCACCCCTAGCAAGTCCCCCTACACTGCCCTAAACCCTGAAACACCAACCCAAGCATGACCCCCTACACTGCCCGAACAACACTGTACTGCCCTAAACCCTGAATCACCACCCCGAGCACGACCCCCTACACTGCCCGAACACCACTGCCCTGCCCTAAACCCTGAAACACCAACCCCAGCACGACCCCGTACACTGCCCGAACACCACTGCACTGCCCTAAACCCAGAAACACCACCCCCAGCAAGAACCCCTACACTGACCGAATACCACTGCACTGCCCTAAACCCTGAAACACCACCCCCAGCAAGACCCCGTACACTGCCTGAACACCACTGCCCTAAACCCCGAAACATCACCCCCAGCACGACCCCCTACACTACCCGAACATCACTGCCCTAAACCCTGAAACACCATCCCCAGCACGACCCCCTACACTACCCGAACACCACTGAACTGCCATAAACCCTGAAAAACCAGCCCCAGCACAACCCCCTACACTGCCCGAACACCATGGCACTGCCCTAAATCCTGAAACACCAGCCCCAGAACGACCCCCTACACGGCCCGAACACCACTGCCCTAAAGCCTGAAAAACCACCCCCAGCATGACCCCCTACACTGCCCGAACACCACTGCACTGCCCTAAACCCTGAAACACCACCCCCTGCACGACCCTCTACACTGCCCGAACACCACTGCACTGCCCTATACCCTGAAACACCACCCCCTGCACGACCCCCTACACTGCCCGAACACCACTGCACTGCCCTATACCCTGAAACACCACCCCCAGCACGACCCCCTACACTGCACGAACACCACTGCTTTGCCCTAAACCCTGAAACACCAGTCCCAGCATGACCCCCTACGTTGCCCAAACAACACTGCACTAAACCCTGAAACACCACACTCCAACAAGACCCCCTACACTGCCCGAACACCACTGCACTGCCCTAAACCCTGAAACACCAGCCCCAGCACGACCCGCTACACTTCCCGAATACCACTGCACTACCCTAAACCTTGAAACACCACCTCCAGCACGACCGCCTACACTGCCCGAACACCACTGCCCTAAAGCCTGAAACACCACCCTAAGCATGACCCCTACACTGCCCGAACACCAACGCACTGCCCTAAACCCTGAAACACCACCCCCTGCAAGACCCCCTACACTGCCCGAACACCACTGCCCTAAACCCTGAAACACCACCCCCTGCAAGATCCCCTACACTGCTCGAACACCACTGCCCTAAAACCTGAAACATCACCCCCAGCAAGACCCCCCTACATGGCCCGAACACCACTGCCCTAAACCCTGAAACACCAGCCCCAGCACAACCCCCTACACTGCCCGAACACCACTGCACTGCCCTAAACCCTGAAATACCAGCGCCAGCACGACCCCTACACTGCCTGAACACCACTGCACTGCCCTAAACCCTGAAACACCACCCCCAGCATGACCCCCTACACTGCACGAACACCACTGCTTTGCCCTAAACCCTGAAACACCAGTGCCAGCACGACCCCCTACGTTGCCCAAACAACACTGCACTAAACCCTGAAACACCACACTCCAACAAGACCCCCTACACTGCCCGAACACCACTGCACTGCCCTAAACCCTGAAACACCAGCCCCAGCACGACCCGCTACACTTCCCGAATACCACTGCACTACCCTAAACCTTGAAACACCACCTCCAGCACGACCGCCTACACTGCCCCAACACCACTGCCCTAAACCCTGAAACACCACCCCCTGCAAGACCCCCTACACTGCCCGAACGCCACTGCCCTAAACCCTGAAACACCACCCCCTGCAAGACCCCCTACACTGCTCGAACACCACTGCCCTAAAACCTGAAACATCACCCCCAGCAAGACCCCCCTACATGGCCCGAACACCACTGCCCTAAACCCTGAAACACCAGCCCCAGCACAACCCCCTACACTGCCCGAACACCACTGCACTGCCCTAAACCCTGAAATACCAGCCCCAGCACGACCCCTACACTGCCTGAACACCACTGCACTGCCCTAAACCCTGAAACACCAGCCCCAGCACGACCCCCTACACTGCCCAAACACCACTGCACTGTCCTAAGCCCTAAAACACTACCCCAGCACGACCCCCTACACTGCCCGAATACCACTACACTGTCCTAAACCCTGAAACACCACCCCCAGCAAGACCCTCTACACTGCCGAAACACCACTGCACTGCCCTAAACCCTGAAACACCAGCCTCAGCTCGACCCCCTACACTGTCCGAACACCACTGCACTGCTCTAAACCCTGAAACACTACCCCAGCACGACCCCCTACACTGCCCTAAACCCTAAAACACTACGCCAGCACGACCCTCTACACTGCCCAAACACCGGTGCACTGTCTTAAACCCTGAAACACCACCCCCAGCATGACCCCCTAAACTGGACGAACACCACTGCACTGCCCTAAACCCTGAAATACCAGCCCCAGCACGACCCCTACACTGGCTGAACACCACTGCACTGCCCCAAACCCTGAAACACCAGCCCCAGCACGACCCCCTACACTGCCCAAACACCACTGCACTGTCCTAAGCCCTAAAACACTACCCCAGCACGACCCCCTACACTGCCCGAATACCACTACACTGTCCTAAACCCTGAAACACCACCCCCAGCAAGACCCTCTACACTGCCGAAACACCACTGCACTGCCCTAAACCCTGAAACACCAGCCTCAGCTTGACCCCCTACACTGTCCGAACACCACTGCACTGCTCTAAACCCTGAAACACCACCCCAGCACGACCCCCTACACTGCCCTAAACCCTAAAACACTACCCCAGCACGACCCTCTACACTGCCCAAACACCGGTGCACTGTCTTAAGCCCTGAAACACCACCCCCAGCACGACCCCCTAAACTGGACGAACACCACTTCTCTGCCCTAAACCCTGAAACACCAGCCCCAGCACGACCCCTACACTGCCCGAACACCACTGCACTGCCCTAAACCCTGAAACACCACCCCCAGCAAGACCCCCTACACTGCCCGAACACCACTGCCCTAAACCCCGAAACACCACCCCAGCATGACCCCCTACACTGCCCAAACACCACTGCCCTAAACCCCAAAACACCAGCCCCAGCACGACCCCCCTACACTGCCCGAACACCCCTGCACTGCCCTAAACCCTGAAACACCACCCCAGCACGACCCCCTACACTACCCGAACACCACTGCACTGCCCTAAACCATAAAACACCACCCCCAGCACGACCCCTACACTGCTCGAACACCACTGCACTGCCGTAGACCCTGAAACACCACCCCCAGCAAGACCCCCTACAGTGCCCGAACACCACTGCACTGCCCTAAACCCTGAAACACCACCCCTAGCAAGTCCCCCTACACTGCCCTAAACCCTGAAACACCAACCCAAGCATGACCCCCTACACTGCCCGAACAACACTGCACTGCCCTAAACCCTGAATCACCACCCCGAGCACGACCCCCTACACTGCCCGAACACCACTGCCCTGCCCTAAACCCTGAAACACCAACCCCAGCACGACCCCGTACACTGCCGAACACCACTGCACTGCCCTATACCATGAAACACCACCCCCAGCAAGACCCGCTACGCTGCCTGAACACCACTGCACTGCCCTAAACCCTGAAACACCACCCCCAGCAAGACCCCGTACACTGCCTGAACACCACTGCCCTAAACCCCGAAACATCACCCCCAGCACGACCCCCTACACTACCCGAACATCACTGCCCTAAACCCTGAAACACCATCCCCAGCACGACCCCCTACACTACCCGAACACCACTGCACTGCCGTAAACCTTGAAAAACCAGCCCCAGCACAACCCCCTACACTGCCCGAACACCATGGCACTAACCTAAATCCTGAAACACCAGCCCCAGAACGATCCCCTACATGGCCCGAACACCACTGCCCTAAATCCTGAAAAACCACCCCCAGCATGACCCCCTACACTGCCCGAACACCACTGCACTGCCCTAAACCCTGAAACACCACCCCCTGCACGACCCCCTACACTGCCCGAACACCACTGCACTGCCCTATACCCTGAAACACCACCCCCTGCACGACCCCCTACACTGCCCGAACACCACTGCACTGCCCTATACCCTGAAAGACCACCCCCAGCACGACCCCCTACACTTCACGAACTCCACTGGTTTGCCCTAAACCCTGAAACACCAGTCCCAGCACGACCCCCTACGTTGCCCAAACAACACTGCACTAAACCCTGAAACACCACACTCCAACAAGACCCCCTACACTGCCCGAACACCACTGCACTGCCCTAAACCCTGAAACACCAGCCCCAGCACGACCCATACACTGCCCGAACACCACTGCCCTAAACCCTGAAACACCACCCCCTGCACGACCCCCTACACTGCCCGAACACCACTGCCCTAACCCCTGAAACACCACCCCTGCACGACCCTACACTGCCTGAACACCACTGCACTGCCCTATACCCTGAAACACCACCCCCAGCACGACCCCTACACTGCCCGAACACCACTGCACTGCCCTAAACCCTGAAACACCACCCCCAGCACGACGCCGTACACTGCCCGAACACCACTGCACTGCCCTAAACCCTGAAACACCACCCCCAGTACGACCCCCTACACTGCCCGAACACCACTGCACTGCCTTAAACCCTGAAAGACCATCCCAAGCACGACCCCCTACACTGCCCGAAAACCACTGCCCTAAACCCCGAAACACCACCCCAGCACGACCCCCTACACTGCCCGAACACCACTGCCCGAAACACCAGCCCCAGCACGACCCCCCTACACTGCCCGAACACCACTGCACTGCCGTAACCCCTGAAACACCACCCCCAGCAAGACCCCTCCACTGCCCGAACACCACTGCACTACCCTAAACCCTGAAACACCACCCCCAGCAACACCCCCTACACTGCCCTAAACCCTGAAACACCACCCCAAGCATGACCTCCTACACTGCCCGAACAACACTGCACTGCCCTAAACCCTGAATCACCACCCCCAGCACGACCTCATACACTGCCCGAACACCACTGCCCTGCCCTAAACCCTGAAACACCACCCCCAGCACGACCCCGTACACTGTCCGAACACCACTGCACTACCCTAAACCCTGAAACACCACCCCCAGCAAGACCCCCTACACTGTCTGAACACCCCTGCACTGCCCTAAACCCTGAAACACCACCCCCAGCACGACCCCCTACACTGCCCGAACACCACTGCACTGCCCTAAACCCTAAACCACCCCCAAAACGACCCCCTACACTACTCGAACAGCACTGCACTGCCCCAAACCCTGAAACGCCACCCCCTGCACGACCCCCTACACTGCCCTAAACTCCGAAACACCACCCTCTGCACGACTCCCTACACTGCCCGTACACCACTGCGCTGCCCTATACCCTGAAACACCACCCCCAGCACGACCCTCTAGATTGTGCGAACACCACTGGTTTGCCCTAAACCCTGTAACACCACCCCCAGCATGACCCCTACTCTGCCCACACACTACTGCTCTGCCCTAAACCCTGAAACACCACCCCCAGCATGACCCCTACTCTGCCCACACACTACTGCTCTGCCCTAAACCCTGAAACACCAGCCCCAGCACTACCCCTTACACTGCCCGAACACAACTGCTCTGCCCTAAACCATGAATCACCAGCCCCAGCACGACCCCTACACTGCCCGAAAAACACTTCACTGCCCTAAACCCTCAAACAGTAGCCCCAGCACGACCCCCTACACTGCCCGAGCACCACTGCACTGCCCTAAACCCTGAAACACCAGCCCCAGCACAACTCCCTACCCTGCCCAAACACCACTGCCCTAGAGCCTGAAACACCACCCCCACCATGACCCCCTACACTGCCCAAACACCACTGCACTGCCCTAAACCCTGAAACACTACCCCCAGCAAGACCCCCTACACTGCTCGAACACCACTGCCCTAAAACCTGAAACATCACCCCCAGCAAGACCCCCCTACACTGCCCGAACACCACTGCCCTAAACCCTGAAACACCAGCCCCAGCACAAACCCCTACACTGCCCGAACACCACTGCACTGCCCTAAACCCTGAAACACCAGCCCCAGCACGACCCCTACACTGCCTGAAAACAACTGCACTGCCCTACACCCTGAAACACCAGCCCCAGCACGACCCCCTACACTGCCCACACACCACTGCACTGTCCTAAACCCTAAAACACTACCCCAGCACGACCCCCTACACTGCCCGAATACTACTGCACTGTCCTAAACCCTGAAACACCACCCCCAGCAAGACCCTCTACACTGCCGAAACACCACTGCACTGCCCTAAACCCTGAAACACCAGCCTCAGCTCGACCCCCTACACTGTCCAAACACCACTGCACTGCTCTAAACCCTGAAACACGACCCCAGCACGACCCCCTACACTGCCCTAAACCCTAAAACACTACCCCAGCACGACCCTCTACACTGCCCAAACACCGGTGCATTGTCTTAAACCCTGAAACACCAGCCCCAGCACGACCCCCTAAACTGGACGAACACCACTTCTCTGCCCTAAACCCTGTAACACCAGCCCCAGCACGACCCCTACACTGCCCGAACACCACTGCACTGCCCTAAACCCCGAAACACCACCCCAGCATGACCCCCTACACTGCCCAAACACCACTGCCCTAAACCCCAAAACACCAGCCCCAGCATGACCCCCCTACACTGCCCTAAACCCTGAAACACCACCCCAGCACGACCCCCTACACTACCCGAACACCACTGCACTGCCCTAAACCCTAAAACACCACCCCCAGCACGACCCCCTACACTGCTCGAACACCACTGCACTGCCGTAAACCCTGAAACACCACCTCCAGCAAGACCCCCTACAGTGCCCGAACACCACTGCACTGCCCTAAACCCTAAAACACCACCCCTAGCAAGTCCCCCTACACTGCCCTAAACCCTGAAACACCAACCCAAGCATGACCCCCTACACTGCCCGAACAACACTGTACTGCCCTAAACCCTGAATCACCACCCCGTGCACGACCCCCTACACTGCCCGAACACCACTGCCCTGCCCTAAACCCTGAAACACCAACCCCAGCACGACCCCGTACACTGCCCGAACACCACTGCACTGCCCTAAACCCTGAAACACCACCCCCAGCAAGAACCCCTACACTGACCGAATACCACTGCACTGCCCTAAACCCTGAAGCACCACCCCCAGCAAGACCCCGTACACTGCCTGAACACCACTGCCCTAAACCCCGAAACATCACCCCCAGCACGACCCCCTACACTACCCGAACATCACTGCCCTAAACCCTGAAACACCATCCCCAGCACGACCCCCTACACTACCCGAACACCATGGCACTGCCCTAAATCCTGAAACACCAGCCCCAGAACGACCCCCTACACGGCCCGAACACCACTGCACTACCCTAAACCTTGAAACACCACCTCCAGCACGACCGCCTACACTGCCCCAACACCACTGCCCTAAACCCTGAAACACCACCCCCTGCAAGACCCCCTACACTGCCCGAACGCCACTGCCCTAAACCCTGAAACACCACCCCCTGCAAGACCCCCTACACTGCTCGAACACCACTGCCCTAAAACCTGAAACATCACCCCCAGCAAGACCCCCCTACATGGCCCGAACACCACTGCCCTAAACCCTGAAACACCAGCCCCAGCACAACCCCCTACACTGCCCGAACACCACTGCACTGCCCTAAACCCTGAAATACCAGCCCCAGCACGACCCCTACACTGCCTGAACACCACTGCACTGCCCTAAACCCTGAAACACCAGCCCCAGCACGACCCCCTACACTGCCCAAACACCACTGCACTGTCCTAAGCCCTAAAACACTACCCCAGCACGACCCCCTACACTGCCCGAATACCACTACACTGTCCTAAACCCTGAAACACCACCCCCAGCAAGAACCTCTACACTGCCGAAACACCACTGCACTGCCCTAAACCCTGAAACACCAGCCTCAGCTCGACCCCCTACACTGTCCAAACACCACTGCACTGCTCTAAACCCTGAAACACGACCCCAGCACGACCCCCTACACTGCCCTAAACCCTAAAACACTACCCCAGCACGACCCTCTACACTGCCCAAACACCGGTGCATTGTCTTAAACCCTGAAACACCAGCCCCTGCAAGACCCCCTACACTGCTCGAACACCACTGCCCTAAAACCTGAAACATCACCCCCAGCAAGACCCCCCTACATGGCCCGAACACCACTGCCCTAAACCCTGAAACACCAGCCCCAGCACAACCCCCTACACTGCCCGAACACCACTGCACTGCCCTAAACCCTGAAACACCAGCCCCAGCACAACTCCCTACCCTGCCCAAACACCACTGCCCTAGAGCCTGAAACACCACCCCCACCATGACCCCCTACACTGCTCAAACACCACTGCACTGCCCTAAACCCTGAAACACTACCCCCAGCAAGACCCCCTACACTGCTCGAACACCACTGCCCTAAAACCTGAAACATCACACCCAGCAAGACCCCCCTACACTGCCCGAACACCACTGCCCTAAACCCTGAAACACCAGCCCCAGCACAACCCCCTACACTGCCCGAACACCACTGCACTGCCCTAAACCCTGAAACACCAGCCCCAGCACGACCCCTACACTGCCTGAAAACAACTGCACTGCCCTACACCCTGAAACACCAGCCCCAGCACGACCCCCTACACTGCCCAAACACCACTGCACTGTCCTAAACCCTAAAACACTACCCCAGCACGACCCCCTACACTGCCCGAATACTACTTCACTGTCCTAAACCCTGAAACACCACCCCCAGCAAGACCCTCTACACTGCCGAAACACCACTGCACTGCCCTAAACCCTGAAACACCAGCCTCAGCTCGACCCCCTACACTGTCCAAACACCACTGCACTGCTCTAAACCCTGAAACACGACCCCAGCACGACCCCCTACACTGCCCTAAACCCTAAAACACTACCCCAGCACGACCCTCTACACTGCCCAAACACCGGTGCATTGTCTTAAACCCTGAAACACCAGCCCCAGCACGACCCCCTAAACTGGACGAACACCACTTCTCTGCCCTAAACCCTGTAACACCAGCCCCAGCACGACCCCTACACTGCCCGAACACCACTGCACTGCCCTAAACCCCGAAACACCACCCCAGCATGACCCCCTACACTGCCCAAACACCACTGCCCTAAACCCCGAAACACCAGCCCCAGCATGACCCCCCTACACTGCCCTAAACCCTGAAACACCACCCCAGCACGACCCCCTACACTACCCGAACACCACTGCACTGCCCTAAACCCTAAAACACCACCCCCAGCACGACCCCCTACACTGCTCGAACACCACTGCACTGCCGTAAACCCTGAAACACCACCTCCAGCAAGACCCCCTACAGTGCCCGAACACCACTGCACTGCCCTAAACCCTGAAACACCACCCCTAGCAAGTCCCCCTACACTGCCCTAAACCCTGAAACACCAACCCAAGCATGACCCCCTACACTGCCCGAACAACACTGTACTGCCCTAAACCCTGAATCACCACCCCGTGCACGACCCCCTACACTGCCCGAACACCACTGCCCTGCCCTAAACCCTGAAACACCAACCCCAGCACGACCCCGTACACTGCCCGAACACCACTGCACTGCCCTAAACCCTGAAACACCACCCCCAGCAAGAACCCCTACACTGACCGAATACCACTGCACTGCCCTAAACCCTGAAGCACCACCCCCAGCAAGACCCCGTACACTGCCTGAACACCACTGCCCTAAACCCCGAAACATCACCCCCAGCACGACCCCCTACACTACCCGAACATCACTGCCCTAAACCCTGAAACACCATCCCCAGCACGACCCCCTACACTACCCGAACACCACTGCACTGCCATAAACCCTGAAAAACCAGCCCCAGCACAACCCCCTACACTGCCCGAACACCATGGCACTGCCCTAAATCCTGAAACACCAGCCCCAGAACGACCCCCTACACGGCCCGAACACCACTGCACTACCCTAAACCTTGAAACACCACCTCCAGCACGACCGCCTACACTGCCCGAACGCCACTGCCCTAAACCCTGAAACACCACCCCCTGCAAGACCCCTACACTGCTCGAACACCACTGCCCTAAAACCTGAAACATCACCCCCAGCAAGACCCCCCTACATGGCCCGAACACCACTGCCCTAAACCCTGAAACACCAGCCCCAGCACAACCCCCTACACTGCCCGAACACCACTGCACTGCCCTAAACCCTGAAATACCAGCCCCAGCACGACCCCTACACTGCCTGAACACCACTGCACTGCACTGCCCTAAACCCTGAAACACCAGCCCCAGCACGACCCCCTACACTGCCCAAACACCACTGCACTGTCCTAAGCCCTAAAACACTACCCCAGCACGACCCCCTACACTGCCCGAATACCACTACACTGTCCTAAACCCTGAAACACCACCCCCAGCAAGACCCTCTACACTGCCGAAACACCACTGCACTGCCCTAAACCCTGAAACACCAGCCTCAGCTCGACCCCCTACACTGTCCGAACACCACTGCACTGCTCTAAACCCTGAAACACTACCCCAGCACGACCCCCTACACTGCCCTAAACCCTAAAACACTACCCCAGCACGACCCTCTACACTGCCCAAACACCGGTGCACTGTCTTAAACCCTGAAACACCACCCCCAGCATGACCCCCTAAACTGGACGAACACCACTTCTCTGCCCTAAACCCTGAAACACCAGCCCCAGCACGACCCCTACACTGCCCGAACACCACTGCACTGCCCTAAACCCTGAAACACGACCCCCAGCAAGATCCCCTACACTGCCCGAACACCACTGCCCTAAACCCCGAAACACCACCCCAGCATGACCCCCTACACTGCCCAAACATCACTCCACTGCCCTAAACCCTGAAACACTACCCCCAGCAAGACCCCCTACACTGCTCGAACACCACTGCCCTAAAACCTGAAACATCACCCCCCGCAAGACCCCCCTACACGGCCCGAACACCACTGCCCTAAACCCTGAAACACCAGCCCCAGCACAACCCCCTACACTGCCCGAACACCACTGCACTGCCCTAAACCCTGAAATACCAGCCCCAGCACGACCCCTACACTGGCTGAACACCACTGCACTGCCCCAAACCCTGAAACACCAGCCCCAGCACGACCCCCTACACTGCCCAAACACCACTGCACTGTCCTAAACCCTAAAACACTACCCCAGCACGACCCCCTACACTGCCCGAATACCACTACACTGTCCTAAACCCTGAAACACCACCCCCAGCAAGACCCTCTACACTGCCGAAACACCACTGCACTGCCCTAAACCCTGAAACACCAGCCTCAGCTTGACCCCCTACACTGTCCGAACACCACTGCACTGCTCTAAACCCTGAAACACCACCCCAGCACGACCCCCTACACTGCCCTAAACCCTAAAACACTACCCCAGCACGACCCTCTACACTGCCCAAACACCGGTGCACTGTCTTAAGCCCTGAAACACCACCCTCAGCACGACCCCCTAAACTGGACGAACACCACTTCTCTGCCCTAAACCCTGAAACACCAGCCCCAGCACGACCCCTACACTGCCCGAACACCACTGCACTGCCCTAAACCCTGAAACACCACCCCCAGCAAGACCCCCTACACTGCCCGAACACCACTGCCCTAAACCCCGAAACACCACCCCAGCATGACCCCCTACACTGCCCAAACACCACTGCCCTAAACCCCGAAACACCAGCCCCAGCACGACCCCCCTACACTGCCCGAACACCCCTGCACTGCCCTAAACCCTGAAACACCACCCCAGCACGACCCCCTACACTACCCGAACACCACTGCACTGCCCTAAACCATAAAACACCACCCCCAGCACGACCCCTACACTGCTCGAACACCACTGCACTGCCGTAAACCCTGAAACACCACCCCCAGCAAGACCCCCTACAGTGCCCGAACACCACTGCACTGCCCTAAACCCTGAAACACCACCCCTAGCAAGTCCCCCTACACTGCCCTAAACCCTGAAACACCAACCCAAGCATGACCCCCTACACTGCCCGAACAAAACTGCACTGCCCTAAACCCTGAATCACCACCCCGAGCACGACCCCCTACACTGCCCGAACACCACTGCCCTGCCCTAAACCCTGAAACACCAACCCCAGCACGACCCCGTACACTGCCGAACACCACTGCACTGCCCTAAACCCTGAAACACCACCCCCAGCAAGACCCGCTACACTGCCTGAACACCACTGCACTGCCCTAAACCCTGAAACACCACCCCCAGCAAGACCCCGTACACTGCCTGAACACCACTGCCCTAAACCCCGAAACATCACCCCCAGCACGACCCCCTACACTACCCGAACATCACTGCCCTAAACCCTGAAACACCATCCCCAGCACGACCCCCTACACTGCCCAAACACCATGGCACTGCCCTAAATCCTGAAACACCAGCCCCAGAACGATCCCCTACACGGCCCGAACACCACTGCCCTAAATCCTGAAAAACCACCCCCAGCATGACCCCCTACACTGCCCGAACACCACTGCACTGCCCTAAACCCTGAAACACCACCCCCTGCACGACCCCCTACACTGCCCGAACACCACTGCACTGCCCTATACCCTGAAACACCACCCCCTGCATGACCCCCTACACTGCCCGAACACCACTGCACTGCCCTATACCCTGAAAGACCACCCCCAGCACGACCCCCTACACTTCACGAACTCCACTGCTTTGCCCTAAACCCTGAAACACCAGTCCCAGCACGACCCCCTACGTTGCCCAAACAACACTGCACTAAACCCTGAAACACCACACTCCAACAAGACCCCCTACACTGCCCGAACACCACTGCACTGCCCTAAACCCTGAAACACCAGCCCCAGCACGACCCGCTACACTTCCCGAATACCACTGCACTAAAGCCTGAAACACCACCCCAAGCATAACCCCCTACACTGCCCGAACACCAATGCACTGCCCTAAACCCTGAAACACCACCCCCTGCAAGACCCCATACATTGCCCGAACACCACTGCCCTAAACCCTGAAACACCACCCCCTGCACGACCCCCTACACTGCCCGAACACCACTGCCCTAACCCCTGAAACACCACCCCTGCACGAC
Organism: Triturus cristatus; assembly: GCF_964204655.1. Lineage (NCBI taxonomy): Eukaryota > Metazoa > Chordata > Amphibia > Caudata > Salamandridae > Triturus > Triturus cristatus. The sequence continues at coordinate 718,019,990 of NC_140579.1, forward strand.
CCTACACTGCCTGAACACCACTGCACTGCCCTATACCCTGAAACACCACCCCCAGCACGACCCCTACACTGCCCGAACACCACTGCACTGCCCTAAACCCTGAAACACCACCCCCAGCACGACGCCGTACACTGCCCGAACACCACTGCACTGCCCTAAACCCTGAAACACCACCCCCAGTACGACCCCCTACACTGCCCGAACACCACTGCACTGCCTTAAACCCTGAAAGACCATCCCAAGCACGACCCCCTACACTGCTCGAAAACCACTGCCCTAAACCCCGAAACACCACCCCAGCACGACCCCCTACACTGCCCGAACACCACTGCCCGAAACACCAGCCCCAGCACGACCCCCCTACACTGCCCGAACACCACTGCACTGCCGTAACCCCTGAAACACCACCCCCAGCAAGACCCCTCCACTGCCCGAACACCACTGCACTACCCTAAACCCTGAAACACCACCCCCAGCAACACCCCCTACACTGCCCTAAACCCTTAAACACCACCCCAAGCATGACCTCCTACACTGCCCGAACAACACTGCACTGCCCTAAACCCTGAATCACCACCCCAGCACGACCTCCTACACTGCCCGAACACCACTGCCCTGCCCTAAACCCTGAAACACCACCCCCAGCACGACCCCGTACACTGTCCGAACACCACTGCACTACCCTAAACCCTGAAACACCACCCCCAGCAAGACCCCCTACACTGTCTGAACACCCCTGCACTGCCCTAAACCCTGAAACACCACCCCCAGCACGACCCCCTACACTGCCCGAACACCACTGCACTGCCCTAAACCCTAAACCACCCCCAAAACGACCCCCCACACTACTCGAACACCACTGCACTGCCCCAAACCCTGAAACGCCACCCCCTGCACGACCCCCTACACTGCCCTAAACCCCTAAACACCACCCTCTGCACGACTCCCTACACTGCCCGTACACCACTGCGCTGCCCTATACCCTGAAACACCACCCCCAGCACGACCCTCTAGATTGTGCGAACACCACTGGTTTGCCCTAAACCCTGTAACACCACCCCCAGCATGACCCCTACTCTGCCCACACACTACTGCTCTGCCCTAAACCCTGAAACACCACCCCCAGCATGACCCCTACTCTGCCCACACACTACTGCTCTGCCCTAAACCCTGAAACACCAGCCCCAGCACTACCCCTTACACTGCCCGAACACAACTGCTCTGCCCTAAACCATGAATCACCAGCCCCAGCACGACCCCTACACTGCCCGAAAAACACTTCACTGCCCTAAACCCTCAAACACTAGCCCCAGCACGACCCCCTACACTGCCCGAGCACCACTGCACTGCCCTAAACCCTGAAACACCAGCCCCAGCACAACTCCCTACCCTGCCCAAACACCACTGCCCTAAAGCCTGAAACACCACCCCCACCATGACCCCCTACACTGCCCAAACACCACTGCACTGCCCTAAACCCTGAAACACTACCCCCAGCAAGACCCCCTACACTGCTCGAACACCACTGCCCTAAAACCTGAAACATCACCCCCAGCAAGACCCCCCTACACTTCCCGAACACCACTGCCCTAAACCCTGAAACACCAGCCCCAGCACAAACCCCTACACTGCCCGAACACCACTGCACTGCCCTAAACCCTGAAACACCAGCCCCAGCACGACCCCTACACTGCCTGAACACCACTGCACTGCCCTAAACCCTGAAACACCAGCCCCAGCACGACCCCCTACACTGCCCAAACACCACTGCACTATCCTAAACCCTAAAACACTACCCCAGCACGACCCCCTACACTGCCCGAATACCACTGCACTGTCCTAAACCCTGAAACACCACCCCCAGCAAGACCCTCTACACTGCCGAAACACCACTGCACTGCCCTAAACCCTGAAACACCAGCCTCAGCTCGACCCCCTACACCAGAGGTCTTCAAACTTTTGGATGCCGAGACCCCCCTGTCAACATTTTGAGGCGTAAGGACCCCCTCTTGACAAAAATGTCTAAACCTGTTGACTAAATTGCGTGGGATGAAAATGTAAATAAGGTTATGTGATGCCGCGTATTTTGGGATAGCATTGCTTCATTATTTTGATATTTGTTACACACAGTAACGCTGAGGAAAGATTTCACCCAATCAGTACCCATTTATAACCAAAATACAGCAATTATCATCAGAAAGATTTCAAGTCAACCTTTGTGAAGGGCCTTCCACTCTGCAGCAATACGTGCTGCCACATTAGAAGCTCACCTGGCCCTGACCGGAAGAAGCAGGGGTCCCTTAAAACCCTGGCGGTTTTGTGTAGAGTTAAGCCTTTTACCCATGCAGCTTTCCTCTCACCCCCTCCCTTCCATCCCTCTCTCCTCTCCTAACCCCGGATCCCTCTCTCACTTTGCAGGTCATTTTCTTTCACCCCTTTTTACAACTTCTGAACTCTCCCCATTCAACCTCTCACTTCACCTTTAATCACCTCTTGCCATTCTGTCCTTTCACTGCCCTCATCTCTAACAGTCTCTCACATGTATCTCATGGCCTCTCTGGCCCTGTCACCTCCCGTGCCCCTCAGCACTTCTCATTCACCTCGTCTCTTCATTCAAATTTTTCTCTATTTGTATCTTACACCTCGCCAGTCCCCCATTCCTCTTTCACATCTCCCCTTTGTTCTAACAGAAGCCCTCACCTTTGGATCACACTCACTTCTTGCGTGTCCACACTTCTCTTCGGCAATTCACATTTCTCCTCATCCCTGACCTCTTCAATCAAATTCTCTCACTCCCTTGCTGTCCTCTCTCATTTTGGGTGCGGATGCAAGTTCAGAATGGGATGAATGAATGTATGATTACTGATGGGCTTGTTTGAGTGAGTTGCATATTGAGTAGTGAGGGGGACAGGTGAGTGAAGTGTCACATAAGTGCAGGATGAGTAGTGTACTCGTGTGACTGCAGGTTGAGGTATAGTGTGAGCAGGACAAGTGCATTTTGAGAGCAGAGTCATCACTGTGAGTGCAAGGTGAGCGGGTGAATGGTGCAAGTGCATGGTGATCAGTGTGAGTGCATTGTGATCGCTGTGAGTGCAGGGTGAGCGGGTGAATGGTGCAAGTGCATGGTGATCAGTGTGAGTGCATTGTGATTGCTGTGAGTGCAGGGTGAGCGGGTGAATGGTGCAAGTGCATGGTGATCAGTGTGAGTGCATTGTGATCACTGAGTGCAAGGTGAGCGGGTGAATGGTGCAAGTGCATGGTGATCAGTGTGAGTGCATTGTGATCACTGTGAGTGCAAGGTGAGCGGGTGAATGGTGCAAGTGCATGGTGATCAGTGTGAGTGCATTGTGATCGCTGTGAGTGCAAGGTGAGCGTGACAATGAAGGGCGAGAATGAGGAATGAGTTGTCTGAATGCAGGGTGCATTCCCAGACCCATGAAGTAACTCAGCATGTTATTGACGGGGCGTAGACTTTAATATCTAAGTTAAACTATTGCGGCATTAATCGGGGATCGAGGGTGAAGGAAATAAATAATGTGCTGATCCTGCAACAAACTTCCAGTCCTATGGTAGGGTTGCCAGCAGATTATTTTGGTGGCCCAGTCGGTACAAAAAAAAGCAGTCACCTAAAGCGGTATTTTCAGCGCTTATCTGTGCATACTTCCCAGGGCCGGCTTTAGTGCTGGTGGTGCCCTGTGCGACAATGTTTGTTGGTGCCCCCCACAATGACCACCCCCACCACGGATTCTCTCACTAGCACCCTTTAACAGTGACCAAGTCTCCATAACGCCACACTCTCAGATGCATTGAATTAGTTATATAGTGCCACTCATACCAGTGTAGGGTGTCCGAGCACTTTGCATCACACACACATTACACAGAGACAATCAATCATAAGTGTGTAAATCAGTGTATAGGAAATGTTACATAAGCCAAAGGACTAAAAGTATAGGAGTCACATGTCATCCATACTGGTAGGCAGTATAGTTCAAGAGTGCTTGGTGTGGAGAAGCACAAACGCAGAGTCGAAAAAGAAACAGCATAGTTGGGAGTTTCCTTTAATAATAAGAATTGATTTCTAGCCAAATTAACCCTTTTTGCAACATTAATCAATGGTCTAATAATGTATTCTTTGTAGTGTGCATGCAGTTCTGGGATGAAAGTTAATAGTTCACTATTCTATATTAGGACTTTAAGTTATAAATTGCAAGTAACAAAAGGATGTCTCTTTTGAAAGCAGTAACCTGCTGATCTGTTCACATCATACGCACTCTGTAATCTACTTGGTACACGTTCTTTGCAGCAGGCACATTAACCCTCTGCACTAACATCACCTAAGTCAAAACCTCAACTATACAACATTCTGATCTCTCTCCAGGAAGATAATTAATCACACAAGTTATCTTGACATTTATGTGAGGCCTGGTAATTGCTGGGGAAAGAAATGCTGCAGCAGGTGCTTCAAAAGCACAATAAACTTTCACACACGGCGCCCCCAGGAAGCCAACTTTGTATTCCTTTCCATGAAATGCACACTACGGCAGTGAATGTAAAATCCAAATGTAAGGAATAGGCACAGTGGGGACCCAGGGGGTACTGGAACCATCAAAAAAACCTAAGCCTCTGTAAGCAGTTTACAAAGGCATGTTAAATGGTCTTTAAAGACCTGTGAAAAAACACGGGGGTGCCGGAGATAGGAATCCAGACACTGCCCAGCTGAGCCCCCAGCAGCTCAAGTTTCACTGCAGCAGCCCGGGCTGAGACACAGGATGGGGGAAGAGGTGGGGAGGGGGCTGAAGCCCTTGGGCCTGGGCAGAAGTGTGACTGGGAAGGCGCGACCCCCTTTGCATCACTCCACGGCCCCCCTGGGGGTCGCGCCCCACAGTTTGAATACCCCTGCCCTACACTGTCCGAACACCACTGCACTGCTCTAAACCCTGAAACACCACCCCAGCACGACCCCCTACACTGCCCTAAACCCTAAAACACTACCCCAGCACGACCCTCTACACTGCCCAAACACCGGTGCACTGTCTTAAACCCTGAAACACCAGCCCCAGCACGAACCCCTAAACTGGACGAACACCACTTCTCTGCCCTAAACCCTGAAACACCAGCCCCAGCACGACCCCTACACTGCCCGAACACCACTGCACTGCCCTAAACCCTGAAACACCACCCCCAGCAAGACCCCCTACACTGCCCGAACACCACTGCCCTAAACCCCGAAACACCACCCCAGCATGACCCCCTACACTGCCCAAACACCACTGCCCTAAACCCCGAAACACCAGCCCCAGCACGACCCCCTACACTACCCGAACACCACTGCACTGCCCTAAACCCTAAAACACCACCCCCAGCACGACCCCCTACACTGCTCGAACACCACTGCACTGCCGTAAACCCTGAAACACCACATCCAGCAAGACCCCCTACAGTGCCCGAACACCACTGCACTGCCCTAAACCCTGAAACACCACCCCTAGCAAGTCCCCCTACACTGCCCTAAACCCTGAAACACCAACCCAAGCATGACCCCCTACACTGCCCGAACAACACTGTACTGCCCTAAACCCTGAATCACCACCCCGAGCACGACCCCCTACACTGCCCGAACACCACTGCCCTGCCCTAAACCCTGAAACACCAACCCCAGCACGACCCCGTACACTGCCCGAACACCACTGCACTGCCCTAAACCCTGAAACACCACCCCCAGCAAGAACCCCTACACTGACCGAATACCACTGCACTGCCCTAAACCCTGAAACACCACCCCCAGCAAGACCCCGTACACTGCCTGAACACCACTGCCCTAAACCCCGAAACATCACCCCCAGCACGACCCCCTACACTACCCGAACATCACTGCCCTAAACCCTGAAACACCATCCCCAGCACGACCCCCTACACTACCCGAACACCACTGCACTGCCATAAACCCTGAAAAACCAGCCCCAGCACAACCCCCTACACTGCCCGAACACCATGGCACTGCCCTAAATCCTGAAACACCAGCCCCAGAACGACCCCCTACACGGCCCGAACACCACTGCCCTAAAGCCTGAAAAACCACCCCCAGCATGACCCCCTACACTGCCCGAACACCACTGCACTGCCCTAAACCCTGAAACACCACCCCCTGCACGACCCTCTACACTGCCCGAACACCACTGCACTGCCCTATACCCTGAAACACCACCCCCTGCACGACCCCCTACACTGCCCGAACACCACTGCACTGCCCTATACCCTGAAACACCACCCCCAGCACGACCCCCTACACTGCACGAACACCACTGCTTTGCCCTAAACCCTGAAACACCAGTCCCAGCACGACCCCCTACGTTGCCCAAACAACACTGCACTAAACCCTGAAACACCACACTCCAACAAGACCCCCTACACTGCCCGAACACCACTGCACTGCCCTAAACCCTGAAACACCAGCCCCAGCACGACCCGCTACACTTCCCGAATACCACTGCACTACCCTAAACCTTGAAACACCACCTCCAGCACGACCGCCTACACTGCCCGAACACCACTGCCCTAAAGCCTGAAACACCACCCCAAGCATGACCCCTACACTGCCCGAACACCAACGCACTGCCCTAAACCCTGAAACACCACCCCCTGCAAGACCCCCTACACTGCCCGAACACCACTGCCCTAAACCCTGAAACACCACCCCCTGCAAGACCCCCTACACTGCTCGAACACCACTGCCCTAAAACCTGAAACATCACCCCCAGCAAGACCCCCCTACATGGCCCGAACACCACTGCCGTAAACCCTGAAACACCAGCCCCAGCACAACCCCCTACACTGCCCGAACACCACTGCACTGCCCTAAACCCTGAAATACCAGCCCCAGCACGACCCCTACACTGCCTGAACACCACTGCACTGCCCTAAACCCTGAAACACCACCCCCAGCATGACCCCCTACACTGCACGAACACCACTGCTTTGCCCTAAACCCTGAAACACCAGTGCCAGCACGACCCCCTACGTTGCCCAAACAACACTGCACTAAACCCTGAAACACCACACTCCAACAAGACCCCCTACACTGCCCGAACACCACTGCACTGCCCTAAACCCTGAAACACCAGCCCCAGCACGACCCGCTACACTTCCCGAATACCACTGCACTACCCTAAACCTTGAAACACCACCTCCAGTACGACCGCCTACACTGCCCCAACACCACTGCCCTAAACCCTGAAACACCACCCCCTGCAAGACCCCCTACACTGCCCGAACGCCACTGCCCTAAACCCTGAAACACCACCCCCTGCAAGACCCCCTACACTGCTCGAACACCACTGCCCTAAAACCTGAAACATCACCCCCAGCAAGACCCCCCTACATGGCCCGAACACCACTGCCCTAAACCCTGAAACACCAGCCCCAGCACAACCCCCTACACTGCCCGAACACCACTGCACTGCCCTAAACCCTGAAATACCAGCCCCAGCACGACCCCTACACTGCCTGAACACCACTGCACTGCCCTAAACCCTGAAACACCAGCCCCAGCACGACCCCCTACACTGCCCAAACACCACTGCACTGTCCTAAGCCCTAAAACACTACCCCAGCACGACCCCCTACACTGCCCGAATACCACTACACTGTCCTAAACCCTGAAACACCATCCCCAGCAAGACCCTCTACACTGCCGAAACACCACTGCACTGCCCTAAACCCTGAAACACCAGCCTCAGCTCGACCCCCTACACTGTCCGAACACCACTGCACTGCTCTAAACCCTGAAACACTACACCAGCACGACCCCCTACACTGCCCTAAACCCTAAAACACTACGCCAGCACGACCCTCTACACTGCCCAAACACCGGTGCACTGTCTTAAACCCTGAAACACCACCCCCAGCATGACCCCCTAAACTGGACGAACACCACTGCACTGCCCTAAACCCTGAAATACCAGCCCCAGCACGACCCCTACACTGGCTGAACACCACTGCACTGCCCCAAACCCTGAAACACCAGCCCCAGCACGACCCCCTACACTGCCCAAACACCACTGCACTGTCCTAAGCCCTAAAACACTACCCCAGCACGACCCCCTACACTGCCCGAATACCACTACACTGTCCTAAACCCTGAAACACCACCCCCAGCAAGACCCTCTACACTGCCGAAACACCACTGCACTGCCCTAAACCCTGAAACCCCAGCCTCAGCTTGACCCCCTACACTGTCCGAAACACTGTCCGAACACCACTGCACTGCTCTAAACCCTGAAACACCACCCCAGCACGACCCCCTACACTGCCCTAAACCCTAAAACACTACCCCAGCACGACCCTCTACACTGCCCAAACACCGGTGCACTGTCTTAAGCCCTGAAACACCACCCCCAGCACGACCCCCTAAACTGGACGAACACCACTTCTCTGCCCTAAACCCTGAAACACCAGCCCCAGCACGACCCCTACACTGCCCGAACACCACTGCACTGCCCTAAACCCTGAAACACCACCCCCAGCAAGACCCCCTATACTGCCCGAACACCACTGCCCTAAACCCCGAAACACCACCCCAGCATGACCCCCTACACTGCCCAAACACCACTGCCCTAAACCCCGAAACACCAGCCCCAGCACGACCCCCCTACACTGCCCGAACACCCCTGCACTGCCCTAAACCCTGAAACACCACCCCAGCACGACCCCCTACACTACCCGAACACCACTGCATTGCCCTAAACCATAAAACACCACCCCCAGCACGACCCCTACACTGCTCGAACACCAGTGCACTGCCGTAGACCCTGAAACACCACGCCCAGCAAGACCCCCTACAGTGCCCGAACACCACTGCACTGCCCTAAACCCTGAAACACCACCCCTAGCAAGTCCCCCTACACTGCCCTAAACCCTGAAACACCAACCCAAGCATGACCCCCTACACTGCCCGAACTACACTGCACTGCCCTAAACCCTGAATCACCACCCCGAGCACGACCCCCTACACTGCCCGAACACCACTGCCCTGCCCTAAACCCTGAAACACCAACCCCAGCACGACCCCGTACACTGCCGAACACCACTGCACTGCCCTAAACCCTGAAACACCACCCCCAGCAAGACCCGCTACACTGCCTGAACACCACTGCACTGCCCTAAACCCTGAAACACCACCCCCAGCAAGACCCCGTACACTGCCTGAACACCACTGCCCTAAACCCCGAAACATCACCCCCAGCACGACCCCCTACACTACCCGAACATCACTGCCCTAAACCCTGAAACACCATCCCCAGCACGACCCCCTACACTACCCGAACACCACTGCACTGCCCTAAACCCTGAAACACCACCCCCTGCACGACCCCCTACACTGCCCGAACACCACTGCACTGCCCTATACCCTGAAACACCACCCCCTGCATGACCTCCTACACTGCCCGAACACCACTGCACTGCCCTATACCCTGAAAGACCACCCCCAGCACGACCCCCTACACTTCACGAACTCCACTGCTTTGCCCTAAACCCTGAAACACCAGTCCCAGCACGACCCCCTACGTTGCCCAAACAACACTGCACTAAACCCTGAAACACCACACTCCAACAAGACCCCCTACACTGCCCGAACACCACTGCACTGCCCTAAACCCTGAAACACCAGCCCCAGCACGACCCCATACACTGCCCGAACACCACTGCCCTAAACCCTGAAACACCACCCCCTGCACGACCCCCTACACTGCCTGAACACCACTGCACTGCCCTATACCCTGAAACACCACCCCCAGCACGACCCCTACACTGCCCGAACACCACTGCACTGCCCTAAACCCTGAAACACCACCCCCAGCACGACGCCGTACACTGCCCGAACACCACTGCACTGCCCTTAACCCTGAAACACCACCCCCAGTACGACCCCCTACACTGCCCGGACACCACTGCACTGCCTTAAACCCTGAAAGACCATCCCAAGCACGACCCCCTACACTGCCCGAAAACCACTGCCCTAAACCCCGAAACACCACCCCAGCACGACCCCCTACACTGCCCGAACACCACTGCCCGAAACACCAGCCCCAGCACGACCCCCCTACACTGCCCGAACACCACTGCACTGCCGTAACCCCTGAAACACCACCCCCAGCAAGACCCCTCCACTGCCCGAACACCACTGCACTACCCTAAACCCTGAAACACCACCCCCAGCAACACCCCCTACACTGCCCTAAACCCTGAAACACCACCCCAAGCATGACCTCCTACACTGCCCGAACAACACTGCACTGCCCTAAACCCTGAATCACCACCCCCAGCACGACCTCCTACACTGCCCGAACACCACTGCCCTGCCCTAAACCCTGAAACACCACCCCCAGCACGAACCCGTACACTGTCCGAACACCACTGCACTACCCTAAACCCTGAAACACCACCCCCAGCAAGACCCCCTACACTGTCTGAACACCCCTGCACTGCCCTAAACCCTGAAACACCACCCCCAGCACGACCCCCTACACTGCCCGAACACCACTGCACTGCCCTAAACCCTAAACCACCCCCAAAACGACCCCCTACACTACTCGAACAGCACTGCACTGCCCCAAACCCTGAAACGCCACCCCCTGCATGACCCCCTACACTGCCCTAAACTCCGAAACACCACCCTCTGCACGACTCCCTACACTGCCCGTACACCACTGCGCTGCCCTATACCCTGCAACACCACCCCCAGCACGACCCTCTAGATTGTGCGAACACCACTGGTTTGCCCTAAACCCTGTAACACCACCCCCAGCATGACCCCTACTCTGCCCACACACTATTGCTCTGCCCTAAACCCTGAAACACCACCCCCAGCATGACCCCTACTCTGCCCACACACTACTGCTCTGCCCTAAACCCTGAAACACCAGCCCCAGCACTACCCCTTACACTGCCCGAACACAACTGCTCTGCCCTAAACCATGAATCACCAGCCCCAGCACGACCCCTACACTGCCCGAAAAACACTTCACTGCCCTAAACCCTCAAACAGTAGCCCCAGCACGACCCCCTACACTGCCCGAGCACCACTGCACTGCCCTAAACCCTGAAACACCAGCCCCAGCACAACTCCCTACCCTGCCCAAACACCACTGCCCTAAAGCCTGAAACACCACCCCCACCATGACCCCCTACACTGCCCAAACACCACTGCACTGCCCTAAACCCTGAAACACTACCCCCAGCAAGACCCCCTACACTGCTCGAACACCACTGCCCTAAAACCTGAAACATCACCCCCAGCAAGACCCCCCTACACTGCCCGAACACCACTGCCCTAAACCCTGAAACACCAGCCCCAGCACAACCCCCTACACTGCCCGAACACCACTGCACTGCCCTAAACCCTGAAACACCAGCCCCAGCACGACCCCTACACTGCCTGACCACCACTGCACTGCCCTACACCCTGAAACACCAGCCCCAGCACGACCCCCTACACTGCCCAAACACCACTGCACTGTCCTAAACCCTAAAACACTACCCCAGCACGACCCCCTACACTGCCCGAATACTACTGCACTGTCCTAAACCCTGAAACACCACCCCCAGCAAGACCCTCTACACTGCCGAAACACCACTGCACTGCCCTAAACCCTGAAACACCAGCCTCAGCTCGACCCCCTACACTGTCCAAACACCACTGCACTGCTCTAAACCCTGAAACACCACCCCAGCACGACCCCCTACACTGCCCTAAACCCTAAAACACTACCCCAGCACGACCCTCTACACTGCCCAAACACCGGTGCATTGTCTTAAACCCTGAAACACCAGCCCCAGCACGACCCCCTAAACTGGACGAACACCACTTCTCTGCCCTAAACCCTGAAACACCAGCCCCAGCACGACCCCTACACTGCCCGAACACCACTGCACTGCCCTAAACCCCGAAACACCACCCCAGCATGACCCCCTACACTGTCCAAACATCACTGCCCTAAACCCCGAAACACCAGCCCCAGCATGACCCCCCTACACTGCCCTAAACCCTGAAACACCACCCCAGCACGACCCCCTACACTACCCGAACACCACTGCACTGCCCTAAACCCTAAAACACCACCCCCAGCACGACCCCCTACACTGCTCGAACACCACTGCACTGCCGTAAACCCTGAAACACCACCTCCAGCAAGACCCCCTACAGTGCCCGAACACCACTGCACTGCCCTAAACCCTGAAACACCACCCCTAGCAAGTCCCCCTACACTGCCCTAAACCCTGAAACACCAACCCAAGCATGACCCCCTACACTGCCCGAATAACACTGTACTGCCCTAAACCCTGAATCACCACCCCGAGCACGACCCCCTACACTGCCCGAACACCACTGCCCTGCCCTAAACCCTGAAACACCAACCCCAGCACGACCCCGTACACTGCCCGAACACCACTGCACTGCCCTAAACCCTGAAACACCACCCCCAGCAAGAACCCCTACACTGACCGAATACCACTGCACTGCCCTAAACCCTGAAGCACCACCCCCAGCAAGACCCCGTACACTGCCTGAACATCACTGCCCTAAACCCTGAAACACCATCCCCAGCACGACCCCCTACACTACCCGAACACCACTGCACTGCCATAAACCCTGAAAAACCAGCCCCAGCACAACCCCCTACACTGCCCGAACACCATGGCACTGCCCTAAATCCTGAAACACCAGCCCCAGAACGACCCCCTACTCGGCCCGAACACCACTGCCCTAAAGCCTGAAGAACCACCCCCAGCATGACCCCCTACACTGCCCGAACACCACTGCACTGCCCTAAACCCTGAAACACCACCCCCTGCACGACCCCCTACACTGCCCGAACACCACTGCACTGCCCTATACCCTGAATCACCACCCCCTGCACGACCCCCTACACTGCCCGAACACCACTGCACTGCCCTATACCCTGAAACACCACCCCCAGCACGACCCCCTACACTGCACGAACACCACTGCTTTGCCCTAAACCCTGAAACACCAGTCCCAGCATGACCCCCTACGTTGCCCAAACAACACTGCACTAAACCCTGAAACACCACACTCCAACAAGACCCCCTACACTGCCCGAACACCACTGCACTGCCCTAAACCCTGAAACCCCAGCCCCAGCACGACCCGCTACACTTCCCGAATATCACTGCACTACCCTAAACCTTGAAACACCACCTCCAGCACGACCGCCTACACTGCCCGAACACCACTGCCCTAAAGCCTGAAACACCACCCCAAGCATGACCCCCTACACTGCCCGAACACCAACGCACTGCCCTAAACCCTGAAACACCACCCCCTGCAAGACCCCCTACACTGCCCGAACACCACTGCCCTAAACCCTGAAACACCACCCCCTGCAAGACCCCCTACACTGCTCGAACACCACTGCCCTAAAACCTGAAACATCACCCCCAGCAAGACCCCCCTACATGGCCCGAACACCACTGCCCTAAACCCTGAAACACCAGCCCCAGCACAACCCCCTACACTGCCCGAACACCAATGCACTGCCCTAAACCCTGAAATACCAGCCCCAGCACGACCCCTACACTGCCTGAACACCACTGCACTGCCCTAAACCCTGAAACACCACCCCCAGCATGACCCCCTACACTGCACGAACACCACTGCTTTGCCCTAAACCCTGAAACACCAGTGCCAGCACGACCCCCTACGTTGCCCAAACAACACTGCACTAAACCCTGAAACACCACACTCCAACAAGACCCCCTACACTGCTCGAACACCACTGCCCTAAAACCTGAAACATCACCCCCAGCAAGACCCCCCTACATGGCCCGAACACCACTGCCCTAAACCCTGAAACACCAGCCCCAGCACAACCCCCTACACTGCCCGAACACCACTGCACTGCCCTAAACCCTGAAATACCAGCCCCAGCACGACCCCTACACTGCCTGAACACCACTGCACTGCCCTAAACCCTGAAACACCACCCCCAGCATGACCCCCTACACTGCACGAACACCACTGCTTTGCCCTAAACCCTGAAACACCAGTGCCAGCACGACCCCCTACGTTGCCCAAACAACACTGCACTAAACCCTGAAACACCACACTCCAACAAGACCCCCTACACTGCCTGAACACCACTGCACTGCCCTAAACCCTGAAACACCAGCCCCAGCACGACCCGCTACACTTCCCGAATACCACTGCACTACCCTAAACCTTGAAACACCACCTCCAGCACGACCGCCTACACTGCCTCAACACCACTGCCCTAAACCCTGAAACATCACCCCCAGCAAGACCCCCCTACATGGCCCGAACACCACTGCCCTAAACCGTGAAACACCAGCCCCAGCACAACCCCCTACACTGCCCGAATGCCACTGCCCTAAACCCTGAAACACCACCCCCTGCAAGACCCCCTACACTGCTCGAACACCACTGCCCTAAAACCTGAAACATCACCCCCAGCAAGACCCCCCTACATGGCCCGAACACCACTGCCCTAAACCGTGAAACACCAGCCCCAGCACAACCCCCTACACTGCCCGAACACCACTGCACTGCCCTAAACCCTGAAATACCAGCCCCAGCACGACCCCTACACTGCCTGAACACCACTGCACTGCCCTAAACCCTGAAACACCAGCCCCAGCACGACCCCCTACACTGCCCAAACACCACTGCACTGTCCTAAGCCCTAAAACACTACCCCAGCACGACCCCCTACACTGCCCGAATACCACTACACTGTCCTAAACCCTGAAACACCACCCCCAGCAAGACCCTCTACACTGCCGAAACACCACTGCACTGCCCTAAACCCTGAAACACCAGCCTCAGCTCGACCCCCTACACTGTCCGAACACCACTGCACTGCTCTAAACCCTGAAACACTACCCCAGCACGACCCCCTACACTGCCCTAAACCCTAAAACACTACCCCAGCACGACCCTCTACACTGCCCAAACACCGGTGCACTGTCTTAAACCCTGAAACACCACCCCCAGCATGACCCCCTAAACTGGACGAACACCACTTCTCTGCCCTAAACCCTGAAACACCAGCCCCAGCACGACCCCTACACTGCCCGAACACCACTGCACTGCCCTAAACCCTGAAACACGACCCCCAGCAAGACCCCCTACACTGCCCGAACACCACTGCCCTAAACCCCGAAACACCACCCCAGCATGACCCCCTACACTGCCCAAACATCACTCCACTGCCCTAAACCCTGAAACACTACCCCCAGCAAGACCCCCTACACTGCTCGAACACCACTGCCCTAAAACCTGAAACATCACCCCCAGCAAGACCCCCCTACACGGCCCGAACACCACTGCCCTAAACCCTGAAATACCAGCCCCAGCACGACCCCTACACTGGCTGAACACCACTGCACTGCCCCAAACCCTGAAACACCAGCCCCAGCACGACCCCCTACACTGCCCAAACACCACTGCACTGTCCTAAGCCCTAAAACACTACCCCAGCATGACCCCCTACACTGCCCGAATACCACTACACTGTCCTAAACCCTGAAACACCACCCCCAGCAAGACCCTCTACACTGCCGAAACACCACTGCACTGCCCTAAACCCTGAAACACCAGCCTCAGCTTGACCCCCTACACTGTCCGAACACCACTGCACTGCTCTAAACCCTGAAACACCACCCCAGCATGACCCCCTACACTGCCCTAAACCCTAAAACACTACCCCAGCACGACCCTCTACACTGCCCAAACACCGGTGCACTGTCTTAAGCCCTGAAACACCACCCTCAGCACGACCCCCTAAACTGGACGAACACCACTTCTCTGCCCTAAACCCTGAAACACCAGCCCCAGCACGACCCCTACACTGCCCGAACACCACTGCACTGCCCTAAACCCTGAAACACCACCCCCAGCAAGACCCCCTACACTGCCTGAACACCACTGCCCTAAACCCCGAAACACCAACCCAGCATGACCCCCTACACTGCCCAAACACCACTGCCCTAAACCCCGAAACACCAGCCCCAGCACGACCCCCCTACACTACCCGAACACCACTGCACTGCCCTAAACCATAAAACACCACCCCCAGCACGACCCCTACACTGCTCGAACACCACTGCACTGCCGTAAACCCTGAAACACCACCCCCAGCAAGACCCCCTACAGTGCCCGAACACCACTGCACTGCCCTAAACCCTGAAACACCACCCCTAGCAAGTCCCCCTACACTGCCCTAAACCCTGAAACACCAACCCAAGCATGACCCCCTACACTGCCCGAACAACACTGCACTGCCCTAAACCCTGAATCAACACCCCCAGCAAGACCCGCTACACTGCCTGAACACCACTGCACTGCCCTAAACCCTGAAACACCACCCCCAGCAAGACCCCGTACACTGCCTGAACACCACTGCCCTAAACCCCGAAACATCACCCCCAGCACGACCCCCTACACTACCCGAACATCACTGCCCTAAACCCTGAAACACCATCCCCAGCACGACCCCCTACACTACCCGAACACCACTGCACTGCCGTAAACCTTGAAAAACCAGCCCCAGCACAACCCCCTACACTGCCCGAACACCATGGCACTAACCTAAATCCTGAAACACCAGCCCCAGAACGATCCCCTACACGGCCCGAACACCACTGCCCTAAATCCTGAAAAACCACCCCCAGCATGACCCCCTACACTGCCCGAACACCACTGCACTGCCCTAAACCCTGAAACACCACCCCCTGCACGACCCCCTACACTGCCCGAACACCACTGCACTGCCCTATACCCTGAAACACCACCCCCTGCACGACCCCCTACACTGCCCGAACACCACTGCACTGCCCTATACCCTGAAAGACCACCCCCAGCACGACCCCCTACACTTCACGAACTCCACTGCTTTGCCCTAAATCCTGAAACACCAGTCCCAGCACGACCCCCTACGTTGCCCAAACAACACTGCACTAAACCCTGAAACACCACACTCCAACAAGACCCCCTACACTGCCCGAACACCACTGCACTGCCCTAAACCCTGAAACACCAGCCCCAGCACGACCCGCTACACTTCCCGAATACCACTGCACTAAAGCCTGAAACACCAACCCAAGCATAACCCCCTACACTGCCCGAACACCAATGCACTGCCCTAAACCCTGAAACACCACCCCCTGCAAGACCCCATACACTGCCCGAACACCACTGCCCTAAACCCTGAAACACCACCCCCTGCACGACCCCCTACACTGCCCGAATACCACTGCCCTAACCCCTGAAACACCACCCCTGCATGACCCTACACTGCCTGAACACCACTGCACTGCCCTATACCCTGAAACACCACCCCCAGCACGACCCCTACACTGCCCGAACACCACTGCACTGCCCTAAACCCTGAAACACCACCCCCAGCACGACGCCGTACACTGCCCGAACACCACTGCACTGCCCTAAACCCTGAAACACCACCCCCAGTACGACCCCCTACACTGCCCGAAAACCACTGCACTGCCTTAAACCCTGAAAGACCATCCCAAGCACGACCCCCTACACTGCTCGAAAACCACTGCCCTAAACCCCGAAACACCACCCCAGCACGACCCCCTACACTGCCCGAACACCACTGCCCGAAACACCAGCCCCAGCACGACCCCCTACACTGCCCGAACACCACTGCACTGCCGTAACCCCTGAAACACCACCCCCAGCAAGACCCCTCCACTGCCCGAACACCACTGCACTACCCTAAACCCTGAAACACCACCCCCAGCAACACCCCCTACACTGCCCTAAACCCTTAAACACCACCCCAAGCAAGACCTCCTACACTGCCCGAACAACACTGCACTGCCCTAAACCCTGAATCACCACCCCCAGCACGACCTCCTACACTGCCCGAACACCACTGCCCTGCCCTAAACCCTGAAACACCACCCCCAGCACGACCCCGTACACTGTCCGAACACCACTGCACTACCCTAAACCCTGAAACACCACCCCCAGCAAGACCCCCTACACTGTCTGAACACCCCTGCACTGCCCTAAACCCTGAAACACCACCCGCAGCACGACCCCCTACACTGCCCGAACACCACTGCACTGCCCTAAACCCTAAACCACCCCCAAAACGACCCCCTACACTACTCGAACACCACTGCACTGCCCCAAACCCTGAAACGCCACCCCCTGCATGACCCCCTACACTGCCCTAAACCCCGAAACACCACCCTCTGCACGACTCCCTACACTGCCCGTACACCACTGCGCTGCCCTATACCCTGAAACACCACCCCCAGCATGACCCTCTAGATTGTGGGAACACCACTGGTTTGCCCTAAACCCTTTAACACCACCCCCAGCATGACCCCTACTCTGCCCACACACTACTGCTCTGCCCTAAACCCTGAAACACCACCCCCAGCATGACCCCTACTCTGCCCACACACTACTGCTCTGCCCTAAACCCTGAAACACCAGCCCCAGCACTACCCCTTACACTGCCCGAACACAACTGCTCTGCCCTAAACCATGAATCACCAGCCCCAGCACGACCCCTACACTGCCCGAAAAACACTTCACTGCCCTAAACCCTCAAACACTAGCCCCAGCACGACCCCCTACACTGCCCGAGCACCACTGCACTGCCCTAAACCCTGAAACACCAGCCCCAGCACAACTCCCTACCCTGCCCAAACACCACTGCCCTAAAGCCTGAAACACCACCCCCACCATGACCCCCTACACTGCCCAAACACCACTGCACT
Source organism: Triturus cristatus (assembly GCF_964204655.1). Lineage (NCBI taxonomy): Eukaryota > Metazoa > Chordata > Amphibia > Caudata > Salamandridae > Triturus > Triturus cristatus. Next base: position 718,038,785 of record NC_140579.1, read on the forward strand.
GCCCTAAACCCTGAAACACTACCCCCAGCAAGACCCCCTACACTGCTCGAACACCACTGCCCTAAAACCTGAAACATCACCCCCAGCAAGACCCCCCTACACTGCCCGAACACCACTGCCCTAAACCCTGAAACACCAGCCCCAGCACAACCCCCTACACTGCCCAAACACCACTGCACTGCCCTAAACCCTGAAACACCAGCCCCAGCACGACCCCTACACTGCCTGAACACCACTGCACTGCCCTAAACCCTGAAACACCAGCCCCAGCACGACCCCCTACACTGCCCAAACACCACTGCACTGTCCTAAACCCTAAAACACTACCCCAGCACGACCCCCTACACTGCCCGAATACCACTGCACTGTCCTAAACCCTGAAACACCACCCCCAGCAAGACCCTCTACACTGCCGAAACACCACTGCACTGCCCTAAACCCTGAAACACCAGCCTCAGCTCGACCCCCTACACTGTCCGAACACCACTGCACTGCTCTAAACCCTGAAAAACCACCCCAGCACGACCCCCTACACTGCCCTAAACCCTAAAACACTACCCCAGCACGACCCTCTACACTGCCCAAACACCGGTGCACTGTCTTAAACCCTGAAACACCAGCCCCAGCACGACCCCCTAAACTGGACGAACACCACTTCTCTGCCCTAAACCCTGAAACACCAGCCCCAGCACGACCCCTACACTGCCCGAACACCACTGCACTGCCCTAAACCCTGAAACACCACCCCCAGCAAGACCCCCTACACTGCCCGAACACCACTGCCCTAAACCCCGAAACACCAGCCCCAGCATGACCCCCCTACACTGCCCTAAACCCTGAAACACCACCCCAGCACGACCCCCTACACTACCCGAACACCACTGCACTGCCCTAAACCCTAAAACACCACCCCCAGCACGACCCCCTACACTGCTCGAACACCACTGCACTGCCGTAAACCCTGAAACACCACCTCCAGCAAGACCCCCTACAGTGCCCGAACACCACTGCCCTGCCCTAAACCCTGAAACACCACCCCCAGCAAGAACCCCTACACTGACCGAATAGCACTGCACTGCCCTAAACCCTGAAACACCAACCCAAGCATGACCCCCTACACTGCCCGAACAACACTGTACTGCCCTAAACCCTGAAACACCAACCCCAGCACGACCCCGTACACTGCCCGAACACCACTGCACTGCCCTAAACCCTGAAACACCACCCCCAGCAAGAACCCCTACACTGATCGAATACCACTGCACTGCCCTAAACCCTGAAACACCACCCCCAGCAAGACCCCGTACACTGCCTGAACACCACTGCCCTAAACCCCGAAACATCACCCCCAGCACGACCCCCTACACTACCCGAACATCACTGCCCTAAACCCTGAAACACCATCCCCAGCACGACCCCCTACACTACCCGAACACCACTGCACTGCCATAAACCCTGAAAAACCAGCCCCAGCACAACCCCCTACACTGCCCGAACACCATGGCACTGCCCTAAATCCTGAAACACCAGCCCCAGAACGACCCCCTACACGGCCCGAACACCACTGCCCTAAAGCCTGAAGAACCACCCCCAGCATGACCCGGTACACTGCCCGAACACCACTGCACTGCCCTAAACCCTGAAACACCACCCCCTGCACGACCCCCTACACTGCCCGAACACCACTGCACTGCCCTATACCCTGAATCACCACCCCCTGCACGACCCCCTACACTGCCCGAACACCACTGCACTGCCCTATACCCTGAAACACCACCCCCAGCACGACCCCCTACACTGCACGAACACCACTGCTTTGCCCTAAACCCTGAAACACCAGTCCCAGCATGACCCCCTACGTTGCCCAAACAACACTGCACTAAACCCTGAAACACCACACTCGAACAAGACCCCCTACACTGCCCAAACACCACTGCACTCCCCTAAACCTTGAAACCCCAGCCCCAGCACGACCCGCTACACTTCCCGAATACCACTGCACTACCCTAAACCTTGAAACACCACCTCCAGCACGACCGCCTACACTGCCCGAACACCACTGCCCTAAAGCCTGAAACACCACCCCAAGCATGACCCCCTACACTGCCCGAACACCAACGCACTGCCATAAACCCTGAAACACCACCCCCTGCAAGACCCCCTACACTGCCCGAACACCATTGCCCTAAACCCTGAAACACCACCCCCTGCAAGACCCCCTACACTGCCCGAACACCACTGCCCTGCCCTAAACCCTGAAACACCACCCCCTGCACGACCCCCTACACTGCCCGAACACCACTGCCCTAAACCCCTGAAACACCACCCCCTACACGACCCTACACTGCACGAACACCACTGCACTGCCCTATATCCTGAAACACCTCCCCCAGCACGACCCCCTACACTGCCCGAACACCACTGCACTGCCCTAAACCCTGAAACACCACCCCCAGCACGACGCTGTACACTGCCCGAACACCACTGCACTGCCCTAAACCCTGAAACACGACCCCCAGCACGACCCCCTACACTGCCCGAACACCACTGCACTGCCTTAAACCCTGAAAGACCATCCCAAGCACGACCCCCAGCACAGCCCGAACACCACTGCCCTAAACCCCAAACACCAGCCCCAGCACGACCCCCTACACTGCCCGAACACCACTGCCCGAAACAAGAGCCCCAGCATGACCCCCCTACACTGCCCGAACACCACTGCACTGCCGTAACCCCTGAAACACCACCCCAAGCATGACCTCCTACACTACCCGAACAACACTGCACTGCCCTAAACCCTGAATCACCACCCCCAGCACGACCTCCTACACTGCCCGAACACCACTGCCCTGCCCTAAACCCTGAAACACCACCCCCAGCACGACCCCGTACACTGTCCGAACACCACTGCACTGCCCTAAACCCTGAAACACCACCCCCAGCACGACCCCCTACACCGCCCGAACATCACTGCCCTAAATCCTGAAACACCAACCCCAGCATGACCCCCTACACTGCCCGAACACCACTGCACTGCCATAAACCCTGAAAAACCAGCCCCAGCCCCACCCCCTACACTGCCCGAACACCACTGCACTGCCCTAAACCCTGAAACACCAGCCCCAGCACGACACCCTACACTGCCCGAACACCACTGCTTTGCCCTAAATCCTGAAACACCAGCCCCAGAACGACCCCCTACTCTGCCCGAACACCACTGCCCTGAACCCAGAAACACCACCCCCTGCAAGACCCCCTACACTGCCCGAACACCACTGCCCTGCCCTAAACCCTGAAACACCACCCCCTGCATGACCCCCTACACTGCTCGAACACCACTGCCCTAACCCCTGAAACACCACCCCCAGCAAGACCCCCTACACTGCCCTAACACCACTGCACTGTCCTAAACCCTGAAACAGCACCCCCAGCATGACCCCATTCACTGCCCGAACACCACTGCACTGCCCTAAACCCTAAACCACCCCCAAAACGACCCCCTACACTGCTCGAACACCACTGCTCTGCCGTAAACCCTGAAACACCACCCCCAGCAAGACCCCCTACACTGCCCGAACACCACTGAACTGCCCTAAACCAGGAAACACCATCCCCAGGAAAACCTCCTACACTGCCCTAAACCCTGAAACACCACCCCAAGCATGACCCCCTACACTGCCCGAATCACACTGCACTGCCCTAAACCCTGAATCACCACCCCCAGCACGACCCCCCACACTGCCCGAACACCACTGCACTGCCCTAAACCCTGAAACACCACCCCCAGCACAACCCCATACACTGCCCGAACACCACTGCACTACCCTAAACCCTGAAACACCACCCCCAGCAAGACCCCCAACACTGCCCAAACACCACTGCACTGCCCTAAACCCTGAAACACCACCCCCAGCGAGACCCCGTACACTGCCCGAACACCACTGCACTACCCTAAACCCTGAAACACCACCCCTAGCGAGACCCCCTACACTGCCCAAACACCACTGCCCTAAACCCTGAAACACCACCCCCTGCTAGTCCCCCTACACTGCCCGAACACCACTGCCCTGCCCTAAACCCTGAAACACCACCCCCTGCACGACCTCCTACACTGCCCGAACACCACTGCCCTGCCCTAAACCCTGAAACACCACCCCCTGCACAACCTCCTACACTGCCCGAACACCACTGCACTGCCCTATACCCTGAAACACCACCCCCAGCACGACCCCCTACACTGCGCGAGCACCACTGCTTTGCCCTATACCCTATAACACCACCCCCAGCACGACCCCCTACTCTGCCCACACACTACTGCTCTGCCCTAAACCCTGAAACACCAGTCCCAGCACGACCCCCTACACTGCCCGAACAACACTTCACTAAACCCTGAAACACCACCCCCTGCAAGACCCTCTACACTGCCCGAACACCACTGCCCTGCCCTAAACCCTGAAACACCACCCCCAGCACGACCCCCTACACTGCCCGAACACCACTGCACTGCCCTAAACCCTAAACCAGCCCTAAAACGACCCCCTACACTGCTAGAACACCACTGCACTGCCGTAAACCCTGAAACACCACCCCCAGCAAGACCCCCTACACTGCCCGAACACCACTGCACTGCCCTAAACCCTGAAACACCACCCCCAGCAAAACCCCCTACACTGCGCTAAACCCTGAAACACCACCCCAAGTATGACCCGCTACACTGCCCGAACAACACTGCATTGCCCTAAACCCTGAATCACCAACCCCAGCACGACCCCCTACACTGCCCGAACACCACTGCACTGCCCTAAACCCTGAAACACCACCCCCAGCACGACCCCTACACTGCCTGAACACCACTGCACTGCCCTATACCCTGAAACACCACCCCTAGCACGACCCTCTACACTGCCCGAACATCACTGCACTGCCCTAAACCCTGAAACACCACCCCTAGCACGATGCCGTACACTGCCCGAACACCACAGCACTGCCGTAAACCCTGAAACACCACCCCCAGCAAGACCCCCTACACTGCCCGAACACCACTGCACTGCCCAAAACCCTGAAACACCACCCCCAGCAAGACCCCCTACACTGCCCTAAACCCTGAAACACCACCCCAAGCATGACACCCTACACTGCCCAAACAACACTGCACTGCCCTAAACCCTGAATCACCACCCCCAGCATGACCCCCTACACTGCCCGAACACCACTGCCCTGCCCTAAACCCTGAAACACCACCCACAGCACGACCCCGTACACTGTCCGAACACCACTGCACTGCCTTAAACCCTGAATCAACACCCCCAGCACGACCCCCTACACTGCCCGAACACCACTGCCCTGCCCTAAACCCTGAAACACCACACCCAGCACGACCCCGTACACTGTCTGAACACCACTGCACTGCCCTAAACCCTGAAACACCACCCCCAGCAAGACCCCCTACCCTGCACGAATACCACTGCACTGCCCTAAACCCTGAAACACCACCCCCAGCAAGACCCCGTACACTGCCTGAACACCACTGCCCTTAACCCCAAAACATCACCCCAGCACGACCCCCTACACTTCCCGAAAATCACTGCCCTAAACCCTGAAAAACCAGCCCCAGCACGACACCCTACACTGCCCGAACACCACTGCTCTAAACCCTGAAACACCACCCCTTGCAAGACCCTGTACACTGCCCGAACACCACTGCCCTGCCCTAAACCCTGAAACCCCACCCCCTGCACGAACCCCTGCACTGCCCGAACACCACTGCACTGCCCTGTACCCTGAAACACCACCCCCAGCACAACCCCCTACACTGCGCAAACACCACTGCTTTGCCCAAAACCCTTTAACACCACCCCCAGCACAACCCCCTACTCTGCCCACACACTACTGCTCTGCCCTAAACCCTGAAACACCAGTCCCAGCACGACCACCTACACTACCTGAACACTGCACTAAACCCTAAAACACCACCCCCCAACAAGACCCCCTACACTGCCCGAACACCACTGCACTGCCCTAAACCCTGAAACACCAGCTCCAGCACGGCCCCCTACACTTCCCGAATTCCACTGCACTACCCGAAACCTTGAAACACCACCCCCAGCATGACCCCCTACTCTGCCCGAACACCACTGCCTTAAACCCTGAAACATCAACCCCTGCAAGACCCCCTACACTGCCTGAACACCACTGCCCTGCCCTAAACCCTGAAACACCACTCCCTGCACTACCCCCTACACTGCCCGAACACCACTGCACTGTCCTAAACCTTGATACACCACCCCCAGCAAGACCCCCTACACTGCCCGAACACCACTGCACTGTCCTAAACCCTGAAACACCACCCCCAGCAAGACCCCCTACACTGCCCGAACACCACTGCACTGCCCTAAACCCTGAAACACCACCCCAGCACAACCCCCTACACTGCCCTAAACCCTGAAACACCACCCCAAGCATGACCCCCTACACTGCCCAAACAACACTGCACTGACTAAACCCTGAATCACCACCCCCAGCACGACCCCCTACACTGCCCGAACACCACTGCACTGCCCTAAACCCTGAAACACCACCCCCAGCACGACCCCATACACTGCCCGAACACCACTGCACTGCCCTAAACCCTGAAACACCACCCCCAGCACGACCCCATACACTGCCCGAACACCAGTGCACTACCCTAAACCCTGAAACACCACCCCAAGCATGACCCCCTACACTGCCCGAACACCAACGCACTGCCCTAAACCCTGAAACACCACCCCCTGCAAGACCCCCTACACTGCCCGAACACCACTGCACTGCCCTAAACCCTGAAACACCACCCCAAGCATGACCCCCTACACTGCCCGAACACCAACGCACTGCCCTAAACCCTGAAACACCACCCCCTGCAAGACCCCCTACACTGCCCGAACACCACTGCCCTAAACCCTGAAACACCACCCCCTGCAAGACCCCCTACACTGCTCGAACACCACTGCCCTAAAACCTGAAACATCACCCCCAGCAAGACCCCCCTACATGGCCCGAACACCACTGCCCTAAACCCTGAAACACCAGCCCCAGCACAACCCCCTACACTGCCCGAACACCACTGCACTGCCCTAAACCCTGAAATACCAGCCCCAGCACGACCCCTACACTGCCTGAACACCACTGCACTGCCCTAAACCCTGAAACACCACCCCCAGCATGACCCCCTACACTGCACGAACACCACTGCTTTGCCCTAAACCCTGAAACACCAGTGCCAGCACGACCCCCTACGTTGCCCAAACAACACTGCACTAAACCCTGAAACACCACACTCCAACAAGACCCCCTACACTGCTCGAACACCACTGCCCTAAAACCTGAAACATCACCCCCAGCAAGACCCCCCTACATGGCCCGAACACCACTGCCCTAAACCCTGAAACACCAGCCCCAGCACAACCCCCTACACTGCCCGAACACCACTGCACTGCCCTAAACCCTGAAATACCAGCCCCAGCACGACCCCTACACTGCCTGAACACCACTGCACTGCCCTAAACCCTGAAACACCACCCCCAGCATGACCCCCTACACTGCACGAACACCACTGCTTTGCCCTAAACCCTGAAACACCAGTGCCAGCACGACCCCCTACGTTGCCCAAACAACACTGCACTAAACCCTGAAACACCACACTCCAACAAGACCCCCTACACTGCCTGAACACCACTGCACTGCCCTAAACCCTGAAACACCAGCCCCAGCACGACCCGCTACACTTCCCGAATACCACTGCACTACCCTAAACCTTGAAACACCACCTCCAGCACGACCGCCTACACTGCCTCAACACCACTGCCCTAAACCCTGAAACATCACCCCCAGCAAGACCCCCCTACATGGCCCGAACACCACTGCCCTAAACCGTGAAACACCAGCCCCAGCACAACCCCCTACACTGCCCGAATGCCACTGCCCTAAACCCTGAAACACCACCCCCTGCAAGACCCCCTACACTGCTCGAACACCACTGCCCTAAAACCTGAAACATCACCCCCAGCAAGACCCCCCTACATGGCCCGAACACCACTGCCCTAAACCGTGAAACACCAGCCCCAGCACAACCCCCTACACTGCCCGAACACCACTGCACTGCCCTAAACCCTGAAATACCAGCCCCAGCACGACCCCTACACTGCCTGAACACCACTGCACTGCCCTAAACCCTGAAACACCAGCCCCAGCACGACCCCCTACACTGCCCAAACACCACTGCACTGTCCTAAGCCCTAAAACACTACCCCAGCACGACCCCCTACACTGCCCGAATACCACTACACTGTCCTAAACCCTGAAACACCACCCCCAGCAAGACCCTCTACACTGCCGAAACACCACTGCACTGCCCTAAACCCTGAAACACCAGCCTCAGCTCGACCCCCTACACTGTCCGAACACCACTGCACTGCTCTAAACCCTGAAACACTACCCCAGCACGACCCCCTACACTGCCCTAAACCCTAAAACACTACCCCAGCACGACCCTCTACACTGCCCAAACACCGGTGCACTGTCTTAAACCCTGAAACACCACCCCCAGCATGACCCCCTAAACTGGACGAACACCACTTCTCTGCCCTAAACCCTGAAACACCAGCCCCAGCATGACCCCTACACTGCCCGAACACCACTGCACTGCCCTAAACCCTGAAACACGACCCCCAGCAAGACCCCCTACACTGCCCGAACACCACTGCCCTAAACCCCGAAACACCACCCCAGCATGACCCCCTACACTGCCCAAACATCACTCCACTGCCCTAAACCCTGAAACACTACCCCCAGCAAGACCCCCTACACTGCTCGAACACCACTGCCCTAAAACCTGAAACATCACCCCCAGCAAGACCCCCCTACACGGCCCGAACACCACTGCCCTAAACCCTGAAATACCAGCCCCAGCACGACCCCTACACTGGCTGAACACCACTGCACTGCCCCAAACCCTGAAACACCAGCCCCAGCACGACCCCCTACACTGCCCAAACACCACTGCACTGTCCTAAGCCCTAAAACACTACCCCAGCACGACCCCCTACACTGCCCGAATACCACTACACTGTCCTAAACCCTGAAACACCACCCCCAGCAAGACCCTCTACACTGCCGAAACACCACTGCACTGCCCTAAACCCTGAAACACCAGCCTCAGCTTGACCCCCTACACTGTCCGAACACCACTGCACTGCTCTAAACCCTGAAACACCACCCCAGCATGACCCCCTACACTGCCCTAAACCCTAAAACACTACCCCAGCACGACCCTCTACACTGCCCAAACACCGGTGCACTGTCTTAAGCCCTGAAACACCACCCTCAGCACGACCCCCTAAACTGGACGAACACCACTTCTCTGCCCTAAACCCTGAAACACCAGCCCCAGCACGACCCCTACACTGCCCGAACACCACTGCACTGCCCTAAACCCTGAAACACCACCCCCAGCAAGACCCCCTACACTGCCTGAACACCACTGCCCTAAACCCCGAAACACCAACCCAGCATGACCCCCTACACTGCCCAAACACCACTGCCCTAAACCCCGAAACACCAGCCCCAGCACGACCCCCCTACACTACCCGAACACCACTGCACTGCCCTAAACCATAAAACACCACCCCCAGCACGACCCCTACACTGCTCGAACACCACTGCACTGCCGTAAACCCTGAAACACCACCCCCAGCAAGACCCCCTACAGTGCCCGAACACCACTGCACTGCCCTAAACCCTGAAACACCACCCCTAGCAAGTCCCCCTACACTGCCCTAAACCCTGAAACACCAACCCAAGCATGACCCCCTACACTGCCCGAACAACACTGCACTGCCCTAAACCCTGAATCAACACCCCCAGCAAGACCCGCTACACTGCCTGAACACCACTGCACTGCCCTAAACCCTGAAACACCACCCCCAGCAAGACCCCGTACACTGCCTGAACACCACTGCCCTAAACCCCGAAACATCACCCCCAGCACGACCCCCTACACTACCCGAACATCACTGCCCTAAACCCTGAAACACCATCCCCAGCACGACCCCCTACACTACCCGAACACCACTGCACTGCCGTAAACCTTGAAAAACCAGCCCCAGCACAACCCCCTACACTGCCCGAACACCATGGCACTAACCTAAATCCTGAAACACCAGCCCCAGAACGATCCCCTACACGGCCCGAACACCACTGCCCTAAATCCTGAAAAACCACCCCCAGCATGACCCCCTACACTGCCCGAACACCACTGCACTGCCCTAAACCCTGAAACACCACCCCCTGCACGACCCCCTACACTGCCCGAACACCACTGCACTGCCCTATACCCTGAAACACCACCCCCTGCACGACCCCCTACACTGCCCGAACACCACTGCACTGCCCTATACCCTGAAAGACCACCCCCAGCACGACCCCCTACACTTCACGAACTCCACTGCTTTGCCCTAAATCCTGAAACACCAGTCCCAGCACGACCCCCTACGTTGCCCAAACAACACTGCACTAAACCCTGAAACACCACACTCCAACAAGACCCCCTACACTGCCCGAACACCACTGCACTGCCCTAAACCCTGAAACACCAGCCCCAGCACGACCCGCTACACTTCCCGAATACCACTGCACTAAAGCCTGAAACACCAACCCAAGCATAACCCCCTACACTGCCCGAACACCAATGCACTGCCCTAAACCCTGAAACACCACCCCCTGCAAGACCCCATACACTGCCCGAACACCACTGCCCTAAACCCTGAAACACCACCCCCTGCACGACCCCCTACACTGCCCGAATACCACTGCCCTAACCCCTGAAACACCACCCCTGCACGACCCTACACTGCCTGAACACCACTGCACTGCCCTATACCCTGAAACACCACCCCCAGCACGACCCCTACACTGCCCGAACACCACTGCACTGCCCTAAACCCTGAAACACCACCCCCAGCACGACGCCGTACACTGCCCGAACACCACTGCACTGCCCTAAACCCTGAAACACCACCCCCAGTACGACCCCCTACACTGCCCGAAAACCACTGCACTGCCTTAAACCCTGAAAGACCATCCCAAGCACGACCCCCTACACTGCTCGAAAACCACTGCCCTAAACCCCGAAACACCACCCCAGCACGACCCCCTACACTGCCCGAACACCACTGCCCGAAACACCAGCCCCAGCACGACCCCCTACACTGCCCGAACACCACTGCACTGCCGTAACCCCTGAAACACCACCCCCAGCAAGACCCCTCCACTGCCCGAACACCACTGCACTACCCTAAACCCTGAAACACCACCCCCAGCAACACCCCCTACACTGCCCTAAACCCTTAAACACCACCCCAAGCAAGACCTCCTACACTGCCCGAACAACACTGCACTGCCCTAAACCCTGAATCACCACCCCCAGCACGACCTCCTACACTGCCCGAACACCACTGCCCTGCCCTAAACCCTGAAACACCACCCCCAGCACGACCCCGTACACTGTCCGAACACCACTGCACTACCCTAAACCCTGAAACACCACCCCCAGCAAGACCCCCTACACTGTCTGAACACCCCTGCACTGCCCTAAACCCTGAAACACCACCCACAGCACGACCCCCTACACTGCCCGAACACCACTGCACTGCCCTAAACCCTAAACCACCCCCAAAACGACCCCCTACACTACTCGAACACCACTGCACTGCCCCAAACCCTGAAACGCCACCCCCTGCATGACCCCCTACACTGCCCTAAACCCCGAAACACCACCCTCTGCACGACTCCCTACACTGCCCGTACACCACTGCGCTGCCCTATACCCTGAAACACCACCCCCAGCATGACCCTCTAGATTGTGGGAACACCACTGGTTTGCCCTAAACCCTTTAACACCACCCCCAGCATGACCCCTACTCTGCCCACACACTACTGCTCTGCCCTAAACCCTGAAACACCACCCCCAGCATGACCCCTACTCTGCCCACACACTACTGCTCTGCCCTAAACCCTGAAACACCAGCCCCAGCACTACCCCTTACACTGCCCGAACACAACTGCTCTGCCCTAAACCATGAATCACCAGCCCCAGCACGACCCCTACACTGCCCGAAAAACACTTCACTGCCCTAAACCCTCAAACACTAGCCCCAGCACGACCCCCTACACTGCCCGAGCACCACTGCACTGCCCTAAACCCTGAAACACCAGCCCCAGCACAACTCCCTACCCTGCCCAAACACCACTGCCCTAAAGCCTGAAACACCACCCCCACCATGACCCCCTACACTGCCCAAACACCACTGCACTGCCCTAAACCCTGAAACACTACCCCCAGCAAGACCCCCTACACTGCTCGAACACCACTGCCCTAAAACCTGAAACATCACCCCCAGCAAGACCCCCCTACACTGCCCGAACACCACTGCCCTAAACCCTGAAACACCAGCCCCAGCACAACCCCCTACACTGCCCAAACACCACTGCACTGCCCTAAACCCTGAAACACCAGCCCCAGCACGACCCCTACACTGCCTGAACACCACTGCACTGCCCTAAACCCTGAAACACCAGCCCCAGCACGACCCCCTACACTGCCCAAACACCACTGCACTGTCCTAAACCCTAAAACACTACCCCAGCACGACCCCCTACACTGCCCGAATACCACTGCACTGTCCTAAACCCTGAAACACCACCCCCAGCAAGACCCTCTACACTGCCGAAACACCACTGCACTGCCCTAAACCCTGAAACACCAGCCTCAGCTCGACCCCCTACACTGTCCGAACACCACTGCACTGCTCTAAACCCTGAAAAACCACCCCAGCACGACCCCCTACACTGCCCTAAACCCTAAAACACTACCCCAGCACGACCCTCTACACTGCCCAAACACCGGTGCACTGTCTTAAACCCTGAAACACCAGCCCCAGCACGACCCCCTAAACTGGACGAACACCACTTCTCTGCCCTAAACCCTGAAACACCAGCCCCAGCACGACCCCTACACTGCCCGAACACCACTGCACTGCCCTAAACCCTGAAACACCACCCCCAGCAAGACCCCCTACACTGCCCGAACACCACTGCCCTAAACCCCGAAACACCAGCCCCAGCATGACCCCCCTACACTGCCCTAAACCCTGAAACACCACCCCAGCACGACCCCCTACACTACCCGAACACCACTGCACTGCCCTAAACCCTAAAACACCACCCCCAGCACGACCCCCTACACTGCTCGAACACCACTGCACTGCCGTAAACCCTGAAACACCACCTCCAGCAAGACCCCCTACAGTGCCCGAACACCACTGCCCTGCCCTAAACCCTGAAACACCACCCCCAGCAAGAACCCCTACACTGACCGAATAGCACTGCACTGCCCTAAACCCTGAAACACCAACCCAAGCATGACCCCCTACACTGCCCGAACAACACTGTACTGCCCTAAACCCTGAAACACCAACCCCAGCACGACCCCGTACACTGCCCGAACACCACTGCACTGCCCTAAACCCTGAAACACCACCCCCAGCAAGAACCCCTACACTGATCGAATACCACTGCACTGCCCTAAACCCTGAAACACCACCCCCAGCAAGACCCCGTACACTGCCTGAACACCACTGCCCTAAACCCCGAAACATCACCCCCAGCACGACCCCCTACACTACCCGAACATCACTGCCCTAAACCCTGAAACACCATCCCCAGCACGACCCCCTACACTACCCGAACACCACTGCACTGCCATAAACCCTGAAAAACCAGCCCCAGCACAACCCCCTACACTGCCCGAACACCATGGCACTGCCCTAAATCCTGAAACACCAGCCCCAGAACGACCCCCTACACGGCCCGAACACCACTGCCCTAAAGCCTGAAGAACCACCCCCAGCATGACCCGGTACACTGCCCGAACACCACTGCACTGCCCTAAACCCTGAAACACCACCCCCTGCACGACCCCCTACACTGCCCGAACACCACTGCACTGCCCTATACCCTGAATCACCACCCCCTGCACGACCCCCTACACTGCCCGAACACCACTGCACTGCCCTATACCCTGAAACACCACCCCCAGCACGACCCCCTACACTGCACGAACACCACTGCTTTGCCCTAAACCCTGAAACACCAGTCCCAGCATGACCCCCTACGTTGCCCAAACAACACTGCACTAAACCCTGAAACACCACACTCGAACAAGACCCCCTACACTGCCCAAACACCACTGCACTCCCCTAAACCCTGAAACCCCAGCCCCAGCACGACCCGCTACACTTCCCGAATACCACTGCACTACCCTAAACCTTGAAACACCACCTCCAGCACGACCGCCTACACTGCCCGAACACCACTGCCCTAAAGCCTGAAACACCACCCCAAGCATGACCCCCTACACTGCCCGAACACCAACGCACTGCCATAAACCCTGAAACACCACCCCCTGCAAGACCCCCTACACTGCCCGAACACCATTGCCCTAAACCCTGAAACACCACCCCCTGCAAGACCCCCTACACTGCCCGAACACCACTGCCCTGCCCTAAACCCTGAAACACCACCCCCTGCACGACCCCCTACACTGCCCGAACACCACTGCCCTAAACCCCTGAAACACCACCCCCTACACGACCCTACACTGCACGAACACCACTGCACTGCCCTATATCCTGAAACACCTCCCCCAGCACGACCCCCTACACTGCCCGAACACCACTGCACTGCCCTAAACCCTGAAACACCACCCCCAGCACGACGCCGTACACTGCCCGAACACCACTGCACTGCCCTAAACCCTGAAACACGACCCCCAGCACGACCCCCTACACTGCCCGAACACCACTGCACTGCCTTAAACCCTGAAAGACCATCCCAAGCACGACCCCCAGCACAGCCTGAACACCACTGCCCTAAACCCCAAACACCAGCCCCAGCACGACCCCCTACACTGCCCGAACACCACTGCCCGAAACAAGAGCCCCAGCATGACCCCCCTACACTGCCCGAACACCACTGCACTGCCGTAACCCCTGAAACACCACCCCAAGCATGACCTCCTACACTACCCGAACAACACTGCACTGCCCTAAACCCTGAATCACCACCCCCAGCACGACCTCCTACACTGCCCGAACACCACTGCCCTGCCCTAAACCCTGAAACACCACCCCCAGCACGACCCCGTACACTGTCCGAACACCACTGCACTGCCCTAAACCCTGAAACACCACCCCCAGCACGACCCCCTACACCGCCCGAACATCACTGCCCTAAATCCTGAAACACCAACCCCAGCATGACCCCCTACACTGCCCGAACACCACTGCACTGCCATAAACCCTGAAAAACCAGCCCCAGCCCCACCCCCTACACTGCCCGAACACCACTGCACTGCCCTAAACCCTGAAACACCAGCCCCAGCACGACACCCTACACTGCCCGAACACCACTGCTTTGCCCTAAATCCTGAAACACCAGCCCCAGAACGACCCCCTACTCTGCCCGAACACCACTGCCCTGAACCCAGAAACACCACCCCCTGCAAGACCCCCTACACTGCCCGAACACCACTGCCCTGCCCTAAACCCTGAAACACCACCCCCTGCATGACCCCCTACACTGCTCGAACACCACTGCCCTAACCCCTGAAACACCACCCCCAGCAAGACCCCCTACACTGCCCTAACACCACTGCACTGTCCTAAACCCTGAAACAGCACCCCCAGCATGACCCCATACACTGCCCGAACACCACTGCACTGCCCTAAACCCTAAACCACCCCCAAAACGACCCCCTACACTGCTCGAACACCACTGCTCTGCCGTAAACCCTGAAACACCACCCCCAGCAAGACCCCCTACACTGCCCGAACACCACTGAACTGCCCTAAACCAGGAAACACCATCCCCAGGAAAACCCCCTACACTGCCCTAAACCCTGAAACACCACCCCAAGCATGACCCCCTACACTGCCCGAATCACACTGCACTGCCCTAAACCCTGAATCACCACCCCCAGCACGACCCCCCACACTGCCCGAACACCACTGCACTGCCCTAAACCCTGAAACACCACCCCCAGCACAACCCCATACACTGCCCGAACACCACTGCACTACCCTAAACCCTGAAACACCACCCCCAGCAAGACCCCCAACACTGCCCAAACACCACTGCACTGCCCTAAACCCTGAAACACCACCCCCAGCGAGACCCCGTACACTGCCCGAACACCACTGCACTACCCTAAACCCTGAAACACCACCCCTAGCGAGACCCCCTACACTGCCCAAACACCACTGCCCTAAACCCTGAAACACCACCCCCTGCTAGTCCCCCTACACTGCCCGAACACCACTGCCCTGCCCTAAACCCTGAAACACCACCCCCTGCACGACCTCCTACACTGCCCGAACACCACTGCCCTGCCCTAAACCCTGAAACACCACCCCCTGCACAACCTCCTACACTGCCCGAACACCACTGCACTGCCCTATACCCTGAAACACCACCCCCAGCACGACCCCCTACACTGCGCGAGCACCACTGCTTTGCCCTATACCCTATAACACCACCCCCAGCACGACCCCCTACTCTGCCCACACACTACTGCTCTGCCCTAAACCCTGAAACACCAGTCCCAGCACGACCCCCTACACTGCCCGAACAACACTTCACTAAACCCTGAAACACCACCCCCTGCAAGACCCTCTACACTGCCCGAACACCACTGCCCTGCCCTAAACCCTGAAACACCACCCCCAGCACGACCCCCTACACTGCCCGAACACCACTGCACTGCCCTAAACCCTAAACCAGCCCTAAAACGACCCCCTACACTGCTAGAACACCACTGCACTGCCGTAAACCCTGAAACACCACCCCCAGCAAGACCCCCTACACTGCCCGAACACCACTGCACTGCCCTAAACCCTGAAACACCACCCCCAGCAAAACCCCCTACACTGCGCTAAACCCTGAAACACCACCCCAAGTATGACCCGCTACACTGCCCGAACAACACTGCATTGCCCTAAACCCTGAATCACCAACCCCAGCACGACCCCCTACACTGCCCGAACACCACTGCACTGCCCTAAACCCTGAAACACCACCCCCAGCACGACCCCTACACTGCCTGAACACCACTGCACTGCCCTATACCCTGAAACACCACCCCTAGCACGACCCTCTACACTGCCCGAACACCACTGCACTGCCCTAAACCCTGAAACACCACCCCCAGCAAGACCCCCTACACTGCCCGAACACCACTGCACTGCCCAAAACCCTGAAACACCACCCCCAGCAAGACCCCCTACACTGCCCTAAACCCTGAAACACCACCCCAAGCATGACACCCTACACTGCCCAAACAACACTGCACTGCCCTAAACCCTGAATCACCACCCCCAGCATGACCCCCTACACTGCCCGAACACCACTGCCCTGCCCTAAACCCTGAAACACCACCCACAGCACGACCCCGTACACTGTCCGAACACCACTGCACTGCCTTAAACCCTGAATCAACACCCCCAGCACGACCCCCTACACTGCCCGAACACCACTGCCCTGCCCTAAACCCTGAAACACCACACCCAGCACGACCCCGTACACTGTCTGAACACCACTGCACTGCCCTAAACCCTGAAACACCACCCCCAGCAAGACCCCCTACCCTGCACGAATACCACTGCACTGCCCTAAACCCTGAAACACCACCCCCAGCAAGACCCCGTACACTGCCTGAACACCACTGCCCTTAACCCCAAAACATCACCCCAGCACGACCCCCTACACTTCCCGAAAATCACTGCCCTAAACCCTGAAAAACCAGCCCCAGCACGACACCCTACACTGCCCGAACACCACTGCTCTAAACCCTGAAACACCACCCCTTGCAAGACCCTGTACACTGCCCGAACACCACTGCCCTGCCCTAAACCCTGAAACCCCACCCCCTGCACGAACCCCTGCACTGCCCGAACACCACTGCACTGCCCTGTACCCTGAAACACCACCCCCAGCACAACCCCCTACACTGCGCAAACACCACTGCTTTGCCCAAAACCCTTTAACACCACCCCCAGCACAACCCCCTACTCTGCCCACACACTACTGCTCTGCCCTAAACCCTGAAACACCAGTCCCAGCACGACCACCTACACTACCTGAACACTGCACTAAACCCTAAAACACCACCCCCCAACAAGACCCCCTACACTGCCCGAACACCACTGCACTGCCCTAAACCCTGAAACACCAGCTCCAGCACGGCCCCCTACACTTCCCGAATTCCACTGCACTACCCGAAACCTTGAAACACCACCCCCAGCATGACCCCCTACTCTGCCCGAACACCACTGCCTTAAACCCTGAAACATCAACCCCTGCAAGACCCCCTACACTGCCTGAACACCACTGCCCTGCCCTAAACCCTGAAACACCACTCCCTGCACTACCCCCTACACTGCCCGAACACCACTGCACTGTCCTAAACCTTGATACACCACCCCCAGCAAGACCCCCTACACTGCCCGAACACCACTGCACTGTCCTAAACCCTGAAACACCACCCCCAGCAAGACCCCCTACACTGCCCGAACACCACTGCACTGCCCTAAACCCTGAAACACCACCCCAGCACAACCCCCTACACTGCCCTAAACCCTGAAACACCACCCCAAGCATGACCCCCTACACTGCCCAAACAACACTGCACTGACTAAACCCTGAATCACCACCCCCAGCACGACCCCCTACACTGCCCGAACACCACTGCACTGCCCTAAACCCTGAAACACCACCCCCAGCACGACCCCATACACTGCCCGAACACCACTGCACTGCCCTAAACCCTGAAACACCACCCCCAGCACGACCCCATACACTGCCCGAACACCAGTGCACTACCCTAAACCCTGAAACACCACCCCCAGCAAGACCCCCTACACTGCCCAAACACCACTGCACTGCCCTAAACCCTGAAACACCACCCCCAGCGAGACCCCCTACACTGCCCGAACACCACTGCACTACCCTAAACCCTGAAACACCACCCCCAGCGAGACCCCCTACACTGCCCAAACACCACTGCCCTAAACCCTGAAACACCACCCCCTGCAAGTCCCCTACACTGCCCGAACACCACTGCCCTGCCCTAAACCCTGAAACACCACCCCCTGCAAGTCCCCTACACTGCCCGAACACCACTGCCCTGCCCTAAACCCTGAAACACCACCCCCTGCACGACCGCCTACACTGCCCGAACACCACTGCACTGCCCTAAACCCAGAAACACCACCCCCTGCAAGTCCCCCTACACTGCCCGAACACCACAGCCCTGCCCTAAACCCTGAAACACCACCCCCTGCACGACCCCCTACTCTGCCCGAACACCACTGCACTGCCCTATACCCTGAAACACCACCCCCAGCACGACCCCCTACACTGCACGAACACCACTGCTTTGCCCTAAACCCTGAAACACCACCCCCAGCACGACCCCCTACACTGCACGAACACCACTGCTTTGCCCTAAACCCTGAAACACCAGTCCCAGCATGACCCCCTACGTTGCCCAAACAACACTGCACTAAACCCTGAAACACCACACTCCAACAAGACCCCCTACACTGCCCGAACACCACTGCACTGCCCTAAACCCTGAAACCCCAGCCCCAGCACGACCCGCTACACTTCCCGAATATCACTGCACTACCCTAAACCTTGAAACACCACCTCCAGCACGACCGCCTACACTGCCCGAACACCACTGCCCTAAAGCCTGAAACACCACCCCAAGCATGACCCCCTACACTGCCCGAACACCAACGCACTGCCCTAAACCCTGAAACACCACCCCCTGCAAGACCCCCTACACTGCCCGAACACCACTGCCCTAAACCCTGAAACACCACCCCCTGCAAGACCCCCTACACTGCTCGAACACCACTGCCCTAAAACCTGAAACATCACCCCCAGCAAGACCCCCCTACATGGCCCGAACACCACTGCCCTAAACCCTGAAACACCAGCCCCAGCACAACCCCCTACACTGCCCGAACACCACTGCACTGCCCTAAACCCTGAAATACCAGCCCCAGCACGACCCCTACACTGCCTGAACACTACTGCACTGCCCTAAACCCTGAAACACCACCCCCAGCATGACCCCCTACACTGCACGAACACCACTGCTTTGCCCTAAACCCTGAAACACCAGTGCCAGCACGACCCCCTACGTTGCCCAAACAACACTGCACTAAACCCTGAAACACCACACTCCAACAAGACCCCCTACACTGCCTGAACACCACTGCACTGCCCTAAACCCTGAAACACCAGCCCCAGCACGACCCGCTACACTTCCCGAATACCACTGCACTACCCTAAACCTTGAAACACCACCTCCAGCACGACCGCCTACACTGCCTCAACACCACTGCCCTAAACCCTGAAACACCACCCCCTGCAAGACCCCCTACACTGCCCGAATGCCACTGCCCTAAACCCTGAAACACCACCCCCTGCAAGACCCCCTACACTGCTCGAACACCACTGCCCTAAAACCTGAAACATCACCCCCAGGAAGACCCCCCTACATGGCCCGAACACCACTGCCCTAAACCGTGAAACACCAGCCCCAGCACAACCCCCTACACTGCCCGAACACCACTGCACTGCCCTAAACCCTGAAATACCAGCCCCAGCACGACCCCTACACTGCCTGAACACCACTGCACTGCCCTAAACCCTGAAACACCAGCCCCAGCACGACCCCCTACACTGCCCAAACACCACTGCACTGTCCTAAGCCCTAAAACACTACCCCAGCACGACCCCCTACACTGCCCGAATACCACTACACTGTCCTAAACCCTGAAACACCACCCCCAGCAAGACCCTCTACACTGCCGAAACACCACTGCACTGCCCTAAACCCTGAAACACCAGCCTCAGCTCGACCCCCTACACTGTCCGAACACCACTGCACTGCTCTAAACCCTGAAACACTACCCCAGCACGACCCCCTACACTGCCCTAAACCCTAAAACACTACCCCAGCACGACCCTCTACACTGCCCAAACACCGGTGCACTGTCTTAAACCCTGAAACACCACCCCCAGCATGACCCCCTAAACTGGACGAACACCACTTCTCTGCCCTAAACCCTGAAACACCAGCCCCAGCACGACCCCTACACTGCCCGAACACCACTGCACTGCCCTAAACCCTGAAACACGACCCCCAGCAAGACCCCCTACACTGCCCGAACACCACTGCCCTAAACCCCGAAACACCACCCCAGCATGACCCCCTACACTGCCCAAACATCACTCCACTGCCCTAAACCCTGAAACACTACCCCCAGCAAGACCCCCTACACTGCTCGAACACCACTGCCCTAAAACCTGAAACATCACCCCCAGCAAGACCCCCCTACACGGCCCGAACACCACTGCCCTAAACCCTGAAATACCAGCCCCAGCACGACCCCTACACTGGCTGAACACCACTGCACTGCCCCAAACCCTGAAACACCAGCCCCAGCACGACCCCCTACACTGCCCAAACACCACTGCACTGTCCTAAGCCCTAAAACACTACCCCAGCACGACCCCCTACACTGCCCGAATACCACTACACTGTCCTAAACCCTGAAACACCACCCCCAGCAAGACCCTCTACACTGCCGAAACACCACTGCACTGCCCTAAACCCTGAAACACCAGCCTCAGCTTGACCCCCTACACTGTCCGAACACCACTGCACTGCTCTAAACCCTGAAACACCACCCCAGCATGACCCCCTACACTGCCCTAAACCCTAAAACACTACCCCAGCACGACCCTCTACACTGCCCAAACACCGGTGCACTGTCTTAAGCCCTGAAACACCACCCTCAGCACGACCCCCTAAACTGGACGAACACCACTTCTCTGCCCTAAACCCTGAAACACCAGCCCCAGCACGACCCCTACACTGCCCGAACACCACTGCACTGCCCTAAACCCTGAAACACCACCCCCAGCAAGACCCCCTACACTGCCCGAACACCACTGCCCTAAACCCCGAAACACCAACCCAGCATGACCCCCTACACTGCCCAAACACCACTGCCCTAAACCCCGAAACACCAGCCCCAGCACGACCCCCCTACACTGCCCGAACACCCCTGCACTGCCCTAAACCCTGAAACACCACCCCAGCACGACCCCCTACACTACCCGAACACCACTGCACTGCCCTAAACCATAAAACACCACCCCCAGCACGACCCCTACACTGCTCGAACACCACTGCACTGCCGTAAACCCTGAAACACCACCCCCAGCAAGACCCCCTACAGTGCCCGAACACCACTGCACTGCCCTAAACCCTGAAACACCACCCCTAGCAAGTCCCCCTACACTGCCCTAAACCCTGAAACACCAACCCAAGCATGACCCCCTACACTGCCCGAACAACACTGCACTGCCCTAAACCCTGAATCAACACCCCCAGCAAGACCCGCAACACTGCCTGAACACCACTGCACTGCCCTAAACCCTGAAACACCACCCCCAGCAAGACCCCGTACACTGCCTGAACACCACTGCCCTAAACCCCGAAACATCACCCCCAGCACGACCCCCTACACTACCCGAACATCACTGCCCTAAACCCTGAAACCCCATCCCCAGCACGACCCCCTACACTACCCGAACACCACTGCACTGCCGTAAACCTTGAAAAACCAGCCCCAGCACAACCCCCTACACTGCCCGAACACCATGGCACTAACCTAAATCCTGAAACACCAGCCCCAGAACGATCCCCTACACGGCCCGAACACCACTGCCCTAAATCCTGAAAAACCACCCCCAGCATGACCCCCTACACTGCCCGAACACCACTGCACTGCCCTAAACCCTGAAACACCACCCCCTGCACGACCCCCTACACTGCCCGAACACCACTGCACTGCCCTATACCCTGAAACACCACCCCCTGCACGACCCCCTACACTGCCCGAACACCACTGCACTGCCCTATACCCTGAAAGACCACCCCCAGCACGACCCCCTACACTTCACGAACTCCACTGCTTTGCCCTAAATCCTGAAACACCAGTCCCAGCACGACCCCCTACGTTGCCCAAACAACACTGCACTAAACCCTGAAACACCACACTCCAACAAGACCCCCTACACTGCCCGAACACCACTGCACTGCCCTAAACCCTGAAACACCAGCCCCAGCACGACCCGCTACACTTCCCGAATACCACTGCACTAAAGCCTGAAACACCAACCCAAGCATAACCCCCTACACTGCCCGAACACCAATGCACTGCCCTAAACCCTGAAACACCACCCCCTGCAAGACCCCATACACTGCCCGAACACCACTGCCCTAAACCCTGAAACACCACCCCCTGCACGACCCCCTACACTGCCCGAACACCACTGCCCTAACCCCTGAAACACCACCCCTGCATGACCCTACACTGCCTGAACACAACTGCACTGCCCTATACCCTGAAACACCACCCCCAGCACGACCCCTACACTGCCCGAACACCACTGCACTGCCCTAAACCCTGAAACACCACCCCCAGCACGACGCCGTACACTGCCCGAACACCACTGCACTGCCCTAAACCCTGAAACACCACCCCAGTACGACCCCCTACACTGCCCGAAAACCACTGCACTGCCTTAAACCCTGAAAGACCATCCCAAGCACGACCCCCTACACTGCTCGAAAACCACTGCCCTAAACCCCGAAACACCACCCCAGCACGACCCCCTACACTGCCCGAACACCACTGCCCGAAACACCAGCCCCAGCACGACCCCCTACACTGCCCGAACACCACTGCACTGCTGTAACCCCTGAAACACCACCCCCAGCAAGACCCCTCCACTGCCCGAACACCACTGCACTACCCTAAACCCTGAAACACCACCCCCAGCAACACCCCCTACACTGCCCTAAACCCTTAAACACCACCCCAAGCAAGACCTCCTACACTGCCCGAACAACACTGCACTGCCCTAAACCCTGAATCACCACCCCCAGCACGACCTCCTACACTGCCCGAACACCACTGCCCTGCCCTAAACCCTGAAACACCACCCCCAGCACGACCCCGTACACTGTCCGAACACCACTGCACTACCCTAAACCCTGAAACACCACCCCCAGCAAGACCCCCTACACTGTCTGAACACCCCTGCACTGCCCTAAACCCTGAAACACCACCCGCAGCACGACCCCCTACACTGCCCGAACACCACTGCACTGCCCTAAACCCTAAACCACCCCCAAAACGACCCCCTACACTACTCGAACACCACTGCACTGCCCCAAACCCTGAAACGCCACCCCCTGCATGACCCCCTACACTGCCCTAAACCCCGAAACACCACCCTCTGCACGACTCCCTACACTGCCCGTACACCACTGCGCTGCCCTATACCCTGAAACACCACCCCCAGCATGACCCTCTAGATTGTGCGAACACCACTGGTTTGCCCTAAACCCTTTAACACCACCCCCAGCATGACCCCTACTCTGCCCACACACTACTGCTCTGCCCTAAACCCTGAAACACCACCCCCAGCATGACCCCTACTCTGCCCACACACTACTGCTCTGCCCTAAACCCTGAAACACCAGCCCCAGCACTACCCCTTACACTGCCCGAACACAACTGCTCTGCCCTAAACCATGAATCACCAGCCCCAGCACGACCCCTACACTGCCCGAAAAACACTTCACTGCCCTAAACCCTCAAACACTAGCCCCAGCACGACCCCCTACACTGCCCGAGCACCACTGCACTGCCCTAAACCCTGAAACACCAGCCCCAGCACAACTCCCTACCCTGCCCAAACACCACTGCCCTAAAGCCTGAAACACCACCCCCACCATGACCCCCTACACTGCCCAAACACCACTGCACTGCCCTAAACCCTGAAACACTACCCCCAGCAAGACCCCCTACACTGCTCGAACACCACTGCCCTAAAACCTGAAACATCACCCCCAGCAAGACCCCCCTACACTGCCCGAACACCACTGCCCTAAACCCTGAAACACCAGCCCCAGCACAACCCCCTACACTGCCCAAACACCACTGCACTGCCCTAAACCCTGAAACACCAGCCCCAGCACGACCCCTACACTGCCTGAACACCACTGCACTGCCCTAAACCCTGAAACACCAGCCCCAGCACGACCCCCTACACTGCCCAAACACCACTGCACTGTCCTAAACCCTAAAACACTACCCCAGCACGACCCCCTACACTGCCCGAATACCACTGCACTGTCTTAAACCCTGAAACACCACCCCCAGCAAGACCCTCTACACTGCCGAAACACCACTGCACTGCCCTAAACCCTGAAACACCAGCCTCAGCTCGACCCCCTACACTGTCCGAACACCACTGCACTGCTCTAAACCCTGAAAAACCACCCCAGCACGACCCCCTACACTGCCCTAAACCCTAAAACACTACCCCAGCACGACCCTCTACACTGCCCAAACACCGGTGCACTGTCTTAAACCCTGAAACACTAGCCCCAGCACGACCCCCTAAACTGGACGAACACCACTTCTCTGCCCTAAACCCTGAAACACCAGCCCCAGCACGACCCCTACACTGCCCGAACACCACTGCACTGCCCTAAACCCTGAAACACCACCCCCAGCAAGACCCCCTACACTGCCCGAACACCACTGCCCTAAACCCCGAAACACCAGCCCCAGCATGACCCCCCTACACTGCCCTAAACCCTGAAACACCACCCCAGCACGACCCCCTACACTACCCGAACACCACTGCACTGCCCTAAACCCTAAAACACCACCCCCAGCACGACCCCCTACACTGCTCGAACACCACTGCACTGCCGTAAACCCTGAAACACCACCTCCAGCAAGACCCCCTACAGTGCCCGAACACCACTGCCCTGCCCTAAACCCTGAAACACCACCCCCAGCAAGAACCCCTACACTGACCGAATAGCACTGCACTGCCCTAAACCCTGAAACACCAACCCAAGCATGACCCCCTACACTGCCCGAACAACACTGTACTGCCCTAAACCCTGAAACACCAACCCCAGCACGACCCCGTACACTGCCCGAACACCACTGCACTGCCCTAAACCCTGAAACACCACCCCCAGCAAGAACCCCTACACTGACCGAATACCACTGCACTGCCCTAAACCCTGAAACACCCCCCCCAGCAAGACCCCGTACACTGCCTGAACACCACTGCCCTAAACCCCGAAACATCACCCCCAGCACGACCCCCTACACTACCCGAACATCACTGCCCTAAACCCTGAAACACCATCCCCAGCACGACCCCCTACACTACCCGAACACCACTGCACTGCCATAAACCCTGAAAAACCAGCCCCAGCACAACCCCCTACACTGCCCGAACACCACTGCACTGCCCTAAACCCTGAAACACCACCCCCAGCGAGACCCCCTACACTGCCCGAACACCACTGCACTACCCTAAACCCTGAAACACCACCCCCAGCGAGACCCCCTACACTGCCCAAACACCACTGCCCTAAACCCTGAAACACCACCCCCTGCAAGTCCCCTACACTGCCCGAACACCACTGCCCTGTCCTAAACCCTGAAACACCACCCCCTGCACGACCGCCTACACTGCCCGAACACCACTGCACTGCCCTAAACCCAGAAACACCACCCCCTGCAAGTCCCCCTACACTGCTCGAACACCACAGCCCTGCCCTAAACCCTGAAACACCACCCCCTGCACGACCCCCTACTCTGCCCGAACACCACTGCACTGTCCTAAACCCTGAAACAGCACCCCCAGCACGACCCCCTACACTGCCCGAACACCACTGCACTGCCCTAAACCCTGAAACACCCCCCCAGCACGACCCCCTACACTGCCCGAACACCACTGCACTGCCCTAAACCCTAAACCACCCCCAAAACGACCCCCTACACTGCTCGAACACCACTGCACTGCCGTAAACCCGGAAACACCACCCCCAGCAAGACCCCCTACACTGCTCGAACACCACTGCACTGCCCTAAACCCTAAAACACCACCCCAGCAAAAACCCCTACACTGCCCTAAACCCTGAAACACCACCCCAAGCATGACCCCTACACTGCCCGAACAACACTGCACAGCCCTAAACCCTGAATCACCACCCCAGCACGACCCCCTACACTGCCCAAACACCACTGCACTGCCCTAAACCCTGAAACACCACCCCCAGCACGACCCCATACACTGCCCGAACACCACTGCACTACCCTAAACCCTGAAAGACCACCCCCAGCAAGACCCCCTACACTGCCCAAACACCACTGCACTGCCCTAATCCCTGAAAGACCACCCCCAGCGAGACCCCCTACACTGCCCGAACACCACTGCACTACCCTAAACCCTGAAAACAAACACCCCCAGCGAGACCCCCTACACTGCCCAAACACCACTGCCCTAAACCCTGAAACACCACCCCCTGCAAGTCCCCCTACACTGCCCGAACACCACTGCCCTGCCCTAAACCCTGAAACACCACCCCCTGCACGACCTCCTACTCTGCCCGAACACCACTGCCCCGCCCTAAACCCTGAAACACCACCCCCTGCACGACCTCCTACACTGCCCGAACACCACTGCACTGCCCTATACCCCGAAACACCACCCCCAGCACGACCCCCTACACTGCGCGAACACCACTGCTTTGCCCTAAACCCTGTAACACCAGCCCCAGCACGACCCCCTACTCTGCCCACACACTACTGCTCTGCCCTAAACCCTGAAACACCAGTCCCAGCACGACCCCCTACACTGCCCGAACAACACTGCACTAAACCCTGAAACACCACCCCCCAACAAGACCCCATACACTGCCCGAACACCACTGCACTGCCCTAAACACTGAAACACCACCCCCAGCAAGACCCCCTACACTGCCTGAACACCCCTGCACTGCCCTAAACTCTGAAACACCACCCCCAGCACGACCCCCTACACTGCCCG
The DNA here is from genome assembly GCF_964204655.1 of Triturus cristatus. Taxonomy (NCBI): domain Eukaryota; kingdom Metazoa; phylum Chordata; class Amphibia; order Caudata; family Salamandridae; genus Triturus; species Triturus cristatus. The sequence goes on from NC_140579.1 coordinate 718,066,889, forward strand.
AACACCACTGCACTGCCCTAAACCCTAAACCACCCCCAAAACGACACCCTACACTACTCGAACACCACTGCACTGCCCTAAACCCTGAAACTCCACCCCCTGCATGACCCCCTACACTGCCCAAACACCACTCCACTGCCCTAAACCCTGAAACACCACCCTCTGCACGACTCCCTACACTGCCCGAACACCACTGCACTGCCCTATACCCTGAAACACCACCCCCAGCACGACCCTCTACACTGCGCGATAACCACTGGTTTGCCCTACACCCTGTAACACCACCCCCAGCATGACCCCTACTCTGCCCACACACTACTGCTCTGCCCTAAACCCTGAAACACCACCCCCAGCATGACCCCTACTCTGCCCACACACTACTGCTCTGCTCTAAACCCTGAAACACCAGCCCCAGCACGACCCCTTACACTGCCCGAACTCAACTGCTCTGCCCTAAACCCTGAATCACCAGCCCCAGCACGACCCCTACACTGCCCGAAAACCACTTCACTGCCCTAAACCCTGAAACACTAGCCCCAGCATGACCCCCTACACTGCCCGAAAACCACTGCACTGCCCTAAACCCTGAAACACCAGCCCCAGCACAACTCCCTACCCTGCCCAAACAGAACTGCCCTAAAGCCTGAAACACCACCCCCAGCACGACCCCCTACACTGCCCGAACACCACTGCACTGTCCTAAACCCTAAAACACTACCCCAGCACGACCCCCTACACTGCCCGAATACCACTGCACTGTCCTAAACCCTGAAACACCACCCCCAGCAAGACCCTCTACACTGCCGAAACACCACTGCACTGCCCTAAACCCTGAAACACCAGCCTCAGCTCGACCCCCTACACTGTCCGAACACCACTATACTGCTCTAAACCCTGAAACACCACCCCAGCACGACCCCCTACACTGCCCGAACACCACTGCACTGCACTGCCCTAAACCCTAAAACACTACCCCAGGACGACCCTCTACACTGCCCAAACACCGGTGCTCTGTCTTAAACCCTGAAACACCACCCCCAGCACGACCCCCTAAACTGGACGAACACCACTTCTCTGCCTTAAACCCTGAAACACCAGCCCCAGCACGACCCCTACACTGCCCGAACACCACTGCACTGCCCTAAACCCTGAAACACCACCCCCAGCAAGACCCCCTACACTGCCCGAACACCACTGCCCTAAACCCCGAAACACCACCCCAGCATGACCCCCTACACTGCCCACACACCCCTGCCCTCAACCCCGAAACACCAGCCCCAGCACGACCTCCCTACACTGCCCGAACACCCCTGCACTGCCCTAAACCCTGAAACACCACCCCCAGCACGACCCCCTACACTATCCGAACACCACTGCACTGCCCTAAACCCTAAAACACCACCCCCAGCACGACCCCCTACACTGCTCGAACACCACTGCACTGCCGTAAACCCTGAAACACCACCCCCAGCAAGACCCCCTACAGTGCCTGAACACCACTGCACTGCCCTAAACCCTGAAACACCACCCCTAGCAAGTCCCCCTACACTGCCCTAAACCCTGAAACTCCACCCCAAGCATGACCCCCTACACTGCCCGAACAACACTGCACTGCCCTAAACCCTGAATCACCACCCCGAGCACGACCCCCTACACTGCCCAAACACCACTGCCCTGCCCTAAACCCTGAAACACCAACCCCAGCACGACCCCGTACACTGCCCGAACACCACTGCACTGCCCTAAACCCTGAAACACCACCCCCAGCAAGACCCCCTACACTGCCCGAACACCACTGCACTGCCCTAAACCCTGAAACATCACCCCCAGCAAGACCCCGTACACTGCCTGAACACCACTGCCATAAACCTCGAAACATCACCCCCAGCACGACCCCCTACACTGCCCGAACATCACTGCCCTAAACCCTGAAACACCATCCCCAGCACGACCCCCTACACTACCCGAACACCACTGCACTGCCGTAAACCCTGAAAAACCAGCCCCAGCACAACCCCCTACACTGCCCGAACACCATGGCACTGCCCTAAATCCTGAAACACCAGCCCCAGAACGACCCCCTACACGGCCCGAACACCATTGCCCTCAAGCCTGAAACACCACCCCAAGCATGACCCCCTACACTGCCCGAACACCACTGCACTGCCCTAAACCTTGAAACACCACCCCCTGCTCGACCCCCTACACTGCCCGAACACCACTGCACTGCCCTATACCCTGAAACACCACCCCCTGCACGACCCCCTACACTGCCCGAACACCACTGCACTGCCCTATAACCTGAAACACCACCCCCAGCATGACCCCCTACACTGCACGAACACCACTGCTTTGCCCTAAACCCTGAAACACCAGTCCCAGCATGACCCCCTACACTGTCCAAACACCACTGCACTGCCCTAAACCCTGAAACACCAGTCCCAGCACGACCCCCTACACTTCCCGAATACCACTGCACAACCCTAAACATTGAAACACCACCCCCAGCACGACCCCCTACACTGCCCGAACACCACTGCCCTAAAGCCTGAAACACCCCCCCAGCATGACCCCTACACTGCCCGAACACCACTGCCCTAAACCCTGAAACACCACCCCCTGCAAGACCCCCTACACTGCCCGAACACCACTGCCCTGCCCTAAACCCTGAAACACCACCCCCTGCACGACCCCTTACACTGCCCAAACACCACTGCCCTAACCCCTTTAACACCACCCCCTGCACGACCCTACACTGCCCGAACACCACTGCCCTAAACCCTGAAACACCACCCCTCGCATGACCCCTACACTGAACGAACACCACTGCACTGCCCTAAACCCTGAAACACCACCCCCAGCACGACGCCGTACACTGCCCGAACACCACTGCACTGCCCTAAACCCTGAAACACAACCCCCAGCACGACCCCCTACACTGCCCGAACACCACTGCACTGCCTTAAACCCTGAAAGACCATCCCAAGCACGACCCCCTACACTGCCCGAACACCACTGCACTAAACCCCGAAACACCACCCCAGCACGACCCCCTACACGGCCCGAACACCACTGCCCGAAACACCAGCCCCAGCACGACCCCCTACACTGCCCGAACACCACTGCACTGCCGTAACCCCTGAAACACCTCCCCCAGCAAGACCCCTCCACTGCCCGAACACCACTGCACTGCCCTAAACCCTGAAACACCACCCCCAGCAAGACCCCCTACACTGCCCTAAACCCTTAAACACCACCCCAAGCATGACCTCCTACACTGCCCGAACAACACTGCACTGCCCTAAACCCTGAATCACCACCCCCAGCATGACCTCCTACACTGCCCGAACACCACTGCCCTGCCCTAAACCCTGAAACACCACCCCAGCACGACCCCGTACACTGTCCGAACACCACTGCACTGCCCTAAACCCTGAAACACCACCCCCAGCAAGACCCCCTACACTGCCCGAACACCACTGCACTGCCCTAAACCCTGAAACACCACCCCCAGCAAGACCCTGTACACTGCCTGCACACCACTGCCCTTAACCCCAAAACATCACCCCCAGCACGACCCCCTACACTGCCCGAACATCACTGCCCTAAACACTGAAGCACCAACCCCAGCACGACCCCCTACACTGCCCAAACACCACTGCACTGCCATAAACCCTGAAAAACCAGCCCCAGGACGACACCCTACACTGCCCGAACACCACTGCTCTGCCCTAAATCCTGAAACACCAGCCCCAGAACGACCCCCTACTCTGCCCGAACACCACTGCCCTAAACCCAGAAACACCACCCCCTGCAAGACCCCCTACACTGCCCGAACACCACTGCCCTGCCCTAAACCCTGAAACAGCACCCCCTGCACGACCCCCTAAACTGCCCGAACACCACTGCCCTAACCCCTGAAACACCACCCCCAGCAAGACCCCCTACACTTGCCTAACACCACTGCACTGTCCTAAACCCTGAAACAGCACCCCCAGCACGACCCCCTACACTGCCCGAACACCACTGCACTGCCCTAAACCCTAAACCACCCCCAAAACGACCCCCTACACTGCTCGAACACCACTGCTCTGCCGTAAACCCTGAAACACCACCCCCAGCAAGACCCCCTACACTGCCCGAACACCACTGCACTGCCCTAAACCCTGAAACACCACCCCCAGGAAAACCCCCTACACTGCCCTAAACCCTGAAACACCACCCCAAGCATGACCCCCTACACTGCCCGAACAACACTGCACTGCCCTAAACCCTGAATCACCACCCCCAGCACGACCCCCTACACTGCCCAAACACCACTGCACTGCCCTAAACCCTGAAACACCACCCCCAGCACGAACCCATACACTGCCCAAACACCACTGCACTACCCTAAACCCTGAAACCCCACCCACCCCCAGCAAGACCCCCTACACTACCCAAACACCACTGCACTGCCCTAAACCCTGAAACAACACCCCCAGCGAGACCCCCTACACTGCCCAAACACCACTGCACTGCCCTAAACCCTGAAACACCACCCCCTGCAAGACCCTGTACACTGCCCGAACACCACTGCCCTGCCCTAAACCCTGAAACCCCACTTCCTGCACGACCCTCTGCACTGCCCGAACACCACTGCACTGCCCTATACCCTGAAACACCACCCCCAGCACAACCCCCTACACTGCGCAAACACCACTGCTTTGCCCTAAACCCTTTAACACCACCCCAGCACAACCCCCTACTCTGCCCACACACTACTGCTCTGCCCTAAACCCTGAAAAACCAGCCCCAGCACAACCCCCTACACTGCCCGAACACCATGGCACTGCCCTAAATCCTGAAACACCAGCCCCAGAACGACCCCCTACACGGCCCGAACACCATTGCCCTCAAGCCTGAAACACCACCCCAAGCATGACCCCCTACACTGCCCGAACACCACTGCACTGCCCTAAACCTTGAAACACCACCCCCTGCTCGACCCCCTACACTGCCCGAACACCACTGCACTGCCCTATACCCTGAAACACCACCCCCTGCACGACCCCCTACACTGCCCGAACACCACTGCACTGCCCTATAACCTGAAACACCACCCCCAGCATGACCCCCTACACTGCACAAACACCACTGCTTTGCCCTAAACCCTGAAACACCAGTCCCAGCATGACCCCCTACACTGTCCAAACACCACTGCACTGCCCTAAACCCTGAAACACCAGTCCCAGCACGACCCCCTACACTTCCCGAATACCACTGCACAACCCTAAACATTGAAACACCACCCCCAGCACGACCCCCTACACTGCCCGAACACCACTGCCCTAAAGCCTGAAACACCCCCCCAGCATGACCCCTACACTGCCCGAACACCACTGCCCTAAACCCTGAAACACCACCCCCTGCAAGACCCCCTACACTGCCCGAACACCACTGCCCTGCCCTAAACCCTGAAACACCACCCCCTGCACGACCCCTTACACTGCCCAAACACCACTGCCCTAACCCCTTTAACACCACCCCCTGCACGACCCTACACTGCCCGAACACCACTGCCCTAAACCCTGAAACACCACCCCTCGCATGACCCCCTACACTGAACGAACACCACTGCACTGCCCTAAACCCTGAAACACCACCCCCAGCACGACGCCGTACACTGCCCGAACACCACTGCACTGCCCTAAACCCTGAAACACAACCCCCAGCACGACCCCCTACACTGCCCGAACACCACTGCACTGCCTTAAACCCTGAAAGACCATCCCAAGCACGACCCCCTACACTGCCCGAACACCACTGCACTAAACCCCGAAACACCACCCCAGCACGACCCCCTACACTGCCCGAACACCACTGCCCGAAACACCAGCCCCAGCACGACCCCCTACACTGCCCGAACACCACTGCACTGCCGTAACCCCTGAAACACCACCCCCAGCAAGACCCCTCCACTGCCCGAACACCACTGCACTGCCCTAAACCCTGAAACACCACCCCCAGCAAGACCCCCTACACTGCCCTAAACCCTTAAACACCACCCCAAGCATGACCTCCTACACTGCCCGAACAACACTGCACTGCCCTAAACCCTGAATCACCACCCCCAGCATGACCTCCTACACTGCCCGAACACCACTGCCCTGCCCTAAACCCTGAAACACCACCCCAGCACGACCCCGTACACTGTCCGAACACCACTGCACTGCCCTAAACCCTGAAACACCACCCCCAGCAAGACCCCCTACACTGCCCGAACACCACTGCACTGCCCTAAACCCTGAAACACCACCCCCAGCAAGACCCTGTACACTGCCTGCACACCACTGCCCTTAACCCCAAAACATCACCCCCAGCACGACCCCCTACACTGCCCGAACATCACTGCCCTAAACACTGAAGCACCAACCCCAGCACGACCCCCTACACTGCCCAAACACCACTGCACTGCCATAAACCCTGAAAAACCAGCCCCAGGACGACACCCTACACTGCCCGAACACCACTGCTCTGCCCTAAATCCTGAAACACCAGCCCCAGAACGACCCCCTACTCTGCCCGAACACCACTGCCCTAAACCCAGAAACACCACCCCCTGCAAGACCCCCTACACTGCCCGAACACCACTGCCCTGCCCTAAACCCTGAAACAGCACCCCCTGCACGACCCCCTAAACTGCCCGAACACCACTGCCCTAACCCCTGAAACACCACCCCCAGCAAGACCCCCTACACTTGCCTAACACCACTGCACTGTCCTAAACCCTGAAACAGCACCCCCTGCACGACCCCCTACACTGCCCGAACACCACTGCCCTAACCCCTGAAACACTACCCCCAGCAAGACCCCCTACACTGCCCGAACACCACTGCCCTGAAGCCTGAAACATCACCCCCAGCAAGACCCCCCTACACTGCCCGAACACCACTGCCCTAAACCCTGAAACAGCACCCCCAGCACGACCCCCTACACTGCCCGAACACCACTGCACTGCCCTAAACCCTAAACCACCCCCAAAACAACCCCCTACACTGCTCGAACACCACTGCTCCGCCGTAAACCCTGAAACACCACCCCCAGCAAGACCCCCTACACTGCCCGAACACCACTGCACTGCCCTAAACCCTGAAACACCACCCCCAGGAAAACCCCCTACACTGCCCTAAACCCTGAAACACCACCCCAAGCATGACCCCCTACACTGCCCGAACAACACTGCACTGCCCTAAACCCTGAATCACCACCCCCAGCACGACCCCCTACACTGCCCAAACACAACTGCACTGCCCTAAACCCTGAAACACCACCCCCAGCACGAACCCATACACTGCCCAAACACCACTGCACTACCCTAAACCCTGAAACACCACCCACCCCCAGCAAGACCCCCTACACTACCCAAACACCACTGCACTGCCCTAAACCCTGAAACAACACCCCCAGCGAGACCCCCTACACTGCCCAAACACCACTGCACTGCCCTAAACCCTGAAACACCACCCCCTGCAAGACCATGTACACTGCCCGAACACCACTGCCCTGCCCTAAACCCTGAAACCCCACCCCCTGCACGACCCCCTGCACTGCCCGAACACCACTGCACTGCCCTATACCCTGAAACACCACCCCCAGCACAACCCCCTACACTGCGCAAACACCACTGCTTTGCCCTAAACCCTTTAACACCACCCCCAGCACAACCCCCTACTCTGCCCACACACTACTGCTCTGCCCTAAACCCTGAAACACCAGTCCCAGCACGACCCCCTACACTGCCCGAACACTGCACTAAACCCTAAAACACCACCCCCCAAAAAGACCCCCTACACTGCCCGAACACCACTGCACTGCCCTAAACCCTGAAACACCAGCCCCAGCACGACCCCCTACACTTTCCGAATTCCACTGCACTACCCGAAACCTTGAAACACCACCCCCAGCATGACCCCCTACTCTGCCCGAACACCACTGCCTTAAACCCTGAAACACCAACCCCTGCAAGACCCCCTACACTGCCCGAACACCACTGCCCTGCCCTAAACCCTGAAACACCACTCCCTGAACTACCCCCTACACTGCCCGAACACCACTGCACTGTCCTAAACCTTGATACACCACCCCCAGCAAGACCCCCTACACTGCCTGAACACCACTGCACTGTCCTAAACCCTGAAACAGCACCCCCAGCACGAACCCTACACTGCCCGAACACCACTGCACTGCCCTAAACCCTGAAACACCACCCCCAGCACGACCCCCTACACTGCCCGAACACTACTGCACTGCCCTAAACCCTAAACCACCCCCAAAACGACCCCCTACACTGCTCGAACACCACTGCACTGCCGTAAACCCTGAAACACCACCCCCAGCAAGACCTCCTACACTGCCCGAACACCACTGCACTGCCCTAAACCCTGAAACACCACCCCCAGCAAAACCCCCTACACTGCCCTAAACCCTGAAACACCACCCCAAGCATGACCCCCCTACACTGCCCGAACAACACTGCACTGCCCTAAACCCTGAATCACCACCCCCAGCACGACCCCCTACACTGCCCGAACACCACTGCACTGCCCTAAACCCTGAAACACCACCCCCAGCGCGCCCCCATACACTGCCCGAACACCACTGCACTACCCTAAACCCTGAAACACCACCCCCAGCAAGACCCCCTACACTGCCCAAACACCACTGCACTGCCCTAAACCCTGAAACACCACCCCCAGCGAGACCCCCTACACTGCCTGAACACCACTGCACTACCCTAAACCCTGAAACACCACCCCCAGAGAGACCCCCTACACTGCCCAAACACCACTGCCCTAAACCCTGAAACACCACTGCCTGCAAGTCCCCCTACACTGCCCGAACACCACTGCCCTGCCCTAAACCCTGAAACACCATCCCCTGCACGACCTCCTACACTGCCCGAACACCACTGCCCTGCCCTAAACCCTGAAACACCACCCCCTGCACAACCTCCTACACTGCCCGAACACCACTGCACTGCCCTAAACCCTGAAACACCACCCCCTGCAAGTCCCCCTACACTGCCCGAACACAACAGCCCTGCCCTAAACCCTGATACACCACCCCCTGCACGACCCCCTACACTGCCCGAACACCACTGCACTGCCCTAAATCCTTTAATACCCCCCCAGCACGACCCCCTTTACTGCCCGAACACCACTGCACTGCCCTAAACCCTAAACCACCCCAAAACGACCCCTACACTGCTTGAACACCACTGCACTGCCATAAACCCTGAAACACCACCCCCTGCACGACCTCCTACACTGCCCGAACAACACTGCACTGCCCTAAACCCTGAATCACCACCCCCAGCACGACCCCCTACACTGCCCGAACACCACTGCACTGCCCTAAACCCTGAAACACCACCCCCAGCACGACCCCATACACTGCCCGAACACCACTTCACTACCCTAAACCCTGAAAGACCACCCCCAGCAAGACCCCCTACACTGCCCAAACACCACTGCACTGCCCTAAACCCTGAAAGACCACCCCCAGCGAGACCCCCTACACTGCCCGAACACCACTGCACTACCCTAAACCCTGAAACACCACCCCCAGCGAGACCCCCTACACTGCCCAAACACCACTGCCCTAAACCCTGAAACACCACCCCCTGCAAGTCCCCCTACACTGCCCGAACACCACTGCCCTGCCCTAAACCCTGAAACACCACCCCCTGCACGACCTCCTACACTGCCCGAACACCACTGCCCCGCCCTAAACCCTGAAACACCACCCCCTGCACGACCTCCTACACTGCCCGAACACCACTGCACTGCCCTATACCCTGAAACACCACCCCCAGCACGACCCCCTACACTGCGCGAACACCACTGCTTTGCCCTAAACCCTGTAACACCAGCACGACCCCCTACTCTGCCCACACACTACTGCTCTGCCCTAAACCCTGAAACACCAGTCCCAGCACGACCCCCTACACTGCCCGAACAACACTGCACTAAACCCTGAAACACCACCCCCCAACAAGACCCCATACACTGCCCGAACACCACTGCACTGCACTAAACACTGAAACACCACCCTCAGCAAGACCCCCTACACTGCCTGAACACCCCTGCTCTGCCCTAAACCCTGAAACACCACCCCCAGCACGACCCCCTACACTGCCCGAACACCACTGCACTGCCCGAAACCCTGAAACACCACCCACAGCACAACCCTCTACACTGCACGATAACCACTGGTTTGCCCTAAACCCTGTAACACCACCCCCAGCATGACCCCCACTCTGCCCACACACTACTGCTCTGCCCTAAACCCTGAAACACCACCCCCAGCACGACCCCTTACACTGCCCGAACTCAACTGCTCTGCCCTAAACCCTGAATCACCAGCCTCAGCACGACCCCTACACTGCCCGAAAACCACTTCACTGCCATAAACCCTGAAACACTAGCCCCAGCATGACCCCCTACACTGCCCGAACACCACTGCACTGTCCTAAACCCTAAAACACTACCCCAGCATGACCCCCTACACTGCCCGAATACCACTGCACTGTCCTAAACCCTGAAACACCACCCCCAGCAAGACCCTCTACACTGCCGAAACACCACTGCACTGCCCTAAACCCTGAAACACCAGCCTCAGCTCGACCCCCTACACTGTCCGAACACCACTGTACTGCTCTAAACCCTGAAACACCACCCCAGCACGACCCCCTACACTGCCCGAACACCACTGCACTGCCCTAAACCCTAAAACACTACCCCAGGACGACCCTCTACACTGCCCAAACACCGGTGCACTGTCTTAAACCCTGAAACACCACCCCCAGCACGACCCCCTAAACTGGACGAACACCACTTCTCTGCCCTAAACCCTGAAACACCAGCCCCTTCACGACCCCTACACTGCCCAAACACACCTGCACTGCCCTAAACCCTGAAACACCACCCCCAGCAAGACACCCTACACTGCCCGAACACCACTGCCCTATACCCCGAAACACCACCCCAGCATGACCCCCTACACTGCCCACACACCACTGCCCTAAACCCCGAAACACCAGCCCCAGCACGACCTCCCTACACTGCCTGAACAGCCCTGCACTGCCCTAAACCCTGAAACACCACCCCCAGCACGACCCCCTACACTATCCGAACACCACTGCACTGCCCCAAACCCTAAAACACCACCCCAAGCACGACCCCCTACACTGTTCGAACACCACTGCACTGCCGTAAACCCTGAAACACCACCCCCAGCAAGACCCCCTACAGTGCCTGAACACCACTGCACTGCCCTAAACCCTGAAACACCACCCCTAGCAAGTCCCCCTACACTGCCCTAAACCCTGAAACTCCACCCCAAGCATGACCCCTACACTGCCCGAACAACACTGCACTGCCCTAAACCCTGAATCACCACCCCGAGCACGACCCCCTACACTGCCCGAACACCACTGCCCCGCCCTAAACCCTGAAACACCACCCCCTGCACGACCTCCTACACTGCCCGAACACCACTGCACGGCCCTATACCCTGAAACACCACCCCCAGCACGACCCCCTACACTGCGCGAACACCACTGCTTTGCCCTAAACCCTGTAACACCAGCACGACCCCCTACTCTGCCCACACACTACTGCTCTGCCCTAAACCCTGAAACACCAGTCCCAGCACGACCCCCTACACTGCCCGAACAACACTGCACTAAACCCTGAAACACCACCCCCCAACAAGACCCCATACACTGCCCGAACACCACTGCACTGCCCTAAACACTGAAACACCACCCCCAGCAAGACCCCCTACACTGCCTGAACACCCCTGCTCTGCCCTAAACCCTGAAACACCACCCCCAGCACGACCCCTACACTGCCCGAACACCACTGCACTGCCCTAAACCCTGAAACACCACCCACAGCACGACCCTCTACACTGCACGATAACCACTGGTTTGCCCTAAACCCTGTAACACCACCCCCAGTATGACCCCTACTCTGCCCACACACTACTGCTCTGCCCTAAACCCTGAAACACCACCCCCAGCACGACCCCTTACACTGCCCGAACTCAACTGCTCTGCCCTAAACCCTGAATCACCAGCCTCAGCACGACCCCTACACTGCCCGAAAACCACTTCACTGCCCTAAACCCTGAAACACTAGCCCCAGCATGACCCCCTACACTGCCCGAACACCACTGCACTGCCCTAAACCCTGAAACACCAGCCCCAGCACAACTCCCTACCCTGCCCAAACACCACTGCCCTAAAGCCTGAAACACCACCCCCAGCACGACCCCCTACACTGCCCGAACACCACTGCACTGTCCTAAACCCTAAAACACTACCCCAGCATGACCCCCTACACTGCCCGAATACCACTGCACTGTCCTAAACCCTGAAACACCACCCCCAGCAAGACCCTCTACACTGCCGAAACACCACTGCACTGCCCTAAACCCTGAAACACCAGCCTCAGCTCGACCCCCTACACTGTCCGAACACCACTGTACTGCTCTAAACCCTGAAACACCACCCCAGCACGACCCCCTACACTGCCCGAACACCACTGCACTGCCCTAAACCCTAAAACACTACCCCAGGATGACCCTCCACACTGCCCAAACACCGGTGCACTGTCTTAAACCCTGAAACACCACCCCCAGCACGACCCCCTAAACTGGATGAACACCACTTCTCTGCCCTTAACCCTGAAACACCAGCCCCAACACGACCCCTACACTGCCCAAACACCACTGCACTGCCCTAAACCCTGAAACACCACCCCCAGCAAGACACCCTACACTGCCCGAACACCACTGCCCTAAACCCTGAAACACCACCCCAGCATGACTCCCTACACTGCCCACACACCACTGCCCTAAACCCCGAAACACCAGCCCCAGCACGACCTCCCTACACTGCCCGAACACCCCTGCACTGCCCTAAACCCTGAAACACCACCCCCAGCACGACCCCCTACACTATCCGAACACCACTGCACTGCCCCAAACCCTAAAACACCACCCCCAGCACGACCCCCTACACTGCTCGAACACCACTGCACTGCCGTAAACCCTGAAACACCACCCCCAGCAAGACCCCCTACAGTGCCTGAACACCACTGCACTGCCCTAAACCCTGAAACACCACCCCTAGCAAGTCCCCCTACACTGCCCTAAACCCTGAAACTCCATGCCAAGCATGACCCCCTACACTGCCCGAACAACACTGCACTGCCCTAAACCCTGAATCACCACCCCGAGCACGACCCCCTACACTGCCCGAACACCACTGCCCTGCCCTAAACCCTGAAACACCAACCCCAGCACGACCCCGTACACTGCCCGAACACCACTGCACTGCCCTAAACCCTGAAACACCACCCCCAGCAAGACCCCCTACACTGCCCGAACACCACTGCACTGCCCTAAACCCTGAAACATCACCCCCAGCAAGACCCCGTACACTGCCTGAACACCACTGCCCTAAACCTCGAAACATCACCCCCAGCAAGACCCCCTACACTGCCCGAACATCACTGCCCTAAACCCTGAAACACCATCCCCAGCACGACCCACTACACTGCCCGAACACCACTGCACTGCCCTATACCCTGAAACACCACCCCCAGCACGACCCCCTACACTGCACGAACACCACTGCTTTGCCCTAAACCCTGAAACACCAGTCCCAGCATGACACCCTACCTTGCCCGAACAACACTGCACTAAACTCTGAAACACCACACTCCAACAAGACCCCCTACACTGCCCAAACACCACTGCACTGCCCTAAACCCTGAAACACCAGCCCCAGCACGACCCCCTACACTTCCCGAATACCACTGCACTACCCTAAACCTTGAAACACCACCCCCAGCACGAACCCCTACACTGCCCGAACACCACTGCCCTAAAGCCTGAAACACCACCCCCAGCATGACTCCCTACACTGCCCGAACACCAACGCACTGCCCTAAACCCTGAAACACCACCCCCTGCAAGACCCCCTACACTGCCCGAACACCACTGCCCTAAACCCTGAAACACCACTCCCTGCAAGACCCCCTACACTGCCCGAACACCACTGCCCTGCCCTAAACCCTGAAACACCACCCCCTGCACGACCCCCTACACTGCCCAAACACCACTGCCCTAACCCCTTTAACACCACCCCCTGCACGACCCTACACTGCCCGAACACCACTGCACTGCCCTATACCATGAAACACCACCCCTAGCATGACCCCCTACACTGCCCGAACACCACTGCACTGCCCTAAACCCTGAAACACCACCCCCAGCACGACCGCGTACACTGCCCGGACACCACTGCATTGCCCTAAACCCTGAAACACCACCCCCAGCACGACCCCCTACACTGCCCGAACACCACTGCACTGCCTTAAACCCTGAAAGACCATCCCAAGCACGACCCCCTACACTGCCCGAACACCACTGCCCTAAACCCCGAAACACCACCCCAGCACGACCCCCTACACTGCCCGAACACCACTGCCCGAAACACCAGCCCCAGCACGACCCCCCTACACTGCCCAAACACCACTGCACTGCCGTAACCCCTGAAACACCACCCCCAGCAAGACCCCTCCACTGCCCGAACACCACTGCACTGCCCTAAACCCTGAAACACCACCCCCAGCAAGACCCCCTACACTGCCCTAAACCCTTAAACACCACCCCAAGCATGACCTCCTACACTGCCCGAACAACACTGCACTGCCCTGAACCCTGAATCACCACCCCCAGCATGACCTCCTACACTGCCCGAACACCACTGCCCTGCCCTAAACCCTGAAACACCACCCCCAGCACGACCCTGTACACTGTCCGAACACCACTGCACTGCCCTAAACCCTGAAACACCACCCCCAGCAAGACCCCCTTCACTGCCCGAACACCACTGCACTGCCCTAAACCCTGAAACACCACCCCCAGCAAGACCCTGTACACTGCCAGAACACCACTGCCCTTAACCCCAAAACATCACCCCCAGCACGACCCCCTACACTGCCTGAACATCACTGCCCTAAACCCTGAAACACCAACCCCAGCACGACCCCCTACACTGCACGAACACCACTGCACTGCCAGAAACCCTGAAAAACCAGCCCCAGCACAACCCCCTACACTGCCCGAATACCACTGCACTGCCCTAAACCCTGAAACACCAGCCCCAGGACGACACCCTACACTGCCCGAACACCACTGCTCTGCCCTAAATCCTGAAACACCAGCCCCAGAACGACCCCCTACTCTGCCCGAACACCACTGCCATAAACCCAGAAACACCACCCCCTGCAAGACCCCCTACACTTGCCTAACACCACTGCACTGTCCTAAACCCTGAAACAGCACCCCCAGCACGACCCCCTACACTGCCCAAACACCACTGCACTGCCCTAAACCCTCAACCACCCCCAAAACGACCCCCTACACTGCCCGAACACCACTGCCCTAACCCCTGAAACACCACCCCCAGCAAGACCCCCTACACTTGCCTAACACCACTGCTCTGCCGTAAACCCTGAAACACCACCCCCAGCAAGACCCCCTACACTGCCCGAACACTACTGCACTGCCCTAAACCCTGAAACACCACCCCCAGGAAAACCCCCTACACTGCCCTAAACCCTGAAACACCACCCCAAGCATGACCCCCTACACTGCCCGAACAACACTGCACTGCCCTAAACCCTGAATCACCACCCCCAGCACGACCCCCTACACTGCCCGAACACCACTGCACTGCCCTAAACCCTGAAACACCACCCCCAGCATGACCCCATACACTGCCCAAACACCACTGCACTACCCTAAACCCGGAAACACCACCCACCCCCAGCAAGACCCCCTACACTGCCCAAACACCACTGCACTGCCCTAAACCCTGAAACACCACCCCCAGCGAGACCCCGTACACTGCCCGAACACCACTGCACTACCCTAAACCCTGAAACACCACCCCCAGCGAGACCCCCTACACGGCCCAAACACCACTGCCCTAAACCCTGAAACACCACCCCCTGCAAGTCCCCCTACACTGCCCGAACACCACTGCACTGCCCTATACCCTGAAACACCACCCCCTGCACGACCCCCTACACTGCCCGAACACCACTGCACTGCCCTATACCCTGAAACACCACCCCCAGCATGACCCCCTACACTGCACGAACACCACTGCTTTGCCCTAAACCCTGAAACACCAGTCCCTGCATGACACCCTACCTTGCCCGAACAACTCTGCACTAAACCCTGAAACACCACACTCCAACAAGACCCCCTACACTGCCCAAACACCACTGCACTGCCCTAAACCCTGAAACACCAGCCCCAGCACGACCCCCTACACTTCCCGAATACCACTGCACTACCCTGAACCTTGAAACACCACCCCCAGCACGACCCCCTACACTGCCCGAACACCACTGCCCTAAAGCCTGAAACACCACCCCCAGCATGACTCCCTACACTGCCCGAACACCAACGCACTGCCCTAAACCCTGAAACACCACCCCCTGCAAGACCCCCTACACTGCCCGAACACCACTGCCCTAAACCCTGAAACGCCACCCCCTGCACGACCCCCTACACTGCCTGAATACCACTGCCCTGCCTTAAACCCTGAAACACCTCCCGCTGCACGACCTCCTACACTGCCCGAACACCACTGCCCTGCCCTAAACCCTGAAACACCACCCCCTGCACGACCTCCTACACTGCCCGAACACCACTGCGCTGCCCTATACCCCGAAACACCACCCCCAGCAAGACCCCCTACACTGCGCGAACACCACTGCTTTGCCCTAAACCCTGTAACAACAGCCCCAGCACGACCCCCTACTCTGCCCACACACTACTGCTCTGCCCTAAACCCTGAAACACCAGTCCCAGCACGACCCCCTACACTGCCCGAACAACACTGCACTAAACCCTGAATCACCACCCCCCAAAAAGACCCCATACACTGCCCGAACACCACTGCACTGCCCTAAACCCTGAAACACCACCCCCAGCAAGACCCCCTACACTGCCTGAACACCCCTGCACTGCCCTAAACCCTGAAACGCCACCCCCTGCACGACCCCCTACACTGCCCGAACACCAGCCCCAGAACGACCCCTACACTGCCTGAACACCATTGCACTGCTTTAAACCCTGAAACACCAGCCCCAGCACGACCCCCTACACTGCCCGAACACCACTGCACTGTCCTAATCCCTAAAACACTACCCCAGCACGACCCCCTACACTGCCCGAATACCACTGCACTGTCCTAAACCCTGAAACACCACCCCCAGCAATACCCTCTACACTGCCGAAACACCACTGCACTGCCCTAAACCCTGAAACACCAGCCTCAGCTCGACCCCCTACACTGTCCGAACACCACTGCACTGCTCTAAACCCTGAAACACCACCCCAGCACGACCCCCTACACTGCCCGAACACCACTGCACTACCCTAAACCCTAAAACACTACCCCAGGATGACCCTCTACACTGCCCAAACACCGGTGCACTGTCTTAAACCCTGAAACACCACCCCCAGCACGACCCCCTAAACTGGACGAACACCACTGCACTGACCTAAACCCTGAATCACCACCCCCAGCACGACCCCCTACACTGCCCGAACACCACTGCACTGCCCTAAACCCTAAACAACCCCCAAAACGACACCCTACACTACTCGAACACCACTGCACTGCCCTAAACCCTGAAACGCCACCCCCTGCACGACCCCCTACACTGCCCGAACACCACTCCACTGCCCTAAACCCTGAAACACCACCCTCTGCACGACTCCCTACACTGCCTGAACACCACTGCACTGCCCTATACCCTGAAATACCACCCCCAGCACGACCCTCTACACTGTGCGAACACCACTGGTTTGCCCTAAACCCTGTAACACCACCCCCAGCATGACCCCTACTCTGCCCACACACTACTGCTCTGCCCTAAACCCTGAAACACCACCCCCAGCATGACCCCTTACACTGCCCGAACACAACTGCTCTGCCCTAAACCCTGAATCACCAGCCCCAGCACGACCCCTACACTGCCTGAAAACCACTTCACTGCCCTAAACCCTGAAACACTAGCCCCAGCACGACCCCTACACTGCCCGAACACCACTGCACTGCCCTAAACCCTGAAACACCAGCCCCAGCACAACTCCCTACCCTGCCCAAACACCACTTCCCTAAAGCCTGAAACACCACCCCCACCATGACCCCCTACACTGCCCGAACACCACTGCCCTAAAACCTGAAACATCACCCCCAGCAAGACCCCCCTACACTGCCCGAACACCACTGCCCTAAACCCTGAAACACCACCCCCAGCACGATCCCCTACACTACTCGAACACCACTGCACTGCCGTAAACCCTGAAACACCACCCCCAGCAAGACCCCCTACACTGCCTGAACACCACTGCACTGCCCTAATCCCTGAAACACCAGCCCCAGCACGACCCCCTACACTGCCCGAACACCACTGCACTGTCCTAAACCCTAAAACACTACCCCAGCACGACCCCCTACACTGCCCGAATACCACCGCACTGTCCTACACCCTGAAACACCACCCCCAGCAAGACCCTCTACACTGCCGAAACACCACTGCACTGCCTTAAACCCTGAAACACCAGCCTCAGCTCGACCCCCTACACTGTCCGAGCACCACTGCACTGCTCTAAACCCTGAAACACCACCCCAGCACGACCCCCTACACTGCCCGAACACCACTGCACTGCCCTAAACCCTAAAACACTACCCCAGGACGACCCTCTACACTGCCCAAACACCGGTGCACTGTCTCAAACCCTGAAACAACACCCCCAGCACGACCCCCTAAACTGGACGAACACCACTTCTCTGCCCTAAACCCTGAAACACCAGCCCCAGCACGACCCCTACACTGCCCGAACACCACTGCACTGCCCTAAACCCTGAAACACCACCCCCAGCAAGACCCCCTACACTGCCCGAACACCACTGCCCTAAATCCCGAAACACCACCCCAGCATGACCCCCTACACTGCCCAAACACCACTGCCCTAAACCCCGAAACACCAGCCCCAGCACGACCCCCCTACACTGCCCGAACACCCCTGCACTGCCCTAAACCCTGAAACACCACCCCCAGCACGACCCCCTTCATTACCCGAACACCACTACACTGCCCTAAACCCTAAAACACCACCCCCAGCACGACCCCCTACACTGCTCGAACACCACTGCACTGCCGTAAACCCTGAAACACCACCCCCAGCAAGACTCCCTACAGTGCCCGAACACCACTGCACTGCCCTAAACCCTGAAACACCACCCCTAGCAAGTCCCCCTACACTGCCCTAAACCCTGAAACTCCACCCCAAGCATGACTCCCTACACTGCCCGAACACCACTGCACTGCCCTAAACCCTGAATCACCACCCCGAGCACGACCCCCTACACTGCCCGAACACCACTGCCCTGCCCTAAACCCTGAAACACCTACCCCAGCACGATCCCGTACACTGCCCGAACACCACTGCACTGCCCTAAACCCTGAAACACCACCCCCAGCAAGACCCCCTACACTGCCCGAACACCACTGCACTGCCCTAAACCCTGAAACATCACCCCCAGCAAGACCCCGTACACTGCCTGAACACCACTGCCCTAAACCCCGAAACATCACCCCCAGCACGACCCCCTACACTGCCCGAACATCACTGCCCTAAACCCTGAAACACCATCCCCAGCACGACCCCCTACACTACCCGAACACCACCTGCCGTAAACCCTGAAAAACCAGCCCCAGCACAACCCCCTACACTGCCCGAACACCATGGCACTGCCCTAAATCCTGAAACACCAGCCCCAGAACGACCCCCTACACGTCCCGAACACCACTGCCCTAAACCCTGAAACACCACCCCCAGCATGACCCCCTACACTGCCTGAACACCACTGCACTGCCCTAAACCTTGAAACACCACCCCCTGCATGACCCCCTACACTGCCCGAACACCACTGCGCTGCCCTATACCCTGAAACACCACCCCCTGCACGACCCCCTACACTGCCCGAACAACACTGCACTGCCCTATACCCTGAAACACCACCCCCAGCACGACCCCCTACACTGCACGAACACCACTGCTTTGCCCTAAACCCCGAAACACCAGCCCCAGCACGACCCCTCTACACTTCCCGAATACCACTGCACTACCCTAAACCTTCAAGCACCACCCCCAGCACGACCCCCTACACTGCCCGAACACCACTGCCCTAAAGCCTGAAACACCACCCCCAGCATGACCCCCTACACTGCCCGAACACCAACGCACAGCCCTAAACCCTGAAACACCACCCCCTGCAAGACCCCCTACACTGCCCGAACACCACTGCCCTAAACCCTGAAACACCACCCCCTGCAAGACCCCCTACACTACCCGAACACCACTGCCATGCCCTAAACCCTGAAACACCACCCCCTGCACGACCCCCTACACTGCCCGAACACCATTGCCCTAACCCCTGAAACACCACCCCCTGCACAACCCTACACTGCCCGAACACCACTGCACTGCTCTATACCCTGAAACACCACCCCAGCACGACCTCCTACACTGCCCGAACACCACTGCACTGCCCTAAACCCTGAAACACCACCCCCAGCACGATGCCGTACACTGCCCGAACACCACTGCACTGCCCTAAACCCTGAAACACCACCCCCAGCATGACCCCCTACACTGCCCTAACACCACTGCACTGCCTTAAACCCTGAAAGACCATCCCAAGCACGACCCCCTACACTGCCCGAACACCACTGCCCTAAACCCCGAAACACCACCCCAGCACGACCCCCTACACTGCCCGAACACCACTGCCCGAAACACCAGCCCCAGCACGACCCCCCTACACTGCCCGAACACCACTGCACTGCCGTAACCCCTGAAACACCACCCCCAGCAAGACCCCTCAACTGCCCGAACACCACTGCACTGCCCTAAACCCTGAAACACCACCCCCAGCAAGACCCCCTACACTGCCCTAAACGCTTAAACACCACCCCAAGCATGACCTCCTACACTGCCCAAACAACACTGCACTGCCCTAAACCCTGAATCACCACCCCCAGCATGACCTCCTACACTGCCCGAACACCACTGCCGTGCCCTAAACCCTGAAACACAACCCCCAGCACGACCCCGTACACTGTCCGAACACCACTGCACTGCCCTAAACCCTGAAACACCACCCCCAGCAAGACCCCCTACACTGCCCGAACACCACTGCACTGCCCTAAACCCTGGAACACCACCCCCAGCAAGACCCCGTACACAGCCTGAACACCACTGCCCTTAACCCCAAAACATCACCCCCAGCACGACCCCCTACACTGCCCGAACATCACTGCCCTAAACCCTGAAACACCACCCCCAGCACGACCCCCTACTCTGCCCACACACTACTGCTCTGCCCTAAACCCTGAAACACCAGTCCCAGCACAACCCCCTACACTGCCCGAACAACACTGCACTAAACCCTGAAACACCACCCCCCAACAAGATGCCATACACTGCCCGAACACCACTGCACTGCCCTAAACCCTGAAACACCACCCCCAGCACGACCCCCTACACTGCCCGAACACCACTGCACTGCCGTAAACCCTGAAACACCACCCCCATCAAGACCCCCTACACTGCCCGAAAACCACTGCACTGCCCTAAGCCCTGAAACATCACCCCCAGCAAAACCCCCTACACTGCCCTAAACCCTGAAACACCACCCCAAGTAGGACCCCCTACACTGCCCGAACAACACTGCACTGCTCTAAACCCTGAATCACCACCCCAGCACGACCCCCTACACTGCCCGAACACCACTGCACTGCCCTAAACCCTGAAACACCACCCCCAGAACTACCCCCTACACTGCCCGAACACCACTGCACTGCCCTAAACCCTGAAACACCACCCCCAGCACAACGCCGTACACTGCCCGAACACCACTGCACTGCCGTAAACGCTGAAACACCACCCCCAGCAAGACCCCCTACACTGCCCGAACACCACTGCACTGCCCTAAACCCTGAAACACCACCCCCAGCAAGACCCCCTACACTGCCCTAAACCCTGAAACACCACCCCAAGCATGACCCCCTACACTACCCGAACAACACTGCACTGCCCTAAACAGTGAATCACCACCCCCAGCACGACCCCCTACACTGCCCAACACCACTGCCCTGCCCTAAACCCTGAAACACCACCCCCAGCACGACCCCGTACACTGTCCGAACACCACTGCACTGCCCTAAACCCTGAAACACCACCCCCAGCAAGACCCCCTACACTGCCCGAACACCACTGCACTGCCCTAAACCCTGAAACACCACCCCCAGCATGACCCCCTACACTGCCCTAACACCACTGCACTGCCTTAAACCCTGAAAGACCATCCCAAGCACGACCCCCTACACTGCCCAAACACCACTGCCCTAAACCCCGAAACACCACCCCAGCACGACCCCCTACACTGCCCGAACACCACTGCCCGAAACTCCAGCCCTAGCACGACCCCCCTACACTGCCCGAACACCACTGCACTGCCGTAACCCCTGAAACACCACCCCCAGCAAGACCCCTCCACAGCCCGAACACCACTGCACTGCCCTAAACCCTGAAACACCACCCCCAGCAAGACCCCCTACACTGCCCTAAACCCTTAAACACCACCCCAAGCATGACCTCCTACACTGCCCGAACAACACTGCACTGCCCTAAACCCTGAAACACCACCCCCAGCAAGACCCCCTACACTGCCCGAACACCACTGCACTGCCCTAAACCCTGAAACATCACCCCCAGCAAGACCCCGTACACTCCCTGAACACCACTGCCCTAAACCCCGAAACATCACCCCCAGCACGACCCCCTACACTGCCCGAACATCACTGCCCTAAACCCTGAAACACCATCCCCAGCACGACCCCCTACACTACCCGAACACCACCTGCCATAAACCCTGAAAAACTAGCCCCAGCACAACCCCCTACACTGCCCGAACACCATGGCACTGCCCTAAATCCTGAAACACCAGCCCCAGAACGACCCCCTACACGTCCCGAACACCACTGCCCTAAACCCTGAAACACCACCCCCAGCATGACCCCCTACACTGCCTGAACACCACTGCACTGCCCTAAACCTTGAAACACCACCCCCTGCACGACCCCCTACACTGCCCGAACACCACTGCACTGCCCTATACCCTGAAACACCACCCCCTGCACGACCCCCTACACTGCCCGAACAACACTGCACTGCCCTATACCCTGAAACACCACCCCCAGCACGACCCCCTACACTGCACGAACACCACTGCTTTGCCCTAAACCCTGAAACACCAGTCCCAGCACGACCCCCTATGTTGCCCGAACAACACTGCACTAAACCCTGAAACATCACACTCCAACAAGACCCCCTACACTGCCCGAACACCACTGCACTGCCCTAAACCCTGAAACACCAGCCCCAGCACGACACCCTACACTTCCCGAATACCACTGCACTACCCTAAACCTTCAAGCACCACCCCCAGCACGACCCCCTACACTGCCCGAACACCACTGCCCTAAAGCCTGAAACACCACCCCCAGCATGACCCCCTACACTGCCCGAACACCAACGCACTGCCCTAAACCCTGAAACACCACCCCCTGCAAGACCCCCTACACTGCCCGAACACCACTGCCCTAAACCCTGAAACACCACCCCCGGCAAGACCCCCTACACTGCCCGAACACCACTGCCATGCCCTAAACCCTGAAACACCACCCCCTGCACGACCCCCTACACTGCCCGAACACCACTGCCCTAACCCCTGAAACACCACCCCCTGCACAACCCTACACTGCCCGAACACCACGGCACTGCCCTATACCCTGAAACACCACCCCAGCACGACCTCCTACACTGCCCGAACACCACTGCACTGCCCTAAACCCTGAAACACCACCCCCAGCATGACGCCGTACACTGCCCGAACACCACTGCACTGCCCTAAACCCTGAAACACCACCCCCAGCATGACCCCCTACACTGCCCTAACACCACTGCACTGCCTTAAACCCTGAAAGACCATCCCAAGCACGACCCCCTACACTGCCCAAACACCACTGCCCTAAACCCCGAAACACCACCCCTGCACGACCCCCTACACTGCCCGAACACCACTGCCCGAAACTCCAGCCCTAGCACGACCCCCCTACACTGCCCGAACACCACTGCACTGCCGTAACCCCTGAAACACCACCCCCAGCAAGACCCCTCCACAGCCCGAACACCACTGCACTGCCCTAAACCCTGAAACACCACCCCCAGCAAGACCCCCTACACTGCCCTAAACCCTTAAACACCACCCCAAGCATGACCTCCTACACTGCCCGAACAACACTGCACTGCCCTAAACCCTGAATCACCACCCCCAGCATGACCTCCTACACTGCCCGAACACCACTGCCGTGCCCTAAACCCTGAAACACCACCCCCAGCACGACCCTGTACACTGTCCGAACACCACTGCACTGCCCTAAACCCTGAAACACCACCCCCAGCAAGACCCCCTACACTGCCCGAACACCACTGCACTGCCCTAAACCCTGGAACACCACCCCCAGCAAGACCCCGTACATAGCCTGAACACCACTGCCCTTAACCCCAAAACATCACCCCCAGCACGACCCCCTACACTGCCCGAACATCACTGCCCTAAACCCTGAAACACCACCCCCAGCACGACCCCCTACTCTGCCCACACACTACTGCTCTGCCCTAAACCCTGAAACACCAGTCCCAGCACAACCCCCTACACTGCCCGAACAACACTGCACTAAACCCTGAAACACCACCCCCCAACAAGATGCCATACACTGCCCGAACACCACTGCACTGCCCTAAACCCTGAAACACCACCCCCAGCACGACCCCCTACACTGCCCGAACACCACTGCACTGCCGTAAACCCTGAAACACCACCCCCATCAAGACCCCCTACACTGCCCGAAAACCACTGCACTGCCCTAAGCCCTGAAACATCACCCCCAGCAAAACCCCCTACACTGCCCTAAACCCTGAAACACCACCCCAAGTAGGACCCCCTACACTGCCTGAACAACACTGCACTGCTCTAAACCCTGAATCACCACCCCAGCACGACCCCCTACACTGCCCGAACACCACTGCACTGCCCTAAACCCTGAAACACCACCCCCAGAACTACCCCCTACACTGCCCGAACACCACTGCACTGCCCTAAACCCTGAAACACCACCCCCAGCACAACGCCGTACACTGCCCGAACACCACTGCACTGCCGTAAACGCTGAAACACCACCCCCAGCAAGACCCCCTACACTGCCCGAACACCACTGCACTGCCCTAAACCCTGAAACACCACCCCCAGCAAGACCCCCTACACTGCCCTAAACCCTGAAACACCACCCCAAGCATGACCCCCTACACTACCCGAACAACACTGCACTGCCCTAAACAGTGAATCACCACCCCCAGCACGACCCCCTACACTGCCCAACACCACTGCCCTGCCCTAAACCCTGAAACACCACCCCCAGCACGACCCCGTACACTGTCCGAACACCACTGCACTGCCCTAAACCCTGAAACACCACCCCCAGCAAGACCCCCTACACTGCCCGAACACCACTGCACTGCCCTAAACCCTGAAACACCACCCCCAGCAAGACCCCGTACACTGCCTGAACACCACTGCCCTTAACCCCAAAACATCACCCCAGCACGACCCCCTACACTGCCCGAACATCACTGCCCTAAACCCTGAAACACCAGCCCCAGCACGACACCCTACACTGCCCGAACACCACTGCTCTGCCCTAAATCCTGAAACACCAGCCCCAGAACGACCCCCTACACTGCCCGAACACCACTGCCATAAAGCCTGAAACACCACCCCCAGCATGACCCCCTACACTGCCCAAACACCACTGCACTGCCCTAAACCCTGAAACACCACAACCTGCAAGTCCCCTACACTTCCCGAACACCACTGCCCTAAACCCTGAAACACCAACCCCTGCAAGACCCCCTACACTGCCCGAACACCACTGCCCTGCTCTAAACCCTGAAACACCACCCCCAGCACAACCCCCTACTCTGCCCACACACTTCTGCTCTGCCCTAAACCCTGAAACACCAGTCCCAGCACGACCCCCTACACTGCCCGAACACTGCACTAAACCCTGAAACACCACCCCCCAACAAGACCCCCTACACTGCCTGAACACCACTGCACTGCCCTAAACCCTGAAACACCAGCCCCAGCACGACCCCCTACACTTCCCGAATTCCACTGCACTACCCAAAACCTTGAAACACCACCCCCAGCAAGACCCCCTACTCTGCCCGAACACCACTGCCCTAAACCCTGAAACTCCACCCCCTGCAAGACCCCCTACACTGCCCGAACACCACTGCCCTGCCCTAAACCCTGAAACACCACTCCCTGCACAACCCCCTACACTGCCCGAACACCACTGCCCTAACCCCTGAAACACCACCCCCAGCAAGACCCCCTACACTGCCTGAACACCACTGCACTGTCCTAAACCCTGAAACAGCACCCCCAGCACGACCTCCTACACTGCCCGAACACCACTGCACTGCCCTAACCCCTGAAACACCACCCCCAGCAAGACCCCCTACACTGCCTGAACACCACTGCACTGTCCTAAACCCTGAAACAGCACCCCCAGCACGACCCCCTACACTGCCCGAACACCACTGCACTGCCCTAAACCCTGAAACACCACCCCCAGCACGACCCCCTACACTGCCCGAACACCACTGCACTGCCCTAAACCACCCCCAAAACGACCCCCTACACTGCTCGAACACTACTGCACTGCCGTAAACTCTGAAACACCACCCCCAGCGAGACCCCCTACACTGCCCAAACACCACTGTCCTAAACCCTGAAACACCACCCCCTGCAAGTCCCCGTACACTGACCGAACACCACTGCCCTGCCCTAAACCCTGAAACACCACCCCCTGCACGACCTCCTACACTGACCGAACACCACTGCACTGCCCTATACCCTGAAACACCACCCCCAGCACGACCCCCTACACTGCGCGAACACCACTGCTTTGCCCTAAACCCTGTAACACCAGCCCCAGCATGACCCCCTACTCTGCCCACACACTACTGCTCTGCCCTCAACCCTGAAACACCAGTCCCTGCACGACCCCCTACACTGCCCGAACACCACTGCACTGCCCTAAACCCTGAAACACCACCCCAGCACGACCCCCTACACTGCCCGAACAC
Organism: Triturus cristatus; assembly: GCF_964204655.1. Taxonomy (NCBI): domain Eukaryota; kingdom Metazoa; phylum Chordata; class Amphibia; order Caudata; family Salamandridae; genus Triturus; species Triturus cristatus. The sequence continues at coordinate 718,094,312 of NC_140579.1, forward strand.
CACTGCACTGCCCTAAACCCTAAACCACCCCCAAAACCACCCCCTACACTGCTCGAACACCACTGCACTGCCCTAAACCCTGAAACGCCACCCCCTGCACGACCCCCTACACTGCCCGAACACCACTCCACTGCCCTAAACCCTGAAACACCACCCTCTGCACGACTCCCTACACTGCCCGAACACCACTGCACTGCCCTATACCCTGAAACACCACCCCCAGCACGACCCTCTACACTGCGCGAACACCACTGGTTTGCCCTAAACCCTGTAACACCACTCCCAGCATGACCCCTACTCTGCCCACACACTACTGCTCTGCCCTACACCCTGAAACACCACCCCCAACATGACCCCTACTCTGCCCACACACTACTGCTCTGCCCTAAACCCTGAAACACCAGCCCCAGCACGGCCCCTTACACTGCCCGAACACCACTGCTCTGCCCTAAACCCTGAAACACCAGCCCCAGCACGACCCCTACACTGCCCAAAAACCACTTCACTGCCCTAAACCCTGAAACACAAGCCCCAGCACGACCCCCTACACTGCCCGAACACCACTGCACTGCCCTAAACCCTGAAACACCAGCCCCAGCACAACCCCCTACCCTGCCCAAACACCACTGCCCTAAAGCCTGAAACACCACCCCCACCATGACCCCCTACACTGCCCGAACCCCACTGCACTGCCCTAAACCCTGAAACACTACCCCCAGCAAGACCCCCTACACTGCCCGAACACCACTGCCCTGAAGCCTGAAACATCACCCCCAGCAAGACCCCCCTACACTGCCCGAACACCACTGCCCTAAACCCTGAAACACCAGCCCCAGCACAACCCCCTACACTGCCCGAACACCACTGCACTGCCCTAAACCCTGAAACACCAGCGCCAGCACGACCCCTACACTGCCCGAACACCACTGCACTGCCCTAAACCCTGAAACACCAGCCCCAGCACGACCCCCTACACTGCCCGAACACCACTGCACTGTCCTAAATCCTAAAACACTACCCCAGCACGACCCCCTACACTGCCCGAATACCACTGCACTGTCCTAAACCCTGAAACACACCCCCAGCAAGACCCTCTACACTGCCGAAACACCACTGCACTGCCCTAAACCCTGAAACACCAGCCTCAGCTCGACCCCCTACAATGTCCGAACACCACTGCACTGCCCTAAACCCTGAAACACCACCCCAGCATGACCCCCTACACTGCCCGAACACCACTGCACTGCCCTAAACCCTAAAACACTACCCCAGCACGACCCTCTACACTGCCCAAACACCGGTGCACTGTCCTAAACCCTGAAACACCACCCCCAGCATGACCCCCTAAACTGGACAAACACCATTGCTATGCCCGAAACCCTGAAACGCCAGCCCCATCACGACCCCTACACTGCCCGAACACCACTGCACTGCCCTAAACCCTGAAACACCACCCCCAGCAAGACCCCATACACTGCCCGAACACCACTGACCTAAACCCCGAAACACCACCCCAGCATGACCCCCTACACTGCTCAAACACCACTGCCCTAAACCCCGAAACACCAGCCACAGCACGACCCCCCTACACTGCCCGAACACCACTGCACTGCCCTAAACCCTGAAACACCACCCCCAGCAAGACCCCCTACACTACCCGAACACCACTGCACTGTCCTAAACCCTAAAACACCACCCCCAGCACGACCCCCTACACTGCTCGAACACCACTGCACTGCCGTAAACCCTGAAACACCACCCCCAGCAAGACCCCCTATAGTGCCCGAACACCATTGCCCTGCCCTAAACCCTGAAACACCACCCCTAGCAAGTCCCCCTACACTGCCCTAAACCCTGAAACACCACCCCAAGCATGACCCCCTACACTGCCCGAACAACACTGCACTGCCCTAAACCCTGAATCACCACCCCAACACGACCCCCTACACTGACTGAACACCACTGCCTTGCCCTAAACCCTGAAACACCAACCCCAGCACGACCCCCTACACTGCTCAAACACCACTGCCCTACACCCCGAAACACCAGCCACAGCACGACCCCCCTACACTGCCCGAACACCACTGCACTGCCCTAAACCCTGAAACACCACCCCCAGCAAGACCCCCTACACTACCCGAACACCACTGCACTGCCCTAAACCCTAAAACACCACCCCCAGCACGACCCCCTACTCTGCCCGAACACCACTGCACTCCCTAAACCCTGAAACACCACCCCCAGCAAGACTCCCTACACTGCCCGAACACCACTGAACTGCCCTAAACCCTGAAACACCACCCCCAGCAAGACCCCGTACACTGCCTGAACACCACTGCCCTAAACCCCGAAACATCACCCCCAGCACGACCCCCTACACTGCCCGAACATCACTGCCCTAAACCCTGAAACACCATCCCCAGCACGACCCCCTACACTGCCCGAACACCATGGCACTGCCCTAAATCCTGAAACACCAGCCCCAGAACGAACCCTACACTGCCCGAACACCACTGCCCTAAAGCCTGAAACACCACCCCCAGCATTACCCCCTACACTGCCCGAACACCACTGCACTGCCCTAAACCCTGAAACACCAGCCCCAGAATGACCCCCTACACTGCCCGAACACCACTGCCCTAAAGCCTTAAACACCACCCCCAGAACGACCCCCTACACTGCCCGAACACCACTGCCCTAAAGCTTGAAACACCACCCCCAGCATGACCCCCTACACTGCCCAAACACCACTGCACTGCCCTAAACCCTGAAACACCAGCCCCAGCACGACCCCTACACTGCCCGAACACCACTGCACTGCCCTAAACCCGGAAACACCATCCCCAGCATGACCCCCTACACTGCCCGAACACCACTGCACTGTCCTAAACCCCAAAAACACTACCCCAGCACGACCCCCTACACTGCCTGAATACCACTGCTCTGTCCTAAACCCTGAAACACACCCCCAGCAAGACCCTCTACACTGCCGAAACACCACTACACTGCCCTCAACCCTGAAACACCAGCCTCAGCTCGACCCCCTACACTGTCCGAACACCACTGCACTGCCCTAAACCCGAAACACCACCCCAGCACGACCCCCTACACTGCCCTAAACCCTAAAACACTACCCCAGGACGACCCTCTACACTGCCCAAACACCGGTGCACTGCCCTAAACCCTGAAACACTACCCCCAGCAAGACCCCCTACACTGCCCGAACACCACTGCCCTGAAGCCTGAAACATCACCCCCAGCAAGACCCCCCTACACTGCCCGAACACCACTGCCCTAAACCCTGAAACACCAGCCCCAGCACAACCCCCTACACTGCCCGAACACCACTGCACTGCCCTAAACCCTGAAACACCAGCGCCAGCACGACCCCTACACTGCCCGAACACCACTGCACTGCCCTAAACCCTGAAACACCAGCCCCAGCACGACCCCCTACACTGCCCGAACACCACTGCACTGTCCTAAATCCTAAAACACTACCCCAGCACGACCCCCTACACTGCCCGAATACCACTGCACTGTCCTAAACCCTGAAACACACCCCCAGCAAGACCCTCTACACTGCCGAAACACCACTGCACTGCCCTAAACCCTGAAACACCAGCCTCAGCTCGACCCCCTACAATGTCCGAACACCACTGCACTGCCCTAAACCCTGAAACACCACCCCAGCATGACCCCCTACACTGCCCGAACACCACTGCACTGCCCTAAACCCTAAAACACTACCCCAGCACGACCCTCTACACTGCCCAAACACCGGTGCACTGTCCTAAACCCTGAAACACCACCCCCAGCATGACCCCCTAAACTGGACAAACACCATTGCTATGCCCGAAACCCTGAAACGCCAGCCCCATCACGACCCCTACACTGCCCGAACACCACTGCACTGCCCTAAACCCTGAAACACCACCCCCAGCAAGACCCCATACACTGCCCGAACACCACTGACCTAAACCCCGAAACACCACCCCAGCATGACCCCCTACACTGCTCAAACACCACTGCCCTAAACCCCGAAACACCAGCCACAGCACGACCCCCCTACACTGCCCGAACACCACTGCACTGCCCTAAACCCTGAAACACCACCCCCAGCAAGACCCCCTACACTACCCGAACACCACTGCACTGTCCTAAACCCTAAAACACCACCCCCAGCACGACCCCCTACACTGCTCGAACACCACTGCACTGCCGTAAACCCTGAAACACCACCCCCAGCAAGACCCCCTATAGTGCCCGAACACCATTGCCCTGCCCTAAACCCTGAAACACCACCCCTAGCAAGTCCCCCTACACTGCCCTAAACCCTGAAACACCACCCCAAGCATGACCCCCTACACTGCCCGAACAACACTGCACTGCCCTAAACCCTGAATCACCACCCCAACACGACCCCCTACACTGACTGAACACCACTGCCTTGCCCTAAACCCTGAAACACCAACCCCAGCACGACCCCCTACACTGCTCAAACACCACTGCCCTAAACCCCGAAACACCAGCCACAGCACGACCCCCCTACACTGCCCGAACACCACTGCACTGCCCTAAACCCTGAAACACCACCCCCAGCAAGACCCCCTACACTACCCGAACACCACTGCACTGCCCTAAACCCTAAAACACCACCCCCAGCACGACCCCCTACTCTGCCCGAACACCACTGCACTCCCTAAACCCTGAAACACCACCCCCAGCAAGACTCCCTACACTGCCCGAACACCACTGAACTGCCCTAAACCCTGAAACACCACCCCCAGCAAGACCCCGTACACTGCCTGAACACCACTGCCCTAAACCCCGAAACATCACCCCCAGCACGACCCCCTACACTGCCCGAACATCACTGCCCTAAACCCTGAAACACCATCCCCAGCACGACCCCCTACACTGCCCGAACACCATGGCACTGCCCTAAATCCTGAAACACCAGCCCCAGAACGAACCCTACACTGCCCGAACACCACTGCCCTAAAGCCTGAAACACCACCCCCAGCATTACCCCCTACACTGCCCGAACACCACTGCACTGCCCTAAACCCTGAAACACCAGCCCCAGAATGACCCCCTACACTGCCCGAACACCACTGCCCTAAAGCCTTAAACACCACCCCCAGAACGACCCCCTACACTGCCCGAACACCACTGCCCTAAAGCTTGAAACACCACCCCCAGCATGACCCCCTACACTGCCCAAACACCACTGCACTGCCCTAAACCCTGAAACACCAGCCCCAGCACAACCCCCTACACTGCCTGAACACCACTGCACTGCCCTAAACCCTGAAACACCAGCCCCAGCACGACCCCTACACTGCCCGAACACCACTGCACTGCCCTAAACCCGGAAACACCATCCCCAGCATGACCCCCTACACTGCCCGAACACCACTGCACTGTCCTAAACCCCAAAAACACTACCCCAGCACGACCCCCTACACTGCCTGAATACCACTGCTCTGTCCTAAACCCTGAAACACACCCCCAGCAAGACCCTCTACACGGCCGAAACACCACTACACTGCCCTCAACCCTGAAACACCAGCCTCAGCTCGACCCCCTACACTGTCCGAACACCACTGCACTGCCCTAAACCCGAAACACCACCCCAGCACGACCCCCTACACTGCCCTAAACCCTAAAACACTACCCCAGCACGACCCTCTACACTGCCCAAACACCGGTGCACTGTCCTAAACCCTGAAACACCACCCCAAGCAAGACCCCCTAAACTGGACGAACACCACTGCTCTGCCCTAAACCCTGAAACACCAGCCCCAGCACGATCGCTACACTGCCCGAACACCACTGCACTGCCCTAAACACTGAAACACCACCCCCAGCAAGACCCCCTACACTGCCCGAACACCACTGTCTTAAACCCCGAAACACCACCCCAGCATGACCCCCTACACTGCCCAAACACCACTGTCCTAAACCCCAAAACACCAGCCCCAGCATGACCCCCCTACACTGCCCGAACACCACTGCACTGCCCTAAACCCTGAAACACCACCCCATCACGACCCCCTACACTACCTGAACACCACTGCTCTGCACTAAACCCTGAAACACCAGCCCCAGCACGACCCCTATACTGCCCGAAAACCACTTCACTGCCCTAAACCCTGAAACACTAGCCCCAGCACGACCCCCTATACTGCCCGAACACCACTGCACTGCCCTAAACCCTGAAACACCAGCCCCAGCACAATCCCCTACCCTGCCCAAACACCACTGCCCTAAAGCCTGAAACACCACCCCCACCATAACCCCCTACACTGCCCGAACACCACTGCACTGCCCTAAACCCTGAAACACTACCCCCAGCAAGACCCCCTACACTGCCCGAACACCACTGCCCTGAAGCCTGAAACATCACCCCCAGCAAGACCCCCCTACACTTGACGAATACAGGCCCCAGCTAGGCCCGGAGGACACAAGGGTTCGCTCTCCTGCAATGGAATCTATAAGGAAGTTGGCACGGAAACTGCAAAATACAAAGACATAGTTTATTAACCCTTAAGGGTGGTCCTACAATCCATACAACACCCTTCAGTATTGCATAGAGTAGCACAAAGGACTTGCGTACACGGTCCCCTTTTATACACAATAGAGGGGCTCATAAGTGGGTGGATACAACATGAGGCAAAGAATATTACCTTTTATGGACATTTTCGATACAAGATCAATATGTGGGCGGAGCTGACACACTCCTTGAGCCCGCGAAAACATGGTCAAGCAAGGACTAACTGATAACAGATGTGGTCAAGCCTGGGTATGCGCCAGACGGACAAAGGAGCTATTTATAGACTGTTACTAGGCAGATTGCAAGAGCAACTAACACGAAGATAGGACTCTTCTCGTGTTAAGCACGTGGAGACATGTCAATACAAAATGGAGTCCAGACTTTAGTCAACATAACGAAAGAGACTTGGTCATAAAAGGGGAATTCATGTCTTTAGTGAATGCTTAATCACATCGTGGTTTCAATTTACAACAGACGACCCTTTCAGCATTTACTGAAGACATCCGGTTTGTTAGGATAATCATCATATATGTCAATTGTCATCATTTCTTTTACGTCTTTAGCTAAATGTTTCTGATAAGTGACATCGGCAATAGCTTTCTTATCGGGAATACAGAATGATACACATAAGGAACAGAGCAAGGGACCACATTTGACACAGATGCAACAAGAAAACAGAACTGCTACAATTATACAAAGACCAGTTAAAACCTTCCACCCCCAAGCACTGATCAATGCCCAAAACCATCCAGAAAAGGACCAAGTGCCGTTTTCTGTATGGATTTCAGCTGCAATTTTGTGCAACCTGTTGATAGCATTATAAACTGACGGCGTGTGGTCAGGGATAAACACACAACAACTACTTCCGATAATTTTACAAGCTCCACCTCGGTCGGCTAACATAACATCTAACACCATACGATTCTGCAATGCAACAATTCTAGTAATCTGTAATTCTTCCGTAAGATTCCCAAGAGCAGCAGCGGTTTGGTTTGTCACGGCCTCTACCACTCTTGTTAACCTTCGAACTTTCCTACTATTTAGGGCAGCCCCAACGAAGAAAAACAATCCTAAATTAAAATCAATATACTGCTGCAGGCTAGTGTCAGTCTGATCCACATCATCAATTGAGTACGTTTATACCTATTTACAGTCACATTATTTAACAACTTCAAATCCTTATGATAGGATGCAGGTGCCAAAAATACAGGGGGCAATAGAAAGGCTACATAACATACTCCAGACCAACCGGCTGGCAAACGGTAATAACCTTTATTTCCACATACGAAGTATGTATTATGGGATGCTAAAAAGGTACTGTTATTCAACCCGTCGATGTTTAATATGGTAATGCAATCACTAACCCCAACAGGAATATAACCCACACTCTGGACACACAGGTCCGCTTGAGCTTGTGCCACTTGAATCACAAATCTGTCTTTTCCCACAGTGTCTCTGGTGTTCGTGAAAATATAAGGAATCGATTCATTGTCTGGTCGATACTCTTCCCATTCCCAAAATTGTCCCATTCGCTTGCGGATATCCATATTTATTCTGATGACATTCTTTATTGAGTCTGAAGAGTAATCGTCCCACTGTGGGCTTCCGGGTGGCAAAAAGCAAAGTGTATCATGCTCTACAAGTGCCATTATGAGAGAAAGGAAGAGGTATGAATGGCGTTCCTCCTTTCTTCTGGTGAGCTGGCATCATACCACATATCCAACAGTTCTTAGCATTCGTGGCAACGTGGGTATGATGCAACATCTGGATGAAAGTGTTATTCAAATAAGACTGACGATGCTTCAATTCTTGATACGGAAGGGTATAGAAGTAGTGCTCCTCAGGCACGGGAGTAGTCAACACAAGTAACTTTCGAGCAGGAGTCACATCCTCCACAAACCATGTGGTTATCCCCACAATAGCTACTGTAAGCATAAAACCTGTTGCACAAAGGATTTTCTTTTTCTCCATGTCAGAATAAAGGATCAATATCTTCCTGAAACTAAAAGGTTTGTCAGAACTCTTCCCCTTAGGCAGCGGTCGATTTCTTCACCAACGGGCCAAGACGGGTGTCGCTACACTAATGCAGGGCTGATCTCCCCCCCTTGCCTCATTGGCTCTCCGTTTCACTAACCCAAGGGCCGTTCTGACAACATGTCCCGGTACTGAAGAATTCACTTCCTTGGCCTGAGATGATATCGCTTTCCTCCAGGAGTCGCGTGGTCCGGAAAGAGCTCCTCAGTGTCGTTCGGTGTCGTTCGGTTCCCCAGCACGGCCTTTCTCTGCAGCCAGAATTTCTCGTTGATCGGTCAATACAGCAGACTCCACCAATCCGGGCGGTACTTTGCGGCAGTGCAGGGAATGGATCCAATTCTTTCTGCTGGAAACTCGCACAGCCGTCCTCGTTGCAAGTAGGACCTGCTCAGGACCAACCCATCTCGGCTCCAAGCTGTTCGTCCTGTCAAAGATCTTCACCATGACATAGTCGCCAGGCCGGAGACTATGTCCTTCACCGGTGGACCGATCTGGGAGCGCCTCCCGGACCTGTTGATGAATAGAAACCAAGATATCCGTTAACTGCGCCAGATAATCATTCATCATTACACAAGGTACATCATACACAGTCTTAGGTTTTGGTGGACCCCAAATATTCATTGGGCGTCCAAAGACAATCTCGTACGGTGTAAGACCGGTTCGAGAATGCAGTACCGATCTAATTGACAATAACGCCAGTGGTAAAGCATCTAGCCAAGTCAAAGACGTCGAAGCTTGGATTTTAGCGATCTTGAGCTTCAGTGTACCATTATACTTCTCGACTAGTCCCGCAGATTGAGGGTGAAACACTGCGTGGAACTTCTGGGTGATGCCCAGACCCTTCAAAACATACTTTATAACATCCGCTATAAAGTGGGGTCCGTTATCACTCCACAGAAGTCTACAAACGCCATATCGAGGGAAGAACTCCTTCAACAGCATCTTGGCGGTAGTCATTGCAGTATTGTCTTTCGTAGGGTATGCCTCAACCCATTTGCTAAAGGCACAAACCACTACTAGAACATACTTCAAATTGTTACAGCGCTCAAGCTGGATGTAATCCATCTGCAAAACCTCAAAGGGTGCAGTAGGTGTTACAAATCCTCCTGCTGGAGTTCGAGTACCCTTTCCTGGGTTGTACCTCAGGCAGATCATACAGGTCTGCACCACCCTCTTTGCCGTGCTAGCAATCTCTGGATGCTCCCAGACTTGGGTAAGCAATTTTACAATTGCGGAAGCTCCAACATGTGCTAGCCCATGTGCCATCTGAACCATAGGTTGTACAAAAGCCGTGGGTAATTTCCATCTATCCATCTGCTTATTTCTCCAGCAACCCTCATCGTCCAATTCTCCCTCACAGGACCATTGCTCCCGTTCTTTATCAGAAGCGGTCCTCTGTATTTCTCGCACTTCTTCCTTCGCATCGTGCCATCTTTCTACTTGCGACTTCACTACATACATGGCAGTAGCACCGGGCTGCATTGCAGTCTCCCGTGCCACCCGGTCTGCTAACGCATTCCCTTCTCCAACTTTATCGACTACTCTCCTATGGGCGCTACATTTAACGATGGCAATTTTCTTCGGATATGTCAATGCAGTTAAAAGATTGTGAACTAACTCCCCATGCATTATTTGTACTCCATGTGACGTTAAAAACCCTCTCTCCTTCCAGAGCAGGCCGAAATCGTGCGCTACTCCGAAGGCATACCGGCTATCTGTATAAACATTCACACACAATCCTGTACTGAGCTCACATGCTCATGTTAATGCTATCAGTTCCGCTGCTTGAGCTGATTTCTGTGGAATGCGTGCTGTCTCCACTATTGTTTGCAATGTGGTAATTGCATACGCTGCTGAAGTCGTACCATCTGGTAGCTTCAGGCATGACCCGTCCACCCACAGTTCTCCATCCACATCTGGAAAGGGCGTATCCTGGAGATCAATACGACCCTTTGTTTGTTCTTCAGTCAGAAGAATACAATCATGTGCTTTCTGTGCTTCAGACTGAATCTCGGGGTATGGCAACAATGTGGCCGGATTTAACGTTACGCACCTCTTTAACGTAATATGAGGAGCCAAGAGCGTCAGCTCATATCCCGTTAAACGGGCGCTGGTCAAATGCTGCGTCTTTGTCTGATTAAGCAGGGCATCAACAGCATGGGGGACTAATACCAACAACTTATGAGATAACACAATTCCCTCGCTTTGGCGTATTGACACAGCTGTCGCCGCAACCGAACGAAAACAACCAGGCAATGCTCGGGCAACAGGGTCAAGTACAGCCGAAAAATATGCACAAGGGCGCTGCTTGTCGCCGTGCATCTGCACTAAAACTGATAATGCACATCCATTTTTTTCATGCACATACAGCGAAAAAGGTTTTGTATAATCAGGAGTCCCTAACACTGGTGCTGAACAAAGGGCCTGTCGCAATTTCTGGAAGGCAGTGTCACACTCATTTGACCAAGGAAGCGGAATAGGTGTGTCTTTTGTCAAAAGGGCTAACAATGGCTTGGCTATGTGTGAAAACCCTAGTATCCATTGCCTACAAAAAGAAACAAGACCCAAAAATGCACGCACGTCCTTCTGCGTGGAAGGCACTGGCGTGTCCAAAATTACTTGAATACGATCTGGTGTGAGTGCACGCCCCTCCTTAGACAAAAGGTGACCCAGATAAGTCACCTTTGGTCTACAGAACTGCAATTTCTTCCGAGATACTTTGTGATTGTGGGATGCCAAAAAGGAAAGCAAGGACAACGTACTCGTTTCACACAACTCCGGAGTGTCGGCCGCCAGCAAGATGTCATCGACATATTGAATGAGGGCGACACCCTCGGGAAGAACAAAGGAGTCCAATTGTCTTTTCAAAGCTTGACTATAAATGCTAGGGCTTTCCGTGTAGCCCTGAGGGATTCTACAAAATCGATAAGACCTATTATTTAGAGTGAAACCAAAAAGGTATCGGCTATCGGGGTGAATAGGAATCGAAAAGAAAGCGTTTTTCAAATCAATAACTGAAAACGTGGTCGCCGTAGGTGGGACCAAAGTAAGCAACGTCGTGATATCAGAAACCACTGGGTACTGAGGTATCACGATCTCGTTTACCTCTCTCAAATCAATTATAAACCGATAGACTTTGGCATCCGTATCCTTTTTCAAAATGGGTAGAATCGGGCTATTACAGACGTTGTAGGGAACTTCCTCCACTACTCCCACCTTAATCAAATCCTGCACAATCTGTATAAGAGCCTCTTCCCCCTCCTGGGAAATACGATACTGTGGGAGGCGTGGTAACACCGCCCCCTCCTGGACACTAATGTGAACAGGCGGAATCACCATCTGTCCCACATCAGTATCCGAGGTGGTCCACAAAGCGCGAGGGAGAGTAGCTAACACAGCATCCTCTGCAACCACACACATCCGTTCAGACCGAGGGTAATTGTCATTTAATATCACCCGCACTCCAGCAGGGGAGCAGCGGATCGTAGCTCTGAAGTGCTTTAACATATCAAGGCCCATAATGTTGTCTGGCGTGTTCGGGGCAAGCAAAAACGGACAGGGTGCAGAAAAAGAATCAACCTGAAATGTGAGGGGCCGCGAAAGAGGGCTTCGGGAGAGTGTACCGTCAAACCCTACCAATGTAACCATTAAGCCAGATGGGGGAGCCCTCGGAACCAATTGTTTAGACAGCGCACTACGAGTCGCTCCTGTATCCACTAGGAACTGATCAGTAGAACCCAAAACCTCAGCTAATACGTAAGGACCCTTCTGATCAACCGGCACCTCAACTGATTCTAACCCCCATCCAACGCATTCCTATGCATGCTGAGAATCATGGTACCCAGAGCGGTCAATCCCCGACACTTGATACTGGTTTTGTCGATCGAAAACATTAGGCCTATCTCGTTGCTGCCCGGCAGGGTCAAAACGAGCGTGATCGTTAGAATTCCCTCTAAAATTCGAGAAACCCCCTCTACCTCTCGGGCCACCCTGATTGTGTCCCTGACGCGAAGCATGCAACGCCAGGCAATCTCTGGCCCAGTGTCCCGATTGCTTACAATACGCACATTGATTCCTGTTCAAATCAGATCGGCCCGAGGGAGGACCATAAAATCCTCCCCTACCTCTATTGACACCCCGGCGGGGCGGACCATATGCTTGCGCTAGCATCACCTTCATTTTTAAATCCTTCGATTTCTTCTCCTCCTGTCCCTTCGCTTCTTGCTCCTGGCGCTCATAATACTGAGCTATAGTCAGGAGGGCTGTCGGGGTCGCAGTGGACCAAGAACTTTCACTCGCTTTTAGGCGGGCTGCGATCGCCGGTAGTAAATTCGCCACATATTTATCAGCAAAGAGGTGTCGACCCGTATCATCCGTAAGTGACTGACCACTAAAATCATGAAACGTCTCCTCAAAGCGCGTAAAGAAATCTGCAACTGATTCGTCAACTTTCTGCTTACACGAGGCTGGCATATTCCAGTCAATCTTTTTAGGGGGGATGATTGTCTTCAACTTAGTCAGAATAGCAGCAGGGAGATCTAAGATAAGCTGAGGTGGTTTCTGCGCGGGCTTCCTCTCCCTATCCTCATCCTCCAGCTCAGACCACCGAGCTTTGAAAGCGGCAACATCGTCCACCTTCCGCACAGATCGCCACATATCTGGTGGTAAAATAAGCCCAAAGAACAGATCTATATCTGCTAAGGTCATAGTACAAGAATTCAGGGCCCCCTCCACTTCTTCGTAGAAGGCCGCTGGATTCTTGCGGGGATCAGGCAATGCATTTTTTAATGCCATGACATCAGCCCTATGCCAAGGAGTATAAACCCAATTGTACACAAAATATCCCTTAGCATCGGCGGAGGTAATATCCGAACTAGTCCCCGCTCCTTTAGGAGGAACATACAAAGGTGCCGCCTCTCGCATTGGTTTAGCATGCACTAGGTCGCTCTTATCTGACTGGGAGGTGGATGAGTGGCCATCTCCGGTATGCGAATCCGACTGCTTCTCCTCCTCAGCTTGTTGGCGTGCTTTCTCTTTAAGGTCCCTCACCGCGTCCCGCAATGCAAACAGCCGCCGAACCGCATCAGGCGCCTTAGAGGGAGAGAAAACACCATTACGCAATGCTTTAGCATCTGATACCACATCGTCAGGCTCAAAGACACTGGAATATTTCCGGAAAGCAGCAATCACTTCATCAGAAAAGTGGCCCAAAAAATACAACTTCTCTCTATCCTGCCACAGCTCCCAGGAATTCAACAACTCAGCAAGGGATAACTTGCCCTTAAGTGCACGATAGGAAACTTGCCAAAGCTCACCCATTCGGTCAGCCGATAACATGGACCGCGTGTCTACCTTACCCGAAACCGATCCAGAATCTTGTGACCTCGGGGCAGACGCGCTGACATAAGGGGGCGGAGAACGATCTAATAAATAAAAATCATCGTCAGGATTATTAAGGACAGGTTAAAGTGATTGACGAACAGCATATTGACCCGAGACTTGCAACCGACGCTCTTTCTCTTGTCTCTCCGCCAGTTCTCTTTCCTCCCGACGCTTTGCTTCCTGTGCTCTCACATGATCATTCTTCCGTTGCTCTTTATCAAACAGCGCTTTCTCACGTTTCTCTCGCTCACGCACTTCCTTCACCCATAATCGCACACATTCAAACATGTCTTGACGAGCACGCCGTTTACACATACACTGTTCCACATACTCAATCTTACGCATATCAAACGATCCATACAAAGGCCATCGCAACTCAGGATCCTTCTTGGTGTATTTCCTCCATATCGTGCTGTACATTATAGAGGAAAGACCATGCTTCACATACATATCCCTATTAGGAGTCCCCTCTGGGGGGGCTGGAGCAGATTCCTCGAGGTTGAACCGATTTCCAAAACAGCAGCACCACTTACGGAGTGCGCTAAAAGCAGGCATGCTCAAAAATAATGCAAAATATGCAGTATTATCAGAAATGGCACTTAAACGTTGTGCCGTTCAAAGTTACACAGTTCCGGAGAAATATCTCCACATTACCAGCCTATATGTGTTGCAACGCATATATTCTCACAATAGTCAATACAAGATATGACCGGTCATCACAAATCAAACTCAAATAGCCAAACTAGGCTTCAAAAACTCGGAGCAAGTACCGTACAACGGTTCTTACCAATCAAGAGTCCAGATTCCAACTGCCAAGCTCCAAAATTCGCCCAAACGGCTGTCACGGCAGGACCGACAGAAGAGGTCTCAGTCGAGGACCGGCGCCACCCAGATGGTCAGCTCGGAAGGGAAGGAAGAAAAACCTCGGGATGCCAGGACTAAAGTGCCTCTGGCAGTGATCACATCCCCGGCCAAATTCCTCACCTTCGTCGCGACCAATCCTTCGAGCATCCGAGTCGCCGATGAGCCCCACGTGACGGGCGCCAATTGACGAATACAGGCCCCAGCTAGGCCCGGAGGACACAAGGGTTCGCTCTCCTGCAATGGAATCTATAAGGAAGTTGGCACGGAAACTGCAAAATACAAAGACATAGTTTATTAACCCTTAAGGGTGGTCCTACAATCCATACAACACCCTTCAGTATTGCATAGAGTAGCACAAAGGACTTGCGTACACGGTCCCCTTTTATACACAACAGAGGGTCTCATAAGTGGGTGGATACAACATGAGGTAAAGAATATTACCTTTTATGGACATTTTCGATACAAGATCAATATGTGGGCGGAGCTGACACACTCCTTGAGCCCGCGAAAACATGGTCAAGCAAGGACTAACTGATAACAGATGTGGTCAAGCCTGGGTATGCGCCAGACGGACAAAGGAGCTATTTATAGACTGTTACTAGGCAGATTGCAAGAGCAACTAACACGAAGATAGGACTCTTCTCGTGTTAAGCACGTGGAGACATGTCAACACATAATGGAGTCCAGACTTTAGTCAACATAACGAAAGAGACTTGGTCATAAAAGGGGAATTCATGTCTTTAGTGAATGCTTAATCACATCGTGGTTTCAATTTACAACACACTGCCCGAACACCACTGCCCTAAACCCTGAAACACCAGCCCCAGCACAACCCCCTACATTGCCCGAACACCACTGCACTGCCCTAAACCCTGAAACACCAGCCCCAGCATGACCCCTACACTGCCCGAACACCACTGCACTGCCCTAAACCCTGAAAACCAGCCCCAGCACGACCCCCTACACTGCCCGAACACCACTGCACTGTCGTAAACCCTGAAACACCACCCCTAGCAAGTCCCCCTACACTGCCCTAAACCCTGAAACACCATGCCAAGCATGACCCCCTACACTGCCCGAAGAACATTGCACTGCCCTAAACCCTGAATCACCACCCAAACACGACCCCCTACACTGACCGAACACCACTGCCTTGCCCTAAACCCTGAAACACCAACCCCAGCACGACCCCGTACACTGCCCGAACACCACTGCCCTAACCCCTGAAACACCACCCCCTGCACGACCCTACACTGCCCGAACACCACTGCACTGCCCTATACCCTGAAACACCACGCCAGCACGACCTCCTACACTGCCCGAACACCACTGCACTGCCCTAAACCCTGAAACACCACCCCCAGCACAACGCCGTACACTGCCCGAACACCACTGCACTGCCCTAAACCCTGCAACACCACCCCCAGCACGACCCCCTACACTGCCCTAACACCACTGCACTGCCTTAAACCCTGAAAGACCATCCCAAGCATGACCCCCTACACTGCCCGAACACCACTGCCCTAAACCCCGAAACACCACCCCAGCACGACCCCCTACACTGCCCGAACACCACTGCCCGAAACACCAGCCCCAGCACGACCCCCCTACACTGCCCGAACACCACTGCACTGCCGTAACCCCTGAAACACCACCCCCAGCAAGACCCCGCCACTGCCCGAACACCACTGCACTGCCCTAAACCCTGAAACACCACCCCCAGCAAGACCCCCTACACTGCCCTAAACACTTAAACACCACCCCAAGCATGACCTCCTACACTGCCCAAACAACACTGCACTGCCCTAAACCCTGAATCACCACCCCCAGCATGACCTCCTACACTGCCCGAACACCACTGCCGTGCCCTAAACCCTGAAACACCACCCCCAGCACGACCCCGTACACTGTCTGAACACCACTGCACTGCCCTAAACCCTGAAACACCACCCCCAGCAAGACCCCCTACACTGCCCGAACACCACTGCACTGCCCTAAACCCTGAAACACCACCCCCAGCAAGACCCCGTACACAGCCTGAACACCACTGCCCTTAACCCCAAAACATCACCCCCAGCACAACCCCCTACACTGCCCGAACATCACTGCCCTAATCCCTGAAACACCACCCCCAGCACGACCCCCTACTCTGCCCACACACTACTGCTCTGCCCTAAACCCTGAAACACCAGTCCCAGCACGACCCCCTACACTGCCCGAACAACACTGCACTAAACCCTGAAACACCACCCCCCAACAAGACGCCATACACTGCCCGAACACCACTGCACTGCCCTAAACCCTGAAACACCACCCCCAACACGACCCCTACACTGCCCGAACACCACTGCACTGCCCTAAACCCTAAACCACCCCCAAAACGACCCCCTACACTGCTCGAACACCACTGCACTGCCGTAAACCCTGAAACACCACCCCCATCAAGACCCCCTACACTGCCCGAAAACCACTGCACTGCCCTAAGCCCTGAAACATCACCCCCAGCAAAAAACCCCTACACTGCCCTAAACCCTGAAACACCACCCCAAGTATGACCCCCAACACTGCCCGAACAACACTGCACTGCCCTAAACCCTGAATCACCACCCTCAGCACGACCCCCTACACTGCCCGAACACCACTGCACTGCCCTAAACCCTGAAACACCACCCCCAGAACTACCCCCTACACTGCCTGAACACCACTGCACTGCCGTAAACCCTGAAACACCACCCCCAGCACGACGCCGTACACTGCCCGAACACCACTGCACTGCCGTAAACGCTGAAACACCACCCCCAGCAAGACCCCCTACACTGCCCGAACACCACTGCACTGCCCTAAACCCTGAAACACCACCCCCAGCAAGACCCCCTACACTGCCCTAAACCCTGAAACACCACCCCAAGCATGACCCCCTACACTGCCCGAACAACACTGCACTGCCCTAAACCCTGAATCACCACCCCCAGCATGACCCCCTACACTGCCCAACACCACTGCCCTGCCCTAAACCCTGAAACACCACCCCCAGCACGACCCCGTACACTGTCCGAACACCACTGCAGTGCCCTAAACCCTGAAACACCACCCCCAGCAAGACCCCCTACACTGCCCGAACACCACTGCACTGCCCTAAACCCTGAAACACCACCCCCAGCAAGACCCCGTACACTGCCTGAACACCACTGCCCTTAACCCCAAAACATCACCCCAGCACGACCCCCTACACTGCCCGAACATCACTGCCCTAAACCCTGAAACACCAACCCCAGCACGAACCCCTACACTGCCCGAACAACACTGCACTGCCCTAAACCCGGAAACACCAGCCCCAGCACGACACCCTACACTGCCGGAACACCACTGCTCTGCCCTAAATCCTGAAACACCAGCCCCAGAACGACCCCCTACACTACCCGAACACCACTGCCATAAAGCCTGAAACACCACCCCCAGCATGGCCCCCTAAGCTGCCCGAACACCACTGCACTGCCCTAAACCCTGAAACACCACAACCTGCAAGTCCCCCTACACTTCCCGAACACCACTGCCCTAAACCCTGAAACACCACCCCCCAACAAGACCCCCTACGCTGCCTGAACACCACTGCACTGCCCTAAACCCTGAAACACCAGCCCCAGCACGACCCCCTACACTTCCCGAATTCCACTGCACTACCCAAAACCTTGTAACACCACCCCCAGCATGACCCCCTACTCTGCCCGAACACCACTGCCCTAAACCCTGAAACACCACCCCCTGCAAGACCCCCTACACTGCCCGAACACCACTGCCCTGCCCTAAACCCTGAAACACCACTCCCTGCACAACCCCCTACACTGCCCGAACACCACTGCCCTAACCCCTGAAACACCACCCCCAGCAAGACCCCCTACACTGCCTGAACACCACTGCACTGTCCTAAACCCTGAAACAGCACCCCCAGCACGACCCCCTACACTGCCCGAACACCACTGCACTGCCCTAAACCCTGAAACACCACCCCCAGCACGACCCCCTACACTGCCCGAACACCACTGCACTGCCCTAAACCCTAAACCACCCCCAAAATGACCCCCTACACTGCTCGAACACTACTGCACTGCCGTCAACCCTGAAACACCACCCCCAGCAAGACCCCCCATACTGTCCGAACACCACTGCACTGCCCTAAACCCTGAAACACCACCCCCAGCACGACCCCATACACTGCCTGAACACCACTGCACTACCCTAAACCCTGAAACACCACCCCCAGCAAGACCCCCTACACTGCCCAAACACCACTGCACTACCCTAAACCCTGAAACACCACCCCCAGCGAGACCCCCTACACTGCCCAAACACCACTGTCCTAAACCCTGAAACACCACCCCCTGCAAGTCCCCGTACACTGACCGAACACCGCTGCCCTGCCCTAAACCCTGAAACACCACCCCCTGCACGACCTCCTACACTGACTGAACACCACTGCACTGCCCTATACCCTGAAACACCACCCCCAGCACGACCCCCTACACTGCGCGAACACCACTGCTTTGCCCTAAACCCTGTAACACCAGCCCCAGCATGACCCCCTACTCTGCCCACACACTACTGCTCTGCCCTCAACCCTGAAACACCAGTCCCAGCACGACCCCCTCCACTGCCCGAACACCACTGCACTGCCCTAAACCCTGAAACACCACCCCAGCACGACCCCCTACACTGCCCGAACACCACTGCACTGCCCTAAACCCTAAACCACCCCCAAAACCACCCCCTACACTGCTCGAACACCACTGCACTGCCCTAAACCCTGAAACGCCCCCCCCTGCACGACCCCCTCCGCTGCCCGAACACCACTGCACTGCCCTATACCCTGAAACACCACCCCCAGCACGACCCTCTACACTGCGCGAACACCACTGGTTTGCCCTAAACCCTGTAACACCACTCCCAGCATGACCCCTACTCTGCCCACACACTACTGCTCTGCCCTAAACCCTGAAACACCACCCCCAACATGACCCCTACTCTGCCCACACACTACTGCTCTGCCCTAAACCCTGAAACACCAGCCCCAGCACGGCCCCTTACACTGCCCGAACACCACTGCACTGCCCTAAACCCTGAAACACCACCCCCAGCAAGACCCCGTACACTGCCTGAACACCACTGCCCTTAACCCCAAAACATCACCCCAGCACGAACCCCTACACTGCCCGAACAACACTGCACTGCCCTAAACCCGGAAACACCAGCCCCAGCACGACACCCTACACTGTCCGAACACCACTGCTCTGCCCTAAATCCTGAAACACCAGCCCCAGAACGACCCCCTACACTACCCGAACACCACTGCCATAAAGCCTGAAACACCACCCCCAGCATGGCCCCCTAAGCTGCCCGAACACCACTGCACTGCCCTAAACCCTGAAACACCACAACCTGCAAGTCCCCCTACACTTCCCGAACACCACTGCCCTAAACCCTGAAACACCACCCCCCAACAAGACCCCCTACACTGCCTGAACACCACTGCACTGCCCTAAACCCTGAAACACCAGCCCCAGCACGACCCCCTACACTTCCCGAATTCCACTGCACTACCCAAAACCTTGAAACACCACCCCCAGCATGACCCCCTACTCTGCCCGAACACCACTGCCCTAAACCCTGAAACACCACCCCCTGCAAAACCCACTACACTGCCCGAATACCACTGCCCTGCCCTAAACCCTGAAACACCACTCCCTGCACAACCCCCTACACTGCCCGAACACAACTGCCCTAACCCCTGAAACACCACCCCCAGCAAGACCCCCTACACTGCCTGAACACCACTGCACTGTCCTAAACCCTGAAACAGCACCCCCAGCACGACCCCCTACACTGCCCGAACACCACTGCACTGCCCTAAACCCTGAAACACCACCCCCAGCACGACCCCCTACACTGCCCGAACACCACTGCACTGCCCTAAACCCTAAACCACCCCCAAAATGACCCCCTACACTGCTCGAACACTACTGCACTGCCGTAAACCCTGAAACACCACCCCCAGCAAGACCCCCTATACTGCCCGAACACCACTGCACTGCCCTAAACCCTGAAACACCACCCCCAGCACGACCCCATACACTGCCTGAACACCACTGCACTACCCTAAACCCTGAAACACCACCCCCAGCAAGACCCCCTACACTGCCCAAACACCACTGCACTACCCTAAACCCTGAAACACCACCCCCAGCGAGACCCCCTACACTGCCCAAACACCACTGTCCTAAACCCTGAAACACCACCCCCTGCAAGTCCCCGTACACTGACCGAACACCGCTGCCCTGCCCTAAACCCTGAAACACCACCCCCTGCACGACCTCCTACACTGACCGAACACCACTGCACTGCCCTATACCCTGAAACACCACCCCCAGCACGACCCCCTACACTGTGCGAACACCACTGCTTTGCCCTAAACCCTGTAACACCAGCCCCAGCATGACCCCCTACTCTGCCCACACACTACTGCTCTGCCCTCAACCCTGAAACACCAGTCCCAGCACGACCCCCTACACTGCCCGAACACCACTGCACTGCCCTAAACCCTGACACACCACCCCAGCACGACCCCCTACTCTGCCCGAACACCACTGCACTGCCCTAAACCCTAAACCACCCCCAAAACCACCCCCTACACTGCTCGAACACCACTGCACTGCCCTAAACCCTGAAACGCCACCCCCTGCACGACCCCCTCCGCTGCCCGAACACCACTCAACTGCCCTAAACCCTGAAACACCACTCTCTGCACGACTCCCTACACTGCCCGAACACCACTGCACTGCCCTATACCCTGAAACACCACCCCCAGCATGACCCTCTACACTGCGCGAACACCACTGGTTTGCCCTAAACCCTGTATCACCACTCCCAGCATGACCCCTACTCTGCCCACACACTACTGCTCTGCCCTAAACCCTGAAACACCACCCCCAACATGACCCCTACTCTGCCCACACACTACTGCTCTGCCCTAAACCCTGAAACACCAGCCCCAGCACGGCCCCTTACACTGCCCGAACACCACTGCTCTGCCCTAAACCCTGAAACACCAGCCCCAGCACGACCCCTACACTGCCCGAAAACCACTTCACTGCCCTAAACCCTGAAACACTAGCCCCAGCACGACCCCCTACACTGCCCGAACACCACTGCACTGCCCTAAACCCTGAAACACCAGCCCCAGCACAACCCCCTACCCTGCCCAAACACCACTGCCCTAAAGCCTGAAACACCACCCCCACCATGACCCCTACACTGCCCGAACACCACTGCACTGCCCTAAACCCTGAAACACTACCCCCAGCAAGACCCCCTACACTGCCCGAACACCACTGCCCTGAAGCCTGAAACATCACCCCCAGCAAGACCCCCCTACACTGCCCGAACACCACTGCCCTAAACCCTGAAACACCAGCCCCAGCACAACCCCCTACACTGCCTGAACACCACTGCACTGCCCTAAACCCTGAAACACCAGCGCCAGCACGACCCCTACACTGCCCGAACACCACTGCACTGCCCTAAACCCTGAAACACCAGCCCCAGCACGACCCCCTACACTGCCCGAACACCACTGCACTGTCCTAAATCCTAAAACACTACCCCAGCACGACCCCCTACACTGCCCGAATACCACTGCACTGTCCTAAACCCTGAAACACACCCCCAGCAAGACCCTCTACACTGCCAAAACACCACTGCACTGCCCTAAACCCTGAAACACCAGCCTCAGCTCGACCCCCTACAATGTCCGAACACCACTGCACTGCCCTAAACCCTGAAACACCACCCCAGCATGACCCCCTACACTGCCCGAACACCACTACACTGCCCTAAACCCTAAAACACTACCCCAGCACGACCCTCTACACTGCCCAAACACCGGTGCACTGTCCTAAACCCTGAAACACCACCCCCAGCATGACCCCTAAACTGGACGAACACCATTGCTATGCCCGAAACCCTGAAACGCCAGCCCCATCACGACCCCTACAGTGCCCGAACACCACTGCACTGCCCTAAACCCTGAAACACCACCCCCAGCAAGACCCCATACACTGCCCGAACACCACTGACCTAAACCCCGAAACACCATCCCAGCATGACCCCCTACACTGCTCAAACACCACTGCCCTAAACCCCGAAACACCAGCCACAGCACGACCCCCCTACACTGCCCGAACACCACTGCACTGCCCTAAACCCTGAAACACCACCCCCAGCAAGACCCCCTACACTACCCGAACACCACTGCACTGCCCTAAACCCTAAAACACCACCCCCAGCACGACCCCCTACACTGCTCAAACACCACTGCACTGCTGTAAACCCTGAAACACCACCCCCAGCAAGACCCCCTACAGTGCCCGAACACCATTGCCCTGCCCCAAACCCTGAAACACCACCCCTAGCAAGTCCCCCTACACTGCCCTAAACCCTGAAACACCACCCCAAGCATGACCCCCTACACTGCCCGAACAACACTGCACTGCCCTAAACCCTGAATCACCACCCCAACACGACCCCCTACACTGACCGAACACCACTGCCTTGCCCTAAACCCTGAAACACCAACCCCAGCACGACCCCGTACACTGCCCGAACACCACTGCACTCCCTAAACCCTGAAACACCACCCCCAGCAAGACTCCCTACACTGCCCGAACACCACTGAACTGCCCTAAACCCTGAAACACCACCCCCAGCAAGACCCCGTACACTGCCTGAACACCACTGCCCTAAACCCCAAAACATCACCCCCAGCACGACCCCCTACACTGCCCGAACATCACTGCCCTAAACCCTGAAACACCATCCCCAGCACGACCCCCTACACTGCCCGAACACCATGGCACTGCCCTAAATCCTGAAACACCAGCCCCAGAACGAACCCTACACTCCCCGAACACCACTGCCCTAAAGCCTAAAACACCACCCCCAGCATTACCCCCTACACTGCCCGAACAACACTGCACTGCCCTAAAACCTGAAACACCAGCCCCAGAATGACCCCCTACACTGCCCGAACACCACTGCCCTAAAGCCTTAAACACCACCCCCAGAACGACCCCCTACACTGCCCGAACACCACTGCCCTAAAGCCTGAAACACCACCCCCAGCATGACCCCCTACACTCTCCAAACACCACTGCACTGCCCTAAACCCTGAAACACCAGCCCCAGCACAACCCCCTACACTGCCCGAACACCACTGCACTGCCCTAAACCCTGAAACACCAGCCCCAGCACGACCCCTACACTGCCCGAACACCACTGCACTGCCCTAAACCCGGAAACACCAGCCCCAGCATGACCCCATACACTGCCCGAACACCACTGCACTGTCCTAAACCCTAAAACACTACCCCAGCACGACCCCCTACACTGCCTGAATACCACTGCTCTGTCCTAAACCCTGAAACACACCCCCAGCAAGACCCTCTACACTGCCGAAACACCACTACACTGCCCTAAACCCTGAAACACCAGCCTCAGCTCGACCCCCTACACTGTCCGAACACCACTGCACTGCCCTAAACCCGAAACACAACCCCAGCATTACCCCCTACACTGCCCGAACACCACTGCACTGCCCTAAACCCTAAAACACTACCCCAGCACGACCCCCTACACTGCCCAAACACCGGTGCACTGTCCTAAACCCTGAAACACCACCCCCAGCAAGACCCCCTAAACTGGATGATCACCACTGCTCTGCCCTAAACCCTGAAACACCAGCCCCAGCACGACCGCTACACTGCCCGAACACCACTGCACTGCCCTAAACACTGAAACACCACCCCCAGCAAGACCCCCTACACTGCCCGAACACCACTGCCCTAAACCCCGAAACACCACCCCAGCATGACCCCCTACACTGCCCAAAGACCACTGCCCTAAACCCCAAAACACCAGCCCCAGCATGACCCCCCTACACTGCCCGAACACCACTGCACTGCCCTAAACCCTGAAACACCACCCCATCACGACCCCCTACACTACCTGAACACCACTGCCCTAAACCCTGAAACACCAGCCCCAGCACGGCCCCTACACTGCCCGAAAACCACTTCACTGCCCTAAACCCTGAAACACTAACCCCAGCACGACCCCCTACACTGCCCGAACACCACTGCACTGCCCTAAACCCTGAAACACCAGCCCCAGCACAACCCCCTACCCTGCCCAAACACCACTGCCCTAAAGCCTGAAACACCACCCCCACCATGATCCCCTACACTGCCCGAACTCCACTGCACTGCCCTAAACCCTGAAACACTACCCCCAGCAAGACCCCCTACACTGCCCGAACACCACTGCCCTGAAGCCTGAAACATCACCCCCAGCAAGACCCCCCTACACTGCCCGAACACCACTGCCCTAAACCCTGAAACACCAGCCCCAGCACAACCCCCTACATTGCCCGAACACCACTGCACTGCCCTAAACCCTGAAACACCAGCCCCAGCACGACCCCTACACTGCCCGAACACCACTGCACTGCCCTAAACCCTGAAACACCAGCCCCAGCACGACCCCCTACACTGCCCGAACACCACTGCAATGTCGTAAACCCTGAAACACCACCCCTAGCAAGTCCCCCTACACTGCCCTAAACCCTGAAACACCACGCCAAGCATGACCCCCTACACTGCCCGAACAACACTGCACTGCCCTAAACCCTGAATCACCACCCCAACACGACCCCCTACACTGACCGAACACCACTGCCTTGCCCTAAACCCTGAAACACCAACCCCAGCATGACCCCGTACACTGCCCGAACACCACTGCACTCCCTAAACCCTGAAACACCACCCCCAGCAAGACCCCCTACACTGCCCGAACACCACTGAACTGCCCTAAACCCTGAAACACCACCCCCAGCAAGACCCCGTACACTGCCTGAACACCACTGCCCTAAACCCCGAAACATCACCCCCAGCACGACCCCCTACACTGCCCGAACATCACTGCCCTAAACCCTGAAACACCATCCCCAGCACGACCCCCTACACTGCCCGAACACCATGGCACTGCCCTAAATCCTGAAACACCAGCCCCAGAACGACCCCCTACACTGCCAAAAACACCACTGCCCTAAAGCCTGAAACACCACCCCCAGCATGACCCCCTACACTGCCTGAACACCACTGCACTGCCCTAAACCCTGAAACACCAGCCCCAGAATGACCCCCTACACTGCCCGAACACCACTGCCCTAAAGCCTTAAACACCACCCCCAGAACGACCCCCTACACTGCCCGAACACCACTGCCCTAAAGCCTGAAATACCACCCCCAGCATGACCCCCTACACTGCCCAAACACCACTGCACTGCCCTAAACCCTGAAACACCAGCCCCAGCACAACCCCCTACACTGCCCGAACACCACTGCACTGCCCTAAACCCTGAAACACCAGCCCCAGCACGACCCCTACACTGCCCGAACACCACTGCACTGCCCTAAACCCAGAAACACCAGCCCCAGCACGACCCCCTACACTGCCCGAACACCACTGCACTGTCCTAAACCCTAAAACACTACCCCAGCACGACCCCCTACACTGCCTGAATACCACTGCTCTGTCCTAAACCCTGAAACACACCCCCAGCAAGACCCTCTACACTGCCAAAACACCACTACACTGCCCTAAACCCTGAAACACCAGCCTCAGCTCGACCCCCTACACTGTCCGAACACCACTGCACTGCCCTAAACCCGAAACACCACCCCAGCACGACCCCCTACACTGCCCGAACACCACTGCACTGCCCTAAACCCTAAAACACTACCCCAGCACGACCCTCTACACTGCCCAAACACCGGTGCACTGTCCTAAACCCTAAAACACCACCCCCAGCAAGACCCCCTAAACTGGACGAACACCACTGCTCTGCCCTAAACCCTGAAACACCAGCCCCAGCACGACCGCTACACTGCCCGAACACCACTGCACTGCCCTAAACACTACCCCCAGCAAGACCCCCTACACTGCCCGAACACCACTGCCCTAAACCCCGAAACATCACCCCAGCATGACCCCCTACACTGCCCAAACACCACTGCCCTAAACCCCAAAACACCAGCCCCAGCATGACCCCCCTACACCGCCCGAACACCACTGCACTGCCCTAAACACTGAAACACCACCCCATCACGACCCCCTACACTACCTGAACACCACTGCTCTGCCCTACACCCGGAAACACCAGCCCCAGCACGACCCCTACACTGCCCGAAAACCACTTCACTGCCCTAAACCCTGAAACACTAGCCCCAGCACGACCCCCTACACTGCCCGAACACCACTGCACTGCCCTAAACCCTGAAACACCACCCCCAGCACGACCCCATACACTGCCTGAACACCACTGCACTACCCTAAACCCTGAAACACCACCCCCAGCAAGACCCCCTACACTGCCCAAACACCACTGCACTACCCTAAACCCTGAAACACCACCCCCAGCGAGACCCCCTACACTGCCCAAACACCACTGTCCTAAACCCTGAAACACCACCCCCTGCAAGTCCCCGTACACTGACCGAACACCGCTGCCCTGCCCTAAACCCTGAAACACCACCCCCTGCACGACCTCCTACACTGACCGAACACCACTGCACTGCCCTATACCCTGAAACACCACCCCCAGCACGACCCCCTACACTGCGCGAACACCACTGCTTTGCCCTAAACCCTGTAACACCAGCCCCAGCATGACCCCCTACTCTGCCCACACACTACTGCTCTGCCCTCAACCCTGAAACACCAGTCCCAGCACGACCCCCTACACTGCCCGAACACCACTGCACTGCCCTAAACCCTGACACACCACCCCAGCACGACCCCCTACTCTGCCCGAACACCACTGCACTGCCCTAAACCCTAAACCACCCCCAAAACCACCCCCTACACTGCTCGAACACCACTGCACTGCCCTAAACCCTGAAACGCCACCCCCTGCACGACCCCCTCCGCTGCCCGAACACCACTCCACTGCCCTAAACCCTGAAACACCACCCTCTGCACGACTCCCTACACTGCCCGAACACCACTGCACTGCCCTATACCCTGAAACACCACCCCCAGCACGACCCTCTACACTGCGCGAACACCACTGGTTTGCCCTAAACCCTGTAACACCACTCCCAGCATGACCCCTACTCTGCCCACACACTACTGCTCTGCCCTAAACCCTGAAACACCACCCCCAACATGACTCCTACTCTGCCCACACACTACTGCTCTGCCCTAAACCCTGAAACACCAGCCCCAGCACGGCCCCTTACACTGCCCGAACACCACTGCTCTGCCCTAAACCCTGAAACACCAGCCCCAGCACGACCCCTACAATGCCCGAAAACCACTTCACTGCCCTAAACCCTGAAACACTAGCCCCAGCACGACCCCCTACACTGCCCGAACACCACTGCACTGCCCTAAACCCTGAAACACCAGCCCCAGCACAACCCCCTACCCTGCCCAAACACCACTGCCCTAAAGCCTGAAACACCACCCCCACCATGACCCCTACACTGCCCGAACACCACTGCACTGCCCTAAACCCTGAAACACTACCCCCAGCAAGACCCCCTACACTGCCCGAACACCACTGCCCTGAAGCCTGAAACATCACCCCCAGCAAGACCCCCCTACACTGCCCGAACACCACTGCCCTAAACCCTGAAACACCAGCCCCAGCACAACCCCCTACACTGCCTGAACACCACTGCACTGCCCTAAACCCTGAAACACCAGCGCCAGCACGACCCCTACACTGCCCGAACACCACTGCACTGCCCTAAACCCTGAAACACCAGCCCCAGCACGACCCCCTACACTGCCCGAACACCACTGCACTGTCCTAAATCCTAAAACACTACCCCAGCACGACCCCCTACACTGCCCGAATACCACTGCACTGTCCTAAACCCTGAAACACACCCCCAGCAAGACCCTCTACACTGCCAAAACACCACTGCACTGCCCTAAACCCTGAAACACCAGCCTCAGCTCGACCCCCTACAATGTCCGAACACCACTGCACTGCCCTAAACCCTGAAACACCACCCCAGCATGACCCCCTACACTGCCCGAACACCACTACACTGCCCTAAACCCTAAAACACTACCCCAGCACGACCCTCTACACTGCCCAAACACCGGTGCACTGTCCTAAACCCTGAAACACCAACCCCAGCATGACCCCTAAACTGGACGAACACCATTGCTATGCCCGAAACCCTGAAACGCCAGCCCCATCACGACCCCTACAGTGCCCGAACACCACTGCACTGCCCTAAACCCTGAAACACCACCCCCAGCAAGACCCCATACACTGCCCGAACACCACTGACCTAAACCCCGAAACACCATCCCAGCATGACCCCCTACACTGCTCAAACACCACTGCCCTAAACCCCGAAACACCAGCCACAGCACGACCCCCCTACACTGCCCGAACACCACTGCACTGCCCTAAACCCTGAAACACCACCCC
The DNA here is from genome assembly GCF_964204655.1 of Triturus cristatus. Lineage (NCBI taxonomy): Eukaryota > Metazoa > Chordata > Amphibia > Caudata > Salamandridae > Triturus > Triturus cristatus. The sequence continues at coordinate 718,123,708 of NC_140579.1, forward strand.
CAGCAAGACCCCCTACACTACCCGAACACCACTGCACTGCCCTAAACCCTAAAACACCACCCCCAGCACGACCCCCTACACTGCTCGAACACCACTGCACTGCTGTAAACCCTGAAACACCACCCCCAGCAAGACCCCCTACAGTGCCCGAACACCATTGCCCTGCCCTAAACCCTGAAACACCACCCCTAGCAAGTCCCCCTACACTGCCCTAAACCCTGAAACACCACCCCAAGCATGACCCCCTACACTGCCCGAACAACACTGCACTGCCCTAAACCCTGAATCACCACCCCAACACGACCCCCTACACTGACCGAACACCACTGCCTTGCCCTAAACCCTGAAACACCAACCCCAGCACGACCCCGTACACTGCCCGAACACCACTGCACTCCCTAAACCCTGAAACACCACCCCCAGCAAGACTCCCTACACTGCCCGAACACCACTGAACTGCCCTAAACCCTGAAACACCACCCCCAGCAAGACCCCGTACACTGCCTGAACACCACTGCCCTAAACCCCAAAACATCACCCCCAGCACGACCCCCTACACTGCCCGAACATCACTGCCCTAAACCCTGAAACACCATCCCCAGCACGACCCCCTACATTGCCCGAACACCATGGCACTGCCCTAAATCCTGAAACACCAGCCCCAGAACGAACCCTACACTCCCCGAACACCACTGCCCTAAAGCCTAAAACACCACCCCCAGCATTACCCCCTACACTGCCCGAACAACACTGCACTGCCCTAAAACCTGAAACACCAGCCCCAGAATGACCCCCTACACTGCCCGAACACCACTGCCCTAAAGCCTTAAACACCACCCCCAGAACGACCCCCTACACTGCCCGAACACCACTGCCCTAAAGCCTGAAACACCACCCCCAGCATGACCCCCTACACTCTCCAAACACCACTGCACTGCCCTAAACCCTGAAACACCAGCCCCAGCACAACCCCCTACACTGCCCGAACACCACTGCACTGCCCTAAACCCTGAAACACCAGCCCCAGCACGACCCCTACACTGCCCGAACACCACTGCACTGCCCTAAACCCGGAAACACCAGCCCCAGCATGACCCCATACACTGCCCGAACACCACTGCACTGTCCTAAACCCTAAAACACTACCCCAGCACGACCCCCTACACTGCCTGAATACCACTGCTCTGTCCTAAACCCTGAAACACACCCCCAGCAAGACCCTCTACACTGCCGAAACACCACTACACTGCCCTAAACCCTGAAACACCAGCCTCAGCTCGACCCCCTACACTGTCCGAACACCACTGCACTGCCCTAAACCCGAAACACAACCCCAGCATTACCCCCTACACTGCCCGAACACCACTGCACTGCCCTAAACCCTAAAACACTACCCCAGCACGACCCCCTACACTGCCCAAACACCGGTGCACTGTCCTAAACCCTGAAACACCACCCCCAGCAAGACCCCCTAAACTGGATGATCACCACTGCTCTGCCCTAAACCCTGAAACACCAGCCCCAGCACGACCGCTACACTGCCCGAACACCACTGCACTGCCCTAAACACTGAAACACCACCCCCAGCAAGACCCCCTACACTGCCCGAACACCACTGCCCTAAACCCCGAAACACCACCCCAGCATGACCCCCTACACTGCCCAAAGACCACTGCCCTAAACCCCAAAACACCAGCCCCAGCATGACCCCCCTACACTGCCCGAACACCACTGCACTGCCCTAAACCCTGAAACACCACCCCATCACGACCCCCTACACTACCTGAACACCACTGCCCTAAACCCTGAAACACCAGCCCCAGCACGACCCCTACACTGCCCGAAAACCACTTCACTGCCCTAAACCCTGAAACACTAACCCCAGCACGACCCCCTACACTGCCCGAACACCACTGCACTGCCCTAAACCCTGAAACACCAGCCCCAGCACAACCCCCTACCCTGCCCAAACACCACTGCCCTAAAGCCTGAAACACCACCCCCACCATGATCCCCTACACTGCCCGAACTCCACTGCACTGCCCTAAACCCTGAAACACTACCCCCAGCAAGACCCCCTACACTGCCCGAACACCACTGCCCTGAAGCCTGAAACATCACCCCCAGCAAGACCCCCCTACACTGCCCGAACACCACTGCCCTAAACCCTGAAACACCAGCCCCAGCACAACCCCCTACATTGCCCGAACACCACTGCACTGCCCTAAACCCTGAAACACCAGCCCCAGCACGACCCCTACACTGCCCGAACACCACTGCACTGCCCTAAACCCTGAAACACCAGCCCCAGCACGACCCCCTACACTGCCCGAACACCACTGCACTGTCGTAAACCCTGAAACACCACCCCTAGCAAGTCCCCCTACACTGCCCTAAACCCTGAAACACCACGCCAAGCATGACCCCCTACACTGCCCGAACAACACTGCACTGCCCTAAACCCTGAATCACCACCCCAACACGACCCCCTACACTGACCGAACACCACTGCCTTGCCCTAAACCCTGAAACACCAACCCCAGCACGACCCCGTACACTGCCCGAACACCACTGCACTTCCTAAACCCTGAAACACCACCCCCAGCAAGACCCCCTACACTGCCCGAACACCACTGAACTGCCCTAAACCCTGAAACACCACCCCCAGCAAGACCCCGTACACTGCCTGAACACCACTGCCCTAAACCCCGAAACATCACCCCCAGCACGACCCCCTACACTGCCCGAACATCACTGCCCTAAACCCTGAAACACCATCCCCAGCACGACCCCCTACACTGCCCGAACACCATGGCACTGCCCTAAATCCTGAAACACCAGCCCCAGAACGACCCCCTACACTGCCAAAAACACCACTGCCCTAAAGCCTGAAACACCACCCCCAGCATGACCCCCTACACTGCCTGAACACCACTGCCCTAAACCCCGAAACACCACCCCAGCATGACCCCCTACACTGCCCAAAGACCACTGCCCTAAACCCCAAAACACCAGCCCCAGCATGACCCCCCTACACTGCCCGAACACCACTGCACTGCCCTAAACCCTGAAACACCACCCCATCACGACCCCCTACACTACCTGAACACCACTGCCCTAAACCCTGAAACACCAGCCCCAGCACGACCCCTACACTGCCCGAAAACCACTTCACTGCCCTAAACCCTGAAACACTAACCCCAGCACGACCCCCTACACTGCCCGAACACCACTGCACTGCCCTAAACCCTGAAACACCAGCCCCAGCACAACCCCCTACCCTGCCCAAACACCACTGCCCTAAAGCCTGAAACACCACCCCCACCATGATCCCCTACACTGCCCGAACTCCACTGCACTGCCCTAAACCCTGAAACACTACCCCCAGCAAGACCCCCTACACTGCCCGAACACCACTGCCCTGAAGCCTGAAACATCACCCCCAGCAAGACCCCCCTACACTGCCCGAACACCACTGCCCTAAACCCTGAAACACCAGCCCCAGCACAACCCCCTACATTGCCCGAACACCACTGCACTGCCCTAAACCCTGAAACACCAGCCCCAGCACGACCCCTACACTGCCCGAACACCACTGCACTGCCCTAAACCCTGAAACACCAGCCCCAGCACGACCCCCTACACTGCCCGAACACCACTGCACTGTCGTAAACCCTGAAACACCACCCCTAGCAAGTCCCCCTACACTGCCCTAAACCCTGAAACACCACGCCAAGCATGACCCCCTACACTGCCCGAACAACACTGCACTGCCCTAAACCCTGAATCACCACCCCAACACGACCCCCTACACTGACCGAACACCACTGCCTTGCCCTAAACCCTGAAACACCAACCCCAGCACGACCCCGTACACTGCCCGAACACCACTGCACTCCCTAAACCCTGAAACACCACCCCCAGCAAGACCCCCTACACTGCCCGAACACCACTGAACTGCCCTAAACCCTGAAACACCACCCCCAGCAAGACCCCGTACACTGCCTGAACACCACTGCCCTAAACCCCGAAACATCACCCCCAGCACGACCCCCTACACTGCCCGAACATCACTGCCCTAAACCCTGAAACACCATCCCCAGCACGACCCCCTACACTGCCCGAACACCATGGCACTGCCCTAAATCCTGAAACACCAGCCCCAGAACGACCCCCTACACTGCCAAAAACACCACTGCCCTAAAGCCTGAAACACCACCCCCAGCATGACCCCCTACACTGCCTGAACACCACTGCACTGCCCTAAACCCTGAAACACCAGCCCCAGAATGACCCCCTACACTGCCCGAACACCACTGCCCTAAAGCCTTAAACACCACCCCCAGAACGACCCCCTACACTGCCCGAACACCACTGCCCTAAAGCCTGAAATACCACCCCCAGCATGACCCCCTACACTGCCCAAACACCACTGCACTGCCCTAAACCCTGAAACACCAGCCCCAGCACAACCCCCTACACTGCTCGAACACCACTGCACTGCCCTAAACCCTGAAACACCAGCCCCAGCACGACCCCTACACTGCCCGAACACCACTGCACTGCCCTAAACCCAGAAACACCAGCCCCAGCACGACCCCCTACACTGCCCGAACACCACTGCACTGTCCTAAACCCTAAAACACTACCCCAGCACGACCCCCTACACTGCCTGAATACCACTGCTCTGTCCTAAACCCTGAAACACACCCCCAGCAAGACCCTCTACACTGCCGAAACACCACTACACTGCCCTAAACCCTGAAACACCAGCCTCAGCTCGACCCCCTACACTGTCCGAACACCACTGCACTGCCCTAAACCCGAAACACCACCCCAGCACGACCCCCTACACTGCCCGAACACCACTGCACTGCCCTAAACCCTAAAACACTACCCCAGCACGACCCTCTACACTGCCCAAACACCGGTGCACTGTCCTAAACCCTAAAACACCACCCCCAGCAAGACCCCCTAAACTGGACGAACACCACTGCTCTGCCCTAAACCCTGAAACACCAGCCCCAGCACGACCGCTACACTGCCCGAACACCACTGCACTGCCCTAAACACTACCCCCAGCAAGACCCCCTACACTGCCCGAACACCACTGCCCTAAACCCCGAAACATCACCCCAGCATGACCCCCTACACTGCCCAAACACCACTGCCCTAAACCCCAAAACACCAGCCCCAGCATGACCCCCCTACACCGCCCGAACACCACTGCACTGCCCTAAACACTGAAACACCACCCCATCACGACCCCCTACACTACCTGAACACCACTGCTCTGCCCTACACCCTGAAACACCAGCCCCAGCACGACCCCTACACTGCCCGAAAACCACTTCACTGCCCTAAACCCTGAAACACTAGCCCCAGCACGACCCCCTACACTGCCCGAACACCACTGCACTGCCCTAAACCCTGAAACACCAGCCCCAGCACAACCCCCTACCCTGCCCAAACACCACTGCCCTAAAGCCTGAAACACCACCCCCACCATGACCCCCTACACTGCCCGAACACCACTGCACTGCCCTAAACCCTGAAACACTACGCCCAGCAAGACCCCCTACACTGCCCGAACACCACTGCCCTGAAGCCTGAAACATCACCCCCAGCAAGACCCCCCTACACTGCCCGAACACCGCTGCCCTAAACCCTGAAACACCAGCCCCAGCACAACCCCCTACATTGCCCGAACACCACTGCACTGCCCTAAACCCTGAAACACCAGCCCCAGCACGACCCCCTACACTGCCCTAAACCCTGAAACACCACGCCAAGCATCACCCCCTACACTGCCCGAACAACATTGCACTGCCCTAAACCCTGAATCACCACCCCAACACGACCCCCTACACTGACCGAACACCACTGCCTTGCCCTAAACCCTGAAACACCAACCCCAGCACGACCCCGTACACTGCCCGAACACCACTGCACTCCCTAAACCCTGAAACACCACCCCCAGCAAGACCCCCTACACTGCCCGAACACCACTGAACTGCCCTAAACTCTGAAACACCACCCCCAGCAAGACCCCGTACACTGCCTGAACACCACTGCCCTAAACCCCGAAACATCACCCCCAGCACGACCCCCTACACTGCCCGAACATCACTGCCCTAAACCCTGAAACACCATCCCCAGCACGACCCCCTACACTGCCCGAACACCATGGCACTGCCCTAAATCCTGAAACACCAGCCCCAGAACGACCCCCTACACTGCCCAAACACCACTGCCCTAAAGCCTGAAACACCACCCCCAGCATGACCCCCTACACTGCCTGAACACCACTGCACTGCCCTAAACCCTGAAACACCAGCCCCAGAATGACCCCCTACACTGCCCGAACACCACTGCCCTAAAGCCTTAAACACCACCCCCAGAACGACCCCCTACACTGCCCGAACACCACTGCCCTAAAGCCTGAAATACCACCCCCAGCATGACCCCCTACACTGCCCAAACACCACTGCACTGCCCTAAACCCTGAAACACCAGCCCCAGCACAACCCCCTACACTGCCCGAACACCACTGCACTGCCCTAAACCCTGAAACACTAGCCCCAGCACGACCCCTACACTGCCCGAACACCACTGCACTGCCCTAAACCCAGAAACACCAGCCCCAGCACGACCCCCTACACTGCCCGAACTCACTGCACTGTCCTAAACCCTAAAACACTACCCCAGCACGACCCCCTACACTGCCTGAATACCACTGCTCTGTCCTAAACCCTGAAACACACCCCCAGCAAGACCCTCTACACTGCCAAAACACCACTACACTGCCCTAAACCCTGAAACACAAGCCTCAGCTCGACCCCCTACACTGTCCGAACACCACTGCACTGCCCTAAACCCGAAACACCACCCCAGCACGACCCCCTACACTGCCCGAACACCACTGCACTGCCCTAAACCCTAAAACACTACCCCAGCATGACCCTCTACACTGCCCAAACACCGGTGCACTGTCCTAAACCCTGAAACACCACCCCCAGCAAGACCCTCTACACTGCCAAAACACCACTACACTGCCCTAAACCCTGAAACACCAGCCTCAGCTCGACCCCCTAAACTGGACGAACACCACTGCTCTGCCCTAAACCCTGAAACACCAGCCCCAGCACGACCGCTACACTGCCTGAACACCACTGCACTGCCCTAAACACTGAAACACCACCCCCAGCAAGACCCCCTACACTGCCCGAACACCACTGCCCTAAACCCCGAAACACCACCCCAGCATGACCCCCTACACTGCCCAAACACCACTGCCCTAAACCCCAAAACACCAGCCCCAGCATGACCCCCCTACACTACCTGAACACCACTGCACTGCCCTAAACCCTAAAACACCACCCCCAGCACGACCCCCTACACTGCTCGAACACTACTGCACTGCCGTAAACCCTGAAACACCACCCCCAGCAAGACCCCCTACAGTGCCCGAACACCACTGCACTGCCCTAAACCCTGAAACACCACCCCCAGCAAGGCCCCCTACACTGACCGAACACCACTGCACTGCCCTAAACCCTGAAACACCACCCCCAGCACGACCCCCTACACTGCCCGAACACCACTGCACTGCCCTAAACCCTAAACCACCCCCAAAAGCACCCCCTACACTGCTCGAAAACCACTGCACTGCCCTAAACCCTGAAATGCCACCCCCTGCACGACCCCCTACACTGCCCGAACACCACTGCACTGCCCTATACCCTGAAACACCACCCCCAGCACGACCCTCTACACTGCGCGAACACCACTGGTTTGCCCTAAACCCTGTAACACCACCCCCAGCACGACCCCTTACACTGCCCGAACACCACTGCTCTGCCCTAAACCCTGAAACACCAGCCCCAGCACGACCCCTACACTGCCCGAAAACCACTTCACTGCCCTAAACCCTGAAACACTAGCCCCAGCACGACCCCCTACACTGCCCGAACACCACTGCACTGCCCTAAACCCTGAAACACCAGCCCCAGCACAACTCCCTACCCTGCCCAAACACCGCTGCCCCAAAGCCTGAAACACCACCCCCACCATGACCCCCTACACTGCCAGAACACCACTGCACTGCCCAAAACCCTGAAACACTACCCCCAGCAAGACCCCCTACACTGCCCGAACACCACTGCCCTAAAGCCTGAAACATCACCCCAGCAAGACCCCCCTACACTGCCCGAACACCACTGCCCTAAACCTTGAAACACCAGCCCCAGCACAAACCCCTACACTGCCCGAACACCACTGCACTGCCCTAAACCCGAAACACCACCCCAGCACGACCCCCTACACTGCCCGAACACCACTGCACTGCCCTAAACCCTAAAACACTACCCCAGCATGACCCTCTACACTGCCCAAACACCGGTGCACTGTCCTAAACCCTGAAACACCACCCCCAGCAAGACCCTCTACACTGCCAAAACACCACTACACTGCCCTAAACCCTGAAACACCAGCCTCAGCTCGACCCCCTAAACTGGACGAACACCACTGCTCTGCCCTAAACCCTGAAACACCAGCCCCAGCACGACCGCTACACTGCCTGAACACCACTGCACTGCCCTAAACACTGAAACACCACCCCCAGCAAGACCCCCTACACTGCCCGAACACCACTGCCCTAAACCCCGAAACACCACCCCAGCATGACCCCCTACACTGCCCAAACACCACTGCCCTAAACCCCAAAACACCAGCCCCAGCATGACCCCCCTACACTACCTGAACACCACTGCACTGCCCTAAACCCTAAAACACCACCCCCAGCACGACCCCCTACACTGCTCGAACACTACTGCACTGCCGTAAACCCTGAAACACCACCCCCAGCAAGACCCCCTACAGTGCCCGAACACCACTGCACTGCCCTAAACCCTGAAACACCACCCCCAGCAAGGCCCCCTACACTGACCGAACACCACTGCACTGCCCTAAACCCTGAAACACCACCCCCAGCACGACCCCCTACACTGCCCGAACACCACTGCACTGCCCTAAACCCTAAACCACCCCCAAAAGCACCCCCTACACTGCTCGAAAACCACTGCACTGCCCTAAACCCTGAAACGCCACCCCCTGCACGACCCCCTACACTGCCCGAACACCACTGCACTGCCCTATACCCTGAAACACCACCCCCAGCACGACCCTCTACACTGCGCGAACACCACTGGTTTGCCCTAAACCCTGTAACACCACCCCCAGCACGACCCCTTACACTGCCCGAACACCACTGCTCTGCCCTAAACCCTGAAACACCAGCCCCAGCACGACCCCTACACTGCCCGAAAACCACTTCACTGCCCTAAACCCTGAAACACTAGCCCCAGCACGACCCCCTACACTGCCCGAACACCACTGCACTGCCCTAAACCCTGAAACACCAGCCCCAGCACAACTCCCTACCCTGCCCAAACACCGCTGCCCCAAAGCCTGAAACACCACCCCCACCATGACCCCCTACACTGCCAGAACACCACTGCACTGCCCAAAACCCTGAAACACTACCCCCAGCAAGACCCCCTACACTGCCCGAACACCACTGCCCTAAAGCCTGAAACATCACCCCAGCAAGACCCCCCTACACTGCCCGAACACCACTGCCCTAAACCTTGAAACACCAGCCCCAGCACAAACCCCTACACTGCCCGAACACCACTGCACTGCCCTAAACCCTGAAACACCAGCCCCAGCACGACCCCTACACTGCCCAAACACCACTGCACTGCCCTAAACCCTGAAACACCAGCCCCAGCACGACCCCCTACACTGCCTGAATACCACTGCACTGTCCTAAACCCTGAAACAGACCCCCAGCAAGACCCTCTACACTGCCGAAACACCACTGCACTGCCCTAAACCCTGAAACAGCAGCCTCAGCTTGACCCCCTACACTGTCTGAACACCACTGCACTGCCCTAAACCCTGAAACACCACCCCAGCATGACCCCCTACACTGCCTGAACACCACTGCACTGCCCTAAACACCTAAAACACTACCCCAGCAAGCCCCTCTACACTGCCCAAACACCGGTGCACTGTCCTAAACACTGAAACACCACCCCCAGCACGACCCCCTAAACTGGACGAACACCACTGCTCTGCCCTAAACTCTGAAACACCAGCCCCAGCACGACCCCTACACTGCCCGAACACCACTGCACTACCCTAAACCCTGAAACACCACCCCAGCAAGACCCCCTACACTGCCCGAACACCACTGCCCTAAACCCCGAAACACCACCCCAGCATGATCCCCTACACTGCCCAAACACCACTGCCCTAAACCCCGAAACAATAGCCCCAGCACGACCCCCCTACACTGCCTGAACACCACTGCACTGCCCTAAACCCTAAAACACCACCCCCAGCACGACCCCCTACACTACCCGAACACCACTGCACGGCCCTAAATCCTAAAACACCACCCCCAGCACGACCCCCTACACTGCTCGAACACCACTGCACTGCCGTAAACCCTGAAACACCTCCCCCAGCAAGACCCCCTACAGTGCCCGAACACCACTGCCCTGCCCTAAACCCTGAAACACCACCCCTAGCAAGTCCCCCTACACTGCCCTAAACCCTGAAACACCACCCCAAGCATGACCCCCTACACTGCCCGAACAACACTGCACTGCCCTAAACCCTGAATCACCACCCCGAGCACGGCCCCCTACACTGCCCGAACACCACTGCCCTGCCCTAAACACTGAAACACCAACCCCATCACGACCCCGTACACTGCCCGAACACCACTGCACTGCCCTAAACCCTGAAACACCATCCCCAGCAAGACCCCCTACACTGCCCAAACACCAGGGCACTGCCCTAAACTCTGCACACCACCACCAGCAAGACCCCGTACACTGCCTGAACACCACTGCCCTAAACCCCGAAACATCACCCCCAGCACGACCCCCTACACTGCCCGACATCACTGCCCTAAACCCTGAAACACCATCCCCAGCACGACCCCCTACACTGCCCGAACACCACTGCGCTGCCGTAAACCCTGAAAAACCAGCCGCAGCACAACCCCTTACACTGCCCGAACACCATGGCACTGCCCTAAATCCTGAAACACCAGCCCCAGAACGACCCCCTACACTGCCTGAACACAACTGCCCTAAAGCCTGAAACACCACCCCCAGCATGACCCCCTACACTGCCCAAACACCACTGCAATGCCCTAAACCCTGAAACACCAGCCCCAGAACAACTCCCTACACTGCCCGAACACCACTGCCCTCAAGCCTGAAACACCACCCCCAGAACGACCCCCTACACTGCCCGAACACCACTGCCCTAAAGCCTGAAACACCACCCCCAGCATGACCCCTACACTGCCCGAACACCACTGCACTGCCCTAAACCCTGAAACACCAGCCCCAGTCCAACCCCCTACACTGCCCGAACACCACTGCACTGCCCTAAACCCTGAAACATCAGCCCCAGCACGACCCCTACAGTGCCCGAACACCACTGCACTGCCCTAAACCCTGAAACACTACCCCAGCACGACCCCCTACACTGCCCGAACTCCACTGCACTGCCCTAAACCCTGAAACACTGGCCCCAGCATGACCCCCTACACTGCCCGAACACCATTGCACTGTCCTAAACCCTAAAACACTACCCCAGCACGACCCCCTACACTGCCCGAATACCACTGCACTGTCCTAAACCCTGAAACACACCCCCAGCAAGACCCTCTACACTGCCGAAACACCACTGCACTGCCCTAAACCCTGAAACACCAGCCTCAGCTCGACACCCCCTACACTGTCCGAGCACCACTGCACTGCCCTAAACCCTGAAACACCACCCCAGCCCGACCCCCTACACTGCCCGAACACCACTGCACTGCCCTAAACCCTAAAACACTACTCCAGCACGACCCTCTACACTGCTCAAACTCCGGTGCACTGTCCTAAACCCTGAAACACCACCCCCTGAACGACCCCCTACACTGCCCGAACACCACTGCACTGCCCTATACCCTGAAACACCACCCCCTGCACGACCCCTACACTGCCCGAACAACACTGCACTGCCCAATACCCTGAAACACCACCCCCAGCACGACACCCTACACTGCGCGAACACCATTGCTTTGCCCTAAACACTGAAACACCAGTCCCAGCAGGACCCCCTACATTGCCCGAACAACACTGCACTAAACCCTGAAACACCACACTCCAACAAGACCCCCTACACTGCCCGAACACCACTGCACTGCCCTAAACCCTGAAACACCAGCCCCAGCTCGACCCCCTACACTTCCCGAATACCACTGCACTACCCTAAACCTTGAAACACCACCCCCAGCACGACCCCCTACACTGCCCAAACACCACTGCCCTAAAGCCTGAAACACCACCCCCAGCATGACCCCCTTACACTGCCCGAACACCATGGCACTGCCCTAAATCCTGAAACACCAGCCCCAGAATGACCCCCTACACTGCCTGAACACAACTGCCCTAAAGCCTGAAACACCACCCCCAGCATGACCCCCTACACTGCCCGAACACCACTGCAATGCCCTAAACCCTGAAACACCAGCCCCAGAACGACCCCCTACACTGCCCGAACACCACTGCCGTCAAGCCTGAAACACCACCCCCAGAACGACCCCCTACACTGCCCGAACACCACTGCCCTAAAGCCTGAAACACCACCCCCAGCATGACCCCCTACACTGCCCAAACACCACTGCACTGCTCTAAACCCTGAAACACCAGCCCCAGTCCAACCCCCTACACTGCCCGAACACCACTGCACTGCCCTAAACCCTGAAACATCAGCCCCAGCACGACCCCTACACTGCCCGAACACCACTGCAGTGCCCTAAACCCTGAAACACTACCCCAGCACGACCCCCTACACTGCCCGAACACCACTGTACTGCCCTAAACCCTGAAACACCAGCCCCAGCATGATCCCCTACACTGCCCAAACACCACTGCACTGTCCTAAACCCTAAAACACTATCCCAGCACGACCCCCTACACTGCCCGAATACCACTGCACTGTCCTAAACCCTGAAACACACCCCCAGCAAGACCCTCTACACTGTCCGAACACCACTGCACTGCCCTAAACCCTGAAACACCACCCCAGTACGACCCCCTACACTGCCCGAACACCACTGCACTGCCCTGAACCCTAAAACACTACTCCAGCACGACCCTCTACACTGCCCAAACTCCGGTGCACTGTCCTAAACCCTGAAACACCACCCCCAGCACGACCCCCTAAACTGGACGAACACCACTGCTCTGCCCTAAACCCTGAAACACCAGCCCCAGCATGACCCCTACACTGCCCGAACACCACTGCACTGCCCTAAACCCTGAAACACCACCCCCAGCAAGACCCCCTACACTGCCCGAACACCACTGCCCTAAACCCCAAAACACCACCCCAGCATGACCCCCTACACTGCCCAAACTCCACTGCCATAAACCCCAAAACACCAGCCCCAGCACGACCCCCCTACACTGCCCGAACACCACTGCACTGGCCTAAACCCTAAAACACCACCCCCAGCATGACCCCCTACACTGCTCGAACACCACTGCACTGCTGTAAACCCTGAAACACCACCCCCAGCAAGACCCCCTACAGTGCCCGAACACCACTGCCCTGCCCTAAACCCTGAAACACCACCCCTAGCAAGTCCCCCTACACTGCCCTAAACCCTGAAACACTACCCCAAGCATGACCCCCTACACTGCCCGAACAACACTGCACTGCCCTAAACCCTGAGTCACCACCCCGAGCAGGACCCCCTACACTGCCCGAACACCACTGCCCTGCCCTAAACCCTGAAACACCAACCCCAGCACGACCCGTTACACTGCCCGAACACCACTGCACTGCCCTAAACCCTGAAACACCAGCCCCAGCAAGACCCCCTACACTGCCCGAACACCACTGCACTGCCCTAAACCCTGAAACACCACCCCCAGCAGGACCCCGTACACTGCCTGAACACCACTGCCGTAAACCCCGAAACATCACCCCCAGCACGACCCCTTACACTGCCCGAACATCACTGCCCTAAACCCTGAAACACCACCCCCAGCATGACCCCCTACACTGCACGAACACCACTGCACTGCCCTAAACCCTGAAACACCACCCCCTGCACGACCCCCTACACTGCCCGAACAACACTGCACTGCCCAATACCCTGAAACACCACCCCCAGCACGACGCCCTACACTGCGCGAACACCATTGCTTTGCCCTAAACCCTGAAACACCAGTCCCAGCAGGACCCCCTACATTGCCCGAACAACACTGCACTAAACCCTGAAACCCCACACTCCAACAAGACCCCCTACACTGCCCGAACACCTGCACTGCCCTAAACCCTGAAACACCAGACCCAGCTCGACCCCCTACACTTCCCGAATACCACTGCACTACCTTAAACCTTGAAACACCACCCCCAGCACGACCCCCTACACTGCCTGAACACCACTGCCCTAAAGCCTGAAACACCACCCCCAGCATGACCCCCTACACTGCACGAACACCACTGCACTGCCCTAAACCCTGAAACATCACCCCCTGCAAGACCCCCTACACTGCCCGAACACCACTGCCCTAAACCCTGAAACACCACCCCCTTCAAGACCCTCTACACTGCCCAAACACCACTGCCCTGCCCTAAACGCTGAAACACCACCCCCTGCACGACCCCCTACACTGCCCAAACACCACTGCCCAAACACCACTGCCCTAACCACTGAAACACCACCCCCTACACTGCCTGAACACCACTGCACTGCCCTATTCCCTGAAACACCACCCCCAGCACGACCCCCTACACTGCCCAAACACCACTGCACTGCCCTAAACCCTGAAACACCAGCCCCAGTCCAACCCCCTACACTGCCCGAACACCACTGCACTGCCCTAAACCCTGAAACATCAGCCCCAGCACGACCCCTACACTGCCCGAACACCACTGCAGTGCCCTAAACCCTGAAACACTACCCCAGCACGACCCCCTACACTGCCCGAACACCACTGTACTGCCCTAAACCCTGAAACACCAGCCCCAGCATGACCCCCTACACTGCCCAAACACCACTGCACTGTCCTAAACCCTAAAACACTATCCCAGCACGACCCCCTACACTGCCTGAATACCACTGCACTGTCCTAAACCCTGAAACACACCCCCAGCAAGACCCTCTACACTGTCCGAACACCACTGCACTGCCCTAAACCCTGAAACACCACCCCAGTACGACCCCCTACACTGCCCGAACACCACTGCACTGCCCTAAACCCTAAAACACTACTCCAGCACGACCCTCTACACTGCCCAAACTCCGGTGCACTGTCCTAAACCCTGAAACACCACCCCCAGCACGACCCCCTAAACTGGACGAACACCACTGCTCTGCCCTAAACCCTGAAACACCAGCCCCAGCATGACCCCTACACTGCCCGAACACCACTGCACTGCCCTAAACCCTGAAACACCACCCCCAGCAAGACCCCCTACACTGCCCGAACACCACTGCCCTAAACCCCAAAACACCACCCCAGCATGACCCCCTACACTGCCCAAACACCACTGCCCTAAACCCCAAAACACCAGCCCCAGCACGACCCCCCTACACTGCCCGAACACCACTGCACTGCCCTAAACCCTAAAACACCACCCCCAGCATGACCCCCTACACTGCTCGAACACCACTGCACTGCTGTAAACCCTGAAACACCACCCCCAGCAAGACCCCCTACAGTGCCCGAACACCACTGCCCTGCCCTAAACCCTGAAACACCACCCCTAGCAAGTCCCCCTACACTGCCCTAAACCCTGAAACACCACCCCAAGCATGACCCCCTACACTGCCCGAACAACACTGCACTGCCCTAAACCCTGAGTCACCACCCCGAGCAGGACCCCCTACACTGCCCGAACACCACTGCCCTGCCCTAAACCCTGAAACACCAACCCCAGCACGACCCCGTAAACTGCCCGAACACCACTGCACTGCCCTAAACCCTGAAACACCAGCCCCAGCAAGACCCCCTACACTGCCCGAACACTACTGCACTGCCCTAAACCCTGAAACACCACCCCCAGCAGGACCCCGTACACTGCCTGAACACCACTGCCCTAAACCCCAAAACATCACCCCCAGCACGACCCCTTACACTGCCCGAACATCACTGCCCTAAACCCTGAAACACCATCCCCAGCACGACCCCCTACACTGCCTGAACACCACGGCACTGCCGTAAACCCTGCAAAACCATCCCCAGCACAACCCCCTACACTGCCCGAACACCATGGCACTGCCCTAAATCCTGAAACACCAGCCCCAGAATGACCCCTACACTGCCCGAACACCACTGCACTGCCCTATACCCTGAAACACCACCCCCTGCACGACCCCCTACACTGCCCGAACAACACTGCACTGCCCAATACCCTGAAACACCACCCCCAGCACGACGCCCTACACTGCGCGAACACCATTGCTTTGCCCTAAACCCTGAAACACCAGTCCCAGCAGGACCCCCTACATTGCCCGAACAACACTGCACTAAACCCTGAAACCCCACACTCCATCAAGACCCCCTACACTGCCCGAACACCACTGCACTGCCCTAAACCCTGAAACACCAGACCCAGCTCGACCCCCTACACTTCCCGAACACCACTGCACTACCCTAAACCTTGAAACACCACCCCCAGCACGACCCCCTACACTGCCTGAACACCACTGCCCTAAAGCCTGAAACACCACCCCCAGCATGACCCCCTACACTGCACGAACACCACTGCACTGCCCTAAACCCTGAAACACCACCCCCTGCAAGACCCCCTACACTGCCCGAACACCACTGCCCTAAACACTGAAACACCACCCCCTTCAAGACCCTCTACACTGCCCAAACACCACTGCCCTGCCCTAAACGCTGAAACACCACCCCCTGCACGACCCCCTACACTGCCCAAACACCACTGCCCAAACACCACTGCCCTAACCACTGAAACACCACCCCCTACACTGCCTGAACACCACTGCACTGACCTATTCCCTGAAACACCACCCCCAGCACGACCCCCTACACTGCCCGAACACCACTGCAGTGCCCTAAACCTTGAAACACCACCCCCAGCACGACGCCGTACCCTGCCCGAACACCACTGCACTGCCCTAAACCCTGAAACACCACCCCCAGCACGACCCCCTACACTGCCCGAACACCACTGCACTGCCTTAAACCCTGAAAGACCATCCCAAGCACGACCCCCTACACTGCCCGAACACCACTGCCCTAAACCCCGAAACACCACCCCAGCATGACCCCCTACACTGCCCGAACACCACTGCCCGAAACACCAGCCCCAGCACGACCCCCCTACACGGCCCGAACACCACTGCACTGCCGTAAACCCTGAAACACCACCCCTAGCAAGACCCCCTACACTGCCCGAACACCACTGCACTGCCCTAAACCCTGAAACACCACCCCCAGCAAGACCCCCTACACTGCCCTAAACCCTTAAACACCACCCCAAGCATGACCCCCTACACTGCCCGAACAACACTGCACTGCCCTAAACCCTGAATAACCACCCCCAGCACGACCCCCTACACTGCCCGAACACCACTTCCCTGCCCTAAACCCTGAAACACCACCCCCAGCACGACCCCTTACACTGTCCGAACACCACTGCACTGCCCTAAACCCTGAAACACCACCCCCAGCAAGACCCCCTACACTGCCCGAACACCACTGCACTGCCCTAAACCCTGAAACACCACCCCCAGCAAGACCCGGTACAATGCCTGAACACCACTGCCCTTAACCCCAAAACATCACCCACAGCACGACCCCCGACACAGCCCGAACATCACTGCCCTAAACCCTGAAACACCAACTCCAGCACGACCCCCTACACTGCCCGAACACCACTGCACTGCCATAAACCCCGAAAAACCAGCCCCAGCACAACCCCCTACACTGCCCGAACACCACTACACTGCCCTAAACCCTGAAACACCAGCCCCAGCACGACACCCTACACTGCCCGAACACCACTGCTCTGCCCTAAATCCTGAAACACCAGCCCCAGAACGACCCCCTACTCTGCCCGAGCACCACTGCCCTAAACCCTGAAACACCACCCCCTGCAAGACCCCCTACAATGCCCGAACACCACTGCACTGTCCTAAACCCTGAAACAGCACCCCCAGCATGACCCCCTACACTGCCCGAACACCACTGCACTGCCCTAAACCCTAAACCACCCTCAAAACGACCCCCTACACTGCTCGAACACCACTGCACTGCCCTAAACCCTAAAACTCCACCCCCAGTGAGACCCCCTACACTGCCCGAACACCACCGCACTACCCTAAACCCTGAAACACCACCACCAGCGAGACCCCCTACACTGTCCAAACACCACTGCCCTAAACCCTGAAACACCACCCCCTGCAAGTCCCCCTACACTGCACGAACACCAATGCCCTGCCCTAAACCCTGAAACACCACCCCCTGCACGACCTCCTACACTGCCCGAACACCACTGCCCTGCCCTAAACCCTGAATCACCACCCCCTGCACGACTTCCTACACTGCCCGAACACCACTGCACTGCCCTATACCCTGAAACACCACCCCCAGCACGATCCCCTACACTGCGCGAACACCACTGCTTTGCCCTAAACCCTGTAACACCACCCCCAGCACGAAACCCTACTCTGCCCACACACTACTGCTCTGCCCTAAACCCTGAAACACCAGTCCCAGCATGACCCCCTACACTGCCCGTACAACACTGCACTAAACCCTGAAACACCACCACCCAACAAGACCCCATACACTGCCCGAACACCACTGCACTGCCCTAAACCCTGAAACACCAACCCAGGCAGGACCCCCTACACTTTTCGAATTCCACTGCACTACCCTAAACCTTGAAACACCACCCCCAGCACGACCCCCTACACTGCCTGAACACCACTGCCCTAAAGCCTGAAACACCACCCCCAGCATGACCCCCTACACTGCCCAAACACCACTGCACTGCCCTAAACGCTGAAACCCCAACCCCTGCAAGACCCCCTACTCAGCCCGAACACCACTGCCCTAAACCCTGAAACACCACCCCCTGCAAGACCCCCTACACTGCCCGAACACCACTGCCCTGCCCTAAACCCTGAAACACCAACCCCAGCACGACCCCGTACACTGTCCGAACACCACTGCACTGCCCTAAACCCTGAAACACCACCCCCAGCAAGACCCCCTACACTGCCCGAACACCACTGCACTACCCTAAACCCTGAAACAACACCCCCAGCAAGACCCCGTACACTGCCTGAACACCACTGCCATAAACTCCGAAATATCACCCCCAGCACGACCCCCTACACTGCCCGAACATCACTGCCCTAAACCCTGAAACACCATCCCCAGCACAACCCCCTACACTGCCCGAACACCACTGCTCTCCCCTAAACCCTGAAACACCAACCCAGGCAGGACCCCCTACACTTTTCGAATTCCACTGCACTACCCCAAACCTTGAAACACCACCCCCAGCACGACCCCCTACACTGCCTGAACACCACTGCCCTAAAGCCTGAAACACCACCCCCAGCATGACCCCCTACACTGCCCAAACACCACTGCACTGCCCTAAACCCTGAAACCCCAACCCCTGCAAAACCCCCTACTCTGCCCGAACACCACTGCCCTAAACCCTGAAACACCACCCCCTGCAAGACCCCCTACACTGCCCGAACACCACTGCCCTGCCCTAAACTCTTAAACACCAACCCCAGCACGACCCCGTACACTGTCCGAACACCACTGCACTGCCCTAAACCCTGAAACACCACCCCCAGCAAGACCCCCTACACTGCCCGAACACCACTGCACTGCCCTAAACCCTGAAACACCACCCCCAGCAAGACCCCGTACACTGCCTGAACACCACTGCCCTAAACCCCGAAACATCACCCCCAGCATGACCCCCTACACTGCCCGAACATCACTGCCCTAAACCCTGAAACACCATCCCCAGCACAACCCCGTACACTGCCCGAAAACCACTGCACTGCCGTAAACCCTGAAACACCAGCCCCAGCACAACCCCCTACACTGCCCGAACACCATGGCACTGCCCTAAATCCTGAAACACCAGCCCCAGAACGACCCCCTACACTGCCCGAACAACACTGCCCTAAAGCCTGAAACACCACCGCCAGCATGACCCCCTACACTGCCCGAACACCACTGCACTGCCCTAAACCCTGAAACACCCCCCCCTGCACGACCCCCTACACTGCCCGAACACCACTGCACTGCCCTATACCCTGAAACACCACCCCCTGCACGACCCCCTACACTGCCCGAACACCACTGCCCTACCCTATACCCTGAAACACCACCCCCAGCACGACCCCCTTCACTGCGCGAACACCACTGCTTTGCCCTAAACCCTGAAACACCAGTCCCAGCAAGACCCCCTACATTGCCCGAACAACACTGCACTAAACCCTGAAACACCACACTCCAACAAGACCCCCTACACTGCTCAAACACCACTGCACTGCCCTAAACCCTGAAACACCAGCCCCAGCACGACCCCCTACACTTCCCGAATACCACTGCACTACCCTAAACCTTGAAACACCACCCCCAGCAAGACCCTCTACACTGCCCGAACACCACTGCCCTAAAGCCTGAAACACCACCCCCAGCATGACCCCCTACACTGCCCGAAAACCACTGCACTGCCCTAAACCCTGAAACACCACCCCCAGCAAGACCACCTACACTGCCCAAACACCACTGCACTGCCCTAAAGCCTGAAACACCACCCCCCGCATGACCCCCTACACTGCACGAACACCACTGCACTGCCCTAAACCCTGAAACATCACCCCCTGCAAGACCCCCTACACTGCCCGAACACCACTGCCCTAAACCCTGAAACACCACCCCCTTCAAGACCCTCTACACTGCCCAAACACCACTGCCCTGCCCTAAACGCTGAAACACCACCCCCTGCACGACCCCCTACACTGCCCAAACACCACTGCCCAAACACCACTGCCCTAACCACTGAAACACCACCCCCTACACTGCCTGAACACCACTGCACTGCCCTATTCCCTGAAACACCACCCCCAGCACGACCCCCTACACTGCCCGAACACCACTGCAGTGCCCTAAACCTTGAAACACCACCCCCAGCACGACGCCGTACCCTGCCCGAACACCACTGCACTGCCCTAAACCCTGAAACACCACCCCCAGCACGACCCCCTACACTGCCCGAACACCACTGCACTGCCTTAAACCCTGAAAGACCATCCCAAGCACGACCCCCTACACTGCCCGAACACCACTGCACTGCCCTAAACCCTGAAACACCACCCCCAGCAAGACCCCGTACACTGCCTGAACACAACTGCCCTAAACCCCGAAACATCACCCCCAGCATGACCCCCTACACTGCCCGAACATCACTGCCCTAAACCCTGAAACTCCATCCCCAGCACAACCCCGTACACTGCCCGAAAACCACTGCACTGCCGTAAACCCTGAAACACCAGCCCCAGCACAACCCCCTACACTGCCCGAACACCATGGCACTGCCCTAAATCCTGAAACACCAGCCCCAGAACGACCCCCTACACTGCCCGAACAACACTGCCCTAAAGCCTGAAACACCACCGCCAGCATGACCCCCTACACTGCCCGAACACCACTGCACTGCCCTAAACCCTGAAACACCCCCCCCTGCACGACCCCCTACACTGCCCGAACACCACTGCACTGCCCTATACCCTGAAACACCACCCCCTGCACGACCCCCTACACTGCCCGAACACCACTGCCCTACCCTATACCCTGAAACACCACCCCCAGCACGACCCCCTTCACTGCGCGAACACCACTGCTTTGCCCTAAACCCTGAAACACCAGTCCCAGCAAGACCCCCTACATTGCCCGAACAACACTGCACTAAACCCTGAAACACCACACTCCAACAAGACCCCCTACACTGCTCAAACACCACTGCACTGCCCTAAACCCTGAAACACCAGCCCCAGCACGACCCCCTACACTTCCCGAATACCACTGCACTACCCTAAACCTTGAAACACCACCCCCAGCAAGACCCTCTACACTGCCCGAACACCACTGCCCTAAAGCCTGAAACACCACCCCCAGCATGACCCCCTACACTGCCCGAACACCACTGCACTGCCCTAAACCCTGAAACACCACCCCCAGCAAGACCACCTACACTGCCCAAACACCACTGCACTGCCCTAAAGCCTGAAACACCACCCCCCGCATGACCCCCTACACTGCACGAACACCACTGCACTGCCCTAAACCCTGAAACATCACCCCCTGCAAGACCCCCTACACTGCCCGAACACCACTGCCCTAAACCCTGAAACACCACCCCCTTCAAGACCCTCTACACTGCCCAAACACCACTGCCCTGCCCTAAACGCTGAAACACCACCCCCTGCACGACCCCCTACACTGCCCAAACACCACTGCCCAAACACCACTGCCCTAACCACTGAAACACCACCCCCTACACTGCCTGAACACCACTGCACTGCCCTATTCCCTGAAACACCACCCCCAGCACGACACCCTACACTGCCCAAACACCACTGCACTGCCCTAAACCCTGAAACACCAGCCCCAGTCCAACCCCCTACACTGCCCGAACACCACTGCACTGCCCTAAACCCTGAAACATCAGCCCCAGCACGACCCCTACACTGCCCGAACACCACTGCAGTGCCCTAAACCCTGAAACACTACCCCAGCACGACCCCCTACACTGCCCGAACACCACTGTACTGCCCTAAACCCTGAAACACCAGCCCCAGCATGACCCCCTACACTGCCCAAACACCACTGCACTGTCCTAAACCCTAAAACACTATCCCAGCACGACCCCCTACACTGCCCGAATACCACTGCACTGTCCTAAACCCTGAAACACACCCCCAGCAAGACCCTCTACACTGTCCGAACACCACTGCACTGCCCTAAACCCTGAAACACCACCCCAGTACGACCCCCTACACTGCCCGAACACCACTGCACTGCCCTAAACCCTAAAACACTACTCCAGCACGACCCTCTACACTGCCCAAACTCCGGTTCACTGTCCTAAACCCTGAAACACCACCCCCAGCACGACCCCCTAAACTGGACGAACACCACTGCTCTGCCCTAAACCCTGAAACACCAGCCCCAGCATGACCCCTACACTGCCCGAACACCACTGCACTGCCCTAAACCCTGAAACACCACCCCCAGCAAGACCCCCTACACTGCCCGAACAACACTGCCCTAAACCCCAAAACACCACCCCAGCATGACCCCCTACACTGCCCAAACACCACTGCCCTAAACCCCAAAACACCAGCCCCAGCACGACCCCCCTACACTGCCCGAACACCACTGCACTGCCCTAAACCCTAAAACACCACCCCCAGCATGACCCCCTACACTGCTCGAACACCACTGCACTGCTGTAAACCCTGAAACACCACCCCCAGCAAGACCCCCTACAGTGCCCGAACACCACTGCCCTGCCCTAAACCCTGAAACACCACCCCTAGCAAGTCCCCCTACACTGCCCTAAACCCTGAAACACCACCCCAAGCATGACCCCCTACACTGCCCGAACAACACTGCACTGCCCTAAACCCTGAGTCACCACCCCGAGCAGGACCCCCTACACTGCCCGAACACCACTGCCCTGCCCTAAACCCTGAAACACCAACCCCAGCACGACCCCGTACACTGCCCGAACACCACTGCACTGCCCTAAACCCTGAAACACCAGCCCCAGCAAGACCCCCTACACTGCCCGAACACCACTGCACTGCCCTAAACTCTGAAACACCACCCCCAGCAGGACCCCGTACACTGCCTGAACACCACTGCCCTAAACCCCAAAACATCACCCCCAGCACGACCCCTTACACTGCCCGAACATCACTGCCCTAAACCC
Organism: Triturus cristatus; assembly: GCF_964204655.1. Classification (NCBI taxonomy): domain Eukaryota; kingdom Metazoa; phylum Chordata; class Amphibia; order Caudata; family Salamandridae; genus Triturus; species Triturus cristatus. The sequence continues at coordinate 718,147,801 of NC_140579.1, forward strand.
TGAAACACCATCCCCAGCACGACCCCCTACACTGCCTGAACACCACGGCACTGCCGTAAACCCTGCAAAACCATCCCCAGCACAACCCCCTACACTGCCCGAACACCATGGCACTGCCCTAAATCCTGAAACACCAGCCCCAGAATGACCCCTACACTGCCCGAACACCACTGCACTGCCCTATACCCTGAAACACCACCCCCTGCACGACCCCCTACACTGCCCGAACAACACTGCACTGCCCAATACCCTGAAACACCACCCCCAGCACGACGCCCTACACTGCGCGAACACCATTGCTTTGCCCTAAACCCTGAAACACCAGTCCCAGCAGGACCCCCTACATTGCCCGAACAACACTGCACTAAACCCTGAAACCCCACACTCCAACAAGACCCCCTACACTGCCCGAACACCACTGCACTGCCCTAAACCCTGAAACACCAGACCCAGCTCGACCCCCTACACTTCCCGAATACCACTGCACTACCCTAAACCTTGAAACACCACCCCCAGCATGACCCCCTACACTGCCTGAACACCACTGCCCTAAAGCCTGAAACACCACCCCCAGCATGACCCCCTACACTGCACGAACACCACTGCACTGCCCTAAACCCTGAAACACCACCCCCTGCAAGACCCCCTACACTGCCCGAACACCACTGCCCTAAACACTGAAACACCACCCCCTTCAAGACCCTCTACACTGCCCAAACACCACTGCCCTGCCCTAAACGCTGAAACACCACCCCCTGCACGACCCCCTACACTGCCCAAACACCACTGCCCAAACACCACTGCCCTAACCACTGAAACACCACCCCCTACACTGCCTGAACACCACTGCACTGCCCTATTCCCTGAAACACCACCCCCAGCACGACCCCCTACACTGCCCGAACACCACTGCAGTGCCCTAAACCTTGAAACACCACCCCCAGCACGACGCCGTACCCTGCCCGAACACCACTGCACTGCCCTAAACCCTGAAAGACCATCCCAAGCACGACCCCCTACACTGCCCGAACACCACTGCCCTAAACCCCGAAACACCACCCCAGCATGACCCCCTACACTGCCCGAACACCACTGCCCGAAACACCAGCCCCAGCACGACCCCCCTACACGGCCCGAACACCACTGCACTGCCGTAAACCCTGAAACACCACCCCTAGCAAGACCCCCTACACTGCCCGAACACCACTGCACTGCCCTAAACCCTGAAACACCACCCCCAGCAAGACCCCCTACACTGCCCTAAACCCTTAAACACCACCCCGAGCATGACCCCCTACACTGCCCGAACAACACTGCACTGCCCTAAACCCTGAATAACCACCCCCAGCACGACCCCCTACACTGGCCGAACACCACTTCCCTGCCCTAAATCCTGAAACACCACCCCCAGCACGACCCCTTACACTGTCCGAACACCACTGCACTGCCCTAAACCCTGAAACACCACCCCCAGCAAGACCCCCTACACTGCCCGAACACCACTGCACTGCCCTAAACCCTGAAACACCACCCCCAGCAAGACCCGGTACAATGCCTGAACACCACTGCCCTTAACCCCAAAACATCACCCACAGCACGACCCCCGACACAGCCCGAACATCACTGCCCTAAACCCTGAAACACCAACTCCAGCACGACCCCCTACACTGCCCGAACACCACTGCACTGCCATAAACCCCGAAAAACCAGCCCCAGCACAACCCCCTACACTGCCCGAACACCACTACACTGCCCTAAACCCTGAAACACCAGCCCCAGCAAGACCCCCTACACTGCCCGAACACCACTGCACTGCCCTAAACCCTGAAACACCACCCCCTGCAAGACCCCCTACAATGCCCGAACACCACTGCACTGTCCTAAACCCTGAAACAGCACCCCCAGCATGACCCCCTACACTGCCCGAACACCACTGCACTGCCCTAAACCCTAAACCACCCCCAAAACGACCCCCTACACTGCTCGAACACCACTGCACTGCCCTAAACCCTAAAACTCCACCCCCAGTGAGACCCCCTACACTGCCCGAACACCACCGCACTACCCTAAACCCTGAAACACCACCACCAGCGAGACCCCCTACACTGTCCAAACACCACTGCCCTAAACCCTGAAACACCACCCCCTGCAAGTCCCCCTACACTGCACGAACACCAATGCCCTGCCCTAAACCCTGAAACACCACCCCCTGCACGACCTCCTACACTGCCCGAACACCACTGCCCTGCCCTAAACCCTGAATCACCACCCCCTGCACGACTTCCTACACTGCCCGAACACCACTGCACTGCCCTATACCCTGAAACACCACCCCCAGCACGATCCCCTACACTGCGCGAACACCACTGATTTGCCCTAAACCCTGTAACACCACCCCCAGCACGACCCCCTACTCTGCCCACACACTACTGCTCTGCCCTAAACCCTGAAACACCAGTCCCAGCATGACCCCCTACACTGCCCGTACAACACTGCACTGACTAAACCCTGAAACACCACCACCCAACAAGACCTCATACACTGCCCGAACACCACTGCACTGCCCTAAACCCTGAAACACCAACCCAGGCAGGACCCCCTACACTTTTCGAATTCCACTGCACTACCCTAAACCTTGAAACACCACCCCCAGCACGACCCCCTACACTGCCTGAACACCACTGCCCTAAAGCCTGAAACACCACCCCCAGCATGACCCCCTACACTGCCCAAACACCACTGCACTGCCCTAAACCCTGAAACCCCAACCCCTGCAAGACCCCCTACTCAGCCCGAACACCACTGCCCTAAACCCTGAAACACCACCCCCTGCAAGACCCCCTACACTGCCCGAACACCACTGCCCTGCCCTAAACCCTGAAACACCAACCCCAGCACGACCCCGTACACTGTCCGAACACCACTGCACTGCCCTAAACCCTGAAACACCACCCCCAGCAAGACCCCCTACACTGCCCGAACACCACTGCACTACCCTAAACCCTGAAACAACACCCCCAGCAAGACCCCGTACACTGCCTGAACACCACTGCCCTAAACTCCGAAATATCACCCCCAGCACGACCCCCTACACTGCCCGAACATCACTGCCCTAAACCCTGAAACACCATCCCCAGCACAACCCCCTACACTGCCCGAACACCACTGCTCTCCCCTAAACCCTGAAACACCAACCCAGGCAGGACCCCCTACACTTTTCGAATTCCACTGCACTACCCCAAACCTTGAAACACCACCCCCAGTTTGACCCCCTACACTGCCTGAACACCACTGCCCTAAAGCCTGAAACACCACCCCCAGCATGACCCCCTACACTGCCCAAACACCACTGCACTGCCCTAAACCCTAAAACCCCAACCCCTGCAAAACCCCCTACTCTGCCCGAACACCACTGCCCTAAACCCTGAAACACCACCCCCTGCAAGACCCCCTACACTGTCCGAACACCACTGCCCTGCCCTAAACTGTTAAACACCAACCCCAGCACGACCCCGTACACTGTCCGAACACCACTGCACTGCCCTAAACCCTGAAACACCACCCCCAGCAAGACCCCCTACACTGCCCGAACACCACTGCACTACCCTAAACCCTGAAACACCACCCCCAGCAAGACCCCGTACACTGCCTGAACACCACTGCCCTAAACCCCGAAACATCACCCCTAGCATGACCCCCTACACTGCCCGAACATCACTGCCCTAAACCCTGAAACACCATCCCCAGCACAACCCCCTACACTGCCCGAAAACCACTGCACTGCCGTAAACCCTGAAACACCAGCCCCAGCACAACCCCCTACACTGCCCGAACACCATGGCACTGCCCTAAATCCTGAAACACCAGCCCCAGAACGACCCCCTACACTGCCCGAACAACACTGCCCTAAAGCCTGAAACACCACCGCCAGCATGACCCCCTACACTGCCCGAACACCACTGCACTGCCCTAAACCCTGAAACACCCCCCCCTGCATGACCCCCTACACTGCCCGAACACTACTGCACTGCCCTATACCCTGAAACACCACCCCCTGCACGACCCCCTACACTGCCCGAACACCACTGCCCTACCCTATACCCTGAAACACCACCCCCAGCACGACCCCCTTCACTGCGCGAACACCACTGCTTTGCCCTAAACCCTGAAACACCAGTCCCAGCAAGACCCCCTACATTGCCCGAACAACACTGCACTAAACCCTGAAACACCACACTCCAACAAGACCCCCTACACTGCTCAAACACCACTGCACTGCCCTAAACCCTGAAACACCAGCCCCAGCACGACCCCCTACACTTCCCGAATACCACTGCACTACCCTAAACCTTGAAACACCACCCCCAGCAAGACCATCTACACTGCCCGAACACCACTGCCCTAAAGCCTGAAACACCACCCCCAGCATGACCCCCTACACTGCCCGAACACCACTGCACTGCACTAAACCCTGAAACATCCACCCCCTGCAAGACCCCCTACACTGCCCGAACACCACTGCCCTAAACCCTGAAACACCACCCCCTGCAAGACCCCTACACTGCCCGAACACCACTGCCCTGCCCTAAACCCTGAAACACCACCCCCTGCATGACCCTACACTGCCCGAACTCCACTGCACTGCCCTATACCCTGAAACACCACCCCCAGCACGACCCCCTACACTGCCCGAACACCACTGCACTGCCCTAAACCCTGAAACACCACCCCAGCACGACGCCGTACACTGCCCGAACACCACTGCACTGCCCTAAACCCTGAAACACCACCCCCAGCACGACCCCCTACACTGCCCGAACACCACTGCACTGCCCTAAACCCTGAAACACCACCCCCAGCACGACGCTGTACACTGCCCTAACACCACTGCACTGCCTTAAACCCTGAAAGACCATCCCAAGCACGACCCCCTACACTGCCCCAACACCACTGCCCTAAACCCCGAAACACCACCCCAGCACGACCCCTACACTCCCCGAACACCACTGCCGGAAACACTAGCCCCAGCATGACCCCCCTACACTGCCCGAACACCACTGCACTGCCGTAAACCCTGAAACACCCCCCCCAGCAAGACCCTACACTGCCCGAACACCACTGCACTGCCCTAAACCCTGAAACACCACCCCCAGCAAGACCCCCTACACTGCCCTAAACCCTTAAACACCACCCCAAGTATGACCCCCTACACTGCCCGAACAACACTGCACTGCCCTAAATCCTGAATCACCACCCCAGCACGACCCCCTACACTGCCCGAACACCACTGCCTGTCCGAACACCACTGCACTGCCCTAAACCCTGAAACACCACCCCCAGCAAGACCACCTACACTGCCCGAACAACACTGCACTGCCCTAAACCCTGAAACACCACCCCCAGCAAGACCCCGTACAATGCCTGAACACCACTGCTCTGCCCTAAACCCCAAAACATCACCCCCAGCACAACCCCCTACACTGCCCGAACATCACTGCCCTAAACCCTGAAACACCAACCCCAGCACGACCCCCTACACTGCCCGAACACCACTGCACTGCCTTAAACCCTGAAAAACCAGCCCCAGCACAACCCCCTACACTGCCCGAACACCACTACACTGCCCTAAACCCTGAAACACCAGCCCCAGCACGACACCCTACACTGCCCGAACACCACTGCTCTGCCCTAAATCCTGAAACACCAGCCCCAGAACGACCCCTACTCTGCCCGAACACCACTGCCCTAAACCCTGAAACACCACCCCCTGCAAGACCCCCTACACTGCCCGAACACCACTGACCTGCCCTAAACCCTGAAACACCACCCCCTGCACGACCCCCTACACAGCCCAAACACCACTGCCCTAACCCCTGAAACACCACCCCCAGCAAGACCCCCTATACTGCCCGAACACCACTGCACTGTCCTAAACCCTGAAACAGCACCCCCAGCACGACCCCCTACACTGCCCGAACACCACTGCACTGACCTAAACCCTGAAACACCACCCCCAGCACGACCCCCTACACTGCCCGAACACCACTGCACTTCCCTAAACCCTAAACCACCCCCAAAACGACCCCCTACACTGCTCGAACACCACTGCACTGCCCTAAACCCTGAAACACCACCCCCAGCAAACCCCCTACACTGCCCTAAACCCTGAAACACCACCCCAAGCATGACCCCCTACACTGCCCGAACAACACTGCACTGCCCTAAACCCTGAATCACCACCCCCAGCACGACCCCCTACACTGCCCTAACACCACTGCACTGCCTTAAACCCTGAAAGACCATCCCAAGCACGACCCCCTACACTGCCCGAACACCACTGCCCTAAACCCCGAAACACCACCCCAGCACGACCCCCTACACTGCCCGAACACCACTGCCGGAAACACCAGCCCCAGCACGACTCCCCTACACTGCCCGAACACCACTGCACTGCCGTCAACCCTGAAACACCCCCCCCAGCAAGACCCTACACTGCCCGAACACCACTGCACTTCCCTAAACCCTGAAACACCACCCCCAGCAAGACCCCCTACACTGCCCTAAACCCTTAAACACCACCGCAAGTATGACCCCCTACACTGCCTGAACAACACTGCACTGCCCTAAATCCTGAATCACTACCCCAGCATGACCCCCTACACTGCCCGAACACCACTGCCCTGCCCTAAACCCTGAAACACCACCCCCAGCACGACCCCGTACACTGTCCGAACACCACTGCACTGCCCTAAACCCTGAAACACCACCCCCAGCAAGACCCCGTACAATGCCTGAACACCACTGCCCTTAACCCCAAAACATCACCCAGAGCATGACCCCCTACACTGCCCGAACATCACTGCCCTAAACCCTGAAACACCAACCCCAGCACAACCCCGTACACTGCCCAAACACCACTGCACTGCCTTAAACCCTGAAAAACCAGCCCCAGCACAACCCCTTACACTGCCCGAACACCACTACACTGCCCTAAACCCTGAAACACCAGCCCCAGCACGACACCCTACACTGCCCGAACACCACTGCTCTGCCCTAAACCCTGAAACACCACCCCCTGCACGACCCCCTACACTGCCCGAACATCACTGCCCTAAACCCTGGAACACCAACCCCAGCACGACCCCCTACACTGCCCGAACACCACTGCACTGCCTTAAACCCTGAAAAACCAGCCCCAGCACAACCCCCTACACTGCCCGAACACCACTACACTGCCCTAAACCCTGAAACACCAGCCCCAGCACAACACCCTACACTGCCCGAACACCACTGCTCTGCCCTAAATCCTGAAACACCAGCCCCAGAACGACCCCTACTATGCCCGAACACCACTGCCCTAAACCCTGAAACACCACCCCCTGCAAGACCCCCTACACTGCCCGAACACCACTGACCTGCCCTAAACCCTGAAACACCACCCCCTGCACGACCCCCTACACAGCCCAAACACCACTACCCTAACCCCTGAAACACCACCCCCAGCAAGACCCCCTATACTGCCCGAACACCACTGCACTGTCCTAAACCCTGAAACAGCACCCCCATCACGACCCCCTACACTGCCCGAACACCACTGCACTGCCATAAACCCTGAAACACCACCCCCAGCACGACCCCCTACACTGCCCGAACACCACTGCACTTCCCTAAACCCTAAACCACCCCCAAAATGACCCCCTACAATGCTCGAACACCACTGCACTGCCCTAAACCCTGAAACACCACTCGAAGCAAAACCTCCTACACTGCCCTAAACCCTGAAACACCACCCCAAGCATGACCCCCTACACTGCCCGAACAACACTACACTGCCCTAAACCCTGAATCACCACCCCCAGCACGACCCCCTACACTGCCCGAACACCACTGCACTGCCCTAAACCCTGAAACACCACCCCCAGCACGACCCCATACACTGCCCGAACACCACTGCACTACCCTAAACCCTGAAACACCACCCCCAGCAAGACCCCCTACACTGCCCAAACACCACTGCACTGCCCTAAACCCTGAAACACCACCCCCAGCGAGACCCCCTACACTGCCCGAACACCAATGCACTACCCTAAACCCTGATACACCACCCCCTGCAAGACCCCCTACACTGCCCGAACACCACTGCCCTGCCCTAAACCCTGAAACACCACTCGAAGCAAAACCTCCTACACTGCCCTAAACCCTGAAACACCACCCCAAGCATGACCCCCTACACTGCCCGAACAACACTACACTGCCCTAAACCCTGAATCACCACCCCCAGCACGACCCCCTACACTGCCCGAACACCACTGCACTGCCATAAACCCCGAAAAACCAGCCCCAGCACAACCCCCTACACTGCCCGAACACCACTACACTGCCCTAAACCCTGAAACACCAGCCCCAGCAAGACCCCCTACACTGCCCGAACACCACTGCACTGCCCTAAACCCTGAAACACCACCCCCTGCAAGACCCCCTACAATGCCCGAACACCACTGCACTGTCCTAAACCCTGAAACAGCACCCCCAGCATGACCCCCTACACTGCCCGAACACCACTGCACTGCCCTAAACCCTAAACCACCCCCAAAACGACCCCCTACACTGCTCGAACACCACTGCACTGCCCTAAACCCTAAAACTCCACCCCCAGTGAGACCCCCTACACTGCCCGAACACCACCGCACTACCCTAAACCCTGAAACACCACCACCAGCGAGACCCCCTACACTGTCCAAACACCACTGCCCTAAACCCTGAAACACCACCCCCTGCAAGTCCCCCTACACTGCACGAACACCAATGCCCTGCCCTAAACCCTGAAACACCACCCCCTGCACGACCTCCTACACTGCCCGAACACCACTGCCCTGCCCTAAACCCTGAATCACCACCCCCTGCACGACTTCCTACACTGCCCGAACACCACTGCACTGCCCTATACCCTGAAACACCACCCCCAGCACGATCCCCTACACTGCGCGAACACCACTGATTTGCCCTAAACCCTGTAACACCACCCCCAGCACGACCCCCTACTCTGCCCACACACTACTGCTCTGCCCTAAACCCTGAAACACCAGTCCCAGCATGACCCCCTACACTGCCCGTACAACACTGCACTGACTAAACCCTGAAACACCACCACCCAACAAGACCTCATACACTGCCCGAACACCACTGCACTGCCCTAAACCCTGAAACACCAACCCAGGCAGGACCCCCTACACTTTTCGAATTCCACTGCACTACCCTAAACCTTGAAACACCACCCCCAGCACGACCCCCTACACTGCCTGAACACCACTGCCCTAAAGCCTGAAACACCACCCCCAGCATGACCCCCTACACTGCCCAAACACCACTGCACTGCCCTAAACCCTGAAACCCCAACCCCTGCAAGACCCCCTACTCAGCCCGAACACCACTGCCCTAAACCCTGAAACACCACCCCCTGCAAGACCCCCTACACTGCCCGAACACCACTGCCCTGCCCTAAACCCTGAAACACCAACCCCAGCACGACCCCGTACACTGTCCGAACACCACTGCACTGCCCTAAACCCTGAAACACCACCCCCAGCAAGACCCCCTACACTGCCCGAACACCACTGCACTACCCTAAACCCTGAAACAACACCCCCAGCAAGACCCCGTACACTGCCTGAACACCACTGCCCTAAACTCCGAAATATCACCCCCAGCACGACCCCCTACACTGCCCGAACATCACTGCCCTAAACCCTGAAACACCATCCCCAGCACAACCCCCTACACTGCCCGAACACCACTGCTCTCCCCTAAACCCTGAAACACCAACCCAGGCAGGACCCCCTACACTTTTCGAATTCCACTGCACTACCCCAAACCTTGAAACACCACCCCCAGCACGACCCCCTACACTGCCTGAACACCACTGCCCTAAAGCCTGAAACACCACCCCCAGCATGACCCCCTACACTGCCCAAACACCACTGCACTGCCCTAAACCCTAAAACCCCAACCCCTGCAAAACCCCCTACTCTGCCCGAACACCACTGCCCTAAACCCTGAAACACCACCCCCTGCAAGACCCCCTACACTGTCCGAACACCACTGCCCTGCCCTAAACTGTTAAACACCAACCCCAGCACGACCCCGTACACTGTCCGAACACCACTGCACTGCCCTAAACCCTGAAACACCACCCCCAGCAAGACCCCCTACACTGCCCGAACACCACTGCACTACCCTAAACCCTGAAACACCACCCCCAGCAAGACCCCGTACACTGCCTGAACACCACTGCCCTAAACCCCGAAACATCACCCCTAGCATGACCCCCTACACTGCCCGAACATCACTGCCCTAAACCCTGAAACACCATCCCCAGCACAACCCCCTACACTGCCCGAAAACCACTGCACTGCCGTAAACCCTGAAACACCAGCCCCAGCACAACCCCCTACACTGCCCGAACACCATGGCACTGCCCTAAATCCTGAAACACCAGCCCCAGAACGACCCCCTACACTGCCCGAACAACACTGCCCTAAAGCCTGAAACACCACCGCCAGCATGACCCCCTACACTGCCCGAACACCACTGCACTGCCCTAAACCCTGAAACACCCCCCCCTGCATGACCCCCTACACTGCCCGAACACCACTGCACTGCCCTATACCCTGAAACACCACCCCCTGCACGACCCCCTACACTGCCCGAACACCACTGCCCTACCCTATACCCTGAAACACCTCCCCCAGCACGACCCCCTTCACTGCGCGAACACCACTGCTTTGCCCTAAACCCTGAAACACCAGTCCCAGCAAGACCCCCTACATTGCCCGAACAACACTGCACTAAACCCTGAAACACCACACTCCAACAAGACCCCCTACACTGCTCAAACACCACTGCACTGCCCTAAACCCTGAAACACCAGCCCCAGCACGACCCCCTACACTTCCCGAATACCACTGCACTACCCTAAACCTTGAAACACCACCCCCAGCAAGACCATCTACACTGCCCGAACACCACTGCCCTAAAGCCTGAAACACCACCCCCAGCATGACCCCCTACACTGCCCGAACACCACTGCACTGCACTAAACCCTGAAACATCCACCCCCTGCAAGACCCCCTACACTGCCCGAACACCACTGCCCTAAACCCTGAAACACCACCCCCTGCAAGACCCCTACACTGCCCGAACACCACTGCCCTGCCCTAAACCCTGAAACACCACCCCCTGCATGACCCTACACTGCCCGAACTCCACTGCACTGCCCTATACCCTGAAACACCACCCCCAGCACGACCCCCTACACTGCCCGAACAGCACTGCACTGCCCTAAACCCTGAAACACCACCCCAGCACGACGCCGTACACTGCCCGAACACCACTGCACTGCCCTAAACCCTGAAACACCACCCCCAGCACGACCCCCTACACTGCCCGAACACCACTGCACTGCCCTAAACCCTGAAACACCACCCCCAGCACGACGCTGTACACTGCCCTAACACCACTGCACTGCCTTAAACCCTGAAAGACCATCCCAAGCACGACCCCCTACACTGCCCCAACACCACTGCCCTAAACCCCGAAACACCACCCCAGCACGACCCCTACACTCCCCGAACACCACTGCCGGAAACACTAGCCCCAGCATGACCCCCCTACACTGCCCGAACACCACTGCACTGCCGTAAACCCTGAAACACCCCCCCCAGCAAGACCCTACACTGCCCGAACACCACTGCACTGCCCTAAACCCTGAAACACCACCCCCAGCAAGACCCCCTACACTGCCCTAAACCCTTAAACACCACCCCAAGTATGACCCCCTACACTGCCCGAACAACACTGCACTGCCCTAAATCCTGAATCACCACCCCAGCACGACCCCCTACACTGCCCGAACACCACTGCCTGTCCGAACACCACTGCACTGCCCTAAACCCTGAAACACCACCCCCAGCAAGACCACCTACACTGCCCGAACAACACTGCACTGCCCTAAACCCTGAAACACCACCCCCAGCAAGACCCCGTACAATGCCTGAACACCACTGCTCTGCCCTAAACCCCAAAACATCACCCCCAGCACAACCCCCTACACTGCCCGAACATCACTGCCCTAAACCCTGAAACACCAACCCCAGCACGACCCCCTACACTGCCCGAACACCACTGCACTGCCTTAAACCCTGAAAAACCAGCCCCAGCACAACCCCCTACACTGCCCGAACACCACTACACTGCCCTAAACCCTGAAACACCAGCCCCAGCACGACACCCTACACTGCCCGAACACCACTGCTCTGCCCTAAATCCTGAAACACCAGCCCCAGAACGACCCCTACTCTGCCCGAACACCACTGCCCTAAACCCTGAAACACCACCCCCTGCAAGACCCCCTACACTGCCCGAACACCACTGACCTGCCCTAAACCCTGAAACACCACCCCCTGCACGACCCCCTACACAGCCCAAACACCACTGCCCTAACCCCTGAAACACCACCCCCAGCAAGACCCCCTATACTGCCCGAACACCACTGCACTGTCCTAAACCCTGAAACAGCACCCCCAGCACGACCCCCTACACTGCCCGAACACCACTGCACTGACCTAAACCCTGAAACACCACCCCCAGCACGACCCCCTACACTGCCCGAACACCACTGCACTTCCCTAAACCCTAAACCACCCCCAAAACGACCCCCTACACTGCTCGAACACCACTGCACTGCCCTAAACCCTGAAACACCACCCCCAGCAAACCCCCTACACTGCCCTAAACCCTGAAACACCACCCCAAGCATGACCCCCTACACTGCCCGAACAACACTGCACTGCCCTAAACCCTGAATCACCACCCCCAGCACGACCCCCTACACTGCCCTAACACCACTGCACTGCCTTAAACCCTGAAAGACCATCCCAAGCACGACCCCCTACACTGCCCGAACACCACTGCCCTAAACCCCGAAACACCACCCCAGCACGACCCCCTACACTGCCCGAACACCACTGCCGGAAACACCAGCCCCAGCACGACTCCCCTACACTGCCCGAACACCACTGCACTGCCGTCAACCCTGAAACACCCCCCCCAGCAAGACCCTACACTGCCCGAACACCACTGCACTTCCCTAAACCCTGAAACACCACCCCCAGCAAGACCCCCTACACTGCCCTAAACCCTTAAACACCACCGCAAGTATGACCCCCTACACTGCCTGAACAACACTGCACTGCCCTAAATCCTGAATCACTACCCCAGCATGACCCCCTACACTGCCCGAACACCACTGCCCTGCCCTAAACCCTGAAACACCACCCCCAGCACGACCCCGTACACTGTCCGAACACCACTGCACTGCCCTAAACTCTGAAACACCACCCCCAGCAAGACCCCGTACAATGCCTGAACACCACTGCCCTTAACCCCAAAACATCACCCAGAGCATGACCCCCTACACTGCCCGAACATCACTGCCCTAAACCCTGAAACACCAACCCCAGCACAACCCCGTACACTGCCCAAACACCACTGCACTGCCTTAAACCCTGAAAAACCAGCCCCAGCACAACCCCTTACACTGCCCGAACACCACTACACTGCCCTAAACCCTGAAACACCAGCCCCAGCACGACACCCTACACTGCCCGAACACCACTGCTCTGCCCTAAACCCTGAAACACCACCCCCTGCACGACCCCCTACACTGCCCGAACATCACTGCCCTAAACCCTGGAACACCAACCCCAGCACGACCCCCTACACTGCCCGAACACCACTGCACTGCCTTAAACCCTGAAAAACCAGCCCCAGCACAACCCCCTACACTGCCCGAACACCACTACACTGCCCTAAACCCTGAAACACCAGCCCCAGCACAACACCCTACACTGCCCGAACACCACTGCTCTGCCCTAAATCCTGAAACACCAGCCCCAGAACGACCCCTACTATGCCCGAACACCACTGCCCTAAACCCTGAAACACCACCCCCTGCAAGACCCCCTACACTGCCCGAACACCACTGACCTGCCCTAAACCCTGAAACACCACCCCCTGCACGACCCCCTACACAGCCCAAACACCACTACCCTAACCCCTGAAACACCACCCCCAGCAAGACCCCCTATACTGCCCGAACACCACTGCACTGTCCTAAACCCTGAAACAGCACCCCCATCACGACCCCCTACACTGCCCGAACACCACTGCACTGCCATAAACCCTGAAACACCACCCCCAGCACGACCCCCTACACTGCCCGAACACCACTGCACTTCCCTAAACCCTAAACCACCCCCAAAATGACCCCCTACAATGCTCGAACACCACTGCACTGCCCTAAACCCTGAAACACCACTCGAAGCAAAACCTCCTACACTGCCCTAAACCCTGAAACACCACCCCAAGCATGACCCCCTACACTGCCCGAACAACACTACACTGCCCTAAACCCTGAATCACCACCCCCAGCACGACCCCCTACACTGCCCGAACACCACTGCACTGCCCTAAACCCTGAAACACCACCCCCAGCACGACCCCATACACTGCCCGAACACCACTGCACTACCCTAAACCCTGAAACACCACCCCCAGCAAGACCCCCTACACTGCCCAAACACCACTGCACTGCCCTAAACCCTGAAACACCACCCCCAGCGAGACCCCCTACACTGCCCGAACACCAATGCACTACCCTAAACCCTGATACACCACCCCCTGCAAGACCCCCTACACTGCCCGAACACCACTGCCCTGCCCTAAACGTTGAAACACCACCCCTTGCACGACCCCCTACACTGCCCAAACACCACTGCCCTAACCACTGAAACACCACCCCCTGCACGACCATACCCTGCCCGAACACCACTGCACTGCCCTAAACCCTGAAACACCACCCCAGCACGACCCCCTACACTGCCCTAACACCACTACACTGCCCTAAACCCTGAAACACCAGCCCCAGCACAACACCCTACACTGCCCGAACACCACTGCTCTGCCCTAAATCCTGAAACACCAGCCCCAGAACGACCCCTACTCTGCCCGAACACCACTGCCCTAAACCCTGAAACACCACCCCCTGCAAGACCCCCTACACTGCCCGAACACCACTGACCTGCCCTAAACCCTGAAACACCACCCCCTGCACGACCCCCTACACAGCCCAAACAGCACTGCCCTAACCCCTGAAACACCACCCCCAGCAAGACCCCCTATACTGCCCGAACACCACTGCACTGTCCTAAACCCTGAAACAGCACCCCCATCTGGACCCCCTACACTGCCCGAACACCACTGCACTGCCCTAAACCCTGAAACACCACCCCCAGCACGACCCCCTACACTGCCCGAACAACACTGCACTGCCCTAAACCCTGAATCACCACCCCCAGCACGACCCCCTACACTGCCCGAACACCACTGCACTGCCCTAAACCCTGAAACACCACCCCAGCACGACCCCATACACTGCCCGAACACCACTGCACTACCCTAAACCCTGAAACACCACCCCCAGCAAGACCCCCTACACTGCCCAAACACCACTGCACTGCCCTAAACCCTGAAACACCACCCCCAGCGAGACCCCCTACACTGCCCGAACACCAATGCACTACCCTAAACCCTGATACACCACCCCCTGCAAGACCCCCTACACTGCCCGAACACCACTGCCCTGCCCTAAACATTGAAACACCACCCCTTGCACGACCCCCTACACTGCCCAAACAGCACTGCCCTAACCACTGAAACACCACCCCCTGCACGACCATACACTGCCCGAACACCAGTGAACTGCCCTAAACCCTGAAACACCACCCCCAGCACGACCCCCTACACTGCCCTAACACCACTGCACTGCCTTAAACCCTGAAAGACCATCCCAAGCACGACCCCCTACACTGCCCGAACACCACTGCCCTAAACCCCGAAACACCACCCCAGCACGACCCCCTACACTGCCCGAGCACCACTGCCGGAAACACCACCCCCAGCACGACCCCCCTACACTGCCCGAACACCACTGCACTGCTGTAAACCCTGAAACACCCCCCCAGCAAGACCCTACACTGCCCGAACACCACTGCACTGCCCTAAACCCTGAAACACCACCCCCAGCAAGACCCCCTACACTGCCTTAAACACCACCGCAAGTATGACCCCCTACACTGCCCGTACAACACTGCACTGCCCTAAATCCTGATCCACCACCCCAGCATGACCCCCTACACTGCCCGAACACCACTGCCCTGCCCTAAACCCTGAAACACCACCCCCAGCACGACCCCGTACACTGTCCGAACACCACTGCACTGCCCTAAACCCTGAAACACCACCCCCAGCAAGACCACCTACACTGCCCGAACAGCACTGCACTGCCCTAAACCCTGAAACACCACCCCCAGCAAGACCCCGTACAATGCCTGAACACCACTGCCCTTAACCCCAAAACATCACCCACAGCACGACCCCCTACACTGCCCGAACATCACTGCCCTAAACCCTGAAACACCAACCCCAGCATGACCCCCTACACTGCCCGAACACCACTGCCCTGCCTTAAACCCTGAAAAACCAGCCCCAGCACAACCCCTTACACTGCCCGAACACCACTACACTGCCCTAAACCCTGAAACACCAGCCCCAGCACGACACCCTACACTGCCCAAACACCACTGCTCTGCCCTAAACCCTGAAACACCACCCCCTGCACGACCCCCTACACTGCCCAAACACCACTGCCCTAACCCCTGAAACACCACCCCCAGCAAGACCCCCTATACTGCCCGAACACCACTGCACTGTCCTAAACCCTGAAACAGCACCCCCAGCATGACCCCCTACACTGCCCGAACACCACTGCACTGCCCTAAACCCTGAAACACCACCCCCAGCACGACCCCCTACACTGCCCGAACACCACTGCACTTCCCTAAACCCTAAACCACCCCCAAAACGACCCCCTACACTGCTCGAACACCACTGCACTGCCCTAAACCCTGAAACACCACCCCCAGCAAAACCCCCTACACTGCCCTAAACCCTGAAACACCACCCCCAGCAAAACCCCCTACACTGCCCTAAACCCTGAATCACCACCCCCAGCACGACCCCCTACACTGCCCGAACACCACTGCACTGCCCTAAACCCTGAAAAACCACCCCCAGCACTACCCCATACACTGCCCGAACACCACTGCACTACCCTTAACCCTGAAACACCACCCCCAGCAAGACCCCCTACACTGCCCAAACACCACTGCACTGCCCTAAACCCTGAAACACCACCCCCAGCGAGACCCCCTACACTGCCCGAACACCAATGCACTACCCTAAACCCTGAAACACCACCCCCTGCAAGACCCCCTACACTGCCCGAACACCACTGCCCTGCCCTAAACGCTGAAACACCACCCCTTGCACGACCCCCTACACTGCCCAAACACCACTGCCCTAACCACTGAAACACCACCCCCTGCACGACCCTGCACTGCCCGAACACCACGGCACTGCCCTATACCCTGAAACACCACCCCCAGCACGACCCCCTACACTGCCCGAACACCACTGCACTGCCCTAAACCCTGAAACACCACCCCCAGCACGACCCCCTACACTGCCCGAACACCACTGCACTGCCTTAAATCCTGACAGACCATCCCAAGCATGACCCCCTACACTGCCCGAACACCACTGCCCTAAACCGCGAAACACCACCCCAGCACGACCCCTACACTGCCCGAACACCACTGCCCGAAACACCAGCCCCAGCACGACCCCCCTACACTGCCCTAACACCACTGCACTGCCGTAAACCCTGAAACACCACTCCCAGGATGACCCCCTACACTGCCCAAACACCACTGCACTGCCCTAAACCCTGAAACACCACCCCCAGCAAGACCCCTACACTGCCCTAAACCCTTTATCACCACCCCAAGCATGACCCCCTACACTGCCCGAACAACACAGCACTACCCTAAACCCTGAATAACCACCCCCAGCACGACCCCCTACACTGCCCGAACACCACCGCCCTGCCCTAAACCCTGAAACACCACCCCCAGCATGACCCCTTACACTGTCCAAACACCACTGCACTGCCCTAAACCCTGAAACTCCACCCCCAGCAAGACCCCCTACACTGCCCGAACACCACTGCACTGCCCTAAACCCTGAATCACCACCCCCAGCAAGACCCCGTACAATGCCTGAACACCACTGCCCTTAACCCTAAAACATCACCCACAGCACGACCCCCTACACAGCCCGAACATCACTACCCTAAACCCTGAAACACCAACCCCAGCACAACCCCCTACACTGCCCAAACACCACTGCACTGCCATAAACCCTGAAAAACCTGCCTCAGCACAACCCCCTACACTGCCCGAACACCACTACACTGCCCTAAACCCTGAAACACCAGCCCCAGCACGACACCCTACACTGCCCGAACACCACTGCTCTGCCCTAAATCCTGAAACACCAGCCCCAGAACAACCCCCTACTCTGCCCGAACACCACTGCCCTAAACCCTGAAACACCACCCCCTGCAAGACCCCCTACACCACTGCCCTGCCCTAAACCCTGAAACGCCACCCCCTGCACGACCCCCTACACTGCCCAAACACCACTGCCCTAACCCCTGAAACACCGCCCCCAGCAAGACCCCCTACACTGCCCGAACACCACTGCACTGTCCTAAACCCTGAAACAGCACCCCCAGCACGACCCCCTACACTGCCCGAACACCACTGCACTGCCCTAAACCCTGAAACACCACCCCCAGCATGACCCCCTACACTGCCTGAACACCACTGCACTGCCCTAAACCCTAAACCACCCCCAAAACGACCCCCTACACTGCTCGAACACCACTGCACTGCCCTAAACCCTGAAACACCACCCCCAGCAAAACCCCCTACACTGCCCTAAACCCTGAAACACCACCCCAAGCATAACCCCCTACACTGCCCGAACACCACCGCCCTGCCCTAAACCCTGAAACACCACCCCCAGCATGACCCCTTACACTGTCCAAACACCACTGCACTGCCCTAAACCCTGAAACTCCACCCCCAACAAGACCCCCTACACTGCCCGAACACCACTGCACTGCCCTAAACCCTGAAACACCACCCCCAGCAAGACCCCGTACAATGCCTGAACACCACTGCCCTTAACCCTAAAACATCACCCACAGCACGACCCCCTACACAGCCCGAACATCACTGCCCTAAACCCTGAAACACCAACCCCAGCACAACCCCCTACACTGCCCAAACACCACTGCACTGCCATAAACCCTGAAAAACCTTCCTCAGCACAACCCCCTACACTGCCCGAACACCACTACACTGCCCTAAACCCTGAAACACCAGCCCCAGCACGACACCCTACACTGCCCTAACACCACTGCTCTGCCCTAAATCCTGAAACACCAGCCCCAGAACAACCCCCTACTCTGCCCGAACACCACTGCCCTAAACCCTGAAACACCACCCCCTGCAAGACCCCCTACACCACTGCCCTGCCCTAAACCCTGAAATGCCACCCCCTGCACGACCCCCTACACTGCCCAAACACCACTGCCCTAACCCCTGAAACACCGCCCCCAGCAAGACCCCCTACACTGCCCGAACACCACTGCACTGTCCTAAACCCTGAAACAGCACCCCCAGCACGACCCCCTACACTGCCCGAACACCACTGCACTGCCCTAAACCCTGAAACACCACCCCCAGCATGACCCCCTACACTGCCCGAACACCACTGCACTGCCCTAAACCCTAAACCACCCCCAAAACGACGCCCTACACTGCTCGAACACCACTGCACTGCCCTAAACCCTGAAACACCACCCCCAGCAAAACCCCCTACACTGCCCTAAACCCTGAAACACCACCCCAAGCATAACCCCCTACACTGCCCGAACAACACTGCACTGCCCCAAACCCTGAATCACCACCCCCAGCACGACCCCCTACACTGCCCGAACACCACTGCACTGCCCTAAACCCTGAAACACCACCCCAGCACGACCCCATACACTGCCCGAACACCACTGCACTACCCTAAACCCTGAAACACCACCCCCAGCAAGACCCCCTACACTGCCCAAACACCACTGCACTGCCCTAAACCCTGAAACACCACCCCCAGCGAGACCCCCTACACTGCCCGAACACCACTGCACTACCCTAAACCCTGAAACACCACCCCCAGCGAGACCCCCTACACTGCCCAAACACCACTGCCCTAAACCCTGAAACACCACCCCCTGCATGTCCCCCTACACTGCCCGAACACCACTGCCCTGCCCTAAATCCTGAAACACCGCCCCCTGCATGACCTCCTACACTGCCCAAACACCACTGCCCTGCCCTAAACCCTGAAACACCACCCCCTGCACGACCTCCTACACTGCCCGAACACCACTGCACTGCCCTATACCCTGAAACACCACCCCCAGCACGACCCCCTACACTGCGCGAACACCACTGCTTTGCCCTAAACCCTGTAACACCAGCCCCAGCACGACCCCCTACTCTGCCCACACACTACTGCTCTGCCCTAAACCCTGAAACACCAGTCCCAGCACGACCCCCTACACTGCCCGAACAACACTGCACTAAACCCTGAAACACCACCCCCCAACAAGACCCCATACGCTGCCCGAACACCACTGCACTGCCCTAAACCCTGAAACACCACCCCCAGCACGACCCCCTACACTGCCTGAACACCACTGCACTGCCCTAAACCCTAAACCACCCCAACACGACCCCCTACACTGCTCAAACACCACTGCACTGCTGTAAACCCTGAAACACCACCCCCAGCAAGACCCCCTACAATGCCCGAACACCACTGCACTGCCCTAAACCCTGAAACACCACCCCCAGCAAAACCCCCTTCACTGCCCTAAACTCTGAAACACCACCCCAAGCATGACCCCCTACACTGCCCGAACAACACTGCACTGCCCTAAACCCTGAATCACCACCCCCAGCATGACCCCCTACACTGCCCGAACACCACTGCACTGCCCTAAACCCTGAAACACCACCCCAGCACGACCCCATACACTGCCCGAACACCACTGCACTACCCTAAACCCTGAAACACCACCCCCAGCAAGACCACCTACACTGCCCAAACACCACTGCACTGCCCTAAACCCTGAAACACCACCCCCAGCGAGACCCCCTACACTGCCCGAACACCACCGCACTACCCTAAACCCTGAAACACCACCCCCAGCGAGACCCCCTACACTGCCCAAACACCACTGCCCTAAACCCTGAAACACCACCCCCTGCAAGTCCCCCTACACTGCGCGAACACCACTGCCTTGCCCTAAACCTTGAAACACCACCCCCTGCATGACCTCCTACACTGCCCGAACCCCACTGCCCTGCTCTAAACCCTGAAACACCACCCCCTGCATGACCTCCTACACTGCCCGAACACCACTGCACTGCCCTATACCCTGAAACACCATCCCCAGCACGATCCCCTACATTGCGCGAACACCACTGCTTTGCCCTAAACCCTGTAACACCACCCCCAGCATGACCCCCTACTCTGCCCACACACTACTGCTCGGCCCTAAACCCTGAAACACCAGTCCCAGCACGACCCCCTACACTGCCCGAACAACACTGCACTAAACCCTGAAACACCACCACCCAACAAGACCCCATACACTGCCCGAACACCATTGCACTGCCCTAAACCCTGAAACACCAGCCCCAGCACGACCCCCTACACTGCCTCAACACCACTGCCCTAAAGCCTGAAACACCATCCGCAGCATGACCCCCTACACTGCCCAAACACCACTGCACTGCCCTAAACCCTGAAACCCCAACCCCTGCAAGACCCCCTACTCTGCCCGAACACCACTGCCCCAAACCCTGAAACACCACCCCCTGCAAGACCCCCTACACTGCCCGAACACCACTGCCCTGCCCTAAACCCTGAAACACCAACCCCAGCACGACCCCGTACACTGCCCGAACACCACTGCACTGCCCTAAACCCTGCAACACCACCCCCAGCAAGACCCCCTACACTGCCCGAACACCACTGCACTGCCCTAAACCCTGAAACACCAGCCCCAGCAACACCCCGTACACTGCCTGAACACCACTGCCCTAAACCCCGAAACATCACCCCCAGCACGACCCCCTACACTGCCCGAACATCACTGCATTTTACCCTGAAACACCATCCCCAGCACGACCCCCTACACTGCCCGAACACCACTGCACTGCCCTAATCCCTGAAACATCCCCCCTGCACGACCCCCTACACTGCCCGAACACCACTGCACTGCCCTATACCCTGAAACACCATCCCCTGCACGACCCCCTACACTGCCCGAACACCACTGCACTGCCCTATACCCTGAAACACCACCCCCAGCACGACCCCCTACACTGCGCGAACACCACTGCTTTGCCCTAAACCCTGAAACACCAGTCCCAGCACGACCCCCTACATTGCCCGAACAACACTGCACTAAACCCTGAAACACCACACTCCAACAAGACCCCCTACACTGCCCTAACAGCACTGCACTGCCCTAAACCCTGAAACACCAGCCCCAGCACAGCCCCCTACACTTCCCGAATACCACTGCACTACCCTAAACCTTGAAACACCACCCCCAGCACGACCGCCTACACTGCCCGAACACCACTGCCCTAAAGCCTGAGACACCACCCCCAGCATGACCCCCTACACTGCCCGAACACCACTGCAATGCCCTAAACCCTGAAACACCACCCCCTGCAAGATGACCTACACTGCCCGAACACCACTGCCCTAAACCCTGAAACACCACCCCCTGCAAGACCCCCTACACTGCCCGAACACCACTGCCCTGCCCTAAACCCTGAAACACCACCCCCTGCACGACCCTACACTGCCCGAACACCACTGCACTGCCCTATACACTGAAACACCACCCCCAGCATGACCCCCTACACTGCCGAACACCACTGCACTGCCCTAAACCCTGAAACACCAACCCCAGCACGACCCCGTACACTGCCCGAACACCACTGCACTGCCCTAAACCATGAAACACCACCCCCACCAAGACCCCCTACACATCCCGAACACCACTGCACTGCCCAAAACCCTGAAACACCACCCCCAGCAAGACCCCGTACACTGCCTGAACACCACTGCCCTAAACCCCGAAACATCACCCCCCGCACGACCACCTACACTGCCCGAACATCACTGCCCTAAACCCTGAAACACCATCCCCAGCACGACCCCCTACAGTGCCCGAACACCACTGCACTGCCGTAAACCCTGAAACACCAGCCCCAGCACAACCCCCTACACTGCCCGAACACCATGGCAGTGCCCTAAAGCCTGAAACACCACCCCAGCATGACCCCCTACACTGCCCGAACACCACTGCACTGCCCTAAACCCTGAAACACCACCCCAGCAAGACACCTACACTGCCCTAAACCCTTAAACACCACCCCAAGCATGACCCCCTACACTGCCCGAACAACACTGCACTACCCTAAACCCTGAATAACCACCCCCAGCACGACCCCCTACACTGCCCGAACACCACTGCCCTGCCCTAAACCCTGAAACACCACCCCCAGCATGACCCCTTACACTGTCCGAACACCACTGCACTGCCCTAAACCCTGAAACACCAACCCCAGCAAGACCCCTACACTGCCTGAAAACCACTGCACTGCCCTAAACCCAGAAACACCACCCCCAGCAAGACCCCGTACAATGCCTGAAAACCACTGCCCTTAACCCCAAAACATCACCCACAGCACGACCCCCTACACAGCCCGAACATCAGTGCCCTAAACCCTGAAACACCAACCCCAGCAACACCCCTACACTGCCCGAACACCACTGCACTGCCATAAACCCTGAAAAACCTGCCCCAGCACAACCCCCTACTCTGCCCGAACACCACTACACTGCCCTAAACCCTGAAACACCAGCCCCAGAACAACCCCCTACTCTGCCCGAACACCACTGCCCTAAACCCTGAAACACCACCCCCTGCAAGACCCCCTACACTGCCCGGACACCACTGCCCTGCCCTAAACCCTGAAACGCCACCCCCTGCACGACCCCCTACTCTGCCCGAACACCACTACACTGCCCTAAACCCTGAAACACCAGCCCCAGAACAACCCCCTACTCTGCCCGAACACCACTGCCCTAAACCCTGAAACACCACCCCCTGCAAGACCCCCTACACTGCCCGGACACCACTGCCCTGCCCTAAACCCTGAAACGCCACCCCCTACACTGCCCAAACACCACTGCCCTAACCCCTGAAACACCGCCCCCAGCAAGACCCCCTACACTGCCCGAACACCACTGCATTGTCCTAAACCCTGAAACAGCACCCCCAGCACGAACCCCTACACTGCCCGAACACCACTGCACTGCCCTAAACCCTGAAACACCACCCCCAGCATGACCCCCTATACTGCCCGAACACCACTGCACTGCCCTAAACCCTAAACCACCCCCTGCATGACCTCCTACACTGCCCGAACACCACTGCACTGCCCTATACCCTGAAACACCATCCCCAGCACGATCCCCTACACTGCGCGAACACCACTGCTTTGCCCTAAACCCTGTAACACCACCCCCAGCACGACCCCCTACTCTGCCCACACACCACTGCTCAGCCCTAAACCCTGAAACACCAGTCCCAGCACGACCCCCTACACTGCCCGAACAACACTGCACTAAACCCTGAAACACCACCACCCAACAAGACCCCATACACTGCCCGAACACCACTGCACTGCCCTAAACCCTGAAACACCAGCCCCAGCACGACCCCCTACACTGCCTGAACACCACTGCCCTAAAGCCTGAAACACCATCCGCAGCATGACCCCCTACACTGCCCAAACACCACTGCACTGCCCTAAACCCTGAAACCCCAACCCCTGCAAGACCCCCTACTCTGCCCGAATACCACTGCCCCAAACCCTGAAACACCACCCCCTGCAAGACCCCCTACACTGCCCGAACACCACTGCCCTGCCCTAAACCCTGAAACACCAACCCCAGCACGACCCCGTACACTGCCCGAACACCACTGCACTGCCCTAAACCCTGCAACACCACCCCCAGCAAGACCCCCTACACTGCCCGAACACCACTGCACTGCCCTAAACCCTGAAACACCAGCCCCAGCAACACCCCGTACACTGCCTGAACACCACTGCCCTAAACCCCAAAACATCACCCCCAGCACGACCCCCTACACTGCCCGAACATCACTGCCTTTTACCCTGAAACACCATCCCCAGCACGACCCCCTACACTGCCCGAACAATACTGCACTGCCCTAATCCCTGAAACATCCCCCCTGCATGACCCCCTACACTGCCCGAACACCACTGCACTGCCCTATACCCTGAAACACCATCCCCTGCACGACCCCCTACACTGCCCGAACACCACTGCACTGCCCTATACCCTGAAACACCACCCCCAGCACGACCCCCTACACTGCGCGAACACCACTGCTTTGCCCTAAACCCTGAAACACCAGTCCCAGCACGACCCCCTACATTGCCCGAACAACACTGCACTAAACCCTGAAACACCACACTCCAACAAGACCCCCTACACTGCCCTAACACCACTGCACTGCGCTAAACCCTGAAACACCAGCCCCAGCACAGCCCCCTACACTTCCCGAATACCACTGCACTACCCTAAACCTTGAAACACCACCCCCAGCACGACCGCCTACACTGCCCGAACACCACTGCCCTAAAGCCTGAGACACCACCCCCAGCATGACCCCCTACACTGCCCGAACACCACTGCACTGCCCTAAACCCTGAAACACCGCCCCCTGCAAGACGACCTACACTGCCCGAACACCACTGCCCTAAACCCTGAAACACCACCCCCTGCAAGACCCCCTACACTGCCCGAACACCACTGCCCTGCCCTAAACCCTGAAACACCACCCCCTGCATGACCCTACACTGCCCGAACACCACTGCACTGCCCTATACACTGAAACACCACCCCCAGCATGACCCCCTACACTGCCCGAACACCACTGCACTGCCCTAAACCCTGAAACACCAACCCCAGCATGACCCCGTACACTGCCCGAACACCACTGCACTGCCCTAAACCCTGAAACACCACCCCCACCAAGACCCCCTACACTGCCCGAACACCACTGCACTGCCCAAAACCCTGAAACACCACCCCCAGCAAGACCCCGTACACTGCCTGAACTCCACTGCCCTAAACCCCGAAACATCACCCCCCGCACGACCCCCTACACTGCCCGAACATCACTGCCCTAAACCCTGAAACACCATCCCCAGCACGACCCCCTACAGTGCCCGAACACCACTGCACTGCCGTAAACCCTGAAACACCAGCCCCAGCACAACCCCCTACACTGCCCGAACACCATGGCACTGCCCTAAAGCCTGAAACGCCACCCCCAGCATGACCCCCTACACTGCCCGAACACCACTGCACTGCCCTAAACCCTGAAACACCACCCCCAGCAAGACCCCTACACTGCCCTAAACCCTTAAACACCACCCCAAGCATGACCCCCTACACTGCCCGAACAACACTGCACTTCCCTAAACCCTAAATAACCACCCCCAGCACGACCCCCTACACTGCCCGAACACCACTGCCCTGCCCTAAACCCTGAAACACCACCCCCAGCATGACCCCTTACACTGTCCGAACACCACTGCACTGCCCTAAACCCTGAAACACCAACCCCAGCAAGACCCCCTACACTGCCCGAACACCACTGCACTGCCCTAAACCCTGAAACACCACCCCCAGCAAGCCCCGTACAATGCCTGAACACCACTGCCCTTAACCCCAAAACATCACCCACAGCACGACCCCCTACACAGCCCGAACATCAGTGCCCTAAACCCTGAAACACCAACCCCAGCACAACCCCTACACTGCCCGAACACCACTGCACTGCCATAAACCCTGAGAAACCTGCCCCAGCACAACCCCCTACACTGCCCGAACACCACTACACTGCCCTAAACCCTGAAACACCAGCCCCAGCACGACAACCTACACTGCCCGAACACCACTGCTCTGCCCTAAATCCTGAAACACCAGCCCCAGAACAACCCCCTACTCTGCCCGAACACCACTGCCCTAAACCCTGAAACACCACCCCCTGCAAGACCCCCTACACTGCCCGAACACCACTGCCCTGCCCTAAACCCTGAAACACCACCCCCAGCACGACCCCCTACACTGCCCAAACACTACTGCCCTAACCCCTGAAACACCACCCCCAGCAAGACCCCCTACACTGCCCGAACACCACTGCACTGTCCTAAACCCTGAAACAGCACCCCCAGCACGACCCCCTACACTGCCCAAACACCACTGCACTGCCCTAAACCCTGAAACACCACCCCCAGCGAGACCCCCTACACTGCCCGAACACCACTGCACTACCCTAAACTCTGAAACACCACCCCCAGCGAGACCCCCTACACTGCCCAAACACCACTGCCCTAAACCCTGAAACACCACCCCCTGCAAGTCCCCATACACTGCCCGAACACCACTGCCCTGCCCTAAACCCTGAAACACCGCCCCCTGCATGACCTCCTACACTGCCCAAACACCACTGCCCTGCCCTAAACCCTGAAACACCACCCCCTGCACGACCTCCTACACTGCCCGAACACCACTGCACTGCCCTATACCCTGAAACACCACCCCCAGCACGACCCCCTACACTGCACGAACACCACTGCTTTGCCCTAAACCCTGTAACACCAGCCCCAGCACGACACCCTACTCTGCCCACATACTACTGCTCTGCCCTAAACCCTGAAACACCAGTCCCAGCACAACCCCCTACACTGCCCGAACAACACTGCACTAAACCCTGAAACACCACCCCCAACAAGACCCCATACACTGCCCGAACACCACTGCACTCCCCTAAACCCTGAAACACCACCCCCAGCACGACCCCCTACACTGCCCGAACACCACTGCACTACCCTAAACCCTAAACCACCCCCAACACGACCCCCTACACTGCTCAAACACCACTGCACTGCCGTAAACCCTGAAATACCACCCCCAGCAAGACCCCCTACAATGCCCGAACACCACTGCACTGCCCTAAACCCTGAAACACCACCACCAGCAAAACCCCCTTCACTGCCCTAAACTCTGAAACACCACCCCAAGCATGACCCCCTACACTGCCCGAACAACACTGCACTGCCCTAACCCCTGAATCACCACCCCCAGCATGACCACCTACACTGCCCGAACACCACTGCTCTGCCCTAAACCCTGAAACACCACCCCAGCACGACCCCATACACTGCCCGAACACCACTGCACTACCCTAAACCCTGAAACACCACCCCCAGCAAGACCACCTACACTGCCCAAACACCACTGCACTGCCCTAAACCCTGAAACACCACCCCCAGCGAGACCCCCTACACTGCCCGAACACCACCGCACTACCCTAAACCCTGAAACACCACCCCCAGCGAGACCCCCTACACTGCCCAAACACCACTGCCCTAAACCCTGAAACACCACCCCCTGCAAGTCCCCCTACACTGCGCGAACACCACTGCCCTGCCCTAAACCTTGAAACACCACCCCCTGCATGACCTCCTACACTGCCCGAACCCCACTGCCCTGCTCTAAACCCTGAAACACCACCCCCTGCATGACCTCCTACACTGCCCGAACACCACTGCACTGCCCTATACCCTGAAACACCATCCCCAGCACGATCCCCTACATTGCGCGAACACCACTGCTTTGCCCTAAACCCTGTAACACCACCCCCAGCATGACCCCCTACTCTGCCCACACACTACTGCTCGGCCCTAAACCCTGAAACACCAGTCCCAGCACGACCCCCTACACTGCCCGAACAACACTGCACTAAACCCTGAAACACCACCACCCAACAAGACCCCATACACTGCCCGAACACCATTGCACTGCCCTAAACCCTGAAACACCAGCCCCAGCACGACCCCCTACACTGCCTCAACACCACTGCCCTAAAGCCTGAAACACCATCCGCAGCATGACCCCCTACACTGCCCAAACACCACTGCACTGCCCTAAACCCTGAAACCCCAACCCCTGCAAGACCCCCTACTCTGCCCGAACACCACTGCCCCAAACCCTGAAACACCACCCCCTGCAAGACCCCCTACACTGCCCGAACACCACTGCCCTGCCCTAAACCCTGAAACACCAACCCCAGCACGACCCCGTACACTGCCCGAACACCACTGCACTGCCCTAAACCCTGCAACACCACCCCCAGCAAGACCCCCTACACTGCCCGAACACCACTGCACTGCCCTAAACCCTGAAACACCAGCCCCAGCAACACCCCGTACACTGCCTGAACACCACTGCCCTAAACCCCGAAACATCACCCCCAGCACGACCCCCTACACTGCCCGAACATCACTGCATTTTACCCTGAAACACCATCCCCAGCACGACCCCCTACACTGCCCGAACACCACTGCACTGCCCTAATCCCTGAAACATCCCCCCTGCACGACCCCCTACACTGCCCGAACACCACTGCACTGCCCTATACCCTGAAACACCATCCCCTGCACGACCCCCTACACTGCCCGAACACCACTGCACTGCCCTATACCCTGAAACACCACCCCCAGCACGACCCCCTACACTGCGCGAACACCACTGCTTTGCCCTAAACCCTGAAACACCAGTCCCAGCACGACCCCCTACATTGCCCGAACAACACTGCACTAAACCCTGAAACACCACACTCCAACAAGACCCCCTACACTGCCCTAACAGCACTGCACTGCCCTAAACCCTGAAACACCAGCCCCAGCACAGCCCCCTACACTTCCCGAATACCACTGCACTACCCTAAACCTTGAAACACCACCCCCAGCACGACCGCCTACACTGCCCGAACACCACTGCCCTAAAGCCTGAGACACCACCCCCAGCATGACCCCCTACACTGCCCGAACACCACTGCAATGCCCTAAACCCTGAAACACCACCCCCTGCAAGATGACCTACACTGCCCGAACACCACTGCCCTAAACCCTGAAACACCACCCCCTGCAAGACCCCCTACACTGCCCGAACACCACTGCCCTGCCCTAAACCCTGAAACACCACCCCCTGCACGACCCTACACTGCCCGAACACCACTGCACTGCCCTATACACTGAAACACCACCCCCAGCATGACCCCCTACACTGCCGAACACCACTGCACTGCCCTAAACCCTGAAACACCAACCCCAGCACGACCCCGTACACTGCCCGAACACCACTGCACTGCCCTAAACCATGAAACACCACCCCCACCAAGACCCCCTACACATCCCGAACACCACTGCACTGCCCAAAACCCTGAAACACCACCCCCAGCAAGACCCCGTACACTGCCTGAACACCACTGCCCTAAACCCCGAAACATCACCCCCCGCACGACCACCTACACTGCCCGAACATCACTGCCCTAAACCCTGAAACACCATCCCCAGCACGACCCCCTACAGTGCCCGAACACCACTGCACTGCCGTAAACCCTGAAACACCAGCCCCAGCACAACCCCCTACACTGCCCGAACACCATGGCAGTGCCCTAAAGCCTGAAACACCACCCCAGCATGACCCCCTACACTGCCCGAACACCACTGCACTGCCCTAAACCCTGAAACACCACCCCCAGCAAGACACCTACACTGCCCTAAACCCTTAAACACCACCCCAAGCATGACCCCCTACACTGCCCGAACAACACTGCACTACCCTAAACCCTGAATAACCACCCCCAGCACGACCCCCTACACTGCCCGAACACCACTGCCCTGCCCTAAACCCTGAAACACCACCCCCAGCATGACCCCTTACACTGTCCGAACACCACTGCACTGCCCTAAACCCTGAAACACCAACCCCAGCAAGACCCCTACACTGCCTGAAAACCACTGCACTGCCCTAAACCCAGAAACACCACCCCCAGCAAGACCCCGTACAATGCCTGAAAACCACTGCCCTTAACCCCAAAACATCACCCACAGCACGACCCCCTACACAGCCCGAACATCAGTGCCCTAAACCCTGAAACACCAACCCCAGCAACACCCCTACACTGCCCGAACACCACTGCACTGCCATAAACCCTGAAAAACCTGCCCCAGCACAACCCCCTACTCTGCCCGAACACCACTACACTGCCCTAAACCCTGAAACACCAGCCCCAGAACAACCCCCTACTCTGCCCGAACACCACTGCCCTAAACCCTGAAACACCAACCCCTGCAAGACCCCCTACACTGCCCGGACACCACTGCCCTGCCCTAAACCCTGAAACGCCACCCCCTGCACGACCCCCTACTCTGCCCGAACACCACTACACTGCCCTAAACCCTGAAACACCAGCCCCAGAACAACCCCCTACTCTGCCCGAACACCACTGCCCTAAACCCTGAAACACCACCCCCTGCAAGACCCCCTACACTGCCCGGACACCACTGCCCTGCCCTAAACCCTGAAACGCCACCCCCTGCACGACCCCCTACACTGCCCAAACACCACTGCCCTAACCCCTGAAACACCGCCCCCAGCAAGACCCCCTACACTGCCCGAACACCACTGCATTGTCCTAAACCCTGAAACAGCACCCCCAGCACGAACCCCTACACTGCCCGAACACCACTGCACTGCCCTAAACCCTGAAACACCACCCCCAGCATGACCCCCTATACTGCCCGAACACCACTGCACTGCCCTAAACCCTAAACCACCCCCTGCATGACGTCCTACACTGCCCGAACACCACTGCACTGCCCTATACCCTGAAACACCATCCCCAGCACGATCCCCTACACTGCGCGAACACCACTGCTTTGCCCTAAACCCTGTAACACCACCCCCAGCACGACCCCCTACTCTGCCCACACACCACTGCTCAGCCCTAAACCCTGAAACACCAGTCCCAGCACGACCCCCTACACTGCCCGAACAACACTGCACTAAACCCTGAAACACCACCACCCAACAAGACCCCATACACTGCCCGAACACCACTGCACTGCCCTAAACCCTGAAACACCAGCCCCAGCACGACCCCCTACACTGCCTGAACACCACTGCCCTAAAGCCTGAAACACCATCCGCAGCATGACCCCCTACACTGCCCAAACACCACTGCACTGCCCTAAACCCTGAAACCCCAACCCCTGCAAGACCCCCTACTCTGCCCGAATACCACTGCCCCAAACCCTGAAACACCACCCCCTGCAAGACCCCCTACACTGCCCGAACACCACTGCCCTGCCCTAAACCCTGAAACACCAACCCCAGCACGACCCCGTACACTGCCCGAACACCACTGCACTGCCCTAAACCCTGCAACACCACCCCCAGCAAGACCCCCTACACTGCCCGAACACCACTGCACTGCCCTAAACCCTGAAACACCAGCCCCAGCAACACCCCGTACACTGCCTGAACACCACTGCCCTAAACCCCAAAACATCACCCCCAGCACGACCCCCTACACTGCCCGAACATCACTGCCTTTTACCCTGAAACACCATCCCCAGCACGACCCCCTACACTGCCCGAACAATACTGCACTGCCCTAATCCCTGAAA
The DNA here is from genome assembly GCF_964204655.1 of Triturus cristatus. NCBI lineage: Eukaryota > Metazoa > Chordata > Amphibia > Caudata > Salamandridae > Triturus > Triturus cristatus. The sequence goes on from NC_140579.1 coordinate 718,180,542, forward strand.
CATCCCCCCTGCATGACCCCCTACACTGCCCGAACACCACTGCACTGCCCTATACCCTGAAACACCATCCCCTGCACGACCCCCTACACTGCCCGAACACCACTGCACTGCCCTATACCCTGAAACACCACCCCCAGCACGACCCCCTACACTGCGCGAACACCACTGCTTTGCCCTAAACCCTGAAACACCAGTCCCAGCACGACCCCCTACATTGCCCGAACAACACTGCACTAAACCCTGAAACACCACACTCCAACAAGACCCCCTACACTGCCCTAACACCACTGCACTGCGCTAAACCCTGAAACACCAGCCCCAGCACAGCCCCCTACACTTCCCGAATACCACTGCACTACCCTAAACCTTGAAACACCACCCCCAGCACGACCGCCTACACTGCCCGAACACCACTGCCCTAAAGCCTGAGACACCACCCCCAGCATGACCCCCTACACTGCCCGAACACCACTGCACTGCCCTAAACCCTGAAACACCGCCCCCTGCAAGACGACCTACACTGCCCGAACACCACTGCCCTAAACCCTGAAACACCACCCCCTGCAAGACCCCCTACACTGCCCGAACACCACTGCCCTGCCCTAAACCCTGAAACACCACCCCCTGCATGACCCTACACTGCCCGAACACCACTGCACTGCCCTATACACTGAAACACCACCCCCAGCATGACCCCCTACACTGCCCGAACACCACTGCACTGCCCTAAACCCTGAAACACCAACCCCAGCATGACCCCGTACACTGCCCGAACACCACTGCACTGCCCTAAACCCTGAAACACCACCCCCACCAAGACCCCCTACACTGCCCGAACACCACTGCACTGCCCAAAACCCTGAAACACCACCCCCAGCAAGACCCCGTACACTGCCTGAACTCCACTGCCCTAAACCCCGAAACATCACCCCCCGCACGACCCCCTACACTGCCCGAACATCACTGCCCTAAACCCTGAAACACCATCCCCAGCACGACCCCCTACAGTGCCCGAACACCACTGCACTGCCGTAAACCCTGAAACACCAGCCCCAGCACAACCCCCTACACTGCCCGAACACCATGGCACTGCCCTAAAGCCTGAAACGCCACCCCCAGCATGACCCCCTACACTGCCCGAACACCACTGCACTGCCCTAAACCCTGAAACACCACCCCCAGCAAGACCCCTACACTGCCCTAAACCCTTAAACACCACCCCAAGCATGACCCCCTACACTGCCCGAACAACACTGCACTACCCTAAACCCTAAATAACCACCCCCAGCACGACCCCCTACACTGCCCGAACACCACTGCCCTGCCCTAAACCCTGAAACACCACCCCCAGCATGACCCCTTACACTGTCCGAACACCACTGCACTGCCCTAAACCCTGAAACACCAACCCCAGCAAGACCCCCTACACTGCCCGAACACCACTGCACTGCCCTAAACCCTGAAACACCACCCCCAGCAAGACCCCGTACAATGCCTGAACACCACTGCCCTTAACCCCAAAACATCACCCACAGCACGACCCCCTACACAGCCCGAACATCAGTGCCCTAAACCCTGAAACACCAACCCCAGCACAACCCCTACACTGCCCGAACACCACTGCACTGCCATAAACCCTGAAAAACCTGCCCCAGCACAACCCCCTACACTGCCCGAACACCACTACACTGCCCTAAACCCTGAAACACCAGCCCCAGCACGACAACCTACACTGCCCGAACACCACTGCTCTGCCCTAAATCCTGAAACACCAGCCCCAGAACAACCCCCTACTCTGCCCGAACACCACTGCCCTAAACCCTGAAACACCACCCCCTGCAAGACCCCCTACACTGCCCGAACACCACTGCCCTGCCCTAAACCCTGAAACACCACCCCCAGCACGACCCCCTACACTGCCCAAACACTACTGCCCTAACCCCTGAAACACCGCCCCCAGCAAGACCCCCTACACTGCCCGAACACCACTGCACTGTCCTAAACCCTGAAACAGCACCCCCAGCACGACCCCCTACACTGCCCAAACACCACTGCACTGCCCTAAACCCTGAAACACCACCCCCAGCGAGACCCCCTACACTGCCCGAACACCACTGCACTACCCTAAACTCTGAAACACCACCCCCAGCGAGACCCCCTACACTGCCCAAACACCACTGCCCTAAACCCTGAAACACCACCCCCTGCAAGTCCCCATACACTGCCCGAACACCACTGCCCTGCCCTAAACCCTGAAACACCGCCCCCTGCTTGACCTCCTACACTGCCCAAACACCACTGCCCTGCCCTAAACCCTGAAACACCACCCCCTGCACGACCTCCTACACTGCCCGAACACCACTGCACTGCCCTATACCCTGAAACACCACCCCCAGCACGACCCCCTACACTGCGCGAACACCACTGCTTTGCCCTAAACCCTGTAACACCAGCCCCAGCACGACCCCCTACTCTGCCCACATACTACTGCTCTGCCCTAAACCCTGAAACACCAGTCCCAGCACAACCCCCTACACTGCCCGAACAACACTGCACTAAACCCTGAAACACCACCCCCAACAAGACCCCATACACTGCCCGAACACCACTGCACTCCCCTAAACCCTGAAACACCACCCCCAGCACGACCCCCTACACTGCCCGAACACCACTGCACTACCCTAAACCCTAAACCACCCCCAACACGACCCCCTACACTGCTCAAACACCACTGCACTGCCGTAAACCCTGAAATACCACCCCCAGCAAGACCCCCTACAATGCCCGAACACCACTGCACTGCCCTAAACCCTGAAACACCACCACCAGCAAAACCCCCTTCACTGCCCTAAACTCTGAAACACCACCCCAAGCATGACCCCCTACACTGCCCGAACAACACTGCACTGCCCTAACCCCTGAATCACCACCCCCAGCATGACCACCTACACTGCCCGAACACCACTGCTCTGCCCTAAACCCTGAAACACCACCCCAGCACGACCCCATACACTGCCCGAACACCACTGCACTACCCTAAACCCTGAAACACCACCCCCAGCAAGACCACCTACACTGCCCAAACACCACTGCACTGCCCTAAACCCTGAAACACTACCCCCAGCGAGACCCCTACACTGCCCGAACACCACCGCACTACCCTAAACCCTGAAACACCACCCCCAGCGAGACCCCCTACACTGCCCAAATACCACTGCCCTAAACCCTGAAACACCACCCCCTGCAAGTCCCCTTACACTGCGCGAACACCACTGCCCTGCCCTAAACCCTGAAACACCACCCCCTGCATGACCTCCTACACTGCCCAAACACCACTGCCCTGCCCTAAACCCTGAAACACCACCCCCTGCATGACCTCCTACACTGCCCGAACACCACTGCACTGCCCTATACCCTGAAACACCATCCCCAGCACGATCCCCTACACTGAGCGAACACCACTGCTTTGCCCTAAACCCTGTAACACCACCCCCAGCACGACCCCCTACTCTGCCCACACACTACTGCTCTGCCCTAAACCCTGAAACACCAGTCCCAGCACGACCCCCTACACTGCCCGAACAACACTGCACTAAACCCTGAAACACCACCACCCAACAAGACCCCATACACTGCCCGAACACCACTGCACTGCCCTAAAGCCTGAAACACCAGCCCCAGCACGACCCCCTACACTGCCCAAACACCACTGCACTGCCCTAAACCCTGAAACCCCAACCCCTGCAAGACCCCCTACTCTGCCCGAACACCACTGCCCCAAACCCTGAAACACCACCCCCTGCAAGACCCCCTACACTGCCCGAACACCACTGCCCTGCCCTAAACCCTGAAACACCAACCCCAGCACGACCCCGTACACTGCCCGAACACCACTGCACTGCCCTAAACCCTGTAACACCACCCCCAGCAAGACCCCCTACACTGCCCGAACACCACTGCACTGCCCTAAAGCCTGAAACACCAGCCCCAGCAACAACCCGTACACTGCCTGAACACCACTGCCCTAAACCCCGAAACATCACCCCCAGCACGACCCCCTACACTGCCCGAACACCACTGCACTGCCCTAAACCCTGAAACACCACCCCCAGCAAGACCCCTACACTGCCCTAAACCCTTAAACACCACCCCAAGCATGACCCCCTACACTGCCCGAACAACACTGCACTACCCTAAACCCTGAATAACCACCCCCAGCACGACCCCCTACACTGCCCGAACACCACTGACCTGCCCTAAACCCTGAAACACCACCCCCAGCATGACCCCTTACACTGTCCGAACACCACTGCACTGCCCTAAACCCTGAAACACCAACCCCAGCAAGACCCCCTACACTGCCCGAACACCACTGCACTGCCCTAAACCCTGAAACACCACCCCCAGCAAGACCCCGTACAATGCCTGAACACCACTGCCCTTAACCCCAAAACATCACCCACAGCACGACCCCCTACACAGCCCGAACATCAGTGCCCTAAACCCTGAAACACCAACCCCAGCACAACCCCTACACTGCCCGAACACCACTGCACTGCCATAAACCCTGAAAAACCTGCCCCAGCACAACTCCCTACACTGCCCGAACACCACTACACTGCCCTAAACCCTGAAACACCAGCCCCAGCACGACAACCTACACTGCCCGAACACCACTGCTCTGCCCTAAATCCTGAAACACCAGCCCCAGAACAACCCCCTACTCTGCCCGAACACCACTGCCCTAAACCCTGAAACACCACCCCCTGCAAGACCCCCTACACTGCCCGAACACCACTGCCCTGCCCTAAACCCTGAAACACCACCCCCAGCACGACCCCCTACACTGCCCAAACACTACTGCCCTAACCCCTGAAACACCGCCCCCAGCAAGACCCCCTACACTGCCCGAACACCACTGCACTGTCCTAAACCCTGAAACAGCACCCCCGGCACGACCCCCTACACTGCCCAAACACCACTGCACTGCCCTAAACCCTGAAACACCACCCCCAGCGAGACCCCCTACACTGCCCGAACACCACTGCACTACCCTAAACCCTGAAACACCACCCCCAGCGAGACCCCCTACACTGCCCAAACACCACTGCCCTAAACCCTGAAACACCACCCCCTGCAAGTCCCCATACACTGCCCGAACACCACTGCCCTGCCCTAAACCCTGAAACACCGCCCCCTGCATGACCTCCTACACTGCCCAAACACCACTGCCCTGCCCTAAACCCTGAAACACCACCCCCTGCACGACCTCCTACACTGCCCGAACACCACTGCACTGCCCTATACCCTGAAACACCACCCCCAGCACGACCCCCTACACTGCGCGAACACCACTGCTTTGCCCTAAACCCTGTAACACCAGCCCCAGCACGACCCCCTACTCTGCCCACATACTACTGCTCTGCCCTAAACCCTGAAACACCAGTCCCAGCACAACCCCCTACACTGCCCGAACAACACTGCACTAAACCCTGAAACACCACCCCCCAACAAGACCCCATACGCTGCCCGAACACCACTGCACTCCCCTAAACCCTGAAACACCACCCCCAGCACGACCCCCTACACTGCCCGAACACCACTGCACTACCCTAAACCCTAAACCACCCCCAACACGACCCCCTACACTGCTCAAACACCACTGCACTGCCGTAAACCCTGAAATACCACCCCCAGCAAGACCCCCTACAATGCCCGAACACCACTGCACTGCCCTAAACCCTGAAACACCACCACCAGCAAAACCCCCTTCACTGCCCTAAACTCTGAAACACCACCCCAAGCATGACCCCCTACACTGCCCAAACAACACTGCACTGCCCTAACCCCTGAATCACCACCCCCAGCATGACCACCTACACTGCCCGAACACCACTGCTCTGCCCTAAACCCTGAAACACCACCCCAGCACGACCCCATACACTGCCCGAAAACCACTGCACTACCCTAAACCCTGAAACACCACCCCCAGCAAGACCACCTACACTGCCCAAACACCACTGCACTGCCCTAAACCCTGAAACACTACCCCCAGCGAGACCCCCTACACTGCCCGAACACCACCGCACTACCCTAAACCCTGAAACACCACCCCCAGCGAGACCCCCTACACTGCCCAGACACCACTGCCCTAAACCCTGAAACACCACCCCCTGCAAGTCCCCCTACACTGCGCGAACACCACTGCCCTGCCCTAAACCCTGAAACACCACCCCCTGCATGACCTCCTACACTGCCCGAACACCACTGCCCTGCCCTAAACCCTGAAACACCACCCCCTGCATGACCTCCTACACTGCCCGAACACCACTGCACTGCCCTATACCCTGAAACACCATCCCCAGCACGATCCCCTACACTGAGCGAACACCACTGCTTTGCCCTAAACCCTGTAACACCACCCCCAGCACGACCCCCTACTCTGCCCACACACTACTGCTCTGCCCTACACCCTGAAACACCAGTCCCAGCACGACCCCCTACACTGCCCGAACAACACTGCACTAAACCCTGAAACACCACCACCCAACAAGACCCCATACACTGCCCGAACACCACTGCACTGCCCTAAACCCTGAAACACCAGCCCCAGCACGACCCCCTACACTGCCTGAACACCACTGCCCTAAAGCCTGAAACACCATCCGCAGCATGACCCCCTACACTGCCCAAACACCACTGCACTGCCCTAAACCCTGAAACCCCAACCCCTGCAAGACCCCCTACTCTGCCCAAACACCACTGCCCCAAACCTTGAAACACCACCCCCTGCAAGACCCCCTACACTGCCCGAACACCACTGCCCTGCCCTAAACCCTGAAACACCAACCCCAGCACGACCCCGTACACTGCCCGAACACCACTGAACTGCCCTAAACCCTGTAACACCACCCCCAGCAAGACCCCCTACACTGCCCGAACACCACTGCAGTGCCCTAAAGCCTGAAACACCAGCCCCAGCAACAACCCGTACACTGCCTGAACACCACTGCCCTAAACCCCGAAACATCACCCCCAGCACGACCCCCTACACTGCCCGAACATCACTGCCTTTTACCCTGAAACACCATCCCCAGCACGACCCCCTACACTGCCCGAACACCACTGCACTGCCCTAATCCCTGAAACATCCCCCCCTGCACGACCCCCTACACTGCCCGAACACCACTGCACTGCCCTATACCCTGAAACACCATCCCCTGCACGACCCCCTACACTGCCCGAACACCACTGCACTGCCCTATACCCTGAAACACCACCCCCAGCACGACCCCCTACACTGCGCGAACACCACTGCTTTGCCCTAAACCCTGAAACACCAGTCCCAGCACGACCCCCTACATTGCCCGAACAACACTGCACTAAACCCTGAAACACCACACTCCAACAAGACCCCCTACACTGCCCTAACACCACTGCACTGCCCTAAACCCTGAAACACCAGCCCCAGCACAGCCCCCTACACTTCCCGAATACCACTGCACTACCCTAAACCTTGAAACACCACCCCCAGCACGACCGCCTACACTGCCCGAACACCACTGCCCTAAAGCCTGAAACACCACCCCCAGCATGACCCCCTACACTGCCCGAACACCACTGCACTGCCCTAAACCCTGAAACACCACCCCCTGCAAGACGCCCTACACTGCCCGAACACCACTGCCCTAAACCCTGAAACACCACCCCCTGCAAGACCCCCTACACTGCCCGAACACCACTGCCCTGCCCTAAACCCTGAAACACCACCCCCTGCACAACCCTACACTGCCCGAACACCACTGCACTGCCCTATACACTGAAACACCACCCCCAGCATGACCCCCTACACTGCCCGAACACCACTGCACTGCCCTAAACCCTGAAATACCAACCCCAGCACGACCCCGTACACTGCCCGAACACCACTGCACTGCCCAAAACCCTGAAACACCACCCCCAGCAAGACCCCCTACACTGCCCAAAACCCTGAAACACCACCCCCAGCAAGACCCCGTACACTGCCTGAACACCACTGCCCTAAACCCCGAAAAATCTCCCCCCGCACGACCCCCTACGCTGCCCAAACATCACTGCCCTAAACCCTGAAACACCATCCCCAGCACGACCCCCTACAGTGCCCGAACACCACTGCACTGCCGTAAACCCTGAAACACCAGCCCCAGCACAACCCCCTACACTGCCCGAACACCATGGCACTGCCCTAAAGCCTGAAACACCACCCCCAGCATGACCCCCTACACTGCCCGAACACCACTGCACTGCCCTAAACCCTGAAACATCCCCCCCTGCACGACCCCCTACACTGCCCGAACACCACTGCACTGCCCTATACCCTGAAACACCACCCCCTGCACGACCCCCTACACTGCGCGAACACCACTGCTTTGCCCTAAACCCTGAAACACCAGTCCCAGCACGACCCCCATACATAGCCCGAACAACACTGCACTAAACCCTGAAACACCACACTCCAACAAGACCCCCTACACTTCCCACATACCACTGCACTACCCTAAACCTTGAAACACCAACCCCAGCACGACCCCTACACTGCCCGAACACCACTGCCCTAAAGCCTCTAACACCACCCCCAGCATGACCCCCTACACTGCCCTTACACCACTGCACTGCCCTAAACCCAGAAACACCACCCCCTGCAAGACCCCCTACACTGCCCGAACACCACTGCCCTAAGCCCTGAAACACCACCCCCTGCAAGACCCCCACAATGCCTGAACACCACTGCCCTGCCCTAAACCCTGAAACACCACCCCCTGCACGACCCCCTACACTGCCTGAACACCACTGCCCTAACCCCTGAAACACCACACCCTGCACGACCCTACACTGCACGAACACCACTGCACTGCCCTATACCCTGAAACACCACGCCCAGCACGACCCCCTACACTGCCCGAACACCACTGTACTGCCCTAAACCCTGAAACACCACCCCCAGCACGACGCCGTACACTGCCCGAACACCACTGCACTGCCCTAAACCCTGAAACACCACCCACAGCATGTCCCCCTACACTGCCCGAACACCACTGCCCTGCCCTAAACCCTGAAACACCAACCACAGCACGAACCCGTACACTGCCTGAACACCACTGCACTGCCCTAAACCCTGTAACACCACCCCAGCAAGACCCCCTACACTGCCCGAACACCACTGCACTGCCCTAAACCCTGAAACACCAGCCCCAGCAACACCCCGTACACTGCCTGAACACCACTGCCCTAAACCCCGAAACATCACCCCTAGCACGACCCCCTACACTGCCCGAACATCACTGCCTTTTACCCTGAAACACCATCCCCAGCACGACCCCCTACACTGCCCGAACACCACTGCACTGCCCTAATCCCTGAAACATCCCCCCCTGCACGACCCCCTACACTGCCCGAACACCACTGCACTGCCCTATACCCTGAAACACCATCCCCTGCACGACCCCCTACACTGCCCGAACACCACTGCACTGCCCTGTACCCTGAAACACCACCGCCAGCACGACCCCCTACACTGCGCGAACACCACTGCCTTGCCCTAAACCCTGAAACACCAGTCCCAGCACGACCCCCTACATTGCCCGAACAACACTGCACTAAACCCTGAAACACCACACTCCAACAAGACCCCCTACACTGCCCTAACACCACTGCACTGCCCTAAACCCTGAAACACCAGCCCCAGCACAGCCCCCTACACTTCCCGAATACCACTGCACTACCCTAAACCTTGAAACACCACCCCCAGCACGACCGCCTACACTGCCCGAACACCACTGCCCTAAAGCCTGAAACACCACCCCCAGCATGACCCCCTACACTGCCTGAACACCACTGCACTGCCCTAAACCCTGAAACACCACCCCCTGCAAGACGCCCTACACTGCCCGAACACCACTGCCCTAAACCCTGAAACACCACCCCCTGCAAGACCCCCTACACTGCCCGAACACCACTGCACTGCCCTAAACCCTGAAACACCACCCCCAGCGAGACCCCCTACACTGCCCGAACACCAATGCACTACCCTAAACCCTGAAACACCACCCCCTGCAAAACCCCCTACACTGCCCGAACACCACTGCCCTGCCCTAAACGCTGAAACACCACCCCTTGCACGACCCCCTACACTGCCCAAACACCACTGCCCTAACCACTGAAACACCACCCCCTGCACGACCCTACACTGCCCGAACACCACTGCACTGCCCTATACCCTGAAACACCACCCCCAGCACGACCCCCTACACTGCCCGAACACCACTGCACTACCCTAAACCCTGAAACACCACCCCAGCACAACACCGTACACTGCCCGAACACCACTGCACTGCCCTAAACCCTGAAACACCACCCCCAGCACGACCCCCTACACTGCCCGAACACCACTGCACTGCCTTAAATCCTGACAGACCATCCCAAGCACGACCCCCCACACTGCCCGAACACCACTGCCCTAAACCGCGAAACACCACCCCAGCACGACCCCCTACACTGCCCGAACACCACTGCCCGAAACACCAGCCCCAGCACGACCCCCCTACACTGCCCTAACACCACTGCACTGCCGTAAACCCTGAAACACCACCCCCAGCAAGACCCCCTACACTGCCCAAACACCACTGCACTGCCCTAAACCCTGAAACACCACCCCCAGCAAGACCCCTACACTGCCCTAAACCCTTAAACACCACCCCAAGCATGACCCCCTACACTGCCCGAACAACACTGCACTACCCTAAACCCTGAATAACCACCCCCAGCACGACCCCCTACACTGCCCGAACACCACTGCCCTGCCCTAAACCCTGAAACACCACCCCCAGCATGACCCCTTACACTGTCTGAACACCACTGCACTGCCCTAAACCCTGAAACACCACCCCCAGCAAGACCCCCTACACTGCCCGAACACCACTGCACTGCCCTAAACCCTGAAACACCACCCCCAGCAAGACCCCGTACAATGCCTGAACACCACTGCCCTTAACCCTAAAACATCACCCACAGCACGACCCCCTACACAGCCCGAACATCACTGCCCTAAACCCTGAAACACCAACCCCAGCACAACCCCCTACACTGCCCGAACACCACTGCACTGCCATAAACCCTGAAAAACCTGCCTCAGCACAACCCCCTACACTGCCCGAACACCACTACACTCCCCTAAACCCTGAAACACCAGCCCCAGCACGACACCCTACACTGCCCCAACACCACTGCTCTGCCCTAAATCCTGAAACACCAGCCCCAGAACAACCCCCTACTCTGCCCGAACACCACTGCCCTAAACCCTGAAACACCACCCCCTGCAAGACCCCCTACACTGCCCGGACACCACTGCCCTGCCCTAAACCCTGAAACGCCATCCCCTGCACGACCCCCTACACTGCCCAAACACCACTGCCCTAACCCCTGAAACACCGCCCCCAGCAAGACCCCCTACACTGCCCGAACACCACTGCACTGTCCTCAACCCTGAAACAGCACCCCCAGCACGACCCCCTACACTGCCCGAACACCACTGCACTGCCCTAAACCCTGAAACACCACCCCCAGCATGACCCCCTACACTGCCCGAACACCACTGCACTGCCCTAAACCCTAAACCACCCCCAAAACGACCCCCTACACTGCTCGAACACCACTGCACTGCCCTAAACCCTGAAACACCACCCCCAGCAAAACCCCCTACACTGCCCTAAACCCTGAAACACCACCCAAAGCATAAACCCCTACACTGCCCGAACAACACTGCACTGCCCCAAACCCTGAATCACCACCCCCAGCACGACCCCCTACACTGCCCGAACACCACTGCACTGCCCTAAACCCTAAAACACCACCCCAGCACGACCCCATACACTGCCCGAACACCACTGCACTACCCTAAACCCTGAAACACCCCCCCCAGCAAGACCCCCTACACTGCCCAAACACCACTGCACTGCCCTAAACCCTGAAACACCACCCCCAGCGGGACCCCCTACACTGCCCGAACACCACTGCACTACCCTAAACCCTGAAACACCACCCCCAGCGAGACTTCCTACACTGCCCAAACACCACTGCCCTAAACCCTGAAACACCACCCCCTGCATGTCCCCCTACACTGCCCGAACACCACTGCCCTGCCCTAAACCCTGAAACACCGCCCCCTGCATGACCTCCTACACTGCCCAAACACCACTGCCCTGCCCTAAACCCTGAAACACCACCCCCTGCACAACCTCCTACACTGCCCGAACACCACTGCACTGCCCTATACCCTGAAACACCACCCCCAGCACGACCCCCTACACTGCGCGAACACCACTGCTTTGCCCTAAACCCTGTAACACCAGCCCCAGCACGACCCCCTACTCTGCCCACACACTACTGCTCTGCCCTAAACCCTGAAACACCAGTCCCAGCACGACCCCCTACACTGCCCGAACAACACTGCACTAAACCCTGAAACACCACCCCCCAACAAGACCCCATACGCTGCCCGAACACCACTGCACTGCCCTAAACCCTGAAACACCACCCCCAGCACGACCCCCTACACTGCTCGAACACCACTGCACTGCCCTAAACCCTAAACCACCCCCAACACGACCCCCTACACTGCTCAAACACCACTGCACTGCTGTAAACCCTGAAACACCACCCCCAGCAAGACCCCCTACAATGCCCGAACACCACTGCACTGCCCTAAACCCTGAAACACCACCCCCAGCAAAACCCCCTTCACTGCCCTAAACTCTGAAACACCACCCCAAGCATGACCCCCTACACTGCCCGAACAACACTGCACTGCCCTAAACCCTGAATCACCACCCCCAGCATGACCCCCTACACTGCCCGAACACCACTGCACTGCCCTAAACCCTGAAACACCACCCCAGCACGACCCCATACACTGCCCGAACACCACTGCACTACCCTAAACCCTGAAACACCACCCCCAGCAAGACCACCTACACTGCCAACACCACTGCACTGCCCTAAACCCTGAAACACCACCCCCAGCGAGACCCCCTACACTGCCCAAACACCACTGCCCTAAACCCTGAAACACCACCCCCTGCAAGTCCCCCTACACTGCGCGAACACCACTGCCCTGCCCTAAACCCTGAAACACCACCCCCTGCATGACCTCCTACACTGCCCGAACACCACTGCCCTGCCCTAAACCCTGAAACACCACCCCCTGCATGACCTCCTACACTGCCCGAACACCACTGCACTGCCCTATACCCTGAAACACCATCCCCAGCACGATCCCCTACACTGCACGAACACCACTGCTTTGCCCTAAACCCTGTAACACCACCCCCAGCATGACCCCCTACTCTGCCCACACACTACTGCTCTGCCCTAAACCCTGAAACACCAGTCCCAGCACGACCCCCTACACTGCCCGAACAACACTGCACTAAACCCTGAAACACCACCACCCAACAAGACCCCATACACTGCCCGAACACCACTGCACTGCCCTAAACCCTGAAACACCAGCCCCAGCATGACCCCCTACACTGCCTGAACACCACTGCCCTAAAGCCTGAAACACCATCTGCAGCATGACCCCCTACACTGCCCAAACACCACTGCACTGCCCTAAACCCTGAAACCCCAACCCCTGCAAGACCCCCTACTCTGCCCGAACACCACTGCCCCAAACCCTGAAACACCACCCCCTGCAAGACCCCCTACACTGCCCAAACACCACTGCCCTGCCCTAAACCCTGAAACACCAACCCCAGCACGACCCCGTACACTGCCCGAACACCACTGCACTGCCCTAAACCCTGCAACACCACCCCCAGCAAGACCCCCTACACTGCCCGAACACCACTGCACTGCCCTAAACCCTGAAACACCAGCCCCAGCAACACCCCGTACAATGCCTGAACACCACTGCCCTTAACCCCAAAACATCATCCACAGCACGACCCCCTACACAGCCCGAACATCAGTGCCCTAAACCCTGAAACACCACCCCCAGCGAGACCCCCTAGACTGCCCGAACACCACCGCACTACCCTAAACCCTGAAACACCACCCCCAGCGAGACCCCCTACACTGCCCAAACACCACTGCCCTAAACCCTGAAACACCACCCCCTGCAAGTCCCCCTACACTGCGCGAACACCACTGCCCTGCCCTAAACCCTGAAACACCACCCCCTGCAGGACCTCCTACACTGCCCGAACACCACTGCCCTGCCCTAAACCCTGAAACACCACCCCCTGCATGACCTCCTACACTGCCCGAACACCACTGCACTGCCCTATACCCTGAAACACCATCCCCAGCACGATCCCCTACACTGCGCGAACACCACTGCTTTGCCCTAAACCCTGTAACACCACCCCCAGCACCACCCCCTACTCTGCCCACACACTACTGCTCTGCCCTAAACCCTGAAACACCAGTCCCAGCACGACCCCCTACACTGCCCGAACAACACTGCACTAAACCCTGAAACACCACCACCCAACAAGACCCCATACACTGCCCGAACACCACTGCACTGCCCTAAACCCTGAAACACCAGCCCCAGCACGACCCCCTACACTGCCTGAACACCACTGCCCTAAAGCCTGAAACACCATCCGCAGCATGACCCCCTACACTGCCCAAACACCACTGCACTGCCCTAAACCCTGAAACCCCAACCCCTGCAAGACCCCCTACTCTGCCCGAACACCACTGCCCCAAACCCTGAAACACCACCCCCTGCAAGACCCCCTACACTGCCCGAACACCACTGCCCTGCCCTAAACCCTGAAACACCAACCCCAGCACGACCCCGTACACTGCCCGAACACCACTGCACTGCCCTAAACCTTGCAACACCACCCCCAGCAAGACCCCCTACACTGCCCGAACACCACTGCACTGCCCTAAACCCTGAAACACCAGCCCCAGCAACACCCCGTACACTGCCTGAACACCACTGCCCTAAACCCCGAAACATCACCCCCAGCACGACCCCCTACACTGCCCGAACATCACTGCCTTTTACCCTGAAACACCATCCCCAGCACGACCCCCTACACTGCCCGAACACCACTGCACTGCCCTAATCCCTGAAACATCCCCCCTGCACGACCCCCTACACTGCCCGAACACCACTGCACTGCCTTATACCCTGAAACACCATCCCCTGCACGACCCCCTACACTGCCCGAACACCACTGCATTGCCCTATACCCTGAAACACCACCCCCAGCACGACCCCCTACACTGCGCGAACACCACTGCTTTGCCCTAAACCCTGAAACACCAGTCCCAGCACGACCCCCTACATTGCCCGAACAACACTGCACTAAACCCTGAAACACCACACTCCAACAAGACCCCCTACACTGCCCTAACACCACTGCACTGCCCTAAACCCTGAAACACCAGCCCCAGCACAGCCCCCTACACTTCCCGAATACCACTGCACTACCCTAAACCTTGAAACACCACCCCCAGCACGACCGCCTACACTGCCCGAACACCACTGCCCTAAAGCCTGAGACACCACCCCCAGCATGACCCCCTACACTGCCCGAACACCACTGCACTGCCCTAAACCCTGAAACACCACCCCCTGCAAGACGACCTACACTGCCCGAACACCACTGCCCTAAACCCTGAAACACCACCCCCTGCAAGACCCCCTACACTGCCCGAACACCACTGCCCTGCCCTAAACCCTGAAACACCACCCCCTGCACGACCCTACACTGCCCGAACACCACTGCACTGCCCTATACACTGAAACACCACCTCCAGCATGACCCCCTACACTGCCCGAACACCACTGCCCTAACCCCTGAAACACCGCCCCCAGCAAGACCCCCTACACTGCCCGAACACCACTGCACTGTCCTAAACCCTGAAACAGCACCCCCAGCACGACCCCCTACACTGCCCAAACACCACTGCACTGCCCTAAACCCTGAAACACCACCCCCAGCGAGACCCCCTACACTGCCCGAACACTACTGCACTACCCTAAACCCTGAAACACCACCCCCAGCGAGACCCCCTACACTGCCCAAACACCACTGCCCTAAACCCTGAAACACCACCCCCTGCAAGTCCCCATACACTGCCCGAACACCACTGCCCTGCCCTAAACCCTGAAACACCGCCCCCTGCATGACCTCCTACACTGCCCAAACACCACTGCCCTGCCCTAAACCCTGAAACACCACCCCCTGCACGACCTCCTACACTGCCCGAACACCACTGCACTGCCCTATACCCTGAAACACCACCCCAGCACGACCCCCTACACTGCGCGAACACCACTGCTTTGCCCTAAACCCTGTAACACCAGCCCCAGCACGACCCCCTACTCTGCCCACATACTACTGCTCTGCCCTAAACCCTGAAACACCAGTCCCAGCACAACCCCCTACACTGCCCGAACAACACTGCACTAAACCCTGAAACACCACCCCCCAACAAGACCCCATACGCTGCCCGAACACCACTGCACTCCCCTAAACCCTGAAACACCACCCCCAGCACGACCCCCTACACTGCCCGAACACCACTGCACTACCCTAAACCACCCCCAACACGACCCCCTACACTGCTCAAACACCACTGCACTGCCGTAAACCCTGAAATACCACCCCCAGCAAGACCCCCTACAATGCCCGAACACCACTGCACTGCCCTAAACCCTGAAACACCACCCCCAGCAAAACCCCCTTCACTGCCCTAAACTCTGAAACACCACCCCAAGCATGACCCCATACACTGCCCGAACAACACTGCACTGCCCTAACCCCTGAATCACCACCCCCAGCATGACCACCTACACTGCCCGAACACCACTGCTCTGCCCTAAACCCTGAAACACCACCCCAGCACGACCCCATACACTGCCCGAACACCACTGCACTACCCTAAACCCTGAAACACCACCCCCAGCAAGACCACCTACACTGCCCAAACACCACTGCACTGCCCTAAACCCTGAAACACCACCCCCAGCGAGACCCCCTACACTGCCCGAACACCACCGCACTACCCTAAACCCTGAAACACCACCCCCAGCGAGACCCCCTACACTGCCCAAACACCACTGCCCTAAACCCTGAAACACCACCCCCTGCAAGTCCCCCTACACTGCGCAAACACCACTGCCCTGCCCTAAACCCTGAAACACCACCCCCTGCATGACCTCCTACACTGCCCGAACACCACTGCCCTGCCCTAAACCCTGAAACACCACCCCCTGCATGACCCCCTACACTGCCCGAACACCACTGCCCTAAACCCTGAAACACCACCCCCTGCAAGTCCCCCTACACTGCGCGAACACCACTGCCCTGCCCTAAACCCTGAAACACCACCCCCTGCATGACCTCCTACACTGCCCGAACACCACTGCCCTGCCCTAAACCCTGTAACACCACCCCCAGCACGACCCCCTACTCTGCCCACACACTACTGCTCTGCCCTAAACACTGAAACACCAGTCCCAGCACGACCCCCTACACTGCCCGAACAACACTGCACTAAACCCTGAAACACCACCACCCAACAAGACCCCATACACTGCCCGAACACCACTGCACTGCCCTAAACCCTGAAACACCAGCCCCAGCACGACCCCCTACACTGCCTGAACACCACTGCCCTAAAGCCTGAAACACCATCCGCAGCATGACCCCCTACACTGCCCAAACACCACTGCACTGCCCTAAACCCTGAAACCCCAACCCCTGCAAGACCCCCTACTCTGCCCGAACACCACTGCCCCAAACCCTGAAACACCACCCCCTGCAAGACCCCCTACACTGCCCGAACACCACTGCCCTGCCCTAAACCCTGAAACACCAACCCCAGCACGACCCCGTACACTGCCCGAACACCACTGCACTGCCCTAAACCCTGTAACACCACCCCCAGCAAGACCCCCTACACTGCCCGAACACCACTGCACTGCCCTAAAGCCTGAAACACCAGCCCCAGCAACACCCCGTACACTGCCTGAACACCACTGCCCTAAACCCCGAAACATCACCCCCAGCACGACCCCCTACACTGCCCGAACATCACTGCCTTTTACCCTGAAACACCATCCCCAGCACGACCCCCTACACTGCCCGAACACCACTGCACTGCCCTATACCCTGAAACACCATCCCCTGCACGACCCCCTACACTGCCCGAACACCACTGCACTGCCCTATACCCTGAAACACCACCCCCAGCACGACCCCCTACACTGCGCGAACACCACTGCTTTGCCCTAAACCCTGAAACACCAGTCCCAGCACGACCCCCTACATTGCCCGAACAACACTGCACTAAACCCTGAAACACCACACTCCAACAAGACCCCCTACACTGCCCTAACACCACTGCACTGCCCTAAACCCTGAAACACCAGCCCCAGCACAGCCCCCTACACTTCCCGAATACCACTGCACTACCCTAAACCTTGAAACACCACCCCCAGCACGACCGCCTACACTGCCCGAACACCACTGCCCTAAATCCTGAAACACCACCCCCAGCATGACCCCCTACACTGCCCGAACACCACTGCACTGCCCTAAACCCTGAAACACCACCCCCTGCAAGACGCCCTACACTGCCCGAACACCACTGCCCTAAACCCTGAAACACCACCCCCTGCAAGACCCCCTACACTGCCCGAACACCACTGCCCTGCCCTAAACCCTGAAACACCACCCCCTGCACGACCCTACACTGCCCGAACACCACTGCACTGCCCTATACACTGAAACACCACCCCCAGCATGACCCCCTACACTGCCCGAACACCACTGCACTGCCCTAAACCCTGAAATACCAACCCCAGCACGACCCCGTACACTGCCCGAACACCACTGCACTGCCCTAAACCCTGAAACACCACCCCCAGCAAGACCCCCTACACTTCCCGAACACCACTGCACTGCCCAAAACCCTGAAACACCACCCCCCAGCAAGACCCCGTACACTGCCTGAACACCACTGCCCTAAACCCCGAAAAATCTCCCCCCGCACGACCCCCTACGCTGCCCGAACATCACTGCCCTAAACCCTGAAACACCATCCCCAGCACGACCCCCTACAGTGCCCGAACACCACTGCACTGCCGTAAACCCTGAAACACCAGCCCCAGCACAACCCCCTACACTGCCCGAACACCATGGCACTGCCCTAAAGCCTGAAACACCACCCCCAGCATGACCCCCTACACTGCCCGAACACCACTGCACTGCCCTAAACCCTGAAACATCCCCCCCTGCACGACACCCTACACTGCCCGAACACCACTGCACTGCCCTATACCCTGAAACACCACCCCCTGCACGACCCCCTACACTGCGCGAACACCACTGCTTTGCCCTAAACCCTGAAACACCAGTCCCAGCACGACCCCCTACATAGCCCGAACAACACTGCACTAAACCCTGAAACACCACACTCCAACAAGACCCCCTACACTTCCCACATACCACTGCACTACCCTAAACCTTGAAACACCAACCCCAGCACGACCCCTACACTGCCCGAACACCACTGCCCTAAAGCCTCTAACACCACCCCCAGCATGACCCCCTACACTGCCCTTACACCACTGCACTGCCCTAAACCCAGAAACACCACCCCCTGCAAGACCCCCTACACTGCCCGAACACCACTGCCCTAAGCCCTGAAACACCACCCCCTGCAAGACCCCCTACAATGCCTGAACACCACTGCCCTGCCCTAAACCCTGAAACACCACCCCCTGCACGACCCCCTACACTGCCTGAACACCACTGCCCTAACCCCTGAAACACCACACCCTGCACGACCCTACACTGCACGAACACCACTGCACTGCCCTATACCCTGAAACACCACGCCCAGCACGACCCCCTACACTGCCCGAACACCACTGTACTGCCCTAAACCCTGAAACACCACCCCCAGCACAACGCCGTACACTGCCCGAACACCACTGCACTGCCCTAAACCCTGAAACACCACCCACAGCATGTCCCCCTACACTGCCCGAACACCACTGCCCTGCCCTAAACCCTGAAACACCAACCACAGCACGACCCCGTACACTGCCTGAACACCACTGCACTGCCCTAAACCCTGTAACACTACCCCAGCAAGACCCCCTATACTGCCCGAACACCACTGCACTGCCCTAAACCCTGAAACACCAGCCCCAGCAACACCCCGTACACTGCCTGAACACCACTGCCCTAAACCCCGAAACATCACCCCCAGCACGACCCCCTACACTGCCCGAACATCACTGCCTTTTACCCTGAAACACCATCCCCAGCACGACCCCCTACACTGCCCGAACACCACTGCACTGCCCTAATCCCTGAAACATCCCCCCCTGCACGACCCCCTACACTGCCCGAACACCACTGCACTGCCCTATACCCTGAAACACCATCCCCTGCACGACCCCCTACACTGCCCGAACACCACTGCACTGCCCTGTACCCTGAAACACCACCCCCAGCACGACCCCCTACACTGCGGGAACACCACTGCCTTGCCCTAAACCCTGAAACACCAGTCCCAGCACGACCCCCTACATTGCCCGAACAACACTGCACTAAACCCTGAAACACCACACTCCAACAAGACCCCCTACACTGCCCTAACACCACTGCACTGCCCTAAACCCTGAAACACCAGCCCCAGCACAGCCCCCTACACTTCCCGAATACCACTGCACTACCCTAAACCTTGAAACACCAGCCCCAGCACGACCGCCTACACTGCCCGAACACCACTGCACTGCCCTAAACCCTGAAACACCACCCCCTGCAAGACGCCCTACACTGCCCGAACACCACTGCCCTAAAGCCTGAAACACCACCCCCAGCATGACCCCCTACACTGCCCGAACACCACTGCACTGCCCTAAACCCTTAAACACCACCCCCTGCAAGACGCCCTACACTGCCCGAACACCACTGCCCTAAACCCTGAAACACCACCCCCTGCAAGACCCCCTACACTGCCCGAACACCACTGCACTGCCCTAAACCCTGAAACACCACCCCCAGCGAGACCCCCTACACTGCCCGAACACCAATGCACTACCCTAAACCCTGAAACACCACCCCCTGCAAAACCCCCTACACTGCCCGAACACCACTGCCCTGCCCTAAACGCTGAAACACCACCCCTTGCACGACCCCCTACACTGCCCAAACACCACTGCCCTAACCACTGAAACACCACCCCCTGCACGACCCTACACTGCCCGAACACCACTGCACTGCCCTATACCCTGAAACACCACCCCCAGCACGACCCCCTACACTGCCCGAACACCACTGCACTACCCTAAACCCTGAAACACCACCCCAGCACAACACCGTACACTGCCCGAACACCACTGCACTGCCCTAAACCCTGAAACACCACCCCCAGCACGACCCCCTACACTGCCCGAACACCACTGCACTGCCTTAAATCCTGACAGACTATCCCAAGCACGACCCCCTACACTGCCCGAACACCACTGCCCTAAACCGCGAAACACCACCCCAGCACGACCCCCTACACTGCCCGAACACCACTGCCCGAAACACCAGCCCCAGCGCGACCCCCCTACACTGCCCTAACACCACTGCACTGCCGTAAACCCTGAAACACCACCCCCAGCAAGACCCCCTACACTGCCCAAACACCACTGCACTGCCCTAAACCCTGAAACACCACCCCCAGCAAGACCCCTACACTGCCCTAAACCCTTAAACACCACCCCAAGCATGACCCCCTACACTGCCCGAACAACACTGCACTATCCTAAACCCTGAATAACCACCCCCAGCACGACCCCCTACACTGCCCGAACACCACTGCCCTGCCCTAAACCCTGAAACACCACCCCCAGCATGACCCCTTACACTGTCCGAACACCACTGCACTGCCCTAAACCCTGAAACACCACCCCCAGCAAGACCCCCTACACTGCCCGAACACCACTGCACTGCCCTAAACCCTGAAACACCACCCCCAGCAAGACCCCGTACAATGCCTGAACACCACTGCCCTTAACCCTAAAACATCACCCACAGCACGACCCCCTACACAGCCCGAACATCACTGCCCTAAACCCTGAAACACCAACCCCAGCACAACCCCCTACACTGCCCGAACACCACTGCACTGCCATAAACCCTGAAAAACCTGCCTCAGCACAACCCCCTACACTGCCCGAACACCACTACACTGCCCTAAACCCTGAAACACCAGCCCCAGCACGACACCCTACACTGCCCGAACACCACTGCTCTGCCCTAAATCCTGAAACACCAGCCCCAGAACAACCCCCTACTCTGCCCGAACACCACTGCCCTAAACCCTGAAACACGACCCCCTGCAAGACCCCCTACACTGCCCGGACACCACTGCCCTGCCCTAAACCCTGAAACGCCATCCCCTGCACGACCCCCTACACTGCCCAAACACCACTGCCCTAACCCCTGAAACACCGCCCCCAGCAAGACCCCCTACACTGCCCGAACACCACTGCACTGTCCTCAACCCTGAAACAGCACCCCCAGCACGACCCCCTACACTGCCCGAACACCACTGCACTGCCCTAAACCCTGAAACACCACCCCCAGCATGACCCCCTACACTGCCCGAACACCACTGCACTGCCCTAAACCCTAAACCACCCCCAGCACGACCCCCTACACTGCCCGAACACCACTGCACTACCCTAAACCCTGAAACACCACCCCAGCACAACACCGTACACTGCCCGAACACCACTGCACTGCCCTAAACCCTGAAACACCACCCCCAGCACGACCCCCTACACTGCCCGAACACCACTGCACTGCCTTAAATCCTGACAGACCATCCCAAGCACGACCCCCTACACTGCCCGAACACCACTGCCCTAAACCGCAAAACACCACCCCAGCACGAACCCCTACACTGCCCGAACACCACTGCCCGAAACACCAGCCCCAGCGCGACCCCCCTACACTGCCCTAACACCACTGCACTGCCGTAAACCCTGAAACACCACCCCCAGCAAGACCCCCTACACTGCCCAAACACCACTGCACTGCCCTAAACCCTGAAACACCACCCCCAGCAAGACCCCTACACTGCCCTAAACCCTTAAACACCACCCCAAGCATGACCCCCTACACTGCCCGAACAACACTGCACTATCCTAAACCCTGAATAACCACCCCCAGCACGACCCCCTACACTGCCCGAACACCACTGCCCTGCCCTAAACCCTGAAACACCACCCCCAGCATGACCCCTTACACTGTCCGAACACCACTGCACTGCCCTAAACCCTGAAACACCACCCCCAGCAAGACCCCCTACACTGCCCGAACACCACTGCACTGCCCTAAACCCTGAAACACCACCCCCAGCAAGACCCCGTACAATGCCTGAACACCACTGCCCTTAACCCTAAAACATCACCCACAGCACGACCCCCTACACAGCCCGAACATCACTGCCCTAAACCCTGAAACACCAACCCCAGCACAACCCCCTACACTGCCCGAACACCACTGCACTGCCATAAACCCTGAAAAACCTGCCTCAGCACAACCCCCTACACTGCCCGAACACCACTACACTGCCCTAAACCCTGAAACACCAGCCCCAGCACGACACCCTACACTGCCCGAACACCACTGCTCTGCCCTAAATCCTGAAACACCAGCCCCAGAACAACCCCCTACTCTGCCCGAACACCACTGCCCTAAACCCTGAAACACGACCCCCTGCAAGACCCCCTACACTGCCCGGACACCACTGCCCTGCCCTAAACCCTGAAACGCCATCCCCTGCACGACCCCCTACACTGCCCAAACACCACTGCCCTAACCCCTGAAACACCGCCCCCAGCAAGACCCCCTACACTGCCCGAACACCACTGCACTGTCCTCAACCCTGAAACAGCACCCCCAGCACGACCCCCTACACTGCCCGAACACCACTGCACTGCCCTAAACCCTGAAACACCACCCCCAGCATGACCCCCTACACTGCCCGAACACCACTGCACTGCCCTAAACCCTAAACCACCCCCAAAATGACCCCCTACACTGCTCAAACACCACTGCACTGCCCTAAACCCTGAAACACCACCCCCAGCAAAACCCCCTACACTGCCCTAAACCCTGAAACACCACCCCAAGCATAAACCCCTACACTGCCCGAACAACACTGCACTGCCCCAAACCCTGAATCACCACCCCCAGCACGACCCCCTACACTGCCCGAACACCACTGCACTGCCCTAAACCCTGAAACACCACCCCAGCACGACCCCATACACTGCCCGAACACCACTGCACTACCCTAAACCCTGAAACACCCCCCCCAGCAAGACCCCCTACACTGCCCAAACACCACTGCACTGCCCTAAACCCTGAAACACCACCCCCAGCGAGACCCCCTACACTGCCCGAACACCACTGCACTACCCTAAGCCCTGAAACACCACCCCCAGCGAGACCCCCTACACTGCCCAAACACCACTGCCCTAAACCCTGAAACATCACCCCATGCATGTCCCCCTACACTGCCCGAACACCACTGCCCTGCCCTAAACCCTTGTTAGAAATGGGATTTCTGGCTGGCTAAGGCTTGCGCCAAAGTCAGGCAGAAACCGCCACTCTAGTCAGGGCAAGGAAGTTACACGCCAAAGATAACCCCTGCTCACCCCCTTGGTAGCTTGGCACGAGCAGTCAGGCTTATCTCTGAGGCGATGTGTAAAGCGTTTGCGCGCGCACCCAGCAACAACACCCAAGGCCCACCACAAAGGAAACTCCACACAAGGTATTCTATAAAAATAGCCTTTGTATTATACACAACACATCAGATAAAAACACACACTTTACAATGTGCCAACAGGCACGGGCAGAATTTACAAGGGATTATATATACAGGGGACAGGGCCACATGGACCCCTGTCAGGAATTAGCACTTTGTAGAAATTAGCACTTAGAACATAGGAATAAAACATTCAGAGGTGTAGCGCACAAGGAACACATGATGCATGAAAACATTCAGAGGTGTAGAGCAAAAGGAAACACATGATGCATGAAAACATTCAGAGGTGTAGAGCAAAAGGAAACACATGATGCATGAAAACATTCAGAGGTGTAGAGCAAAAGGGACACACATAAGCCACCACCTGTGGCAGTCCCTAGGCCAACTGGCCTTTGTCCAAGCTTAGGACGCTGTCTCAGGCAAGCTGCGCCAGCTGCGCAAGCCAAAGAGCAATTTCTTCCCAACCTAAACGTTGCAGCTGCCCACTAAGTGCTGGGCAGCTGTAGAATGAATCTCAGGCACTTTGCGTGCCTCTGGAGCCCTCTCTGGGCGCTGGCTATCAACAATGCCTTCGAGAGCCTTCGTGGCTCTGTACCCCCGATGCCCCACAACGTTGGAGCCTCGCTGGGCTCGAGAACAATGTGCCAACTTTTGGAGCCTCACTGGGCTCTCCCGAAGTACCCCCCCGGTCGTTGGAGCGTCAGCGCTCTAATATGGGCAAGCCCCCTCTCGTTGGAGCCTCACGGGGCTCGTGAGCACAGCCCCCTGCACCCCCCAGCACATGCGCGGAGTCCCCCAGCCCTCTCGACACTCACCGGCTGTTCGGGGGACTCCCGCGTCGTCTCCGATCCGATGGGGAGGCTCCGAGGCTTCTGGACACCGCGGAAGGGGCAGGCACCGACAACGTGCCTCGCGCCCCCTCCACACAAGCTCCGACCGTGCTCCTCCCTTCCTCTGGTCACCCGGGGCTCTCCCTCGCTCTCGGGAGCCCCGGTGGGAGACACACGCTTCCTCCGCTTCCAGACTCGCGCCGCGGCTTCGTTCTCGAGGCCCCGATCACGTGGGCCACACCCCCTCCCGCTGGACCAATCACAGTGCGGCAGGGGGATGACGCGACCGGGAACTCCGGGCTGCAGCGGTGATCGTTTCCGTGATAAGAGGGGTAGGCTCCCTCGATAAAGGCAATCTTTGGCGGGGCAAATGCCGGGTGGGCACCGGCCCTTAAAATACGAAAATAAGCGGGGTGGCACCCGTAAGCTGAAAAGCGCTCACAGCGCTATAAAGTCACGCACAGCGCTCCCAGCGCTGAAAAGCCCCACAAGCGCTCCCAGGCGCTACAAAGAGAGCCAGTCCAGCAAAACAGCGTTCTAAAGCCCATAAAGCGCTCCCAGGCGCTGCAGGTCAAAAAAAAAGGTCCAGTAAGTCCATCTGGCATCCAGGGGCTGGGCAGGGCCCAGGGAGGCAAGCCTTCCCCTGGGCCCCAGCAGCAGTATGCCCCTGGTAGATTCGAGTTTGGAACAAGAACATTTTGTAAGGGGACACAGCCCCTTTTTATACACCAAATCCCTTTGTTCTGGGTTCAGGGTGAGGGGGAAAACCAGTCGCAGCTGGTTGGGGAGCACCCTTGATGTGCTCAGCCCCTCACTCTATTCACTGGCAGGGCTAGGGTCATTAGACGCACCACAGGGGCCGGCGCCAGCATTGTGTGGGGGAAGCCCTGTCCTATTCAGGACCCAGGTACACTCCTCCCCAGCCATCAACATGCTAACTCCCCATTCACCACTGGGTGACTCCTCCTGACTCTGGGGAATTCCCTAGTCCGTCACCTGACCTCACCAGCCAATCATCAGACAAGCCACACATTTCAGACTGCACACTGAAGTGCCCACTTCTAGAAGTGGCACTTCCACACCAGGTACATGCACGCCGCACACATCAACGCGCAGCATTCACTCACACGAGTCCGCACATACCAAACACGGGCCTGCACACCCCACGCATCAGGAACTACCGGGACATCTACATTCCCCCATGCATTCCTATGGGAGGGCAGGCCAACCTCACAACACGCACGCACTTTACCCTGGGACACAGCGGTAAAGTGTGCAGAAACCCAAAATCACTACACCAAGTTACCAATTACAAGCAAAAAGTTTCGGGGGGAACCTGCCAGAAGGGCCAAGTCCAACACAACCCCCTTCCAGCCAAAACGCAGGGCAGACCAATCACCACCGTGATGGTCTTCCCTGCTTGGGGCGATAGAACACGGACGCAGGCCCGCACTGCAGGGACACTCTCCGGTTCTACGCCCTTCTCCATCAACATGGTTCCATCTGAAAAAAAAAACAACCGAAAAGAACTCAGGCCCAACTAGGCTACCCCACTGGTACTACCTAGTTGTCCACGGCCAGGACCAGGCCCTAGGCCACCCAGATACCACTGGTCCTTGCCAAACCCAGAGTGGGGGGTAGTAACCCCTGGCATACAAGCCATTCTCCACTCTCCCTCTCAGTGTAGTTCCCAACTACCACTGATCCTTCAACCTAGGGTCCGCACCCTCAGGCTGACCAGAGGTCACGGGCAAGAATGCCCCACCCTACCTCTACTTCTGGGGTTCCGCACCCTCCCAGGGAAGCACCCACCAGAACACAACTCTCCCACCAGTTTAGGACCTCTCTCCACCAACTGGTCTACCACCTGGGATCCAAGGGGTCAGAGGCGAGGACTCCCTCCCTCTGCACCCCCTTCCACTGTAGAGCAGGGTCTCTTCACCTAAGATGAGCCCCACCTGCCCTCAGGACTACAGCTGCCCTTACGTCCAGATCCGGAAACACCGACTACTGGCTCCCCAACCGAGGGACGTACCCTTTGGTCAGATGCCTGGCGAACCAGGACTTAACGAGGGTGACCCATAACTAATGGGTCATGTGACAGTCTGCCTGGCGCTGATCTCACTACCTCCTGTCCATCTGACAGTGCGTGCAGACCCCCCAGGACAGAAGTGGCGACACCACGGTCACTCAGTGGCGACACAGCCCTCCCGGCTGGTCCCTGACCTACTGGTTCCCACTGGGGAATCCCTCCCCCTCTCACCCCTCCCTCTGGACTTCCGCACCCTCCCAACTGGAGCGGTACCGCCAGACACCAGGACTACTGGAGGTCTGATTACAGACGCTCCACGTCCTCTAGACACTGGGAGATCCTCCTCAAGTGACCTATTGGTACAGCCTAGGCCCCCGACCTGATGTTCCCTAAAGAAACCATCCAGGCCCTGACACTGGGTTTCGGGCACCTGGAGACACGCAGTCCCACCCACTCCTTCTCCGCAGAGACAGGCCGTGAGCCCCTACACCGAGACCTAGCTGGGCTACTCTGAACCTCTTCCACCACGCTGGGCTGGAAGACACCTCAGCCACTACTTTTGGAATCACTCCCCAATGCAAGTTCCCTATCCCAGAGAACTCACACCCAATCAACCAGCAAGCTCCTTATTTCAGAGAACTCACACCAAAGAATTCAGCAAGCTCCTTATTTCAGAGAACTCACACCATTCATCCACAGACACACCCCCCAGACTAGTAAGACAGTTTCTACCGCCCCTGATTTCTCAACCTGACCACCACGTGACACAGGTACTATTACTCTGGGAACTGGGAATGGGACATTCACATTCATCCAGCGCATTACACATTCATCCCCAAACCCCTCCCAAGACTGGTAAGACAGTTTCTACCGCCCCTGATTTCTCAACCTGACCACCACGTGACACAGGTACCACTACCCCTGGAACTGGAAATGGGAATACAAACACTGGACACACATCTGCTGCCACCACTGGATCCCACCCTCTGGTGAATCCAGAAAACACAATGCACTAAGGGGGATGATCTACCCTCCCGAGCTAGGGACACCTAACTCACAGTGCACAAGAAACACATTTCCAAAGAAATGACATTTAAAAGCAAACTTTAAAACAATAATCCCTATACCATGTGATTTATCTAAATGCAGAGTTTTGTAGTGCGGCCAGTTGCCGCTGCGGTACAGCGCAAACGCAAGTCCAAATCCCACCGCTGATCACCAATGTTAGAAATGGGATTTCTGGCTGGCTAAGGCTTGCGCCAAAGTCAGGCAGAAACCGCCACTCTAGTCAGGGCAAGGAAGTTACACGCCAAAGATAACCCCTGCTCACCCCCTTGGTAGCTTGGCACGAGCAGTCAGGCTTATCTCTGAGGCGATGTGTAAAGCGTTTGCGCGCGCACCCAGCAACAACACCCAAGGCCCACCACAAAGGAAACTCCACACAAGGTATTCTATAAAAATAGCCTTTGTATTATACACAACACATCAGATAAAAACACACACTTTACAATGTGCCAACAGGCACGGGCAGAATTTACAAGGGATTATATATACAGGGGACAGGGCCACATGGACCCCTGTCAGGAATTAGCACTTTGTAGAAATTAGCACTTAGAACATAGGAATAAAACATTCAGAGGTGTAGCGCACAAGGAACACATGATGCATGAAAACATTCAGAGGTGTAGAGCAAAAGGAAACACATGATGCATGAAAACATTCAGAGGTGTAGAGCAAAAGGAAACACATGATGCATGAAAACATTCAGAGGTGTAGAGCAAAAGGGACACACATAAGCCACCACCTGTGGCAGTCCCTAGGCCAACTGGCCTTTGTCCAAGCTTAGGACGCTGTCTCAGGCAAGCTGCGCCAGCTGCGCAAGCCAAAGAGCAATTTCTTCCCAACCTAAACGTTGCAGCTGCCCACTAAGTGCTGGGCAGCTGTAGAATGAATCTCAGGCACTTTGCGTGCCTCTGGAGCCCTCTCTGGGCGCTGGCTATCAACAATGCCTTCGAGAGCCTTCGTGGCTCTGTACCCCCGATGCCCCACAACGTTGGAGCCTCGCTGGGCTCGAGAACAATGTGCCAACTTTTGGAGCCTCACTGGGCTCTCCCGAAGTACCCCCCCGGTCGTTGGAGCGTCAGCGCTCTAATATGGGCAAGCCCCCTCTCGTTGGAGCCTCACGGGGCTCGTGAGCACAGCCCCCTGCACCCCCCAGCACATGCGCGGAGTCCCCCAGCCCTCTCGACACTCACCGGCTGTTCGGGGGACTCCCGCGTCGTCTCCGATCCGATGGGGAGGCTCCGAGGCTTCTGGACACCGCGGAAGGGGCAGGCACCGACAACGTGCCTCGCGCCCCCTCCACACAAGCTCCGACCGTGCTCCTCCCTTCCTCTGGTCACCCGGGGCTCTCCCTCGCTCTCGGGAGCCCCGGTGGGAGACACACGCTTCCTCCGCTTCCAGACTCGCGCCGCGGCTTCGTTCTCGAGGCCCCGATCACGTGGGCCACACCCCCTCCCGCTGGACCAATCACAGTGCGGCAGGGGGATGACGCGACCGGGAACTCCGGGCTGCAGCGGTGATCGTTTCCGTGATAAGAGGGGTAGGCTCCCTCGATAAAGGCAATCTTTGGCGGGGCAAATGCCGGGTGGGCACCGGCCCTTAAAATACGAAAATAAGCGGGTGGCACCCGTAAGCTGAAAAGCGCTCACAGCGCTATAAAGTCACGCACAGCGCTCCCAGCGCTGAAAAGCCCCACAAGCGCTCCCAGGCGCTACAAAGAGAGCCAGTCCAGCAAAACAGCGTTCTAAAGCCCATAAAGCGCTCCCAGGCGCTGCAGGTCAAAAAAAAAGGTCCAGTAAGTCCATCTGGCATCCAGGGGCTGGGCAGGGCCCAGGGAGGCAAGCCTTCCCCTGGGCCCCAGCAGCAGTATGCCCCTGGTAGATTCGAGTTTGGAACAAGAACATTTTGTAAGGGGACACAGCCCCTTTTTATACACCAAATCCCTTTGTTCTGGGTTCAGGGTGAGGGGGAAAACCAGTCGCAGCTGGTTGGGGAGCACCCTTGATGTGCTCAGCCCCTCACTCTATTCACTGGCAGGGCTAGGGTCATTAGACGCACCACAGGGGCCGGCGCCAGCATTGTGTGGGGGAAGCCCTGTCCTATTCAGGACCCAGGTACACTCCTCCCCAGCCATCAACATGCTAACTCCCCATTCACCACTGGGTGACTCCTCCTGACTCTGGGGAATTCCCTAGTCCGTCACCTGACCTCACCAGCCAATCATCAGACAAGCCACACATTTCAGACTGCACACTGAAGTGCCCACTTCTAGAAGTGGCACTTCCACACCAGGTACATGCACGCCGCACACATCAACGCGCAGCATTCACTCACACGAGTCCGCACATACCAAACACGGGCCTGCACACCCCACGCATCAGGAACTACCGGGACATCTACATTCCCCCATGCATTCCTATGGGAGGGCAGGCCAACCTCACAACACGCACGCACTTTACCCTGGGACACAGCGGTAAAGTGCGCAGAAACCCAAAATCACTACACCAAGTTACCAATTACAAGCAAAAAGTTTCGGGGGGAACCTGCCAGAAGGGCCAAGTCCAACAACCCTGAAACACTGCCCCCTGCATGACCTCCTACACTGCCCAAACACCACTGCCCTGCCCTAAACCCTGAAACACCACCCCCTGCACGACCTCCTACACTGCCCGAACACCACTGCACTGCCCTATACCCTGAAACACCACCCCCAGCACGACCCCCTACACTGCGCGAACACCACTGCTTTGCCCTAAACCCTGTAACACCAGCCCCAGCACGACCCCCTACTCTGCCCACACACTACTGCTCTGCCCTAAACCCTGAAACACCAGTCCCAGCACGACCCCCTACACTGCCCGAACAACACTGCACTAAACCCTGAAACACCACCCCCCAACAAGACCCCATACGCTGCCCAAACACCACTGCACTGCCCTAAACCCTGAAACACCACCCCCAGCACGACCCCCTACACTGCTCGAACACCACTGCACTGCCCTAAACCCTAAACCACCCCCAACACGACCCCCTACACTGCTCAAACACCACTGCACTGCTGTAAACCCTGAAACACCACCCCCAGCAAGACCCCCTACAATGCCCGAACACCACTGCACTGCCCTAAACCCTGAAACACCACCCCCAGCAAAACCCCCTTCACTGCCCTAAACTCTGAAACACCACCCCAAGCATGACCCCCTACACTGCCCGAACAACACTGCACTGCCCTAAACCCTGAATCACCACCCCCAGAATGACCCCCTACACTGCCCGAACACCACTGCACTGCCCTAAACCCTGAAACACCACCCCAGCACGACCCCATACACTGCCCGAACACCACTGCACTACCCTAAACCCTGAAACACCACCCCCAGCAAGACCACCTACACTGCCAACACCACTGCACTGCCCTAAACCCTGAAACACCACCCCAGCGAGACCCCCTACACTGCCCAAACACCACTGCCCTAAACCCTGAAACACCACCCCCTGCAAGTCCCCCTACACTGCGCGAACACCACTGCCCTGCCCTAAACCCTGAAACACCACCCCCTGCATGACCTCCTACACTGCCCGAACACCACTGCCCTGCCCTAAACCCTGAAACACCACCCCCTGCATGACCTCCTACACTGCCCGAACACCACTGCACTGCCCTATACCCTGAAACACCATCCCCAGCACGATCCCCTACACTGCACGAACACCACTGCTTTGCCCTAAACCCTGTAACACCACCCCCAGCATGACCCCTACTCTGCCCACACACTACTGCTCTGCCCTAAACCCTGAAACACCACCCCAGCACGACCCCCTACACTGCCCGAACACCACTGCCCGAAACACCAGCCCCAGCACGACCCCCCTACACTGCCCTAACACCACTGCACTGCCGTAAACCCTGAAACACCACCCCCAGCAAGACCCCCTACACTGCCCAAACACCACTGCACTGCCCTAAACCCTGAAACACCACCCCCAGCAAGACCCCTACACTGCCCTAAACCCTTAAACACCACCCCCAGCATGACCCCTTACACTGTCCGAACACCACTGCACTGCCCTAAACCCTGAAACACCACCCCCAGCAAGACCCCCTACACTGCCCGAACACCACTGCACTGCCCTAAACCCTGAAACACCACCCCCAGCAAGACCCCGTACAATGCCTGAACACCACTGCCCTTAACCCTAAAACATCACCCACAGCACGACCCCCTACACAGCCCGAACATCACTGCCCTAAACCCTGAAACACCAACCCCAGCACAACGCCCTACACTGCCCGAACACCACTGCACTGCCATAAACCCTGAAAAACCTGCCTCAGCACAACCACCTACACTGCCCGAACACCACTACACTGCCCTAAACCCTGAAACACCAGCCCCAGCACGACACCCTACACTGCCCGAACACCACTGCTCTGCCCTAAATCCTGAAACACCAGCCCCAGAACAACCCCCTACTCTGCCCGAACACCACTGCCCTAAACCCTGAAACACCACCCCCTGCAAGACCCCCTACACTGCCCGGACACCTCTGCCCTGCCCTAAACCCTGAAACGCCATCCCCTGCACGACCCCCTACACTGCCCAAACACCACTGCCCTAACCCCTGAAACACCGCCCCCAGCAAGACCCCCTACACTGCCCGAACACCACTGCACTGTCCTCAACCCTGAAACAGCACCCCCAGCACGACCCCCTACACTGCCCGAACACCACTGCACTGCACTAAACCCTGAAACACCACCCCCAGCATGACCCCCTACACTGCCCGAACACCACTGCACTGCCCTAAACCCTAAACCACCCCCAAAACGACCCCCTACACTGCTCGAACACCACTGCACTGCCCTAAACCCTGAAACACCACCCCCAGCAAAACCCCCTACACTGCCCTAAACCCTGAAACACCACCCCAAGCATAAACCCCTACACTGCCCGAACAACACTGCACTGCCCCAAACCCTGAATCACCACCCCCAGCACGACCCCCTACACTGCCCGAACACCACTGCACTGCCCTAAACCCTGAAACACCACCCCAGCACGACCCCATACACTGCCCGAACACCACTGCACTACCCTAAACCCTGAAACACCCCCCCCAGCAAGACCCCCTACACTGCCCAAACACCACTGCACTGCCCTAAACCCTGAAACACCACCCCCAGCGAGACCCCCTACACTGCCCGAACACCACTGCACTACCCTAAACCCTGAAACACCACCCCCAGCGAGACCCCCTACACTGCCCAAACACCACTGCCCTAAACCCTGAAACATCACCCCCTGCATGTCCCCCTACACTGCCCGAACACCACTGCCCTGCCCTAAACCCTGAAACACCGCCCCCTGCATGACCTCCTACACTGCCCAAACACCACTGCCCTGCCCTAAACCCTGAAACACCACCCCCTGCACGACCTCCTACACTGCCCGAACACCACTGCACTGCCCTATACCCTGAAACACCACCCCCAGCACGACCCCCTACACTGCGCGAACACCACTGCTTTGCCCTAAACCCTGTAACACCAGCCCCAGCACGACCCCCTACTCTGCCCACACACTACTGCTCTGCCCTAAACCCTGAAACACCAGTCCCAGCACGACCCCCTACACTGCCCGAACAACACTGCACTAAACCCTGAAACACCACCCCCCAACAAGACCCCATACGCTGCCCGAACACCACTGCACTGCCCTAAACCCTGAAACACCACCCCCAGCACGACCCCCTACACTGCTCGAACACCACTGCACTGCCCTAAACCCTAAACCACCCCCAACACGACCCCCTACACTGCTCAAACACCACTGCACTGCTGTAAACCCTGAAACACCACCCCCAGCAAGACCCCCTACAATGCCCGAACACCACTGCACTGCCCTAAACCCTGAAACACCACCCCCAGCAAAACCCCCTTCACTGCCCTAAACTCTGAAACACCACCCCACGCATGACCCCCTACACTGCCCGAACAACACTGCACTGCCCTAAACCCTGAATCACCACCCCCAGAATGACCCCCTACACTGCCCGAACACCACTGCACTGCCCTAAACCCTGAAACACCACCCCAGCACGACCCCATACACTGCCCGAACACCACTGCACTACCCTAAACCCTGAAACACCACCCCCAGCAAGACCACCTACACTGCCAACACCACTGCACTGCCCTAAACCCTGAAACACCACCCCCAGCGAGACCCCCTACACTGCCCAAACACCACTGCCCTAAACCCTGAAACACCACCCCCTGCAAGTCCCCCTACACTGCGCGAACACCACTGCCCTGCCCTAAACCCTGAAACACCACCCCCTGCATGACCTCCTACACTGCCCGAACACCACTGCCCTGCCCTAAACCCTGAAACACCACCCCCTGCATGACCTCCTACACTGCCCGAACACCACTGCACTGCCCTATACCCTGAAACACCATCCCCAGCACGATCCCCTACACTGCACAAACACCACTGCTTTGCCCTAAACCCTGTAACACCACCCCCAGCATGACCCCCTACTCTGCCCACACACTACTGCTCTGCCCTAAACCCTGAAAAACCAGTCCCAGCACGACCCCCTACACTGCCCGAACAACACTGCACTAAACCCTGAAACACCACCACCCAACAAGACCCCATACACTGCCCGAACACCACTGCACTGCCCTAAACCCTGAAACACCAGCCCCAGCATGACCCCCTACACTGCCTGAACACCACTGCCCTAAAACCTGAAACACCATCTGCAGCATGACCCCCTACACTGCCCAAACACCACTGCACTGCCCTAAACCCTGAAACCCCAACCCCTGCAAGACCCCCTACTCTGCCCGAACACCACTGCCCCAAACCCTGAAACACCACCCCCTGCAAGACCCCCTACACTGCCCAAACACAACTGCCCTGCCCTAAACCCTGAAACACCAACCCCAGCACGACCCCGTACATTGCCCGAACACCACTGCACTGCCCTAAACCCTGCAACACCACCCCCAGCAAGACCCCCTACACTGCCCGAACACCACTGCACTGCCCTAAACCCTGAAACACCAGCCCCAGCAACACCCCGTATACTGCCTGAACACCACTGCCCTAAACCCCGAAACATCACCCCCAGCACGACCCCCTACACTGCCCGAACATCACTGCCTTTTACCCTGAAACACCATCCCCAGCACGACCCCCTACACTGCCCGAACACCACTGCACTGCCCTAATCCCTGAAACATCCCCCCTGCACGACCCCCTACACTGCCCGAACACCACTGCACTGCCCTATACCCTGAAACACCATCCCCTGCACGACCCCCTACACTGCCCGAACACCACTGCACTGCCCTATACCCTGAAACACCACCCCCAGCACGACCCCCTACACTGCGCGAACACCACTGCTTTGCCCTAAACCCTGAAACACCAGTCCCAGCACGACCTCCTACATTGCCCGAACAACACTGCACTAAACCCTGAAACACCACACTCCAACAAGACCCCCCACACTGCCCTAACACCACTGCACTGCCCTAAACCCTGAAACACCAGCCCCAGCACAGCCCCCTACACTTCCCGAATACCACTGCACTACCCTAAACCTTGAAACACCACCCCCAGCACGACCGCCTACACTGCCCGAACACCACTGCCCTAAACCCTTAAACACCACCCCAAGCATGACCCCCTACACTGCCCGAACAACACTGCACTACCCTAAACCCTGAATAACCACCCCCAGCACGACCCCCTACACTGCCCGAACACCACTGCCCTGCCCTAAACCCTGAAACACCACCCCCAGCATGACCCCTTACACTGTCCGAACACCACTGCACTACCCTAAACCCTGAAACACCACCCCCAGCAAGACCCCCTACACTGCCCGAACACCACTGCACTGCCCTAAACCCTGAAACACCACCCCCAGCAAGACCCCGTACAATGCCTGAACACCACTGCCCTTAACCCCAAAACATCACCCACAGCACGACCCCCTACACAGCCCGAACATCAGTGCCCTAAACCCTGAAACACCACCCCCAGCGAGACCCCCTAGACTGCCCGAACACCACCGCACTACCCTATACCCTAAACCACCCCCAACACGACCCCCTACACTGCTCAAACACCACTGCACTGCTGTAAACCCTGAAACACCACCCCCAGCAAGACCCCCTACAATGCCCGAACACCACTGCACTGCCCTAAACCCTGAAACACCACCCCCAGCAAAACCCCCTTCACTGCCCTAAACTCTGAAACACCACCCCACGCATGACCCCCTACACTGCCCGAACAACACTGCACTGCCCTAAACCCTGAATCACCACCCCCAGAATGACCCCCTACACTGCCCGAACACCACTGCACTGCCCTAAACCCTGAAACACCACCCCAGCACGACCCCATACACTGCCCGAACACCACTGCACTACCCTAAACCCTGAAACACCACCCCCAGCAAGACCACCTACACTGCCAACACCACTGCACTGCCCTAAACCCTGAAACACCACCCCCAGCGAGACCCCCTACACTGCCCAAACACCACTGCCCTAAACCCTGAAACACCACCCCCTGCAAGTCCCCCTACACTGCGCGAACACCACTGCCCTGCCCTAAACCCTGAAACACCACCCCCTGCATGACCTCCTACACTGCCCGAACACCACTGCCCTGCCCTAAACCCTGAAACACCACCCCCTGCATGACCTCCTACACTGCCCGAACACCACTGCACTGCCCTATACCCTGAAACACCATCCCCAGCACGATCCCCTACACTGCACGAACACCACTGCTTTGCCCTAAACCCTGAAACACCAGTCCCAGCACGACCCCCTACACTGCCCGAACAACACTGCACTAAACCCTGAAACACCACCACCCAACAAGACCCCATACACTGCCCGAACACCACTGCACTGCCCTAAACCCTGAAACACCAGCCCCAGCATGACCCCCTACACTGCCTGAACACCACTGCCCTAAAACCTGAAACACCATCTGCAGCATGACCCCCTACACTGCCCAAACACCACTGCACTGCCCTAAACCCTGAAACCCTAACCCCTGCAAGACCCCCTACTCTGCCCGAACACCACTGCCCCAAACCCTGAAACACCACCCCCTGCAAGACCCCCTACACTGCCCAAACACAACTGCCCTGCCCTAAACCCTGAAACACCAACCCCAGCACGACCCCGTACACTGCCCGAACACCACTGCACTGCCCTAAACCCTGCAACACCACCCCCAGCAAGACCCCCTACACTGCCCGAACACCACTGCACTGCCCTAAACCCTGAAACACCAGCCCCAGCAACACCCCGTACACTGCCTGAACACCACTGCCCTAAACCCCGAAACATCACCCCCAGCACGACCCCCTACACTGCCCGAACATCACTGCCTTTTACCCTGAAACACCATCCCCAGCACAACCCCCTACACTGCCCGAACACCACTGCACTGCCCTAATCCCTGAAACATCCCCCCTGCACGACCCCCTACACTGCCCGAACACCACTGCACTGCCCTATACCCTGAAACACCATCCCCTGCACGACCCCCTACACTGCCCGAACACCACTGCACTGCCCTATACCCTGAAACACCACCCCCAGCACGACCCCCTACACTGCGCGAACACCACTGCTTTGCCCTAAACCCTGAAACACCAGTCCCAGCACGACCCCCTACATTGCCCGAACAACACTGCACTAAACCCTGAAACACCACACTCCAACAAGACCCCCCACACTGCCCTAACACCACTGCACTGCCCTAAACCCTGAAACACCAGCCCCAGCACAGCCCCCTACACTTCCCGAATACCACTGCACTACCCTAAACCTTGAAACACCACCCCCAGCACGACCGCCTACACTGCCCGAACACCACTGCCCTAAACCCTTAAACACCACCCCAAGCATGACCCCCTACACTGCCCGAACAACACTGCACTACCCTAAACCCTGAATAACCACCCCCAGCACGACCCCCTACACTGCCCGAACACCACTGCCCTGCCCTAAACCCTGAAACACCACCCCCAGCATGACCCCTTACACTGTCCGAACACCACTGCACTACCCTAAACCCTGAAACACCACCCCCAGCAAGACCCCCTACACTGCCCGAACACCACTGCACTGCCCTAAACCCTGAAACACCACCCCCAGCAAGACCCCGTACAATGCCTGAACACCACTGCCCTTAACCCCAAAACATCACCCACAGCACGACCCCCTACACAGCCCGAACATCAGTGCCCTAAACCCTGAAACACCACCCCCAGCGA
The DNA here is from genome assembly GCF_964204655.1 of Triturus cristatus. Classification (NCBI taxonomy): domain Eukaryota; kingdom Metazoa; phylum Chordata; class Amphibia; order Caudata; family Salamandridae; genus Triturus; species Triturus cristatus. The sequence goes on from NC_140579.1 coordinate 718,219,635, forward strand.
GACCCCCTAGACTGCCCGAACACCACCGCACTACCCTAAACCCTGAAACACCACCCCCAGCGAGACCCCCTACACTGCCCAAACACCACTGCCCTAAACCCTGAAACACCACCCCCTGCAAGTCCCCCTACACTGCGCGAACACCACTGCCCTGCCCTAAACCCTGAAACTCCACCCCCTGCATGACCTCCTACACTGCCCGAACACCACTGCCCTGCCCTAAACCCTGAAACACCACCCCCTGCATGACCTCCTACACTGCCCGAACACCACTGCACTGCCCTATACCCTGAAACACCATCCTCAGCACGATCCCCTACACTGCGCGAACACCACTGCTTTGCCCTAAACCCTGTAACACCACCCCCAGCACCACCCCCTACTCTGCCCACACACTACTGCTCTGCCCTAAACCCTGAAACACCAGTCCCAGCACGACCCCCTACACTGCCCGAACAACACTGCACTAAACCCTGAAACACCACCACCCAACAAGACCCCATACACTGCCCGAACACCACTGCACTGCCCTAAACCCTGAAACACCAGCCCCAGCACGACCCCCTACACTGCCTGAACACCACTGCCCTAAAGCCTGAAACACCATCCGCAGCATGACCCCCTACACTGCCCAAACACCACTGCACTGCCCTAAACCCTGAAACCCCAACCCCTGCAAGACCCCCTACTCTGCCCGAACACCACTGCCCCAAACCCTGAAACACCACCCCCTGCAAGACCCCCTACACTGCCCGAACACCACTGCCCTGCCCTAAACCCTGAAACACCAACCCCAGCACGACCCCGTACACTGCCCGAACACCACTGCACTGCCCTAAACCTTGCAACACCACCCCCAGCAAGACCCCCTACACTGCCCGAACACCACTGCACTGCCCTAAACCCTGAAACACCAGCCCCAGCAACACCCCGTACACTGCCTGAACACCACTGCCCTAAACCCCGAAACATCACCCCCAGCACGACCCCCTACACTGCCCGAACATCACTGCCTTTTACCCTGAAACACCATCCCCAGCACGACCCCCTACACTGCCCGAACACCACTGCACTGCCCTAATCCCTGAAACATCCCCCCTGCACGACCCCCTACACTGCCCGAACACAACTGCACTGCCTTATACCCTGAAACACCATCCCCTGCACGACCCCCTACACTGCCCGAACACCACTGCATTGCCCTATACCCTGAAACACCACCCCCAGCACGACCCCCTACACTGCGCGAACACCACTGCTTTGCCCTAAACCCTGAAACACCAGTCCCAGCACGACCCCCTACATTGCCCGAACAACACTGCACTAAACCCTGAAACACCACACTCCAACAAGACCCCCTACACTGCCCTAACACCACTGCACTGCCCTAAACCCTGAAACACCAGCCCCAGCACAGCCCCCTACACTTCCCGAATACCACTGCACTACCCTAAACCTTGAAACACCACCCCCAGCACGACCGCCTACACTGCCCGAACACCACTGCCCTAAAGCCTGAGACACCACCCCCAGCATGACCCCCTACACTGCCCGAACACCACTGCACTGCCCTAAACCCTGAAACACCACCCCCTGCAAGACGACCTACACTGCCCGAACACCACTGCCCTAAACCCTGAAACACCACCCCCTGCAAGACCCCCTACACTGCCCGAACACCACTGCCCTGCCCTAAAACCTGAAACACCACCCCCTGCACGACCCTACACTGCCCGAACACCACTGCACTGCCCTATACACTGAAACACCACCTCCAGCATGACCCCCTACACTGCCCGAACACCACTGCACTGCCCTAAACCCTGAAACACCAACCCCAGCACGACCCCGTACACTGCCCGAACACCACTGCACTGCCCTAAACCCTGAAACACCACCCCCAGCAAGACCCCCTACACTGCCCGAACACCACTGCACTGCCCAAAACCCTGAAACACCACCCCCAGCAAGACCCCGTACACTGCCTGAACACCACTGCCCTAAACCCCGAAACATCACCCCCCGCACGACCCCCTACACTGCCTGAACATCACTGCCCTAAACCCTGAAACACCATCCCCAGCACGACCCCCTACAGTGCCCGAACACCACTGCACTGCCGTAAACCCTGAAACACCAGCCCCAGCACAACCCCCTACACTGCCCGAACACCATGGCACTGCCCTAAAGCCTGAAACACCACCCCCAGCATGACCCCCTACACTGCCCAAACACCACTGCACTGCCCTAAACCCTGAAACACCACCCCCAGCAAGACCCCTACACTGCCCTAAACCCTTAAACACCACCCCAAGCATGACCCCCTACACTGCCCGAACAACACTGCACTACCCTAAACCCTGAATAACCACCCCCAGCACGACCCCCTACACTTCCCGAACACCACTGCCCTGCCCTAAACCCTGAAACACCACCCCCAGCATGACCCCTTACACTGTCCGAACACCACTGCACTGCCCTAAACCCTGAAACACCACCCCCAGCAAGACCCCCTACACTGCCCGAACACCACTGCACTGCCCTAAACCCTGAAACACCACCCCCAGCAAGACCCCGTACAATGCCTGAACACCACTGCCCTTAACCCCAAAACATCACCCACAGCACGACCCCCTACACAGCCCGAACATCAGTGCCCTAAACCCTAAAACACCAACCCCAGCACAACCCCTACACTGCCCGAACACCACTGCACTGCCATAAACCCTGAAAAACCTGCCCCAGCACAACCCCCTACACTGCCCGAACACCACTACACTGCCCTAAACCCTGAAACACCAGCCCCAGCACGACAACCTACACTGCCCGAACACCACTGCTCTGCCCTAAATCCTGAAACACCAGCCCCAGAACAACCCCCTACTCTGCCCAAACACCACTGCCTAAACCCTGAAACACCACCCCCTGCAAGACCCCCTACACTGCCCGAACACCACTGCCCTGCCCTAAACCCTGAAACACCACCCCCTGCATGACCCCCTACACTGCCCAAACACCACTGCCCTAACCCCTGAAACACCGCCCCCAGCAAGACCCCCTACACTGCCCGAACACCACTGCACTGTCCTAAACCCTGAAACAGCACCCCCTGCACGACCCCCTACACTTCCCGAACACCACTGCACTGCCCTAAACCCTGAAACACCACCCCCAGCATGACCCCCTACACTGCCCGAACACCACTGCACTGCCCTAAACCCTAAACCACCCCCAAAACGACCCCCTACACTGCTCGAACACCACTGCACTGCCCTAAACCCTGAAACACCACCCCAGCATGACCCCATACACTACCCGAACACCACTGCACTACCCTAAACCCTGAAACACCACCCCCAGCAAGACCCCCTACACTGCCCAAACACCACAGCACTGCCCTAAACCCTGAAACACCACCCCCAGCAAAACCCCCTACACTGCCCTAAACCCTGAAACACCACCCCAAGCATAACCCCCTACACTGCCCGAACAACACTGCACTGCCCCAAACCCTGAATCACCACCCCCAGCACGACCCCCTACACTGCCCGAACACCACTGCACTGCCCTAAACCCTGAAACACCACCCCAGCACGACCCCATACACTGCCCGAACACCACTGCACTACCCTAAACCCTGAAACACCACCCCCAGCAAGACCCCCTACACTGCCCAAACACCACTGCACTGCCCTAAACCCTGAAACACCACCCCCAGCGAGACCCCCTACACTGCCCGAACACCACTGCACTACCCTAAACCCTGAAACACCACCCCCAGCGAGACCCCCTACACTGCCCAAACACCACTGCCCTAAACCCTGAAACGCCACCCCCTGCAAGTCCCCCTACACTGCCCGAACACCACTGCCCTGCCCTAAACCCTGAAACACCGCCCCCTGCATGACCTCCTACACTGCCCAAACACCACTGCCCTCCCCTAAACCCTGAAACACCACCCCCTGCACGACCTCCTACACTGCCCGAACACCACTGCACTGCCCTATACCCTGAAACACCACCCCCAGCACGACCCCCTACACTGCACGAACACCACTGCTTTGCCCTAAACCCTGTAACACCAGCCCCAGCACGACCCCCTACTCTGCCCACATACTACTGCTCTGCCCTAAACCCTGAAACACCAGTCCCAGCACGACCCCCTACACTGCCCGAACAACACTGCACTAAACCCTGAAACACCACCCCCCAACAAGACCCCATACGCTGCCCGAACACCACTGCACTCCCCTAAACCCTGAAACACCACCCCCAGCACGACCCCCTACACTGCCCGAACACCACTGCACTGCCCTAAACCCTAAACCACCCCCAACACGACCCCCTACACTGTTCAAACACCACTGCACTGCCGTAAACCCTGAAACACCACCCCCAGCAAGACCCCCTACAATGCCCGAACACCACTGCACTGCCCTAAACCCTGAAACACCCCCCCAGCAAAACCCCCTTCACTGCCCTAAACTCTGAAACACCACCCCAAGCATGACCCCCTACACTGCCCGAACAACACTGCACTGCCCTAACCCCTGAATCACCACCCCCAGCATGACCCCCTACACTGCCCGAACACCACTGCACTGCCCTAAACCCTGAAACACCACCCCAGCATGACCCCATACACTGCCCGAACACCACTGCACTACCCTAAACCCTGAAACACCACCCCCAGCAAGACCACCTACACTGCCCAAACACCACTGCACTGCCCTAAACCCTAAAACACCACCCCCAGCGAGACCCCCTACACTGCCCGAACACCACCGCACTACCCTAAACCATGAAACACCACCCCCAGCGAGACCCCCTACACTGCCCAAACACCACTGCCCTAAACCCTGAAACACCACCCCCTGCAAGTCCCCCTACACTGCCCGAACACCACTGCCCTGCCCTAAACCCTGAAACACCGCCCCCTGCATGACCTCCTACACTGCCCAAACACCACTGCCCTCCCCTAAACCCTGAAACACCACCCCCTGCACGACCTCCTACACTGCCCGAACACCACTGCACTGCCCTATACCCTGAAACACCACCCCCAGCACGACCCCCTACACTGCGCGAACACCACTGCTTTGCCCTAAACCCTGTAACACCAGCCCCAGCACGACCCCCTACTCTGCCCACATACTACTGCTCTGCCCTAAACCCTGAAACACCAGTCCCAGCACGACCCCCTACACTGCCCGAACAACACTGCACTAAACCCTGAAACACCACCCCCCAACAAGACCCCATACGCTGCCCGAACACCACTGCACTCCCCTAAACCCTGAAACACCACCCCCAGCACGACCCCCTACACTGCCCGAACACCACTGCACTGCCCTAAACCCTAAACCACCCCCAACACGACCCCCTACACTGTTCAAACACCACTGCACTGCCGTAAACCCTGAAACACCACCCCCAGCAAGACCCCCTACAATGCCCGAACACCACTGCACTGCCCTAAACCCTGAAACACCCCCCCCAGCAAAACCCCCTTCACTGCCCTAAACTCTGAAACACCACCCCAAGCATGACCCCCTACACTGCCCGAACAACACTGCACTGCCCTAACCCCTGAATCACCACCCCCAGCATGACCCCCTACACTGCCCGAACACCACTGCACTGCCCTAAACCCTGAAACACCACCCCAGCATGACCCCATACACTGCCCGAACACCACTGCACTACCCTAAACCCTGAAACACCACCCCCAGCAAGACCACCTACACTGCCCAAACACCACTGCACTGCCCTAAACCCCAAAACACCACCCCCAGCGAGACCCCCTACACTGCCCGAACACCACCGCACTACCCTAAACCCTGAAACACCACCCCCAGCGAGACCCCCTACACTGCCCAAACACCACTGCCCTAAACCCTGAAACACCACCCCCTGCAAGTCCCCCTACACTGCGCGAACACCACTGCCCTGCCCTAAACCCTGAAACACCACCCCCTGCATGACCTCCTACACTGCCCAAACACCACTGCCCTGCCCTAAACCCTGAAACACCACCCCCTGCATGACCTCCTACACTGCCCGAACACCACTGCACTGCCCTACACTGCCCGAAACACCATCCCCAGCACGATCCCCTACACTGAGCGAACACCACTGCTTTGCCCTAAACCCTGTAACACCACCCCCAGCACGACCCCCTACTCTGCCCACACACTACTGCTCTGCCCTAAACCCTGAAACACCAGTCCCAGCACGACCCCCTACACTGCCCGAACAACACTGCACTAAACCCTGAAACACCACCACCCAACAAGACCCCATACACTGCCCGAACACCACTGCACTGCCCTAAACCCTGAAACACCATCCCCAGCACGACCCCCTACAGTGCCTGAACACCACTGCACTGCCGTAAACCCTGAAACACCAGCCCCAGCACAACCCCCTACACTGCCCGAACACCACTGCCCTAAAGCCTGAAACACCATCCGCAGCATGACCCCCTACACTGCCCAAACACCACTGCTTTGCCCTAAACCCTGTAACACCACCCCCAGCACGACCCCCTACTCTGCCCACACACTACTGCTCTGCCCTAAACCCTGAAACACCAGTCCCAGCACGACCCCCTACACTGCCCGAACAACACTGCACTAAACCCTGAAACACCACCCCCCAACAAGACCCCATACGCTGCCCGAACACCACTGCACTCCCCTAAACCCTGAAACACCACCCCCAGCACGACCCCCTACACTGCCCGAACACCACTGCACTGCCCTAAACCCTAAACCACCCCCAACACGACCCCCTACACTGTTCAAACACCACTGCACTGCCGTAAACCCTGAAACACCACCCCCAGCAAGACCCCCTACAATGCCCGAACACCACTGCACTGCCCTAAACCCTGAAACACCCCCCCCCAGCAAAACCCCCTTCACTGCCCTAAACTCTGAAACACCACCCCAAGCATGACCCCCTACACTGCCCGAACAACACTGCACTGCCCTAACCCCTGAATCACCACCCCCAGCATGACCCCCTACACTGCCCGAACACCACTGCACTGCCCTAAACCCTGAAACACCACCCCAGCATGACCCCATACACTGCCCGAACACCACTGCACTACCCTAAACCCTGAAACACCACCCCCAGCAAGACCACCTACACTGCCCAAACACCACTGCACTGCCCTAAACCCCAAAACACCACCCCCAGCGAGACCCCCTACACTGCCCGAACACCACCGCACTACCCTAAACCCTGAAACACCACCCCCAGCGAGACCCCCTACACTGCCCAAACACCACTGCCCTAAACCCTGAAACACCACCCCCTGCAAGTCCCCCTACACTGCGCGAACACCACTGCCCTGCCCTAAACCCTGAAACACCACCCCCTGCATGACCTCCTACACTGCCCGAACACCACTGCCCTGCCCTAAACCCTGAAACACCACCCCCTGCATGACCTCCTACACTGCCCGAACACCACTGCACTGCCCTATACCCTGAAACACCATCCCCAGCACGATCCCCTACACTGAGCGAACACCACTGCTTTGCCCTAAACCCTGTAACACCACCCCCAGCACGACCCCCTACTCTGCCCACACACTACTGCTCTGCCCTAAACCCTGAAACACCAGTCCCAGCACGACCCCCTACACTGCCCGAACAACACTGCACTAAACCCTGAAACACCACCACCCAACAAGACCCCATACACTGCCCGAACACCACTGCACTGCCCTAAACCCTGAAACACCATCCCCAGCACGACCCCCTACAGTGCCTGAACACCACTGCACTGCCGTAAACCCTGAAACACCAGCCCCAGCACAACCCCCTACACTGCCCGAACACCACTGCCCTAAAGCCTGAAACACCATCCGCAGCATGACCCCCTACACTGCCCAAACACCACTGCACTGCCCTAAACCCTGAAACCCCAACCCCTGCAAGACCCCCTACTCTGCCCGAACACCACTGCCCCAAACCCTGAAACACCACCCCCTGCAAGACCCCCTACACTGCCCGAACACCACTGCCCTGCCCTAAACCCTGAAACACCAACCCCAGCACGACCCCGTACACTGCCCGAACACCACTGCACTGCCCTAAACCCTGTAACACCACCCCCAGCAAGACCCCCTACACTGCCCGAACACCACTGCACTGCCCTAAACCCTGAAACACCAGCCCCAGCAACACCCCGTACACTACCTGAACACCACTGCCCTAAACCCCGAAACATCACCCCCAGCACGACCCCCTACACTGCCCGAACATCACTGCCTTTTACCCTGAAACACCATCCCCAGCACGACCCCCTACACTGCCCGAACACCACTGCACTGCCCTAATCCCTGAAACATCCCCCCCTGCACGACCCCCTACACTGCCCGAACACCACTGCACTGCCCTATACCCTGAAACACCATCCCCTGCACGACCCCCTACACTGCCCGAACACCACTGCACTGCCCTATACCCTGAAACACTACTCCCAGCAAGACCCCCTACACTGCGCGAACACCACTGCTTTGCCCTAAACCCTGAAACACCAGTCCCCGCACGACCCCCTACATTGCCCGAACAACACTGCACTAAACCCTGAAACACCACACTCCAACAAGACCCCCTACACTGCCCTAACACCACTGCACTGCCCTAAACCCTGAAACACCAGCCCCAGCACAGCCCCCTACACTTCCCGAATACCACTGCACTACCCTAAACCTTGAAACACCACCCCCAGCACGACCGCCTACACTGCCCGAACACCACTGCCCTAAAGCCTGAAACACCACCCCCAGCATGACCCCCTACACTGCCCGAACACCACTGCACTGCCCTAAACCCTGAAACACCACCCCCTGCAAGACCCCCTACACTGCCCGAACACCACTGCCCTGCCCTAAACCCTGAAACACCACCCCCTGCATGACCCCCTACACTGCCCGAACATCACTGCCCTAAACCCTGAAACACCATCCCCAGCACGACCCCCTACAGTGCCTGAACACCACTGCACTGCCGTAAACCCTGAAACACCAGCCCCAGCACAACCCCATACACTGCCCGAACACCATGGCACTGCCCTAAAGCCTGAAACACCATCCCCTGCACGACCCCCTACACTGCCCGAACACCACTGCACTGCCCTATACCCTGAAACACCACCCCCAGCATGACCCCCTACACTGCGCGAACACCACTGCTTTGACCTAAACCCTGAAACACCAGTCCCAGCACGACCCCCTACATAGCCCGAACAACACTGCACTAAACCCTGAAACACCACACTCCAACAAGACCCCCTACACTTCCCACATACCACTGCACTACCCTAAACCTTGAAACACCAACCCCAGCACGACCCCTACACTGCCCGAACACCACTGCCCTAAGCCCTGAAACACCACCCCCTGCAAGACCCCCTACACTGCCTGAACACCACTGCCCTGCCCTAAACCCTGAAACACCACCCCCTGCACGACCCCCTACACTGCCTGAACACCACTGCCCTAACCCCTGAAACACCACACCCTGCACGACCCTACACTGCACGAACACCACTGCACTGCCCTATACCCTGAAACACCACGCCCAGCACGACCCCCTACACTGCCCGAACACCACTGCACTGCCCTAAACCCTGAAACACCACCCCCAGCACGACGCCGTACACTGCCCGAACACCACTGCTTTGCCCTAAACCCTGAAACACCACCCCCAGCATGTCCCCCTACACTGCCCGAACACCACTGCCCTGCCCTAAACCCTGAAACACCAACCCCAGCACGACCCCGTACACTGCCTGAACACCACTGCACTGCCCTAAACCCTGTAACACCACCCCAGCAAGACCCCCTACACTGCCCGAACACCACTGCACTGCCCTAAACCCTGAAACACCAGCCCCAGCAACACCCCGTACACTGCCTGAACACCACTGCCCTAAACCCCGAAACATCACCCCCAGCACGACCCCCTACACTGCCCGAACATCACTGCCTTTTACCCTGAAACACCATCCCCAGCACGACCCCCTACACTGCCCGAACACCACTGCACTGCCCTAATCCCTGAAACATCCCCCCTGCACGACCCCCTACACTGCCCGAACACCACTGCACTGCCCTATACCCTGAAACACCATCCCCTGCACGACTGCCTTAAACCCTGAAAGACCATCCCAAGCACGACCCCCTACACTGCCTGAACACCACTGCCTTAAACGCTGAAACACCACCCCAGCACGACCCCCTACACTGCCCAAACACCACTGCCGGAAACACCAGCCCCAGCAAGACCCCCCTACACTGCGCGAACACCACTGCTTTGCCCTAAACCCTGAAACACCAGTCCCAGCACGATCCCCTACACTGTGCGAACACCACTGCTTTGCCCTAAACCCTGTAACACCACCCCCAGCACGACACCCTACTCTGCCCACACACTACTGCTCTGCCCTAAACCCTGAAACACCAGTCCCAGCACGACCCCCTACACTGCCCGAACAACACTGCACTAAACCCTGAAACACCACCACCCAACAAGACCCCATACACTGCCCGAACACCACTGCACTGCCCTAAACCCTGAATCACCACCCCCAGCATGACCCCCTACACTGCCCGAACACCACTGCACAGCCCTAAACCCTGAAACACCACCCCAGCACGACCCCATACACTGCCTGAACACCACTGCACTACCCTAAACCCTGAAACACCACCCCCAGCAAGACCACCTACACTGCCCAAACACCACTGCACTGCCCTAAACCCTGAAACACCACCCCCAGCGAGACCCCCTACACTGCCCAAACACCACCGCACTACTCTAAACCCTGAAACACTACCCCCAGCGAGACCCACTACACTGCCCAAACACCATTGCCCTAAACCCTGAAACACCACCCCCTGCAAGTCCCCCTACACTGCGCAAACACCACTGCCCTGCCCTAAACCCTGAAACACTACCCCCTGCATGACCTCCTACACTGCGCGAACACTACTGCCCTGCCCTAAACCCTGAAACACCACCCCCTGCATGACCTCCTACACTGCCCGAACACCACTGCACTGCCCTATACCCTGAAACACCATCCCCAGCACGATCCCCTACACTGCGTGAACACCACTGCTTTGCCCTAAACCCTGTAACACCACGCCCAGCACGACCCCCTACTCTGCCCGAACAACACTGCACTAAACCCTGAAACACCACCATCCAACAAGACCCCATACACTTCCCGAACACCACTGCACTGCCCTAAACCCTGAAACACCAGCCCCAGCACGACCCCCTACACTGCCTGAACACCACTGCCCTAAAGCCTGAAACACCATCCGCAGCATGACCCCCTACACTGCCCAAACACCACTGCACTGCCCTAAACCCTGAAACCCCAACCCCTGCAAGACCCCCTACTCTGCCCGAACACCACTGCCCCAAACCCTGAAACACCACCCCCTGCAAGACCCCCTACACTGCCCGAACACCACTGCCCTGCCCTAAACCCTGAAACACCAACCCCAGCACGACCCCGTACACTGCCCGAACACCACTGCACTGCCCTAAACCCTGTAACACCACCCCCAGCAAGACCCCCTACACTGCCCGAACACCACTGCACTGCCCTAAACCCTGAAACACCAGCCCCAGCAACACCTCGTACACTGCCTGAACACCACTGCCCTAAACCCCGAAACATCACCCCCAGCACGACCCCCTACACTGCCCGAACACCACTGCACTGCCCTATACCCTGAAACACCATCCCCTGCACGACCCCCTACACTGCCCAAACACCACTGCACTGCCCTATACCCTGAAACACCACCCCCAGCACGACCCCCTACACTGCGCGAACACCACTGCTTTGCCCTAAACCCTGAAACACCAGTCCCAGCACGACCCCCTACATTGCCCGAACAACACTGCACTAAACCCTGAAACACCACACTCCAACAAGACCCCCTACACTGCCCTAACACCACTGCACTGCCCTAAACCCTGAAACACCAGCCCCAGCTTAGCCCCCTACACTTCCCGAATACCACTGCACTACCCTAAACCTTGAAACACCACCCCCAGCACGACCGCCTACACTGCCCGAACACCACTGCCCTAAAGCCTGAAACACCACCCCCAGCATGATCCCCTACACTGCCCGAACACCACTGCACTGCCCTAAACCCTAAAACACCACCCCCTGCAAGACGCCCTACACTGCCCGAACACCACTGCCCTAAACCCTGAAACACCACCCCCCGCAAGACCCCCTACACTGCCTGAACACCACTGCCCTGCCCTAAACCCTGAAACACCACTCCTGCACGACCCTACACTGCCCGAACACCACTGCACTGCCCTATACACTGAAACACCACCCCCAGCATGACCCCCTACACTGCCCGAACACCACTGCACTGCCCTAAACCCTGAAACACCAACCCCAGCACGACCCCGTACACTGCCCGAACACCACTGCACTGCCCTAAACCCTGAAACACCACCCCCAGCAAGACCCCCTACACTGCCCGAACACCACTGCACTGCCCAAAACCCTGAAACACCACCCCCAGCAAGACCCCGTACACTGCCTGAACACCACTGCCCTAAACCCCGAAAAATCTCCCCCCGCACGACCCCCTACACTGCCCGAACACCACTGCCCTAAACCCTGAAACACCATCCCCAGCACGACCCCCTACAGTGCCCGAACACCACTGCACTGTCGTAAACCCTGAAACACCAGCCCCAGCACAACCCCCTACACTGCCCGAACACCATGGCACTGCCCTAAAGCCTGAAACACCACCCCCAGCATGACCCCCTAAACTGCCCGAACACCACTGCACTGCCCTAAACCCTGAAACATTCCCCCCTGCACGATCCCCTACACTGCCCGAACACCACTGCACTGCCCTATACCCTGAAACACCACCCCCTGCATGACCCCCTACACTCTCCGAACACCACTGCACTGCCCTATACCCTGAAACACCACCCCCAGCACGACCCCCTACACTGCGCGAACACCACTGCTTTGCCCTAAACCCTGAAACACCAGTCCCAGCACGACCCCCTACATAGCCCGAACAACACTGCACTAAACCCTGAAACACCACACTCCAACAAGACCCCCTACACTTCCCACATACCACTGCACTACTGTTAGACCTGGCACCATTGGCGTGGGTCACCCTTCCATTTTTGTCTGTGCCTCAATGTGTTTTTGTGTTGATGTTAGCTGCCCAGGGCACTGTGCCACTGCCATCCAGTGCCACAGTGCAAGTGCTCCCTATGGTAAAATGTATTATGTGAATTGACTTCCACGTTTGGTTTATTTGGTTTACTATCAGTCCCTAGTAGAGTGCACCAGGGGTGCCAAGGGCTCGTATATCCAAATGCTGCTAGTGGGCTTGCAGCACTGGTTGTGCCACCCACCGAAGCAGCGGGGTAAAATGTGTCTAGGGTCTGCCACTGCAGAACCTGCGCGCGGTCTGGTACCGTCGCGCTGACTGAGCAAGTGTCCCCACTTACCAGTCCCTAAACCTTCCCTTAACTACATGTTAGTCACCCCTCTGGTAGGCCTGAGCGCAGGGTGCATTGTAGGTGTAAGGTAGGGCATGCCCTGATGTGGGTGGCATGTCTTAATAGTGAATTACAGCCATTTTCGTTTTTCACTATTGAAGGCTACCTGCTCTCCATAGGCCAGATTGGGCTGCTGGGATCGCTACACGCTGTGACCCCAGTGGACTCAGAGAGCATGGTAGAAAGTCATGTTTAGTATGCCTGAACTCAGGATAATAAAATACGTCTTTTAGTAAAGGTTATTTTAATATCCTGGGTTTGCAAATGCTACTTTTAGAAAGTTAGCCTTTGCGTGCCTAACCATCTCAGTCTGCCTCTGCTGTGTGTGTGTGTTCTGCCTAGCAACAGTACAGGAGCAGGGCTGGGGAATTCCAGGAGACAGTTTGGCTGCCAGGTGGTGGGTAGGGAGATTACCCCAGGATGGGTGGGAGGAGTGCACCCTGACTCTTGAATAGACCTGTGCTCTGCCACCACAAAGCCGGCGCCGCCCCCTGTGGAGCGGCTGATGTCTCTGCCCTGCTGCTGAAAGGAACAAGCCAAGTCACCACAACAGAGTGCTCCAAAACTGGACTGAGCCAGGCCCAGGCCCCCTGGCGCTAAAGAACAAAAGAATCCCTGTATAAAAGTAGGAGCCTGGCTCCTAAGAAATCAGATCCAGATTGAACCACGAAGGAACTCTGCCTGACTAGAAGGACCTGGAAGAAGCTGAAGGAGGAGTAACTTTCCCTGACCTGAGGGACTGGCCTGCAGTAGGTGCCTTGCTAAGAAAGGAGAGGAAAAAGACTGAAAGAGACTTTTGCACTTTGTTCTTCAACTATCTCCAAGGGCTTGGAAGAAGAGCTTGCCCCCTGAACTGAACCCCAGGACCAGTGGGTTCACCGTGTCTCCGCTCGTCTGAGAATTCGAGCCGTGTGCTTTCTCCCGCCGGAGTGCCCTGCGCACCTTCGCATCCCTCCTAGGGCCGTGACACCCAGAAGCCTGGCCGCCTCCACTCGCCGAGAGCCCCGCTCTACCTGAGTCGCTCTGGACCCACGAGTCTGGCCGTCCCGCTTCCCTGTCACCTGCCTGCTACTGGAGCGCGCTTGGTGCCCTTTCGCCCTCCCGCCGGATTTCTAGTGGGGAAGTGAAATCCAGCCTCGGACGGCCGCCCGTACGTCGTAACGTATCCGGCCGCCCCGCTTCACCTCCCAGCCTGAGTCTGACCGTGCCGCCCTCCGCAGTGACCTCCCGCACAGTCCGTGTCGGAGGCCCTGGGCCGCACCTGTCTACCGAGAGCCGCCCGCTGAATTCTTGATCCGGAAGACCCACGAGGTGCAGAACCTGCATCTCTCCTGAAGACTCGACCCAGCACATCGCACGTTCCCAGGTACAGTGAACTCTCTATCGGACTCGGGGTCCGCAACGTTCTGATTTCCCCGTATCACTGTACCCTGGGTGCCCTGCGCATCATCGTGACTGGACCGACTCAACCGAGCCCTGTGAAGCGCTCGTGATCGAATAAGTTACCAAAGACAAGAACAGTGCCTAATTATCATCTTGTGGCTTCCATTTCGCAACCATTATTGATGGTCTTGTACATGCCTGCGTAACAAAGAATCTTTTATATAAAGCATCCGTATTTTTGATACAACTTACGCCTGGTGTCCGTTTGTGGGGGATCATTGTGGTTTACTGTGTGTGATCATAAATGCTTAACTGACTAGCGCCCTGAAGTTTAGCCCTGACTGCTCGCGCCACACTACCTATAGGGTGAGCAGGGGTTGTCCTGAAGGGGTAATTCCCTCGCCCTGAATAGAAGAAGGGACCGCTGCTTGTCATAAGTACCTACCTGTGCCAACCAGAGGTTCCCCATTCTAACATTGGTGGCAGCGGTGGGACCTCGAATTTGCATTTATGATTTACATACAGTGAATTATTGATCACCACGTAGAGCAGACCTATAACGCAGCCACAGATTGAGTGACAGTGGTTGCTAAAGAAAAATCTCCACCGTAAGAAACCATGCCTAGCTCAGTCAACGGAGGCGGAGCGCCCTCTGTATTCTCTGGAGTAGATGACATCGATTGGGAGCCCGAGGCACTGAGGAAGTGCACAAATGATGTCCTGAAGGGATATCTCTCCAAGTACAGAATCAAGCAAAGTGGACTGAGCAACAAGGATCAGTACGTGACAGCACTGAGAGCCTGGCACGAATCAAAGTTCCCAGAGAATGCCCGGGAGGTGATACCCCCCGAAGGTGTGTTTGAGCCTAGCAGAGGCCTGTCGCCAGAGGAGTTGGCCGACAGGAGTGCCGCCCGAGCACACGAGGTGGAGATGGCAAAACTGCAAATGGAGAGAGAAAGGCAGAAACTGGCCATGGAGCATGAGGTAAAAATGAGGGAGTTGGATCTCAAGGCCAGGAGTTTAGACAACTCACCCTCTGGTGGCAGCAATTCAACAGAGTCAAGGGTGCACATTCCTAAAGATGTAGTCAAAGAATATTATAAGCAGGATGATATTGGGCAGTGGTTTAGGGCCTATGAAGTAGCCATGTCCTCCCACCGGGTCCCTGAGAAGGATTGGGGAGCGGGGTTGTGGGGAAGGTTCCTGAGTGAGGGGCGGGACACACTGCTAGACCTCCCCTCTGATGTCCACACATCCTATCCACACATGAAGGAGGCTCTGATGACAAGGTATGGGTTGACTCCTGAATTGTACAGGCAGAGATTTAGGGATTGCACCAAGAAACCTGGTACCACTTATGTAGAATATGTGACCTTTTTTTGCAGAGCGCTGGATGGTTGGGTGAAGGGTAGCAAGGTGGATGATTACCAAGGGCTGTTTGATTTAATCGCATGGGAGCACTTGTCGGATAATTGTTTTCCTGAGCTACGCCAACACCTGATCGATAGCAAGCTGTCCAACCCGAGGAAGCTTGCTGAGGAGGCGGACCGCTGGATCAGCACCAGGGTCCACAAGGGTCCCGTGGGAGGCCCCGCCAAAGGTGTTCAGGGTCCCCAGCAGAAGAGTGGGGGGGACAAGGGTAAACAGAGGGAGTTCTACCAAGGGCCCCAACGTAATTCCCAAGGGAACCAAGGGAAAGGTTCTCAGCCACCCCCACCCCCGAAGCAGACCGGGGCCCCGACAGGTAACCCTGTTCAAAGAGGGCCCCTCAGATGTTACAAGTGTAACAACCTGGGGCACATTTCCGTGGATCCCAAGTGCCCCCTGTATGGTAAACCAGCACCCTCTGGTGCCCCACCCCCCAAGCAGGTGAATAGTGTAGCCTTGGGGAGGGAGATAGACATCCAAGGGGCGGGGGATCCCGTACAGATGACCCTAGTCTCATTAGGAGACAGTGAGATGGTCGCTGAGGCCCAGCTGCCCCCCAATACTCAAAAGTATGGGCAGTGGGTGACCATAAATGGCAAGAGGGTGGGGGCTCTTAGAGATACTGGAGCCAGTGTGACTGCTGTCAAGCAACACCTGGTGTCTCAAGAGCAGGTTGTCCCGCACGCATTCTGCCGTGTTGTCAACGCTGACAACACAGAGAGTCAGTGTCCAATGGCTCAGGTTCCCTTTGAGTGGGGGGGGGTCTCTGGTACTCTGCAAGTGGCTGTGAGAGAGGCCATGCCTGTTGATTGTCTCCTAGGTAACGATTTGGAGAGCTCCCCTTGGGAAAAGGTGGAGAAGACGACTCACCTGCGGATGGTGGGCTTGCCTGATTGGGCGTGTGTGACCACCCGGTCGATGGCAGCCGGTAGGGGTGTTGAAGGAACCCTGGAGCCTGAGGGAGAGGCCCAGGAACCGGCCTTAGAGAGAGGGCAAGGGAGGCACGGGAATCCGGCTCCTGACGTTCCCACGGCCCAGGAGGAAGCAGACCTTGAGGGGGATGCCCTGGAGCCTACCGGGGAACAGATAGCCGAACTGGGGGACCTGCCTGAGCTGACCCATTGGCAGCAAGAAGGAGGCCCCACCAGGGAAGAATTCTGCAGGGAGCAGAAAGAGTGCCCCTCTCTAGAGGGTATGCGGCAGCAGGCTGCAGCCCAGGCCAATGGTGATCAGTCCGGAACTCACTTGATCTACTGGGAGAACGACCTCCTATACTCCGAGCCTAAGGTTGCTGAACCTGGGTCAGCCCGTGCGCTGGTGGTACCCCAGAAGTTCAGAGCCTTCCTACTGGGGCTGGCTCACGACGTACCGTTAGCAGGACATTTGGGGCAGGACAAGACCTTTGAAAGGCTTGTCACCCACTTTTATTGGCCCCAAATGCGCAGGAGTTCTGACACTCACTGCAGGACATGCCAGACTTGCCAGGCAAGTGGCAAGAGTGGAAGGAAGCTGAGAGCTCCACTCCAACCTTTCCCTGTGGTCAGTACCCCATTCCAGCGGGTGGGGATTGACATTGTGGGGCCACTGGACCCCAAGACAGCCATGGGCAACAGGTTTATCCTGGTCTTGGTGGACCATGCCACCCGGTACCCTGAAGCCATCCCTCTGAGGACAGTGACGGCCCCCGTGGTGGGACGGGCACTGATGGGAATTTTCTCACGAGTAGGATTCCCTCTAGAGGTGGTGTCTGACAGGGGGACCAACTTCATATCGAAATATATGAAGTCCCTTTGGCAAGAGTGTGGTGTAACCTACAAGTTCACCACACCTTACCATCCCCAAGGAAACGGGTTGGTTGAGCGCTTCAACCGAACCCTGAAGGGCATGATTATGGGTCTCGAGGAACCCATGAGGCGTAAGTGGGACGTCCTCTTACCATGCCTTCTCTTTGCGTACCGCGAGGTGCCACAAAAGTCTCTAGGGTTCAGTCCCTTTGAGCTTTTGTATGGCCACCCAGTACGAGGACCTCTTAGTCTGGTCAAGGAAGGCTGGGAGCAATCTCCCAGGAAACCTCCCCAGAATGTATACAGTTACATGCTGGCTTTCCGGAACCAGACTAGGCGTTTCAGGCAACTTGCTGAGGCAAACCTGGAAGCCAGCCAGGAGGAAATGAAGCGGTGGTACGACCAGAATGCCACTCTGGTTGAGCTTCAACCTGGCCAAAAAGTGTGGGTCCTGGCCCCTGTGGAGCCTTGTGCACTCCAGGACAAGTGGACAGGACCCTTTGAGATTGTGGAGCGCAAGAGTTCTGTCACCTACTTGGTGGACTTGCGGTCTCCTAGGAACCCCTTAAGGGTCCTACATGTCAATCGACTGAAGCCCCACTTGGAGAGGTCCGAAGTGGGCATGCTCTTGGCCACCGATGATGGGACGGAAGAGGAGTCCGAGCCTCTTCCTGACCTCTTGGTAGCCTCAGAGCGAGACGGGTCAGTGGATGGGGTAAACCTCTCACCCACCCTGACCCCTGAGCAACAGGGTGACTGCCGCCAGCTGCTGGGGCAGTTTACTGACCTGTTCTCCCTGGTTCCCGGTATCACAAATTGGTGCGTCCATGATGTGGATACGGGAGACAGCTTACCTGTGAAGCACAAGGCCTACCGGGTAACTGACAGGGTCAGGGCCTGCATCAAAGAGGAGGTCTCGAAGATGCTTGCCCTAGGGGTGGTTGAGTCCTCCAGCAGTCCTTGGGCCAGCCCAGTGGTCTTGGTCCCAAAGGCTGCAGCGCCGGGTGCCACGCCCGAACTCCGGTTCTGTGTGGACTACCGAGGACTCAACTCAGTCACGAAGACTGACGCGCACCCCATCCCCAGAGCTGATGAGCTCATCGATCGGTTAGGGGCTGCACGGTACCTCAGCACGTTTGACTTAACGTCTGGGTACTGGCAGATCGCCTTGACTGATGGGGCCAAAGAGAGGTCCGCATTCTCTACACCAGATGGGCATTACCAGTTCCGGGTGATGCCCTTTGGGATGAAGAATGCCCCTGCCACCTTCCAGAGGTTGGTCAACCAGGTGTTGGCTGGGCTGGCCGAGTTCAGCGCCGCCTACCTGGATGACATCGCAGTGTTCAGCGGCACATGGGAAGGACACCTGCAACATCTCTGGGAAGTGTTGATGGCGCTGCGCAAGGCAGGCCTCACGATCAAGGCAAGCAAGTGTCAGATCGGGCAGGGTTCAGTGGTGTACTTGGGACACCAAGTGGGGAGCGGCCAGGTGGCGCCCCTCCCACCCAAAGTTGAAACCATCCTGGCTTGGGAGCCCCCAAAGACCCAGACGGAGGTGAGGGCCTTCTTAGGACTCACCGGGTACTACAGGAGGTTTGTCAAGGGGTATGGCAGCATCGTTGCCCCCTTGACAGAGCTGACTTCGAAGAAGCAGCCCAGAAAAGTGATATGGACTGACACCTGTCAGAAAGCCTTCGACACCCTGAAAACTGCCATGTGCACGGCGCCCGTGCTCTTGGCTCCTGACTTCTCCAAAGAGTTCCTGGTGCAGACGGATGCATCAGAGCATGGTGTAGGGGCTGTTCTCTCACAGATCACTGAGGAGGGCTTTGACCAACCCGTAGCCTTTATTAGCAGGAGGCTACTTCCCCGGGAACAAAGGTGGAGTGCGATAGAACGAGAAGCATTTGCTGTGGTCTGGGCGCTGAAGAAGCTAAGACCCTACTTGTTTGGGTCTCACTTCCGGGTTCAGACCGACCACAGGCCCCTCAGATGGTTGATGCAAATGAGGGGTGAGAACCCAAAACTGTTGAGGTGGTCCATCTCCCTACAGGGTATGGACTTTACGGTGGAGCATCGCCCTGGCACAGATCACGCCAATGCTGACGGTCTGTCCAGGTTTTTCCGCCTTAGTGATGCAGAACTCCCTGGGGTAGGGTAGTTCTCCCCACTTTTCAGCTGGAGGGGACACGTGTTAGACCTGGCACCATTGGCGTGGGTCACCCTTCCATTTTTGTCTGTGCCTCAATGTGTTTTTGTGTTGATGTTAGCTGCCCAGGGCACTGTGCCACTGCCATCCAGTGCCACAGTGCAAGTGCTCCCTATGGTAAAATGTATTATGTGAATTGACTTCCACGTTTGGTTTATTTGGTTTACTATCAGTCCCTAGTAGAGTGCACCAGGGGTGCCAAGGGCTCGTATATCCAAATGCTGCTAGTGGGCTTGCAGCACTGGTTGTGCCACCCACCGAAGCAGCGGGGTAAAATGTGTCTAGGGTCTGCCACTGCAGAACCTGCGCGCGGTCTGGTACCGTCGCGCTGACTGAGCAAGTGTCCCCACTTACCAGTCCCTAAACCTTCCCTTAACTACATGTTAGTCACCCCTCTGGTAGGCCTGAGCGCAGGGTGCATTGTAGGTGTAAGGTAGGGCATGCCCTGATGTGGGTGGCATGTCTTAATAGTGAATTACAGCCATTTTCGTTTTTCACTATTGAAGGCTACCTGCTCTCCATAGGCCAGATTGGGCTGCTGGGATCGCTACACGCTGTGACCCCAGTGGACTCAGAGAGCATGGTAGAAAGTCATGTTTAGTATGCCTGAACTCAGGATAATAAAATACGTCTTTTAGTAAAGGTTATTTTAATATCCTGGGTTTGCAAATGCTACTTTTAGAAAGTTAGCCTTTGCGTGCCTAACCATCTCAGTCTGCCTCTGCTGTGTGTGTGTGTTCTGCCTAGCAACAGTACAGGAGCAGGGCTGGGGAATTCCAGGAGACAGTTTGGCTGCCAGGTGGTGGGTAGGGAGATTACCCCAGGATGGGTGGGAGGAGTGCACCCTGACTCTTGAATAGACCTGTGCTCTGCCACCACAAAGCCGGCGCCGCCCCCTGTGGAGCGGCTGATGTCTCTGCCCTGCTGCTGAAAGGAACAAGCCAAGTCACCACAACAGAGTGCTCCAAAACTGGACTGAGCCAGGCCCAGGCCCCCTGGCGCTAAAGAACAAAAGAATCCCTGTATAAAAGTAGGAGCCTGGCTCCTAAGAAATCAGATCCAGATTGAACCACGAAGGAACTCTGCCTGACTAGAAGGACCTGGAAGAAGCTGAAGGAGGAGTAACTTTCCCTGACCTGAGGGACTGGCCTGCAGTAGGTGCCTTGCTAAGAAAGGAGAGGAAAAAGACTGAAAGAGACTTTTGCACTTTGTTCTTCAACTATCTCCAAGGGCTTGGAAGAAGAGCTTGCCCCCTGAACTGAACCCCAGGACCAGTGGGTTCACCGTGTCTCCGCTCGTCTGAGAATTCGAGCCGTGTGCTTTCTCCCGCCGGAGTGCCCTGCGCACCTTCGCATCCCTCCTAGGGCCGTGACACCCAGAAGCCTGGCCGCCTCCACTCGCCGAGAGCCCCGCTCTACCTGAGTCGCTCTGGACCCACGAGTCTGGCCGTCCCGCTTCCCTGTCACCTGCCTGCTACTGGAGCGCGCTTGGTGCCCTTTCGCCCTCCCGCCGGATTTCTAGTGGGGAAGTGAAATCCAGCCTCGGACGGCCGCCCGTACGTCGTAACGTATCCGGCCGCCCCGCTTCACCTCCCAGCCTGAGTCTGACCGTGCCGCCCTCCGCAGTGACCTCCCGCACAGTCCGTGTCGGAGGCCCTGGGCCGCACCTGTCTACCGAGAGCCGCCCGCTGAATTCTTGATCCGGAAGACCCACGAGGTGCAGAACCTGCATCTCTCCTGAAGACTCGACCCAGCACATCGCACGTTCCCAGGTACAGTGAACTCTCTATCGGACTCGGGGTCCGCAACGTTCTGATTTCCCCGTATCACTGTACCCTGGGTGCCCTGCGCATCATCGTGACTGGACCGACTCAACCGAGCCCTGTGAAGCGCTCGTGATCGAATAAGTTACCAAAGACAAGAACAGTGCCTAATTATCATCTTGTGGCTTCCATTTCGCAACCATTATTGATGGTCTTGTACATGCCTGCGTAACAAAGAATCTTTTATATAAAGCATCCGTATTTTTGATACAACTTACGCCTGGTGTCCGTTTGTGGGGGATCATTGTGGTTTACTGTGTGTGATCATAAATGCTTAACTGACTAGCGCCCTGAAGTTTAGCCCTGACTGCTCGCGCCACACTACCTATAGGGTGAGCAGGGGTTGTCCTGAAGGGGTAATTCCCTCGCCCTGAATAGAAGAAGGGACCGCTGCTTGTCATAAGTACCTACCTGTGCCAACCAGAGGTTCCCCATTCTAACAACTACCCTAAACCTTGAAACACCAACCCCAGCACGACCCCTACACTGCCCGAACACCACTGCCCTAAAGCCTCTAACACCACCCCCAGCATGACCCCCTACACTGCCCTTACACCACTGCACTGCCCTAAACCCAGAAACACCACCCCCTGCAAGACCCCCTACACTGCCCGAACACCACTGCCCTAAGCCCTGAAACACCACCCCCTGCAAGACCCCCTACACTGCCCAAACACCACTGCCCTGCCCTAAACCCTGAAACACCACCCCCTGCACGACCCCCTACACTGCCCGAACACCACTGCCCTAACCCCTGAAACACCACACCCTGCATGACCCTACACTGCACGAACACCACTGCACTGCCCTATACCCTGAAACACCACGCCTAGCACGACCCCCTACACTGCCCGAACACCACTGCACTGCCCTAAACCCTGAAACACCACCCCCAGAACGACGCCGTACACTGCCCGAACACCACTGCACTGCCCTAAACCCTGAAACACCACCCCCAGCATGTCCCCCTACACTGCCCGAACACCACTGCACTGCCTTAAACCCTGAAAGACCATCCCAAGCACGACCCCCTACACTGCCCGAACACCACTGCCTTAAACGCTGAAACACCACCCCAGCACGACCCCCTACACTGCCCGAACACCACTGCCGGAAACACCAGCCCCAGCAAGACCCCCCTACACTGCGCGAACACCACTGCTTTGCCCTAAACCCTGAAACACCAGTCCCAGCACGATCCCCTACACTGTGCGAACACCACTGCTTTGCCCTAAACCCTGTAACACCACCCCCAGCACGACCCCCTACTCTGCCCACACACTACTGCTCTACCCTAAACCCTGAAACACCAGTCCCAGCATGACCCCCTACACTGCCCAAACAACACTGCACTAAACCCTGAAACACCACCACCCAACAAGACCCCATACACTGCCCGAACACCACTGCACTGCCCTAAACCCTGTATCACCACCCCCAGCATGAACCCCTACACTGCCCGAACACCACTGCACAGCCCTAAACCCTGAAACACCACCCCAGCACGACCCCATACACTGCCCGAACACCACTGCACTACCCTAAACCCTGAAACACCACCCCCAGCAAGACCACCTACACTGCCCAAACACCACTGCACTGCCCTAAACCCTGAAACACCACCGCCAGCGAGACCCCCTACACTGCCCGAACACCACCGCACTACTCTAAACCCTGAAACACCACCCCCAGCGAGACCCCCTACACTGCCCAAACACCACTGCCCTAAACCCTGAAACACCACCCCCTGCAAGTCCCCCTACACTGCGCGAACACCACTGCCCTGCCCTAAACCCTGAAACACCACCCCCTGCATGACCTCCTACACTGCCCGAACACTACTGCCCTGCCCTAAACCCTGAAACACCACCCCCTGCATGACCTCCTACACTGCCCGAAAACCACTGCACTGCCCTATACCCTGAAACACCATCCCCAGCACGATCCCCTACACTACGCGAACACCACTGCTTTGCCCTAAACCCTGTAACACCACCCCCAGCGCGACCCCCTACTCTGCCCGAACAACACTGCACTAAACCCTGAAACACCACCACCCAACAAGACCCCATACACTGCCCGAACACCACTGCACTGCCCTAAACCCTGAAACACCAGCCCCAGCACGACCCCCTACTCTGCCCGAACACCACTGCCCCAAACCCTGAAACACCACCCCCTGCAAGACCCACTACACTGCCCGAACACCACTGCCCTGCCCTAAACCCTGAAACACCAACCCCAGCACGACCCCGTACACTGCCCGAACACCACTGCACTGCCCTAAACCCTGTAACACCACCCCCAGCAAGACCCCCTACACTGCCCGAACACCACTGCACTGCCCTAAACCCTGAAACACCAGCCCCAGCAACAACCCGTACACTGCCTGAACACCACTGCCCTAAACCCCGAAACATCACCCCCAGCACGACCCCCTACACTGCCCGAACACCACTGCACTGCCCTAATCCCTGAAACATCCCCCCCTGCACGACCCCCTACACTGCCCGAACACCACTGCACTGCCCTATACCCTGAAACACCATCCCCTGCACGACCCCCTACACTGCCCGAACACCACTGCACTGCCCTATACCCTGAAACACCACCCCCAGCACGACGCCCTACACTGCGCGAACACCACTGCTTTGCCCTAAACCCTGAAACACCAGTCCCAGCACGACCCCCTACATTGCCCAAACAACACTGCACTAAACCCTGAAACACAACACTCCAACAAGACCCCCTACACTGCCCTAACACCACTGCACTGCCCTAAACCCTGAAACACCAGCCCCAGCACAGCCCCCTACACTTCCCGAATACCACTGCACTACCCTAAACCTTGAAACACCACCCCCAGCACGACCGCCTATACTGCCCAAACACCACTGCCCTAAAGCCTGAAACACCACCCCCAGCATGACCCGCTACACTGCCCGAACACCACTGCACTGCCCTAAACCCTGAAACACCACCCCCTGCAAGACGCCCTACACTGCCCGAACACCACTGCCCTAAACCCTGAAACACCACCCCCTGCAAGACCCCCTACACTGCCCGAACACCACTGCCCTGCCCTAAACCCTGAAACACCACCCCCTGCACGACCCTACACTGCCCGAACACC
Source organism: Triturus cristatus (assembly GCF_964204655.1). Classification (NCBI taxonomy): domain Eukaryota; kingdom Metazoa; phylum Chordata; class Amphibia; order Caudata; family Salamandridae; genus Triturus; species Triturus cristatus. The sequence continues at coordinate 718,244,992 of NC_140579.1, forward strand.
ACTGCACTGCCCTATACACTGAAACACCGCCCCCAGCATGACCCCCTACACTGCCCAAACACCACTGCACTGCCCTAACCCTGAAACACCAACCCCAGCACGACCCCGTACACTGCCCGAACACCACTGCACTGCCCTAAACCCTGAAACACCACCCCCAGCAATACCCCCTACACTGCCCGAACACCACTGCACTGCCCAAAACCCTGAAACACCACCCCCAGCAAGACCCCGTACACTGCCTGAACACCACTGCCCTAAACCCCGAAAAATCTCCCCCCGCACGACCCCCTACACTGCCCGAACATCACTGCCCTAAACCCTGAAACACCATCCCCAGCACGACCCCCTACAGTGCCCGAACACCACTGCACTGCCGTAAACCCTGAAACACCAGCCCCAGCACAACCCCCTACACTGCCCGAACACCATGGCACTGCCCTAAAGCCTGGAACACCACCCCCAGCATGACCCCCTACACTGCCCGAACACCACTGCACTGCCCTAAACCCTGAAACATCCCCCCCTGCACGACCCCCTACACTGCCCGAACACCACTGCACTGCCCTATACCCTGAAACACCACCCCCTGCACGACCCCCTACACTGCCCGAACACCACTGCACTGCCCTATACCCTGAAACACCACCCCCAGCACGACCCCCTACACTGCGCGAACACCACTGCTTTGCCCTAAACCCTTAAACACCAGTCCCAGCACGACCCCCTACATAGCCCGAACAACACTGCACTAAACCCTGAAACACCACACTCCAACAAGACCCCCTACACTTCCCACATACCACTGCACTACCCTAAACCTTGAAACACCAACCCCAGCACGACCCCTACACTGCCCGAACACCACTGCCCTAAAGCCTCTAACACCACCCCCAGCATGACCCCCTACACTGCCCTTACACCACTGCACTGCCCTAAACCCAGAAACACCACCCCCTGCAAGACCCCCTACACTGCCCGAACACCACTGCCCTAAGCCCTGAAACACCACCCCCTGCAAGACCCCCTACACTGCCCGAACACCACTGCCCTGCCCTAAACCCTGAAACACCACCCCCTGCATGACCCCCTACACTGCCCGAACACCACTGCCCTAACCCCTGAAACACCACACCCTGCACGACCCTACACTGCACGAACAGCACTGCACTGCCCTATACCCTGAAACACCACGCCCAGCACGACCCCCTACACTGCCCGAACACCACTGCACTGCCCTAAACCCTGAAACACCACCCCAGCACGATGCCGTACACTGCCCGAACACCACTGCACTGCCCTAAACCCTGAAACAGCACCCCCAGCATGTCCCCCTACACTGCCCGAACACCACTGCACTGCCTTAAACCCTGAAAGACCATCCCAAGCACGACCCCCTACACTGCCCGAACACCACTGCCCGAAACACCAGCAAGACCCCCCTACACTGCGCGAACACCACTGCTTTGCCCTAAACCCTGAAACACCAGTCCCAGCACGATCCCCTACACTGCGCAAACACCACTGCTTTGCCCTAAACCCTGTAACACCACCCCCAGCACGACCCCCTACTCTGCCCACACACTACTGCTCTGCCCTAAACCCTGAAACACCAGTCCCAGCACGACCCCCTACACTGCCCGAACAACACTGCACTAAACCCTGAAACACCACCACCCAACAAGACCCCATACACTGCCCGAACACCACTGCACTGCCCTAAACCCTGAAACACCAGCCCCAGCACGACCCCCTACACTGCCTGAACACCACTGCCCTAAAGCCTGAAACACCATCCGCAGCATGACCCCCTACACTGCCCAAACACCACTGCACTGCCCTAAACCCTGAAACCCCAACCCCTGCAAGACCCCCTACTCTGCCCAAACACCACTGCCCCAAACCCTGAAACACCACCCCCTGCAAGACCCCCTACACTGCCCGAACACCACTGCCCTGCCCTAAACCCTGAAACACAAACCCCAGCACGACCCCGTACACTGCCCGAACACCACTGCACTGCCCTAAACCCTGCAACACCACCCCCAGCAAGACCCCCTACACTGCCTGAACACCACTGCACAGCCCTAAACCCTGAAACACCAGCCCCAGCAACACCCCGTACACTGCCTGAACACCACTGCCCTAAACCCCGAAACATCACCCCCAGCACGACCCCCTACACTGCCCGAACATCACTGCCTTTTACCCTGAAACACCATCCCCTGCACGACCCCCTACACTGCCCGAACACCACTGCACTGCCCTATACCCTGAAACACCACCCCCAGCACGAACCCCTACACTGCGCGAACACCACTGCTTTGCCCTAAACCCTGAAACACCAGTCCCAGCATGACCCCCTACATTGCCCGAACAACACTGCACTAAACCCTGAAACACCACACTCCAACAAGACCCCCTACACTGCCCTAACACCACTGCACTGCCCTAAACCCTGAAACACCAGCCCCAGCACAGCCCCCTACACTTCCCGAATACCACTGCACTACCCTAAACCTTGAAACACCACCCCCAGCACGACCCCCTACACTGCCCGAACACCACTGCCTTAAACGCTGAAACACCACCCCAGCACGACCCCCTACACTGCCCGAACACCACTGCCCGAAACACCAGCAAGACCCCCCTACACTGCGCGAACACCACTGCTTTGCCCTAAACCCTGAAACACCAGTCCCAGCACGATCCCCTACACTGCGCGAACACCACTGCTTTGCCCTAAACCCTGTAACACCACCCCCAGCACGACCCCCTACTCTGCCCACACACTACTGCTCTGCCCTAAACCCTGAAACACCAGTCCCAGCACGACCCCCTACACTGCCCGAACAACACTGCACTAAACCCTGAAACACCACCACCCAACAAGACCCCATACACTGCCCGAACACCACTGCACTGCCCTAAACCCTAAAACACCAGCCCCAGCACGACCCCCTACACTGCCTGAACACCACTGCCCTAAAGCCTGAAACACCATCCGCAGCATGACCCCCTGCACTACCCAAACACCACTGCACTGCCCTAAACCCTGAAACCCCAACCCCTGCAAGACCCCCTACTCTGCCCGAACACCACTGCCCTGCCCTAAACCCTGAAACACAAACCCCAGCACGACCCCGTACACTGCCCGAACACCACTGCACTGCCCTAAACCCTGCAACACCACCCCCAGCAAGACCCCCTACACTGCCCGAACACCACTGCACAGCCCTAAACCCTGAAACACCAGCCCCAGCAACACCCCGTACACTGCCTGAACACCACTGCCCTAAACCCCGAAACATCACCCCCAGCACGACCCCCTACACTGCCCGAACATCACTGCCTTTTACCCTGAAACACCATCCCCTGCACGACCCCCTACACTGCCCCAACACCACTGCACTGCCCTATACCCTGAAACACCACCCCCAGCACGAACCCCTACACTGCGCGAACACCACTGCTTTGCCCTAAACCCTGAAACACCAGTCCCAGCATGACCCCCTACATTGCCCGAACAACACTGCACTAAACCCTGAAACACCACACTCCAACAAGACCCCCTACACTGCCCTAACACCACTGCACTGCCCTAAACCCTGAAACACCAGCCCCAGCACAGCCCCCTACACTTCCCGAATACCACTGCACTACCCTAAACCTTGAAACACCACCCCCAGCACGACCGCCTACACTGCCCGAACACCACTGCCCTAAAGCCTGAAACACCACCCCCAGCATGACCCCCTACACTGCCCGAACACCACTGCACTGCCCTAAACCCTGAAACACCACCCCCTGCAAGACGCCCTACACTGCCCGAACACCTCTGCCCTAAACCCTGAAACACCACCCCCTGCAAGACCCCCTACACTGCCCGAACACCACTGCCCTGCCCTAAACCCTGAAACACCACCCCCTGCACGACCCTACACTGCCCGAACACCACTGCACTGCCCTATACACTGAAACACCACCCCCAGCATGACCCCCTACACTGCCCGAACACCACTGCACTGCCCTAAACCCTGAAACACCAACCCCAGCACGACACCGTACACTGCCCGAACACCACTGCACTGCCCTAAACCCTGAAACACCACCCCCAGCAAGACCCCCTACACTGCCCGAACACCACTGCACTGCCCAAAACCCTGAAACACCACCCCCAGCAAGACCCCGTACACTGCCTGAACACCACTGCCCTAAACCCCGAAACATCACCCCCCGCATGACCCCCTACACTGCCCGAACATCACTGCCCTAAACCCTGAAACACCATCCCCAGCACGACCCCCTACAGTGCCCAAACACCACTGCACTGCCGTAAACCCTGAAACACCAGCCCCAGCACAACCCCCTACACTGCCCGAACACCATGGCACTGCCCTAAAGCCTGAAACACCACCCCCAGCATGACCCCCTACACTGCCCGAACACCACTTCACTGCCCTAAACCCTGAAACACCACCCCCAGCAAGACCCCTACACTTCCCTAAACCCTTAAACACCACCCCAAGCATGACCCCCTACACTGCACGAACAACACTGCACTACCCTAAACCCTGAATACCCACCCCCAGCACGAGCCCCTACACTGCCCGAACACCACTGCCCTTCCCTAAACCCTGAAACACCACCCCTAGCAAGACCCCGTACAATGCCTGAACACCACTGCCCTTAACCCCAAAACATCACCCACAGCACGACCCCCTACACAGCCCGAACATCACTGCCCTAAACCCTGAAACACCAACCCCAGCACAACACCTACACTGCCCGAACACCACTGCACTGCCATAAACCCTGAAAAACCTGCCCCAGCACAACCCCCTACACTGCCCGAACACCACTACACTGCCCTAAACCCTGAAACACCAGCCCCAGCACGACACCCTACACTGCCCGAACACCACTGCTCTGCCCTAAATCCTGAAACACCAGCCCCAGAACAACCCCCTACTCTGCCCGAACACCACTGCCCTAAACCCTGAAACACCACCCCCTGCAAGACCCCCTACACTGCCCGAACACCACTGCCCTGCCCTAAACCCTGAAACACCACCCCCTGCACGACCCCCTACACTGCCCAAACACCACTGCCCTAACCCCTGAAACACCGCCCCCAGCAAGACCCCCTACACTGCCCGAACACCACTGCACTGTCCTAAACCCTGAAACAGCACCCCCAGCACGACCCCCTACACTGCCCGAACACCACTGCACTGCCCTAAACCCTGAAACACCACCCCCAGCATGACCCCCTACACTGCCCGAACACCACTGCACTGCCCTAAACCATAAACCACCCCCAAAACGACCCCCCCCCACACTGCTCGAACACCACTGCACTGCCCTAAACCCTGAAACACCACCCCCAGCAAAACCCTCTACACTGCCCTAAACCCTGAAACACCACCCCAAGCATAACCCCCTACACTGCCCGAACAACACTGCACTGCCCCAAACCCTGAATCACCACCCCCAGCACGACCCCCTACACTGCCCGAACACCACTGCACTGTCCTAAACCCTGAAACACCACCCCAGCATGACCCCATACACTGCCCGAACACCACTGCACTACACTAAACCCTGAAACACCCCCCCTAGCAAGACCCCCTACACTGCCCAAACACCACTGAAATGAAATGAAATGAAATGAAAAAAGTATTTGATAAAGCGCACTGCGGCCAAGCGGCTTCCTGGCGCTGAAACCTGATCAGGACTCACATCAATCGGACCGAAGGACTAGGAAGAAAAAGCCTGAGAGAAAAAAGAGGTTTTTAAAGCATTACGAAAATGGGAGTAAATGGGGATGGAGCGAATAGAGAGGGGAAGACTGTTCCAGAGCTGAGGAGCCAAACCGAGAAGTGAGTGCCTCCGGTCCTGGATTTGCGGAAACGAGGAATGTGTAAGAGAGAGAGAGAAGAAGAGCGAAGAGTGCGGCAAGGTGCATAGGGAGAGATGAGAGAGGAGATAAAGGAGGGGGCAGAGCGGGAATGGGCCTGAAAGGCTAGGCAGGCCAGTTTGAAAAAAGAACGGAAGTGAACAGGAAGCCAATGAAGGGTTTTAAGGGCAGGAGTGATGTGAGAAGATTTGGGAAGGGAAAGAATGAGGCGAGCAGCTTGGTTTTGAATGGCCTGAAGTCTGCGAGATTGAAAGGCGGGAATGCCTACGTACAGGCCATTGGCATAGTCAATGCGGGAGATGACAAGGGCCAGGACTATGGTTTTAAGGGCATCCGTAGAAAAAAACAGAGAGATCTTCCGGATAAGACGAAGGGACAAAAAACAAGAAGAGACGACCGAGCTAATCTGACTATGCATCGAAAGATCATGACTGACTGACACTGCACCGCCCTAAACCCTGAAACACCACCCCCAGCGAGACCCCCTACACTGCCCGAACACCACTGCACTACCCTAAACCCTGAAACACCACCCCCAGCGAGACCCCCTACACTGCCCAAACACCACTGCCCTAAACCCTGAAACACCACCCCCTGCAAGTCCCCCTACACTGCCCGAACACCACTGCCCTGCCCTAAACCCTGAAACACCGCCCCCTGCATGACCTCCTACACTGCCCAAACACCACTGCCCTGCCCTAAACCCTGAAACACCACCCCCTGCACGACCTCCTACACTGCCCGAACACCACTGCACTGCCCTATACCCTAAAACACCACCCCCAGCACGACCCCCTACACTGCGCGAACACCACTGCTTTGCCCTAAACCCTGTAACACCAGCCCCAGCACGACCCCCTACTCTGCCCACACACTACTGCTCTGCCCTAAACCGTGAAACACCAGTCCCAGCACGACCCCCTACACTGCCCGAACAACACTGCACTAAACCCTGAAACACCACCCCCCAACAAGACCCCATACGCTGCCCGAACACCACTGCACTGCCCTAAACCCTGAAACACCACCCCCAGCACGACCCCCTACACTGCCCGAACACCACTGCACTGCCCTAAACCCTAAACCACCCCCAACACGACCCCCTACACTGCTCAAACACCACTGCACTGCCGTAAACCCTGAAACACCACCCCCAGCAAGACCCCCTACAATGCCCGAACACCACTGCACTGCCCTAAACCCTGAAACACCACCCCCAGCAAAACCCCCTTCACTGCCCTAAACTCTGAAACACCACCCCAAGCATGACCTCCTACACTGCCCGAACACCACTGCACTGCCCTATACCCTGAAACACCACCCCCAGCACGACCCCCTACACTGTGCGAACACCACTGCTTTGCCCTAAACCCTGTAACACCAGCCCCAGCACGACCCCCTACTCTGCCCACACACTACTGCTCTGCCCTAAACCCTGAAAAACCAGTCCTAGCACGACCCCCTACACTGCCCGAACAACACTGCACTAAACCCTGAAACACCACCCCCCAACAAGACCCCATACGCTGCCCGAACACCACTGCACTGCCCTAAACCCTGAAACACCACCCCCAGCACGACCCCCTACACTGCCCGAACACCACTGCACTGCCCTAAACCCTAAACCACCCCCAACACGACCCCCTACACTGCTCAAACACCACTGCACTGCCGTAAACCCTGAAACACCACCCCCAGCAAGACCCCCTACAATGCCCGAACACCACTGCACTGCCCTAAACCCTGAAACACCACCCCCAGCAAAACCCCCTTCACTGCCCTAAACTCTGAAACACCACCCCAAGCATGACCCCCTACACTGCCCGAACAACACTGCACTACCCTAAACCCTGAAACACCACCCCCAGCAAGACCACCTACACTGCCCAAACACCACTGCACTGCCCTAAACCCTGAAACACCACCCCCAGCGAGACCCCCTACACTGCCCGAACACCACCGCACTACCCTAAACCCTGAAACACCACCCCCAGCGAGACACCCTACACTGCCCAAACACCACTGCCCTAAACCCTGAAACACCACCCCCTGCAAGTCCCCCTACACTGCACGAACACCACTGCCCTGCCCTAAACCCTGAAACACCACCCCCTGCATGACCTCCTACACTGCCCGAACACCACTGCACTGCCCTATACCCTGAAACACCATCCCCAGCACGATCCCCTACACTGCGCGAACACCACTGCTTTGCCCTAAACCCTGTAACACCACCCCCAGCATGACCCCCTACTCTGCCCACACACTACTGCTCTGCCCTAAACCCTGAAACACCAGTCCCAGCACAACCCCCTACACTGCCCGAACAACACTGCACTAAACCCTGAAACACCACCACCCAACAAGACCCCATACACTGCCCGAACACCACTGCACTGCCCTAAACCCTGAAACACCAGCCCCAGCACGACCCCCTACACTGCCTGAACACCACTGCCCTAAAGCCTGAAACACCATCCGCAGCATGACCCCCTACACTGCCCAAACACCACTGCACTGCCCTAAACCCTGAAACCCCAACCCCTGCAAGACCCCCTACTCTGCCCGAACACCACTGCCCCAAACCCTGAAACACCACCCCCTGCAAGACCCCCTACACTGCCCGAACACCACTGCCCTGCCCTAAACCCTGAAACACCAACCCCAGCACGACCCCGTACACTGCCCGAACACCACTGTACTGCCCTAAACCCTGTAACACCACCCCCAGCAAGACCCCCTACACTGCCCGAACACCACTGCACTGCCCTAAACCTTGAAACACCAGCCCCAGCAACACCCCGTACACTGCCTGAACACCACTGCCCTAAACCCCGAAACATCACCCCCAGCACGACCCCCTACACTGCCCGAACATCACTGCCTTTTACCCTGAAACACCATCCCCAGCACGACCCCCTACACTGCCCGAACACCACTGCACTGCCCTAATCCCTGAAACATCCCCCCCTGCACGACCCCCTACACTGCCCGAACACCACTGCACTGCCCTATACCCTGACACACCATCCCCTGCACGACCTCCTACACTGCCCAACACCACTGCACTGCCCTATACCCTGAAACACCACCCCCAGCACGACCCCCTACACTGCGCGAACACCACTGCTTTGCCCTAAACCCTGAAACACCAGTCCCAGCAGGACCCCCCACATTGCCCGAACAACACTGCACTAAACCCTGAAACACCACACTCCAACAAGACCCCCTACACTGCCCTAACACCACTGCACTGCCCTAAACCCTGAAACACCAGCCCCAGCACAGCCCCCTACACTTCCCGAATACCACTGCACTACCCTAAACCTTGAAACACCACCCCCAGCACGACCGCCTACACTGCCCGAACACCACTGCCATAAAGCCTGAAACACCACCCCCAGCATGACCCCCTACACTGCCCGAACACCACTGCACTGCCCTAAACCCTGAAACACCACCCCCTGCAAGACGCCCTACACTGCCCGAACACCACTGCCCTAAACCCTGAAACACCACCCCCTGCAAGACCCCCTACACTGCCCGAACACGACTGCCCTGCCCTAAACCCTGAAACACCACCCCCTGCACGACCCTACACTGCCCGAACACCACTGCACTGCCCTATACACTGAAACACCACCCCCAGCATGACCCCCTAAACTGCGCGAACACCACTGCACTGCCCTAAACCCTGAAACACCAGCCCCAGCAACACCCCGTACACTGCCTGAACACCACTGCCCTAAACCCCGAAACATCACCCCCAGCACGACCCCCTACACTGCCCGAACACCACTGCACTGCCCTAAACCCTGAAACACCAGCCCCAGCAACACCCCGTACACTGCCTGAACACCACTGCCCTAAACCCCGAAACATCACCCCCAGCACGACCCCCTACACTGCCCGAACAACACTGCACTAAACCCTGAAACACCACCCCCCAACAAGACCCCATACGCTGCCCGAACACCACTGCACTGCCCTAAACCCTGAAACACCACCCCCAGCACGACCCCCTACACTGCCCGAACACCACTGCACTGCCCTAAACCCTAAACCACCCCCAACACGACCCCCTACACTGCTCAAACACCACTGCACTGCCGTAAACCCTGAAACACCACCCCCAGCAAGACCCCCTACAATGCCCGAACACCACTGCACTACCCTAAACCCTGAAACACCACCCCCAGCGAGACCCCCTACACTGCCCAAACACCACTGCCCTAAACCCTGAAACACCACCCCCTGCAAGTCCCCCTACACTGCCCGAACACCACTGCCCTGCCCTAAACCCTGAAACACCGCCCCCTGCATGACCTCCTACACTGCCCAAACACCACTGCCCTGCCCTAAACCCTGAAACACCACCCCCTGCACGACCTCCTACACTGCCCGAACACCACTGCACTGCCCTATACCCTAAAACACCACCCCCAGCACGACCCCCTACACTGCGCGAACACCACTGCTTTGCCCTAAACCCTGTAACACCAGCCCCAGCACGACCCCCTACTCTGCCCACACACTACTGCTCTGCCCTAAACCCTGAAACACCAGTCCCAGCACGACCCCCTACACTGCCCGAACAACACTGCACTGCCCTAAACCCTAAACCACCCCCAACACGACCCCCTACACTGCTCAAACACCACTGCACTGCCGTAAACCCTGAAACACCACCCCAGCAAGACCCCCTACAATGCCCGAACACCACTGCACTGCCCTAAACCCTGAAACACCACCCCCAGCAAAACCCCCTTCACTGCCCTAAACTCTGAAACACCACCCCAAGCATGACCTCCTACACTGCCCGAACACCACTGCACTGCCCTATACCCTGAAACACCACCCCCAGCACGACCCCCTACACTGTGCGAACACCACTGCTTTGCCCTAAACCCTGTAACACCAGCCCCAGCACGACCCCCTACTCTGCCCACACACTACTGCTCTGCCCTAAACCCTGAAAAACCAGTCCTAGCACGACCCCCTACACTGCCCGAACAACACTGCACTAAACCCTGAAACACCACCCCCCAACAAGACCCCATACGCTGCCCGAACACCACTGCACTGCCCTAAACCCTGAAACACCACCCCCAGCACGACCCCCTACACTGCCCGAACACCACTGCACTGCCCTAAACCCTAAACCACCCCCAACACGACCCCCTACACTGCTCAAACACCACTGCACTGCCGTAAACCCTGAAACACCACCCCCAGCAAGACCCCCTACAATGCCCGAACACCACTGCACTGCCCTAAACCCTGAAACACCACCCCCAGCAAAACCCCCTTCACTGCCCTAAACTCTGAAACACCACCCCAAGCATGACCCCCTACACTGCCCGAACAACACTGCACTACCCTAAACCCTGAAACACCACCCCCAGCAAGACCACCTACACTGCCCAAACACCACTGCACTGCCCTAAACCCTGAAACACCACCCCCAGCGAGACCCCCTACACTGCCCGAACACCACCGCACTACCCTAAACCCTGAAACACCACCCCCAGCGAGACACCCTACACTGCCCAAACACCACTGCCCTAAACCCTGAAACACCACCCCCTGCAAGTCCCCCTACACTGCACGAACACCACTGCCCTGCCCTAAACCCTGAAACACCACCCCCTGCATGACCTCCTACACTGCCCGAACACCACTGCACTGCCCTATACCCTGAAACACCATCCCCAGCACGATCCCCTACACTGCGCGAACACCACTGCTTTGCCCTAAACCCTGTAACACCACCCCCAGCACGACCCCCTACTCTGCCCACACACTACTGCTCTGCCCTAAACCCTGAAACACCAGTCCCAGCACAACCCCCTACACTGCCCGAACAACACTGCACTAAACCCTGAAACACCACCACCCAACAAGACCCCATACACTGCCCGAACACCACTGCACTGCCCTAAACCCTGAAACACCAGCCCCAGCACGACCCCCTACACTGCCTGAACACCACTGCCCTAAAGCCTGAAACACCATCCGCAGCATGACCCCCTACACTGCCCAAACACCACTGCACTGCCCTAAACCCTGAAACCCCAACCCCTGCAAGACCCCCTACTCTGCCCGAACACCACTGCCCCAAACCCTGAAACACCACCCCCTGCAAGACCCCCTACACTGCCCGAACACCACTGCCCTGCCCTAAACCCTGAAACACCAACCCCAGCACGACCCCGTACACTGCCCGAACACCACTGTACTGCCCTAAACCCTGTAACACCACCCCCAGCAAGACTCCCTACACTGCCCGAACACCACTGCACTGCCCTAAACCTTGAAACACCAGCCCCAGCAACACCCCGTACACTGCCTGAACACCACTGCCCTAAACCCCGAAACATCACCCCCAGCACGACCCCCTACACTGCCCGAACATCACTGCCTTTTACCCTGAAACACCATCCCCAGCACGACCCCCTACACTGCCCGAACACCACTGCACTGCCCTAATCCCTGAAACATCCCCCCCTGCACGACCCCCTACACTGCCCGAACACCACTGCACTGCCCTATACCCTGACACACCATCCCCTGCACGACCTCCTACACTGCCCAACACCACTGCACTGCCCTATACCCTGAAACACCACCCCCAGCACGACCCCCTACACTGCGCGAACACCACTGCTTTGCCCTAAACCCTGAAACACCAGTCCCAGCAGGACCCCCCACATTGCCCGAACAACACTGCACTAAACCCTGAAACACCACACTCCAACAAGACCCCCTACACTGCCCTAACACCACTGCACTGCCCTAAACCCTGAAACACCAGCCCCAGCACAGCCCCCTACACTTCCCGAATACCACTGCACTACCCTAAACCTTGAAACACCACCCCCAGCACGACCGCCTACACTGCCCGAACACCACTGCCATAAAGCCTGAAACACCACCCCCAGCATGACCCCCTACACTGCCCGAACACCACTGCACTGCCCTAAACCCTGAAACACCACCCCCTGCAAGACGCCCTACACTGCCCGAACACCACTGCCCTAAACCCTGAAACACCACCCCCTGCAAGACCCCCTACACTGCCCGAACACGACTGCCCTGCCCTAAACCCTGAAACACCACCCCCTGCACGACCCTACACTGCCCGAACACCACTGCACTGCCCTATACACTGAAACACCACCCCCAGCATGACCCCCTAAACTGCGCGAACACCACTGCACTGCCCTAAACCCTGAAACACCAGCCCCAGCAACACCCCGTACACTGCCTGAACACCACTGCCCTAAACCCCGAAACATCACCCCCAGCACGACCCCCTACACTGCCCGAACACCACTGCACTGCCCTAAACCCTGAAACACCAGCCCCAGCAACACCCCGTACACTGCCTGAACACCACTGCCCTAAACCCCGAAACATCACCCCCAGCACGACCCCCTACACTGCCCGAACAACACTGCACTAAACCCTGAAACACCACCCCCCAACAAGACCCCATACGCTGCCCGAACACCACTGCACTGCCCTAAACACTGAAACACCACCCCCAGCACGACCCCCTACACTGCCCGAACACCACTGCACTGCCCTAAACCCTAAACCACCCCCAACACGACCCCCTACACTGCTCAAACACCACTGCACTGCCGTAAACCCTGAAACACCACCCCCAGCAAGACCCCCTACAATGCCCGAACACCACTGCACTGCCCTAAACCCTGAAACACCACCCCCAGCAAAACCCCCTTCACTGCCCTAAACTCTGAAACACCATCCCAAGCATGACCTCCTACACTGCCCGAACACCACTGCACTGCCCTATACCCTGAAACACCACCCCCAGCACGACCCCCTACACTGCGCGAACACCACTGCTTTGCCCTAAACCCTGTAACACCAGCCCCAGCACGACCCCCTACTCTGCCCACACACTACTGCTCTGCCCTAAACCCTGAAACACCAGTCCTAGCACGACCCCCTACACTGCCCGAACAACACTGCACTAAACCCTGAAACACCACCCCCCACCAAGACCCCATACGCTGCCCGAACACCACTGCACTGCCCTAAATCCTGAAACACCACCCCCAGCACGACCCCCTACACTGCCCGAACACCACTGCACTGCCCTAAACCCTAAACCACCCCCAACACGACCCCCTACACTGCTCAAACACCACTGCACTGCTGTAAACCCTGAAACACCACCCCCAGCAAGACCCGCTACAATGCCCGAACACCACTGCACTGCCCTAAACCCTGAAACACCACCCCCAGCAAAACCCCCTTCACTGCCCTAAACTCTGAAACACCACCCCAAGCATGACCCCCTACACTGCCCGAACAACACTGCACTGCCCTAAACCCTGAATCACCACCCCCAGCATGGCCCCCTACTCTGCCCGAACACCACTGCACTGCCCTAAATCCTGAAACACCACCCCAGCACAACCCCATACACTGCCCGAACACCACTGCACTACCCTAAACCCTGAAACACCACCCCCAGCAAGACCACCTACACTGCCCAAACACCACTGCACTGCCCTAAACCCTGAAACACCACCCCCAGCGAGACCCCCTACACTGCCCGAACACCACCGCACTACCCTAAACCCTGAAACACCACCCCCAGCGAGACACCCTACACTGCCCAAACACCACTGCCCTAAACCCTGAAACACCACCCCCTGCAAGTCCCCCTACACTGCGCGAACACCACTGCCCTGCCCTAAACCCTGAAACACCACCCCCTGCATGACCTCCTACACTGCCCGAACACCACTGCACTGCCCTATACCCTGAAACACCATCCCCAGCACGATCCCCTACACTGCGCGAACACCACTGCTTTGCCCTAAACCCTGTAACACCACCCCCAGCACGACCCCCTACTCTGCCCACACACTACTGCTCTGCCCTAAACCCTGAAACACCAGTCCCAGCACAACCCCCTACACTGCCCGAACAACACTGCACTAAACCCTGAAACACCACCACCCAACAAGACCCCATACACTGCCCGAACACCACTGCACTGCCCTAAACCCTGAAACACCAGCCCCAGCACGACCCCCTACACTGCCTGAACACCACTGCCCTAAAGCCTGAAACACCATCCGCAGCATGACCCCCTACACTGCCCAAACACCACTGCACTGCCCTAAACCCTGAAACCCCAACCCCTGCAAGACCCCCTACTCTGCCCGAACACCACTACCCCAAACCCTGAAACACCACCCCCTGCAAGACCCCCTACACTGCCCGAACACCACTGCCCTGCCCTAAACCCTGAAACACCAACCCCAGCACGACCCCGTACACTGCCCGAACACCACTGTACTGCCCTAAACCCTGTAACACCACCCCCAGCAAGACCCCCTACACTGCCCGAACACCACTGCACTGCCCTAAACCTTGAAACACCAGCCCCAGCAACACCCCGTACACTGCCTGAACACCACTGCCCTAAACCCCGAAACATCACCCCCAGCACGACCCCCTACACTGCCCGAACATCACTGCCTTTTACCCTGAAACACCATCCCCAGCACGACCCCCTACACTGCCCGAACACCACTGCACTGCCCTAATCCCTGAAACATCCCCCCCTGCACGACCCCCTACACTGCCCGAACACCACTGCACTGCCCTATACCCTGAAACACCATCCCCTGCACGACCTCCTACACTGCCCAAACACCACTGCACTGCCCTATACCCTGAAACACCACCCCCAGCACGACCCCCTACACTGCGCGAACACCACTGCTTTGCCCTAAACCCTGAAACACCAGTCCCAGCAGGACCCCCTACATTGCCCGAACAACACTGCACTAAACCCTGAAACACCACACTCCAACAAGACCCCCTACACTGCCCTAACACCACTGCACTGCCCTAAACCCTGAAACACCAGCCCCAGCACAGCCCCCTACACTTCCCGAATACCACTGCACTACCCTAAACCTTGAAACACCACCCCCAGCACAACCGCCTACACTGCCCGAACACCACTGCCCTAAAGCCTGAAACACCACCCCCAGCATGACCCCCTACACTGCCCGAACACCACTGCACTGCCCTAAACCCTGAAACACCACCCCCTGCAAGACGCCCTACACTGCCCGAACACCACTGCCCTAAACCCTGAAACACCACCCCCTGCAAGACCCCCTACACTGCCCGAACACCACTGCCCTGCCCTAAACCCTGAAACACCACCCCCTGCACGACCCTACACTGCCCGAACACCACTGCACTGCCCTATACACTGAAACACCACCCCCAGCATGACCCCCTAAATTGCGCGAACACCACTGCACTGCCCTAAACCCTGAAACACCAGCCCCAGCAACACCCCGTACACTGCCTGAACACCACTGCCCTAAACCCCGAAACATCACCCCCAGCACGACCCCCTACACTGCCCGAACACCACTGCACTGCCCTAATCCCTGAAACATCCCCCCCTGCACGACCCCCTACACTGCCCGAACACCACTGCACTGCCCTATACCCTGAAACACCATCCCCTGCACGACCCCCTACACTGCCCGAACACCACTGCACTGCCCTATACCCTGAAACACCACCCCCAGCATGACCCCCTACACTGCGCGAACACCACTGCTTTGACCTAAACCCTGAAACACCAGTCCCAGCACGACCCCCTACATTGCCCGAACAACACTGCACTAAACCCTGAAACACCACACTCCAACAAGACCCCCTACACTGCCCTAACACCACTGCACTGCCCTAAACCCTGAAACACCAGCCCCAGCACAGCCCCCTACACTTCCCGAATACCACTGCACTACCCTAAACCTTGAAACACCACCCCCAGCACGACCGCCTACACTGCCCAAACGCCACTGCCCTAAAGCCTGAAACACCACCCCCAGCATGACCCGCTACACTGCCCGAACACCACTGCACTGCCCTAAACCCTGAAACACCACCCCCTGCAAGACGCCCTACACTGCCCGAACACCACTGCCCTAAACCCTGAAACACCACCCCCTGCAAGACCCCCTACACTGCCCGAACACCACTGCCCTGCCCTAAACCCTGAAACACCACCCCCTGCACGACCCTACACTGCCCGAACACCACTGCACTGCCCTATACACTGAAACACCACCCCCAGCATTACCCCCTACACTGCCTGAACACCACTGCACTGCCCTAACCCTGAAACACCAACCCCAGCACGACCCCGTACACTGCCCAAACACCACTGCACTGCCCTAAACCCTGAAACACCACCCCCAGCAATACCCCTACACTGCCCGAACACCACTGCACTGCCCAAAACCCTGAAACACCACCCCCAGCAAGACCCCGTACACTGCCTGAACACCACTGCCCTAAACCCCGAAAAATCTCCCCCCGCACGACCCCCTACACTGCCCGAACATCACTGCCCTAAACCCTGAAACACCATCCCCAGCACGACCCCCTACAGTGCCCGAACACCACTGCACTGCCGTAAACCCTGAAACACCAGCCCCAGCACAACCCCCTACACTGCCCGAACACCATGGCACTGCCCTAAAGCCTGAAACACCACCCCCAGCATGACCCCCTGCACTGCCCGAACACCACTGCACTGCCCTAAACCCTGAAACATCCCCCCCTGCACGACCCCCTACACTGCCCGAACACCACTGCACTGCCCAAAACCCTGAAACACCACCCCCAGCAACACCCCGTACACTGCCTGAACACCACTGCCCTAAACCCCGAAACATCACCCCCAGCACGACCCCCTACACTGCCCGAACATCACTGCCTTTTACCCTGAAACACCATCCCCAGCACGACCCCCTACACTGCCCGAACACCACTGCACTGCCCTATACCCTGAAACACCATCCCCTGCACGACCCCCTATACTGCCCGAACACCACTGCACTGCCCTATACCCTGAAACACCACCCCCAGCACGAACCCCTACACTGCGCGAACACCACTGCTTTGCCCTAAACCCTGAAACACCAGTCCCAGCATGACCCCCTACATTGCCCGAACAACACTGCACTAAACCCTGAAACACCACACTCCAACAAGACCCCCTACACTGCCCTAACACCACTGCACTGCCCTAAACCCTGAAACACCAGCCCCAGCACAGCCCCCTACACTTCCCGAATACCACTGCACTACCCTAAACCTTGAAACACCACCCCCAGCACGACCGCCTACACTGCCCGAACACCACTGCCCTAAAGCCTGAAACACCACCCCCAGCATGACCCCCTACAGTGCCCGAACACCAGTGCACTGCCCTAAACCCTGAAACACCACCCCCTGCAAGACGCCCTACACTGCCCGAACACCACTGCCCTAAACCCTGAAACACCACCCCCTGCAAGACCCCCTACACTGCCCGAACACCACTGCCCTGCCCTAAACCCTGAAACACCACCCCCTGCACGACCCTACACTGCTCGAACACCACTGCACTGCCCTATACACTGAAACACCACCCCCAGCATGACCCCCTACACTGCCCGAACACCACTGCACTGCCCTAAACCCTGAAACACCAACCCCAGCACGACCCCGTACACTGCCCGAACACCACTGCACTGCCCTAAACCCTGAAACACCACCCCCAGCAAGACCCCCTACACTGCCCGAACACCACTGCACTGCCCAAAACCCTGAAACACCACCCCCAGCAAGACCCCGTACACTGCCTGAACACCACTGCCCTAAACCCCGAAACATCACCCCCGCACGACCCCCTACACTGCCCGAACATCACTGCCCTAAACCCTGAAACACCATCCCCAGCACGGCCCCCTACAGTGCCCGAACACCACTGCACTGCCGTAAACCCTGAAACACCAGCCCAAGCACAACCCCCTACACTGCCCGAACACCATGGCACTGCCCTAAAGCCTGAAACACCACCCCCAGCATGACCCCCTACACTGCCCGAACACCACTTCACTGCCCTAAACCCTGAAACACCACCCCCGGCAAGACCCCTACACTGCCCTAAACCCTTAAACACCACCCCAAGCATGACCCCCTACACTGCACGAACAACACTGCACTACCCTAAACCCTGAATACCCACCCCCAGCACGACCCCCTACACTGCCCGAACACCACTGCCCTTCCCTAAACCCTGAAACACCACCCCCAGCATGACCCCTTACACTGTCCGAACACCACTGCACTGCACTAAACCCTGAAACACCACCCCCAGCAAGACCCCGTACAATGCCTGAACACCACTGCCCTTAACCCCAAAACATCACCCACAGCACGACCCCCTACACAGCCCGAACATCACTGCCCTAAACCCTGAAACACCAACCCCAGCACAACCCCTACACTGCCCGAACACCACTGCACTGCCATAAACCCTGAAAAACCTGCCCCAGCACAACCCCCTACACTGCCCGAACACCACTACACTGCCCTAAACCCTGAAACACCAGCCCCAGCACGACACCCTACACTGCCCGAACACCACTGCTCTGCCCTAAATCTTGAAACACCAGCCCCAGAACAACCCCCTACTCTGCCCGAACACCACTGCCCTAAACCCTGAAACACCACCCCCTGCAAGACCCCCTACACTGCCCGAACACCACTGCCCTGCCCTAAACCTGAAACACCACCCCCTGCACGACCCCCTACACTGCCCAAACACCACTGCCCTAACCCCTGAAACACCGCCCCCAGCAAGACCCCCTACACTGCCCGAACACCATTGCACTGTCCTAAACCCTGAAACAGCACCCCCAGCACGACCCCCTACACTGCCCGAACACCACTGCACTGCCCTAAACCCTGAAACACCACCCCCAGCATGACCCCCTACACTGCCCGAACACCACTGCACTGCCCTAAACCCTAAACCACCCCCAAAACGACCCCCTACCCTGCTCGAACACCACTGCACTGCCCTAAACCCTGAAACACCACCCCCAGCAAAACCCCCTACACTGCCCTAAACCCTGAAACACCACCCCAAGCATAACCCCCTACACTGCCCGAACAACACTGCACTGCCCCAAACCCTGAATCACCACCCCCAGCACGACCCCCTACACTTCCCGAACACCACTGCACTGTCCTAAACCCTGAAACACCACCCCAGCACGACCCCATACACTGCCCGAACACCACTGCACTACCCTAAACCCTGAAACACCACCCCTAGCAAGACCCCCTACACTGCCCAAACACCACTGAAATGAAATGAAATGAAATGAAATGAAAAAAGTATTTGATAAAGCGCACTGCGGCCAAGCGGCTTCCTGGCGCTGAAACCTGATCAGGACTCACATCAATCGGACCGAAGGACTAGGAAGAAAAAGCCTGAGAGAAAAAAAAGGTTTTTAAAGCTTTACGAAAATGGGAGTAAATGGGGATGGAGCAAATAGAGAGGGGAAGACTGTTCCAGAGCTGAGGAGCCAAAACCGAGAAGCGAGTGCCTCCGGTCCTGGATTTGCGGAAACGAGGAATGTGTAAGAGAGAGAGAGAATGAGAGCGAAGAGTGCGGCAAGGTGCATAGGGAGAGATGAGAGAGGAGATAAAGGAGGGGGCAGAGCGGGAATGGGCCTGAAAGGCTAGGCAGGCCAGTTTGAAAAAAGAGCGGAAGTGAACAGGAAGCCAATGAAGGGTTTTAAGGGCAGGAGTGATGTGAGAGGATTTGGGAAGGGAAAGAATGAGGCGAGCAGCTTGGTTTTGAATGGCCTGAAGTCTGCGAGATTGAAAGGCGGGAATGCCTACGTACAGGCCATTGCCATAGTCAATGCGGGAGATGACAAGGGCCAGGACTATGGTTTTAAGGGCATCCGTAGAAAAAAACAGAGAGATCTTCCGGATAAGACGAAGGGACAAAAAACAAGAAGAGACGACCGAGCTAATCTGACTATGCATCGAAAGATCATGACTGACTGACACTGCACTGCCCTAAACCCTGAAACACCACCCCCAGCGAGACCCCCTACACTGCCCGAACACCACTGCACTACCCTAAACCCTGAAACACCACCCCCTGCACGACCCCCTACACTGCCCGAACACCACTGCCCTAACCCCTGAAACACCACACCCTGCACGACCCTACACTGCCCGAACACCACTGCACTGCCCTATACCCTGAAACACCACGCCCAGCACGACCCCCTACACTGCCCGAACACCACTGCACTGCCCTAAACCCTGAAACACCACCCCCAGCACGACGCCGTACACTGCCCGAACACCACTGCACTGCCCTAAACCCTGAAACACCACCCCCAGCATGTCCCCCTACACTGCCCGAACACCACTGCACTGCCTTAAACCATGAAAGACCATCCCAAGCACGACCCCCTACACTGCCCGAAC
This sequence comes from Triturus cristatus, assembly GCF_964204655.1. Classification (NCBI taxonomy): domain Eukaryota; kingdom Metazoa; phylum Chordata; class Amphibia; order Caudata; family Salamandridae; genus Triturus; species Triturus cristatus. The sequence continues at coordinate 718,266,275 of NC_140579.1, forward strand.
ACCACTGCCTTAAATGCTGAAACACCACCCCAGCACGACCCCCTACACTGCCCGAACACCACTGCCGGAAACACCAGCCCCAGCAAGACCCCCCTACACTGCGCGAACACCACTGCTTTGCCCTAAACCCTGAAACACCAGTCCCAGCACGATCCCCTACACTGTGCGAACACCACTGCTGTGCCCTAAACCCTGTAACACCACCCCCAGCACGACCCCCTACTCTGCCCACACACTACTGCTCTGCCCTAAACCCTGAAACACCAGTCCCAGCACGATCCCCTACACTGCCCGAACAACACTGCACTAAACCCTGAAACACCACCACCCAAGAAGACCCCATACACTGCCCTAACACCACTGCACTGCCCTAAACCCTGAATCACCACCCCCAGCATGACCCCCTACACTGCCCGAACACCACTGCACAGCCCTAAACCCTGAAACACCACCCCCAGCAAGACCACCTACACTGCCCAAACACCACTGCACTGCCCTAAACCCTGAAACACCACCCCCAGCGAGACCCCCTACAGTGCCCGAACACCACCGCACTACCCTAAACCCTGAAACACCACCCCCAGCGAGACCCCCTACACTGCCCAAACACCACTGCCCTAAACCCTGAAACACCACCCCCTGCAAGTCCCCCTACACTGCGCGAACACCACTGCCCTGCCCTAAACCCTGAAACACCACCCCCTGCATGACCTCCTACACTGCCCGAACACTACTGCCCTGCCCTAAACCCTGAAACACCACCCCCTGCATGACCTCCTACACTGCCCGAACACCACTGCACTGCCCTATACCCTGAAACACCATCCCCAGCACGATCCCCTACACTGCGCGAACACCACTGCTTTGCCCTAAACCCTGTAACACCACCCCCAGCACGACCCCCTACTCTGCCCGAACAACACTGCACTAAACCCTGAAACACCACCACCCAACAAGACCCCATACACTGCCCGAACACCACTGCACTGCCCTAAACCCTGAATCACCACCCCCAGCATGACCCCCTACACTGCCCGAACACCACTGCACAGCCCTAAACCCTGAAACACCACCCCAGCACGACCCCATACACTGCCCGAACACCACTGCACTACCCTAAACCCTGAAACACCACCCCCAGCAAGACCACCTACACTGCCCAAACACCACTGCACTGCCCTAAACCCTGAAACACCACCCCCAGCCTGACCCCCTACACTGCCCGAACACCACTGCACTGCCCTAAACCCTAAACCACCCCCAAAACGACCCCCTACACTGCTCGAACACCACTGCACTTCCCTAAACCCTGAAACACCACCCCCAGCAAAACCCCCTACACTGCCCTAAACCCTGAAACACCACCCCAAGCATAACCCCCTACACTGCCCGAACAACACTGCACTGCCCCAAACCCTGAATCACCACCCCCAGCACGACCCCCTACACTGCCCGAACACCACTGCACTGTCCTAAACCCTGAAACACCACCCCAGCACGAACCCATTTAATGCCCGAACACCACTGCACTACCCTAAACCCTGAAACACCACCCCTAGCAAGACCCCCTACACTGCCCAAACACCACTGAAATGAAATGAAATGAAATGAAAAAAGTATTTGATAAAGCGCACTGCGGCCAAGCGGCTTCCTGGCGCTGAAACCTGATCAGGACTCACATCAATCGGACCGAAGGACTAGGAAGAAAAAGCCTGAGAGAAAAAAAAGGTTTTTAAAGCTTTACGAAAATGGGAGTAAATGGGGATGGAGCGAATAGAGAGGGGAAGACTGTTCCAGAGCTGAGGAGCCAAAACCGAGAAGCGAGTGCCTCCGGTCCTGGATTTGCGGAAACGAGGAATGTGTAAGAGAGAGAGAGAATGAGAGCGAAGAGTGCGGCAAGGTGCATAGGGAGAGATGAGAGAGGAGATAAAGGAGGGGGCAGAGCGGGAATGGGCCTGAAAGGCTAGGCAGGCCAGTTTGAAAAAAGAGCGGAAGTGAACAGGAAGCCAATGAAGGGTTTTAAGGGCAGGAGTAATGTGAGAGGATTTGGGAAGGGAAAGAATGAGGCGAGCAGCTTGGTTTTGAATGGCCTGAAGTCTGCGAGATTGAAAGGCGGGAATGCCTACGTACAGGCCATTGCCATAGTCAATGCGGGAGATGACAAGGGCCAGGACTATGGTTTTAAGGGCATCCGTAGAAAAAAACAGAGAGATCTTCCGGATAAGACGAAGGGACAAAAAACAAGAAGAGACGACCGAGCTAATCTGACTATGCATCGAAAGATCATGACTGACTGACACTGCACTGCCCTAAACCCTGAAACACCACCCCCAGCGAGACCCCCTACACTGCCCGAACACCACTGCACTACCCTAAACCCTGAAACACCACCCACTGCACGACCCCCTACACTGCCCGAACACCACTGCCCTAACCCCTGAAACACCACACCCTGCACGACCCTACACTGCCCGAACACCACTGCACTGCCCTATACCCTGAAACACCACGCCCAGCACGACCCCCTACACTGCCCGAACACCACTGCACTGCCCTAAACCCGGAAACACCACCCCCAGCACGACGCCGTACACTGCCCGAACACCACTGCACTGTCCTAAACCCTGAAACACCACCCCTAGCCTGTCCCCCTACACTGCCCGAACACCACTGCACTGCCTTAAACCCTGAAAGACCATCCCAAGCACGACCCCCTACACTGCCCGAACACCACTGCCTTAAACGCTGAAACACCACCCCAGCACGACCCCCTACACTGCCCGAACACCACTGCCGGAAACACCAGCCCCAGCAAGACCCCCCTACACTGCGCGAACACCACTGCTTTGCCCTAAACCCTGAAACACCAGTCCCAGCACGATCCCCTACACTGTGCGAACACCACTGCTTTGCCCTAAACCCTGTAACACCACCCCCAGCACGACCCCCTACTCTGCCCACACACTACTGCTCTGCCCTAAACCCTGAAACACCAGTCCCAGCACGATCCCCTACACTGCCCGAACAACACTGCACTAAACCCTGAAACACCACCACCCAACAAGACCCCATACACTGCCCGAACACCACTGCACTGCCCTAAACCCTGAAACACCATCCCCAGCACGACCCCCTACAGTGCCTGAACACCACTGCACTGCCGTAAACCCTGAAACACCAGCCCCAGCACAACCCCCTACACTGCCCGAACACCACTGCCCTAAAGCCTGAAACACCATCCGCAGCATGACCCCCTACACTGCCCAAACACCACTGCACTGCCCTAAACTCTGAAACCCCAACCCCTGCAAGACCCCCTACTCTGCCCGAACACCACTGCCCCAAACCCTGAAACACCACCCCCTGCAAGACCCCCTACAGTGCCCGAACACCACTGCCCTGCCCTAAACCCTGAAACACCAACCCCAGCACGACCCCGTACACTGCCCGAACACCACTGCACTGCCCTAAACCCTGTAACACCACCCCCAGCAAGACCCCCTACACTGCCCGAACACCACTGCACTGCCCTAAACCCTGAAACACCAGCCCCAGCAACACTCCGTACACTACCTGAACACCACTGCCCTAAACCCCGAAACATCACCCCCAGCACGACCCCCTACACTGCCCGAACATCACTGCCTTTTACCCTGAAACACCATCCCCAGCACGACCCCCTACACTGCCCGAACACCACTGCACTGCCCTAATCCCTGAAACATCCCCCCCTGCACGACCCCCTACACTGCCCGAACACCACTGCACTGCCCTATACCCTGAAACACCATCCCCTGCACGACCCCCTACACTGCCCGAACACCACTGCACTGCCCTATACCCTGAAACACTACCCCCAGCAAGACCCCCTACACTGCGCAAACACGACTGCTTTGCCCTAAACCCTGAAACACCAGTCCCCGCACGACCCCCTACATTGCCCGAACAACACTGCACTAAACCCTGAAACACCACACTCCAACAAGACCCCCTACACTGCCCTAACACCACTGCACTGCCCTAAACCCTGAAACACCAGCCCCAGCACAGCCCCCTACACTTCCCGAATACCACTGCACTACCCTAAACCTTGAAACACCACCCCCAGCACGACCGCCTACACTGCCCGAACACCACTGCCCTAAAGCCTGAAACACCACCCCCAGCATGACCCCCTACACTGCCCGAACACCACTGCACTGCCCTAAACCCTGAAACACCACCCCCTGCAAGACGCCCTACACTGCCCGAACACCACTGCCCTAAACCCTGAAACACCACCCCCTGCAAGACCCCCTACACTGCCCGAACACCACTGCCCTGCCCTAAACCCTGAAACACCACCCCCTGCATGACCCCCTACACTGCCCGAACATCACTGTCCTAAACCCTGAAACACTATCCCCAGCACGACCCCCTACAGTGCCTGAACACCACTGCACTGCCGTAAACCCTGAAACACCAGCCCCAGCACAACCCCCTACACTGCCCGAACACCATGGCACTGCCCTAAAGCCTGAAACACCACCCCCAGCATGACCCCCTACACTGCCCGAACACCACTGCACTGCCCTAAACCCTGAAACATCCCCCCCTGCACGACCCCCTACACTGCCCGAACACCACTGCACTGCCCTATACCCTGAAACACCACCCCTTGCATGACCCCCTACACTGCGCGAACACCACTGCTTTGCCCTAAACCCTGAAACACCAGTCCCAGCACGACCCCCTACATAGCCCGAACAACACTGCACTAAACCCTGAAACACCACACTCCAACAAGACCCCCTACACTTCCCACATACCACTGCACTACCCTAAACCTTGAAACACCAACCCCAGCACGACCCCTACACTGCCCGAACACCACTGCCCTAAAGCCTCTAACACCACCCCCAGCATGACCCCCTACACTGCCCTTACACCACTGCACTGCCCTAAACCCAGAAACACCACCCCCTGCAAGACCCCCTACACTGCCCGAACACAACTGCCCTAAGCCCTGAAACACCACCCCCTGCAAGACCCCCTACACTGCCTGAACACCACTGCTCTGCCCTAAACCCTGAAACACCACCCCCTGCACGACCCCCTACACTGCCTGAACACCACTGCCCTAACCCCTGAAACACCACACCCTGCATGACCCTACACTGCACGAACACCACTGCACTGCCCTATACCCTGAAACACCACGCCCAGCACGACCCCCTACACTGCCCGAACACCACTGCACTGCCCTAAACCCTGAAACACCACCCCCAACACGACGCCGTACACTGCCCGAACACCACTGCTTTGCCCTAAACCCTGAAACACCACCCCCAGCATGTCCCCCTACACTGCCCGAACACCACTACCCTGCCCTAAACCCTGAAACACCAACCCCAGCACGACCCCGTACACTGCCTGAACACCACTGCACTGCCCTAAACCCTGTAACACCACCCCAGAGAGACCCCCTACACTGCCCGAACACCACTGCACTGCCCTAAACCCTGAAACACCAGCCCCAGCAACACCCCGTACACTGCCTGAACACCACTGCCCTAAACCCCGAAACATCACCCCCAGCACGACCCCCTACACTGCCCGAACATCACTGCCTTTTACCCTGAAACACCATCCCCAGCACGACCCCCTACACTGCCCGAACACCACTGCACTGCCCTAATCCCTGAAACACCATCCCCTGCACGACTGCCTTAAACCCTGAAAGACCATCCCAAGCACGACCCCCTACACTGCCCGAACACCACTGCCTTAAACGCTGAAACACCACCCCAGCACGACCCCCTACACTGCCCAAACACCACTGCCGGAAACACCAGCCCCAGCAAGACCCCCCTACACTGCGCGAACACCACTGCTTTGCCCTAAACCCTGAAACACCAGTCCCAGCACGATCCCCTACACTGTGCGAACACCACTGCTTTGCCCTAAACCCTGTAACACCACCCCCAGCACGACACCCTACTCTGCCCACACACTACTGCTCTGCCCTAAACCCTGAAACACCAGTCCCAGCACGACCCCCTACACTGCCCGAACAACACTGCACTAAACCCTGAAACACCACCACCCAACAAGACCCCATACACTGCCCGAACACCACTGCACTGCCCTAAACCCTGAATCACCACCCCCAGCATGACCCCCTACACTGCCCGAACACCACTGCACAGCCCTAAACCCTGAAACACCACCCCAGCACGACCCCATACACTGCCTGCACAGCACTGCACTACCCTAAACCCTGAAACACCACCCCCAGCAAGACCACCTACACTGCCCAAACACCACTGCACTGCCCTAAACCCTGAAACACCACCCCCAGCGAGACCCGCTATACTGCCCAAACACCACCGCACTACTCTAAACCCTGAAACACTACCCCCAGCGAGACCCACTACACTGCCCAAACACCACTGCCCTAAACCCTGAAACACCACCCCCTGCAAGTCCCCCTACACTGCGCGAACACCACTGCCCTGCCCTAAACCCTGAAACACCACCCCCTGCATGACCTCCTACACTGCCCGAACACTACTGCCCTGCCCTAAACCCTGAAACACCACCCCCTGCATGACCTCCTACACTGCCCGAACACCACTGCACTGCCCTATACCCTGAAACACCATCCCCAGCACGATCCCCTACACTGCGCGAACACCACTGCTTTGCCCTAAACCCTGTAACACCACGCCCAGCACGACCCCCTACTCTGCCCGAACAACACTGCACTAAACCCTGAAACACCACCATCCAACAAGACCCCATACACTGCCCGAACACCACTGCACTGCCCTAAACCCTGAAAAACCAGCCCCAGCACGACCCCCTACACTGCCTGAACACCACTGCCCTAAAGCCTGAAACACCATCCGCAGCATGACCCCCTACACTGCCCAAACACCACTGCACTGCCCTAAACCCTGAAACCCCAACCCCTGCAAGACCCCCTACTCTGCCCGAACACCACTGCCCCAAACCCTGAAACACCACCCCCTGCAAGACCCCCTACACTGCCCGAACACCACTGCCCTGCCCTAAACCCTGAAACACCAACCCCAGCACGACCCCGTACACTGCCCGAACACCACTGCACTGCCCTAAACCCTGTAACACCACCCCCAGCAAGACCCCCTACACTGCCCGAACACCACTGCACTGCCCTAAACCCTGAAACACCAGCCCCAGCAACACCCCGTACACTGCCTGAACACCACTGCCCTAAACCCCGAAACATCACCCCCAGCACGACCCCCTACACTGCCCGAACACCACTGCACTGCCCTATACCCTGAAACACCATCCCCTGCACGACCCCCTACACTGCCCAAACACCACTGCACTGCCCTATACCCTGAAACACCACCCCCAGCACGACCCCCTACACTGCGCGAACAGCACTGCTTTGCCCTAAACCCTGAAACACCAGTCCCAGCACGACCCCCTACATTGCCCGAACAACACTGCACTAAACCCTGAAACACCACACTCCAACAAGACCCCCTACACTGCCCTAACACCACTGCACTGCCCTAAACCCTGAAACACCAGCCCCAGCTTAGCCCCCTACACTTCCCGAATACCACTGCACTACCCTAAACCTTGAAACACCACCCCCAGCACGACCGCCTACACTGCCCGAACACCACTGCCCTAAAGCCTGAAACACCACCCCCAGCATGACCCCCTACACTGCCCGAACACCACTGCACTGCCCTAAACCCTAAAACACCACCCCCTGCAAGACGCCCTACACTGCCCGAACACCACTGCCCTAAACCCTGAAACACCACCCCCTGCAAGACCCCCTACACTGCCCGAACACCACTGCCCTGCCCTAAACCCTGAAACACCACCCCCTGCACGACCCTACACTGCCCGAACACCACTGCACTGCCCTATACACTGAAACACCACCCCCAGCATGACCCCCTACACTGCCCGAACACCACTGCACTGCCCTAAACCCTGAAACACCAACCCCAGCACGACCCCGTACACTGCCCGAACACCACTGCACTGCCCTAAACCCTGAAACACCACCCCCAGCAAGACCCCCTACACTGCCCGAACACCACTGCACTGCCCAAAACCCTGAAACACCACCCCCAGCAAGACCCCGTACACTGCCTGAACACAACTGCCCTAAACCCCGAAAAATCTCCCCCCGCACGACCCCCTACACTGCCCGAACATCACTGCCCTAAACCCTGAAACACCATCCCCAGCACGACCCCCTACAGTGCCCGAACACCACTGCACTGTCGTAAACCCTGAAACACCAGCCCCAGCACAACCCCCTACACTGCCCGAACACCATGGCACTGCCCTAAAGCCTGAAACACCACCCCCAGCATGACCCCCTAAACTGCCCGAACACCACTGCACTGCCCTAAACCCTGAAACATTCCCCCTGCACGATCCCCTACACTGCCCGAACACCACTGCACTGCCCTATACCCTGAAACACCACCCCCTGCACAACCCCCTACACTCTCCGAACACCACTGCACTGCCCTATACCCTGAAACACCACCCCCAGCACGACCCCCTACACTGCGCGAACACCACTGCTTTGCCCTAAACCCTGAAACACCAGTCCCAGCACGACCCCCTACATAGCCCGAACAACACTGCACTAAACCCTGAAACACCACACTCCAACAAGACCCCCTACACTTCCCACATACCACTGCACTACCCTAAACCTTGAAACACCAACCCCAGCACGACCCCTACACTGCCCGAACACCACTGCCCTAAAGCCTCTAACACCACCCCCAGCATGACCCCCTACACTGCCCTTACACCACTGCACTGCCCTAAACCCAGAAACACCACCCCCTGCAAGACCCCCTACACTGCCCGAACACCACTGCCCTAAGCCCTGAAACACCACCCCCTGCAAGACCCCCTACACTGCCCAAACACCACTGCCCTGCCCTAAACCCTGAAACACCACCCCCTGCACGACCCCCTACACTGCCCGTTCACCACTGCCCTAACCCCTGAAACACCACACCCTGCATGACCCTACACTGCACGAACACCACTGCACTGCCCTATACCCTGAAACACCACGCCCAGCACGACCCCCTACACTGCCCGAACACCACTGCACTGCCCTAAACCCTGAAACACCACCCCCAGCACGACGCCGTACACTGCCCGAACACCACTGCACTGCCCTAAACCCTGAAACACCACCCCCAGCATGTCCAACCTACACTGCCCGAACACCACTGCACTGCCTTAAACCCTGAAAGACCATCCCAAGCACGACCCCCTACACTACCCGAACACCACTGCCTTAAACGCTGAAACACCACCCCAGCACGACCCCCTACACTGCCCGAACACCACTGCCGGAAACACCAGCCCCAGCAAGACCCCCCTACACTGCGCGAACACCACTGCTTTGCCCTAAACCCTGAAACACCAGTCCCAGCACGATCCCCTACACTGTGCGAACACCACTGCTTTGCCCTAAACCCTGTAACACCACCCCCAGCACGACCCCCTACTCTGCCCACACACTACTGCTCTGCCCTAAACCCTGAAACACCAGTCCCAGCATGACCCCCTACACTGCCCGAACAACACTGCACTAAACCCTGAAACACCACCACCCAACAAGACCCCATACACTGCCCGAACACCACTGCACTGCCCTAAACCCTGAATCACCACCCCCAGCATGACCCCCTACACTGCCCGAACACCACTGCACAGCCCTAAACCCTGAAACACCACCCCAGCACGACCCCATACACTGCCCGAACACCACTGCACTACCCTAAACCCTGAAACACCACCCCCAGCAAGACCACCTACACTGCCCAAACACCACTGCACTGCCCTAAACCCTGAAACACCACCGCCAGCGAGACCCCCTACACTGCCCAAACACCACCGCACTGCCCTAAACCCTGAAACACCACCCCCTGCAAGTCCCCCTACACTGCGCGAACACCACTGCCCTGCCCTAAACCCTGAAACACCACCCCCTGCATGACCTCCTACACTGCCCGAACACTACTGCCCTGCCCTAAACCCTGAAACACCACCCCCTGCATGACCTCCTACACTGCCCGAACACCACTGCACTGCCCTATACCCTGAAACACCATCCCCAGCACGATCCCCTACACTACGCGAACACCACTGCTTTGCCCTAAACCCTGTAACACCACCCCCAGCACGACCCCCTACTCTGCCCGAACAACACTGCACTAAACCCTGAAACACCACCACCCAACAAGACCCCATACACTGCCCGAACACCACTGCACTGCCCTAAACCCTGAAACACCAGCCCCAGCACGACCCCCTACACTGCCTGAACACCACTGCCCTAAAGCCTGAAACACCATCCGCAGCATGACCCCCTACACTGCCCAAACACCACTGCACTGCCCTAAACCCTGAAACCCCAACCCCTGCAAGACCCCCTACTCTGCCCGAACACCACTGCCCCAAACCCTGAAACACCACCCCCTGCAAGACCCACTACACTGCCCGAACACCACTGCCCTGCCCTAAACCCTGAAACACCAACCCCAGCACGACCCCGTACACTGCCCGAACACCACTGCACTGCCCTAAACCCTGTAACACCACCCCCAGCAAGACCCCCTACACTGCCCGAACACCACTGCACTGCCCTAAACCCTGAAACACCAGCCCCAGCAACACCCCGTACACTGCCTGAACACCACTGCCCTAAACCCCGAAACATCACCCCCAGCACGACCCCCTACACTGCCCGAACACCACTGCACTGCCCTAATCCCTGAAACATCCCCCCCTGCACGACCCCCTACACTGCCCGAACACCACTGCACTGCCCTATACCCTGAAACACCATCCCCTGCACGACCCCCTACACTGCCCGAACACCACTGCACTGCCCTATACCCTGAAACACCACCTCCAGCACGACGCCCTACACTGCGCGAACACCACTGCTTTGCCCTAAACCCTGAAACACCAGTCCCAGCACGACCCCCTACATTGCCCAAACAACACTGCACTAAACCCTGAAACACAACACTCCAACAAGACCCCCTACACTGCCCTAACACCACTGCACTGCCCTAAACCCTGAAACACCAGCCCCAGCACAGCCCCCTACACTTCCCGAATACCACTGCACTACCCTAAACCTTGAAACACCACCCCCAGCACGACCGCCTATACTGCCCAAACACCACTGCCCTAAAGCCTGAAACACCACCCCCAGCATGACCCGCTACACTGCCCGAACACCACTGCACTGCCCTAAACCCTGAAACACCACCCCCTGCAAGACGCCCTACACTGCCCGAACACCACTGCCCTAAACCCTGAAACACCACCCCCTGCAAGACCCCCTACACTGCCCGAACACCACTGCCCTGCCCTAAACCCTGAAACACCACCCCCTGCACGACCCTACACTGCCCGAACACCACTGCACTGCCCTATACACTGAAACACCGCCCCCAGCATGACCCCCTACACTGCCCGAACACCACTGCACTGCCCTAACCCTGAAACACCAACCCCAGCACGACCCCGTACACTGCCCGAACACCACTGCACTGCCCTAAACCCTGAAACACCACCCCCAGCAATACCCCCTACACTGCCCGAACACCACTGCACTGCCCAAAACCCTGAAACACCACCCCCAGCAAGACCCCGTACACTGCCTGAACACCACTGCCCTAAACCCCGAAAAATCTCCCCCCGCACGACCCCCTACACTGCCCGAACATCACTGCCCTAAACCCTGAAACACCATCCCCAGCACGACCCCCTACAGTGCCCGAACACCACTGCACTGCCGTAAACCCTGAAACACCAGCCCCAGCACAACCCCCTACACTGCCCGAACACCATGGCACTGCCCTAAAGCCTGGAACACCACCCCCAGCATGACCCCCTACACTGCCCGAACACCACTGCACTGCCCTAAACCCTGAAACATCCCCCCCTGCACGACCCCCTACACTGCCCGAACACCACTGCACTGCCCTATACCCTGAAACACCACCCCCTGCACGACCCCCTACACTGCCCGAACACCACTGCACTGCCCTATACCCTGAAACACCACCCCCAGCACGACCCCCTACACTGCACGAACACCACTGCTTTGCCCTAAACCCTTAAACACCAGTCCCAGCACGACCCCCTACATAGCCCGAACAACACTGCACTAAGCCCTGAAACACCACACTCCAACAAGACCCCCTACACTTCCCACATACCACTGCACTACCCTAAACCTTGAAACACCAACCCCAGCACGACCCCTACACTGCCCGAACACCACTGCCCTAAAGCCTCTAACACTACCCCCAGCATGACCCCCTACACTGCCCTTACACCACTGCACTGCCCTAAACCCAGAAACACCACCCCCTGCAAGACCCCCTACACTGCCCGAACACCACTGCCCTAAGCCCTGAAACACCACCCCCTGCAAGACCCCCTACACTGCCCGAACACCACTGCCCTGCCCTAAACCCTGAAACACCACCCCCTGCATGACCCCCTACACTGCCCGAACACCACTGCCCTAACCCCTGAAACACCACACCCTGCACGACCCTACACTGCACGAACAGCACTGCACTGCCCTATACCCTGAAACACCACGCCCAGCACGACCCCCTACACTGCCCGAACACCACTGCACTGCCCTAAACCCTGAAACACCACCCCAGCACGACGCCGTACACTGCCCGAACACCACTGCACTGCCCTAAACCCTAAAACAGCACCCCCAGCATGTCCCCCTACACTGCCCGAACACCACTGCACTGCCTTAAACCCTGAAAGACCATCCCAAGCACGACCCCCTACACTGCCCGAACACCACTGCCCGAAACACCAGCAAGACCCCCCTACACTGCGCGAACACCACTGCTTTGCCCTAAACCCTGAAACACCAGTCCCAGCACGATCCCCTACACTGCGCGAACACCACTGCTTTGCCCTAAACCCTGTAACACCACCCCCAGCACGACCCCCTACTCTGCCCACACACTACTGCTCTGCCCTAAACCCTGAAACACCAGTCCCAGCACGACCCCCTACACTGCCCGAACAACACTGCACTAAACCCTGAAACACCACCACCCAACAAGACCCCATACACTGCCCGAACACCACTGCACTGCCCTAAACCCTGAAACACCAGCCCCAGCACGACCCCCTACACTGCCTGAACACCACTGCCCTAAAGCCTGAAACACCATCCGCAGCATGACCCCCTACACTGCCCAAACACCACTGCACTGCCCTAAACCCTGAAACCCCAACCCCTGCAAGACCCCCTACTCTGCCCGAACACCACTGCCCCAAACCCTGAAACACCACCCCCTGCAAGACCCCCTACACTGCCCGAACACCACTGCCCTGCCCTAAACCCTGAAACACAAACCACAGCACGACCCCGTACACTGCCCGAACACCACTGCACTGCCCTAAACCCTGCAACACCACCCCCAGCAAGACCCCCTACACTGCCCGAACACCACTGCACAGCCCTAAACCCTGAAACACCAGCCCCAGCAACACCCCGTACACTGCCTGAACACCACTGCCCTAAACCCCGAAACATCACCCCCAGCACGACCCCCTACACTGCCCGAACATCACTGCCTTTTACCCTGAAACACCATCCCCTGCACGACCCCCTACACTGCCCGAACACCACTGCACTGCCCTATACCCTGAAACACCACCCCCAGCACGAACCCCTACACTGCGCGAACACCACTGCTTTGCCCTAAACCCTGAAACACCAGTCCCAGCATGACCCCCTACATTGCCCGAACAACACTGCACTAAACCCTGAAACACCACACTCCAACAAGATCCCCTACACTGCCCTAACACCACTGCACTGCCCTAAACCCTGAAACACCAGCCCCAGCACAGCCCCCTACACTTCCCGAATACCACTGCACTACCCTAAACCTTGAAACACCACCCCCAGCACGACCCCCTACACTGCCCGAACACCACTGCCTTAAACGCTGAAACACCACCCCAGCACGACCCCCTACACTGCCCGAACACCACTGCCCGAAACACCAGCAAGACCCCCCTACACTGCGCGATCACCACTGCTTTGCCCTAAACCCTGTAACACCACCCCCAGCACGACCCCCTACTCTGCCCACACACTACTGCTCTGCCCTAAACCCTGAAACACCAGTCCCAGCATGACCCCCTAGACTGCCCGAACAACACTGCACTAAACCCTGAAACACCACCACCCAACAAGACCCCATACACTGCCCGAACACCACTGCACTGCCCTAAACCCTGAAACACCAGCCCCAGCACGACCCCCTACACTGCCTGAACACCACTGCCCTAAAGCCTGAAACACCATCCGCAGCATGACCCCCTACACTGCCCAAACACCACTGCACTGCCCTAAACCCTGAAACCCCAACCCCTGCAAGACCCCCTACTCTGCCCGAACACCACTGCCCCAAACCCTGAAACACCACCCCCTGCAAGACCCCCTACACTGCCCGAACACCACTGCCCTGCCCTAAACCCTGAAACACAAACCCCAGCACGACCCCGTACACTGCCCGAACACCACTGCACTTCCCTAAACCCTGCAACACCACCCCCAGCAAGACCCCCTACACTGCCCGAACACCACTGCACAGCCCTAAACCCTGAAACACCAGCCCCAGCAACACCCCGTACACTGCCTGAACACCACTGCCCTAAACCCCGAAACATCACCCCCAGCACGACCCCCTACACTGCCCGAACATCACTGCCTTTTACCCTGAAACACCATCCCCTGCACGACCCCCTACACTGCCCGAACACCACTGCACTGCCCTATACCCTGAAACACCACCCCCAGCACGAACCCCTACACTGCGCGAACACCACTGCTTTGCCCTAAACCCTGAAACACCAGTCCCAGCATGACCCCCTACATTGCCCGAACAACACTGCACTAAACCCTGAAACACCACACTCCAACAAGACCCCCTACACTGCCCTAACACCACTGCACTGCCCTAAACCCTGAAACACCAGCCCCAGCACAGCCCCCTACACTTCCCGAATACCACTGCACTACCCTAAACCTTGAAACACCACCCCCAGCACGACCGCCTACACTGCCCGAACACCACTGCCCTAAAGCCTGAAACACCACCCCCAGCATGACCCCCTACACTGCCCGAACACCACTGCACTGCCCTAAACCCTGAAACACCACCCCCTGCAAGACGCCCTACACTGCCCGAACACCACTGCCCTAAACCCTGAAACACCACCCCCTGCAAGACCCCCTACACTGCCCGAACACCACTGCCCTGCCCTAAACCCTGAAACACCACCCCCTGCACGACCCTACACTGCCCGAACACCACTGCACTGCCCTATACACCGAAACACCACCCCCAGCATGACCCCCTACACTGCCCGAACACCACTGCACTGCCCTAAACCCTGAAACACCAACCCCAGCACGACCCCGTACACTGCCCGAACACCACTGCACTGCCCTAAACCCTGAAACACCACCCCCAGCAAGACCACCTACACTGCCCAAACACCACTGCACTGCCCTAAACCCTGAAACACCACCCCCAGCGAGACCCCCTACACTGCCCGAACACCACCGCACTACCCTAAACCCTGAAACACCACCCCCAGCGAGACACCCTACACTGCCCAAACACCACTGCCCTAAACCCTGAAACACCACCCCCTGCAAGTCCCCCTACACTGCGCGAACACCACTGCCCTGCCCTAAACCCTGAAACACCACCCCCTGCATGACCTCCTACACTGCCCGAACACCACTGCACTGCCCTATACCCTGAAACACCATCCCCAGCACGATCCCCTACACTGCGCGAACACCACTGCTTTGCCCTAAACCCTGTAACACCACCCCCAGCACGACCCCCTACTCTGCCCACACACTACTGCTCTGCCCTAAACCCTGAAACACCAGTCCCAGCACAACCCCTACACTGCCCGAACAACACTGCACTAAACCCTGAAACACCACCACCCAACAAGACCCCATACACTGCCCGAACACCACTGCACTGCCCTAAACCCTGAAACACCAGCCCCAGCACGACCCCCTACACTGCCTGAACACCACTGCCCTAAAGCCTGAAACACCATCCGCAGCATGACCCCCTACACTGCCCAAACACCACTGCACTGCCCTAAACCCTGAAACCCCAACCCCTGCAAGACCCCCTACTCTGCCCGAACACCACTGCCCCAAACCCTGAAACACCACCCCCTGCAAGACCCCCTACACTGCCCGAACACCACTGCCCTGCCCTAAACCCTGAAACACCAACCCCAGCACGACCCCGTACACTGCCCGAACACCACTGTACTGCCCTAAACCCTGTAACACCACCCCCAGCAAGACCCCCTACACTGCCCGAACACCACTGCACTGCCCTAAACCTTGAAACACCAGCCCCAGCAACACCCCGTACACTGCCTGAACACCACTGCCCTAAACCCCGAAACATCACCCCCAGCACGACCCCCTACACTGCCCGAACATCACTGCCTTTTACCCTGAAACACCATCCCCAGCACGACCCCCTACACTGCCCGAACACCACTGCACTGCCCTAATCCCTGAAACATCCCCCCCTGCACGACCCCCTACACTGCCCGAACACCACTGCACTGCCCTATACCCTGAAACACCATCCCCTGCACAACCTCCTACACTGCCCGAACACCACTGCACTGCCCTATACCCTGAAACACCACCCCCAGCACGACCCCCTACACTGCGCGAACACCACTGCTTTGCCCTAAACCCTGAAACACCAGTCCCAGCAGGACCCCCTACATTGCCCGAACAACACTGCACTAAACCCTGAAACACCACACTCCAACAAGACCCCCTACACTGCCCTAACACCACTGCACTGCCCTAAACCCTGAAACACCAGCCCCAGCACAGCCCCCTACACTTCCCGAATACCACTGCACTACCCTAAACCTTGAAACACCACCCCCAGCACAACCGCCTACACTGCCCGAACACCACTGCCCTAAAGCCTGAAACACCACCCCCAGCATGACCCCCTACACTGCCCGAACACCACTGCACTGCCCTAAACCCTGAAACACCACCCCCTGCAAGACGCCCTACACTGCCCGAACACCACTGCCCTAAACCCTGAAACACCACCCCCTGCAAGACCCCCTACACTGCCCGAACACCACTGCCCTGCCCTAAACCCTGAAACACCACCCCCTGCACGACCCTACACTGCCCGAACACCACTGCACTGCCCTATACACTAAAACACCACCCCCAGCATGACCCCCTAAACTGCGCGAACACCACTGCACTGCCCTAAACCCTGAAACACCAGCCCCAGCAACACCCCGTACACTGCCTGAACACCACTGCCCTAAACCCCGAAACATCACCCCCAGCACGACCCCCTACACTGCCCGAACACCACTGCACTGCCCTAATCCCTGAAACATCCCCCCCTGCACGACCCCCTACACTGCCCGAACACCACTGCACTGCCCTATACCCTGAAACACCATCCCCTGCACGACCCCCTACACTGCCCGAACACCACTGCACTGCCCTATACCCTGAAACACCACCCCCAGCATGACCCCCTACACTGCGCGAACACCACTGCTTTGACCTAAACCCTGAAACACCAGTCCCAGCACGACCCCCTACATTGCCCGAACAACACTGCACTAAACCCTGAAACACCACACTCCAACAAGACCCCCTACACTGCCCTAACACCACTGCACTGCCCTAAACCCTGAAACACCAGCCCCAGCACAGCCCCCTACACTTCCCGAATACCACTGCACTACCCTAAACCTTGAAACACCACCCCCAGCACGACCGCCTACACTGCCCAAACACCACTGCCCTAAAGCCTGAAACACCACCCCCAGCATGACCCGCTACACTGCCCGAACACCACTGCACTGCCCTAAACCCTGAAACACCACCCCCTGCAAGACGCCCTACACTGCCCGAACACCACTGCCCTAAACCCTGAAACACCACCCCCTGCAAGACCCCCTACACTGCCCGAACACCACTGCCCTGCCCTAAACCCTGAAACACCACCCCCTGCACGACCCTACACTGCCCGAACACCACTGCACTGCCCTATACACTGAAACACCACCCCCAGCATGACCCCCTACACTGCCCGAACACCACTGCACTGCCCTAACCCTGAAACACCAACCCCAGCACGACCCCGTACACTGCCCAAACACCACTGCACTGCCCTAAACCCTGAAACACCACCCCCAGCAATACCCCTACACTGCCCGAACACCACTGCACTGCCCAAAACCCTGAAACACCACCCCCAGCAAGACCCCGTACACTGCCTGAACACCACTGCCCTAAACCCCGAAAAAACTCCCCCCGCACGACCCCCTACACTGCCCGAACATCACTGCCCTAAACCCTGAAACACCATCCCCAGCACGACCCCCTACAGTGCCCGAACACCACTGCACTGCCGTAAACCCTGAAACACCAGCCCCAGCACAACCCCCTACACTGCCCGAACACCATGGCACTGCCCTAAAGCCTGAAACACCACCCCCAGCATGACCCCCTGCACTGCCCGAACACCACTGCACTGCCCTAAACCCTGAAACATCCCCCCCTGCACGACCCCCTACACTGCCCGAACACCACTGCACTGCCCAAAACCCTGAAACACCACCCCCAGCAACACCCCGTACACTGCCTGAACACCACTGCCCTAAACCCCGAAACATCACCCCCAGCACGACCCCCTACACTGCCCGAACATCACTGCCTTTTACCCTGAAACACCATCCCCAGCACGACCCCCTACACTGCCCGAACACCACTGCACTGCCCTATACCCTGAAACACCATCCCCTGCACGACCCCCTACACTGCCCGAACACCACTGCACTGCCCTATACCCTGAAACACCACCCCCAGCACGAACCCCTACACTGCGCGAACACCACTGCTTTGCCCTAAACCCTGAAACACCAGTCCCAGCATGACCCCCTACATTGCCCGAACAACACTGCACTAAACCCTGAAACACCACACTCCAACAAGACCCCCTACACTGCCCTAACACCACTGCACTGCCCTAAACCCTGAAACACCAGCCCCAGCACAGCCCCCTACACTTCCCGAATACCACTGCACTACCCTAAACCTTGAAACACCACCCCCAGCACGACCGCCTACACTGCCCGAACACCACTGCCCTAAAGCCTGAAACACCACCCCCAGCATGACCCCCTACAGTGCCCGAACACCACTGCACTGCCCTAAACCCTGAAACACCACCCCCTGCAAGACGCCCTACACTGCCCGAACACCACTGCCCTAAACCCTGAAACACCACCCCCTGCAAGACCCCCTACACTGCCCGAACACCACTGCCCTGCCCTAAACCCTGAAACACCACCCCCTGCACGACCCTACACTGCCCGAACACCACTGCACTGCCCTATACACTGAAACACCACCCCCAGCATGACCCCCTACACTGCCCGAACACCACTGCACTGCCCTAAACCCTGAAACACCAACCCCAGCACGACCCCGTACACTGCCCGAACACCACTGCACTGCCCTAAACCCTGAAACACCACCCCCAGCAAGACCCCCTACACTGCCCGAACACCACTGCACTGCCCAAAACCCTGAAACACCACCCCCAGCAAGACCCCGTACACTGCCTGAACACCACTGCCCTAAACCCCGAAACATCACCCCCCGCACGACCCCCTACACTGCCCGAACATCACTGCCCTAAACCCTGAAACACCATCCCCAGCACGGCCCCCTACAGTGCCCGAACACCACTGCACTGCCGTAAACCCTGAAACACCAGCCCCAGCACAACCCCCTACACTGCCCGAACACCATGGCACTGCCCTAAAGCCTGAAACACCACCCCCAGCATGACCCCCTACACTGCCCGAACACCACTTCACTGCCCTAAACCCTGAAACACCACCCCCGGCAAGACCCCTACACTGCCCTAAACCCTTAAACACCACCCCAAGCATGACCCCCTACACTGCACGAACAACACTGCACTACCCTAAACCCTGAATACCCACCCCCAGCACGACCCCCTACACTGCCCGAACACCACTGCCCTTCCCTAAACCCTGAAACACCACCCCCAGCATGACCCCTTACACTGCCCGAACACCACTGCACTGCCCTAAACCCTGAAATACCATCCCCAGCAAGACCCCCTACACTGCCCGAACACCACTGCCCTAAACCCCGAAACACCACCCCAGCATGACCCCCTACACTGCCCGAACACCACTGCCCTAAACCCCAAAACACCAGCCCCAGCATGACCCCCTACACTGCCCGAACATCACTGCACTGCCCTAAACCCTGAAACACCACCCCCAGCATGACCCCATACACTAGCCGAACACCACTGCACTGCCCTAAACCCTAAAACACCACCCCCAGCACAACCCCCTACACTGCCCGAACACCACTGCACTGCCGTAAACCCTGAAACACCACCCCCAGCAAGACACCCTACAGTGCCCGAACACCACTGCACTGCCCTAAACCCTGAAACACCACCCCCAGCAAGACCCCCTACACTGCCCTAAACCCTTAAACACCACCCCAAGCATGACCCCCTACACTGCCCGAACAACACTGCACTGCCCTAAACCCTGAATCACCACCCTGAGCACGACCCCCTACACTGCCCGAACACCACTGCCCTGCCCTAAACCCTGAAACACCAACCCCAGCACGACCCCGTACACTGCCCGAACACCACTGCCCTAAACCCTGAAATACCACCCCAGCAAGACCCCCTACACTGCCTGAACACCACTGCACTGCCCTAAACACTGAAACATCACCCCCAGCAAGACCCCGTACACTGCCTGAACACCACTGCCCTAAACCCCAAAACATCACCTCCAGCACGACCCCCTACACTGCCCGAACACCACTGCACTGCCGTAAACCCTGAAAAACCAGCCCCAGCACAACCCCCTACACTGCCCGTACACCATGGCACTGCGCTAAATACTGAAACACCAGCCCCAGAACGACCCCCTACACTGCCCGAACACCACTGCCCTAAAGCCTGAAACACCACCCCCAGCATGACCCCCTACACTGCCCGAACACCACTGCACTGCCCTAAACCCTGAAACAGCACCCCCTGCACGACCCCCTATACTGATCGAACACAACTGCACTGCACTATACGCTGAAACACCACCCCCTGCACTACTATACCCTGAAACACCACCCCCTGCACTACCCCTACACTGCCCGAACACCACTGCCCTGCCCTACACCCTGAAACACAACCCCCAGCACGACCCCCTACACTGCGCGAACAGCACTGCTTTGCCCTAAACCCTGAAACACCAGTCCCAGCACGACCTCCTACATTGCCCGAACAACACTGCACTAAATCCTGAAACACCACACTCCAACAAGACCCACTACACTGCCCGAACACCACTGCACTGCCCTAAACCCTGAAACACCAGCCCCAGCACGACCCCCTACACTTCCCGAATACCACTGCACTACCCTAAACCTTGAAACACCACCCCCAGCACGACCCCCTACACTGCCCGAACACCACTGCCCTAAACCCTGAAACACCATCCCAGCAAGGCCCCCTACACTACCCGAACACCACTGCACTGCCCTAAACCCTAAAACACCACCCCCAGCACGACCCCCTACACTGCTCGAACACCACTGCACTGCCCTAAACCCTGAAACACCACCCCCAGCAAGACCCCCTACACTGCCCTAAACCCTGAAACACCACCCCAAGCATGACCCCCTACACTGCCCGAACAACACTGCACTGCCCTAAACACTGAATCACCACCCCGAGCACGACCCCCTACACCGCCCAAACACCACTGCCCTGCCCTAAACCCTGAAACACCAACCCCAGCAAGACCCCGTACACTGCCTGAACACCACTGCCCTAAACCCCGAAACATCACCCCCAGCACGACCCCCTACACTGCCCGAACATCACTGCCCTAAACCCCGAAACATCACCCCCAGCACGACCCCCTACACTGCCCGAACACCACTGCACTGCCCTAAACCCTGAAACACCAGCCCCAGCACAACCCCCTACCCTGCACAAACACCACTGCCCTAAACCCTGAAACACTACCCCCAGCAAGACCCCTACACTGCCCGAACACCACTGCCATAAAGCTTGAAACATCACCCCCAGCATGACCCCCCTACACTGCCCAAACACCACTGCCCTAAACCCTGAAACACCAGCCCCAGCACAACCCCCTACACTGCCCGAACACCACTGCACTGCCCTAAACCCTGAAACACCAGCCCCATTACGACCCCTACACTGCCCGAACACCACTGGACTGCCCTAAACCCTGAAACACCAGCCCCAGCCCGACCCCCTACACTGCCCGAACACCACTGCACTGTCCTAAACCCTAATACACTACCCCAGCATGACCCCCTACACTGCCCGAATACCACTGCACTGTCCTAAACCCTGAAACACCACCCCAGCAAGACCCTCTACACTGCCGAAACACCACTGCACTGCCCTAAACCCTGAAACACCAGCATCAGCTCGACCCCCTACACTGTCCGAACACCACTGCACTGCCCTAAACCGTAAAACATCACCCCAGCATGAACCCCTACACTGCCCGAATACCACTGCACTGCCCTAAACCCTAAAACACTACCCCAGCACGACCCTCTACACTGCCCAAACACCGGTGCACTGTCCTAAACCCTGAAACACCACCCCGAGCACGACCTCCTAAACTGGACGAACACCACTGCTCTGCCCTAAACCCTGAAACACCAGCCCCAGCACGACCCCTACACTGCCCGAACACCACTGCACTGCCCTAAACCCTGAAATACCATCCCCAGCAAGACCCCCTACACTGCCCGAACACCACTGCCCTAAACCCCGAAACACCACCCCAGCATGACCCCCTACACTGCCCGAACACCACTGCCCTAAACCCCAAAACACCAGCCCCAGCATGACCCCCTACACTGCCCGAACATCACTGCACTGCCCTAAACCCTGAAACACCACCCCCAGCATGACCCCATACACTAGCCGAACACCACTGCACTGCCCTAAACCCTAAAACACCACCCCCAGCACAACCCCCTACACTGCCCGAACACCACTGCACTGCCGTAAACCCTGAAACACCACCCCCAGCAAGACACCCTACAGTGCCCGAACACCACTGCACTGCCCTAAACCCTGAAACACCACCCCCAGCAAGACCCCCTACACTGCCCTAAACCCTGAAACACCACCCCAAGCATGACCCCCTACACTGCCCGAACAACACTGCACTGCCCTAAACCCTGAATCACCACCCTGAGCACGACCCCCTACACTGCCCGAACACCACTGCCCTGCCCTAAACCCTGAAACACCAACCCCAGCACGACCCCCTACACTGCCCGAACACCACTGCCCTGCCCTAAACCCTGAAACACCACCCCAGCACGACCTCCTACACTACCCGAACACCACTGCACTGCCCTAAACCCTAAAACACCACCCCCAGCACGACCCCCTACACTGCTCGAACACCACTGCACTGCCCTAAACCCTGAAACACCACCCCCAGCAAGACCCCCTACACTGCCCTAAACCCTGAATCACCACCCCGAGCACGACCCCCTACACTGCTCGAACACCACTGCCCTGCCCTAAACCCTGAAACACCAACCGCAGCAAGACCCCGTACACTGCCTGAACACCACTGCCCTAAACCCCGAAACATCACCCCCAGCATGACCCCCTACACTGCCCGAACATCACTGCCCTAAACCCCGAAACATCACTCCCAGCACGACCCCCTACACTGCCCGAACATCACTGACTTAAACCCTGAAACACCAGCCCCAGCATGACCCCTGCACTGCCTGAACACCACTGCACTAAACCCTGAAACACCAACCCCAGCACTGCCCGAACACCACTGCACTACTCTAAACCCTGAAACACCAGCCCCAGCATGATCCCCTAACCTGCCCGAACACCACTGCACTGCCCTAAACCCTGAAACACCAGCCCCAGCACGACCCCCTACACTGCCCGAACACCACTGCACTGCCCTAAACCCTGAAAAACTACCCCAGGACGACCCCCTACACTGCCCGAACAACACTGCACTGCACTAAACCCTGAAACACCAACTCCAGCACGACCCCCTACACTGCCCGAGCACCACTGCACTGCCCTAAACCCTCCAACACCAGCCCCAGCACGACCCCCTACACTGCCCGAACACCACTGCACTGCCCTAAACCCTGAAACAGCCCCAGCACTACCCCCTACACTGCCCGAACACCACTGCACTGCCCTAAACCCTGAAACACCACACCCAGCACGACCCCCTACACTGCCCAAACAACACTGCACTGCCCTAAACCCTGAAACAGCAGCCTCAGCACGGCCCCCTACACAGCCCTAACACCACTGCACTGCCCTAAACCCTAAAACACCAGCCCCAGCACGACCCCCTACACTGCCCGAACACCACTCGACTGCCCTAAACCCTGAAACACCACCCTCTGCACGACTCCCTACACTGCCAGAACACCACTGCACTGCCCTATACCCTGAAACACCACCCCCAGCATGACCCTCTACACTGTGCGAACACCACTGGTTTGCCCTAAACCCTGTAACACCACCCCCAGCATGACCCCTACTCTGCCCACACACTACTGCTCTGCCCTAAACCCTGAAACACCACCCCCAGCATGACTCCAACTCTGCCCACACACTTCTGCTCTGCCCTAAACCCTGAAACACCAGCCCCAGCACGACCCCTTACACTGCCCGAACACCACTGCTCTGCCCTAAACCCTGAAACACCAGCCCCAGCACAACCCCTACACTGCCCGAAAACCACTTCACTGCCCTAAACCCTGAAACACTAGCCCCAGCACGACCCCCTACACTGCCCGAACACCACTGCACTGCCCTAAACCCTGAAACACCAGCCCCAGCACAACCCCCTACCCTGCACAAACACCACTGCCCTAAACCCTGAAACACTACCCCCAGCAAGACCCCTACACTGCCCGAACACCACTGCCATAAAGCTTGAAACATCACCCCCAGCATGACCCCCCTACACTGCCCAAACACCACTGCCCTAAACCCTGAAACACCAGCCCCAGCACAACCCCCTACACTGCCCGAACACCACTGCACTGCCCTAAACCCTGAAACACCAGCCCCATTACGACCCCTACACTGCCCGAACACCACTGGACTGCCCTAAACCCTGAAACACCAGCCCCAGCCCGACCCCCTACACTGCCCGAACACCACTGCACTGTCCTAAACCCTAATACACTACCCCAGCATGACCCCCTACACTGCCCGAATACCACTGCACTGTCCTAAACCCTGAAACACCACCCCAGCAAGACCCTCTACACTGCCGAAACACCACTGCACTGCCCTAAACCCTGAAACACCAGCATCAGCTCGACCCCCTACACTGTCCGAACACCACTGCACTGCCCTAAACCGTGAAACATCACCCCAGCACGAACCCCTACACTGCCCGAATACCACTGCACTGCCCTAAACCCTAAAACACTACCCCAGCACGACCCTCTACACTGCCCAAACACCGGTGCACTGTCCTAAACCCTGAAACACCACCCCGAGCACGACCTCCTAAACTGGACGAACACCACTGCTCTGCCCTAAACCCTGAAACACCAGCCCCAGCACGACCCCTACACTGCCCGAACACCACTGCACTGCCCTAAACCCTGAAATACCATCCCCAGCAAGACCCCCTACACTGCCCGAACACCACTGCCCTAAACCCCGAAACACCACCCCAGCATGACCCCCTACACTGCCCGAACACCACTGCCCTAAACCCCAAAACACCAGCCCCAGCAAGACCCCCTACACTGCCCGAACATCACTGCACTGCCCTAAACCCTGAAACACCACCCCCAGCATGGCCCCATACACTAGCCGAACACCACTGCACTGCCCTAAACCCTAAAACACCACCCCCAGCACAACCCCCTACACTGCCCGAACACCACTGCACTGCCGTAAACCCTGAAACACCACCCCCAGCAAGACACCCTACAGTGCCCGAACACCACTGCACTGCCCTAAACCCTGAAACACCACCCCCAGCAAGACCCCCTACACTGCCCTAAACCCTGAAACACCACCCCAAGCATGACCCCCTACACTGCCCGAACAACACTGCACTGCCCTAAACCCTGAATCACCACCCTGAGCACGACCCCCTACACTGCCCGAACACCACTGCCCTGCCCTAAACCCTGAAACACCAACCCCAGCACGACCCCGTACACTGCCCGAACACCACTGCCCTAAACCCTTAAATACCACCCCAGCAAGACCCCCTACACTGCCTGAACACCACTGCACTGCCCTAAACACTGAAACATCACCCCCAGCAAGACCCCGTACACTGCCTGAACACCACTGCCCTAAACCCCAAAACATCACCTCCAGCACGACCCCCTACACTGCCCGAACACCACTGCACTGCCGTAAACCCTGAAAAACCAGCCCCAGCACAACCCCCTACACTGCCCGTACACCATGGCACTGCGCTAAATACTGAAACACCAGCCCCAGAACGACCCCCTACACTGCCCGAACACCACTGCCCTAAAGCCTGAAACACCACCCCCAGCATGACCCCCTACACTGCCCGAACACCACTGCACTGCCCTAAACCCTGAAACAGCACCCCCTGCACGACCCCCTATACTGATCGAACACAACTGCACTGCACTATACGCTGAAACACCACCCCCTGCACTACTATACCCTGAAACACCACCCCCTGCACTACCCCTACACTGCCCGAACACCACTGCCCTGCCCTACACCCTGAAACACAACCCCCAGCACGACCCCCTACACTGCGCGAACAGCACTGCTTTGCCCTAAACCCTGAAACACCAGTCCCAGCACGACCTCCTACATTGCCCGAACAACACTGCACTAAATCCTGAAACACCACACTCCAACAAGACCCACTACACTGCCCGAACACCACTGCACTGCCCTAAACCCTGAAACACCAGCCCCAGCACGACCCCCTACACTTCCCGAATACCACTGCACTACCCTAAACCTTGAAACACCACCCCCAGCACGACCCCCTACACTGCCCGAACACCACTGCCCTAAACCCTGAAACACCATCCCAGCAAGGCCCCCTACACTACCCGAACACCACTGCACTGCCCTAAACCCTAAAACACCACCCCCAGCACGACCCCCTACACTGCTCGAACACCACTGCACTGCCCTAAACCCTGAAACACCACCCCCAGCAAGACCCCCTACATTGCCCTAAACCCTGAAACACCACCCCAAGCATGACCCCCTACACTGCCCGAACAACACTGCACTGCCCTAAACACTGAATCACCACCCCGAGCACGACCCCCTACACCGCCCAAACACCACTGCCCTGCCCTAAACCCTGAAACACCAACCCCAGCAAGACCCCGTACACTGCCTGAACACCACTGCCCTAAACCCCGAAACATCACCCCCAGCACGACCCCCTACACTGCCCGAACATCACTGCCCTAAACCCCGAAACATCACCCCCAGCACGACCCCCTACACTGCCCGAACACCACTGCACTGCCCTAAACCCTGAAACACCAGCCCCAGCACAACCCCCTACCCTGCACAAACACCACTGCCCTAAAACCTGAAACACTACCCCCAGCAAGACCCCTACACTGCCCGAACACCACTGCCATAAAGCTTGAAACATCACCCCCAGCATGACCCCCCTACACTGCCCAAACACCACTGCCCTAAACCCTGAAACACCAGCCCCAGCACAACCCCCTACACTGCCCGAACACCACTGCACTGCCCTAAACCCTGAAACACCAGCCCCATTACGACCCCTACACTGCCCGAACACCACTGGACTGCCCTAAACCCTGAAACACCAGCCCCAGCCCGACCCCCTACACTGCCCGAACACCACTGCACTGTCCTAAACCCTAATACACTACCCCAGCATGACCCCCTACACTGCCCGAATACCACTGCACTGTCCTAAACCCTGAAACACCACCCCAGCAAGACCCTCTACACTGCCGAAACACCACTGCACTGCCCTAAACCCTGAAACACCAGCATCAGCTCGACCCCCTACACTGTCCGAACACCACTGCACTGCCCTAAACCGTAAAACATCACCCCAGCACGAACCCCTACACTGCCCGAATACCACTGCACTGCCCTAAACCCTAAAACACTACCCCAGCACGACCCTCTACACTGCCCAAACACCGGTGCACTGTCCTAAACCCTGAAACACCACCCCGAGCACGACCTCCTAAACTGGACGAACACCACTGCTCTGCCCTAAACCCTGAAACACCAGCCCCAGCACGACCCCTACACTGCCCGAACACCACTGCACTGCCCTAAACCCTGAAATACCATCCCCAGCAAGACCCCCTACACTGCCCGAACACCACTGCCCTAAACCCCGAAACACCACCCCAGCATGACCCCCTACACTGCCCGAACACCACTGCCCTAAACCCCAAAACACCAGCCCCAGCATGACCCCCTACACTGCCCGAACATCACTGCACTGCCCTAAACCCTGAAACACCACCCCCAGCATGACCCCATACACTAGCCGAACACCACTGCACTGCCCTAAACCCTAAAACACCACCCCCAGCACAACCCCCTACACTGCCCGAACACCACTGCACTGCCGTAAACCCTGAAACACCACCCCCAGCAAGACACCCTACAGTGCCCGAACACCACTGCACTGCCCTAAACCCTGAAACACCACCCCCAGCAAGACCCCCTACACTGCCCTAAACCCTGAAACACCACCCCAAGCATGACCCCCTACACTGCCCGAACAACACTGCACTGCCCTAAACCCTGAATCACCACCCTGAGCACGACCCCCTACACTGCCCGAACACCACTGCCCTGCCCTAAACCCTGAAACACCAACCCCAGCACGACCCCGTACACTGCCCGAACACCACTGCCCTAAACCCTGAAATACCACCCCAGCAAGACCCCCTACACTGCCTGAACACCACTGCACTGCCCTAAACACTGAAACATCACCCCCAGCAAGACCCCGTACACTGCCTGAACACCACTGCCCTAAACCCCAAAACATCACCGCCAGCACGACCCCCTACACTGCCCGAACACCACTGCACTGCCGTAAACCCTGAAAAACCAGCCCCAGCACAACCCCCTACACTGCCCGTACACCATGGCACTGCGCTAAATACTGAAACACCAGCCCCAGAACGACCCCCTACACTGCCCGAACACCACTGCCCTAAAGCCTGAAACACCACCCCCAGCATGACCCCCTACACTGCCCGAACACCACTGCACTGCCCTAAACCCTGAAACAGCACCCCCTGCACGACCCCCTATACTGATCGAACACAACTGCACTGCACTATACGCTGAAACACCACCCCCTGCACTACTATACCCTGAAACACCACCCCCTGCACTACCCCTACACTGCCCGAACACCACTGCCCTGCCCTACACCCTGAAACACAACCCCCAGCACGACCCCCTACACTGCGCGAACAGCACTGCTTTGCCCTAAACCCTGAAACACCAGTCCCAGCACGACCTCCTACATTGCCCGAACAACACTGCACTAAATCCTGAAACACCACACTCCAACAAGACCCACTACACTGCCCGAACACCACTGCACTGCCCTAAACCCTGAAACACCAGCCCCAGCACGACCCCCTACACTTCCCGAATACCACTGCACTACCCTAAACCTTGAAACACCACCCCCAGCACGACCCCCTACACTGCCCGAACACCACTGCCCTAAACCCTGAAACACCACCCCAGCAAGGCCCCCTACACTACCCGAACACCACTGCACTGCCCTAAACCCTAAAACACCACCCCCAGCACGACCCCCTACACTGCTCGAACAACACTGCACTGCCCTAAACCCTGAATCACCACCCCAAGCATGACCCCCTACACTGCCCGAACAACACTGCACTGCCCTAAACCCTGAATCACCACCCTGAGCACGACCCCCTACACTGCCCGAACACCACTGCCCTGCCCTAAACCCTGAAACACCAACCCCAGCACGACCCCCTACACTGCCCGAACACCACTGCCCTGCCCTAAACCCTGAAACACCACCCCAGCACGACCTCCTACACTACCCGAACACCACTGCACTGCCCTAAACCCTAAAACACCACCCCCAGCACGACCCCCTACACTGCTCGAACACCACTGCACTGCCCTAAACCCTGAAACACCACCCCCAGCAAGACCCCCTACACTGCCCTAAACCCTGAATCACCACCCCGAGCACGACCCCCTACACTGCTCGAACACCACTGCCCTGCCCTAAACCCTGAAACACCAACCGCAGCAAGACCCCGTACACTGCCTGAACACCACTGCCCTAAACCCCGAAACATCACCCCCAGCATGACCCCCTACACTGCCCGAACATCACTGCCCTAAACCCCGAAACATCACTCCCAGCACGACCCCCTACACTGCCCGAACATCACTGACTTAAACCCTGAAACACCAGCCCCAGCATGACCCCTGCACTGCCTGAACACCACTGCACTAAACCCTGAAACACCAACCCCAGCACTGCCCGAACACCACTGCACTACTCTAAACCCTGAAACACCAGCCCAAGCATGATCCCCTAACCTGCCCGAACACCACTGCACTGCCCTAAACCCTGAAACACCAGCCCCAGCACGACCCCCTACACTGCCCGAACACCACTGCACTGCCCTAAACCCTGAAAAACTACCCCAGGACGACCCCCTACACTGCCCGAACAACACTGCACTGCACTAAACCCTGAAACACCAACTCCAGCACGACCCCCTACACTGCCCGAGCACCACTGCACTGCCCTAAACCCTCCAACACCAGCCCCAGCACGACCCCCTACACTGCCCGAACACCACTGCACTGCCCTAAACCCTGAAACAGCCCCAGCACTACCCCCTACACTGCCCGAACACCACTGCACTGCCCTAAACCCTGAAACACCACACCCAGCACGACCCCCTACACTGCCCAAACAACACTGCACTGCCCTAAACCCTGAAACAGCAGCCTCAGCACGGCCCCCTACACAGCCCTAACACCACTGCACTGCCCTAAACCCTAAAACACCAGCCCCAGCACGACCCCCTACACTGCCCGAACACCACTCGACTGCCCTAAACCCTGAAACACCACCCTCTGCACGACTCCCTACACTGCCAGAACACCACTGCACTGCCCTATACCCTGAAACACCACCCCCAGCATGACCCTCTACACTGTGCGAACACCACTGGTTTGCCCTAAACCCTGTAACACCACCCCCAGCATGACCCCTACTCTGCCCACACACTACTGCTCTGCCCTAAACCCTGAAACACCACCCCCAGCATGACTCCAACTCTGCCCACACACTTCTGCTCTGCCCTAAACCCTGAAACACCAGCCCCAGCACGACCCCTTACACTGCCCGAACACCACTGCTCTGCCCTAAACCCTGAAACACCAGCCCCAGCACAACCCCTACACTGCCCGAAAACCACTTCACTGCCCTAAACCCTGAAACACTAGCCCCAGCACGACCCCCTACACTGCCCGAACACCACTGCACTGCCCTAAACCCTGAAACACCAGCCCCAGCACAACCCCCTACCCTGCACAAACACCACTGCCCTAAACCCTGAAACACTACCCCCAGCAAGACCCCTACACTGCCCGAACACCACTGCCATAAAGCTTGAAACATCACCCCCAGCATGACCCCCCTACACTGCCCAAACACCACTGCCCTAAACCCTGAAACACCAGCCCCAGCACAACCCCCTACACTGCCCGAACACCACTGCACTGCCCTAAACCCTGAAACACCAGCCCCATTACGACCCCTACACTGCCCGAACACCACTGGACTGCCCTAAACCCTGAAACACCAGCCCCAGCCCGACCCCCTACACTGCCCGAACACCACTGCACTGTCCTAAACCCTAATACACTACCCCAGCATGACCCCCTACACTGCCCGAATACCACTGCACTGTCCTAAACCCTGAAACACCACCCCAGCAAGACCCTCTACACTGCCGAAACACCACTGCACTGCCCTAAACCCTGAAACACCAGCATCAGCTCGACCCCCTACACTGTCCGAACACCACTGCACTGCCCTAAACCATGAAACATCACCCCAGCACGAACCCCTACACTGCCCGAATACCACTGCACTGCCCTAAACCCTAAAACACTACCCCAGCACGACCCTCTACACTGCCCAAACACCGGTGCACTGTCCTAAACCCTGAAACACCACCCCGAGCACGACCTCCTAAACTGGACGAACACCACTGCTCTGCCCTAAACCCTGAAACACCAGCCCCAGCACGACCCCTACACTGCCCGAACACCACTGCACTGCCCTAAACCCTGAAATACCATCCCCAGCAAGACCCCCTACACTGCCCGAACACCACTGCCCTAAACCCCGAAACACCACCCCAGCATGACCCCCTACACTGCCCGAACACCACTGCCCTAAACCCCAAAACACCAGCCCCAGCATGACCCCCTACACTGCCCGAACATCACTGCACTGCCCTAAACCCTGAAACACCACCCCCAGCATGGCCCCATACACTAGCCGAACACCACTGCACTGCCCTAAACCCTAAAACACCACCCCCAGCACAACCCCCTACACTGCCCGAACACCACTGCACTGCCGTAAACCCTGAAACACCACCCCCAGCAAGACACCCTACAGTGCCCGAACACCACTGCACTGCCCTAAACCCTGAAACACCACCCCCAGCAAGACCCCCTACACTGCCCTAAACCCTGAAACACCACCCCAAGCATGACCCCCTACA
The DNA here is from genome assembly GCF_964204655.1 of Triturus cristatus. Classification (NCBI taxonomy): domain Eukaryota; kingdom Metazoa; phylum Chordata; class Amphibia; order Caudata; family Salamandridae; genus Triturus; species Triturus cristatus. The sequence goes on from NC_140579.1 coordinate 718,299,348, forward strand.
CTGCCCGAACAACACTGCACTGCCCTAAACCCTGAATCACCACCCTGAGCACGACCCCCTACACTGCCCGAACACCACTGCCCTGCCCTAAACCCTGAAACACCAGTCCCAGCACGACCTCCTACATTGCCCGAACAACACTGCACTAAATCCTGAAACACCACACTCCAACAAGACCCACTACACTGCCCGAACACCACTGCACTGCCCTAAACCCTGAAACACCAGCCCCAGCACGACCCCCTACACTTCCCGAATACCACTGCACTACCCTAAACCTTGAAACACCACCCCCAGCACGACCCCCTACACTGCCCGAACACCACTGCCCTAAACCCTGAAACACCATCCCAGCAAGGCCCCCTACACTACCCGAACACCACTGCACTGCCCTAAACCCTAAAACACCACCCCCAGCACGACCCCCTACACTGCTCGAACACCACTGCACTGCCCTAAACCCTGAAACACCACCCCCAGCAAGACCCCCTACATTGCCCTAAACCCTGAAACACCACCCCAAGCATGACCCCCTACACTGCCCGAACAACACTGCACTGCCCTAAACACTGAATCACCACCCCGAGCACGACCCCCTACACCGCCCAAACACCACTGCCCTGCCCTAAACCCTGAAACACCAACCCCAGCAAGACCCCGTACACTGCCTGAACACCACTGCCCTAAACCCCGAAACATCACCCCCAGCACGACCCCCTACACTGCCCGAACATCACTGCCCTAAACCCCGAAACATCACCCCCAGCACGACCCCCTACACTGCCCGAACACCACTGCACTGCCCTAAACCCTGAAACACCACCCCCAGCATGACCCCATACACTAGCCGAACACCACTGCACTGCCCTAAACCCTAAAACACCACCCCCAGCACAACCCCCTACACTGCCCGAACACCACTGCACTGCCGTAAACCCTGAAACACCACCCCCAGCAAGACACCCTACAGTGCCCGAACACCACTGCACTGCCCTAAACCCTGAAACACCACCCCCAGCAAGACCCCCTACACTGCCCTAAACCCTGAAACACCACCCCAAGCATGACCCCCTACACTGCCCGAACAACACTGCACTGCCCTAAACCCTGAATCACCACCCTGAGCACGACCCCCTACACTGCCCGAACACCACTGCCCTAAACCCCAAAACACCAGCCCCAGCATGACCCCCTACACTGCCCGAACATCACTGCACTGCCCTAAACCCTGAAACACCACCCCCAGCATGACCCCATACACTAGCCGAACACCACTGCACTGCCCTAAACCCTAAAACACCAACCCCAGCACGACCCCGTACACTGCCCGAACACCACTGCCCTAAACCCTGAAATACCACCCCAGCAAGACCCCCTACACTGCCTGAACACCACTGCACTGCCCTAAACACTGAAACATCACCCCCAGCAAGACCCCGTACACTGCCTGAACACCACTGCCCTAAACCCCAAAACATCACCGCCAGCACGACCCCCTACACTGCCCGAACACCACTGCACTGCCGTAAACCCTGAAAAACCAGCCCCAGCACAACCCCCTACACTGCCCGTACACCATGGCACTGCGCTAAATACTGAAACACCAGCCCCAGAACGACCCCCTACACTGCCCGAACACCACTGCCCTAAAGCCTGAAACACCACCCCCAGCATGACCCCCTACACTGCCCGAACACCACTGCACTGCCCTAAACCCTGAAACAGCACCCCCTGCACGACCCCCTATACTGATCGAACACAACTGCACTGCACTATACGCTGAAACACCACCCCCTGCACTACTATACCCTGAAACACCACCCCCTGCACTACCCCTACACTGCCCGAACACCACTGCCCTGCCCTACACCCTGAAACACAACCCCCAGCACGACCCCCTACACTGCGCGAACAGCACTGCTTTGCCCTAAACCCTGAAACACCAGTCCCAGCACGACCTACTACATTGCCCGAACAACACTGCACTAAATCCTGAAACACCACACTCCAACAAGACCCACTACACTGCCCGAACACCACTGCACTGCCCTAAACCCTGAAACACCAGCCCCAGCACGACCCCCTACACTTCCCGAATACCACTGCACTACCCTAAACCTTGAAACACCACCCCCAGCACGACCCCCTACACTGCCCGAACACCACTGCCCTAAACCCTGAAACACCACCCCAGCAAGGCCCCCTACACTACCCGAACACCACTGCACTGCCCTAAACCCTAAAACACCACCCCCAGCACGACCCCCTACACTGCTCGAACACCACTGCACTGCCCTAAACCCTGAAACACCACCCTCAGCAAGACCCCCTACACTGCCCTAAACCCTGAAACACCACCCCAAGCATGACCCCCTACACTGCCCGAACAACACTGCACTGCCCTAAACACTGAATCACCACCCCGAGCACGACCCCCTACACCGCCCAAACACCACTGCCCTGCCCTAAACCCTGAAACACCAACCCCAGCAAGACCCCGTACACTGCCTGAACACCACTGCCCTAAACCCCGAAACATCACCCCCAGCACGACCCCCTACACTGCCCGAACATCACTGCCCTAAACCCCGAAACATCACCCCCAGCACGACCCCCTACACTGCCCGAACACCACTGCACTGCCCTAAACCCTGAAATACCACCCCAGCAAGACCCCCTACACTGCCCGAACACCACTGCACTGCCCTAAACCCTGAAACACCACCCCTAGCAAGACCCCATACACTGCCTGAACACCATTGCCCTAAACCCCGAAACATCACCCCCAGCACGACCCCCAACACTGCCCAAACATCACTGCCCTAAACCCCAAAATATCACCCCCAGCACGACCCCCTACACTGCCCGAACATCACTGCCCTAAACCCTGAAACACCAGCCACAGCATGACCCCTACACTGCCTGAACACCACTGCACTAAACCCTGAAACACCAACCCCAGCACTGCCCGAACACCACTGCACTACTCTAAACCCTGAAACACCAGCCCCAGCACGATCCCCTAACCTGCCCGAACACCACTGCACTGCCCTAAACCCTGAAACACCAGCCCCAGCACGACCCCCTACACTGCCCGAATACCACTGCACTGCCCTAAACCCTGAAAATCCACCCCAGGATGACCCCCTAAACTGCCCGAACACCACTGCACTGCACTAAACCCTAAAACACCACCCCAGCATGACCCCCTACACTGCCCGAACACCACTGCACTGCCCTAAACCCTAAAACTCCACCCCCAGCACGACCCCTACACTGCCTGAACACCACTGCACTAAACCCTGAAACACCAACCCCAGCACGACCCCCTACACTACCCGAACACCACTGCACTGCCCTAAACCCTGAAACACCAGCCCCAGCATGACCCCTACACTGCCCAAACACCACTGCTCTGCCCTAAACCCTGAAACACCAGCCCCAGAACGACCCCTACACTGCCCAAACACCACTGCACTAAACCCTGAAACACCAACCCCAGCACTACCCCCTTCAGTGCCCGAACACCACTGCACTGCCCTAAACCCTGAAATACCACCCCCAAGCATGATCCCCTACACTGCCCGAACAACACTGCACTGCCCTAAACCCTGAATCACCACCCCGAGCACGACCCCCTACACTGCCCGAACACCACAGCCCTGCCCTAAACCCTGAAACACCAACCCCAGCACGACCCCGTACACTGCCCGAACACCACTGCACTGCCCTAAACCCTGAAATACCACCCCCAGCAAGACCACCTACACTGCCTGAACACCACTGCCCTAAACCCCGAAACATCACCCCCAGCACGACCCCCTACACTGCCCGAACACCACTGCACTGCCGTAAACCCTGAAACACCAGCCCCAGCACAACCCCGTACACTGCCCGAACACCATGGCACTGCGCTAAATACTGAAACACCAGCCCCAGAACGACCCCCTACACTGCCCGAACACCACTGCACTGCCCTAAACCCTGAAACAGCACCCCCTGCATGACCACTTTACTGCCCGAACACCACTGCACTGCCCTATACCCAGAAACACCACCACCTGCACGACCCCGACACTGCCCGAACACCACTGCACTGCCCTATACCCTGAAACACCACCCCCAGCACGATCCCCTACACTGCCCGAACACCACTGCCCTAAAGCCTGAAACACCACCCCCAGCATGACCCCCTACATTGCCCGAACACCACTGCACTGCCCTAAACCCAAAAACACCACCCCCTGCAAGACCCCCTACACTGCCCGAACACCACTGCCCTAAACCCTGAAACACCACCCCAGCACGACCTCCTACACTACCTGAACACCACTGCACTGCCCTAAACCCTAAAACACCACCCCCAGCACGACCCCCTACACTGCTCGAACACCACTGCACTGCCCTAAACCCTGAAACACCACCCCCAGAAAGACCCCCTACACTGCCCTAAACCCTGAATCACCACCCCGAGCACGACCCCCTACACTGCTCGAACACCACTGCCCTGCCCTAAACCCTGAAACACCAACCCCAGCAAGACCCCGTACACTGCCTGAACACCACTGCCCTAAACCCCGAAACATCACCCCCAGCACGACCCCCTACACTGCCCGAACATCACTGCCCTAAACCCCGAAACATCACTCCCAGCACGACCCCCTACACTGCCCGAACACCACTGCACTGCCCTAAACCCTGAAACACCACCCCCAGCAAGACCCCCCACACTGCCCGAACACCACTGCACTGCCCTAAACCCTGAAACACCACCCCTAGCAAGACCCTGTACACTGCCTGAACACCACTGCCCTAAACCCCGAAACATCACCCCCAGCACGACCCCCTACACTGCCCGAACATCACTGCCCTAAACCCCGAAACCTCACCCCCAGCATGACCCCCCACACTGCCCGAACATCACTGCCCTAAACCCTGAAACACCAGCCCCAGCATGACCCCTACACTGCCTGAACACCACTGCACTAAACCCTGAAACACCAACCCCAGCACTGCCCGAACACCACTGCACTACTCTAAACCCTGAAACACCAGCCCCAGCATGATCCCCTAACCTGCCCGAACACCACTGCACTGCCCTAAACCCTGAAACACCAGCCCCAACACGACCCCCTACACTGCCCGAACACCACTGCACTGCCCTAAACCCTGATAAACTACCCCAGGACGACCCCCTACACTGCCCGAACACCACTGCACTGCACTAAACCCTGAAACACCAACTCCAGCACAACCCCCTACACTACCCGAACACCACTGCACTGCCCTAAACCCTCCAACACCAGCCCCAGCACGGCCCCCTACACTGCCCGAACACCACTGCACTGCCCTAAACCCTGAAACAGCCCCAGCACTACCCCCTACACTGCCCGAACACCACTGCACTGCCCTAAACCCTGAAACACCACACCCAGCACGACCCCCTACACTGCCCAAACAACACTGCACTGCCCTAAACCCTGAAACAGCAGCCTCAGCACGGCCCCCTAAACAGCCCTAACACCACTGCACTGCCCTAAACCCTAAAACACCAGCCCCAGCACGACCCCCTACACTACCCGAACACCACTGTACTACCCTAAACCTTGAAACACTACCCCCATCATGACCCCGTACACTGCCCGAACACCACTGCACTGCCCTAAACCCTGAAACACCACCCCCTGCAAGACCCCCTACACTGCCCAAACACCACTGCCCTAAACACTGAAACGCCACCCCCTGCACGACCCCCTACACTGCCCGAACACCACTCCACTGCCCTAAACCCTAAAACACCACCCCCAGCACAACCCTCTACACTGCGCGAACACCACTGGTTTGCCCTAAATCCTGTAACACCACCCCCAGCATGACCCCTACTCTGCCCACACACTACTGCTCTGCCCTAAATCCTGAAACACCAGCCCCAGCACGACCCCTTACACTGCCCGAACACCACTGCTGTGCCCTAAACCCTGAAACCCCAGCCCCAGCACGACCCCTACACTGCCCGAAAACCACTTCACTGCCCTAAACCCTGAAACACTAGCCCCAGCACGACCCCCTACACTGCCCGAACACCACTGCACTGCCCTAAACCCTGAAATACCACCCCCAGCAAGACCCCCTACACTGCCCGAACACCACTGCACTGCCCTGAACACTGAAACATCACCCCCAGCAAGACCCCGTACACTGCCTGAACACCACTGCCCTAAACCCCGAAACAGCACCCCCAGCACGACCCCCTACACTGCCCGAACACCACTGCACTGCGTAAACCCTGAAAAACCAGCCCCAGCACAACCCCCTACACTGCCCGAACACCATGGCACTGCGCTAAATACTGAAACACAAGCCCCAGAACGACCCCCTACACTGCCCGAACACCACTGCCCTAAAGCCTGAAACACCACCCCCTGCAAGACCCCCTACACTGCCCAAACACCACTACCCTAAACACTGAAACGCCACCCCCTGCACGACCCCCTACACTGCCCGAACACCACTCCACTGCCCTAAACCCTAAAACACCACCCCCAGCACAACCCTCTACACTGCGCGAACACCACTGGTTTGCCCTAAACCCTGTAACACCACCCCCAGCATGACCCCTACTCTGCCCACACACTACGGCTCTGCCCTAAACCCTGAAACACCAGCCCCAGCACGACCCCTTACACTGCCCGAACACCACTGCTGTGCCCTAAACCCTGAAACCCCAGCCCCAGCACGACCCCTACACTGCCCGAAAACCACTTCACTGCCCTAAACACTGAAACACTAGCCCCAGCACGACCCCCTACACTGCCCGAACACCACTGCACTGCCCTAAACCCTGAAATACCACCCCCAGCAAGACCCCCTACACTGCCCGAACACCAATGCACTGCCCTGAACACTGAAACATCACCCCCAGCAAGACCCCGTACACTGCCTGAACACCACTGCCCTAAACCCCGAAACAGCACCCCCAGCACAACCCCCTACACTGCCCGAACACCACTGCACTGCGTAAACCCTGAAAAACCAGCCCCAGCACAACCCCCTACACTGCCCGAACACCATGGCACTGCGCTAAATACTGAAACACAAGCCCCAGAACGACCCCCTACACTGCCCGAACACCACTGCCCTAAAGCCTGAAACACCACCCCCAGCATGACCCCCTACACTGCCCGAACACCACTGCACTGCCCTAAACCCTGAAATAGCACCCCCTGCACGACCCCCTATACTGCCCGAACACCACTGCACTGCCCTATACCCTGAAACACCACCCCCTGCACGACCCGTACACTGCCCGAACACCACTGCACTGCCCTATACCCTGAAACACCAGCCCCAGCACGACCCCCTACACTTCCCGAATACCACTGCACTACCCTAAACCTTGAAACACCACCCCCAGCACGACCCCCTACACTGCCCGAACACCACTGCCCTATACCCTAAAACACCACCCCCAGCACGACCCTCTACACTGCGCGAACACCACTGGTTTGCCCTAAACCCTGTAACACCACCCCCAGCATGACCCCTACTCTGCCCACACACTACTGCTCTGCCCTAAACTCTGAAACACCAGCCCCAGCACGACCCCTTACACTGCCCGAACACCACTGCTGTGCCCTAAACCCTGAAACCCCAGCCCCAGCTCGACCCCTACACTGCCCGAAAACCACTTCACTGCCCTAAACCCTGAAACACTAGCCCCAGCACGACCCCCTACACTGCCCGAACACCACTGCACTGCCCTAAACCCTGAAATACCACCCCCAGCAAGACCCCCTACACTGCCCGAACACCACTGCACTGCCCTGAACACTGAAACATCACCCCCAGCAAGACCCCGTACACTGCCTGAACACCACTGCCCTAAACCCTGAAACATCACCCCCAGCACGACCCCCTACACTGACCGAACACCACTGCACTGCGTAAACCCTGAAAAACAAGCCCCAGCACAACCCCCTACACTGCCCGAACACCATGGCACTGCGCTAAATACTGAAACACAAGCCCCAGAACGACCCCCTACACTGCCCGAACACCACTGCCCTAAAGCCTGAAACACCACCCCCAGCATGACCCCCTACACTGCCCGAACACCACTGCACTGCCCTAAACCCTGAAACAGCACCCCCTGCACGACCCCCTATACTGCCCGAACACCACTGCACTGCCCTATACCCTGAAACACCACCCCCTACACGACCCGTACACTGCCCGAACACCACTGCACTGCCCTATACCCTGAAACACCAGCCCCAGCACGACCCCCTACACTTCCCGAATACCACTGCACTACCCTAAACCTTGAAACACCACCCCCAGCACGACCCGCTACACTGCCCGAACACCACTGCCCTGAAGCCTGAAACACCACCCCCAGCATGACCCCCTACACTGCCCGAACACCACTGCACTGCCCTAAACCCTGAAACACCACTCCCTGCAAGACCCCCTACACTGGCCGAAAACCACTGCCCTAAACCCTGAAACACCACCCCCAGCATGACCCCCTACACTACCCGAACACCACTGCACTGCCCTAAACCCTAAAACACCACCCCCAGCACGACCCCCTACACTGTTCGAACACCACTGCACTGCCCTAAACCCTAAAACACCACTCCCAGCAAGACCCCCTACACTGCCCTAAACCCTGAAACACCACCCCAAGCATGACCCCCTACACTGCCCGAACAACACTGCACTGCCCTAAACACTGAATCACCACCCCGAGCACGACCCCCTACACTGCCAGAACACCACTGCCCTGCCCTAAACCCTGAAACACCAACCCCAGCAAGACCCCGTACACTGCCTGAACACCACTGCACTAAACCCTGAAACACCAACCCCAGCACTGCCCGAACACCACTGCACTACTCTAAACCCTGAAACACCAGCCCCAGCACGATCCCCTAACCTGCCCGAACACCACTGCACTGCCCTAAACCCTGAAACACCAGCACCAGCATGACCCCCTACAATGCCTGAACACCACTGCACTGCCCTAAACCCTGAAAATCCACCCCAGGACGACCCCCTACACTGCCCGAACACCACTGCACTGCACTAAACCCTAAAACACCACCCCCAGCACGACCCCCTACACTGTCCGAACACCACTGCACTACCTTAAACCCTGAATCACCACCCCTAGCAAGACCCCGTACACTGCCTGAACACCACTGCCCTAAACCCCGAAACATCACCCCCAGCACGACCCCCTACACTGCCCAAACGTCACTGCCCTAAACCCTGAAACACCAGCCCCAGCACGACCCCCTACACTGCCCGAACACCACTGCACTGCCCTAAACCCTGAAACAGCCCCAGCACGACCCCCTACACTGCCCGAACACCACTGCACTGCCCTAAACCCTGAAACACCACCCCCAGCAAGACCCCCCACACTGCCCGAACACCACTGCACTGCCCTAAACCCTGAAACACCACCCCTAGCAAGACCCCGTACACTGCCTGAACACCACTGCCCTAAACCCCGAAACATCACCCCCAGCACGACCCCCTACACTGCCCAAACATCACTGCCCTAAACCCCGAAACCTCACCCCCAGCATGACCCCCTACACTGCCCGAACATCACTGCCCTAAACCCTGAAACACCAGCCCCAGCATGACCCCTACACTGCCTGAACACCACTGCACTAAACCCTGAAACACCAACTCCAGCACTGCCCGAACACCACTGCACTACTCTAAACCCTGAAACACCAGCCCCAGCATGATCCCCTAACCTGCCCGAACACCACTGCACTGCCCTAAACCCTGAAACACCAGCCCCAGCATGACCCCCTACACTGCCCGAACACCACTGCACTGCCCTAAACCCTGAAAAACTACCCCAGGAGGACACCCTACACTGCCCGAACACCACTGCACTGCACTAAACCCTGAAACATCAACTCCAGCACGACCCCCTACACTGCCTGAACACCACTGCACTGCCCTAAACCCTCCAACACCAGCCCCAGCACGGCCCCCTACACAGCCCTAACACCACTGCACTGCCCTAAACCCTAAAACACCTGCCCCAGCACGATCCCCTACACTACCCGAACACCACTGCACTACCCTAAACCTTGAAACACTACCCCCATCATGACCCCGTACACTGCCCGAACACCACTGCACTGCCCTAAACCCTGAAACACCACCCCCTGCAAGACCCCCTACACTGCCCAAACACCACTGCCCTAAACACTGAAACGCCACCCCCTGCACGACCCCCTACACTGCCCGAACACCACTCCACTGCCCTAAACCCTGAAACACCACCCTCTGCACGACTCCCTACACTGCCCGAACACCACTGCACTGCCCTATACCCTGAAACACCACCCCCAGCACGACCCTCTACACTGCGCGACCACTGGTTTGCCCTAAACCCTGTAACACCACCCCCAGCATGACCCCTACTCTGCCCATACACTACTGCTCTGCCCTAAACCCTGAAACACCAGCCCCAGCATGACCCCTTACACTGCCCGAACACCACTGCTGTGCCCTAAACCCTGAAACCCCAGCCCCAGCACGACCCCTACACTGCCCCAAAACCACTTCACTGCCCTAAACCCTGAAACACTAGCCCCAGCACGACCCCCTACACTGCCCGAACACCACTGCACTGCCCTAAACCCTGAAATACCACCCCCAGCAAGACCCCCTACACTGCCCGAACACCACTGCACTGCCCTGAACACTGAAACATCACCCCCAGCAAGACCCCGTACACTGCCTGAACACCACTGCCCTAAACCCCGAAACATCACCCCCAGCACGACCCCCTATACTGCCCGAACACCACTGCACTGCGTAAACCCTGAAAAACCAGCCCCAGCACAACCCCCTACACTGCCCGAACACCATGGCACTGCGCTAAATACTGAAACACAAGTCCCAGAACGACCCCCTACACTGCCCGAACACCACTGCCCTAAAGCCTGAAACACCACCCCCAGCATGACCCCCTACACTGCCCGAACACCACTGCACTGCCCTAAACCCTGAAACAGCAACCCCTGCACGACCCCCTATACTGCCCGAACACCACTGCACTGCCCTATACCCTGAAACACCACCCCCTGCACGACCCGTACACTGCCCGAACACCACTGCACTGCCCTATACCCTGAAACACCAGCCCCAGCACGACCCCCTACACTTCCCGAATACCACTGCACTACCCTAAACCTTGAAACACCACCCCCAGCACGACCCCCTACACTGCCCGAACACCACTGCCCTAAAGCCTGAAAAACCACCCCCAGCATGACCCCCTACACTGCCCGAACACCACTGCACTGCCCTAAACCCTGAAACACCACCCCCTGCAAGACCCCCTACACTGGCCGAAAACCACTGCCCTAAACCCTGAAACACCACCCCCAGCACGACCCCCTACACTACCCGAACACCACTGCACTGCCCTAAACCCTAAAACACCACCCCCAGCACGACCCCCTACACTGTTCGAACACCACTGCACTGCCCTAAACCCTAAAACACCACTCCCAGCAAGAACCCCTACACTGCCCTAAACCCTGAAACACCACCCCAAGCATGACCCCCTACACTGCCCGAACAACACTGCACTGCCCTAAACACTGAATCACCACCCCGAGCACGACCCCCTACACTGCCAGAACACCACTGCCCTGCTCTAAACCCTGAAACACCAACCCCAGCAAGACCCCCTACACTGCCTGAACACCACTGCACTAAACCCTGAAACACCAACCCCAGCACTGCCCGAACACCACTGCACTACTCTAAACCCTGAAACACCAGCCCCAGCACGATCCCCTAACCTGCCCGAACACACACTGCACTGCCCTAAACCCTGAAACACCAGCATGACCCCCTACAATGCCTGAACACCACTGCACTGCCCTAAACCCTGAAAATCCACCCCAGGACAACCCCCTACACTGCCCGAACACCACTGCACTGCACTAAACCCTAAAACACCACCCCCAGCACGACCCCCTACACTGTCCGAACACCACTGCACTACCTTAAACCTTGAATCACCACCCCTAGCAAGACCCCGTACACTGCCTGAACACCACTGCCCTAAACCCCGAAACATCACCCCCAGCACGACCCCCTACACTGCCCAAACATCACTGCCCTAAACCTTGAAACACCACCCCCAGCACAACCCCCTACACTACCCGAACACCACTGCCCTAAAGCCTGAAACACCACCCCCAGCATGACCCCCTACACTGCCCGAACACCACTGCACTGCCCTAAACCCTGAAACACCACCCCCTGCAAGACCCCCTACACTGGCCGAACACCACTGCCCTAAAACCTGCAACACCACCCCCAGCACGACCCCTACACTGCTCGAACACCACTGCACTGCCCTAAACCCTGAAACACCACCCCCAGCAAGACCCCCTACATTGCCCTAAACCCTGAAACACCACCCCAAGAATGACCCCCTACACTGCCCGAACAACACTGCACTGCCCTAAACACTGAATCACCACCCCGAGCACGACCCCCTACACTGCCAGAACACCACTGCCCTGCCCTAAACCCTAAAACACCAACCCCAGCAAGACTCTGTACACTGCCTGAACACCACTGCCCTAAACCTCAAAACATCACCCCCAGCACGACCCCCTACACTGCCCGAACATCACTGCCCTAAACCCCAAAACATCACCCCCAGCATGACCCCCTACACTGCCCGAACACCACTGTACTGCCCTAAACCCTGAAACACCACCCCCAGCAAGACCCCCTACACTGCCCGAACACCACTGCACTGCCCTAAACCCTGAAACACCACCCCTAGCAAGAGCTTGTACACTCCCTGAACATCACTGCCCTAAACTCCGAAACATCACCCCCAGCACGACCCCCTACACTGCCCAAACATCACTGCCCTAAACCCCGAAACATCACCCCCAGCACGACCCCCTACACTGCCCGCACATCACTGCCCTAAACCCTGAAACACCAGCCACAGCATGACCCCTACACTGCCTGAACACCACTGCACTAAACCCTGAAACACCAACCCCAGCACTGCCCGAACACCACTGCACTACTCTAAACCCTGAAACCCCAGCCCCAGCACGATCCCCTAACCTGCCCGAACACCACTGCACTGCCCTAAACCCTGAAACACCAGCCCCAGCACGACACCCTACACTCCCCGAACACCACTGCACTGCCCTAAACCCCGAAAATCCACCCCAGGACGACCCCCTACACTGCCCGAACACCACTGCACTGCACTAAACCCTAAAACACCACCCCAGCAAGACCCCCTACACTGCCCGAACACCACTGCACTGCCCTAATCCCTAAAACACCACCCCCAGCACGACCCCTACACTGCCCAAACACCACTGCTCTGCCCTAAACCCTGAAATGCCAGCCCTAGCATGACCCCCTACACTGCCCGAACACCACTGCACTGCCCTAAACCCTGAAACACCAGCCCCAGCACGACCCCTACACTGCCCAAACAGCACTGCTCTGCCCTAAACCCTGAAACACCAGCCCCAGCACGACCCCTTTACTGCCCGAACACCACTGCACTAAACCCTGAAGCACCAACCCCAGCCCGACCCCCTACAGTGCCCGAACACCACTGCACTGCCCTAAACCCTGAATCACCACCCCCAGCAAGACCCCTTACACTGCCCTAAACCCTGAAACACCACCCCAAGCATGACCCCCTACACTGCCCGAACTACACTGCACTGCCCTAAACCCTGAATCACCACCCCGAGCATGACCCCCTACACTGCCCAAACACCACTGCACTGCCCTAAACCCTGAAACACCAACCCCAGCACGACCCTGTACACTGCCCGAACACCACTGCACTGCCCTAAACCCTGAAATACCACCCCCAGCAAGACCCCCTACACTGCCCGAACACCACTGCACTGCCCTAAACCCTGAAACATCACCCCCAGCAAGACCCCGTACACTGCCTGAACACCACTGCCCTAAACTCCGAAACATCACCCCCAGCACGACCCCCTACACTGCCCGAACACCACTGCACTGCCGTAAACCCTGAAAAACCAGCCCCAGCACAACCCCCTACACTGCCCGAACACCATGGCACTGCGCTAAATACTGAAACACCAGCCCCGGAACGACCCCCTACACTGCCCTAAAGCCTGAAACACCACCCCCAGCATGACCCCCTACACTGCCCGAACATCACTGCACTGCCCTAAACCCTGAAACAGCACCCCCTGCACGACCCCTTTACTGCCCGAACACCACTGCACTGCCCTATACCCTGAAACACCACCTCCTGCACGACCCCTACACTGCCCGAACACCACTGCACTGCCCTATACACTGAAACACCACCCCCAGCACGACCCCCTACAGTTCCCGAATACCACTGCACTACCCTAAACCTTGAAACACCACCCCCAGCATGACCCTCTACACTGCCCAAACACCACTGCCCTAAAGCCTGAAACACCACTCCCAGCATGACCCCCTACACTGCCCGAACACCACTGCACTGCCCTAAACCCTAAAACACCACCCCCTGCAAGACCCCCTACACTGCCTGAAAACCACTGCCCTAAACCCTGATACACCACCCCCAGCACGAACCCCTACACTACCCGAACACCACTGCACTGCCCTAAACACTGAAACACCACCCCCAGCACGACCCCCTACACTGCCCTAAACCCTGAAACATCACCCCAAGCATGACCCCCTACACTGCCCGAACACCACTGCCCTGCCCTAAACCCTGAAACACCAACCCCAGCAAGACCCCGTACACTGCCTGAACACCACTGCCCTAAACCCCGAAACATCACCCCCAGCACGACCCCCTACACTGCCCGAACATCACTGCCCTAAACCCCGAAACATCACCCCCAGCACGACCCCCTACACTGCCCAAACACCACTGCACTGCCCTAAACCCTGAAACACCACCCCCAGCAAGACCCCCTACACTTCCCGAACACCACTGCACTGCCCTAAACCCTGAAACACCACCCGTACCAAGACCCCGTACACTGCCTGAACACCACTGCCCTAAACCCCGAAACATCACCCCCAGCACGACCCCCTACACTGCCTGAACATCACTGCCCTAAACCCCGAAACATCACCCCCAGCATGACCCCCTACACTGCCTGAACATCACTGCCCTAAACCCTGAAACACCAGCCCCAGCATGACCCCTACACTGCCTGAACACCACTGCACTAAACCCTGAAACACCAACCCCAGCACTGCCGAACACCACTGCACTACTCTAAACCCTGAAACACCAGCCCCAGCATGATCCCCTAACCTGCCCAAACACCACTGCACTGCCCTAAACCCTGAAACACCAGCCCCAGCACAACCCCCTACACTGCCCGAACACCACTGCACTGCCCTAAACCCTGAAAAACCACCCCAGGATGACCCCCTACACTGCCCGAACACCACTGCACTGCACTAAACCCTGAAACACCAACCCCAGCATGACCCCCTACACTGCCCGAATACCACTGCACTGCCCTAAACCCTGAAACACCAGCCCCAGCACGACCCCCTACACTGCCCGAACACCACTGCACGGCCCTAAACCCTGAAAAAGCCCCAGCACGACCCCCTACACTGCCCGAAACCCACTGCACTGCCCTAAACCCTGAAACACCACCCCCAGCACGACCCCCTACACTGCCCAAACAACACTGCACTGCACTGCCCTAAACCCTGAAACAGCAGCCTCAGCACAGCCCCCTACACTGCCCTAAAGCCTGAAACACCACCCCCAGCATGACCCCCTACACTGCCCGAACATCACTGCACTGCCCTAAACCCTAAAACAGCACCCCCTGCACGACCCCTTTACTGCCCGAACACCACTGCACTGCCCTATACCCTAAAACACCACCTCCTGCACGACCCCTACACTGCCCGAACACCACTGCACTGCCCTATACACTGAAACACCACCCCCAGCACGACCCCCTACAGTTCCCGAATACCACTGCACTACCCTAAACCTTGAAACACCACCCCCAGCATGACCCTCTACACTGCCCGAACACCACTGCCCTAAAGCCTGAAACACCACCCCCAGCATGACCCCCTACACTGCCCGAACACCACTGCACTGCCCTAAACCCTAAAACACCACCCCCTGCAAGACCCCCTACACTGCCTGAACACCACTGCCCTAAACCCTGAAACACCACCCCCAGCACGAACCCCTACACTACCCGAACACCACTGCACTGCCCTAAACCCTAAAACACCACCCCCAGCACGACCCCCTAAACTGCTCGAACACCACTGCACTGCCCTAAACACTGAAACACCACCCCCAGCACGACCCCCTACACTGCCCTAAACCCTGAAACACCACCCCAAGCATGACCCCCTACACTGCCCGAACACCACTGCCCTGCCCTAAACCCTGAAACACCAACCCCAGCAAGACCCCGTACACTGCCTGAACACCACTGCCCTAAACCCCGAAACATCACCCCCAGCACGACCCCCTACACTGCCCGAACATCACTGCCCTAAACCCCGAAACATCACCCCCAGCACGACCCCCTACACTGCCCAAACACCACTGCACTGCCCTAAACCCTGAAACACCACCCCCAGCAAGACCCCCTACACTTCCCGAACACCACTGCACTGCCCTAAACCCTGAAACACCACCCGTACCAAGACCCCGTACACTGCCTGAACACCACTGCCCTAAACCCTGAAACATCACCCCCAGCACGACCCCCTACACTGCCTGAACATCACTGCCCTAAACCCCGAAACATCACCCCCAGCATGACCCCCTACACTGCCTGAACATCACTGCCCTAAACCCTGAAACACCAGCCCCAGCATGACCCGTACACTGCCTGAACACCACTGCACTAAACCCTGAAACACCAACCCCAGCACTGCCGAACACCACTGCACTACTCTAAACCCTGAAACACCAGCCCCAGCATGATCCCCTAACCTGCCCAAACACCACTGCACTGCCCTAAACCCTGAAACACCAGCCCCAGCACAACCCCCTACACTGCCCGAACACCACTGCACTGCCCTAAACCCTGAAAAACCACCCCAGGATGACCCCCTACACTGCCCGAACACCACTGCACTGCACTAAACCCTGAAACACCAACCCCAGCATGACCCCCTACACTGCCCGAACACCACTGCACTGCCCTAAACCCTGAAACACCAGCCCCAGCACGACCCCCTACTCTGCCCGAACACCACTGCACGGCCCTAAACACTGAAACAGCCCCAGCACGACCCCCTACACTGCCCGAAACCCACTGCACTGCCCTAAACCCTGAAACACCACCCCCAGCACGACCCCCTACACTGCCCAAACAACACTGCACTGCACTGCCCTAAACCCTGAAACAGCAGCCTCAGCACAGCCCCCTACACTGCCCTAACACCACTGCACTCCCCTAAACCCTAAAACACCAGCCCCAGCACGACCCCCTACACTACCCGAACACCACTGCACTACCCTAAACCTTGAAACACTACCCCCATCATGACCCCCTACACTGCCCGAACACCACTGCCCTGCCCTAAACCCTGAAACACCAACCCCAGCACGACCCCGTACACTGCCTGAACACCACTGCACTGCCCTAAACCCTGAAATACCACCCCCAGCAAGACCCCCTACACTTCCCGAACACCACTGCACTGCCCTAAACCCTGAAACATCACCTCCAGCAAGACCCCGTGCACTGCCTTAACACCACTGCTCTAAACCCCAAAACATCACCCCCAGCACGACCCCCTACACTGCCCGAACACCACTGCACTGCCGTAAACCCTGAAAAACCAGCTTCAGCACAACCCCTACACTGCCCGAACACCATGGCACTGCGCTAAATACTGAAACACCAGCCCCAGAACGACCCCCTACACTGCCCGAACACCACTGCCCTAAAGTCTGAAACACCACCCCCAGCATGACCCCTACACTGCCCGAACACCACTGCACTGCCCTAAACCCTGAAACAGCACCCCCTGCATGACCCCTTTACTGCCCAAACACCACTGCACTGCCCTATACCCTAAAACACCACCCCTAGCACGACCCCCTACACTGCCCGAACACCACTGCCCTAAACCCTAAAACACCACCCCCTGCAAGACCCCTTACACTGCCTGAACACCACTGCCCTAAACCCTGAAACACCACCCCCAGCACGAACCCCTACACTACCCAAACACCACTGCACTGCCCTAAACCCTAAAACATCACCCCAGCACGACCCCTACACTGCTCGAACACCACTGCCCTGCCCTAAACACTGAAACACCACCCTCAGCAAGACCCCCTACACTGCATTAAACCCTGAAACACCACCCCAAGCATGACCCCCTACACTGCCCGAACACCACTGCCCTGCCCTAAACCCTGAAACACCAACCCCAGCAAGATCCCGTACAATGCCTGAACACCACTGCCCTAAACCCCGAAACATCACCCCCAGCACGACCCCCTACACTGCCCAAACATCACTGCCCTAAACCCCGAAACATCACCCCCAGCACGACCCCCTACACTGCCCGAACACCACTACACTGCCCTAAACCCTGAAACACCACCCCCAGCAAGACCCCGTACACTGCCCGAACACCACTGCACTGCCCTAAACCCTGAAACACCACCCCTACCAAGACCCCGTACACTGCCTGAACACCACTGCCCTAAACCCTGAAACATCACCCCCAGCACGACCCCCTACACTGCCCAAACATCACTGCCCTAAACCCCGAAACATCACCCCCAGCACGACCCCCTACACTGCCCGAACATCACTGCCCTAAACCCTGAAACACCAGCCCCAGCATGACCCCTACACTGCCTGAACACCACTGCACTAAACCCTGAAACACCAACCCCAGCACTGCCCGAACACCACTACACTACTCTAAACCCTGAAACACCAGCCCCAGCACAACCCCCTACACTGCCCGAACACCACTGTACTGCCCTAAACCCTGAAAAACCACCCCAGGACGACCCCCTATACTGCCCGAACACCACTGCACTGCACTAAACCCTGAAACACCAATCCCAGCACGACCCCCTACACTGCCCGAACACCACTGCACTGCCCTAAACCCTGAAACACCAGCCCCAGCACGACCCCCTACACTGCCCGAACACCACTGCACTGCCCTAAACCCTGAAACAACCCCAGCACGACCCCCTACACTGCCCGAAACCCACTGCACTGCCCTAAACCCTGAAACACCACCCCAGCACGACCCCCTACACTGCCCAAACAACACTGCACTGCCCTAAACCCTGAAACAGCAGCCTCAGCACGGCCCCCTACACGGACCTTACACCACTGCACTGCCCTAAACCCTAAAACACCAGCCCCAGCACGACCCCCTACACTACCCGAACACCACTGCACTATCCTAAACCTTGAAACACTACCCCCATCATGACCCCCTACACTGCCCGAACACCACTGCACTGCCCTAAACCCTGAAACACCACCCCCTGCAAGACCCCCTACACTGCCCAAACACCACTGCCCTAAACTCTGAAACGCCACCCACTGCACTATCCCCCACACTGCCCGAACACCACTCCACTGCCCTAAACCCTGAAACACCACCTTCTGCACGACTCCCTACACTGCCCGAACACCACTGCACTGCCCTATACCCTGAAAGACCACGCCCAGCATGAACCCTACTCTTCCCACACACTACTGCTCTGCCCTAAACCCAGAAACACCACCCCCAGCATGACCCCTACTCTGCCCACACACTACTGCTCTGCCCTAAACCCTGAAACACCAGCCCCAGCACGACCCCTTACACTGCCCGAACACCACTGCTGTGCCCTAAACCCTGAAACCCCAGCCCCAGCACGACCCCTACACTGCCCAAAAACCACTTCACTGCCCTAAACCCTGAAACACTAGCCCCAGCACGACCCCCTACACTGCCCGAACACCACTGCACTGCCCTAAACCCTGAAACACGAGCCCCAGCACAACCACCTACACTGCCCGAACACCACTGCACTGACCTAAACCCTGAAACACCAGCCACAGCACGACCCCTACACTGCCCGAACACCACTGCACTGTCCTAAACCCTGAAACACCAGCCCCAGAACGACCCCCTACACTGCCCGAACACCACTGCACTGTCCTAAACCCTAAAACACTACCCCAGCACGACCCCTACACTGCCCGAATACCACTGCACTGTCCTAAACCCTGAAACACCACCCCTAGCAAGACCCTCTATACTGCCGAAACACCACTGCACTGCCCTAAACCCTGAAACACCAGCTTCAGCTCAACCCCCTACACTGTCCGAACACCACTGCACTGCCCTAAACCCTGAAACACCACCCCAGCACGAGCCCCTACACTGCCCGACCACCACTGCACTGCCCTAAACCCTAAAACACTACCCCAGCACGACCCTCTACACTGCCCAAACACCGGTGCACTGTCCTAAACCCTGAAACACCACCCCCAGTACGACCCCCTAAACTGGACGAACACCACTGCTGTGCGCTAAACCCTGACACACCAGCCCCAGCACGACCCCTACACTGCCCGAACAACACTGCACTGCCCTAAACCCTGAATCACCACCCGAGCACGACCCCCTACACTGCCCAAACACCACTGCCCTGCCCTAAACCCTGAAACACCAACCCCAGCACGACCCTGTACACTGCCCGAACACCACTGCACTGCCCTAAACCCTGAAACATCACCCCCAGCAAGACCCCGTACACTGCCTGAACACCACTGCCCTAAACCCCGAAACATCACCCCCAGCACGACCCCCTACACTGCCCGAACACAACTGCACTGCCGTAAACCCTGAAAAACCAGCCCCAGCACAACCCCCTACACTGCCAGAACACCATGGCACTGCGCTAAATACTGAAACACCAGCCCCAGAACGACCCCCTACACTGCCCGAACACCACTGCCCTAAAGCCTGAAACACCACCCCCAGCATGACCCCCTACACTGCCCGAACATCACTGCACTGCCCTAAACCCTGAAACAGCACCCCCTGCACGACCCCTTTACTGCCCGAACACCACTGCACTGCCCTATACCCTGAAACACCACCACCTGCACGACCCCTACACTGCCCGAACACCACTGCACTGCCCTATACCCTGAAACACCACCCCCAGCACGACCCCCTACAGTTCCCGAATACCACTGCACTACCCTAAACCTTAAAACACCACCCCCAGCATGACCCTCCACACTGCCCGAACACCACTGCCCTAAAGCCTGAAACACCACCCCCAGCATGACCCCCTACACTGCCCGAACACCACTGCACTGCCCTAAACCCTAAAACACCACCCCCTGCAAGACCCCCTACACTTCCTGAACACCACTGCCCTAAACCCTGAAACGAACCCCTACACTACCCGAACACCACTGCACTGCCCTAAACCCTGAAACACCACCCCCAGCAAGACCCCCTACACTTCCCGAACACCACTGCACTGCCCTTAACCCTGAAACACCACCCGTACCAAGACCCTGTACACTGCCTGAACACCACTGCCCTAAACCCCAAAACATCACCCCCAGCACGACCCCCTACACTGCCCGAACATCACTGCCCTAAACCCCGAAACATCACCCCCAGCATGACCCCCTACACTGCCTGAACATCACTGCCCTAAACCCTGAAACACCAGCCCCAGCATGACCCCTACACTGCCTGAACACCACTGCACTAAACCCTGAAACACCAACCCCAGCACTGATGAATACCACTGCACTACTCTAAACCCTGAAACACCAGCCCCAGCATGATCCCCAAACCTGCCCGAACACCACTGCACTGCCCTAAACCCTGAAACACCAGCCCCAGCACAACCCCCTACACTGCCCAAACACCACTGCACTGCCCTAAACCCTGAAAAACCACCCCAGGACGACCCCCTACACTGCCCGAACACCACTGCACTGCACTAAACCCTGAAACACCAACCCCAGCATGACCCCCTACACTGCCCGAACACCACTGCACTGCCCTAAACCCTGAAACACCAGCCCCAGCACGACCTCCTACACTGCCCGAACACCACTGCACTGCCCTAAACCCTGAAACAGCCCCAGCACGACCCCCTACACTGCCCGAAACCCACTGCACTGCCCTAAACCCTGAAACACCACCCCCAGCACGACCCCCTACACTGCCCAAACAACACTGCACTGCCCTAAACCCTGAAACAGCAGCCACAGCACAGTCCCCTACACTGCCCTAACACCACTGCACTGCCCTAAACCCTAAAACACCAGCCCCAGCACGACCCCCTACACTACCCGAACACCACTGCACTACCCTAAACCTTGAAACACTACCCCCATCATGACCCCCTACACTGCCCGAACACCACTGCCCTGCCCTAAACCCTGAAACACCAACCCCAGCACGACCCCGTACACTGGATGAACACCACTGCACTGCCCTAAACCCTGAAATACCACCCCCAGCAAGACCCCCTAGACTGCCCGAACACCACTGCACTGCCCTAAACCCTGAAACATCACCCCCAGCAAGACCCCGTGCACTGCCTTAACACCACTGCTCTAAACCCCAAAACATCACCCCAAGCACGACCCCCTACACTGCCCGAACACCACTGCACTGCCGTAAACCCTGAAAAACCAGCCCCAGCACAACCCCCTACACTGCCCGAACACCATGGCACTGCGCTAAATACTGAAACACCAGCCCCAGAACGACCCCCTACACTGCCCGAACACCACTGCCCTAAAGTCTGAAACACCACCCCCAGCATGACCCCTACACTGCCCGAACACCACTGCACTGCCCTAAACCCTGAAACAGCACCCCCTGCACGACCCCTTTACTGCCCAAACACCACTGCACTGCCCTATATCCTAAAACACCACCCCTAGCACGACCCCCTACACTGCCCGAACACCACTGCCCTAAACCCTAAAACACCACCCCCTGCAAGACCCCTTACACTGCCTGAACACCACTGCCCTAAACCCTGAAACACCACCCCCAGCACGAACCCCTACACTACCCAAACACCACTGCACTGCCCTAAACCCTAAAACACCACCCCAGCACGACCCCTACACTGCTCGAACACCACTGCCCTGTCCTAAACACTGAAACACCACCCCCAGCAAGACCCCCTACACTGCCCGAACACCACAGCACTGCCCTAAACCCTGAAACACCACCCCAAGCATGACCCCCTACACTGCCTGAACACCACTGCCCTGCCCTAAACCCTGAAACACCAACCCCAGCAAGACCCCGTACACTGCCTGAACACCACTGCCCTAAACCCCGAAACATCACCCCCAGCACGACCCCTACACTGCCCGAACATCACTGCCCTAAACCCCGAAACATCACCCCCAGCACGACCCCCTACACTGCCCGAACACCACTACACTGCCCTAAACGCTGAAACACTACCCCCAGCAAGACCCCCTACACTGCCCGAACACCACTGCACTGCCCTAAACCCTGAAACACCACCCCTACCAAGACCCCGTACACTGCCTGAACACCACTGCCCTAAACCCCGAAACATCACCCCCAGCACGACCCCCTACACTGCCCGAACATCACTGCCCTAAACCCTGAAACACCAGCCCCAGCATGACCCCTACACTGCCTGAACACCACTGCACTAAACCCTGAAACACCAACCCCAGCACTGCCCGAACACCACTGCACTACTCTAAACCCTGAAACACCAGCCCCAGCACAACCCCCTACACTGCCCGAACACCACTGTACTGCCCTAAACCCTGAAAAACCACCCCCAGACGACCCCCTACACTGCCCGAACACCACTGCACTGCACTAAACCCTGAAACACCAATCCCAGCACGACCTCCTACACTGCCCGAACACCACTGCACTGCCCTACACCCTGAAACACCAGCCCCAGCACGACCCCCTACACTGCCCGAACACCAATGCACTGCCCTAAACCCTGAAACAGCCCCAGCACGACCCCCTACACTGCCCGAAACCCACTGCACTGCCCTAAACCCTGAAACACCACCCCCAGCACGACCCCCTACACTGCCCAAACAACACAGCACTGCCCTAAACCCTGAAACAGCAGCCTCAGCACGGCCCCCTACACTGACCTAACACCACTGCACTGCCCTAAACCCTAAAACACCAGCCCCAGCACGACCCCCTACACTACCCGAACACCACTGCACTACCCTAAACCTTGAAACACTACCCCCATCATGACCCCCTACACTGCCCGAACACCACTGCACTGCCCAAAACCCTGAAACACCACCCCCTGCAAGACCCCCTACACTGCCCAAACACCACTGCCCTAAACCCTGAAACGCCACCCACTGCACTATCCCCCACACTGCCCGAACACCACTCCACTGCCCTAAACCCTGAAACACCACCCTCTGCACGACTCCCTACACTGCCCGAACACCACTGCACTGCCCTATACCCTGAAACACCACGCCCAGCACGACCCTCTACACTGCGCGAACACCACTGGTTTGCCCTAAACCCTGTAACACCACCCCCAGCATGAACCCTACTCTTCCCACACACTACTGCTCTGCCCTAAACCCTGAAACACCAGCCCCAGCACGACCCCTTACCCTGCCCGAACACCACTGCTGTGCCCTAAACCTTGAAACCCCAGCCCCAGCACGACCCCTACACTGCCCGAAAACCACTTCACTGCCCTAAACCCTGAAACACTAGCCCCAGCACGACCCCCTACACTGCCCAAACACCACTGCACTGCCCTAAACCCTGAAACACGAGCCCCAGCACAACCCCCTACACTGCCCGAACACCACTGCACTGCCCTAAACCCTGAAACACCAGCCCCAGCACGACCCCTACACTGCCCGAACACCACTGCACTGCCCTAAACCCTGAAACACCAGCCCCAGCACGACCCCCTACACTGCCCAAACACCACTGCACTGTCCTAAACCCTAAAACACTACCCCAGCACGACCCCTACACTGCCCGAATACCACTGCACTGTCCTAAACCCTGAAACACCACCCCCAGGAAGACCCTCTATACTGCCGAAAAACCACTGCACTGCCCTAAACCCTGAAACACCAGCTTCAGCTCAACCCCCTACACTGTCCGAACACCACTGCACTGCCCTAAACCCTGAAACACCACCCCAGCACGAACCCCTACACTGCCCGACCACCACTGCACTGCCCTAAACCCTAAAACACTACCCCAGCACGACCCTCTACACTGCCCAAACACCGGTGCACTGTCCTAAACCCTGAAACACCACCCCCAGCACGACCCCCTAAACTGGACGAACACCAATGCTGTGCGCTAAACCCTGACACACCAGCCCCAGCACGACCCCTACACTGCCCGAACAACACTGCACTGCCCTAAACCCTGAATCACCACCCCGAGCACGACCCCCTACACTGCCCAAACACCACTGCCCTGCCCTAAACCCTGAAACAGCACCCCCTGAACTACCCCTTTACTGCCCGAACACCACTGCACTGCCCTATACCCTGAAACACCACCACCTGCACGACCCCTACACTGCCCGAACACCACTGCACTGCCCTATACCCTGAAACACCACCCCCAGCACGACCCCCTACAGTTCCCGAATACCACTGCACTACCCTAAACCTTGAAACACCACCCCCAGCATGACCCTCCACACTGCCCGAACACCACTGCCCTAAAGCCTGAAACACCACCCCCAGCATGACCCCCTACACTGCCCGAACACCACTGGCCTAAACCCTGAAACACCACCCCAGCACGAACCCCTACACTACCCGAACACCACTGCACTGCCCTAAACCCTGAAACACCACATCCAGCAAGACCCCCTACACTTCCCGAACACCACTGCACTGCCCTAAACCCTGAAACACCACCCGTACCAAGACCCTGTACACTGCCTGAACACCACTGCCCTAAACCCCAAAACATCACCCCCAGCACGACCCCCTACACTGCCCGAACATAACTGCCCTAAACCCCGAAACATCACCCCCAGCATGACCCCCTACACTGCCTGAACATCACTGCCCTAAACCCTGAAACACCAGCCCCAGCATGACCCCTACACTGCCTGAACACCACTGCACTAAACCCTGAAACACCAACCCCAGCACTGCCGAATACCACTGCACTACTCTAAACCCTGAAACACCAGCCCCAGCATGATCCCCAAACCTGCCCGAACACCACTGCACTGCCCTAAACCCTGAAACACCAGCCCCAGCACAACCCCCTACACTGCCCAAACACCACTGCACTGCCCTAAACCCTGAAAAACCACCCCAGGACGACCCCCTACACTGCCCGAACACCACTGCACTGCACTAAACCCTGAAACACCAACCCCAGCATGACCCCCTACACTGCCCGAACACCACTGCACTGCCCTAAACCCTGAAACACCAGCCCCAGCACGACCCCCTACACTGCCCGAACACCACTGCACTGCCCTAAACCCTGAAACAGCCCCAGCACGACTCCCTACACTGCCCGAAACCCACTGCACTGCCCTAAACCCTGAAACACCACCCCCAGCATGACCCCCTACACTGCCCAAACAACACTGCACTGCCCTAAACCCTGAAACAGCAGCCTCAGCACAGCCCCCTACACTGCCCTAACACCACTGCACTGCCCTAAACCCTAAAACACCAGCCCCAGCACGACCCCCTACACTACCCGAACACCACTGCACTACCCTAAACCTTGAAACACTACCCCCATCATGACCCCCTACACTGCCCGAACACCACTGCCCTGCCATAAACCCTGAAACACCAACCCCAGCACGACCCCGTACACTGCCTGAACACCACTGCACTGCCCTAAACCCTGAAATACCACCCCCAGCTAGACCCCCTAGACTGCCCGAACACCACTGCACTGCCCTTAACCCTGAAACATCACCCCCAGCAAGACCCCGTGCACTGCCTTAACACCACTGCTCTAAACCCCAAAACATCACCCCCAGCACGACCCCCTACACTGCCCGAACACCACTGCACTGCCGTAAACCCTGAAAAACCAGCCCCAGCACAACCCCCTACACTGCCCGAACACCATGGCACTGCGCTAAATACTGAAACACCAGCCCCAGAACGACCCCCTACACTGCCCGAACACCACTGCCCTAAAGTCTGAAACACCACCCCCAGCATGACCCCTACACTGCCCGAACACCACTGCACTGCCCTAAACCCTGAAACAGCACCCCCTGCATGACCCCTTTACTGCCCAAACACCACTGCACTGCCCTATACCCTAAAACACCACCCCTAGCACGACCCCCTACACTGCCCGAACACCACTGCCCTAAACCCTAAAACACCACCCCCTGAAAGACCCCTTACACTGCCTGAACACCACTGCCCTAAACCCTGAAACACCACCCCCAGCACGAACCCTACACTACCCAAACACCACAGCAATGCCCTAAACCCTAAAACACCACCCCAGCATGACCCCTACACTGCTCGAACACCACTACCCTGCCCTAAACACTGAAACACCACCCCCAGCAAGACCCCCTACACTGCCCAAACACCACAGCACTGCCCTAAACCCTGAAACACCACCCCAAGCATGACCCCCTACACTGCCCGAACACCACTGCCCTGCCCCAAACCCTGAAACACCAACCCCATCAAGACCCCGTACACTGCCTGAACACCACTGCCCTAAACCCCGAAACATCACCCCCAGCACAACCCCCTACACTGCCCGAACATCACTGCCCTAAACCCAGAAACATCACCCCCAGCACGACCCCCTACACTGCCCGAACACCACTACACTGCCCTAAACCCTGAAACACTACCCCCAGCAAGACCCCCTACACTGCCCGAACACCACTGCACTGCCCTAAACCCTGAAACACCACCCCTACCAAGACCCCGTACACTGCCTGAACACCACTGCCCTAAACCCCGAAACATCACCCCCAGCACGACCCCCTACACTGCCCGAACATCACTGCCCTAAACCCTGAAACACCAGCCCCAGCATGACCCCTACACTGCCTGAACACCACTGCACTAAACCCTGAAACACCAACCCCAGCACTGCCCGAACACCACTGCACTACTCTAAACCCTGAAACACCAGCCCCAGCACAACCCCCTACACTGCCCGAACACCACTGTACTGCCCTAAACCCTGAAAAACCACCCCAGGACGACCCCCTACACTGCCCGAACACCACTGCACTGCACTAAACCCTGAAACACCAATCCCAGCACGACCCCCTACACTGCCCGAACACCACTGCACTGCCCTAAATCCTGAAACACCAGCCCCAGCACGACCTCCTACACTGCCCGAACATCACTGCACTGCCCTAAACCCTGAAACAGCCCCAGCACGACCCCCTACACTGCCCGAAACCCACTGCACTGCCCTAAACCCTGAAACACCACCCCCAGCACGACCCCCTACACTGCCCAAACAACACAGCACTGCCCTAAACCCTGAAACAGCAGCCTCAGCACGGCCCCTACACTGACCTAACACCACTGCACTGCCCTAAACCCTAAAACACCAGCCCCAGCACGACCCCCTACACTACCCGAACACCACTGCACTACCCTAAACCTTGAAACACTACCCCCATCATGACCCCCTACACTGCCCGAACACCACTGCACTGCCCAAAACCCTGAAACACCACCCCCTGCAAGACCCCCTACACTGCCCAAACACCACTGCCCTAAACCCTGAAACGCCACCCACTGCACTATCCCCCACACTGCCCGAACACCACTCCACTGCCCTAAACCCTGAAACACCACCCTCTGCACGACTCCCTACACTGCCCGAACACCACTGCACTGCCCTATACCCTGAAACACCACGCCCAGCACGACCCTCTACACTGCGCGAACACCACTGGTTTGCCTTAAACCCTGTAACACCACCCCCAGCATGAACCCTACTCTTCCCACACACTACTGCTCTGCCCTAAACCCAGAAACACCACCCCCAGCATGACCCTTACTCTGCCCACACACTACTGCTCTGCCCTAAACCCTGAAACACCAGCCCCAGCACGACCCCTTACACTGCCCGAACACCACTGCTGTGCCCTAAACCCTGAAACCCCAGCCCCAGCACGACCCCTACACTGCCCGAAAACCACTTCACTGCCCTAAACCCTGAAACACTAGCCCCAGCACGACCCCCTACACTGCCCGAACACCACTGCACTGCCCTAAACCCTGAAACACGAGCCCCAGCACAACCCCCTACACTGCCCGAACACCACTGCACTGCCCTAAACCCTGAAACACCAGCCCCAGCACGACCCCTACACTGCCCGAACACCACTGCACTGCCCTAAACCCTGAAACACCAGCCCCAGCACGACCCCCTACACTGTCCGAACACCACTGCACTGTCCTAAACCCTAAAACACTACCCCAGCACGACCCCTACACTGCCCGAATACCACTGCACTGTCCTAATCCCTGAAACACCACCCCCAGCAAGACCCTCTATACTGCCGAAACACCACTGCACTGCCCTAAACCCTGAAACACCAGCTTCAGCTCAACCCCCTACACTGTCCGAACACCACTGCACTGCCCTAAACCCTGAAACACCACCCCAGCACGAACCCCTACACTGCCCGACCACCACTGCACTGCCCTAAACCCTAAAACACTACCCCAGCACGACCCTCTACACTGCCCAAACACCGGTGCACTGTCCTAAACCCTGAAACACCACCCCCAGCACGACCCCCTAAACTGGACGAACACCACTGCTGTGCGCTAAACCCTGACACACCAGCCCCAGCACGACCCCTACACTGCCCGAACAACACTGCACTGCCCTAAACCCTGAATCACCACCCCGAGCACGACCCCCTACACTGCCCAAACACCACTGCCCTGCCCTAAACCCTGAAACACCAACCCCAGCACGACCCTGTACACTGCCCGAACACCACTGCACTGCCCTAAACCCTGAAACATCACCCCCAGCAAGACCCCGTACACTGCCTGAACACCACTGCCCTAAACCCCGAAACATCACCCCCAGCACGACGCCTACACTGCCCGAACACCACTGCACTGCCCTATACCCTGAAACACCACCCCCAGCACGACCCCCTACAGTTCCCGAATACCACTGCACTACCCTAAACCTTGAAACACCACCCCCAGCATGACCCTCTACACTGCCCGAACACCACTGCCCTAAAGCCTGAAACACCACCCCCAGCATGACCCCCTACACTGCCCGAACACCACTGCACTGCCCTAAACCTTAAAATACCACCCCCTGCAAGACCCCCTACACTGCCTGAACACCACTGCCCTAAACCCTGAAACACCGCCCCCAGCACGAACCCCTACACTACCCGAACACCACTGCACTGCCCTAAACCCTAAAACACCACCCCCAGCACGACCCCCTACACTGCTCGAACACCATTGCACTGCCCTAAACACTGAAACACCACCCCCAGCACGACCCCCTACACTGCCCTAAACCCTGAAACACCACCCCAAGCATGACCCCCTACACTGCCCGAACACCACTGCTCTGCCCTAAACCCTGAAACACCAACCCCAGCAAGACCCCGTACACTGCCTGAACACCACTGCCCTAAACCCCGAAACATCACCCCCAGCACGACCCCCTACACTGCCTGAACATCACTGCCCTAAACCCCGAAACATCACCCCTAGCACGACCCCCTACACTGCCCAAACACCACTGCACTGCCCTAAACCCTGAAACACCACCCCCAGCAAGACCCCCTACACTTCCCGAACACCACTGCACTGCCCTAAACCCTGAAACACCACCCGTACCAAGACCCCGTACACTGCCTGAACACCACTGCCCTAAACCCCGAAACATCACCCCCAGCACGACCCCCTACACTGCCCGAACATCACTGCCCTAAACCCCGAAACATCACCCCCAGCATGACCCCCTACACTGCCTGAACATCACTGCCCTAAACCCTGAAACACCAGCCCCAGCATGACCCCTACACTGCCTGAACACCACTGCACTAAACCCTGAAACACCAACCCCAGCACTGCCCGAACACCACTGCACTACTCTAAACCCTGAAACACCAGCCCCAGCATGATCCCCTAACCTGCCCGAACACCACTGCACTGCCCTAAACCCTGAAACACCAGCCCCAGCACAACCCCCTACACTGCCCGAACACCACTGCACTGCCCTAAACCCTAAAACACCAGCCCCAGCACGACCCCCTACACTACCCGAACACGACTGCACTACCCTAAACCTTGAAACACTACCCCCATCATGACCCCCTACACTGCCCGAACACCATGGCCCTGCCCTAAACCCTGAAACACCAACCCCAGCACGACCCCGTACACTGCCCGAACACCACTGCACTGCCCTAAACCCTGAAATACCACCCCCAGCAAGACCCCCTACACTGCCCGAACACCACTGCACTGCCCTAAACCCTGAAACATCACCCCCAGCAAGACCCCGTGCACTGCCTTAACACCACTGCTCTAAACCCCAAAACATCACCCTAGCACGACCCCCTACACTGCCCGAACACCACTGCACTGCCGTAAACCCTGAAAAACCAGCCCCAGCACAACCCCCTACACTGCCCGAACACCATGGCACTGCGCTAAATACTGAAACACCAGCCCCAGAACGACCCCCTACACTGCCCGAACACCACTGCCCTAAAGTCTGAAACACCACCCCCAGCATGACCCCTACACTGCCCGAACACCACTGCACTGCCCTAAACCCTGAAACAGCACCCCCTGCACGACCCCTTTACTGCCCAAACACCACTGCACTGCCCTATACCCTAAAACACCACCCCTAGCACGACCCCCTACACTGCCCGAACACCACTGCCCTAAACCCTAAAACACCACCCCCTGCAAGACCCCTTACACTGCCTGAACACCACTGCCCTAAACCCTGAAACACCACCCCCAGCACGAACCCCTACACTACCCAAACACCACTGCACTGCCCTAAACCCTAAAACACCACCCCCAGCACGACCCCTACACTGCTCGAACACCACTGCCCTGCCCTAAACACTGAAACACCACCCCCAGCAAGACCCCCTACACTGCCCTAAACCCTGAAACACCACCCCAAGCATGACCCCCTACACTACCCGAACACTACTGCCCTGCCCTAAACCCTGAAACACCAACCCCAGCAAGACCCCGTACACTGCCTGAACACCACTGCCCTAAACCCCGAAACATCACCCCCAGCACGACCCCCTACACTACCCGAAAATCACTGCCCTAAACCCCGAAACATCACCCCCAGCACGACCCCCTACACTGCCCGAACACCACTACACTGCCCTAAACCCTGAAACACCACCCCTAGCAAGACCCCCTACACTGCCCGAACACCACTGCACTGCCCTAAACCCTGAAACACCACCCCTACCAAGACCCCGTACACTGCCTGAACACCACTGCCCTAAACCCCGAAACATCACCCCCAGCACGACCCCTATGCTGCCCGAACATCACTGCCCTAAACCCCGAAACATCACCCCCAGCATGACCCCCTACACTGCCCGAACATCACTGCCCTAAACCCTGAAACACCAGCCCCAGCATGACCTCTACACTGCCTGAACACCACTGCACTAAACCCTGAAACACCAACCCCAGCACTGCCCGAACACCACTGCACTACTCTAAACCCTGAAACACCAGCCCCAGCACAACCCCCCTACACTGCCCGAACACCACTGTACTGCCCTAAACCCTGAAAAACCACCCCAGGATGACCCCCTACACTGCCCGAACACCACTGCACTGCACTAAACCCTGAAACACCAATCCCAGCACGACCCCCTACACTGCCCGAACACCACTGCATTGCCCTAAACCCTGAAACACCAGCCCCAGCACGACCCCCTACACTGCCCGAACACCACTGCACTGCCCTAAACCCTGAAACAGCCCCAGCACGACCCCCCACACTGCCCGAAACCCACTGCACTGCCCTAAAGCCTGAAACACCACCCCCAGCACGACCCCCTACACTGCCCAAACAACACTGCACTGCCCTAAACCCTGAAACAGCAGCCTCAGCACGGCCCCCTACACTGACCTAACACCACTGCACTGCCCTAAACCCTAAAACACCAGCCCCAGCACGACCCCAAACACTACCCGAACACCACTGCACTACCCTAAACCTTGAAACACTACCCCCATCATGACCCCCTACACTGCCCGAACACCACTGCACTGCCCTAAACCCTGAAACACCACCCCCTGCAAGACCCCCTACACTGCCCAAACACCACTGCCCTAAACCCTGAAATGCCACCCACTGCACTACCCCCACACTGCCCGAACACCACTCCACTGCCCTAAACCCTGAAATACCACCCTCTGCACGACTCCCTACACTGCCCGAACACCACTGCACTGCCCTATACCCTGAAACACCACACCCAGCATGACCCTCTACACTGCGCAAACACCACTGGTTTGCCCTAAACCCTGTAACACCACCCCCAGCATGAACCCTACACTGCCCGAACACCACTGCCCTAAACCACGAAACACCAGCCCCAGCACGACCCCCCACACTGCCCGAAACCCACTGCACTGCCCTAAACCCTGAACCACCACCCCCAGCACGACCCCCTACACTGCCCAAACAACACTGCACTGCCCTAAACCCTGAAACAGCAGCCTCAGCATGGCCCCCTACACTGACCTAACACCACTGCACTGCCCTAAACCCTAAAACACCAGCCCCAGCACGACCCCAAACACTACCCGAACACCACTGCACTACCCTAAACCTTGAAACACTACCCCCATCATGACCCCCTACACTGCCCGAACACCACTGCACTGCCCTAAACCCTGAAACGCCACCCCCTGCAAGACCCCCTACACTGCCCAAACACCACTGCCCTAAACCCTGAAATGCCACCCACTGCACTACCCCCCACACTGCCCGAACACCACTCCACTGCCCTAAACCCTGAAATACCACCCTCTGCACGACCCCCTACACTGCCCGAACATCACTGCCCTAAACCCCGAAACATCACCCCCAGCATGACCCCCTACACTGCCCGAACATCACTGCCCTAAACCCTGAAACACCAGCCCCAGCATGACCCCTACACTGCCTGAACACCACTGCACTAAACCCTGAAACACCAACCCCAGCACTGCCCGAACACCACTGCACTACTCTAAACCCTGAAACACCAGCCCCAGCACAACCCCCCTACACTGCCCGAACACCACTGTACTGCCCTAAACCCTGAAAAACCACCCCAGGACGACCCCCTACACTGCCCGAACACCACTGCACTGCACTAAACCCTGAAACACCAATCCCAGCACGACCCCCTACACTGCCCGAACACCACTGCACTGCCCTAAACCCTGAAACACCAGCCCCAGCACGACCCCCTACACTGCCCCAACACCACTGCACTGCCCTAAACCCTGAAACAGCCCCAGCACGACCCCCCACACTGCCCGAAACCCACTGCACTGCCCTAAACCCTGAAACACCACCCCCAGCACGACCCCCTACACTGCCCAAACAACACTGCACTGCCCTAAACCCTGAAACAGCAGCCTCAGCACGGCCCCCTACACTGACCTAACACCACTGCACTGCCCTAAATCCTAAAACACCAGCCCCAGCACGACCCCAAACACTACCCGAACACCACTGCACTACCCTAAACCTTGAAACACTACACCCATCATGTCCCCCTACACTGCCCGAACACCACTGCACTGCCCTAAACCCTGAAACACCACCCCCTGCAAGACCCCCTACACTGCCCAAACACCACTGCCCTAAACCCTGAAATGCCACCCACTGCACTACCCCCCACACTGCCCGAACACCACTCCACTGCCCTAAACCCTGAAATACCACCCTCTGCACGACTCCCTACACTGCCCGAACACCACTGCACTGCCCTATACCCTGAAACACCACACCCAGCACAACCCTCTACACTGCGCAAACACCACTGGTTTGCCCTAAACCCTGTAACACCACCCCCAGCATGAACCCTACACTGCCCGAACACCACTGCCCTAAACCCCGAAACACCAGCCCCAGCACGACCCCCCACACTGCCCGAAACCCACTGCACTGCCCTAAACCCTGAAACACCACCCCCAGCACGACACCCTACACTGCCCAAACAACACTGCACTGCCCTAAACCCTGAAACAGCAGCCTCAGCACGGCCCCCTACACTGACCTAACACCACTGCACTGCCCTAAACCCTAAAACACCAGCCCCAGCACGACCCCAAACACTACCCGAACACCACTGCACTACCCTAAACCTTGAAACACTACCCCCATCATGACCCCCTACACTGCCCGAACACCACTGCACTGCCCTAAACCCTGAAACGCCACCCCCTGCAAGACCCCCTACACTGCCCAAACACCACTGCCCTAAACCCTGAAATGCCACCCACTGCACTACCCCCCACACTGCCCGAACACCACTCCACTGCCCTAAACCCTGAAATACCACCCTCTGCACGACTCCCTACACTGCCCGAACACCACTGCACTGCCCTATACCCTGAAACACCACACCCAGCACGACCCTCTACACTGCGCAAACACCACTGGTTTGCCCTATACCCTGTAACACCACCCCCAGCATGAACCCTACACTGCCCGAACACCACTGCCCTAAACCCCGAAACACCAGCCCCAGCACGACCCCCCACACTGCCCGAAACCCACTGCACTGCCCTAAACCCTGAAACACCACCCCCAGCACGACCCCCTACACTGCCCAAACAACACTGCACTGCCCTATACCCTAAAACACCACCCCTAGCACGACCCCCTACACTGCCCGAACACCACTGCCCTAAACCCTAAAACACCACCCCTGCAAGACCCCTTAAACTGCCTGAACACCACTGCCCTAAACCCTGAAACACCACCCCCAGCACGAACCCCTACACTACCCAAACACCACTGCACTGCCCTAAACCCTAAAACACCACCCCCAGCACGACCCCTACACTGCTCGAACACCACTGCCCTGCCCTAAACACTGAAACACCACCCCCAGCAAGACCCCCTACACTGCCCTA
Source organism: Triturus cristatus (assembly GCF_964204655.1). NCBI lineage: Eukaryota > Metazoa > Chordata > Amphibia > Caudata > Salamandridae > Triturus > Triturus cristatus. The sequence continues at coordinate 718,335,575 of NC_140579.1, forward strand.
AACCCTGAAACACCACCCCCAGCATGAACCCTACACTGCCCGAAGACCACTGCCCTAAACCCCGAAACACCAGCCCCAGCACGACCCCCCACACTGCCCGAAACCCACTGCACTGCCCTAAACCCTGAAACACCACCCCCAGCACGACCCCCTACACTGCCCAAACAACACTGCACTGCCCTAAACCCTGAAACAGCAGCCTCAGCACGGCCCCCTACACTGACCTAACACCACTGCACTGCCCTAAACCCTAAAACACCAGCCCCAGCACGACCCCAAACACTACCCTAACACCACTGCACTACCCTAAACCTTGAAACACTACCCCCATCATGACCCCCTACACTGCCCGAACACCACTGCACTGCCCTAAACCCTGAAACGCCACCCCCTGCAAGACCCCCTACACTGCCCAAACACCACTGCCCTAAACCCTGAAATGCCACCCACTGCACTACCCCCCACACTGCCCGAACACCACTCCACTGCCCTAAACCCTGAAATACCACCCTCTGCACGACCCCCTACACTGCCTGAACATCACTGCCCTAAACCCCGAAACATCACCCCCAGCATGACCCCCTACACTGCCCGAACATCACTGCCCTAAACCCTGAAACACCAGCCCCAGCCTGACCCCTACACTGCCTGAACACCACTGCACTAAACCCTGAAACACCAACCCCAGCACTGCCCGAACACCACTGCACTACTCTAAACCCTGAAACACCAGCCCCAGCACAACCCCCCTACACTGCCCGCACACCACTGTACTGCCCTAAACCCTGAAAAACCACCCCAGGACGACCCCCTACACTGCCCGAACACCACTGCACTGCACTAAACCCTGAAACACCAATCCCAGCACGACCCCCTACACTGCCCGAACACCACTGCACTGCCCTAAACCCTGAAACACCAGCCCCAGCACGACCCCCTACACTGCCCGAACACCACTGCACTGCCCTAAACCCTGAAACAGCCCCAGCACGACCCCCCACACTGCCCGAAACCCACTGCACTGCCCTAAACCCTGAAACACCACCCCCAGCACGACCCCCTACACTGCCCAAACAACACTGCACTGCCCTAAACCCTGAAACAGCAGCCTCAGCACGGCCCCCTACACTGACCTAACACCACTGCACTGCCCTAAACCCTAAAACACCAGCCCCAGCACGACCCCAAACACTACCCGAACACCACTGCACTACCCTAAACCTTGAAACACTACCCCCATCATGACCCCCTACACTGCCCGAACACCACTGCACTGCCCTAAACCCTGAAACACCACCCCCTGCAAGACCCCCTACACTGCCCAAACACCACTGCCCTAAACCCTGAAATGCCACCCACTGCACTACCCCCCACACTGCCCGAACACCACTCCACTGCCCTAAACCCTGAAATACCACCCTCTGCACGACTCCCTACACTGCCCGAACACCACTGCACTGCCCTATACCCTGAAACACCACACCCAGCACGACCCTCTACACTGCGCAAACACCACTGGTTTGCCCTAAACCCTGTAACACCACCCCCAGCATGAACCCTACACTGCCCGAACACCACTGCCCTAAACCCCGAAACACCAGCCCCAGCACGACCCCCCACACTGCCCGAAACCCACTGCACTGCCCTAAACCCTGAAACACCACCCCCAGCACGACCCCCTACACTGCCCAAACAACACTGCACTGCCCTAAACCCTGAAACAGCAGCCTCAGCACGGCCCCCTACACTGACCTAACACCACTGCACTGCCCTAAACCCTAAAACACCAGCCCCAGCACGACCCCAAACACTACCCGAACACCACTGCACTACCCTAAACCTTGAAACACTACCCCCATCATGACCCCCTACACTGCCCGAACACCACTGCACTGCCCTAAACCCTGAAACGCCACCCCCTGCAAGACCCCCAACACTGCCCAAACACCACTGCCCTAAACCCTGAAATGCCACCCACTGCACTACCCCCCAAACTGCCCGAACACCACTCCACTGCCCTAAACCCTGAAATACCACCCTCTGCACGACTCCCTACACTGCCCGAACACCACTGCACTGCCCTATACCCTGAAACACCACACCCAGCACGACCCTCTACACTGCGCAAACACCACTGGTTTGCCCTATACCCTGTAACACCACCCCCAGCATGAACCCTACACTGCCCGAACACCACTGCCCTAAACCCCGAAACACCAGCCCCAGCACGACCCCCCACACTGCCCGAAACCCACTGCACTGTCCTAAACCCTGAAACACCACCCCCAGCACGACCCCCTACACTGCCCAAACAACACTGCACTGCCCTATACCCTAAAACACCACCCCTAGCACGACCCCCTACACTGCCCGAACACCACTGCCCTAAACCCTAAAACACCACCCCCTGCAAGACCCCTTACACTGCCTGAACACCACTGCCCTAAACCCTGAAACACCACCCCCAGCACGAACCCCTACACTACCCAAACACCACTGCACTGCCCTAAACCCTAAAACACCACCCCCAGCACGACCCCTACACTGCTCGAACACCACTGCCCTGCCCTAAACACTGAAACACCACCCCCAGCAAGACCCCCTACACTGCCCTAAACCCTGAAACACCACCCCAAGCATGACCCCCTACACTGCCCGAACACCACTGCCCTGCCCTAAACCCTGAAACACCAACCCCAGCAAGACCCCGTACACTGCCTGAACACCACTGCCCTAAACCCCGAAACATCACCCCCAGCACGACCCCCTACACTACCCGAACATCACTGCCCTAAACCCCGAAACATCACCCCCAGCACGACCCCCTACACTGCCCGAACACCACTACACTGCCCTAAACCCTGAAACACCACCCCTAGCAAGACCCCCTACACTGCCCGAACACCACTGCACTGCCCTAAACCCTGAAACACCACCCCTACCAAGACCCCGTACACTGCCTGAACACCACTGCCCTAAACCCCGAAACATCACCCCCAGCACGACCCCCTACACTGCCCGAACATCACTGCCCTAAACCCCGAAACATCACCCCCAGCATGACCCACTACACTGCCCGAACATCACTGCCCTAAACCCTGAAACACCAGCCCCAGCATGACCCCTACACTGCCTGAACACCACTGCACTAAACCCTGAAACACCAACCCCAGCACTGCCCGAACACCACTGCTCTACTCTAAACCCTGAAACACCAGCCCCAGCACAACCCCCCTACACTGCCCGAACACCACTGCACTGCCCTAAACCCTGAAAAACCACCCCAGGACGACCCCCTACACTGCCCGAACACCACTGCACTGCACTAAACCCTGAAACACCAATCCCAGCACGACCCCCTACACTGCCCGAACACTAGTGCACTGCCCTAAACCCTGAAACACCAGCCCCAGCACGACCCCCTACACTGCCCAAACAACACTGCACTGCCCTAAACCCTGAAACAGCAGCCTCAGCACGGCCCCCTACACTGACCTAACACCACTGCACTGCCCTAAACCCTAAAACAGCCCCAGCACGACCCCCCACACTGCCCGAAACCCACTGCACTGCCCTAAACCCTGAAACACCACCCCCAGCACGACCCCCTACACTGCCCAAACAACACTGCACTGCCCTAAACCCTGAAACAGCAGCCTCAGCACGGCCCCCTACACTGACCTAACACCACTGCACTGCCCTAAACCCTAAAACACCAGCCCCAGCACGACCCCAAACACTACCCGAACACCACTGCACTACCCTAAACCTTGAAACACTACCCCCATCATGACCCCCTACACTGCCCGAACACCACTGCACTGCCCTAAACCCTGAAACACCACCCCCTGCAAGACCCCCTACACTGCCCAAACACCACTGCCCTAAACCCTGAAATGCTACCCACTGCACTACCCCCCACACTGCCCGAACACCACTCCACTGCCCTAAACCCTGAAATACCACCCTCTGCACGACTCCCTACACTGCCCGAACACCACTGCACTGCCCTATACCCTGAAACACCACACCCAGCATGACCCTCTACACTGCGCAAACACCACTGGTTTGCCCTAAACCCTGTAACACCACCCCCAGCATGAACCCTACACTGCCCGAACACCACTGCCCTAAACCCCGAAACACCAGCCCCAGCACGACCCCCCACACTGCCCGAAACCCACTGCACTGCCCTAAACCCTGAAACACCACCCCCAGCACGACCCCCTACACTGCCCAAACAACACTGCACTGCCCTAAACCCTGAAACAGCAGCCTCAGCACGGCCCCCTACACTGACCTAACACCACTGCACTGCCCTAAACCCTAAAACACCAGCCCCAGCACGACCCCAAACACTACCCGAACACCACTGCACTACCCTAAACCTTGAAACACTACCCCCATCATGACCCCCTACACTGCCTGAACACCACTGCACTGCCCTAAACCCTGAAACACCACCCCCTGCAAGACCCCCTACACTGCCCAAACACCACTGCCCTAAACCCTGAAATGCCACCCACTGCACTACCCCCCACACTGCCCGAACACCACTCCACTGCCCTAAACCCTGAAATACCACCCTCTGCACGACTCCCTACACTGCCCGAACACCACTGCACTGCCCTATACCCTGAAACACCACACCCAGCACGACCCTCTACACTGCGCAAACACCACTGGTTTGCCCTAAACCCTGTAACACCACCCCCAGCATGAACCCTACACTGCCCGAACACCACTGCCCTAAACCCCGAAACACCAGCCCCAGCACGACCCCCCTACACTGCCCGAACACCACTGCACTGCCCTAAACCCTGAAACACCACCCCCAGCACGACCCCCTACACTACCCGAACACCACTGCACTGCCCTAAACCCTAAAACACCAACCCCAGCACGACCCCCTACACTGCTCGAACACCACTGCACTGCCGTAAACCCTGAAACACCACCCCCAGCACGACCCCCTACACTGCCCAAACAACACTGCACTGCCCCAAACCCTGAAACAGCAGCCTCAGCACGGCTCCCTACACTGACCTAACACCACTGCACTGCCCTAAACCCTAAAACACCAGCCCCAGCACGACCCCCTACACTGCCCGAACATCACTGACCTAAACCCCAAAACATCACCCCCAGCACGACCCCCTACACTGCCCGAACATCACTGCCCTAAACCCTGAAACACCAGCCCCAGCATGACCCCTACACTGCCTGAACACCACTGCACTGAACCCTGAAACACCAACCCCAGCACTGCCCGAACACCACTGCACTACTCTAAACCCTGAAACACCAGCCCCAGCACAACCCCCTACACTCCCCGAACACCACTGTACTGCCTTAAACCCTGAAAAACCACCCCAGGATGACCCCCTACACTGCCCGAACACCACTGCACTGCACTAAACCCTGAAACACCAATCCCAGCACGACCCCCTACACTGCCCGAACACCACTGCACTGCCCTAAACCCTGAAACACCAGCCCCAGCACGACACCCTACACTGCCCGAACACCACTGCACTGCCCTAAACCCTGAAGCAGCCCCAGCACGACCCCCTACACTGCCCAAAACCCACTGCACTGCCCTAAACCCTGAAACACCCCCCCCAGCACGACCCCCTACACTGCCCAAACAACACTGCACTGCCCTAAACCCTGAAACAGCAGCCTCAGCATGGCCCCCTACACTGACCTAACACCACTGCACTGCCCTAAACCCTAAAACACCAGCCCCAGCACGACCCCCTACACTACCCGAACACCACTGCACTACCCTAAACCTTGAAACACTACCCCCATCATGACCCCCTACACTGCCCGAACACCACTGCACTGCCCTAAACCAGGAAACACCACCCCCTGCAAGACCCCCTACACTGCCCAAACACCACTGCCCTAAACCCTGAAACGCCACCCACTGCACTACCCCCCACACTGCCCGAACACCACTCCACTGCCCTAAACCCTGAAACACCACCCTCTGCACGACTCCCTACACTGCCCGAACACCACTGCACTGCCCTATACCCTGAAACACCACACCCAGCACGACCCTCTACACTGCGCAAACACCACTGGTTTGCCCTAAACCCTGTAACCCCACCCCCAGCATGAACCCTACACTGCCCGAACACCACTGCCCTAAACCCCGAAACACCAGCCCCAGCACGACCCCCTACACTGCCCGAACATCACTGCACTGCCCTAAACCCTGAAACACCACCCCCAGCACGACCCCCTACACTACCCGAACACCACCGCACTGCCCTAAACCCTAAAACACCACCCCCAGCACGACCCCCTACACTGCTCGAACACCACTGCACTGCCGTAAACCCTGAAACACCACCCCCAGCACGACCCCCTACACTGCCCAAACAACACTGCACTGCCCCAAACCCTGAAACAGCAGCCTCAGCACGGCTCCCTACACTGACCTAACACCACTGCACTGCCCTAAACCCTAATACACCAGCCCCAGCACGACCCCCTACACTACCCGAACACCACTGCACTACCCTAAACCTTGAAACACTACCCCCATCATGACCCCCTACACTGCCCGAACACCACTGCACTGCCCTAAACCCTGAAACACCAGCCCCAGCACGACCCCCTACACTACCCGAACACCACTGCACTACCCTAAACCTTGAAACACTACCCCCATCATGACCCCCTACACTGCCCGAACACCACTGCCCTGCCCTAAACCCTGAAACACCAACCCCAGCACAAGCCCGTACACTGCCCGAACACCACTGCACTGCCCTAAACCCTGAAATACCACCCCCAGCAAGACCCCCTACACTGCCCGAACACTACTGCACTGCCCTAAACCCTGAAACATCACCCCCAGCAAGACCCCGTGCACTGCCTTAACACCACTGCTCTAAACCCCAAAACATCACCCCCAGCACGACCCCCTACACTGCCCGAACACCACTGCACTGCCGTAAACCCTGAAAAACCAGCCCCAGCACAACCCCCTACACTGCCTGAACACCATGGCACTGCGCTAAATACTGAAACACCAGCCCCAGAACGACCCCCTACACTGCCCGAACACCACTGCCCTAAAGTCTGAAACACCACCCCCAGCATGACCCCCTACACTGCCCGAACACCACTGCCCTAAACCCTGAAACAGCACCCCCTGCACGACCCCTTTACTGCCCGAACACCACTGCACTGCCCTATACCCTAAAACACCACCCCTAGAACGACCCCCTACACTGCCCGAACACCACTGCCCTAAACCCTAAACACCACCCCCTGCAAGACCCCTTACACTGCCTGAACACCACTGCCCTAAACCCTAAAACACCACCCCCAGCACGAACCCCTACACTACCCGAACACCACTGCACTGCCCTAAACCCTAAAACACCACCCCCAGCACGACCCCCTACACTGCTCGAACACGACTGCACTGCTCATAACACTGAAACACCACCCCCAGCAAGACCCCCTACACTGCCCTACACCCTGAAACACCACCCCAAGCATGACCCCCTACACTGCCCGAACACCACTGCCCTGCCCTAAACCCTGAAACACCAACCCCAGCAAGACCCCGTACACTGCCTGAACACCGCTGCCCTAAACCCTGAAACATCACCCCCAGCACGACCCCCTACACTGCCCGAACATCACTGCCCTAAACTCCAAAACATCACCCCCAGCACGACCCCCTACACTGCTCGAACACCACTACACTGCCCTAAACCCTGAAACACCACCCCCAGCAAGACCCCCTACACTGCCCGAACACCACTGCACTGCCCTAAACCCTGAAACACCACCCCTACCAAGACCCCGTACACTGCCTGAACACCACTGCCCTAAACCCCAAAACATCACCCCCAGCACGACCCCCTACACTGCCCGAACATCACTGCCCTAAACCCCAAAACATCACCCACAGCACGACCCCCTACACTGCCCGAACATCACTGCCCTAAACCCTGAAACACCAGCCCCAGCATGACCCCTACACTGCCTGAACACCACTGCACTAAACCCTGAAACACCAACCCCAGCACTGCCCGAACACCACTGCACTACTCTAAACCCTGAAACACCAGCCTCAGCACAACCCCCTACACTGCCCGAACACCACTGTACTGCCCTAAACCCTGAAAAACCACCCCAGGACGACCCCCTACACTGCCCGAACACCACTGCACTGCACTAAACCCTGAAACACCAATCCCGGCACGATCCCCTACACTGCCCGAACACCACTGCACTGCCCTAAAGCCTGAAACACCAGCCCCAGCACGACCCCCTACACTGCCCGAACACCACTGCACTGCCCTAAACCCTGAAACAGCCCCAGCACAACGCCCTACACTGCCCGAAACCCACTGCACTGCCCTAAACCCTGAAACACCACCCCCAGCATGACCCCCTACACTGCCCAAACAACACTGCACTGCCCTAAACCCTGAAACAGCAGCCTCAGCACGGCCCCCTACACTGACCTAACACCACTGCACTGCCCTAAACCCTAAAACACTAGCCCCATCACGACCCCCTACACTACCGGAACACCACTGCACTACCCTAAACCTTGAAACACTACCCCCATCATGAGCCCCTACACTGCCCGAACACCACTGCACTGCCCTAAACCCTGAAACACCACCCCCTGCAAGACCCCCTACACTGCCCAAACACCACTGCCCTAAACCCTGAAACGCCACCCACTGCACTACCCCCCACACTGCCCGAACACCACTCCACTGCCCTAAACCCTGAAACACCACCCTCTGCACGACTCCCTACACTGCCCGAACACCACTGCACTGCCCTATACCCTGAAACACCACGCCCAGCACGACACTCTACACTGCGCAAACACCACTGGTTTGCCCTAAACCCTGTAACACCACCCCCAGCATGAACCCTACTCTTCCCACAAACTACTGCTCTGCCCTAAACCCAGAAACACCACCCCCAGCATGACCCCTACTCTGCCCACACACTACTGCTCTGCCCTAAACCCTGAAACACCAGCCCCAGGATGACCCCTTACACTGCCCGAACACCACTGCTGTGCCCTAAACCCTGAAACCCCAGCCCCAGCACGACCCCTACACTGCCCGAAAACCACTTCACTGCCCTAAACCCTGAAACACTAGCCCCAGCACGACCCCCTACACTGCCCGAACACCACTGCACTCCCCTAAACCCTGAAACACGAGCCCCAGCACAACCCCCTACACTGCCCGAACACCACTGCACTGCCCTAAACCCTGAAACACCAGCCCCAGCACGACCCCTACACTGCCCGAACACCACTGCACTGCCCTAAACCCTGAAACACCAGCCCCAGCACGACCCCCTACACTGCCCGAACACCACTGCACTGTCCTAAACCCTAAAACACTACCCCAGCACGACCCCTACACTGCCCGAATACCACTGCATTGTCCTAAACCCTGAAACACCACCCCCAGCAAGACCCTCTATACTGCCGAAACACCACTGCACTGCCCTAAACCCTGAAACACCAGCTTCAGCTCAACCCCCTACACTGTCCGAACACCACTGCACTGCCCTAAACCCTGAAACACCACCCCAGCACGAACCCCTACACTGCCCGACCACCACTGCCCTAAACCCTAAAACACTACCCCAGCACGACCCTCTACACTGCCCAAACACCGGTGCACTGTCCTAAACCCTAAAACACCTCCCCCAGCACGACCCCCTAAACTGGACGAACACCACTGCTGTGCGCTAAACCCTGACACACCAGCCCCAGCACGCCCCCTACACTGCCCGAACACCACTGCACTACCCTGAAACACCACCCCCAGCAAGACCCCCTACACTGCCCGAACACCACTGCCCTAAACCCCGAAACACCACCCCAGCATGACCCCTTCACTGCCCGAACACCACTGCCCTGAACCCCGAAACACCAGCCCCAGCACGACCCCCCTACACTGCCCGAACACCACTGCACTGCCCTAAACCCTGAAACACCACCCCCAGCATGACCCCCTACACTACCCGAACACCACTGCACTGCCCTAAACCCTAAAACACCACCCCCAGCACGACCCCCTACACTGCCCGAACACCACTGCACTGCCGTAAACCCTGAAACACCACCCCCAGCACGACCCCCTACACTGCCCAAACAACACTGCACTGCCCCAAACCCTGAAACAGCAGCCTCAGCACGGCCCCCTACACTGACCTAACACCACTGCACTGCCCTAAACCCTAAAACACCAGCCCCAGCACGACCCCCTACACTACCCGAACACCACTGCACTACCCTAAACCTTGAAACACTACCCCCATCATGACCCCCTACACTGCCCGAACATCACTGCACTGCCCTAAACCCTGAAACACCACCCCCTGCAAGACCCCCTACACTGCCCAAACACCACTGCCCTAAACCCTGAAATGCCACCCCCTGCACAACCCCTACACTGCCCGAACACCACTCCACTGCCCTAAACCCTGAAACACCACCATCTGCACGACTCCCTACACTGCCCGAACACCACTGCACTGCCCTATACCCTGAAACACCAAGCCCAGCACGACCCTCTACATTGCGCGAACACCACTGGTTTGCCCTAAACCCTGTAACACCACCCCCAGCATGACCCCTACTCTTCCCACACACTACTGCTCTGCCCTAAACCCAGAAACACCAGCCCCAGCAAGACCCCTTACACTGCCCGAACACCACTGCTGTGCCCTAAACCCTGAAACCCCAGCCCCAGCACGACCCCTACACTGCCCGAAAACCACTTCACTGCCCTAAACCCTGAAACACTAGCCCCAGCACTACCACCTACACTGCCCGAACACCACTGCACTGCCCTAAACCCTGAAACACCAACCCCAGCACAACCCCCTACCCTGCCCAAACACCACTGCCCTAAACCCTGAAACACCAACCCCAGCACAACCCCCTACCCTGCCCAAACACCACTGCCCTAAAGCCTGAAACACCACCCCCACCATGACCCCCTACACTGCCCGAACACCACTGCACTGCCCTAAACCCTGAAACACTACCCCCAGCAAGACCCCCTACACTGCCCGAACGCCACTGCCCTAAAGCCTGAAACATCACCCCCAGCAAGACCCCCCTACACTGCCCGAACACCACTACCCTAAACCCTGAAACACCAGCCACAGCACAACCCACTACACTGCCCGAACACCACTGCACTGCCCTAAACCCTGAAACACCAGCCCCAGCACAACCCCTACACTGCCCGAACACCACTGCACTGTCCTAAACCCTGAAACACCACCCCCAGCAAGACCCTCTATACTGCCGAAACACCACTGCACTGCCCTAAACCCTGAAACACCAGCTTCAGCTCAACCCCCTACACTGTCCGAACACCACTGCACTGCCCTAAACCCTGAAACACCACCCCAGCACGAACCCCTACACTGCCCGACCACCACTGCACTGCCCTAAACCCTAAAACACTACCCCAGCACGACCCTCTACACTGCCCAAACACCGGTGCACTGTCCTAAACCCTGAAACACCACCCCCAGCACGACCCCCTAAACTGGACGAACACCACTGCTGTGCCCTAAACCCTGACACACCAGCCCCAGCACGACCCCTACACTGCCCGAACACCACTGCACTGCCCTAAACCCTGAAACACCACCCCCAGCAAGACCCCCTACACTGCCCGAACACCACTGCCCTAAACCCCAAAACGCCACCCCAGCATGACCCCTACACTGCCCGAACACCACTGCCCTAAACCCTGAAACACCACCCCCAGCACGACCCCCTACACTACCCGAACACCACTGCACTGCCCTAAACCCTAAAACACCACCCCAGCACGACCCCCTACACTGCTTGAACACCACTGCACTGCCGTAAACCCTGACACACCACCCCCAGCAAGACCCCCTACACTGCCCTAAACCCTGAAACACCAACCCAAGCATGACCCCCTACACTGCCCGAAGAACACTGCACTGCCCTAAATCCTGAATCACCACCCCGAGCACGACCCCCTACACTGCCCGAACACCACTGCCCTGCCCTAAACCCTGAAACAACAAACCCCAGCACGACCCCGTACACTGCCCGAACACCACTGCACTGCCCTAAACCCTGAAACACTACCCCCAGCAAGACCCCCTACACTGCCCGAACACCACTGCACTGCCCTAAACCCTGAAACACCACCTCCAGCAAGACCCCGTACACTGCCTGAACACCACTGCCCTAAACCCCAAAACATCACCCCCAGCACGACCCCCTACACTGCCCGAACATCACTGCCCTAAACCCTGAAACACCATCCCCAGCACGACGCCCTACACTGCCCGAACACCATGGCACTGCCCCAAATCCTGAAAAACCAGCCCCAGAACGACCCCCTACACTGCCCAAACACCACTGCCCTAAAGCCTGAAACACCACCCCCAGCATGACCCCCTACACTGCCCGAACACCACTGCACTGCCCTAATCCCTAAAACAGCACCCCCTGCATGACCCCCTACACTGCCCGAACACCACTGCACTGCCCTATACCCTGAAACATCACCCCCTGCACGACCCCTACACTGCCCAAACACCATTGCACTGCCCTATACCTTAAAACACCACCCCCAGCACGACCCCCTACACTGCGCGAACACCACTGCACTGCCCTATACCCTGAAACACCACGCCCAGCACGACCCTCTACACTGCGCGAACACCACTGGTTTGCCCTAAACCCTGTAACACCACCCCCAGCATGACCCCTACTCTTCCCACACACTACTGCTCTGCTCTAAACCCAGAAACACCACCCCCAGCATGACCCCTACTCTGCCCACACACTACTGCTCTGCCCTAAACCCTGAAACACCAGCCCCAGCACGACCCCTTACACTGCCCGAACACCACTGCTGTGCCCTAAACCCTGAAACCCCAGCCCCAGCATGACCCCTACACTGCCCGAAAACCACTTCACTGCCCTAAACCCTGAAACACTAGCCCCTACACTGCCCGAACACCACTGCACTGCCCTAAACCCTGAAACACCAGCCCCAGCACAACCCCCTACCCTGCCCAAACACCACTGCCCTAAAGCCTGAAACACCACCCCCACCATGACCCCCTACACTGCCCGAACACCACTGCACTGCCCTAAACCCTGAAACACTACCCCCAGCAAGACCCCCTACACTGCCCGAACACCACTGCCCTAAAGCCTGAAACATCACCCTCAGCAAGACCCTCCTACACTGCCCGAACACCACTGCCCTAAACCCTGAAACACCAGCCCCAGCACAACCCCCTACACTGCCCAAACACCACTGCACTGCCCTAAACCCTGAAACACCAGCCCCAGCACAACCCCTACACTGCCCGAACACCACTGCACTGCCCTAAACCCTGAAACACCAGCCCCAGCACGACCCCCTACACTGCCCGAACACCACTGCACTGTCCTAAACCCTAAAACACTACCCCAGCACGACCCCTACACTGCCCGAATACCACTGCACTGTCCTAAACCCTGAAACACCACCCCCAGCAAGACCCTCTATACTGCCGAAACACCACTGCACTGCCCTAAACCCTGAAACACCAGCTTCAGCTCAACCCCCTACACTGTCCGAACACCGCTGCACTGCCCTAAACCCTGAAACACCGCCCCAGCACGAACCCCTACACTGCCCGACCACCACTGCACTGCCTAAACCCTAAAACACTACCCCAGCACGACCCTCTACACTGCCCAAACACCGGTGCACTGTCCTAAACCCTGAAACACCACCCCCAGCATGACACCCTAAACTGGACGAACACCACTGCTGTGCCCTAAACCCTGACACACCAGCCCCAGCACGACCCCTACACTGCCCGAACACCACTGTACTGCCCTAAACCCTGAAACACCACCCCCAGCAAGACCCCCTACACTGCCCAAACACCACTGCCCTAAACCCCGAAACACCACCCCAGCATGACCCCTACACTGCCCAAACACCACTGCCCTAAACCCTGATACACCACCCCCAGCAAGACCCCCTACAGTGCCCGAACACCACTGCACTGCCCTAAACCCTGAAACACCACCCCCAGCAAGACCCCCTACACGGCCCTAAACCCTGAAACACCACCCCAAGCATGACCCCCTACACTGCCCGAAGAACACTGCACTGCCCTAAACCCTGAATCACCACCCCGAGCACGACCCCCTACACTGCCCGAACACCACTGCCCTGCCCTAAACCCTGAAACAACAAACCCCAGCACGACCCCGTACACTGCCCGAACACCACTGCACTGCCCTAAACCCTGAAACACCACCCCCAGCAAGATCCCCTACACTGCCCGAACACCACTGCCCTGCCCTAAACCCTGAAACACCACCCCCAGCACGACCCCCTAAACTGGACGAACACCACTGCTGTGCCCTAAACCCTGACACACCAGCCCCAGCACGACCCCTACACTGCCCGAACACCACTGCACTGCCCTAAACCCTGAAACACCACCCCCAGCACGACTCCCTACACTACCCGAACACCACTGCACTGCCCTAAACCCTAAAACACCACCCCAGCACGACCCCCTACACTGCTCGAACACCACTGCACTGCCGTAAACCCTGACACACCACCCCCAGCAAGACCCCCTACACTGCCCTAAACCCTGAAACACCACCCCAAGCATGACCCCCTACACTGCCCGAAGAACACTGCACTGCCCTAAACCCTGAATCACCACCCCGAGCACGACCCCCTACACTGCCCGAACACCACTGCCCTGCCCTAAACCCTGAAACAACAAACCCCAGCACGACCCCGTACACTGCCCGAACACCACTGCACTGACCTAAACCCTGAAACACTACCCCCAGCAAGACCCCCTACACTGCCCGAACACCACTGCACTGCCCTAAACCCTGAAACACCACCCCCAGCAAGACCCCGTACACTGCCTGAACACCACTGCCCTAAACCCCAAAACATCACCCCCAGCACGACCCCCTACACTGCCCGAACATCACTGCCCTAAACCCTGAAACACCATCCCCAGCACGACGCCCTACACTGCCTGAACACCATGGCACTGCCCTAAATCCTGAAAAACCAGCCCCAGAACGACCCCCTACACTGCCCAAACACCACTGCCCTAAAGCCTGAAACACCACCCCCAGCATGACCCCCTACACTGCCCGAACACCACTGCACTGCCCTAATCCCTGAAACAGCACCCCCTGCACGACCCCCTACACTGCCCGAACACCACTGCACTGCCCTATACCCTGAAACATCACCCCCTGCACGACCCCTCACTGCCCAAACACCACTGCACTGCCCTATACCTTAAAACACCACCCCCAGCACGACCCCCTATACTGCGCGAACACCACTGCACTGCCCTATACCCTGAAACACCACGCCCAGCACGACCCTCTACACTGCGCGAACTCCACTGGTTTGCCCTAAACCCTGTAACACCACCCCCAGCATGACCCCTACTCTTCCCACACACTACTGCTCTGCCCTAAACCCAGAAACACCACCCCCAGCATGACCCCTACTCTGCCCACACACTACTGCTCTGCCCTAAACCCTGAAACCCCAGCCCCAGCACGACCCCTACACTGCCCGAAAACCACTTCACTGCCCTAAACCCTGAAACACTAGCCCCTACACTGCCCGAACACCACTGCACTGCCCTAAACCCTGAAACACCAGCCCCAGCACAACCCCCTACCCTGCCCAAACACCACTGCCCTAAAGCCTGAAACACCATCCCCAACATGACCCCCTACACTGCCCGAACACCACTGCACTGCCCTAAACCCTGAAACACTACCCCCAGCAAGACCCCCTACACTGCCCGAACGCCACTGCCCTAAAGCCTGAAACATCACCCCCAGCAAGACCCCCCTACACTGCCCGAACACCACTACCCTAAACCCTGAAACACCAGCCACAGCACAACCCCCTACACTGCCCGAACACCACTGCACTGCCCTAAACCCTGAAACACCAGCCCCAGCACAACCCCTATACTGCCCGAACACCACTGCACTGCCCTAAACCCTGAAACACCAGCCCCAGCACGACCCCCTACACTGCCCGAACACCACTGCACTGTCATAAACCCTAAAACACTACCCCAGCATGACCCCTACACTGCCCGAATACCACTGCAATGTCCTAAACCCTGAAACACCACCCCCAGCAAGACCCTCTATACTGCCGAAACACCACTGCACTGCCCTAAACCCTGAAACACCAGCTTCAGCTCAACCCCCTACACTGTCCGAACACCGCTGCACTGCCCTAAACCCTGAAACACCACCCCAGCACAAACCCCTACACTGCCCGACCACCACTGCACTGCCCTAAACCCTAAAACACTACCCCAGCACGACCCTCTACACTGCCCAAGCACCGGTGCACTGTCCTAAACCCTGAAACACCACCCCCAGCACGACCCCCTAAACTGGACGAACACCACTGCTGTGCCCTAAACCCTGACACACCAGCCCCAGCACGACCCCTACACTGCCCGAACACCACTGCACTGCCCTAAACCCTGAAACACCACCCCCAGCAAGACCCCCTACACTGCCCGAACACCACTGCCCTAAACCCCGAAACACCACCCCAGCATGACCCCTACACTGCCCAAACACCACTGCCCTAAACCCTGATACACCACCCCCAGAAAGACCCACTACAGTGCCCGAACACCACTGCACTGCCCTAAACCCTGAAACACCACCCCCAGCAAGACCCCCTACACTGCCCTAAACCCTGAAACACCACCCCAAGCATGACCCCCTACACTGCCCGAAGAACACTGCACTGCCCTAAACCCTGAATCACCACCCCGAGCACGACCCCCTACACTGCCCGAACACCACTGCCCTGCCCTAAACCCTGAAACAACAAACCCCAGCACGACCCCGTACACTGCCCGAACACCACTGCACTGCCCTAAACCCTGAAACACCACCCCCAGCAAGACCCCCTACACTTCCCGAACACCACTGCACTGCCCTAAACCCTGAAACACCACCCCCAGCAAGACCCCGTACACTGCCTGAACTCCACTGCCCTAAACCCCAAAACATCACCCCCAGCACGACCCCCTACACTGCCCAAACACCACTGCCCTAAAGCCTGAAACACCACACCCAGCATGACCCCCTACACTGCCCAAACACCACTGCACTGCCCTAATCCCTGAAACAGCACCCCCTGCACGACCCCCTACACTGCCCGAACACCACTGCACTGCCCTATACCCTGAAACATCACCCCCTGCACGACCCCTACACTGCCCAAACACCACTGCACTGCCCTATACCTTAAAACACCACCCCAGCACGACCCCCTACACTGCGCGAACACCACTGCTTTGCCCTAAGCCCTGAAACACCAGTCCCAGCATGACCCCCTACATTGCCCGAACAACACTGCACTAAACCCTGAAACACCACACTCCAACAAGACCCACTACACTGCCCGAACACCACTGCACTGCCTTAAACCCTAAAACACCAGCCCCAGCACGACCCCCTACACTTCCCGAATACCACTGCACTACCCTAAACCTTGAAACACCACCCCCAGCACGGCCCCCTACACTGCCCGAACACCACTGCCCTAAAGCCTGAAACACCACCCCCAGCATGATCCCCTACACTGTCCGAACACCACTGCACTGCCCTAAACCCTGAAACACCACCCCTGCAAAACCCCTATACTGCCCAAACACCACTGCCCTAAACCCTGAAACACCACCCCCTGCAAGACCCCCTACACTGCCCGAACACCACTGCCCTGCCCTAAACCCTGAAACACCACCCCCTGCACGACCCCCTACACTGCCCGAACACCACTGCCCTAACCACTGAAACACCACCCCCTGCACGACCCCTACACTTCCCGAACACCACTGCACTGCCGTATACCCTGAAACACCACCCTGAGCACGACCCCCTACACTGCCCGAACACCACTGCACTGCCCTAAACCCTGAAACACCACCCCCAGCACGACGCCGTACACTGCCCGAGCACCACTGCCCTGCCCTAAACCCTGAAACACCACCCCCTGCACGACCCCCTACACTGCCCGAACACCACTGCCCTAACCACTGAAACACCACCCCCTGCACGACCCCTACACTTCCCGAACACCACTGCACTGCCGTATACCCTGAAACACCACCCTCAGCACGACCCCCTACACTGCCCGAACACCACTGCACTGCCTTAAACCCTGAAAGACCATCCCAAGCATGACCCCCTACACTGCCCGAACACCACTGCCCTAAACCCCAAAACATCACCCCAGCACGACCCCCTACACTGCCCGAACACCACTGCCCGAAGCCCCAGCACAACCCCCCTACACTGCCCGAACACCACTGCACTGCCGTAAACCCTGAAACACCACCCCCAGCAAGACCCCCTACACTGCCCTAAACCCTGAAACACCACCCCAAGCATGACCCCCTACAGTGCCCGAACAACACTGCACTGCCCTAAACCCTGAATCACCACCCCCAGCACGACCCCGTACACTGCCCGAACACCACTGCACTGCCCTAAACCCTGAAACACCACCCCAAGCAAGACCCCCTACACTGCCCGAACACCACTGCACTGCCCTAAACCCTGAAACACCACCCCCAGCAAGACCCCATACACTGCCTGAACACCACTGCCCTTAACCCCAAAACATCACCCCCAGCACGACCCCTACACTGCCCGAACATCACTGCGCTAAACCCTGAAACACCAACCCCAGCACGATCCCCTACACTGCCCGAACACCACTGCCCTAAACCCTGAAACACCAGCCCCAGCACAACCCCCTACACTGCCCGAACACCACTGCACTGCCCTAAACCCTGAAACACCAGCCCCAGCACGACACCCTACACTGCCCGAACACCACTGCACTGCCCTAAACCCTGAAACACCAGCCCCAGCAAAACCCCCTACCCTGCCCAAACACCACTGCCCTAAAGCCTGAAACACCACCCCCACCATGACCCCCTACACTGCCCGAACACCACTGCACTGCCCTAAACCCTGAAACACTACCCCCAGCAAGACCCCCTACACTGCCCGAACACCACTGCCCTAAACCCTGAAACACCAGCCCCAGCACAACCCCCTACACTGCCCGAATACCACTGCACTCTCCTAAACCCTGAAACACCACCCCAGCAAGACCCTCTACACTGCCGAAACACCACTGCACTGCCCTAAACCCTGAAACACCAGCTTCAGCTCGACCCCCTACACTGCCCGAACACCACTGCACAGCCCTAAACCCTAAAACACTACCCCAGCACGACCCTCTACACTGCCCAAACACCGGTGCACTATCCTAAACCCTGAAACACCACCCCCAGCACGACCCCCTAAACTGGACGAACACCACTGCTCTGTCCTAAACCCTGAAACACCAGCCCCAGCACGACCCTTACACTGCCCGAACACCACTGCACTGCCCTAAACCCTGAAACACCACCCCCAGCAAGACCCCCTACACTGCCCGAACACCACTGCCCTAAACCCCAAAACACCATCCCAGCATGACCCCTACACTGCCCGAACACCACTGCCCTAAACCCCGAAACACCAGCCCCAGCATGACCCCCCTACACTGCCCGAACACCACTGCACTGCCCTAAACCCTGAAACACCACCCCCATCACGACCCCCTACACTACCCGAACACCACTGCACTGCCCTAAACCCTAAAACACCACCCCCAGCACGACCCCCTACACTGCCCGAACACCACTGCACTTCCGTAAACCCTGAAACACAACCACCAGCAAGACCCTCTACAGTGCCCGAACACCACTGCACTACCCTAAACCCTGAAACACCACCCCCAGCAAGACCCCCTACACTGTCCTAAACCCTGAAACACCACCACAAGCATGACCCCCTACACTGCCCGAACACCACTGCTCTGCCCTAAACCCTGATACACCAGCCCCAGCATGACCCCTACACTGCCTGAACACCACTGCACTAAACCCTAAAAACACCAACCCCAGCACTGCCCGAACACCACTGCACTACTCTAAACTCTGAAACACCAGCCCCAGCACGATCCCCTAACCTGCCCGAACACCACTGCACTGCCCTACACCCTAAAACACCAGCCCCAGCTCGACCCCCTACACTGCCCGAACACCACTGCACTGCCCTAAACCCTGAAAAACCACCCCAGGACGACCCCCTACACTGTCTGAACACCACTGCACTAAACCCTAAAACACCAATCCAGCATGACCACCCACACTGCCCGAACACCACTGCACTGCCCTAAACCCTAAAACACCACCCCCAGCATGACCCCTACACTGCCCAAACACCACTGCTCTGCCCTCAACCCTGAAACACCAGCCCCAGCATGACCCCCTACACTGCCTGAACACCACTGCTCTGCCCTAAACCCTGATACACCAGCCCAAGCACGACCTCTACACTGGCCAAACACCACTGCCCTAAACCCCGAAACACCACCCCAGCACGACCCCCTACACTGCCCGAACACCACTGCCCGAAGCCCCAGCACAACCCCCCTACACTGCCCGAACACCACTGCACTGCCGTAAACCCTGAAACACCACCCCCAGCAAGACCCCCTACACTGCCCAAACACCACTGCACTGCCTTAAACCCTGAAAGACCATCCCAAGCACGACCCCCTACACTGCCCGAACACCACTGCCCTAAACCCCGAAACACCACCCCAGCACGACCCCCTACACTGCCTGAACACCACTCTCCGAAGCCCCAGCACAACCCCCCTACACTGCTCGAACACCACTGCACTGCCGTAAACCCTGAAACACCACCCCCAGCAAGACCCCCTACACTGCCCTAAACCCTGAAACACCACCCCAAGCATGACCCCCTACACTGCCCGAACAACACTGCACTGCCCTAAACCCTGAATCACCACCCCCAGCACGACCCCGTACACTGCCCGAACACCACTGCCCTGCCCTAAACCCTGAAACACCACCCCCAGCACGACCCCATACACTGTCCGTACACCACTGCACTGCCCTAAACCCTGAAACACCACCCCAAGCAAGACCCCCTACACTGCCCGAACACCACTGCACTGCCCTAAACCCTGAAACACCACCCCCAGCAAGACCCCGTACACTGCCTGAACACCACTGCCCTTAACCCCAAAACATCACCCCCAGCACGACCCCTACACTGCCCGAACATCACTGCGCTAAACCCTGAAACACCAACCCCAGCACGATCCCCTACACTGCCCGAACACCACTGCCCTAAACCCTGAAACACCAGCCCCAGCACAACCCCCTACACTGCCCGAACACCACTGCACTGCCCTAAACCCTGAAACACCAGCCCCAGCACGACACCCTACACTGCCCGAACCCCACTGCACTGCCCTAAACCCTGAAACACCAGCCCCAGCAAAACCCCCTACCCTGCCCAAACACCACTGCCCTAAAGCCTGAAACACCACCCCCACCATGACCCCCTACACTGCCCGAACACCACTGCACTGCCCTAAACCCTGAAACACTACCCCCAGCAAGACCCCCTACCCTGCCCAAACACCACTGCCCTAAAGCCTGAAACATCACCCCCAGCAAGACCCCCCTACACTGCCCGAACACCACTGCCCTAAACCCTGAAACACCAGCCCCAGCACAACCCCCTACACTGCCCGAACACCACTGCACTGCCGTAAACCCTGAAACACAACCACCAGCAAGACCCTCTACAGTGCCCGAACACCACTGCACTGCCCTAAACCCTGAAACACCACCCCCAGCAAGACCCCCTACACTGCCCTAAACCCTGAAACACCACCCCAAGCATGACCCCCTACATTGCCCGAACACCACTGCTCTGCCCTAAACCCTGATACACCAGCCCCAGCATGACCCCTACACTGCCTGAACACCACTGCACTAAACCCTAAAAACACCAACCCCAGCACTGCCCGAACACCACTGCACTACTCTAAACTCTGAAACACCAGCCCCAGCACGATCCCCTAACGTGCCCGAACACCACTGCACTGCCCTACACCCTAAAACACCAGCCCCAGCTCGACCCCCTACACTGCCCGAACACCACTGCACTGCCCTAAACCCTGAAAAACCACCCCAGGACGACCCCCTACACTGTCTGAACACCACTGCACTGCACTAAACCCTAAAACACCAATCCAGCATGACCCCCCACACTGCCCGAACACCACTGCACTGCCCTAAACCCTAAAACGCCACCCCCAGCATGACCCCTACACTGCCCAAACACCACTGCTCTGCCCTCAATCCTGAAACACCAGCCCCAGCATGACCCCCTACACTGCCCGAACACTACTGCTCTGCCCTAAACCCTGATACACCAGCCCAAGCACGACCTCTACACTGCCTAAACACCACTGCCCTAAACCCCGAAACACCACCCCAGCACGACCCCCTACACTGCCCGAACACCACTGCCCGAAGCCCCAGCACAACCCCCCTACACTGCCCGAACACCACTGCACTGCCGTAAACCCTGAAACACCACCCCCAGCAAGACCCCCTACACTGCCCGAACACCACTGCACTGCCTTAAACCCTGAAAGACCATCCCAAGCACGACCCCCTACACTGCCCGAACACCACTGCCCTGCCCTAAACCCTGAAACACCACCCCCAGCACGACCCCATACACTGTCCGTACACCACTGCACTGCCCTAAACCCTGAAACACCACCCCAAGCAAGACCCCCTACACTGCCCGAACACCACTGCACTGCCCTAAACCCTGAAACACCACCCCCAGCAAGACCCCGTACACTGCCTGAACACCACTGCCCTTAACCCCAAAACATCACCCCCAGCACGACCCCTACACTGCCCGAACATCACTGCGCTAAACCCTGAAACACCAACCCCAGCACGATCCCCTACACTGCCCGAACACCACTGCCCTAAACCCTAAAACACCACCCCCAGCACGACCCCCTACACTGCCCGAACACCACTGCACTGCCGTAAACCCTGAAACACAACCACCAGCAAGACCCTCTACAGTGCCCGAACACCACTGCACTACCCTAAACCCTGAAACACCACCCCCAGCAAGACCCCCTACACTGTCCTAAACCCTGAAACACCACCACAAGCATGACCCCCTACACTGCCCGAACACCACTGCTCTGCCCTAAACCCTGATACACCAGCCCCAGCATGACCCCTACACTGCCTGAACACCACTGCACTAAACCCTAAAAACACCAACCCCAGCACTGCCCGAACACCACTGCACTACTCTAAACTCTGAAACACCAGCCCCAGCACGATCCCCTAACCTGCCCGAACACCACTGCACTGCCCTACACCCTAAAACACCAGCCCCAGCTCGACCCCCTACACTGCCCGAACACCACTGCACTGCCCTAAACCCTGAAAAACCACCCCAGGACGACCCCCTACACTGTCTGAACACCACTGCACTAAACCCTAAAACACCAATCCAGCATGACCACCCACACTGCCCGAACACCACTGCACTGCCCTAAACCCTAAAACACCACCCCCAGCATGACCCCTACACTGCCCAAACACCACTGCTCTGCCCTCAACCCTGAAACACCAGCCCCAGCATGACCCCCTACACTGCCTGAACACCACTGCTCTGCCCTAAACCCTGATACACCAGCCCAAGCACGACCTCTACACTGGCCAAACACCACTGCCCTAAACCCCGAAACACCACCCCAGCACGACCCCCTACACTGCCCGAACACCACTGCCCGAAGCCCCAGCACAACCCCCCTACACTGCCCGAACACCACTGCACTGCCGTAAACCCTGAAACACCACCCCCAGCAAGACCCCCTACACTGCCCAAACACCACTGCACTGCCTTAAACCCTGAAAGACCATCCCAAGCACGACCCCCTACACTGCCCGAACACCACTGCCCTAAACCCCGAAACACCACCCCAGCACGACCCCCTACACTGCCTGAACACCACTCTCCGAAGCCCCAGCACAACCCCCCTACACTGCCCGAACACCACTGCACTGCCGTAAACCCTGAAACACCACCCCCAGCAAGACCCCCTACACTGCCCTAAACCCTGAAACACCACCCCAAGCATGACCCCCTACACTGCCCGAACAACACTGCACTGCCCTAAACCCTGAATCACCACCCCCAGCACGACCCCGTACACTGCCCGAACACCACTGCCCTGCCCTAAACCCTGAAACACCACCCCCAGCACGACCCCATACACTGTCCGTACACCACTGCACTGCCCTAAACCCTGAAACACCACCCCAAGCAAGACCCCCTACACTGCCCGAACACCACTGCACTGCCATAAACCCTGAAACACCACCCCCAGCAAGACCCCGTACACTGCCTGAACACCACTGCCCTTAACCCCAAAACATCACCCCCAGCACGACCCCTACACTGCCCGAACATCACTGCGCTAAACCCTGAAACACCAACCCCAGCACGATCCCCTACACTGCCCGAACACCACTGCCCTAAACCCTAAAACACCACCCCCAGCACGACCCCCTACACTGCCCGAACACCACTGCACTGCCGTAAACCCTGAAACACAACCACCAGCAAGACCCTCTACAGTGCCCGAACACCACTGCACTACCCTAAACCCTGAAACACCACCCCCAGCAAGACCCCCTACACTGTCCTAAACCCTGAAACACCACCACAAGCATGACCCCCTACACTGCCCGAACACCACTGCTCTGCCCTAAACCCTGATACACCAGCCCCAGCATGACCCCTACACTGCCTGAACACCACTGCACTAAACCCTAAAAACACCAACCCCAGCACTGCCCGAACACCACTGCACTACTCTAAACTCTGAAACACCAGCCCCAGCACGATCCCCTAACCTGCCCGAACACCACTGCACTGCCCTACACCCTAAAACACCAGCCCCAGCTCGACCCCCTACACTGCCCGAACACCACTGCACTGCCCTAAACCCTGAAAAACCACCCCAGGACGACCCCCTACACTGTCTGAACACCACTGCACTAAACCCTAAAACACCAATCCAGCATGACCACCCACACTGCCCGAACACCACTGCACTGCCCTAAACCCTAAAACACCACCCCCAGCATGACCCCTACACTGCCCAAACACCACTGCTCTGCCCTCAACCCTGAAACACCAGCCCCAGCATGACCCCCTACACTGCCTGAACACCACTGCTCTGCCCTAAACCCTGATACACCAGCCCAAGCACGACCTCTACACTGGCCAAACACCACTGCCCTAAACCCCGAAACACCACCCCAGCACGACCCCCTACACTGCCCGAACACCACTGCCCGAAGCCCCAGCACAACCCCCCTACACTGCCCGAACACCACTGCACTGCCGTAAACCCTGAAACACCACCCCCAGCAAGACCCCCTACACTGCCCAAACACCACTGCACTGCCTTAAACCCTGAAAGACCATCCCAAGCACGACCCCCTACACTGCCCGAACACCACTGCCCTAAACCCCGAAACACCACCCCAGCACGACCCCCTACACTGCCTGAACACCACTCTCCGAAGCCCCAGCACAACCCCCTACACTGCCCGAACACCACTGCACTGCCGTAAACCCTGAAACACCACCCCCAGCAAGACCCCCTACACTGCCCTAAACCCTGAAACACCACCCCAAGCATGACCCCCTACACTGCCCGAACAACACTGCACTGCCCTAAACCCTGAATCACCACCCCCAGCACGACCCCGTACACTGCCCGAACACCACTGCCCTGCCCTAAACCCTGAAACACCACCCCCAGCACGACCCCATACACTGTCCGTGCACCACTGCACTGCCCTAAACCCTGAAACACCACCCCAAGCAAGACCCCCTACACTGCCCGAACACCACTGCACTGCCCTAAACCCTAAAACACCACCCCCAGCAAGACCCCGTACACTGCCTGAACACCACTGCCCTTAACCCCAAAACATCACCCCCAGCACGACCCCTACACTGCCCGAACATCACTGCGCTAAACCCTGAAACACCAACCCCAGCACGATCCCCTACACTGCCCGAACACCACTGCCCTAAACCCTGAAACACCAGCCCCAGCACAACCCCCTACACTGCCCGAACACCACTGCACTGCCCTAAACCCTGAAACACCAGCCCCAGCACGACACCCTACACTGCCCGAACACCACTGCACTGCCCTAAACCCTGAAACACCAGCCCCAGCAAAACCCCCTACCCTGCCCAAACACCACTGCCCTAAAGCCTGAAACACCACCCCCACCATGACCCCCTACACTGCCCGAACACCACTGCACTGCCCTAAACCCTGAAACACTACCCCCAGCAAGACCCCCTACCCTGCCCAAACACCACTGCCCTAAAGCCTGAAACATCACCCCCAGCAAGACCCCCCTACACTGCCCGAACACCACTGCCCTAAACCCTGAAACACCAGCCCCAGCACAACCCCCTACACTGCCCGAACACCACTGCACTGCCGTAAACCCTGAAACACAACCACCAGCAAGACCCTCTACAGTGCCCGAACACCACTGCACTGCCCTAAACCCTGAAACACCACCCCCAGCAAGACCCCCTACACTGCCCTAAACCCTGAAACACCACCCCAAGCATGACCCCCTACACTGCCCGAACACCACTGCTCTGCCCTAAACCCTGATACACCAGCCCCAGCATGACCCCTACACTGCCTGAACACCTCTGCACTAAAACCTAAAAACACCAACCCCAGCACTGCCCGAACACCACTGCACTACTCTAAACTCTGAAACACCAGCCCCAGCACGATCCCCTAACGTGCCCGAACACCACTGCACTGCCCTACACCCTAAAACACCAGCCCCAGCTCGACCCCCTACACTGCCCGAACACCACTGCACTGCCCTAAACCCTGAAAAACCACCCCAGGACGACCCCCTACACTGTCTGAACACCACTGCACTGCACTAAACCCTAAAACACCAATCCAGCATGACCCCCCACACTGCCCGAACACCACTGCACTGCCCTAAACCCTAAAACGCCACCCCCAGCATGACCCCTACACTGCCCAAACACCACTGCTCTGCCCTCAATCCTGAAACACCAGCCCCAGCATGACCCCCTACACTGCCCGAACACTACTGCTCTGCCCTAAACCCTGATACACCAGCCCAAGCACGACCTCTACACTGCCTAAACACCACTGCCCTAAACCCCGAAACACCACCCCAGCACGACCCCCTACACTGCCTGAACACCACTGCCCGAAGCCCCAGCACAACCCCCCTACACTGCCCGAACACCACTGCACTGCCGTAAACCCTGAAACACCACCCCCAGCAAGACCCCCTACACTGCCCGAACACCACTGCACTGCCTTAAACCCTGAAACACCACCCCCAGCACGACCCCATACACTGTCCGTACACCACTGCACTGCCCTAAACCCTGAAACACCACCCCAAGCAAGACCCCCTACACTGCCCGAACACCACTGCACTGCCCTAAACCCTGAAACACCACCCCCAGCAAGACCCCGTACACTGCCTGAACACCACTGCCCTTAACCCCAAAACATCACCCCCAGCACGACCCCTACACTGCCCGAACATCACTGCGCTAAACCCTGAAACACCAACCCCAGCACGATCCCCTACACTGCCCGAACACCACTGCCCTACACCCTGAAACACCAGCCCCAGCACAACCCCCTACACTGCCCGAACACCACTGCACTGCCCTAAACCCTGAAACACCAGCCCCAGCACGACACCCTACACTGCCCGAACACCACTGCACTGCCCTAAACCCTGAAACACCAGCCCCAGCAAAACCCCCTACCCTGCCCAAACACCACTGCCCTAAATCCTGAAACACCACCCCCAGCAAGACCCCCTACACTGCCCGAACACCACTGCCCTAAAGCCTGAAACATCACCCCCAGCAAGACCCCCTACACTGCCCGAACACCACTGCCCTAAACCCTGAAACACCAGCCCCAGCACAACCCCCTACACTGCCCGAATACCACTGCACTGTCCTAAACCCTGAAACACCACCCCAGCAAGACCCTCTACACTGCCGAAACACCACTGCACTGACCTAAACCCTGAAACACCAGCTTCAGCACGACCCCGTACACTGCCCGAACACCACTGCCCTGCCCTAAACCCTGAAACACCACCTCCAGCACGACCCCATACACTGTTCGTACACCACTGCACTGCCCTAAACCCTGAAACACCACCCCAAGCAAGACCCCCTACACTGCCCGAACACCACTGCACTGCCCTAAACCCTGAAACACCACCCCCAGCAGGACCCCGTACACTGCCTGAACACCACTGCCCTTAACCCCAAAACATCACCCCCAGCACGACCCCTACACTGCCCGAACATCACTGCGCTAAACCCTGAAACACCAACCCCAGCACGATCCCCTACACTGCCCGAACACCACTGCCCTAAACCCTGAAACACCAGCCCCAGCACAACCCCCTACACTGCCCGAACACCACTGCACTGCCCTAAACCCTGAAACACCAGCCCCAGCACGACACCCTACACTGCCCGAACACCACTGCACTGCCCTAAACCCTGAAACACCAGCCCCAGCAAAACCCCCTACCCTGCCCAAACACCACTGTCCTAAAGCCTGAAACACCACCCCCAGCAAGACCCCCTACACTGTCCGAACACCACTGCCCTAAAGCCTGAAACATCACCCCCAGCAAGACCCCCCTACACTGCCCGAACACCACTGCCCTAAACCCTGAAACACCAGCCCCAGCACAACCCCCTACACTGCCCGAATACCACTGCACTGTCCTAAACCCTGAATCACCACCCCAGCAAGACCCTCTACACTGCCGAAACACCACTGCACTGCCCTAAACCCTGAAACACCAGCTTCAGCTCGACCCCCTACACTGCCCGAACACCACTGCACTGCCCTAAAACACTACCCCAGCACGACCCTCTACACTGCCCAAACACCGGTGCACTGTCCTAAACCCTGAAACACCACCCCCAGCACGACCCCCTAAACTGGACGAACACCACTGCTCTGTCCTAAACCCTGAAACACCAGCCCCAGCACAACCCCTACACTGCCCGAACACCACTGCACTGCCCTAAACCCTGAAACACCACCCCCAGCAAGACCCCCTACACTGCCCGAACACCACTGCCCTAAACCCCAAAACACCACCCCAGCATGACCCCTACACTGCCCGAACACCACTGCCCTAAACCCCGAAACACCAGCCCCAGCATGACCCCCCTACACTGCCCGAACACCACTGCACTGCCCTAAACCCTGAAACACCACCCCATCACGACCCCCTACACGACCCGAACACCACTGCACTGCCCTAAACCCTAAAACACCACCCCCAGCACGACCCCCTACACTGCCCGAACACCACTGCACTGCCGTAAACCCTGAAACACAACCACCAGCAAGACCCTCTACAGTGCCCGAACACCACTGCACTGCCCTAAACCCTGAAACACCACCCCCAGCAAGACCCCCTACACTGCCCTAAACCCTGAAACACCACCCCAAGCATGACCCCCTACACTGCCCGAACACCACTGCTCTGCCCTAAACCCTGATACACCAGCCCCAGCATGACCCCTACACTGCCTGAACACCACTGCACTAAACCCTAAAAACACCAACCCCAGCACTGCCCGAACACCACTACACTACTCTAAACTCTGAAACACCAGCCCCAGCACGATCCCATAACCTGCCCGAACACCACTGCACTGCCCTACACCCTAAAACACCAGCCCCAGCTCGACCCCCTACACTGCCCGAACACCACTGCACTGCCCTAAACCCTGAAAAACCACCCCAGGACGACCCCCTACACTGTCTGAACACCACTGCACTGCACTAAACCCTAAAACACCAATCCAGCATGACCCCCTACACTGCCCGAACACCACTGCACTGCCCTAAACCCTAAAACACCACCCCCAGCATGACCCCTACACTGCCCAAACACCACTGCTCTGCCCTAAACCCTGAAACACCAGCCCCAGCATGACCCCCTACACTGCCCAAACACCACTGCTCTGCCCTAAACCCTGATACACCAGCCCAAGCACGACTTCTACACTGCCCAAACACAACTGCTCTGACCTAAACCCTGAAACACCAGCCCCAGCACGACCCCTACACTGCCCGAACACCACTGCACTAAACCCTGAAACAGCAGCCTCAGCACGGCCCCCTACACTGCCCTAACACCACTGCACTGCCCTAAACCCTGAAACACCAGCCCCAGCACGACCCCCTACACTGCCCGAACACCACTGCACTGCCCTAAACCCTGAAACACCAGCCCCAGCACGACCCCCTACACTGCCCGAACACCACTGCACTGCCTTAAACCCTGACACATCAGACCCAGCACGACTCCCTACACTGTCCGAACACCACTGCACTGCCCTAAACCCTGAAACACCACCCCAGGAAGACCTCCTACACTGCCCGAAACACTGAAACATAACCCCCAGCACGACCCCCTACACTGCCCGAACACCACTGCACTTCTCTAAACCCTGAAACACCAGCCCCAGCACGACCCCCTACACTGCCCGAACACCACTGCTCTGCCCTAAACCCTGAAACACCACCACAAGCATGACCCCCTACACTGCCCGAACAACACTGCACTGCCCTAAACCTTGAATCACCCCCCCGAGCATGACCCCCTACACTGCCCGAACACCACTCCCTGCCCTAAACCCTGAAACACCTGCCCCAGCAAGACCTCCTACACTGCCCGAACACCACTGTCCAAAACCCTGAAAATCACCCCCAGCATGACCCCCTACACTGCCCAAACACCACTGCACTGCTCTAAACCCTGAAACAGCAGCCCCAGCATGACCCCCTACACTGCCCGAACACCACTGCACTGCCCTAAACCCTGAAACACCACCCCCAGCATGACCCCCTACACTGCCCGAACACCACTGCATTGCTCTAAACCCTGAAACAGCAGCCCCAGCATGACCCCCTACACTGCCCGAACACCACTGCACTGCCCTAAACCCTGAAACACCACCCCCAGCAAGACCCCCTATACTGCCCTAAACCCTGAAACACCACCCCAAGCATGACCCCGTACACTGCCCGAACAACACTGCACTGCCCTAAACCCTGAATCACCACCCCGAGCACGACCCCCTACACTGCCCGAACACCACTGCCTTGCCCTAAACCCTGAAACTCTAACCCCAGCAAGACCCCGTACACTGCCTGAACACCACTGCTCTAAACCCCGAAACCTCACCCCCAGCACGACCCCCTACACTGCCCGAATATCACTGCCCTAAACCCCGAAACATCACCCCCAGCACGACCCCCTACACTGCCTGAACACCACTGCACTGCCCTAAACCCTGAAACACCACCCCCAGCAAGTCCCCCTACACTGCCTGAACACCACTGCACTGCCCTAAACCCTGAAACACCACCCCTAGCAAGACCCCATACACTGCCTGAACACCACTGCCCTAAACCCCGAAACATCACCCCCAGCACGACCCCCTACACTGCCCGAACATCACTGCCCTAAACCCCGAAACATCACCCCCAGCACGACCCCCTACACTGCCCGAACACCACTGCCCTAAACCCCAAAACACCACCCCAGCATGACCCCTACACTGCCCGAACACCACTGCCCTAAACCCCGAAACACCAGCCCCAGCATGACCCCCTACACTGCCCGAACACCACTGCACTGCCCTAAACCCTGAAACACCACCCCCATCACGACCCCCTACATGACCCGAACACCACTGCACTGCCCTAAACCCTAAAACACCACCCCCAGCACGACCCCCTACACTGCCCGAACACCACTGCACTGCCGTTAACCCTGAAACACAACCACCAGCAAGACCCTCTACAGTGCCCGAACACCACTGCACTGCCCTAAACCCTGAAACACCACCCCCAGCAAGACCCCCTACACTGCCCTAAACCCTGAAACACCACTCCAAGCATGACCCCCTACACTGCCCGAACACCACTGCTCTGCCCTAAACCCTGATACACCAGCCCCAGCATGACCCCTACACTGCCTGAACACCACTGCACTAAACCCTAAAAACACCAACCCCAGCACTGCCCGAACACCACTACACTACTCTAAACTCTGAAACACCAGCCCCAGCACGATCCCATAACCTGCCCGAACACCACTGCACTGCCCTACACCCTAAAACACCAGCCCCAGCTCGACCCCCTACACTGCCCGAACACCACTGCACTGCCCTAAACCCTGAAAAACCACCCCAGGACGACCCCCTATACTGTCTGAACACCACTGCACTGCACTAAACCCTAAAACACCAATCCAGCATGACCCCCTACACTGCCCAAACACCACTGCTCTGCCCTAAACCCTGAAACACCAGCCCCAGCATGACCCCCTACACTGCCCGAACACCACTGCTCTGCCCTAAACCCTGATACACCAGCCCAAGCACGACTTCTACACTGCCCAAACACAACTGCTCTGACCTAAACCCTGAAACACCAGCCCCAGCACGACCCCTACACTGCCCGAACACCACTGCACTAAACCCTGAAACAGCAGCCTCAGCACGGCCCCCTACACTTCCCTAACACCACTGCACTGCCCTAAACCCTGAAACACCAGCCCCAGCACGACCCCCTACACTGCCCGAACACCACTGCACTGCCCTAAACCCTGAAACACCAGCCCCAGCACGACCCCCTACACTGCCCGAACACCACTGCACTGCCTTAAACCCTGACACATCAGACCCAGCACGACTCCCTACACTGTCCGAACACCACTGCACTGCCCTAAACCCTGAAACACCACCCCAGGAAGACCTCCTACACTGCCCGAAACACTGAAACATCACCCCCAGCACGACCCCCTACACTGCCCGAACACCACTGCACTTCTCTAAACCCTGAAACACCAGCCCCAGCACGACCCCCTACACTGCCCGAACACCACTGCTCTGCCCTAAACCCTGAAACACCACCACAAGCATGACCCCCTACACTGCCCGAACAACACTGCACTGCCCTAAACCTTGAATCACCCCCCCGAGCATGACCCCCTACACTGCCCGAACACCACTCCCTGCCCTAAACCCTGAAACACCTGCCCCAGCAAGACCTCCTACACTGCCCGAACACCACTGTCCAAAACCCTGAAACATCACCCCCAGCATGACCCCCTACACTGCCCGAACACCACTGCACTGCTCTAAACCCTGAAACAGCAGCCCCAGCATGACCCCCTACACTGCCCGAACACCACTGCACTGCCCTAAACCCTGAAACACCACCCCCAGCATGACCCCCTACACTGCCCGAACACCACTGCACTGCTCTATACCCTGAAACAGCAGCCCCAGCATGACCCCCTACACTGCCCGAACACCACTGCACTGCCCTAAATCCTGAAACACCACCCCCAGCAAGACCCCCTATACTGCCCTAAACCCTGAAACACCACCCCAAGCATGACCCCGTACACTGCCCGAACAACACTGCACTGCCCTAAACCCTGAATCACCACCCCGAGCACGACCCCCTACTCTGCCCGAACACCACTGCCTTGCCCTAAACCCTGAAACACCAACCCCAGCAAGACCCCGTACACTGCCTGAACACCACTGCTCTAAACCCCGAAACCTCACCCCCAGCACGACCCCCTACACTGCCCGAATATCACTGCCCTAAACCCCGAAACATCACCCCCAGCACGACCCCCTACACTGCCTGAACACCACTGCACTGCCCTAAACCCTGAAACACCACCCCCAGCAAGTCCCCCTACACTGCCTGAACACCACTGCACTGCCCTAAACCCTGAAACACCACCCCTAGCAAGACCCCGTACACTGCCTGAACACCACTGCCCTAAACCCCGAAACATCACCCCCAGCACGACCCCCTACACTGCCCGAACATCACTGCCCTAAACCCCGAAACATCACCCCCAGCACGACCCCCTACACTGCCCGAACATCACTGCCCTAAACCCTGAAACACCAGCCCCAGCATGACCCCTACACTGCCTGAACACCTCTGCACTAAACCCTGAAACACCAACCCCAGCACTGCCCGAACACCACTGCACTACTCTAAACCCTAAAACACCAGCCCCAGCACAATGCCCTAACCTGCCCGAACACCACTGAACTGCCCTAATCCCTGAAACACGAGCCCCAGCATAACCCCTACTCTGCCCACACACTACTGCTCTGCCCTAAACCCTGAAACACCAGCCCCAGCACGACCCCTTACAACTGCCCGAACACCACTGCTCTGCCCTAAACCCTGAAACACCAGCCCCAGCACGACCCCTACACTGCCCGAAAACCACTTCACTGCCCTAAACGCTGAAAAACCAGCCCCAGCACGACCCCCTACACTGCCCGAACACCACTGCACTGCCCTAAACCCTGAAACACCAGCCCCAACACAACCCCCTACCCTGCCCAAACACCACTGCCCTAAAGCCTGAAAGACCACCCCCACCATGACCCCCTACACTGCCCGAACACGACTGCACTGCCCTAAACCCTGAAACACTACCCCCAGCAAGACCCCCTACACTGCCCGAACACCACTGCCCTAAAGCCTGAAACATCACCCCCAGCAAGACCCCCCTACACTGCCCGAACACCACTGCCCTAAACCCTGAAACACTAGCCCCAGCACAACCCCCTACACTGCCCGAACACCACGGCACTGCCCTAAACCCTGAAACACCAGCCCCAGCACGACCCCTACACTGCCCGAACACCACTGCACTGCCCTAAACCCTGAAACACCAGCCCCAGCACGACCCCCTACACTGCCCGATCACCACTACACTGTCCTAAACCCTAAAACACTACCCCAGCACGACCCCTACACTGCGCGAATACCACTGCACTGTCCTAAACCCTGAAACACCACCCCCAGCAAGACCCTCTATACTGCCGAAACACCACTGCACTGCCCTAAACCCTGAAACACCAGCTTCAGCTCAACCCCCTACACTGTCCGAACACCACTGCACTGCCCTAAACCCTAAAACACCACCCCCAGTATGACCCCCTACACTGCTCGAACACCACTGCAGTGCCCTACACACTGAAACACCACCCCCAGCAAGACCCCCTACACTGCCCTAAACCCTGAAACACCACCCCAAGCATGACCCCCTACACTGCCCGAACACCACTGCCCTGCCCCAAACCCTGAAACACCAACCCCAGCAAGACCCCGTACACTGCCTGAACACCACTGCCCTAAACCCAGAAACATCACCCCCAGCACGACCCCCTACACTGCCCGAACATCACTGCCCTAAACCCCGAAACATCACCCCCAGCACGACCCCCTACACTGCCCGAACACCACTACACTGCCCTAAACCCTGAAACACCACCCCCAGCAAGACCCCCTACACTGCCCGAACACCACTGCACTGCCCTAAACCCTGAAACACCACCCCTACCAAGACCCCGTACACTGCCTGAACACCACTGCCCTAAATCCCGAAACATCACCCCCAGCACGACCCCCTACACTGCCCGAACATCACTGCCCTAAACCCCAAAACATCACCCCCAGCACGACCCCCTATACTGCCCGAACATCACTGCCCTAAACCCTGAAACACCAGCCCCAGCATGACCCCTACACTGCCTGAACACCACTGCACTAAACCCTGAAACACCAACCACAGCACTGCCCGAACACCACTGCACTACTCTAAACCCTGAAACACCAGCCCCAGCACAACCCCCTACACTGCCCGAACACCACTGCACTGCCCTAAACCCTGAAACACCAATCCCAGCACGACCCCCTACACTGCCCGAACACCACTGCACTGCCCTAAACCCTGAAACACCAGCCCCAGCACGACCCCCTACACTGTCCGAACACCACTGCACTGCCCTAAACCCTGAAACAGCCCCAGCACGACCCCCTACACTGCCCGAAACCCACTGCACTGCCCTAAACCCTGAAACACCACCCCCAGCACGACCCCCTACACTGCCCAAACAACACTGCACTGCCCTAAACCCTGAAACAGCAGCCTCAGCACGGCCCCCTACACTGACCTAACACCACTGCACTGCCCTAAACCCTAAAACACCAGCCCCAGCACGACCCCCTACACTACCCGAACACCACTGCACTACCCTAAACCTTGAAACACTACCCCCAGCATGACCCCCTACACTGCCCAAACACCACTGCACTGCCCTAAACCCTGAAACACCACCCCCTGCAAGACCCCCTACACTGCCCAAACACCACTGCCCTAAACCCTGAAACGCCACCCCCTGCACTACCCCCCACACTGCCCGAACACCACTCCACTGCCCTAAACCCTGAAACACCACCCTCTGCACGACTCCCTACACTGCCCGAACACCACTGCACTGCCCTATACCCTGAAACACCACTCCCAGCACGACCCTCTACACTGCGCGAACACCACTGGTTTGCCCTAAACCCTGTAACACCACCCCCAGCATGACCCCTACTCTTCCCACACACTACTGCTCTGCCCTAAACCCAGAAACACCACCCCCAGCATGACCCCTACTCTGCCCACACACTACTGCTCTGTCCTAAACCCTGAAACACCAGCCCCAGCACGACCCCTTACACTGCCCGAACACCACTGCTGTGCCCTAAACCCTGAAACCCCAGCCCCAGCACGACCCCTACACTGCCCGAAAACCACTTCACTGTCCTAAACCCTGAAACACTAGCCCCAGCACGACCCCCTACACTGCCCGAACACCACTGCACTGCCCTAAACCCTGAAACACGAGCCCCAGCACAACCCCCTACACTGCCCGAAAACCACTGCACTGCCCTAAACCCTGAAACACCAGCCCCAGCACGACCCCTACACTGCCTGAACACCACTGCACTGCCCTAAACCCTGAAACACCAGCCCCAGCACGACCCCCTACACTGCCCGAACACCACTGCACTGTCCTAAACCCTAAAACACTACCCCAGCACGACCCCTACACTGCCCGAATACCACTGCACTGTCCTAAACCCTGAAACACCACCCCCAGCAAGACCCTCTATACGGCCGAAACACCACTGCACTGCCCTAAACCCTGAAACACCAGCTTCAGCTCAACCCCCTACACTGTCTGAACACCACGGCACTGCCCTAAACCCTGAAACACCACCCCAGCACGAACCCCTACACTGCCCGACCACCACTGCACTGCCCTAAACCCTAAAACACTACCCCAGAACGACCCTCTACACTGCCCAAACACCGGTGCAGTGTCCTAAACCCTGAAACACGACCCCCAGCACGACCCTCTAAACTGGACGAACACCACTGCTGTTCCCTAAACCCTGATACACCAGCCCCAGCACGACCCCTACACTGCCCGAACACCACTGCACTGCCCTAAACCCTGAAACACCACCCCAGCATGACCCCCTACACTACCCGAACACCACTGCACTGCCCTAAACCCTGAAACACCACCCCCAGCACGACCCCGTACACTGCTCGAACACCACTGCACTGCCGTAAACCCTGAAACACCACCCCCAGCATGACCCCCTACACTGCCCAAACAACACTGCACTGCCCCAAACCCTGAAACAGCAGCCTCAGCATGGCCCCCTACACTGACCTAAAACCACTGCACTGCCCTAAACCCTAAAACACCAGCCCCAGCACGACCCCCTACACTGCCCGAACATCACTGCCCTAAACCCCGAAACATCACCCCCAGCACGACCCCCTACACTGCCCGAACACCACTGCCCTAAACCCCAAAACACCACCCCAGCATGACCCCTACACTGCCCGAACACCACTGCCCTAAACCCCGAAACACCAGCCCCAGCATGACCCCCTACACTGCCCGAACACCACTGCACTGCCCTAAACCCTGAAACACCACCCCCATCACGACCCCCTACATGACCCGAACACCACTGCACTGCCCTAAACCCTAAAACACCACCCCCAGCACGACCCCCTACACTGCCCGAACACCACTGCACTGCCGTTAACCCTGAAACACAACCACCAGCAAGACCCTCTACAGTGCCCGAACACCACTGCACTGCCCTAAACCCTGAAACACCACCCCCAGCAAGACCCCCTACACTGCCCTAAACCCTGAAACACCACCCCAAGCATGACCCCCTACACTGCCCGAACACCACTGCTCTGCCCTAAACCCTGATACACCAGCCCCAGCATGACCCCTACACTGCCTGAACACCACTGCACTAAACCCTAAAAACACCAACCCCAGCACTGCCCGAACACCACTACACTACTCTAAACTCTGAAACACCAGCCCCAGCACGATCCCATAACCTGCCCGAACACCACTGCACTGCCCTACACCCTAAAACACCAGCCCCAGCTCGACCCCCTACACTGCCCGAACACCACTGCACTGCCCTAAACCCTGAAAAACCACCCCAGGACGACCCCCTATACTGTCTGAACACCACTGCACTGCACTAAACCCTAAAACACCAATCCAGCATGACCCCCTACACTGCCCAAACACCACTGCTCTGCCCTAAACCCTGAAACACCAGCCCCAGCATGACCCCCTACACTGCCCGAACACCACTGCTCTGCCCTAAACCCTGATACACCAGCCCAAGCACGACTTCTACACTGCCCAAACACAACTGCTCTGACCTAAACCCTGAAACACCAGCCCCAGCACGACCCCTACACTGCCCGAACACCACTGCACTAAACCCTGAAACAGCAGCCTCAGCACGGCCCCCTACACTTCCCTAACACCACTGCACTGCCCTAAACCCTGAAACACCAGCCCCAGCACGACCCCCTACACTGCCCGAACACCACTGCACTGCCCTAAACCCTGAAACACCAGCCCCAGCACGACCCCCTACACTGCCCGAACACCACTGCACTGCCTTAAACCCTGACACATCAGACCCAGCACGACTCCCTACACTGTCCGAACACCACTGCACTGCCCTAAACCCTGAAACACCACCCCAGGAA
This sequence comes from Triturus cristatus, assembly GCF_964204655.1. Taxonomy (NCBI): domain Eukaryota; kingdom Metazoa; phylum Chordata; class Amphibia; order Caudata; family Salamandridae; genus Triturus; species Triturus cristatus. Next base: position 718,374,725 of record NC_140579.1, read on the forward strand.
GACCTCCTACACTGCCCGAAACACTGAAACATCACCCCCAGCACGACCCCCTACACTGCCCGAACACCACTGCACTTCTCTAAACCCTGAAACACCAGCCCCAGCACGACCCCCTACACTGCCCGAACACCACTGCTCTGCCCTAAACCATGAAACACCACCACAAGCATGACCCCCTACACTGCCCGAACAACACTGCACTGCCCTAAACCTTGAATCACCCCCCCGAGCATGACCCCCTACACTGCCCGAACACCACTCCCTGCCCTAAACCCTGAAACACCTGCCCCAGCAAGACCTCCTACACTGCCCGAACACCACTGTCCAAAACCCTGAAACATCACCCCCAGCATGACCCCCTACACTGCCCGAACACCACTGCACTGCTCTAAACCCTGAAACAGCAGCCCCAGCATGACCCCCTACACTGCCCGAACACCACTGCACTGCCCTAAACCCTGAAACACCACCCCCAGCATGACCCCCTACACTGCCCGAACACCACTGCACTGCTCTAAACCCTGAAACAGCAGCCCCAGCATGACCCCCTACACTGCCCGAACACCACTGCACTGCCCTAAATCCTGAAACACCACCCCCAGCAAGACCCCCTATACTGCCCTAAACCCTGAAACACCACCCCAAGCATGACCCCGTACACTGCCCGAACAACACTGCACTGCCCTAAACCCTGAATCACCACCCCGAGCACGACCCCCTACTCTGCCCGAACACCACTGCCTTGCCCTAAACCCTGAAACACCAACCCCAGCAAGACCCCGTACACTGCCTGAACACCACTGCTCTAAACCCCGAAACCTCACCCCCAGCACGACCCCCTACACTGCCCGAATATCACTGCCCTAAACCCCGAAACATCACCCCCAGCACGACCCCCTACACTGCCTGAACACCACTGCACTGCCCTAAACCCTGAAACACCACCCCCAGCAAGTCCCCCTACACTGCCTGAACACCACTGCACTGCCCTAAACCCTGAAACACCACCCCTAGCAAGACCCCGTACACTGCCTGAACACCACTGCCCTAAACCCCGAAACATCACCCCCAGCACGACCCCCTACACTGCCCGAACATCACTGCCCTAAACCCCGAAACATCACCCCCAGCACGACCCCCTACACTGCCCGAACATCACTGCCCTAAACCCTGAAACACCAGCCCCAGCATGACCCCTACACTGCCTGAACACCTCTGCACTAAACCCTGAAACACCAACCCCAGCACTGCCCGAACACCACTGCACTACTCTAAACCCTAAAACACCAGCCCCAGCACAATGCCCTAACCTGCCCGAACACCACTGAACTGCCCTAAACCCTGAAACACGAGCCCCAGCATAACCCCTACTCTGCCCACACACATCTGCTCTGCCCTAAACCCTGAAACACCAGCCCCAGCACGACCCCTTACAACTGCCCGAACACCACTGCTCTGCCCTAAACCCTGAAACACCAGCCCCAGCACGACCCCTACACTGCCCGAAAACCACTTCACTGCCCTAAACGCTGAAAAACCAGCCCCAGCACGACCCCCTACACTGCCCGAACACCACTGCACTGCCCTAAACCCTGAAACACCAGCCCCAACACAACCCCCTACCCTGCCCAAACACCACTGCCCTAAAGCCTGAAACACCACCCCCACCATGACCCCCTACACTGCCCGAACACGACTGCACTGCCCTAAACCCTGAAACACTACCCCCAGCAAGACCCCCTACACTGCCCGAACACCACTGCCCTAAAGCCTGAAACATCACCCCCAGCAAGACCCCCCTACACTGCCCGAACACCACTGCCCTAAACCCTGAAACACTAGCCCCAGCACAACCCCCTACACTGCCCGAACACCACGGCACTGCCCTAAACCCTGAAACACCAGCCCCAGCACGACCCCTACACTGCCCGAACACCACTGCACTGCCCTAAACCCTGAAACACCAGCCCCAGCACGACCCCCTACACTGCCCGATCACCACTACACTGTCCTAAACCCTAAAACACTACCCCAGCACGACCCCTACACTGCGCGAATACCACTGCACTGTCCTAAACCCTGAAACACCACCCCCAGCAAGACCCTCTATACTGCCGAAACACCACTGCACTGCCCTAAACCCTGAAACACCAGCTTCAGCTCAACCCCCTACACTGTCCGAACACCACTGCACTGCCCTAAACCCTAAAACACCACCCCCAGTATGACCCCCTACACTGCTCGAACACCACTGCAGTGCCCTACACACTGAAACACCACCCCCAGCAAGACCCCCTACACTGCCCTAAACCCTGAAACACCACCCCAAGCATGACCCCCTACACTGCCCGAACACCACTGCCCTGCCCCAAACCCTGAAACACCAACCCCAGCAAGACCCCGTACACTGCCTGAACACCACTGCCCTAAACCCAGAAACATCACCCCCAGCACGACCCCCTACACTGCCCGAACATCACTGCCCTAAACCCCGAAACATCACCCCCAGCACGACCCCCTACACTGCCCGAACACCACTACACTGTCCTAAACCCTGAAACACCACCCCCAGCAAGACCCCCTACACTGCCCGAACACCACTGCACTGCCCTAAACCCTGAAACACCACCCCTACCAAGACCCCGTACACTGCCTGAACACCACTGCCCTAAATCCCGAAACATCACCCCCAGCACGACCCCCTACACTGCCCGAACATCACTGCCCTAAACCCCAAAACATCACCCCCAGCACGACCCCCTACACTGCCCGAACATCACTGCCCTAAACCCTGAAACACCAGCCCCAGCATGACCCCTACACTGCCTGAACACCACTGCACTAAACCCTGAAACACCAACCCCAGCACTGCCCGAACACCACTGCACTACTCTAAACCCTGAAACACCAGCCCCAGCACAACCCCCTACACTGCCCGAACACCACTGCACTGCCCTAAACCCTGAAACACCAATCCCAGCACGACCCCCTACACTGCCCGAACACCACTGCACTGCCCTAAACCCTGAAACACCAGCCCCAGCACGACCCCCTACACTGTCCAAACACCACTGCACTGCCCTAAACCCTGAAACAGCCCCAGCACGACCCCCTACACTGCCCGAAACCCACTGCACTGCCCTAAACCCTGAAACACCACCCCCAGCACGACCCCCTACACTGCCCAAACAACACTGCACTGCCCTAAACCCTGAAACAGCAGCCTCAGCACGGCCCCCTACACTGACCTAACACCACTGCACTGCCCTAAACCCTAAAACACCAGCCCCAGCACGACCCCCTACACTACCCGAACACCACTGCACTACCCTAAACCTTGAAACACTACCCCCATCATGACCCCCTACACTGCCCAAACACCACTGCACTGCCCTAAACCCTGAAACACCACCCCCTGCAAGACCCCCTACACTGCCCAAACACCACTGCCCTAAACCCTGAAACGCCACCCCCTGCACTACCCCCCACACTGCCCGAACACCACTCCACTGCCCTAAACCCTGAAACACCACCCTCTGCACGACTCCCTACACTGCCCGAACACCACTGCACTGCCCTATACCCTGAAACACCACTCCCAGCACGACCCTCTACACTGCGCGAACACCACTGGTTTGCCCTAAACCCTGTAACACCACCCCCAGCATGACCCCTACTCTTCCCACACACTACTGCTCTGCCCTAAACCCAGAAACACCACCCCCAGCATGACCCCTACTCTGCCCACACACTACTGCTCTGTCCTAAACCCTGAAACACCAGCCCCAGCACGACCCCTTACACTGCCCGAACACCACTGCTGTGCCCTAAACCCTGAAACCCCAGCCCCAGCACGACCCCTACACTGCCCGAAAACCACTTCACTGTCCTAAACCCTGAAACACTAGCCCCAGCACGACCCCCTACACTGCCCGAACACCACTGCACTGCCCTAAACCCTGAAACACGAGCCCCAGCACAACCCCCTACACTGCCCGAAAACCACTGCACTGCCCTAAACCCTGAAACACCAGCCCCAGCACGACCCCTACACTGCCTGAACACCACTGCACTGCCCTAAACCCTGAAACACCAGCCCCAGCACGACCCCCTACACTGCCCGAACACCACTGCACTGTCCTAAACCCTAAAACACTACCCCAGCACGACCCCTACACTGCCCGAATACCACTGCACTGTCCTAAACCCTGAAACACCACCCCCAGCAAGACCCTCTATACGGCCGAAACACCACTGCACTGCCCTAAACCCTGAAACACCAGCTTCAGCTCAACCCCCTACACTGTCTGAACACCACGGCACTGCCCTAAACCCTGAAACACCACCCCAGCACGAACCCCTACACTGCCCGACCACCACTGCACTGCCCTAAACCCTAAAACACTACCCCAGAACGACCCTCTACACTGCCCAAACACCGGTGCAGTGTCCTAAACCCTGAAACACGACCCCCAGCACGACCCTCTAAACTGGACGAACACCACTGCTGTTCCCTAAACCCTGATACACCAGCCCCAGCACGACCCCTACACTGCCCGAACACCACTGCACTGCCCTAAACCCTGAAACACCACCCCAGCATGACCCCCTACACTACCCGAACACCACTGCACTGCCCTAAACCCTGAAACACCACCCCCAGCACGACCCCGTACACTGCTCGAACACCACTGCACTGCCGTAAACCCTGAAACACCACCCCCAGCATGACCCCCTACACTGCCCAAACAACACTGCACTGCCCCAAACCCTGAAACAGCAGCCTCAGCATGGCCCCCTACACTGACCTAAAACCACTGCACTGCCCTAAACCCTAAAACACCAGCCCCAGCACGACCCCCTACACTACCCGAACACCACTGCACTACCCTAAACCTTGAAACACTACCCCCATCATGACCCCCTACACTGCCCGAACACCACTGCACTGCCCTAAACCCTGAAACACCACCCCCTGCAAGACCCCCTACACTGCCCAAACACCACTGTCCTAAACCCTGAAACACTAGCCCCAGCACGACCCCCTACACTGCCCGAACACCACTGCACTGCCCTAAACCCTGAAACACCAGCCCCAGCACGACCCCTTACACTGCCCGAACACCACTGCTGTGCCGTAAACCCTGAAACCCCAGCCCCAGCACGACCCCTACACTGCCCGAAAACCACTTCACTGCCCTAAACCCTGAAACTCTAGCCCCAGCACGACCCCCTACACTGCCCGAACATCACTTCACTGCCCTAAACCCTGAAACACCAGCCCCAGCACAACCCCCTACCATGCCCAAACACCACTGCCCTCAACCCTGAAACACCAGCCCCAGCATGACCCCCTAACCTGCCCGAACACCACTGCACTGCCCTACATCCTAAAACACCAGCCCCAGCTCGACCCCCTACACTGCCCGAACACCACTGCACTGCCCTAAACCCTGAAAAACCACCCCAGGACGACCCCCTACACTGTCTGAACACCACTGCACTGCACTAAACCCTAAAACACCAATCCAGCATGGCCCCCCACACTGCCCGAACACCACTGCACTGCCCTAAACCCTAAAACACCACCCCCAGCATGACCCCTACACTGCCCAAACACCACTGCTCTGCCCTCAACCCTGAAACACCAGCCCCAGCATGACCCCCTACACTGCCCGAACACCACTGCTCTGCCCTAAACCCTGATACACCAGCCCAAGCACGACCTCTACACTGCCCAAACACCACTGCCCTAAACCCCGAAACACCACCCCAGCACGACCCCCTACACTGCCCGAACACCACTGCCCGAAGCCCCAGCACAACCCCCCTACACTGCCCAAACACCACTGCACTGCCGTAAACACTGAAACACCACCCCCAGCAAGACCCCCTACACTGCCCGAACACCACTGCACTGCCTTAAACCCTGAAAGACCATCCCAAGCACGACCCCCTACACTGCCCGAACACCACTGCCCTAAACCCCGAAACACCACCCCAGCACGACCCCCTACACTGCCCAAACACCACTGCCCGAAGCCCCAGCACAACCCCCCTACACTGCCCGAACACCACTGCACTGCCGTAAACCCTGAAACACCACCCCCAGCAAGACCCCCTACACTGCCCTAAACCCTGAAACACCACCCCAAGCATGACCCCCTACACTGCCCGAACAACACTGCACTGCCCTAAACCCTGAATCACCACCCCCAGCACGACCCCGTACACTGCCCGAACACCACTGCCCTGCCCTAAACCCTGAAACACCACCCCCAGCACGACCCAATACACTGTCCGTACACCACTGCACTGCCCTAAACCCTGAAACACCACCCCAGGCAAGACCCCCTAAACTGCCCGAACACCACTGCACTGCCCTAAACCCTGAAACACCACCCCCAGCAAGTCCCCGTACACTGCCTGAACACCACTGTCCTTAACCCCAAAACATCACCCCCAGCACGACCCCTACACTGCCCGAACATCACTGCGCTAAACCCTGAAACACCAACCCCAGCCAATCCCCTACACTGCCCGAACACCAATGCCCTAAACCCTGAAACACCAGCCCCAGCACAACCCCCTACACTGCCCGAACACCACTGCACTGCCCTAAACCCTGAAACACCAGCCCCAGCACGACACCCTACACTGCCCGAACACCACTGCACTGCCCTAAACCCTGAAACACCAGCCCCAGCAAAACCCCCTACCCTGCCCAAACACCACTGCCCTAAAGCCTGAAACACCACCCCCACCATGACCCCCTACACTGCCCGAACACCACTGCACTGCCCTAAACCCTGAAACACTACCCCCAGCAAGACCCCCTACACTGCCCGAACACCACTGCCCTAAAGCCTGAAACATCACCCCCAGCAAGACCCCCTACACTGCCCGAACACCACTGCCCTAAACCCTGAAACACCAGCCCCAGCACAAACCCCTACACTGCCCGAACACCACTGCACTGCCGTAAACCCTGAAACACAACCACCAGCAAGACCCTCTACAGTGCCCGAACACCACTGCACTGCCCTAAACCCTGAAACACCACCCCCAGCAAGACCCCCTACACTGCCCTAAACCCTGAAACACCACCCCAAGCATGACCCCCTACACTGCCCGAACACCACTGCTCTGCCCTAAACCCTGATACACCAGCCCCAGCATGACCCCTACACTGCCTGAACACCACTGCACTAAACCCTAAAAACACCAACCCCAGCACTGCCCGATTACTCTAAACTCTGAAACACCAGCCCCAGCACGATCCCCTAACCTGCCCGAACACCACTGCACTGTCCTACACCATAAAACACCAGCCCCAGCTCGACCCCCTACACTGCCCGAACACCCCTGCACTGCCCTAAACCCTGAAAAACCACCCCAGGACGACCCCCTACACCGTCTGAACACCACTGCACTGCACTAAACCCTAAAACACCAATCCAGCATGACCCCCCACACTGCCCGAACACCACTGCACTGCCCTAAACCCTAAAACGCCACCCCCAGCATGACCCCTACACTGCCCAAACACCACTGCTCTGCCCTCAACCCTGAAACACCAGCCCCAGCATGACCCCCTATACTGCCCGAACACCACTGCTCTGCCCTAAACCCTGATACACCAGCCCAAGCACAACCTCTACACTGCCCAAACACCACTGCCCTAAACCCCGAAACACCACCCCAGCACGACCCCCTACACTGCCCGAACACCACTGCCCGAAGCCCCAGCACAACCCCCCTACACTGCCCGAACACCACTGCACTGCCGTAAACCCTGAAACACCACCCCCAGCAAGACCCCCTACACTGCCCGAACACCACTGCACTGCCTTAAACCCTGAAAGACCATCCCAAGCACGACCCCCTACACTGCCCGAACACCACTGCCCTAAACCCCGAAACACCACCCCAGCACGACCCCCTACACTGCCCGAACACCACTGCCCGAAGCCCCAGCACAACCCCCCTACACTGCCCGAACACCACTGCACTGCCCTAAACCCTGAAACACCACCCCCAGCAAGACCCCCTACGCTGCCCTAAACCCTGAAACACCACCCCAAGCATCACCCCCTACACTGCCCGAACAACACTGCACTGCCCTAAACCCTGAATCACCACCCCCAGCACGACCCCGTACACTGCCCGAACACCACTGCCCTGCCCTAAACCCTGAAACACCACCCCCAGCATGACCCCATACACTGTCCGTACACCACTGCACTGCCCTAAACCCTGAAACACCACCCCAAGCAAGACCCCCTACACTGCCCGAACACCACTGCACTGCCCTAAACCCTGAAACACCACCCCCAGCAAGACCCCGTACACTGCCTGAACACCACTGCCCTTAACCCCAAAACATCACCCCCAGCAAGACCCCCCTACACTGCCCGAACACCACTGCCCTAAACCCTGAAACACCAGCCCCAGCACAACCCCCTACACTGCCCGAATACCACTGCACTGTCCTAAACCCTGAAACACCACCCCAGCAAGACCCTCTACACTGCCGAAACACCACTGCACTGCCCTAAACCCTGAAACACCAGCTTCAGCTCGACCCCCTACACTGCCCGAACACCACTGCACTGCCCTAAACCCTAAAACACTACCCCAGCAAGACCCTCTACACTGCCCAAACACCGGTGCACTGTCCTAAACCCTGAAACACCACCCCCAGCACGACCCCCTAAACTGGACGAACACCACTGCTCTGTCTTAAACCCTGAAACACCAGCCACAGCACGACCCCTACACTGCCCGAACACCACTGCACTGCCCTAAACCCTGAAACACCACCCCCAGCAAGACCCCCTACACTGCCCGAACACCACTGCCCTAAACCCAAAAACACCACCCCAGCATGACCCCCTACACTGCCCGAACACCACTGCCCTAAACCCCGAAACACCAGCCCCAGCATGACCCCCCTACACTGCCCGAACACCACTGCACTGCCCTAAACCCTGAAACACCACCCCCATCACGACCTCCTACATGACCCGAACACCACTGCACTGCCCTAAACCCTAAAACACCACCCCCAGCACGACCCCCTACACTGCCCGAACACCACTGCACTGCCGTAAAACCTGAAACACAACCACCAGCAAGACCCTCTACAGTGCCCGAACACCACTGCACTGCCCTAAACCCTGAAACACCACCCCCAGCAAGATCCCCTACACTGCCCTAAACCCTGAAACACCACCCCAAGCATGACCCCCTACACTGCCCGAACACCACTGCTCTGCCCTAAACCCTGATACACCAGCCCCAGCATGACCCCTACACTGCCTGAACACCACTGCACTAAACCCTAAAAACACCAACCCCAGCACTGCCCGAACACCACTACACTACTCTAAACTCTGAAACACCAGCCCCAGCACGATCCCATAACCTGCCCGAACACCACTGCACTGCCCTACACCCTAAAACACCAGCCCCAGCTCGACCCCCTACACTGCCCGAACACCACTGCACTGCCCTAAACCCTGAAAAACCACCCCAGGACGACCCCCTACACTGTCTGAACACCACTGCACTGCACTAAACCCTAAAACACCAATCCAGCATGACCCCCTACACTGCCCGAACACCACTGCACTGCCCTAAACCCTAAAACACCACCCCCAGCATGACCCCTACACTGCCCAAACACCACTGCTCTGCCCTAAACCCTGAAACACCAGCCCCAGCATGACCCCCTACACTGCCCGAACACCACTGCTCTGCCCTAAACCCTGATACACCAGCCCAAACACGACCTCTACACTGCCCAAACACAACTGCTCTGACCTAAACCCTGAAACACCAGCCCCAGCACGACCCCTACACTGCCCGAACACCACTGCACCAAACCCTGAAACAGCAGCCTCAGCACGGCCCCCTACACTGCCCTAACACCACTGCACTGCCCTAAACCCTGATACACCAGCCCCAGCACGACCCCCTACACTGCCCGAACACCACTGCACTGCCCTAAACCCTGAAACACCAGCCCCAGCACGACCCCCTACACTGCCCGAACACCACTGCACTGCCTTAAACCCTGACACATCAGCCCCAGCACGACTCCCTACACTGTCCGAACACCAATGCACTGCCCTAAACCCTGAAACACCACCCCAGGAAGACCTCCTACACTGCCCGAAACCCTGAAACATCACCCCCAGCACGACCCCCTACACTGCCCGAACACCACTGCTCTGCCCTAAACCCTGAAAACCCACCACAAGCATGACCCCCTACACTGCCCGAACAACACTGCACTGCCCTAAACCTTGAATCACCCCCGAGCATGACCCCCTACACTGCCCGAACACCACTCCCTGCCCTAAACCCTGAAACACCTGCCCCAGCAAGACCTCCTACACTGCCCGAACACCACTGTCCAAAACCCTGAAACATCACCCCCAGCATGACCCCCTACACTGCCTGAACACCACTGCACTGCCCTAAACCCTGAAACAGCAGCCCCAGCATGACCCCCTACACTGCCCGAACACCACTGCACTGCCCTAAACCCTGAAACACCACCCCCAGCATGACCCCCTACACTGCTCGAACAGCACTGCACTGCCCTAAACCCTGAAACACCACCCCCAGCAAGACCCCCTACACTTCCCTAAACCCTGAAACACCACCCCAAGCATGACCCCGTACACTGCCCGAACAACACTGCACTGCCCTAAACCCTGAATCACCACCCCAAACACGACCCCCTACACTGCCCGAACACCACTGCCCTGCCCTAAACCCTGAAACACCAACCCCAGCAAGACCCCGTACACTGCCTGAACACCACTGCTCTAAACCCCGAAACCTCACCCCCAGCACGACCCCCTACACTGCCCGAATATCACTGCCCTAAACCCCGAAACATCACCCCCAGCACGACCCCCTACACTGCCTGAACACCACTGCACTGCCCTAAACCCTGAAACACCACCCCCAGCAAGTCCCCCTACACTGCCTGAACACCACTGCACTGCCCTAAACCCTGAAACACCACCCCTAGCAAGACCCCGTACACTGCCTGAACACCACTGCCCTAAACCCCGAAACATCACCCCCAGCACGACCCCCTACACTGCCCGAACATCACTGCCCTAAACCCCGAAACATCACCCCCAGCACGACCCCCTACACTGCCCGAACATCACTGCCCTAAACCCTGAAACACCAGCCCCAGCATGACCCCTACACTGCCTGAACACCACTGCACTAAACCCTGAAACACCAACCCCAGCACTGCCCGAACACCACTGCACTACTCTAAACCCTAAAACACCAGCCCCAGCACAATGCCCTAACCTGCCCGAACACCACTGAACTGCCCTAAACCCTGAAACACCAGCCCCAGCATGACCCCTACTCTGCCCACACACTACTGCTCTGCCCTAAATCCTGAAACACCAGCCCCAGCACGACCCCTTACAACTGCCCGAACACCACTGCTCTGCCCTAAACCCTGAAACACCAGCCCCAGCACGACCCCTACACTGCCCGAAAACCACTTCACTGCCCTAAACGCTGAAACACCAGCCCCAGCACGACCCCCTACACTGCCTGAACACCACTGCACTGCCCTAAACCCTGAAACACCAGCCCCAGCACGACCCCCTACACTGCCCGAACACCACTGCACTGCCCTAAACACTGAAACACCAGCCCCAACACAACCCCCTACCCTGCCCAAACACCACTGCCCTAAAGCCTGAAACACCACCCCCACCATGACCCCCTACACTGCCCGAACACCACTGCACTGCCCTAAACCCTGAAACACTACCCCCAGCAAGACCCCCTACACTGCCCGAACACCACTGCCCTAAAGCCTGAAACATCACCCCCAGCAAGACCCCCCTACACTGCCCGAACACCACTGCCCTAAACCCTGAAACACTAGCCCCAGCACAACCCCCTACACTGCCCGAACACCACGGCACTGCCCTAAACCCTGAAACACCAGCCCCAGCACGACCCCTACACTGCCCGAACACCACTGCACTGCCCTAAACCCTGAAACACCAGCCCCAGCATGACCCCCTACACTGCCCGATCACCACTGCACTGTCCTAAACCCTAAAACACTACCCCAGCACGACCCCTACACTGCGCGAATACCACTGCACTGTCCTAAACCCTGAAACACCACCCCCAGCAAGACCCTCTATACTGCCGAAACACCACTGCACTGCCCTAAACCCTGAAATACCAGCTTCAGCTCAACCCCCTACACTGTCCGAACACCACTGCACTGCCCTAAACCCTAAAACCCCACCCCCAGTATGACCCCCTACACTGCTCGAACACCACTGCAGTGCCCTAAACACTGAAACACCACCCCCAGCAAGACCCCCTACACTGCCCTAAACCCTGAAACACCACCCCAAGCATGACCCCCTACACTGCCCGAACACAACTGCCCTGCCCTAAACCCTGAAACACCAACCCCAGCAAGACCCCGTACACTGCCTGAACACCACTGCCCTAAACCCAGAAACATCACCCCCAGCACGACCCCCTACACTGCCCGAACATCACTGCCCTAAACCCCGAAACATCACCCCCAGCACGACCCCCTACACTGCCCGAACACCACTACACTGCCCTAAACCCTGAAACACCACCCCCAGCAAGACCCCCTACACTGCCCGAACACCACTGCACTGCCCTAAACTCTGAAACACCACCCCTACCAAGACCCCGTACACTGCCTGAACACCACTGCCCTAAACCCCGAAACATCACCCCCAGCACGACCCCCTACACTGCCCGAACATCACTGCCCTAAACCCCGAAACATCACCCCCAGCACGACCCCCTACACTGCCCGAACATCACTGCCCTAAACCCTGAAACACCAGCCCCAGCATGACCCCTACACTGCCTGAACACCACTGCACTAAACCCTGAAACACCAACCCCAGCACTGCCCGAACACCACTGCACTACTCTAAACCCTGAAACACCAGCCCCAGCACAACCCCCTACACTGCCCGAACACCACTGCACTGCCCTAAACCCTGAAACACCAATCCCAGCACGACCCCCTACACTGCCCGAACACCACTGCACTGCCCTAAACCCTGAAACACCAGCCCCAGCACGACCCCCTACACTGCCCGAACACCACTGCACTGCCCTAAACCCTGAAACAGCCCCAGCACGACCCCCTACACTGCCCGAAACCCACTGCACTGCCCTAAACCCTGAAACACCACCCCCAGCACGACCCCCTACACTGCCCAAACAACACTGCACTGCCCTAAACCCTGAAACAGCAGCCTCAGCACGGCCCCCTACACTGACCTAACACCACTGCACTGCCCTAAACCCTAAAACACCAGCCCCAGCACGACCCCCTACACTACCCGAACACCACTGCACTACCCTAAACCTTGAAACACTACCCCCATCATGACCCCCTACACTGCCCGAACACCACTGCACTGCCCTAAACCCTGAAACACCACCCCCTGCAAGACCCCCTACACTGCCCAAACACCACTGCCCTAAACCCTGAAACGCCACCCCCTGCACTACCCCCCACACTGCCCGAACACCACTCCACTGCTCTAAACCCTGAAACACCACCCTCTGCACGACTCCCTACACTGCCCGAACACCACTGCACTGCCCTATACCCTGAAACACCACGCCCAGCACGACCCTCTACACTGCGCGAACACCACTGGTTTGCCCTAAACCCTGTAACACCACCCCCAGCATGACCCCTACTCTTCCCACACACTACTGCTCTGCCCTAAACCCAGAAACACCACCCCCAGCATGACCCCTACTCTGCCCACACACTACGGCTCTGCCCTAAACCCTGAAACACCAGCCCCAGCACGACCCCTTACACTGCCCGAACACCACTGCTGTGCCCTAAACCCTGAAACCCCAGCCCCAGCACGACCCCTACACTGCCCGAAAACCACTTCACTGCCCTAAACCCTGAAACACTAGCCCCAGCACGACCCCCTACACTGCCCGAACACCACTGCACTGCCCTAAACCCTGAAACACGAGCCCCAGCACAACCCCCTATGTAGGAGAGTAGGGTCTGCTTTCTATGTTCACCCCCACTTTTTGCTTTTGCTTTACTGGTTTTCGACTTAGATGTGGCTGTGGGCCTGCTAATCAGACCCACAGCCCTGCTGTTCTCTCTCTAAATTAATACTATGTACTTTAGGTGCATAACCCATTTGGATAGGATCACCTTATTGGCCCCTGTACAGTGTACCCTAGGTACCCAGGGCATAGGTGTACCCTAGGCCTACCAGGGGCTGCAGCATGTATTATGCCACCCCTGGCCTGGCCTTCCATTTTGACACAACTGGCTGATCACTCAGCTGGGGCAAGGTCGTGTAATCACCCCTTGCTTAGGTGTAGTATTCCTATACCTAACTTACATATAGACACATGTGTACCTATCAGTCACTCCTATGGCAGGCCTTAACAATCCTGGAGGCAGAGTGCTTGGTAACATGTGAGATGGTGCTCTAGCATGAGCTGAGCCTGTCTGCAGCTTTCGGAACCTTGTCCTTATAGCTGTTCTATGATATAGCCTACCATATACTCTTAAAGTGCCTTATAATCTTAGACGGTTATGGTAACTATGGTTTGGCTTTATCGAAACATGTCGTGTAAGGTGTCTAACACTGTGGAATAATACCCCCATGCCATTTCTGGACATGAGAATATTATTCCCCCCTTCTAGAGGGAAAGACATGTTAAAATCATACTTCAACTGTGAGCCTCTGACCAAAGCCTCAGCATCACAAAATGGATGCTGCTGCCACGACACAAGTCTGACCTCCTGCAGCTGGGAGTGATCCCAGACAGGGAGGCCTGGACAATAGGTTTCCTGCTTGGGGAGGTGCTAGCACCTCCCCAGACAGCCTTTAGTGTATTGGGGCAGGGTGGGCTGAAAGGAATGAGACATGCCTGGGGCACACAAGGTGTTCCTTGCATAGTCCAGTTCAAACCGGCGCTGGGGCACTCCAGCCCCAGCTCTGGCGCGAAACTGGACAAAGGGAAGTGGGTGTAACCACCCCCTCCCAGGTCCCACCCATAAGGCGTGACCTAGCAGGTATCCCAGCCCCCCAGATTAGTATAAGAGTGGGAGTTGGGCCTCAAGACTTTAGATTATCCTGAACCTGCAAAACTGAACAGAAACTCTGGACCTTCGACATTCAACGAAAGAAGAAGACTGAAGAATCTCCCTTGTAGCCAAGGAGTGGCTACCCTGTGCAAACAGGCACCATCAAGAGACTACCCTTTGCTTTGCCCACGTTCTACGAGGAACCGACTGCAGAGCCCGACCAGAGCCTTGACTTCCAGACTTCTCCGACCCTGATCCACATCCACAGCAAAGCTGAGATCCGTGGAGGCGACGAGCGACGTGGGACCGGCTACCTGGGAAAAGTGGCTAGTAACTTAAAGCGCAGCTTCTGAGGTACCCTCGAAGTTGTGCACCGGGGATTGAGAAGCCCCAACCCCAAGCACCATCTGCACCGAAGATCAGCCCCCCACACTCCACGAGTCCTGCGTGGGGCCCTTCTGCATTTTCCTGCTTGCCGCGTCTGTCCGATTGCTTGCCCGCTGGCTGGTGGCCTTTGTGACGACGCTCCCTGAAATCTTCTGCGCTGGTTTGGCTCCTCCAGACTGGCTCCCGCTTCTCTGCAAAGAAGAAGCACCCCAGACCTTCCTGGTCTGCACCAGAAGCAAGTCCTCCGTTCTTCGTGGGTTCCGCTTGCCAAGGCTTGGTGAGTCCTAGTCCAACTTCGAAGCCGCCGACAGCAAGAGCCTTCGTGGGACAGCTCGCCTCCTGGTCCTGGTCGTCCTCGACGCTTCCTGTTCCTCCTGGCTGCAGCGACAAGCTTCACCTTCACCTGCAATCTTCACGACATCGCCTGGTTCCTTCCTGGTTCCACGTGGTCACTGGCTAGTGACCTTGACTCTGTCCCTTCTGCTTGCAGGTTTCCTCTCTTCTTGATCCCAGCCTTGGGATCCACCGGACACTCTTCACTGACTGCCTGTCAGCATCTTTCTTCAGGCATCCATAGGAGTCGACGACGAAAACGACGCATCTTCACCCCTATGCACCCGCAGCCTGTGGGCTAGGTAACTTGGGTACTCCGGTGCTCATCAGGATAGTGACTATCCTAGTGTCTAGTTTTCAAGTCTCAACTTCCTAGCTACTCCGGAAGTGTCCTAAATCTACCGTTTTCTAAACTGTACTATTGCTATTGACTTTTACGCATTACGCGTGAGTGTTTCCACTCTGCACACGAATCCTGTGGGCCTCCCACTTCCTAACTAACGCTAGTGTAGTGTAGCCCCAGCGATTCCCTAGGCCTAGGCCTCTTCTATTTCCGTGACAGTGGATCTTATACCACTTACTTAGTATATGGTTTGCGTGGCCCCTAGGGCCTAACTGTATTACTTACCTGTGTGACTTAATGTATGCTTAAATAAGACTGTGTTGTACTTACCTCTAATCTCATAAAGAGTGCTGAGGGTTTGACTAGAATAAATGCACTTTATTTTATATATCTGTTGTGGTGTCCTTTCATTTGGTATTCAAGGGATTATATATGGTATCACAGCTGGCTTCACATGCCATTCAGAGTTTAGCCTAAGACTGCTCTTGTCCATGCTACCACTAGGATAGCTGGTCTATAAGGTTGACTTTACAACCAATCAACATAAGGGTATTTGGACTGATATAAGGTGTACACTAGAACTAGTGACAACATACATCAGGCCAACTTCTCACACCCTACACTGCCCGAACACCACTGCACTGCCCTAAACCCTGAAACACCAGCTTCAGCTCAACCCCCTACACTGTCTGAACACCACTGCACTGCCCTAAACCCTGAAACACCACCCCAGGACGAATCCCTACACTGCCCGACCACCACTGCACTGCCCTAAACCCTAAAACACTACCCCAGCACGACCCTCTACACTGCCCAAACACCGGTGCAGTGTCCTAAACCCTGAAACACGACCCTCAGCACGACCCCCTAAACTGGAGGAACACCACTGCTGTGCCCTAAACCCTGATACACCAGCCCCAGCACAACCCCTACACTGCCCGAACACCACTGCACTGCCCTAAACCCTGAAACACCACCCCCAGCAAGACCCCCTACACTGCCCGAACACCACTGCCCTAAACCCCGAAACACCAGCCCCAGCACGACCCCCCTACACTGCCCGAACACCACTGCACTGCCCTAAACCCTGAAACACCACCCCAGCACGACCCCCTACACTACCCGAACACCACTGCACTGCCCTAAACCCTGAAACACCACCCCCAGCACGACCCCGTACACTGCTCGAACACCACTGCACTGCCGTAAACCCTGAAACACCACCCCCAGCATGACCCCCTACACTGCCCAAACAACACTGCACTGCCCCAAACCCTGAAACAGCAGCCTCAGCATGGCCCCCTACACTGCCCGAACACCACTGCACTGCCCTAAACCCTGAATCACCACCCCCAGCAAGACCCCCTACACTGCCCGAACACCACTGCCCTAAACCCCGAAACACCAGCCCCAGCACGACCCCCCTACACTGCCCGAACACCACTGCACTGCCCTAAACCCTGAAACACCACCCCAGCACGACCCCCTACACTACCCGAACACCACTGCACTGCCCTAAACCCTGAAACACCACCCCCAGCACAACCCCGTACACTGCTCGAACACCACTGCACTGCCGTAAACCCTGAAACACCACCCCCAGCACGACCCCCTACACTGCTCAAACAACACTGCACTGCCCCAAACCCTGAAACAGCAGCCTCAGCATGGCCCCCTACACTGACCTAAAACCACTGCACTGTTCTAAACCCTAAAACACCAGCCCCAGCACGACCCCCTACACTACCCGAACACCACTGCACTACCCTAAACCTTGAAACACTACCCCCATCATGACCCCCTACACTGCCCGAACACCACTGCACTGCCCTAAACCCTGAAACACTACCCCCTGCAAGACCCCCTACACTGCCCAAACACCACTGCCCTAAACCCTGAAACGCCACCCCCTGCACTACCCCCTACACTGCCCGAACACCACTCCACTGCCCTAAACCCTGAAACACCACCCTCTGCACGACTCCCTACACTGCCCGAACACCACTGCACTGCCCTATACCCTGAAACACCACGCCCAGCACGACCCTCTACACTGCGCGAACACCACTGGTTTGCCCTAAACCCTGTAACACCACCCCCAGCATGACCCCTACTCTTCCCACACACTACTGCTATGCCCTAAACCCAGAAACACCACCCCCAGCATGACCCCTACTCTGCCCACACACTACTGCTCTGCCCTAAACCCTGAAACACCAGCCCCAGCACGACCCCTTACACTGCCCGAACACCACTGCTGTGCCCTAAACCCTGAAACCCCAGCCCCAGCACGACCCCAACACTGCCCGAAAACCACTTCACTGCCCTAAACCCTGAAACACTAGCCCCAGCACGACCCCCTACACTGCCCGAACACCACTGCACTGCCCTAAACCCTGAAACACCAGCCCCAGCACAACCCCCTACCCTGCCCAAACACCACTGCCCTAAAGCCTGAAACACCACCCCCACCATGACCCCCTACACTGCCCGAACACCACTGCATTGCCCTAAACCCTGAAACACTACCCCAGCAAGACCCCCTACACTGCCCGAACATCACTGCCCTAAAGCCTGAAACATCACCCCCAGCAAGACCCCCTACACTGCCCAAACACCACTGCCCTAAACCCTGAAACACCAGCCACAGCACAACCCCCTACACTGCCCGAACACCACTGCACTGCCCTAAACCCTGAAACACCAGCCCCAGCACGACCCCTACACTGCCCGAACACCACTGCACTGCCCTAAACCCTGAAACACCAGCCCCAGCACGACCCCCTACACTGCCCGAACACCACTGCACTGTCCTAAACCCTAAAACACTACCCCAGCACGACACCTACACTGCCCGAATACCACTGCACTGTCCTAAACCCTGAAACACCACCACCAGCAAGACCCTCTATACTTCCGAAACACCATTGCACTGCCCTAAACCCTGAAACACCAGCTTCAGCTCAACCCCCTACACTGTCCGAACACCACTGCACTGCCCTAAACCCTGAAACACCACCCCAGCACGAACCCCTACACTGCCTGACCACCACTGCACTGCCCTAAACCCTAAAACACTACCCCAGCACGACCCTCCACACTGCCCAAACACCGGTGCACTGTCCTAAACCCTGAAACACCACCCCCAGCACGACACCCTAAACTGGACGAACACCACTGCTGTGCCCTAGACCCAGACACACCAGCCCCAGCACGACCCCTCCACTGCCCGAACACCACTGCACTGCCCTAAACCCTGAAACACCACCCCCAGCAAGACCCCCTACACTGCCCAAACACCACTGCCCTAAACCCCGAAACACCACCCCAGCATGACCCCTACACTGCCCGAACACCACTGCCCTAAACCCTGAAACACCAGCCCCAGCACAACCCCCCTACACTGCCCGAACACCACTGCACTGCCCTAAACCCTGAAACACCACCCCCAGCACGACCCCCTACACTACCCGAAAACCACTGCACTGCCCTAAACCCTAAAACACCACCCCCAGCACGACCCCCTACACTGCTCGAACACCATTGCACTGCCGTAAACCCTGACACACCACCCCCAGCAAGACCCCCTACAGTGCTCGAATACCACAGCACTGCCCTAAACCCTGAAACACCACCCCCAGCAAGACCCCCTACACTGCCCTAAACCCTGAAACACCACCCCAAGCATGACCCCCTACACTGCCCGAAGAACACTGCACTGCCCTAAACCCTGAATCACCACCCCGAGCACAACCCCCTACACTGCCCGAACACCACTGCCCTGCCCTAAACCCTGAAACAACAAACCCCAGCACGACCCCGTACACTGCCCGAACACCACTGCACTGCCCTAAACCCTGAAACACCACCCCCAGCAAGACCCCCTACACTGCCCGAACACCACTGCACTGCCCTAAACCCTGAAACACCACCCCCGCAAGACCCCGTACACTGCCTGAACACCACTGCCCTAAACCCCAAAACATCACCCCCAGCACAACCCCCTACGCTGCCCGAACATCACTGCCCTAAACCCTGAAACACCATCCCCAGCACGACGCCCTACACTGCCCGAACACCATGGCACTGCCCTAAATCCTGAAACACCAGCCCCAGAATGACCCCCTACACTGCCCAAACACCACTGCCCTAAAGCCTGAAACACCACCCCCAGCATGACCCCCTACACTGCCCGAACACCACTGCACTGCCCTAATCCCTGAAACAGCACCCCCTGCATGACCCCCTACACTGCCCGAACACCACTGCACTGCCCTATACCCTGAAACATCACCCCCTGCACGACCCCTACACTGCCCAAACACCACTGCACTGCCCTATACCTTAAAACACCACCCCCAGCACGACCCCCTACACTGCGCGAACACCACTGCTTTGCCCAAAGCCCTGAAACACCAGTCCCAGCACGACCCCCTACATTGCCCGAACAACACTGCACTAAACCCTGAAACACCACACTCCAACAAGACCCACTACACTGCCCGAACACCACTGCACTGCCCTAAACCCTAAAACACCAGCCCCAGCACGACCCCCTACACTTCCCGAATACCACTGCACTACCCTAAACCTTGAAACACCACCCCAGCACGACCCCCTACACTGCTCGAACACCACTGCCCTAAAGCCTGAAACACCACCCCCAGCATGATCCCCTACACTGTCCGAACACCACTGCACTGCCCTAAACCCTGAAACACCACTCCCTGCAAGACCCCCTATACTGCCCGAACACCACTGCCCTAAACCCTGAAACACCAGCCCCAGCATGACCCCTACACTGCCTGAACACCACTGCACTAAACCCTGAAACACCAATCCCAGCACTGCCCGAACACCACTGCACTACTCTAAACCCTAAAACACCAGCCCCAGCACAATGCCCTAACCTGCCCGAACACCACTGAACTGCCCTAAACCCTGAAACACCAGCCCCAGCATGACCCCTACTCTGCCCACACACTACTGCTCTGCCCTAAACCCTGAAACACCAGCCCCAGCACGACCCCTTACAACTGCCCGAACACCACTGCTCTGCCCTAAACCCTGAAACACCAGCCCCAGCACGGCCCCTACACTGCCCGAAAACCACTTCACTGCCCTAAACGCTGAAACACAAGCCCCAGCACGACCCCCTACACTGCCTGAACACCACTGCACTGCCCTAAACCCTGAAACACCAGCCCCAGCACAACCCCCTACACTGCCCGAACACCACTGCACTGCCCTAAACCCTGAAACACCAGCCCCAACACAACCCCCTACCCTGCCCAAACACTACTGCCCTAAAGCCTGAAACACCACCCCCACCATGACCCCCTACACTGCCCGAACACCACTGCACTGCCCTAAACCCTGAAACACTACCCCCAGCAAGACCCCCTACACTGCCCGAACACCACTGCCCTAAAGCCTGAAACATCACCCCCAGCAAGACCCCCCTACACTGCCCGAACACCACTGCCCTAAACCCTGAAACACTAGCCCCAGCACAACCCCCTACACTGCCCGAACACCACGGCACTGCCCTAAACCCTGAAACACCAGCCCCAGCACGACCCCTACACTGCCCGAACACCACTGCACTGCCCTAAACCCTGAAACTCCAGCCCCAGCACGACCCCCTACACTGCCCGATCACCACTGCACTGTCCTAAACCCTAAAACACTACCCCAGCACGACCCCTACACTGCGCGAATACCACTGCACTGTCCTAAACCCTGAAACACCACCCCCAGCAAGACCCTCTATACTGCCGAAACACCACTGCACTGCCCTAAACCCTGAAACACCAGCTTCAGCTCAACCCCCTACACTGTCCGAACACCACTGCACTGCCCTAAACCCTAAAACACCACCCCCAGTATGACCCCCTACACTGCTCGAACACCACTGCAGTGCCCTAAACACTGAAACACCACCCCCAGCAAGACCCCCTACACTGCCCTAAACCCTGAAACACCACCCCAAGCATGACCCCCTACACTGCCCGAACACAACTGCCCTGCCCTAAACCCTGAAACACCAACCCCAGCAAGACCCCGTACACTGCCTGAACACCACTGCCCTAAACCCAGAAACATCACCCCCAGCACGACCCCCTACACTGCCCGAACATCACTGCCCTAAACCCCGAAACATCACCCCCAGCACGACCCCCTACACTGCCCGAACACCACTACACTGCCCTAAACCCTGAAACACCACCCCCAGCAAGACCCCCTACACTGCCCGAACACCACTGCACTGCCCTAAACCCTGAAACACCACCCCTACCAAGACCCCGTACACTGCCTGAACACCACTGCCCTAAACCCCGAAACTTCACCCCCAGTACGACCCCCTACACTGCCCGAACATCACTGCCCTAAACCCCGAAACATCACCCCCAGCACGACCCCCTACACTGCCCGAACATCACTGCCCTAAACCCTGAAACACCAGCCCCAGCATGACCCCTACACTGCCTGAACACCACTGCACTAAACCCTGAAACACCAACCCCAGCACTGCCCAAACACCACTGCACTACTCTAAACCCTGAAACACCAGCCCCAGCACAACCCCCTACACTGCCCGAACACCACTGCACTGCCCTAAACCCTGAAACACCAATCCCAGCACGACCCCCTACACTGCCCGAACACCACTGCACTGCCCTAAACCCTGAAACACCAGCCCCAGCACGACCCCCTACACTGCCCGAACACCACTGCACTGCCCTAAACCCTGAAACAGCCCCAGCACGACCCCCTACACTGCCCAAACCCACTGCACTCCCCTAAACCCTGAAACACCACCCCCAGCACGACCCCCTACACTGCCCAAACAACACTGCACTGCCCTAAACCCTGAAACAGCAGCCTCAGCACGGCCCCCTACACTGACCTAACACCACTGCACTGCCCTAAACCCTAAAACACCAGCCCCAGCACGACCCCCTACACTACCCGAACACCACTGCACTACCCTAAACCTTGAAACACTACCCCCATCATGACCCCCTACACTGCCCGAACACCACTGCACTGCCCTAAACCCTGAAACACCACCCCCTGCAAGACCCCCTACACTGCCCAAACACCACTGCCCTAAACCCTGAAACGCCACCCCCTGCACTACCCCCCACACTGCCCGAACACCACTCCACTGCCCTAAACCCTGAAACACCACCCTCTGCACGACTCCCTACACTGCCCGAACACCACTGCACTGCCCTATACCCTGAAACACCATGCCCAGCACGACCCTCTACACTGCACGAACACCACTGGTTTGCCCTAAACCCTGTAACACCACCCCCAGCATGACCCCTACTCTTCCCACACACTACTGCTCTGCCCTAAACCCAGAAACACCACCCCCAGCATGACCCCTACTCTGCCCACACACTACTGCTCTGCCCTAAACCCTGAAACCCCAGCCCCAGCACGACCCCTTACACTGCCCGAACACCACTGCTGTGCCCTAAACCCTGAAACCCCAGCCCCAGCACGACCCCTACACTGCCCGAAAACCACTTCACTGCCCTAAACCCTGAAACACTAGCCCCAGCACGACCCCCTACACTGCCCGAACACCACTGCACTGCCCTAAACCCTGAAACACGAGCCCCAGCACAACCCCCTATGTAGGAGAGTAGGGTCTGCTTTCTATGTTCACCCCCACTTTTTGCTTTTGCTTTACTGGTTTTCGACTTAGATGTGGCTGTGGGCCTGCTAATCAGACCCACAGCCCTGCTGTTCTCTCTCTAAATTAATACTATGTACTGTAGGTGCATAACCCATTTGGATAGGATCACCTTATTGGCCCCTGTACAGTGTACCCTAGGTACCCAGGGCATAGGTGTACCCTAGGCCTACCAGGGGCTGCAGCATGTATTATGCCACCCCTGGCCTGGCCTTCCATTTTGACACAACTGGCTGATCACTCAGCTGGGGCAAGGTCGTGTAATCACCCCTTGCTTAGGTGTAGTATTCCTATACCTAACTTACATATAGACACATGTGTACCTATCAGTCACTCCTATGGCAGGCCTTAACAATCCTGGAGGCAGAGTGCTTGGTAACATGTGAGATGGTGCTCTAGCATGAGCTGAGCCTGTCTGCAGCTTTCGGAACCTTGTCCTTATAGCTGTTCTATGATATAGCCTACCATATACTCTTAAAGTGCCTTATAATCTGAGACGGTTATGGTAACTATGGTTTGGCTTTATCGAAACATGTCGTGTAAGGTGTCTAACACTGTGGAATAATACCCCCATGCCATTTCTGGACATGAGAATATTATTCCCCCCTTCTAGAGGGAAAGACATGTTAAAATCATACTTCAACTGTTAGCCTCTGACCAAAGCCTCAGCATCACAAAATGGATGCTGCTGCCACGACACAAGTCTGACCTCCTGCAGCTGGGAGTGATCCCAGCCAGGGAGGCCTGGACAATAGGTTTCCTGCTTGGGGAGGTGCTAGCACCTCCCCAGACAGCCTTTAGTGTATTGGGGCAGGGTGGGCTGAAAGGAATGAGACATGCCTGGGGCACACAAGGTGTTCCTTGCATAGTCCAGTTCAAACCGGCGCTGGGGCACTCCAGCCCCAGCTCTGGCGCGAAACTGGACAAAGGGAAGTGGGTGTAACCACCCCCTCCCAGGTCCCACCCATAAGGCGTGACCTAGCAGGTATCCCAGCCCCCCAGATTAGTATAAGAGTGGTAGTTGGGCCTCAAGACTTTAGATTATCCTGAACCTGCAAAACTGAACAGAAACTCTGGACCTTCGACATTCGACGAAAGAAGAAGACTGAAGAATCTCCCTTGTAGCCAAGGAGTGGCTACCCTGTGCAAACAGGCACCATCAAGAGACTACCCTTTGCTTTGCCCACGTTCTACGAGGAACCGACTGCAGAGCCCGACCAGAGCCTTGACTTCCAGACTTCTCCGACCCTGATCCACATCCACAGCAAAGCTGAGATCCGTGGAGGCGATGAGCGACGTGGGACCGGCTACCTGGGAAAAGTGGCTAGTAACTTAAAGCGCAGCTTCTGAGGTACCCTCGAAGTTGTGCACCGGGGATTGAGAAGCCCCAACCCCAAGCACCATCTGCACCGAAGATCAGCCCCCCACACTCCACGAGTCCTGCGTGGGGCCCTTCTGCATTTTCCTGCTTGCCGCGTCTGTCCGATTGCTTGCCCGCTGGCTGGTGGCCTTTGTGACGACGCTCCCTGAAATCTTCTGTGCTGGTTTGGCTCCTCCAGACTGGCTCCCGCTTCTCTGCAAAGAAGAAGCACCCCAGACCTTCCTGGTCTGCACCAGAAGCAAGTCCTCCGTTCTTCGTGGGTTCCGCTTGCCAAGGCTTGGTGAGTCCTAGTCCAACTTCGACGCCGCCGACAGCAAGAGCCTTCGTGGGACAGCTCGCCTCCTGGTCCTGGTCGTCCTCGACGCTTCCTGGTCCTCCTGGCTGCAGCGACAAGCTTCACCTTCACCTGCAATCTTCACGACATCGCCTGGTTCCTTCCTGGTTCCACGTGGTCACTGGCTAGTGACCTTGACTCTGTCCCTTCTGCTTGCAGGTTTCCTCTCTTCTTGATCCCAGCCTTTGGATCCACCGGACACTCTTCACTGACTGCCTGTCAGCATCTTTCTTCAGGCATCCATAGGAGTCGACGACGAAAACGACGCATCTTCACCCCTATGCACCCGCAGCCTGTGGGCTAGGTAACTTGGGTACTCCGGTGCTCATCAGGATAGTGACTATCCTAGTGTCTAGTTTTCAAGTCTCAACTTCCTAGCTACTCCGGAAGTGTCCTAAATCTACCGTTTTCTAAACTGTACTATTGCTATTGACTTTTACGCATTACGCGTGAGTGTTTCCACTCTGCACACGAATCCTGTGGGCCTCCCACTTCCTAACTAACGCTAGTGTAGTGTAGCCCCAGCGATTCCCTAGGCCTAGGCCTCTTCTATTTCCGTGACAGTGGTTCTTATACCACTTACTTAGTATATGGTTTGCGTGGCCCCTAGGGCCTAACTGTATTACTTACCTGTGTGACTTAATGTATGCTTAAATAAGACTGTGTTGTACTTACCTCTAATCTCATAAAGAGTGCTGAGGGTTTGACTAGAATAAATACACTTTATTTTATATATATATCTGTTGTGGTGTCCTTTCATTTGGTATTCAAGGGATTATATATGGTATCACAGCTGGCTTCACATGCCATTCAGAGTTTAGCCTAAGACTGCTCTTGTCCATGCTACCACTAGGATAGCTGGTCTATAAGGTTGACTTTACAACCAATCACCATAAGGGTATTTGGACTGATATAAGGTGTACACTAGAACTAGTGACATCATACATCAGGCCAACTTCTCACATTGGTGAGCAGCGGTTGGGATCTGAGCTTGCTGTTGTAATACCATTGTAATCTTGAGATACTAAATTGAAAGATCACACAGATATTGTCTAGGTACATATAACATAGATTATAATACTTAAGTCCTACTGGACTTAGTAGTTGTAGGTTGAAGGGAGTAACACACCCTGACTACAACTACTAGAGAGGTTTAGTAGAAACAACTAGTGTAGGTAGGTGCACACACCACACCCTCACTAGATCATGTCTCTGAGAGGAGATCAAGTAGATGCTCTCTCAGGAGGGGCAGGTCTGCAAAAGACCCCCTCTAGATATGATACCTTAACATTCCAGGAGATGAGACACTTGTGTACCTCCAGAGGAATAAAACAGGGTGCAAACCTTACCCTCCTTCAGTTAAGACAACTCCTAGAGGAGTATGATACTCTTAGGGCATCTCAGGCAGGTACCCTAGGTACAGAGGAGGGTCTACCCACCACAGAGGAGTCAGATGGGACTTCAGATGAAGGGGTAGACAGCCAGGGCCAAGTAGGAAGACTTAGCCAGGCTAACCTAAGCTTACATGGGAGTTTGCATGGGGTCCCCCCTTACAGACCCCCAAGTAGGCTTACACAGAGAAGCAGGAGGGACAGATCCCCTTCAAGGGAATCCATCCACTCCCATGTCTCTAACATCTCTAATGCTTCCTCTCACAGGGGAATGACTTCCCCTGAGAGAAAGGAGCATGAAGCCAGAATGAGGGAAGATAATCTGAGGATTCAGAGGGAAGAACTTGCCCTTGCCAAGGAGACGCTTGCTCTGGCTAGAGAACAAAAGTTGAGTGGGTCAGAACCCACTGGTGGCAGCAATATCCCTAAGGATAGAGACAGGCACTATGACAATAGAAACCTGAGCAAGATTGTCCCTCCCTACAAGTGTGGGGATGACATCCACAAATGGATAACTGCTTTGGAGAGAGCTTGCAAAGTACAGCAGGTACCCCAAAGTCAGTGGGCAGCTATCTTGTGGCTCTCCTTCTCTGAGAAAGGCAGAGACAAGCTCCTCACAGTTAGTGATGAGGATGCAGATAATTACACTGTCCTGAAGAGTGCTCTGATTGATGGGTTTGGCCTAACCACTGAACAATACAGGTTGTTGTTCAGGGATACCCAGAAGACACAGACTCAGGACTGGACTGACTTTGTAGATTGTGCCACTAAGGCTCTGGAAGGCTGGCTAATGGGAAGTAAGGTTAAGGACTATACAGGATTGTATAATTTGATCATGAGAGAACAAATACTTAACAACTGTCAAAACCAGCTATTGCATCAACACCTGATTGATTCTGATCTGACTTCTCCCCAAGAATTGGGAAAGAAGGCAGATAGATGGGTCAGGACTAGAGTTAAGCAGAAAAACCAGAACCAGGGCGGTGATCAGAAAAAGGCAGACCAGAAGGGTAATGAGCAGAAACAAAAAGACCAGAAGTCTTCACCAGGCCCCCAAAAGGCTCAGGGGGAGGGTGGTCCCAAAAAGGATAAAAAGAAAGATGGCCAAAAGAAACCATGGTGCAACTATTGTAAGTCCAACTCACATTGGTTTAGTGAGTGCACCAAAAAGGATAAGCCCCCAGCCACCATTGCCCCTAAGGCAACTGTACCCCCTAGTTCAGCTGTAAGTGGTGGTTCCCAGCAAAAGGGTGTAGTAGGGTTAACCCTGGGAACTGAGGAGGATTCTGGCCTAGTCAGAGTACCTACTCAGGCTGTTCTGATCTGTGATGGGGACTTAGCTTTGTCCTCTACAGTAGGCCCCAGTAACCTGGGCAAGTACAGACAGACTCCTTTTATCAACCAAAGAATGGCTCAGGCCTACAGGGACACTGGAGCTAGTGTCACAATGGTGACACCTGCTTTTGTGGACCCTGGACAGATCATACTAGGTGAGAATTACCTAGTGACCAACGCTAGCAATGCCACTACCTCCCATAGTGTGGCTATTGTTAACTTCTCCTGGGGAGGGGTAACTGGCCTCAAGAAAGTTGTTGTTAGTTCAGACCTTCCTGTAGAGTGTTTACTGGGCAATGATCTTGAAACTTCAGTTTGGTCTGAAGTGGAGTATAGGACCCATGCAGAAATGCTGGGGATAGATGCACATGTCCTTGCTGTGACCAGGTCACAGGCCAAAAAAGTGCACCACTGAACAAGTGCTGGATCCTGAAACTATGGACCAGTCACAACCCAAGAGAAAGAGCAGTAGGGTTAAGGCTGTGTCTTCCCCCCTGCCTCAGGTGGTGGATCAGCCCTCCCAGGAGGATGATTCTGAGAGCCCTGAAGGAACTGTCCTAGAAGAACTTGAACCTGATCAGGTTGAGTTTCTTGGGACAGGGGGGCCTTCAAGGGCAGATCTGAGGCAGGCTCAATTAGACTGCCCCTCTCTTGAACCCCTCAGACAGCTGGCTGCTGCTGAGGCTGCAGGGAATGCTCAAGTTACCCATAGAGTGTATTGGGATGAAGGGCTACTGTATTCAGAGGCTAGAGACCCCAAGCCTGGTGCATCCAGGAGGTTGGTCATACCACTGAAGATCAGAGATTTCCTTCTTACCTTGGCCCATGATATTCCCCTTGCAGGACATCTAGGCCAGAACAAGACTTGGGACAGGCTTGTCCCTCACTTTCACTGGCCCCATATGTCAGAAGATACTAAGGAGTTTTGTCGCTCCTGTGTCACCTGCCAAGCCAGTGGCAAATCAGGTGGCACCACAAAGGCCCCCCTCATACCACTACCTGTGGTGGGGGTCCCCTTTGAAAGAGTGGGCATAGATATTGTAGGACCAATGGACCCACAAACAGCATCTGGGCACAGATTCATACTGGTGATAGTGGACCATGCCACCAGGTACCCAGAAGCAATTCCCCTGAGGACCACAACAGCTCCTGTTGTGGCAAGGGCCCTGCTTGGAGTATTCTCCAGAGTGGGCTTTCCAAAGGAGGTCATTTCTGACAGAGGTGCCAACTTCATGTCAGGATACTTGACTGCAATGTGGAAGGAGTGTGGTGTTAACTACAAGTTCACCACACCCTATCACCCACAGTGCAATGGGCTTGTTGAGAGATTCAACAAGACCCTAAAGGGAATGATAAAAGGATTACCAGACAAGCTTAGGCGAAGATGGGACATCCTTTTACCCTGCCTTCTGTTTGCTTACAGAGATGTCCCACAAAAGGGGGTTGGCTACAGCCCTTTTGAGCTTTTGTTTGGGCATCCTGTAAGAGGACCCCTGTGTTTGGTGAAGGAAGGATGGGAGAGACCTCTCAGACAACCCAAACTAGACATAGTGGATTATGTACTTGGTCTCCGCTCCAGGATGGCAGAGTATATGAAGAAGGCTTCTAAAAACCTTGAGGCAAGCCAAGAACTCCAAAAAGCTTGGCATGACCAAAAGGCTGTACTGACTGTTTACCAGCCAGGACAGAAAGTGTGGGTGTTGGAGCCAGTGGCCCCAGCAGCACTCCAAGACAAATGGTCTGGACCCCACACTATTGTTGAGAAAAAGAGAGAAGTCACCTACTTGGTGGACCTTGGGACTCCCAGAAGCCCCCACAGGGTGCTTCATGTCAACAGATTGAAGGCATATGTTGACAGGGCAGACATGGGGCTACTCATGGCTACAGATGAGGGGCAGGAGGAAGAGAGTGACCCTCTCCCAGACCTGTTGACTCAGAACCCTGATGATGGCTCAGTTGATGGTGTGGTCTTTTCTGACAGCCTCACTGTCCATCAGCAACAGGACTGCAGACAGGTTCTGCAATCCTACAGACATATGTTCTCTCTGACCCCAAGTCAGACAAACTGGTGCACCCATGAGGTGGACACTGGTGACAGTCTGCCTGTGAAGAGTAAAATCTACAGGCAACCTGACCATGTCAGGGACTGCATAAAAGTTGAGGTACAAAAGATGTTGGAGCTGGGAGTCATTGAACCTTCAGAGAGCCCTTGGGCTAGTGCTGTAGTTCTTGTGCCAAAACCTCACACCCAAGATGGTAAGAGAGAGATGAGGTTTTGCGTGGATTACAGAGGTCTCAATGCTGTCACTAGGACAGATGCCCACCCAATACCTAGGGCAGATGAGCTCATTGACAGACTGGCAGCTGCTAAGTTTTTGAGCACATTTGACCTGACAGCAGGCTACTGGCAAATCAGACTAGCTGAGAGTGCAAAGGCCAAAACTGCTTTCTCGACCCCAGGAGGACATTATCAATTTGTGGTAATGCCCTTTGGTTTGAAGAATGCACCTGCCACTTTCCAAAGGTTGGTGAATCAAGTCCTTACTGGGTTGGATGATTATTGTGCAGCTTATCTTGATGATATTGCTGTCTTTAGCTCCACCTGGGAGGATCACCTGGTCCACCTGAGGAATGTTTTAGAGGCCCTGCAAAAGGCAGGCCTCACTATCAAGGCCACTAAGTGCCAGATAGGGCAGAGCAAGGTTGTATACCTGGGCCACCTAGTTGGTGGGGGTCAGGTTCAACCACTGGAGAGCAAGATCCAGACCATAAAGGACTGGGCTCCTCCAACTACCCAGACTCAGGTCAGAGCTTTCTTGGGCCTGACTGGGTACTACAGAAAGTTTGTTAAGAACTATGGGTCCATAGTGACACCACTTAATGACTTGACCTCCAAGAAGATGCCAAAGAAAGTTCAGTGGACAGTAAGCTGTCAAAAAGCACTTGATGACCTGAAGCAGGCCATGTGCAGTGCACCTATTCTGAAAAGTCCAGACTACTCCAAAGAGTTCATTGTCCAGACAGATGCTTCTGAGTTAGGTGTGGGAGCTGTTCTTTCACAACTGAATGTAGATGGTCAAGACCAGCCCATTGCTTTTATAAGTAGAAGGCTGACCCCTAGAGAGAAACGTTGGTCAGGTATTGAGAGGGAGGCCTTTGCTGTGGTTTGGGCCCTGAAGAAGCTGAGGCCATACTTGTTTGGCACTCACTTCAAGATTCAGACAGACCATAAGCCCCTCTTGTGGCTAAATCAGATGAAGGGTGAAAATCCCAAACTTCTTAGGTGGTCCATTTCCCTACAGGGGATGGACTTCACAGTGGAACATAGACCTGGGACTGACCATGCCAATGCAGATGGACTCTCCAGATATTTCCACTTAGAACATGAAGACTCAACTGGTCAAGGTTAGTTTAATGTCCCTAAGTTTGGGGGGGGGGGTTGTGTAGGAGAGTAGGGTCTGCTTTCTATGTTCACCCCCACTTTTTGCTTTTGCTTTACTGGTTTTCGACTTAGATGTGGCTGTGGGCCTGCTAATCAGACCCACAGCCCTGCTGTTCTCTCTCTAAATTAATACTATGTACTTTAGGTGCATAACCCATTTGGATAGGATCACCTTATTGGCCCCTGTACAGTGTACCCTAGGTACCCAGGGCATAGGTGTACCCTAGGCCTACCAGGGGCTGCAGCATGTATTATGCCACCCCTGGCCTGGCCTTCCATTTTGACACAACTGGCTGATCACTCAGCTGGGGCAAGGTCGTGTAATCATCCCTTGCTTAGGTGTAGTATTCCTATACCTAACTTACATATAGACACATGTGTACCTATCAGTCACTCCTATGGCAGGCCTTAACAATCCTGGAGGCAGAGTGCTTGGTAACATGTGAGATGGTGCTCTAGCATGAGCTGAGCCTGTCTGCAGCTTTCGGAACCTTGTCCTTATAGCTGTTCTATGATATAGCCTACCATATACTCTTAAAGTGCCTTATAATCTTAGACGGTTATGGTAACTATGGTTTGGCTTTATCGAAACATGTCGTGTAAGGTGTCTAACACTGTGGAATAATACCCCCATGCCATTTCTGGGCATGAGAATATTATTCCCCCCTTCTAGAGGGAAAGACATGTTAAAATCATACTTCAACTGTTAGCCTCTGACCAAAGCCTCAGCATCACAAAATGGATGCTGCTGCCACGACACAAGTCTGACCTCCTGCAGCTGGGAGTGATCCCAGCCAGGGAGGCCTGGACAATAGGTTTCCTGCTTGGGGAGGTGCTAGCACCTCCCCAGACAGCCTTTAGTGTATTGGGGCAGGGTGGGCTGAAAGGAATGAGACATGCCTGGGGCACACAAGGTGTTCCTTGCATAGTCCAGTTCAAACCGGCGCTGGGGCACTCCAGCCCCAGCTCTGGCGCGAAACTGGACAAAGGGAAGTGGGTGTAACCACCCCCTCCCAGGTCCCACCCATAAGGCGTGACCCAGCAGGTATCCCAGCCCCCCAGATTAGTATAAGAGTGGGAGTTGGGCCTCAAGACTTTAGATTATCCTGAACCTGCAAAACTGAACAGAAACTCTGGACCTTCGACATTCGACGAAAGAAGAAGACTGAAGAATCTCCCTTGTAGCCAAGGAGTGGCTACCCTGTGCAAACAGGCACCATCAAGAGACTACCCTTTGCTTTGCCCACGTTCTACGAGGAACCGACTGCAGAGCCCGACCAGAGCCTTGACTTCCAGACTTCTCCGACCCTGATCCACATCCACAGCAAAGCTGAGATCCGTGGAGGCGACGAGCGACGTGGGACCGGCTACCTGGGAAAAGTGGCTAGTAACTTAAAGCGCAGCTTCTGAGGTACCCTCGAAGTTGTGCACCGGGGATTGAGAAGCCCCAACCCCAAGCACCATCTGCACCGAAGATCAGCCCCCCACACTCCACGAGTCCCGCGTGGGGCCCTTCTGCATTTTCCTGCTTGCCGCGTCTGTCCGATTGCTTGCCCGCTGGCTGGTGGCCTTTGTGACGACGCTCCCTGAAATCTTCTGCGCTGGTTTGGCTCCTCCAGACTGGCTCCCGCTTCTCTGCAAAGAAGAAGCACCCCAGACCTTCCTGGTCTGCACCAGAAGCAAGTCCTCCGTTCTTCGTGGGTTCCGCTTGCCAAGGCTTGGTGAGTCCTAGTCCAACTTCGACGCCGCCGACAGCAAGAGCCTTCGTGGGACAGCTCGCCTCCTGGTCCTGGTCGTCCTCGACGCTTCCTGGTCCTCCTGGCTGCAGCGACAAGCTTCACCTTCACCTGCAATCTTCACGACATCGCCTGGTTCCTTCCTGGTTCCACGTGGTCACTGGCTAGTGACCTTGACTCTGTCCCTTCTGCTTGCAGGTTTCCTCTCTTCTTGATCCCAGCCTTGGGATCAACCGGACACTCTTCACTGACTGCCTGTCAGCATCTTTCTTCAGGCATCCATAGGAGTCGACGACGAAAACGACGCATCTTCACCCCTATGCACCCGCAGCCTGTGGGCTAGGTAACTTGGGTACTCCGGTGCTCATCAGGATAGTGACTATCCTAGTGTCTAGTTTTCAAGTCTCAACTTCCTAGCTACTCCGGAAGTGTCCTAAATCTACCGTTTTCTAAACTGTACTATTGCTATTGACTTTTACGCATTACGCGTGAGTGTTTCCACTCTGCACACGAATCCCGTGGGCCTCCCACTTCCTAACTAACGCTAGTGTAGTGTAGCCCCAGCGATTCCCTAGGCCTAGGCCTATTCTATTTCCGTGACAGTGGTTCTTATACCACTTACTTAGTATATGGTTTGTGTGGCCCCTAGGGCCTAACTGTATTACTTACCTGTGTGACTTAATGTATGCTTAAATAAGACTGTGTTGTACTTACCTCTAATCTCATAAAGAGTGCTGAGGGTTTGACTAGAATAAATACACTTTATTTTATATATATATCTGTTGTGGTGTCCTTTCATTTGGTATTCAAGGGATTATATATGGTATCACAGCTGGCTTCACACGCCATTCAGAGTTTAGCCTAAGACTGCTCTTGTCCATGCTACCACTAGGATAGCTGGTCTATAAGGTTGACTTTACAACCAATCACCATAAGGGTATTTGGACTGATATAAGGTGTACACTAGAACTAGTGACATCATACATCAGGCCAACTTCTCACACCCTACACTGCCCGAACACCACTGCACTGCCCTAAACCCTGAAACACCAGCCCCAGCACGACCCCTACACTGCCCGAACACCACTGCACTGCCCTAAACCCTGAAACACCAGCCCCAGCACGACCCCCTACACTGCCCGAACACCACTGCACTGTCCTAAACCCTAAAACACTACCCCAGCACGACCCCTACACTGCCCGAATACCACTGCACTGTCCTAAACCCTGAAAAACCACCCCCAGCAAGACCCTCTATATGGCCGAAACACCACTGCACTGCCCTAAACCCTGAAACACCAGCTTCAGCTCAACCCCCTACACTGTCTGAACACAACTGCACTGCCCTAAACCCTGAAACACCACCCCAGGATGAATCCCTACACTGCCCGACCACCACTGCACTGCCCTAAACCCTAAAACACTACCCCAGCACGACCCTCTACACTGCCCAAACACCGGTGCAGTGTCCTAAACCCTGAAACACGACCCCCAGCACGACCCCCTAAACTGGAGGAACACCACTGCACTGCCCTAAACCCTGAAACACCACCCCCAGCAAGACCCCCTACACTGCCCGAACACCACTGCCCTAAACCCCGAAACACCAGCCCCAGCACGACCCCCCTACACTGCCCGAACACCACTGCAGTGCCCTAAACCCTGAAACACCACCCCAGCACGACCCCTACACTACCCGAACACCACTGCACTGCCCTAAACCCTGAAA
Source organism: Triturus cristatus (assembly GCF_964204655.1). NCBI lineage: Eukaryota > Metazoa > Chordata > Amphibia > Caudata > Salamandridae > Triturus > Triturus cristatus. The sequence goes on from NC_140579.1 coordinate 718,409,989, forward strand.
CACCACCCCCAGCACGACCCCGTACACTGCTCGAACACCACTGCACTGCCGTAAACCCTGAAACACCACCCCCAGCACGACCCCCTACACTGCCCAAACAACACTGCACTGCCCCAAACCCTGAAACAGCAGCCTCAGCATGGCCCCCTACACTGCCCGAACACCACTGCACTGCCCTAAACCCTGAAACACCACCCCTAGCAAGACCCCCTACACTGCCCGAACACCACTGCCCTAAACCCCGAAACACCAGCCCCAGCACGACCCCCCTACACTGCCCGAACACCACTGCACTGCCCTAAACCCTGAAACACCACCCCCAGCACGACCCCGTACACTGCTCGAACACCACTGCACTGCCGTAAACCCTGAAACACCACCCCCAGCACGACCCCCTACACTGCCCAAACAACACTGCACTGCCCCAAACCCTGAAGCAGCAGCCTCAGCATGGCCCCCTACACTGACCTAAAACCACTGCACTGTTCTAAACCCTAAAACACCAGCCCCAGCTCGACCCCCTACACTACCCGAACACCACTGCACTACCCTAAACCTTGAAACACTACCCCCATCATGACCCCCTACACTGCCCGAACACCACTGCACTGCCCTAAACCCTGAAACACTACCCCCTGCAAGACCCCCTACACTGCCCAAACACCACTGCCCTAAACCCTGAAACGCCACCCCCTGCACTACCCCCTACACTGCCCGAACACCACTCCACTGCCCTAAACGCTGAAATACCACCCTCTGCACGACTCCCTACACTGCCCGAACACCACTGCACTGCCCTATACCCTGAAACACCACGCTCAGCACGACCCTCTACACTGCGCGAACACCACTGGTTTGCCCTAAACCCTGTAACACCACCCCCAGCATGACCCCTACTCTTCCCACACACTACTGCTATGCCCTAAACCCAGAAACACCACCCCCAGCATGACCCCTACTCTGCCCACACACTACTGCTCTGCCCTAAACCCTGAAACACCAGCCCCAGCACGACCCCTTACACTGCCCGAACACCACTGCTGTGCCCTAAACCCTGAAACCCCAGCCCCAGCACGACCCCAACACTGCCCGAAAACCACTTCACTGCCCTAAACCCTGAAACACTAGCCCCAGCACGACCCCCTACACTGCCCGAACACCACTGCACTGCCCTAAACACTGAAACACCAGCCCCAGCATAACCCCCTACCCTGCCCAAACACCACTGCCCTAAAGCCTGAAACACCACCCCCACCATGACCCCCTACACTGCCCGAACACCACTGCACTGCCCTAAACCCTGAAACACTACCCCCAGCAAGACCCCCTACACTGCCCGAACACCACTGCCCTAAAGCCTGAAACATCACCCCCAGCAAGACCCCCCTACACTGCCCGAACACCACTGCCCTAAACCCTGAAACACCAGCCACAGCACAACCCCCTACACTGCCCGAACACCACTGCACTGCCCTAAACCCTGAAACACCAGCCCCAGCACGACCCCTACACTGCCCGAACACCACTGCACTGCCCTAAACCCTGAAACACCAGCCCCAGCACGACCCCCTACACTGCCCGAACACCACTGCACTGTCCTAAACCCTAAAACACTACCCCAGCACGACCCCTACACTGCCCGAATACCACTGCACTGTCCTAAACCCTGAAACACCACCCCCAGCAAGACCCTCTATACTGCCCGACCACCACTGCACTGCCCTAAACCCTAAAACACTACCCCAGCACGACCCTACACACTGCCCAAACACCGGTGCACTGTCCTAAACCCTGAAACACCACCCCCAGCACGACACCCTAAACTGGACGAACACCACTGTTGTGCCCTAGACCCTGACACACCAGCCCCAGCACGACCCCTACACTGCCCGAACACCACTGCACTGCCCTAAACCCTGAAACACCACCCCCCGGCAAGACCCCCTACACTGCCCAAACACCACTGCCCTAAACCCCGAAACACCACCCCAGCATGACCCCTACACTGCCCGAACACCACTGCCCTAAACCCCGAAACACCAGCCCCAGCACAACCCCCCTACACTGCCCGAACACCACTGCACTACCCTAAACCCTGAAACACCACCCCCAGCACGACCCCCTACACTACCCGAACACCACTGCACTGCCCTAAACCCTAAAACACCACCCCCAGCACGACCCCCTACACTGCTCGAACACCATTGCACTGCCGTAAACCCTGACACACCACCCCCAGCAAGACCCCTTACAGTGCTCGAATACCACTGCACTGCCCTAAACCCTGAAACACCACCCCCAGCAAGACCCCCTACACTGCCCTAAACCCTGAAACACCACCCCAAGCATGACCCCCTACACTGCCCGAAGAACACTGCACTGCCCTAAACCCTGAATCACCACCCCGAGCACAACCCCCTACACTGCCCGAACACCACTGCCCTGCCCTAAACCCTGAAACAACAAACCCCAGCATGACCCCGTACACTGCCCGAACACCACTGCACTGCCCTAAACCCTGAAACACCACCCCCAGCAAGACCCCCTACACTGCCCGAACACCACTGCACTGCCCTAAACCCTGAAACACCACCCCCCGCAAGACCCCGTACACTGCCTGAACACCACTGCCCTAAACCCCAAAACATCACCCCCAGCACAACCCCCTACACTGCCCGAACATCACTGCCCTAAACCCTGAAACACCATCCCCAGCACGACACCCTACACTGCCCGAACACCATGGCACTGCCCTAAATCCTGAAACACCAGCCCCAGAATGACCCCCTACACTGCCCAAACACCACTGCCCTAAAGCCTGAAACACCACCCCCAGCATGACCCCCTACACTGCCCGAACACCACTGCACTGCCCTAATCCCTGAAACAGCACCCCCTGAACGACCCCCTACACTGCCCGAACACCACTGCACTGCCCTATACCCTGAAACATCACCCCCTGCACGACCCCTACACTGCCCAAACACCACTGCACTGCCCTATACCTTAAAACACCACCCCCAGCACGACCCCCTACACTGCGCGAACACCACTGCTTTGCCCAAAGCCCTGAAACACCAGTCCCAGCACGACCCCCTACATTGCCCGAACAACACTGCACTAAACCCTGAAACACCACACTCCAACAAGACCCACTACACTGCCCGAACACCACTGCACTGCCCTAAACCCTAAAACACCAGCCCCAGCACGACCCCCTACACTTCCCGAATACCACTGCACTACCCTAAACCTTGAAACACCACCCCCAGCACAACCCCCTACACTGCCCGAACACCACTGCCCTAAAGCCTGAAACACCAGCCCCAGCACGACCCCCTACACTTCCCGAATACCACTGCACTACCCTAAACCTTGAAACACCACCCCCAGCACGACCCCCTACACTGCCCGAACACCACTGCCCTAAAGCCTGAAACACCACCCCCAGCATGATCCCCTACACTGTCCGAACACCACTGCACTGCCCTAAACCCTGAAACACCACCCCCTGCAAGACCCCCTATACTGCACGAACACCACTGCCCTAAACCCTGAAACACCACCCCCTGCAAGACCCCCTACACTGTCCGAACACCACTGCCCTGCCCTAAACCCTGAAACACCACCCCCTGCACGACCCCCTACACTGCCCGAACACCACTGCCCTAACCACTGAAACACCACCCCCTGCACGACCCCTACACTTCCCGAACACCACTGCTCTGCCGTATACCCTGAAACACCACCCTCAGCACGACCCCCTACACTGCCCGAACACCACTGCACTGCCCTAAACCCTGAAACACCACCCCCAGCACGACGCCGTACACTGCCCGAGCACCACTGCACTGCCATAAACCCTGAAGCACCACCCCTAGCATGACCCCCTAAACTGCCCGAACACCACTGCAATGCCTTAAACCCTGAAAGACCATCCCAAGCACGACCCCCTACACTGCCCGAACACCACTGCCCTAAACCCCAAAACACCACCCCAGCACGACCCCCTACACTGCCCGAACACCACTGCCCGAAGCCCCAGCACAACCCCCCTACACTGCCCGAACAGCACTGAACTGCCGTAAACCCTGAAACACCACCCCCAGCAAGACCCCCTACACTGCCCTAAACCCTGAAACACCACCCCAAGCATGACCCCCTACACTGCCCGAACAACACTGCACTGCCCTAAACCTTGAATCACCACCCCCAGCACGACCCCCTACACTGCCCGAACACCACTGCCCTGCCCTAAACCCTGAAACACCACCCCCAGCACGACCCCATACACTGTCCGTACACCACTGCACTGCCCTAAACCCTGAAACACCACCCCAAGCAAGACCCCCTACACTGCCCGAACACCACTGCACTGCCCTAAACCCTGAAACACCACCCCCAGCAAGACCCCATACACTGCCTGAACACCACTGCCCTTAACCCCAAAACATCACCCCCAGCACGACCCCCTACACTGCCCGAACATCACTGCGCTAAACCCTGAAACACCAACCCCAGCACGATCCCCTACACTGCCCGAACACCACTGCACTGCCCTAAACCCTGAAACACCAGCCCCAGCACAACCCCCTACACTGCCCGAACACCACTGCACTGCCCTAAACCCTGAAACACCAGCCCCAGCACGACACCCTACACTGCCCGAACACCACTGCACTGCCCTAAACCCTGAAACACCAGCCCCAGCAAAACCCCCTACCCTGCCCAAACACCACTGCCCTAAAGCCTGAAACACCACCCCCACCATGACCCCCTACACTGCCCGAACACCACTGCACTGCCCTAAACCCTAAAACACTACCCCCAGCAAGACCCCCTACACTGCCCGAACACCACTGCCCTAAAGCCTGAAACATCACCCCCAGCAAGACCCCCCTACACTGCCTGAACACCACTGCCCTAAACCCTGAAACACCAGCCCCAGCACAACCCCCTACACTGCCCGAATACCACTGCACTGTCCTAAACCATGAAACACCACCCCAGCAAGACCCTCTACACTGCCGAAACACCACTGCACTGCCCTAAACCCTGAAACACCAGCTTCAGCTCGACCCCCTACACTGCCCGAACACCACTGCACTGCCCTAAACCCTAAAACACTACCCCAGCACGACCCTCTACACTGCCCAAACACCGGTGCACTGTCCTAAACCCTGAAACACCACCCCCAGCACGACCCCCTAAACTGGACGAACACCACTGCTCTGTCCTAAACCCTGAAACACCAGCCCCAGCACGACCCCTACACTGCCCAAACACCACTGCACTGCCCTAAACCCTGAAACACCACCCCCAGCAAGACCCCCTACACTGCCCGAACACCACTGCCCTAAACCCCAAAACACCACTCCAGCATGACCCCCTACACTGCCCGAATACCACTGCCCTAAACCCCGAAACACCAGCCCCAGCATGACCCCCCTACACTGCCCGAACACCACTGCACTGCCCTAAACCCTGAAACACCACCCCCATCACGACCCCCTACACTACCCGAACACCACTGCACTGCCCTAAACCCTAAAACACCACCCCCAGCACGACCCCCTACACTGCCTGAACACCACTGCACTGCCGTAAACCCTGAAACACAACCACCAGCAAGACCCTCTACAGTGCCCGAACACCACTGCACTGCCCTAAACCCTGAAACACCACCCCCAGCAAGACCCCCTACACTGCCCTAAACCCTGAAACACCACCACAAGCATGACCCCCTACACTGCCCGACCACCACTGCTCTGCCCTAAACCCTGATACACCAGCCCCAGCATGACCCCTACACTGCCTGAACACCACTGCACTAAACCCTAAAAACACCAACCCCAGCACTGCCCGAACACCACTGCACTACTCTAAACTCTGAAACACCAGCCCCAGCACGATCCCCTAACCTGCCCGAACACCACTGCACTGCCCTAAACCCTAAAACACCAGCCCCAGCTCTACCCCCTTCACTGCCCGAACACCACTGCACTGCCCTAAACCCTGAAAAACCACCCCAGGACGACCCCCTACACTGTCTGAACACCACTGCACTGCACTAAACCCTAAAACACCAATCCAGCATGACCCCCTACACTGCCCGAACACCACTGCACTCCCCTAAACCCTAAAACACCACCCCCAGCATGACCCCTACACTGCCCAAACACCACTGCTCTGCCCTAAACCCTGAAACACCAGCCCCAGCATGACCCCCTACTCTGCCCGAAAACCACTGCTCTGCCCTAAACCCTGATACACCAGCCCAAGCACGACCTCTAAACTGCCCAAACACAACTGCTCTGACCTAAACCCTGAAACACCAGCCCCAGCACGACCCCTACACTGCCCGAACACCACTGCCCTAAACCCTGAAACAGCAGCCTCAGCACGGCCCCCTACACTGCCCTAACACCACTGCACTGCCCTAAACCCTGAAACACCAGCCCCAGCACGACCCCCTACACTGCCCGAACACCACTGCACTGCCCTAAACCCTGAAACACCAGCCCCAGCACGACCCCCTACACTGCCCGAACACCACTGCACTGCCTTAAACCCTGACACATCAGCCCCAGCACGACTCCCTACACTGTCCAAACACCACTGCACTGCCCTAAACCCTGAAACACCACCCCAGGAAGACCTCCTACACTGCCCGAAACCCTGAAACATCACCCCCAGCACGACCCCCTACACTGCCCGAACACCACTGCACTGCTCTAAACCCTGAAACACCAGCCCCAGCACGACCCCCTACACTGCCCGAACACCACTGCTCTGCCCTAAACCCTGAAACACCACCCCAAGCATGACCCCCTACACTGCCCGAACAACACTGCACTGCCCTAAACCCTGAATCACCCCCCGAGCATGACCCCCTACACTGCCCGAACACCACTCCCTGCCCTAAACCCTGAAACACCTGCCCCAGCAAGACCTCCTACACTGCCCGAACACCACTGTCCAAAACCCTGAAACATCACCCCCAGCATGACCCCCTACACTGCCCGAACACCACTGCACTGCCCTAAACCCTGAAACAGCAGCCCCAGCATGACCCCCTACACTGCCCGAACACCACTGCACTGCCCTAAACCCTGAAAGACCACCCCCAGCATGACCCCCTACACTGCTCGAACACCACTGCACTGCCCTAAACCCTGAAACACCACCCCCAGCAAGACCCCCTACACTGCCCTAAACCCTGAAACACCACCCCAAGCATGACCCCGTACACTGCCCAAACAACACTGCACTGCCCTAAACCCTAAATCACCACCCCGAGCATGACCCCCTACACTGCCCGAACACCACTGCCCTGCCCTAAACCCTGAAACACCAACCCCAGCAAGACCCCGTACACTGCCTGAACACCACTGGTCTAAACCCCGAAACATCACCCCCAGCACGACCTTCTACACTGCCCGAACATCACTGCCCTAAACCCCGAAACATCACCCCCAGCATGACCCCCTACACTGCCCGAACACCACTGCACTGCCCTAAACCCTGAAACACCACCCCCAGCAAGTCCCCCTACACTGCCTGAACACCACTGCACTGCCCTAAACCCTGAAACATCACCCCTAGCAAGACCCCGTACACTGCCTGAACACCACTGCCCTAAACCCCGAAACATCACCCCCAGCACGACCCCCTACACTGCCCGAACATCACTGCCCCAAACCCCGAAACATCACCCCCAGCACGACCCCCTACACTGCCCGAACATCACTGCCCTAAACCCTGAAACACCAGCCCCAACATGACCCCTACACTGCCTGAACACCACTGCACTAAACCCTGAAACACCAACCCCAGCACTGCCCGAACACCACTGCACTACTCTAAACCCTGAAACACCAGCCCCAGCACAATGCCCTAACCTGCCCGAACACCACTGCACTGCCCTAAACCCTGAAACACCAGCCCCTGCATGACCCCTACTCTGCCCACACACTACTGCTCTGCCCTAAACCCTGAAACACCAGCCCCAGAACGACCCCTTACAACTGCCCGAACACCGCTGCTCTGCCCTAAACCCTGAAACACCAGCCCCAGCACGACCCCTACACTGCCCGAAAACCACTTCACTGCCCTAAACGCTGAAACACCAGCCCCAGCACGACCCCCTACACTGCCCGAACACCACTGCACTGCCCTAAACCCTGAAACACCAGCCCCAACACAACCCCCTACCCTGCCCAAACACCACTGCCCTAAAGCCTGAAACACCACCCCCACCATGACCCCCTACACTGCCCGAACACCACTGCACTGCCCTAAACCCTGAAACACTACCCCCAGCAAGACCCCCTACACTGCCCGAACACCACTGCCCTAAAGCCTGAAACATCACCCCCAGCAAGACCCCCCTACACTGCCCAAACACCACTGCCCTAAACCCTGAAACACTAGCCCCAGCACAACCCTCTACACTGCCCGAACACCACGGCACTGCCCTAAACCCTGAAACACCAGCCCCAGCACGACCCCTACACTGCCCGAACACCACTGCACTGCCCTAAACCCTGAAACACCAGCCCCAGCACGACCCCCTACACTGCCCGATCACCACTGCACTGTCCTAAACCCTAAAACACTACCCCAGCATGACCCCCTACACTGCCCGAATACCACTGCACTGTCCTAAACCCTGAAACACCACCCCCAGCAAGACCCTCTACACTGCCGAAACACCACTGCGCTCCCCTAAACCCTGAAACACCAGCCTCTGCTTGACCCCCTACACTGTCCGAACACCACTGCACTGCCCTAAACCCTGAAACACCACCCCAGCACGAACCCCTACACTGCCCGAACACCACTGCACTGCTCTAAACCCTAAAACACTACCCCAGCACGACCCTCTACACTACCCAAACACCGGTGCACTGTCCTAAACCCTGAAACACCACCCCCAGCACAACCCCCTAAACTGGACGAACACCACTGCTCTGCCCTAAACCCTGAAACACCAGCCCCAGCACGACCCCTACACTGCCCGAACACCACTGCACTGCCTTAAACCCTGAAACACCACCCCCAGCAAGACCCCCTACACTGCCCGAACACCACTGCCCTAAACCCCGAAACACCACCCCAGCATGACCCCCTACACTGCCCGAACACCACTGCCCTAAACCCCGAAACACTAGCCCCAGCATGACCCCCCTACACTGCCCGAACACCACTGCACTGCCCTAAACCCTGAAACACCACCCCCAGCACGACCCCCTACACTGATCGAACACAACTGCACTGCACTATACGCTGAAACACCACCCCCTGCACTACTATACCCTGAAACACCACCCCCTGCACTACCCCTACACTGCCCGAACACCACTGCCCTGCCCTACACCCTGAAACACAACCCCCAGCACGACCCCCTACACTGCGCGAACAGCACTGCTTTGCCCTAAACCCTGAAACACCAGTCCCAGCACGACCTCCTACATTGCCCGAACAACACTGCACTGTGTCGGTGGATGTCTGTATGCGCTGGAGTCTTTTCTGTAGTTTGGCTGTGGTTCCGGCGTAGAGGGTGTTTCCGTAGTCCAGTCGGCTGGTGATGAGTGCCTGGGTGACCGTCTTCCTGGTTTCGGTGGGGATCCAACGGAAGATCTTACGGAGCATGCGCAGGGTGTTAAAGCATGATGAAGAGACAGCGTTGACTTGTCTGGTCATCGAGAGGGAGGAGTCCAGGATGAAGCCCAGGTTGCGTGCGTGGTCCGTTGGCTTGGGAGTGGTGCCTAGGGCAGGGGGCCACCAGGAGTCGTCCCAAGCGGAGGGGGCTGATCCCAGGATGAGGACTTCCGTCTTGTCTGAGTTCAGTTTCAAGTGACTGTTCTTCATCCACTCAGCGACGTCTTTCATCCCTTCGTGTAGGCTGGCTCTGGCGGTGGCGGGGTCGTTGATGAGGGAGAGGATCAGCTGGGTGTCGTCGGCGTAGGAGATGATGTTGAGGGTGTGTTGGCGTGCGATGGCTGCGAGAGGGCTCATGTAGACGTTGAAGAGGGTCGGGCTGAGTGATGATCCTTGCGGTACGCCGCAGATGACTTCAGTGGCCTTGGATCTGAACGGGGGAGGCAGACTCTCTGGGTGCTGCCGGCGAGGAACGAGATGATCCACTCCAGTGCCTTCTCTCGGATGCCCACATCGCTGAGGCGCTGTACTAGGGTGCGGTGGCAGACAGTGTTGAACGCCGCGGAGAGGTCCAACAGGATGAGGGCCGCTGTTTCCCCGTTGTCGAGCAGGGATCTGATGTCATCGGTGGCTGCGATCAGGGCGGTCTCGGTGCTGTGGTTGGCTCAGAAACCGGACTGCGAGGGGTCGAGGGAGCCGTTCATCTCAAGGAATGCGGTGAGCTGTCTGTTGACTGTCTTCTCGATGACTTTGGCAGGGAAAGGGAGGAGCGAGATGGGGCGGAAGTTCTTGAGGTCGGTGGGGTCCGCTGTTGGTTTCTTCAGTAGGGCGCTGAGCTCTGCGTGCTTCCAGCTCTCTGGGAAGGTGGCAGTGGTGAAGGAGACGTTGATGATGTCCCGGAGTTGGGGCGCGATGATGGAGTCGGCTTTGTTGAATACGTGGTGGGGGCAGGGGTCGGTAGGTGATCCGGAGTGGATGGTGTTCATCGTGCGGGTGGTGTCTTCGGTGCTGACCGGGGTCCAGTTGCAGATGGTGGTGGTGGGGGTTGTTGGTTCGGTGGTAGGTTGCGTGGTTGGTGCACCGAAGCTGTTGTGAATGTCGGCGATCTTGCGGTTGAAGAATGAGGCGAGTGAGTCGCAGAGGTCTTGCGAGGGGGTGATGTAGTTGTTTCCGGAGCTGGGGTTGGAGAGCTCGTTGACGATGCTGAAGAGCTCCTTGCTGTTGTGGGTGTTGTTTTCCAGTCGTTCTTTGAATGTAGATCTTTTGGTGGTGCGGATCAGCTGGTGGTGTACGCGCGTGGCGTTCTTGAAGGCCGTCATGTTTTCTGTGGTCTGGTTATGGCGCCAGGCTTTCTCGAGGGTGCGGCAGTTCTTCTTGGAGTTTTTGAGTTCGTTGGTGAACCAAGGGGTTTTCTTGCTGCCGGGTCTGCAGGGAGGGGTCTTCAGTTGTGCGAGGTCATCAGCGCAGTCGGTGAGCCACTGTGTGAAGCTGCGGGCTGCTACGTCGGGGTTTGTTTCGATGGCGGGAGGGTTCCGTCTGAGGGAGGTGGTGAGCTGGTCGGCGGTGATCTTGCTCCAGCTTCTGCGGGGAACCTGTTGAGGGTGGTTGTGGGTCGTGGTTCGCCCGAAGTTGAAGTGGACGCAGCTGTGGTCTGTCCAGTGTAGTCCGGTGGTGTGGCTGAAGGAGATGTGCTTGCTGGAGGAGAAGATGGGGTCAAGCGTGTGGCCGGCATTGTGGGTGGGGGTGTTCACCAGTTGCTTGAGTCCGAGGTTGGCGAGGTTGTCCAGCAGGGAGGTGGTGTTGCTGTCGTTGTTTTCCAGGTGGAAGTTGAGGTCCCCTAGAAGGATGTAGTCTGCGGAGGTAAGGGCGTGCGGGCTGACGAAGTCTGCGATGGTTTCGCTGACTTGTGTGTGTGGTCCCGGGGGTCTGTAGACGAGGGTGGCTCTGAGGGTGGTCTTGGGGTCAGTGTGTATCTGGAAGTGGAGGTGTTCGGCGGCAGTGAGGGTGTCGTCGGAGTTGGTCGTGATTCGGATGGTGTTTCTGTGGACGATGGCAAGGCCTCGTCCGGCTCGGTTGACGCGGTCCTTTCGGGCGATCTTATAGCACCGGGATGGCTATGGCGACGTCGGGAGCTGAGGAGGTGTTCATCCAGGTTTCTGTGAGGAAGGCGACGTCTGGTGATGTTGTGTCGAGAAGGTTCCAGAGTTCGACGGCGTGCCTGTGGACGGAGCGGGTGTTGAGCAAGATGCACTTGAGGTGATCGTAGCTGGGGCCTGGCTTGGTGGGTGCGGTGTAGGATCGGGGGCAGGTGAAGTTGCAGGCGTGGCAGGTGAAAGCTCCGTGGGTGCGTTTTGGGTTGGCTTGGTAGCAGGCTGGCTGTCGGCCGGTGTTGAGTGCGTGGAGGGTGGCGGCGTCATATCTCTGTAGGGTTGGCTGGCTCCGGCGAGGTCCAGGGGTCCTGGCGCTGGGCGCGTGCCGGCCGCGGACGGGCGCGAACGGGCTTGCCTTAGGCGCGCCTTCGGTGCGCCAGCGGCGCGCGCGCGTGCGCTGCGCGGCTGCTGCGCGGCCTCCATATGAGGGGGAGAGGGAGGGAGGAGCAGCTGGGAGGTGGGAGCGGGGCGGCCAATGGGATGCAAGGGGGCGGGGCAACCAGGACGCGGCGGCAGGAACGAGTGGCGAGGAGAGTAACGAGGCACAAACAAGGGTACAGAAGTAAAAGGGGGGCAAAATTCAGGGCACAAGATGCAAAGGAGGACCCAGGCACTCGGGATACAAAAAGCAAAAAAGGACACAGGCACTCAGGATACAAAAGGCAAAAAGGCAGAGGCAGTCAGGGCACGGAAGAGAGCGTGGTGGGGGAAGGCACAGAGACGGCAGTAAAATTACCAAGCAGAGGGCTAGTGCGAGCGGTAGCGAGAATGCAGGTCACACTGGGGGCTGCGTGGCGGTGAGGGGAGCGACCTGCCTGGGAAACAGGGTCAGAGGTCGCCTGACCCGCTACACTGCCCGAACACCACTGCACTGCCCTAAACCCTGAAACACCACCCCCAGCACGACCCCCTACACTACCCTAACACCACTGCACTGCCCTAAACCCTAAAACACCACCCACAGCACGACCCCCTACACTGCTCGAACACCACTGCACTGCCCTAAACCCTGAAACACCACCCCCAGCAAGACCCCCTACACTGCCCTAAACCCTGAAACACCACCCCAAGCATGACCCTGTACACTGCCCGAACAACACTGCACTGCGCTAAACCCTGAATCACCACCCCGAGCACGACCCCCTACACTGCCCGAACACCACTGCCCTGCCCTAAACCCTGAAACACCAACCCCAGCAAGACCCCGTACACTGCCTGAACACCACTGCCCTAAACCCCGAAACAACACGCCCAGCACGACCCCCTACATTGCCCGAACATCACTGCCCTAAACCCCGAAACATCACCCCCAGCACGACCCCCTACACTGCCCGAACACCACTGCACTGCCCTAAACACTGAAACACCACCCCCAGCAACACCCCCTACACTGCCCGAACACCACTGCACTGCCCTAAACCCTGAAACACCACCCCTAGCAAGACCCCGTACACTGCCTGAACACCACTGCCCTAAACCCCAAAACATCACCCCCAGCATGACCCCTACACTGCCCGAACATCACTGCCCTAAACCCCGAAACATCACCCCCAGCACGACCCCCTACACTGCCCGAACATCACTGCCCTAAACCCTGAAACAACAGCCCCAGCATGACCCCTACACTGCCTGAACACCACTGCACTAAGCCCTGAAACACCAACCCCAGCACTGCCCGAACACCACTGCACTACTCTAAACCCTGAAACACCAGCCCCAGCACGATCCCCTAACCTGCCCGAACACCACTGCACTGCCCTAAACCCTGAAACACCAGCCCCAGCACGACCCCCTACACTGCCCGAACACCACTGCACTGCCCTAAACCCTGAAAAACCACCCCAGGACGACCCCCTACACTGCCCGAACACCACTGCACTGCACTAAACCCTAAAACACCACCCCAGCATGACCCCCTACAATGCCCGAAAACCACTGCACTGCCCTAAACCCTAAAACACCACCCCAGCACGACCCCTACACTGCCCAAACACCACTGCTCTGCCCTAAACCCTGAAACACCAGTCCCAGCATGACCCCCTACACTGCCCGAACACCACTGCTCTGCCCTAAACATTGATACACCAGCCCCAGCACGACCCCTACACTGCCCGAACACCACTGCACTAAACCCTGAAACACCAACACCAGCACGACCCCCTACTCTGCCCGAACACCACTGCACTGCCCTAAACACTGAAACACCAGCCCCAGCACGACCCCTACACTGCCCAAACACCACTGCACTAAACCCTGAAACACCAACCCCAGCACGACCCCCTACACTGCCCGAACACCACTTCACTGCCCTAAACCCTGAAACACCAGCCCCTACACTGCCCGAACACCACTGCACTGCCTTAAACCCTGAAACAGCCCCAGCACGACCCCCTACACTGCCCGAACACCACTGCACTGCCCTAAACCCTGAAACACCAGCCCCAGCATGACCCCTACACTGCCCGAACACCACTGCACTAAACCCTGAAACACCAACCCCAGCACGACCCCCTACACTGCCCGAACACCACTTCACTGCCCTAAACCCTGAAACACCAGCCCCTACACTGCCCGAACACCACTGCACTGCCTTAAACCCTGAAACAGCCCCAGCACGACCCCCTACACTGCCCGAACACCACTGCACTGCCCTAAACCCTGAAACACCACCCCCAGCATGACCCACTACACTGCCCGAACACCACTGCACTGCCCTAAACCCTGAAACACCACCCTCTGCACGACTCCCTACACTGCCCGAACACCACTGCACTAAACCCTGAAACACCAACCCCAGCACGACCCCCTACACTGCCCGAACACCACTGCACTGCCCTAAACCCTGAAACACCAGCCCCAGCACGTCCCCCTTCACTGCCCGAACACCACTGCACTGCCCTAAACCCTGAAACAGCCCCAGCACGACCCCCTACACTGCCCGAATACCACTGCACTGCCCTAAACCCTGAAACACCACCCCCAGCACGACCCCCTACACTGCCCGAACAACACTGCACTGCCCTAAACCCTGAAACAGCAGCCTCAGCACGGCCCCCTACACTGCCCTAACACCACTGCACTGCCCTAAACCCTAAAACATCATCCCCAGCACGACCCCCTACACTACCCGAACACCACTGCACTGCCCTAAACCCTGAAACACCAGCCCCAGCACGTCCCCCTTCACTGCCCGAACACCACTGCACTGCCCTAAACCCTGAAACAGCCCCAGCACGACCCCCTACACTGCCCGAACACCACTGCACTGCCCTAAACCCTGAAACGCCACCCCCTGCACGACCCCCTACACTGCCCGAACACCACTCCACTGCCCTAAACCCTGAAACACCACCCTCTGCACGACTCCCTACACTGCCCGAACACCACTGCACTGCCCTAAACCCTGAAACACAAGCCCCAGCACGACCACTACACTGCCCAAACACCACTGCTCTGCCCTAAACCCTGAAACGCCACCCCCTGCATGACCCCCTACACTGCCCGAACACCACTCCACTGCCCTAAACCCTGAAACACCACCCTCTGCACGACTCCCTACACTGCCCGAACACCACTGCACTAAACCCTGAAACACCAATCCCAGCACGACCCCCTATACTGCCCGAACACCACTGCACTGCCCTAAACCCTGAAACAGCCCCAGAACGACCCCCTACACTGCCCAAACACCACTGCACTGCCCTAAACTCTGAAACACCACCCCCAGCACGACCCCCTACACTGCCCGAACAACACTGCACTGCCCTAAACCCTGAAACAGCAGCCTCAGCACGGCCCCCTACACTGCCCTAACACCACTGCACTGCCCTAAACCCTAAAACACCATCCCCAGCACGACCCCCTACACTACCCGAACACCACTGCACTACCCTAAACCATGAAACACCACCCCCATCATGACCCCCTACACTGCCCGAACACCACTGCACTGCCCTAAACCCTGAAACACCACCCCCTGCAAGACCCCCTACACTGCCCAAACACCACTGCCCTAAACCCTGAAACGCCACCCCCTGCACGACCCCCTACACTGCCCGAACACCACTCCACTGCCCTAAACCCTAAAACACCACCCTCTGAACGACTCCCTACACTGCCCGAACAACACTGCACTGCCCTATACCCTGAAACACCACCCCCAGCGCGACCCTCTACACTGCGCGAACACCACTGGTTTGCCCTAAACCCTGTAACACCACCCCCAGCATGACCCCTACTCTGCCCACACACTACTGCTCTGCCCTAATTCCTGAAACACCACCCCCAGCATGACCCCTACTCTGCCCACACACTACTGCTCTGCCCTAAACCCTGAAACACCAGCCCCAGCACGACCCCTTACACTGCCCGAACACCACTGCTCTGCCCTAAACCCTGAAACACCAGCCCCAGCACAACCCCCTACCCTGCACAAACACCACTGCCCTAAAGCCTGACACACCACCCCCACCATGACACCCTACACTGCCCGAACACCACTGCACTGCCCTAAACCCTGAAACACTACCCCCAGCAAGACCCCCTACACTGCCCGAACACCACTGCCCTAAAGCTTGAAACATCACCCCCAGCATGACCCTCCTACACTGCACGAACACCACTGCCCTAAACCCTGAAACACCAGCCCCAGCACAACCCCCTACACTGCCCGAGCACCACTGCACTGCCCTAAACCCTGAAACACCAGCCCCAGCACGACCCCTACACTGCCTGAACACCACTGCACTTCCCTAAACCCTGAAACACCAGCCCAAGCCCGACCCCCTACACTGCCCAAACACCACTGCACTGTCCTAAACCCTAATACACTACCCCAGCATGACCCCCTACACTGCCCGAATACCACTGCACTGTCCTAAACCCTGAAACACCACCCCAGCAAGACCCTCTACACTGCCGAAACACCACTGCACTGCCCTAAACCCTGAAACACCAGCCTCAGCACGACCCCCTACACTGTCCGAACACCACTGCACTGCCCTAAACCCTGAAACACCACCCCAGCATGAACCCCTACACTGCCCGAACACCACTGCACTGCCCTACACCCTAAAACACTACCCCAGCACGACCTTCTACACTGCCCAAACACCGGTGCACTGTCCTAAACCCTGAAACACCACCCCCAGCACGACCTCCTAAACTGGACGAACACCACTGCTCTGCCCTAAACCCTGAAACACCAGCCCCAGCACGACCCCCTACACTGCCCGAACACCACTGCACTGCCCTAAACCCTGAAACACCAGCCCCAGCACGTCCCCCTTCACTGCCCGAACACCACTGCACTGCCCTAAACCCTGAAACAGCCCCAGCACGACCCCCTACACTGCCCGAACACCACTGCACTGCCCTAAACCCTGAAACACCACCCCCAGCACGACCCCCTACACTGCCCGAACAACACTGCACTGCCCTAAACCCTGAAACAGCAGCCTCAGCACTGCCCCCTACACTGCCCTAACACCACTGCACTGCCCTAAACCCTAAAACACCATCCCCAGCACGACCCCCTACACTGCCCGAACACCACTGCACTGCCCTAAACCCTGAAACACCAGCCCCAGCACGTCCCCCTTCACTGCCCGAACACCACTGCACTGCCCTAAACCCTGAAACAGCCCCAGCACGACCCCCTACACTGCCCGAACACCACTGCACTGCCCTAAACCCTGAAACGCCACCCCCTGCACGACCCCCTACACTGCCCGAACACCACTCCACTGCCCTAAACCCTGAAACACCACCCTCTGCACGACTCCCTACACTGCCCGAACACCACTGCACTAAACCCTGAAACACCAACCCCAGCACGACCCCCTATACTGCCCAAACACCACTGCACTGCCCTAAACCCTGAAACACAAGCCCCAGCACGACCCCTACACTGCCCAAACACCACTGCTCTGCCCTAAACCCTGAAACGCCACCCCCTGCACGACCCCCTACACTGCCCGAACACCACTCCACTGCCCTAAACCCTGAAACACCACCCTCTGCACGACTCCCTACACTGCCCGAACACCACTGCACTAAACCCTGAAACACCATCCCCAGCACGACCCCCTACACTACCCGAACACCACTGCACTACCCTAAACCTTGAAACACCACCCCCATTATGACCCCCTACACTGCCCGAACACCACTGCACTGCCCTAAACCCTGAAACACCACCCCCTGCAAGACCCCCTACACTGCCCAAACACCACTGCCCTAAACCCTGAAACGCCACCCCCTGCACGACCCCCTACACTGCCCGAACACCACTCCACTGCCCTAAACCCTGAAACACCACCCTCTGCACGACTCCCTACACTGCTCGAACACCACTGCACTGCCCTATACCCTGAAACACCACCCCCAGCGCGACCCTCTACACTGCGCGAACACCACTGGTTTGCCCTAAACCCTGTAACACCACCCCCAGCATGACCCCTACTCTGCCCACACACTACTGCTCTGCCCTAATTCCTGAAACACCACCCCCAGCATGACCCCTACTCTGCCCACACACTACTGCTCTGCCCTAAACCCTGAAACACCAGCCCCAGCACGACCCCTTACACTGCCCGAACACCACTGCTCTGCCCTAAACCCTGAAACACCAGCCCCAGCACAACCCCCTACCCTGCACAAACACCACTGCCCTAAAGCCTGACACACCACCCCCACCATGACACCCTACACTGCCCGAACACCACTGCACTGCCCTAAACCCTGAAACACTACCCCCAGCAAGACCCCCTACACTGCCCGAACACCACTGCCCTAAAGCTTGAAACATCACCCCCAGCATGACCCTCCTACACTGCACGAACACCACTGCCCTAAACCCTGAAACACCAGCCCCAGCACAACCCCCTACACTGCCCGAGCACCACTGCACTGCCCTAAACCCTGAAACACCAGCCCCAGCACGACCCCTACACTGCCCGAACACCACTGCACTGCCCTAAACCCTGAAACACCAGCCCAAGCCCGACCCCCTACACTGCCCAAACACCACTGCACTGTCCTAAACCCTAATACACTACCCCAGCATGACCCCCTACACTGCCCGAATACCACTGCACTGTCCTAAACCCTGAAACACCACCCCAGCAAGACCCTCTACACTGCCGAAACACCACTGCACTGCCCTAAACCCTGAAACACCAGCCTCAGCTCGACCCCCTACACTGTCCGAACACCACTGCACTGCCCTAAACCCTGAAACACCACCCCAGCATGAACCCCTACACTGCCCGAACACCACTGCACTGCCCTACACCCTAAAACACTACCCCAGCACGACCTTCTACACTGCCCAAACACCGGTGCACTGTCCTAAACCCTGAAACACCACCCCCAGCACGACCTCCTAAACTGGACGAACACCACTGCTCTGCCCTAAACCCTGAAACACCAGCCCCAGCACGACCCCTACACTGCCCGAACACCACTGCACTGCCCTAAACCCTGAAATACCACCCCCAGCAAGACCCCCTACACTGCCCGAACACCACTGCCCTAAACCCCGAAATACCACCCCAGCATGACCCCCTACACTGCCCGAACACCACTGCCCTAAACCCCAAAACACCAGCCCCAGCATGACCCCCCTACACTGCCCGAACATCACTGCACTGCACTAAATCCTGAAACACCACCCCCAGCACGACCCCCTACACTGCCCGAACACCACTGCACTGCCGTAAACCCTGAAACACCACCCCCAGCAAGACCCCCTACAGTGCCCGAACACCACTGCACTGCCCTAAACCCTGAAACACCACCCCCAGCAAGACCCCCTACACTGCCCTAAACCCTGAAACACCACCCCAAGCATGACCCCCTACACTGCCCGAACAACACTGCACTGCCCTAAACCCTGAATCACCACCCCGAGCACGACCCCCTACACTGCCCGAACACCACTGCCCTGCCCTAAACCCTGAAACACCAACCCCAGCACGACCCCGTACACTGCCCGAACACCACTGCACTGCCCTAAACCCTGAAATACCACCCCCAGCAAGACCCCCTACACTGCCCGAACATCACTGCCCTAAACCCCGAAACATCACCCCCAGCACGACCCCCTACACTGCCCGAACATCACTGCCCTAAACCCCAAAACATCACCCCCAGCACGACCCCCTACACTGCCCGAACATCACTGCCCTAAACCCTGAAACACCAGCCACAGCATGACCCCTACACTGCCTGAACACCACTGCACTAAACCCTGAAACACCAACCCCAGCACTGCCCGAACACCACTGCACTACTCTAAACCCTGAAACACCAGCCCCAGCACGATCCCCTAACCTGCCCGAACACCACTGCACTGCCCTAAACCCTGAAACACCAGCCCCAGCACGACCCCCTACACTGCCCGAACACCACTGCACTGCCCTAAACCCTGAAAATCCACCCCAGGACGACCCCCTACACTGCCCGAACACCACTGCACTGCACTAAACCCTAAAACACCACCCCAGCATGACCCCCTACACTGCCTGAACACCACTGCACTGCCCTAAACCCTAAAACACCACCCCCTGCACGACCCCTACACTGCCCAAACACCACTGCTGTGCCCTAAACCCTGAAACGCCAGCCCCAGCATGACCCCCTACACTGCCCGAACACCACTGCTCTGCCCTAAACCCTGATACACCAGCCCCAGCACGACCCCTACACTGCCCGAACACCACTGCACTAAACCCTGAAACACCAACCCCAGCACGACCCCCTTCACTGCCCGAACACCACTGCACTGCCCTAAACCCTGAAACACCAGCCCCAGCACGACCCCTACACTGCCCAAACACCACTGATCTGCCCTAAACCCTGAAACACCAACCCCAGCACGACCCCCTACAGTGCCCGAACACCACTGCACTGCCCTAAACCCTGAAACACCACCCCCAGCAAGACCCCCTACACTGCCCTAAACCCTGAAACACCACCCCAAGCATGACCCCCTACACTGCCCGAACAACACTGCACTGCCCTAAACCCTGAATCACCACCCCGAGCACGACCCCCTACACTGCCTGAACACCACTGCCCTGCCCTAAACCCTGAAACACCAACCCCAGCACGACCCCGTACACTGCCCGAACACCACTGCACTGCCCTAAACCCTGAAATACCACCCCCAGCAAGACCCCCTACACTGCCCGAACACCACTGCACTGCCCTAAACCCTGAAACATCACCCCCAGCAAGACCCCGTACACTGCCTGAACACCACTGCCCTAAACCCCAAAACATCACCCCCAGCACGACCCCCTACACTGCCCGAACACCACTGCACTGCCGTAAACCCTGAAAAACCAGCCCCAGCACAACCCCCTACACTGCCCGAACACCTTGGCAATGCGCTAAATACTATAACACCAGCCCCAGAACGACCCCCTACACTGCCCGAACACCACTGCCCTAAAGCCTGAAACACCACCCCCAGCATGACCCCCTACACTGCCCGAACACCACTGCACTGCCCTAAACCCTGAAACAGCACCCCCTGCACGACCCCTTTACTGCCCGAACACCACTGCACTGCCCTATACTCTGAAACACCACCACCTGCACGACCCCTACACTGCCCGAACACCACTGCACTGCCCTATACCCTGAAACACCACCCCCAGCATGACGCCCTACACTTCCCGAATACCACTGCACTACCCTAAACCTTGAAACACCACCCCCAGCACGACCCCCTACACTGCCCGAACACCACTGCCCTAAAGCCTGAAACACCACCCCCAGCATGACCCCCTACACTGCCCGAACACCACTGCACTGCCCTAAACCCTAAAACATATATAATCAAGAAGAGAGCGAGGAAAAAAGAGTAACTTGTCCTCTTCCCCAGCAAGTATTTAAGAAACAAAATGGAGAAATTCTTTTGACAAGGTATCTTTAGGCACACTTTTTCTGTCGTTACCTCATGCGAAAAGTGAGTAGGAGAGTAAACAACTGTTGTAAAAAACCCCTCACCCACCTACCTAGTAGGTGGCATGCTTCATCATTGGGGCCCAACTGGATTACCTAGTGTAATCCAGCTGTGCTACGACGCCTGAATTACAGCGGAGCAGGTTGTTTGGTGAAGGGAAGTGACGTGCTATGTGTTATGAGTTATGTGTTATGAGTTATGTGTTATGAGTTAAAAATGTCTCTTAGGAATACCCTTTTGAAAAAATTTTAATAGAAGGGTCCTAGGACAAGAGTAAAAACACAATCGGGATAGTTATAAGGGTATGGTATGTACCCTAGTATCCCTGATATATAGGTCTACTAGTTTCAGCCTTTAAGATAGTTCTTTAGGCTTTCTTCAGGACCAAAAGTGCGTGGCCGAAAAAAAATATATATAGGCCACGTGGGGTGCAAGTATCAGCACACACCCTAAAGTGTGCTGTGAGTGTAGTGGGTTGTGATTGTTACTCACAAGACCTCTGATCGGCGTACCTGTAAATAAAAAGGTTAGTGAGTACCAGTACACAGTTGACTTTTCATGCATTTATATTATTAATGCATGCTCCTATTATTTGTAGTTTCATGCGGCATGTGGGCATGCATGAAGGTTTTACCACTGGTAATGGCTTGCGTGGCTACAATGTGCCCCGGTGATGCTACAGATAAAAGGGGGATCCATAAGTGCATGAGGGTAAGTGATAATAGCGCAACTAATTGGGCACATTGGTTTCATATTCACTATTGTCTATGGGTGTTTTTAACTGTTAGATTCTAGATGTAATTAGGTCTATGAGTCTGTGGCGCATGGTAGCAATCACATAAACCATATAGGACTAACTTTAGACAAACAGGTCAACATTAAACAAACAATTAGTTGTGATACATAGTTCTTTTTCTGTGAAAATCAGGTGAAAACAAACAAACAACACAGAAAAACAATGACTGACAATGGCGGTCTCACATTGACTCTGAGTAAGTTATACTTCTGAGATCCGATCGGTCTGCAGTATCCCAAGCTGACCCTATCAAATGAAGAGGTCGTAAGGATAACTGGATAGAAAAACGGGCATTAAAAATGCTCCGTTTCGCCGTGTGGCGGGGTTATTTGCAGAAAGTACTCACATTTGGCAGGGGAAAGCAGGTCATGTTCACCTAGGCAGCCGATCGGGTCCGCTTGTTTGGCCGCGTACAGGTATCTGTGCTTCCGTTAAGTAGGAAGCGGAAATGATCACAAGGTCACGTGTGGACCTTTGCTGGACCGCTAGTGTGTAGCGGTGCAAGTGCGGCGCATGCGTGGCAGGTCTGGGGTAACTGCTACTGCTTTGGTATCTGAATGCTGTGTAAGTATGCATTCAATATTAAGACAAAGCCGAGTATGCGTATGTGCAAGTTTATGATAGTGTAAAAAGGGGGTGGCACACGCTCTTTTAAATATCCGCTCATGTATAATGAGCGTGAAAGAATGAACTCGCATGCGTGTTGGTCTACTTGTGACTATGGATATCTCAATAAAGTTTGTAGAGTATGTAAAGTGATAGGCAGTTCGGTTATTTGGTTTAAATAATCACAATGCCATACATATTGTCATGTTAGTGTGCAGAGCAGTGTTTATAACTGAATTACGACCTGAAGACATTTTAAAGTCAGCGTGATCGACAGATTATTAAGAACAAATATCTTTGAGTGTTAGTGGGTATTATAAAAGGCATAATGCACAGCGTGCGGTGGATTACACAAAGGGGCGCATGATATTAGGTTTACTATTTTGGGGGAACTTTGATAAGTTTTTGACAAATTAGACCTAACAGAAGCTGGGCTTATCATGTTAGTGTGCAGAGCAGTGTTTATAACTGAATTACGACCTGAAGACATTTTATAGTCAGCGTGATCGACAGATTATTAAGAACAAATACCTTTGCGTGTCAGTGGGTATTATAAAAGGCATAATGCACAGTGTGCAGTGGCTTACAGAAAGGGGCGCATGATATTAGGTCTACTATTTTGGGAGAACTTTAAGAAGTTTTTGACAAATTAGACCTAACAGAAGCTGGGCTATATTAACTCATGTTGTACTCTGGAGGATCACTAGAGAGGGAGAAATGACCCCAAGACACATGAAAGGCGGATGACACGCCTTATATATATCTAAAGATAAATGCTTTCATATATATTGTTTCTTCTATATGTTCCTATTTATTCTAAATTTGGGCCCTTAAAGGCTTCAGCCACCTGGCTTCCATTAATGGTGGTCCATACTGTGTGGTAAAAGTTCTTGCTGTAGGGTATGGATGTAATTATGAGCATCGTATACTGTTCCAAGGCACGTTATCATTTAGCCCTGATGTGTGGGTGGAGAGTCTGTAAATCCAACGTTGTTCTTTCTCAAACAACCGTTCTTGGATATTGCCCATATTTGGCTCTAGTTGTTCTATGATTACCCAGGACATATCGTTGGTAGTGTGCCCCATAGTGAGGTAGTGATCTGTGAGTTTCGTGGTATTGCGTTTGCAGCGGATGTTACTGCGATGTTCGCAGATTCTGATTTTAATTTTTCTGCTGGTCATGCCAACATAGCGTAGTTGGCAGGGGCATGTTATCAGGTAGATCACATTCGCAGAGTTGCAGTTTGTGTGTTTTTTGATCGACCAAACTTTCCCTTCTTCCAGATGTAGGGTTTTAGTTGTCTGTGTGAGATCGCAAATGCTGCAGTTGCCACATGGGAAGTGGCCTGTCACTTCTGGTAGGCCCCATGCATTCCATACATTGTTTGGGGTGTTCATAGATCTTTTAGGACGAGTGGATACAAGACTGTCTTTGAGGTTGTGAGATCTCTTATAGGAGAACAGAGGTTTCTCCCATTGCAGTTTTCCTGAGGTCACAATTTTCCAATTGCTTTGAATTAGTCTGGCAACTTTGTTTGAAATGGAGTTGAAAGTAGTGACACAGGTGAGTGGTATAGTTGTGGTCATATCGGTTTTTGGTTCTAGCAGACTGTCCCGATTCTGGTTCCTTGCTCTTTTTTGTGCTTTTTGAATGATTTTGTTTGGGTATCCACGGTCCTTTAGTTTTTTTGTCAAGAGTTCTGATTGGGATTTGAACTCCCTTATTTCACTACAGTTACGGCGTAGTCTCAGATATTGCCCAAAGGGTAAGTTGTCTCTCAGGGGTCTTGGGTGAAAACTCTGGAAGTGTAGGAGGGAGTTTTTAGCTGTTGGTTTGAAATGTGTTTTTGTCATGAGGACCCCGTTCCGTGCTTCTATTTCTAGGTCCAGAAACGTGATGCTTTCACGGCTTGTTGTGTGTGTGAAACGCAAGTTGGGATCTAGTGTGTTGATCCAGTTCAAAAATTCGTTGAGTCTTTGTTCTTCGTTTGTCCATATCAAAAAGACATCATCAATGTATCTCTTATAAAATGTGATGTCTTTGTTGTATGGTGATTGTGGGTTCAAAATGTGATGATCCTCAAAGTTGGACACATACAGCCCGGCTACACTAGGGGCAAAAGTGCTCCCCATCGAAGTACCATATTGTTGTAAGAAGAGGGTACCTTCATATTCGAAAAAGTTGTCTTTTAGAGCCAATTCTGCGCATTCCATAATGAAGGATTTAGGTGTTTTGTAGTTCCATGTGGTTTTGTCTAGAAATGTGCGGATGACTTCTAGTGTGTCATCTTGAGGCAAGCTGGTATAAAGGCTCTCTATATCCATACTTACTAGAATAGATGTGGAGGGGTTAAATTGAAGATGGTTGATCTGATTGAGTAAGTCTTTTGTATCTTTCAAGTATGCAGGAGTGGATTGAACAAGAGGTTGCAAGAAAAAAATCACAAAAACGAGACAGAGGTTCTAGAAGTGAGCCTATTCCGGATACTATGGGTCTGCCTGGTGGTGGTGTTTTGTTTTTGTGAATCTTTGGGATTGTATAAAAGTAGGGTATTGCAGTACCTCCTGAGGTTAAAAAGGAAGATTCATGTTTGCTGATATAGCCATTGGTTTCTGCCTCATGTACCAAGATATTTATTTTTGTTTTCAGTTGGTCACTTGGGTCTTGTGCCAATATTTTGTAGTTCTTAGGGTCATCTAGGAGACGAACGCATTCCGTATGGTAGTCATTTTGGTTTTGAATAACTATTCCTCCTCCTTTATCTGTCGGTTTTATGATGATGTCTCTATTGTTTTTCAGACTTCTAATGGCAGTGAACTGTTTTGCACTGGTGTTGTAAAATACCTGTTCCTCATGAGTGTTTTCTATACCTTTATAGATCGTTTGTTCAAAGGCAATGAGTTCTACTGGAGTTGTGTGAGGAGGTGGGATAAATGTAGATTTTAATTTGAGGGTGGTGTCACCCATTTCTTCATTTTGCGTGTTGCTCTGTGATTGATTTTCAAAAAAAGCTTTCAATTTGAGTTTACGGAAGAATTCTGATAACTCACAGTGAAGTTTAAATTTGTCCAGTTTTGCTGTTGGTGAGAAGCCTAATCCTCTATTCAATACGTCTTCCTCATCTTCTGTGAGGGTATGGTCTGAAAGGTTTGTTATTAGGGTCTGCTTGCACTGGTTCCCGGTTGTGGTTCCTTTGACCTGCTGCATGTATTCGCACTCGGGTTCTCGTTGTCTTCCCAATGTACTTTTCGTGGTCGTCTGCCTCGTCCTCTCTGGCCTGATCCTAAAAAAGGAAACCGTTGGTTAGGATTGCCATATTGAGGCGGTGGTTGTTGAAAATGTGGGTTCCAGCCATAAAACATGGGTGGAGTCATGGGGGGAAAAGGCCCTTGATAGTTCGGTTGTCCTCCTTGGTATGTATTAGGCCATTGTTGTGGCCATTGTGTATTTCTTCCTCTTCCTCTGCCACGTTGTCTGTTTTTGTAATTCCTTTTGTCAGAACCGTAGCTCTCAGTACTTGTTCCGCTGCTAACTGAGGAACCCTCTTCCGATGATATGGAATGGGTTGATCTTGTTGGTGCTTTGTAGTCTGCATCTGAATATGGGTACGTTTTTACAAATGAGAATTTTTTTAGGTCTTTTTGAAATTGATGGATTTTTGATTGAGTAAGTTCTTCTTTATAGTCAGCTATTTCCTTGTTGACCTCCTCTAGTCTTTTTTTGTATGAGGTTAGCGTGGTCTTGAAATGCTGTTCTGTTGCTTGGATGTCAATCAAGATGGCGTCTGAAAGTCTTTTAGCTGTTTGTATTATCAGAATAATCCAGTCTCTGGTACAATGCCATGCGATCTGAGCCCAGTCCCTGCGAAATGCTGCGTCATCCAAAAAAATGCGCGGTGCATTTGTTACTATTAGGCCCTTTGGAGCTGTGTTGGATCGTAGGTATTCTGTTAGTATTACCCCGTGTAATATTGTTCTTATTCGTGTTCTTTTTTTCTCTGAAAGATTTTCCCAATCCGCACTTTGTGAGATGGTTTGAGCTACGTTGAAATCTGCCAGTAATGGTGATGCTGCTAGGATGTTACTGACATCCTCGTCTGTAAAAGTGAGTCCTGCGTTCTCGGCCATTGTGTCCCTGTGATTGTTGGAAGTTCTTTCCCGTGGGTCACCAAATAATACTTGAATAGAACTAGATGAAATGCCAGTTATTGGCAGAGAGTTGATTAGCTCTCACAGCTGCACGCTGTCATAGTATATATAATCAAGAAGAGAGCGAGGAAAAAAGAGTAACTTGTCCTCTTCCCCAGCAAGTATTTAAGAAACAAAATGGACAAATTCTTTTGACAAGGTATCTTTAGGCACACTTTTTCTGCCGTTACCTCATGCGAAAAGTGAGAAGGAGAGTAAACAACTGTTGTAAAAAAACCCTCACCCACCTACCTAGTAGGTGGCATGCTTCATCATTGGGGCCCAACTGGATTACATAGTGTAATCCAGCTGTGCTACGATGCCTGAATTACAGCGGAGCAGGTTGTTTGGTGAAGGGAAGTGACGTGCTATGTGTACAGTGATTATGAGTTAAAAATGTCTCTTAGGAATACCCTTTTGAACAAATTTTAATAGAAGGGTCCTAGGACAAGAGTAAAAACACAATCGGGATAGTTATAAGGGTATGGTATGTACCCTAGTATCCCTGATATATAGGTCTACTAGTTTCAGCCTTTAAGATAGTTCTTTAGGCTTTCTTCAGGACCAAAAGTGCATGGCCGAAAAAATATATATATAGGCCACGTGGGGTGCAAGTATCAGCACACACCCTAAAGTGTGCTGTGAGTGTAGTGGGTTGTGATTGTTACTCACAAGACCTCTGATCGGAATACCTGTAAATAAAAAGGTTAGTGAGTACCAGTACACAGTTGTCTTTTCATGCATTTATATTATTAATGCATGCTCCTATTATTTGTAGTTTCATGCGGCATGGTGGGCATGCATGAAGGTTTTACCACTGGTAATGGCTTGCGTGGCTACAATGTGCCCCGGTGATGCTACAGATAAAAGGGGGATCCATAAGTGCATGAGGGTAAGTGATAATAGCGCAACTAATTGGGCACATTGGTTTCATATTCACTATTGTCTATGGGTGTTTTTAACTGTTAGATTCTAGATGTAATTAGGTCTATGAGTCTGTGGCGCATGGTAGCAATCACATAAACCATATAGGACTAACTTTAGACAAACAGGTCAACATTAAACAAACAATTAGTTGTGACGCATAGTTCTTTTTCTGTGAAAATCATGTGAAAACAAACAAACAACACAGAAAAACAATGACTGACAATGGCGGTCTCACATTGACTCTGAGTAAGTTATACTTCTGAGATCCGATCGGTCTGCAGTATCCCAAGCTGACCCTATTAAATGAAGAGGTCGTAAGGATAACTGGATAGAAAAACGGGCATTAAAAATGCTCCGTTGCGCCGTGTGGCGGGGTTATTTGCAGAAAGTACTCACATTTGGCAGGGGAAAGCAGGTCATGTTCACCTAGGCAGCCGATCGGGTCCGCTTGTTTGGCCGCGTACAGGTATCTGTGCTTCCGTTAAGTAGGAAGCGGAAATGATCACAAGGTCACGTGTGGACCTTTGCTGGACCGCTAGTGCGTAGCGGTGCAAGTGCGGCGCACGCGTGGCAGGTCTGGGGTAACTGCTACTGGTTTGGTATCTGAATGCTGTGTAAGTATGCATTCAATATTAAGACAAAGCCAAGTATGCGTATGTGCAAGTTTATGATAGTGTAAAAAGGGGGTGGCACACGCTCTTTTAAATGTCCGCTCGTGTATAATGAGCGTGAAAGAATGAACGCGCATGCGTGTTGGTCTACTTGTGACTATGGATGTCTCAATAAAGTTTGTAGAGTATGTAAAGTGATAGGCAGTTTGGTTATTTGGTTTAAATAATCATAATGCCATACATATTGTCATGTTAGTGTGCAGAGCAGTGTTTATAACTGAATTACGACCTGAAGACATTTTAAAGTCAGCGTGATCGACAGATTATTAAGAACAAATATCTTTGAGTGTTAGTGGGTATTATAAAAGGCATAATGCACAGCGTGCGGTGGATTACACAAAGGGGCGCATGATATTAGGTTTACTATTTTGGGGGAACTTTGAGAAGTTTTTGACAAATTAGACCTAACAGAAGCTGGGCTTGTCATGTTAGTGTGCAGAGCAGTGTTTATAACTGAATTACGACCTGAAGACATTTTATAGTCAGCGTGATCGACAGATTATTAAGAACAAATACCTTTGCGTGTCAGTGGGTATTATAAAAGGCATAATGCACAGCGTGCGGTGGCTTACAGAAAGGGGCGCATGATATTAGGTTTACTATTTTGGGAGAACTTTAAGAAGTTTTTGACAAATTAGACCTAACAGAAGCTGGGCTATATTAACTCATGTTGCACTCTGGAGGATCACTAGAGAGGGAGAAATGACCCCAAGACACATGAAAGGTGGATGACACGCCTTATATATATCTAAAGATAAATGCTTTCATATATATTGTTTCTTCTATATGTTCTTATTTATTCTAAATTTGGGCCCTTAAAGGCTTCAGCCACCTGGCTTCCATTAATGGTGGTCCATACTGTGTTGTAAAAGTTCTTGCTGTAGGGTATGGATGTAATTATGAGCATCGTATACTGTTCCAAGGCACGTTATCATTTAGCCCTGATGTGTGGGTGGAGAGTCTGTAAATCCAACGTTGTTCTTTCTCGAACAACCGTTCTTGGATATTGCCCATATTTGGCTCTAGTTGTTCTATGATTACCCAGGACATATCCTGTATGAGTAATGTCTGAGTAATGTCGCTTGGCAGGTCTCAGAGATCCTTTCTTGGCCTCCAAGAAACTGGCTCCGTCAGATTCTCAGCTAGTGGGTGTAATAATATGGCAGGGGTGGTTGCAGTAGTGCTATCCGTGGAAAGGTGCTGCTCGCAGAGGCCAGGTCGCAAGACTGCCCGGCTCTCTACGTTTTGATTCTGGACAATCCACTTTGTGCTGCTTAAGGGCTGCGTAGGGAGCACCTGACGCAGACCGGATCAATGTGTACCAAGTACAGAACACGTTCCAAATATACCAGATATTGGGGTTGACACACTCGTGTCTTCTTATGCCCCTTAGTTCAGCTAGCGATATCGCCCTCCAATAGTCCTAGGTCCCAGTGGGGCGTTTTATACTTCTGGATCAACCTGTCCTCTCTCTCTCGGCTCCCGCCGACACCTAAGTAGCCTGATGGCAACTCGGATTGGAGCCCTGCCAGGGGACCCTGTGATATCATGAGTCATGACGCGATACGCTTGGGCGTACGCGTCCGATCACGTGGGTTCCGATAATAAAAGAAAGGGACACACGCACGTACGCCAGTCGGGCAGTGTTGCCAGATTGGGCTATTTCCCGCACAATTGGGTGACTTTTTTCCCAGTTGTGCGGGAAAAACCCATGCCTGGAGGGGGGCTACTTTTTGGGCTAGAATTAAAAGGGTGTGCGCAATTTTACTGGCCTGGCCGGGCGCCGACCGCGAGGAGTCCGTGGCGTTATGGTGGCAGTCACTATCAGTGGCAAATGAGAGCGCAGCGCGTGCTGAGAGACTGCTACTCATTGGAGGTCCGATCCTGGGCCTGCCTGTGCGCACATGATGACCCCGCCCACCCTAGAGCAGCAGCCAGCCAGCAGGCATGCATCATGACTATGACGGCGCACGTGATGTTGTGCAGAACGCTAACTAGTTACGTTTTGTACTGTTGGTGCACTCACTCTTATTTTGCACATGCGCGCTGCACCGCCGCATGCAGCACCACCCAGAGGGGTCACCTTGCTTTGTTGTTGTGTCAACTTGTGTGTGTGTGTGGGCACTGCGGGCCAATGTGGGGGTCCCCCAGGGCCGTCAATCCTGTAGCGCACGAAAGCGCTACCAATGACGGCCCTGGGTATCATTTTTTGGCCAGCCCCTGCGGTTCTCATATAATGCTGGGACTGAGTGACGTGAGTCACACAGTGAGCTCTTTCTTTCGGAGCGGCGCTCTGCTCAACGGTGGACACATGATCATCATCATTGTCATGAGGAGTCGAACGAATGTGGTGTCACTGCTGCTGCCGTCCACTGTGGTCCACTGGTCACCCAGGCCAAAGTCAGCAGGTGGCGGGCAGTGCCCGCAGGCAGCGCTCTCTGCGTAGCACAGGCTAGCCAGCCCAGTGACAGTGAGCTCAACCAGTCAACAGCACAGCCTGGAGTCACGCAGCACAGCAGCAGGCCGCCCGGCGGCGCCCGCAGTTGCTGAGTCCAGACTTCGTCGCCCGACCTCAGGTGAGTGAGAGTGAGTCAGAGGCGCAACTGGATCCAAATTTCGGGGGGGGGGGGGCTGAATCTTTCAGCAATAGGCAGAGTGGAGCTGCAGAGGCTCTTAGAAGTCACAGTGAGAACTGCTATTGTAGTTTAATTAAATGAAAAAATGACATAAATGTAGGTATTTCTGTTGGCTAATGCCTAGGTAGGATTAGGCCTAAACACAAGGATGCTCAGTTGGGCATCACCGACAAATGTCTTGCACTATGCTCATTATTACAGCAGTAGAGCGTATATAACTGATGTGAATATTTTGCAATAGTAAACAAATTTTACACATTCTGGAAGACTGGTTTAAATATTAGTGTTATGCATTCGCAAAAGACCTGGACTAGCCAAAGAAGGAGAACCCCTTTGAGCCCAGACAAGGATTTGCCGCTTCAGGTTCTGTTCTTTGACAGGTATACACAATATGTCTACTTATGAACGCTGCCTTCAGTTTGTCAGCTTGGAGCTCCCTGTTTGAGAGAGGATTATACAGTGTAGACCCCTTTGACCCCATCAATGTCAATAGCAGTCTTCCCTGTGGCGGATCACCATCTAGGTGAACATTGATAGTCGCTGCGAGATTGTTTGAAGGCATCAAAAGGCACCTGTGTTTCATGATCTTAATTATTTAAAAAGAAGTCTCATCAGCAAAGACTTTGGTCAATGGGCCAAGTTAATTAAATGGTTCCAGGCACATGCCGCAGTTACTTTGCTGATCTCAGAGGTACCGCCTCGAAGCAGGTGAGGATGCAACTGAAAACCAGAAAGCACCAAAAAGACTTGGATTTGGCACAAAGCATGCAAGCTACCAAAAATCAGCCTTAGTGTTCTAAAACAGATTCTGTATAGGTGATTTCACCTCCTCTAAAATAAAACAGCTAAACAAAAAAAAGCCAGAGCCCGTTAGTCTCTATGGGCAGACTGGTGACTGAGTTGTCTGTCATTGTATGTGCTGTATCTCTTCACGTGGATCCGGCGCACCTGGTCTCGAAGTTCCAGCCCTTCGTCCTCCTCGCTATGCGAAGCCTGGCTTCGACTGCGGCTGGTAGCCTCCAGTAGGGAGTTATCTGCTACTCGAGGACTCTCATCCAGCAGAACGTTCAGTGTTTCCTCATAGATTCGAGCTTCAGGAAACTCCACCTTAGTTTGCTTCTTTTCAGTGGCATAGACGATGGACGTGCAGCAGATCTCGGCCAGTTTCCTCCCTTGTCCATAGAACGACCAGCAGCAGATCTCATCCCCAATCACATCCTTAATGAACAGAACTCGCCCATTGAAGCTCAAGGAAAGCTTGTCGAAGAGCTCAATGTTCTTTAGCAAATGATCATCAGAGTTGCTAGTGTAGGAATATTTATTGTTGCTCCTATTATACAGTAACTTAACCACAGGCTTGGTAGACGATTCTATTAGTTTTTCTTCCTCCTTTGGAGATGTGATGATAGGGATATGACATACTGGACTATAAGTTTCTTTCTTGTCCTGTAAGGCTGCCTTGCACATCTCCACAAGGCCCTGGATCAGGTAATATTTTGCTTCTGCCATTAGTTCTTTGATCTCCTGTCCAGTGTTTGGAAGTGTAATAATGTCATCTCGCAAGTAGTTCAAAATGGTTCCGAAATGTTTTCCACAGCGATCTATAAGAATCCAACCTTCTTTGTTGGTCAGCACTTCCATTCTCCCACTGAACATAGCCTTCAGCATGGTGTCTTGTCTTGTAAGCACCTGCACAGTGGTGTAACACAAGTAACCACCGACGTTCAAGCGCACATAATTATTACCGAAGCTTCCAACCCCTTTCATGCTGCAGGATTTCGGCTTGGCACCGAAGTTTGGGCACAGGGCACTGAGACGTACCTCCAGACATGTCCCTCAGTAAATAGATGACAACTCTGTAAATAGAAGGCTTGATGTATGCCGCCGTGGTGGTTGCTCCACAGTGAAGCCAGATAACTCGGAGTGAGATCAAATGGGATGAAGCTCACAGAACACCTGTCGGTCCTTCTCTAGACTCTCATCAGTGAGAACTGGTCTAATTTGGGCTGGTTTTTGGGCTGAAACGGGTCTGATTTTGCTTATTTTGGGCTTATATTTGAGCGGCTTTGGGCTTGGGACGGGTCTAAAAATCTGGCAACACTGCAGTCAGGCTACGGCGGCCAACCCATCTAAAAGTACCTCGCTGGCTCCGTGTCTTCATTGCCCACGAGGCCTGGTGTCCCATCGGCCTGTGACCCCCTAACGAACCCCCTAACGAACCCCCAAGCGGTGTCGGAAGACACCACAGGACTCGTACTGCCCTCCACAGACCCTTTTTACATATCAATCGGCCCACAGGGTCTCGGGAGATACCGTAGCTCCCGAGCCTATCTCGCTGCAATCGCGGCCTACAAATCTGCCGCTCAGCCCAGGTCAGTCTCTTCTGGAGGGAGCACACAAAGCCTCTAACCTGTGCTGGGCTCTTCTCACGTAGCGCTCCACCCACCGGGTCTCGGGGGGAAGCCTCACCAGCTCCGTGGTTTTGGGCCAGTGGCATCTCCTCGCTGCGCTCGCAGCTCACCCGTCCTCCAACCTGCTCTGGGCCCTTCCCAAGGAGCACTCCACCCACAGGATCCCAGGGGATGCCTCTCTATCTCTGCACCGCTCAGGTCAGTCTCCTCAAGCAGGGGCGCGCGATTCCTCTAACCTTTACTGGGCGTCAGCAGGAGGGAAGTCCTCTTCCAGCTCAAGAGTCTCAAGCCCACGTTGCAGGCCCAACGTCCATCTGCCCTCATCAGCTACTCAAACTGCCGTTTCGATCCAGCAATATGGGCTGGAACGTACCACTGTGATCTAGGCTTGTCCCCCACAGTCGAAATAGCCAGCACAGGCTGCGATGTTGTAGCTAAATGACGATGGCGCCGGAGAGAAGCGTAGAAGCTCTCACTCGGCCGCGATCTTGGCCACACCCCCTCGGTATTTATCCTGCATTATATTTTAAAGACCTTAAAATTGTGAGAAATTTTGATGAAGCAGGCATGTATTAGCTTGAAATAAATTTCTCTTTTAGCCTTTCCATCAATCAGGTATGCTGACATTCTATAATCATACTAGTCGAACCCATACAGGGCAGTATATTAACCCATATGGGGCAGGTAATTGCACCAAGCACTTTTGGATCTTTTAGCAATTAGTATTGATTTTATGAAAATCTAACATTTTTGGTATAATGGATGAATTTTTGAAAGCCCCATAAAAGGGTAAGATACCGCATTTAGCATATTCAACTATATGGACTGTGCTCCTTGTATTGCTGCTAGATATGCTATATAAGCAATATGATTACATTGGTCAGCATAGTGAAGCACATATAGGGCAGGACATTGCACACAGCATTTTCGATTTAAAGTAATTGGTGTCTTTTTTATGGAAATTTTGTAATATTTGACAGCATAGGGTCATGACCATGCCGTTTAATGTATGCAAAGCCATACAGGGCAAGATATTGCACTTAGCACTTTAAAATACATGAAATATGTTTTATGTATTACTGCTATACAGGCCCGGTTCTAGCGGGTAGGCCGGGTGGGCCAGGCCCACCCAAACAGGAGCCTTGGCACTCGCAGTGAGGGCTTGAAGGCAGTCAGGTGTGTGTCAGCCGGGGCCGAGACAGTTTACCGGGCGCGCACACACACAGACAGTTTTTGAGATTATCGCAGCCGCACCCGAGTACTTCACAGGTCTTTAAAAGACCATTTACATGTTAATGAGGCTTTGTTTATTTTTTCACCCCTTCATCTCCACATGGCGAAAGGGACAAATCCTTTCTTTGACATAGGTAACCTTTGCCTACTGTCCTGCTGCGTGGATATTTCTTTTTCTATGCAGCGCAGGAGAAAATAAGTTTGTTTATTCCTATTCACCTTTCCTGACACCTGCAGCTGCTTATCACATCAGGCTGTGACACAAAGTTTGACTAATGGAGTAGGTAAGAGAATTTGTTACTATTTGTTTTTCGGTTTAAAATATGCACAGGCCCAGCAGGACACATACTTCCTGTGTGCTTCATTTAAACAGTTTTTATCATTATCATGGCCGATGCAGGACAACAATAAGACAATACAAAATGCCCAGATAATGCTGGTGATTAATGATCCGCTGGAGAGCATTCATTTGTCTGTTAGTAGCTTTTAAATGCAGATGAACTGTATTTTATGTGGAAGCTCAGTGGGTTACTGCCTTTGTCACATAAATCCTTGTGTTCCTTGCAGTTCAGAAGTTACAATCCTAACATAGGACAGTGACCAATGAACTGTCACCAAAGAGCTGCATACAAACATGAATGGTATAGTTACAACTTTGCTTTTTTTGTTTTGTGATATAGTTAGAACTTCCTCAGTCTTTCATTATTCTAATGTTGCTAATATAAGTATGTTTGAGTCGATATACATTTTTATCAGTAAAGCAGATCCCCATGGAATACTCTTTAAATCCTAAGGTTGTGTTTCCCCAGACCAAACCCTCTTAAAATATACTGCCAACCAGTATGGATGACATGTGATTCATACACCTTGTAATCCTCATTGGCTTATGTGACATTCCCTGTAGACTGATTTATATACTTGTATGATTCATTGTCTCTGTATAATGTGTGCGTGGTCTAAAGTACTGACACACACTACACTGATATGAGTTACGCTATACAACAAATGAAATGCATATGAGAGAGGGGCTACGTAAAGATGAGGGGCACTGTTGGAGGGTGGCAGTGAGGGAATCTGAGGAGGAGGTAGTGGGAGGGGCTATGGAGCGAAGAGGGGCACTGTTGGAGGGTGGCAGTGAGGGAATCTGAGGAAGAGGTCATGGGGTGGAGGGGGGAGCTAGGGAGAGACGAGGGGCACTGGTGGAGGGTGGTAGTGAGGGAGTCTGAGGAGGAGGTCATGAGGGGGAGGGGCTACAGAGAGATTAGGGCAGAGGTCTTCAAACTTTTGTAGGTTGAGCCCCCCCAACTGAATTTTTTGAAATGTCGGGCCCCCCCACCACCTGACAGAAATTTCTGGAATCTTGTACACTACATAATTGACTGCCACCCGCATATCCCGGGCCATATCCGGCAAATAATGTTCAACGCAATGGGAGTTTAGTGAACTGTAGATTTGTGAGTGGGTGTGGTTAATCACAGGCTTATTACACAGCTCAAAACAAACAAAATGTTCCAAGATAAAATGTGTGCAAATTGTTTTTACTAGGATGCTTTGTTTTACACATGACAGATTGATAATAACACCACCAACACTAATGTGACGGGTGTGCCTGTTTTTCACCACAGAGACGGTCAATCTGTGGATGGATTTTTGCTACTGCCAACGGTGAGTGTAAAAATTCAGGACAAAGGGTCAAAATTCAGGACACAAATTCAGGACAGAAGGTCAAAATTCAGGACAAAACTTCAGGACAATAGGTACGTTTTACAGACACATCAGAGGAGGTCACGCCATAGTATATAAGTAAGCCCAGCCAAATCCAAACATTTTTTTTTTTTTTTGGAAGACCTTTATTGTTCACAGCTGTGTCATCATACAGTATACATGCACCATCCATGGTGGCTAGTCGATTAGACATTAAGCAGAGGTTTCCAGATAATATGACACAGCCATTCTGCCGGTAACCCGGGGGTCCGGCGGCGTTGTACATGGTGGTATTGTTACAGTCACTAGGTAGTTATCTCAATAAATGACAGGTCTATGTTTTTCCTTTTTCTTAGTGTCGGTAACAGAGATAACGCAGTATTCCAGCTAGCATTGTGGCCATTGCGGTCGTCACCCAAGCCCTTATTGAGAGTTGCGCAAAGCGCCGTGGTTAATCATTAGCGTGGGGGTCCCCGGGCGGCACTGTGTCAGCGTCGTGTTCGCAATGCTTGCCGGAGCGTGGCAGTAGTGTTTCGGTATAGCTCACTGAGGCATAGAAGCTAACGCTTAAGTACGGCGAGTTTAGTCTACAGCTTTATAGTTAGGGTCCATGTGCGGGCTGCGTGGCGCACATCTGTCCCCCCATCGCTACACCCCTGAAGCCGCTGGTTATCGGGGCTATGTCCAGTATTCAACTCAATGTGCCCTTGTCAAGATCTCACTGAGAGCACTGGATGTACCCATCCCTTGTAGGGCGCGTATGCCATCGCATCTCTGCTGCCAGAGAGCGGTGTGTGTTTAATAGGGTATCGCTTCGGGGAGTCCAGACAATGCGCCCATCATCTGTTATCCGAGATAAGATAGGAGTCCGGCCAGGGAACTTGACCAGTAAACAAACTGTTCCCTACGCTTGTGTGGCAGTAGGGGAAGTAGGGGTTAGGGTTGTAAATTCAGGTGGGGTCAAGGGGAGGGGGTGGAGATCATCAGGTGCTGCAGCGGGGGGTCAGCAGCCGTCCAGTGGGGCACGGCGGGGCTGTGCACTGTGCGCGGGAAGCAGCGGACGGGAGGGGAGGGGGAGGAACCCCCAGTCAGGTTGTGAATCCAAAGCGTCGATGCCCACACTTATTTTCTTGGTGCGCAGGGTGCTCTGCTACATTGGGGGGAGACGGGCAGAGTGGGGCGAGGTGGTTATGCCTTCTCGTTTGCAGCCAAATCCAAACATATTCAACCATTTGCAAACCTATCCATCACATATCCTTCCATCTATGTTATGTTATGTTATGTTATTTGTTTATTTCTATAGCGCACGGCTACTCAAAAAGAGTGTCCCGGATCATTTCACTCAACCATTCCTTCATCTATCCTTTCACTCATCCATCATCCATCCATCCACCCTTTCACCCTATCCATCTGTACACTCATCCATTCACTCTTCTACCCATCCATTCACTCATCCATCCAGCCATTTACCCTTTCACCCATCCAGCCATCCTTTCACTTACTCATCCATCCACCCAGTCACTCATCCTTCCACCCATCCACCCTTTCAGTCATCCATCCATCCTCCCTTTCCCTCTCCATCGACCCTTTCACTTAGCCATCCTTCCTTCCATCCATCCATCCACCCATCCATCTACTCATCCACTCATTAATCCATCCATTGACCCTATCACTCATCCATCCTTTCTCTCATCCATCTATCCTTTCACTCCTTCACTCATCTATTCATCCTTTTGTCCATCTACCCTCCCTTCCACTTACTCATCCATCCTTACATCCACCCTTTCACTCATTCTTCCATCCATTCACCCTTGCACTTATCAATTCATCAATCCATCCAACATTTCACTCATCCATCCACCCACTCACTCATCATCCACCCTTTCACTCATCCATCCTTTCACTCATCCATCCTTTCACTCATCCATCCTTTCACTCATCCATCCACCCTTTTACCCATCCAGCTACCCTTCCACCCATACATTCAGCTATTTACCTTTTCTCTCATCCATCCTTCCACTCACTCATCAATCCATCCATCCTCTCTCATTCTCCATCTATTCAATCTTTCATTCATCCATTCACCCTTTCACTAATTCATCCAGCCATCCACCCATCCCTTCACTTACTCACTCGCCCACCTTTTCATATTAATTTTGAGCTGAGCCTTTTTGAGAAGAGGCCCATCAAGAACTTCACCCTCGCTGCAGGAGCCACTCCAGGACTTGGACAGGATCCACCAGGGTGGGCATGCAGTTTTCAAGTATTCCAGGGAGGGGTAGAGCTCCTCACCCCCTCCTGGACAAGACAACGAGAAGACAGGCTCTCTTTCCAAAATGTTAGTTTTGCCATCCCCCACTGTGATGTACAGTACTTAAAGGAGATACTCCAAGATAACTGATTTAACTGATTGTCCTCCATACTTTGTTTAATCAGTGTGGGTGCGATTGTGCCATTTCTTTATTTTATTCCAATTATAGACTGCATGTTTGCAGAACCAAGGTTTGCTTACAATTTAGTGACAGTAATTAAGCTCTGTGAAGAGAACCACGTGCTGCCTCGGGGTAATCAGGGCCGGTTCTAGGATGTTTGGGGCCCTGGGCAGAAAGGGAATGTGTGAGGCCCATCTAAATTGCAGAGACGCATTCAGGTCTGTTTGCATCTGAATAGATGCCCCTGCTCCTGAAGCTGCATCCCCTCCCTCTCAGTCACCTTCAAGCACCTCTTAACAGCTCATCAAGGGCTGAAGGTGTGAGGGTTGCCATCCCGCTGTTTTCAAAACCTCCGTTACGGCCGAATATCAGCCATCAGATTTTCGTGTGGAGTGCGCGCCCCCCCTGGAATGGTGGCGCGCCCCCCCTGGGGGGCGCGCCCCACAGATTGAAGAACACTGGATTAGGGGCACTGGTGGAGGGTGGCAGTGAGGGAATCTGAGGAGGAGGTCACGAGGGGGAGGGGCTATGGGGAGATGAGGGGCACTTGTGGCGTGTGGCAGTGAGGGAATCCGAGGAAGAGGTCAATAGTGGGGGCCATGGAGGGATGAGGGGCACTGTTGGTAGGTGGTAGTAAAGGTATTTACGGAGAAAGAGGTTATTGGTGTGGCGCCAAAAAAGACTTTCACATCAGCCCTGTCATGGCCTTTCTGTTTTTGTTTATTTAATTAGCAGTCTGGTCATAAGGGCTACTGTGGAACATACTTTAAAGTGCCTGCTAATTATATTTACTGCTATATACAATGTTTTAAGTTTGAAGGTGATTTTAGTAATGTTTTTACTGGGAAAAATTAAAGTGGAGCCCAATGGTGCCTGATATGGGGCTGGGGCCCAAGGTTAGCTGTGAGATAAGGTGCACTGGAGAGGAGTAGTGGATAATCAAGCGTGTAAGGGAGTGCGTTGCAGAGTCTGGGGTCAGTAATGAAGAGGGATTCTCCCTGAAGGCTCGCAGAGAGGGAGCCCGAGAAGTGTCAGTTGCCTGATACTCCCACCTCAGAAACCTCCTCTCCCCATGAAAGGAACATTACATGGAAAAAACACTTTTTGAGAGTGATAATATTTAGAAAGAGATTTGGAAAAGAGTGCGTTTTAGTGGGCCTTGTAAGACTAAGAAGAGATAAAGGAGGGCCCTGAAGCAGGCCTGCCTAGACATATATGCGACAAATCGAGCCCGCAGTGGCCCACCCAAATGCACCCTTGGCTCACCCAAATAAAAAATCCTGGAGCCGGGCCTGCTGCTATACAAGTTAAGCGATCGCATTGGTCAATATATGAAAGCCCATACAGGCCAGGATTTTGTATTCAACACCTTTAATTGATGCTGCAAATGTGTAAAAAACATGTATTGTTGGGATCTAATATATTAGATACAGAGAAAGTAAGAAATGCCAATACAGCGCTTGTCGTGAACCAAGTATTGAAAGACACGCCGTTGTTGATTTCTATGATAAATATGCATGCGATGTTGCTTATAACAATGGTGACGTTCTCGGGAGGGCCAGTTAATATTAAGAAAGGTGACAGCCGAAACACGTTTGTTGCACATCTTTCATAACAACTAATGAATTAATTCATCCTCGAGAGTGCCAATTCCATTTTTTGGGAAAAGGAGCTAAGATATTTATCGCGGGTTCAACCCACGCGTTCGGGCACCTGTACGTGAGTGCGGCAGGAAAAGGTGGTTCGGAGCAGTTTATATATATTTCCATTGTTCCTTCCATTCGATAAATGAAGGTGGGGCACTCAATGCTTTAAGGTATTTATTCACGGGTTACCAAACAACAACAACGGTCTATATATGCACACACATAAACATATTCATGTTTATAATGTTGAAATAGATGACATTAAACTTTTAAAACATAATCTACCAGCACAGTAAAAACTTTCCAATCAAAGTACTGAAACATTGCCTGCAATGAATGATTCCTAATGTATTCATCTGCAATGTACTGACTAGCGAAGTTAAATCTGCATGGCAAAAGTAGTATACACCTAGCCCTATTGAAATAATCAGATAAGCCCCCTATATCTGTGGTGTGTTGAAGACTTCATTTAACAGTGGGGTGATCAAGGACCTATTACTTTTTTATAAAACTCTAGAGGGAGTCTACCTTCGTTTGGTGGCTTTCTCGATGATATTTCGCCAATTGACTTTGCAAGTTTTTCCTCTGCTATCTCATCATGTAGGGTTTCTCTGTCTTCATCGATAAGACATGGTAATTCAATATGCTGCATGAAATTATTTAATCAGTGAACAGGCCTAAATTGTCTGATGTATAATGTTTTCATAAAATGACAGGAATTCTTAATGGTAACTATCCGGTCTGTTTGTAGTCTGTTCTGGTTATTCCTAAGTGCCTAAATTTTCCAAAGTGACTCAACTTCTTTAAGTTGTGCGGGCAGCAGTCTTCCAGTTTACTCTCTTTTCTAATAACATTGTCATCAAAATCTAAACAGAGCTGTTTCCACTTGAGTAAAATATTTGAGTTTAAATCATATTTAGCTTTATTCAGTGTCATTTCTTTGTTTGGGTTGGGTGATGGAGGCATTATAGGAGGAGGTGTGTTGTTATACTATTGTTTCTCACTCCTAACTTTCGCTGCATCCCTCATTAACTCCCCACTAAGAAGCGCTTCCCTTGCTGCCCACAGGCTTCCTTCAATATTTCTATATACATTTTATACATTTTCAAAAAGTAATCTATTTAATCTTTGTTCTCCATATCTCTATACCTGGCTATTATAATGTGTCATTCACCTGTTGGTGGTTTCAGTATGTTTAGGTTAGGCTAATGTCTAATAGGTTGTGGCCAGATACACTGCCTCGAACTATCAAGTCTGATAGAAGCCATCTTATCAGAGTTGACCTCAGAAAGAAATCTATTCTATAGCACATTGATGACACAGGAAGCAGACTAGTGTCTGTCGAGCTCTGGGTAATGTATTCTCATTTCGTGGTCTCACTCTATTAGCCCTCTGAGATTCCTATGGAAAATCCAAGGCTATTTCAAATTGCTTCAGAAGGAAGTTACTAAGAAACAATATCAAAAAGTCTTTCTCTGGTTACATTGTCCTCTGTGCCTATCTTCCAGGTCTGAGCTGCATAGTTCTGAGCACCATTCCGGCAGAGCAGCTATTCTCTTCTTGACTTATGTAACTTTTGATTCCATAGTTTCTAGTCGCTTTTGAAAAGGTGCAATGCCCACTCTCAATGATCAGAACAAAAACGTCCATTTGGGTCACAGTTGTGTCCACTGACACTTATGACAATTTCATGTTTGCCTGCTCATTGATTAAACTATCTATTATTGAAGTGGGTAGAAATGCTAGGTCGTCCATTTCCTGATTGCATTGTTTAGAATTGAGAGTGTGAGCAAGGGCCTCAACGAAGAGTGGCAAGTCTTATGGGAGCGCTGTACAGGGTTAAAGACAATCATAACGCCAATGAGTGATAGGTGAGGTAATTGGCTTGTGGGCGATTAATGCACGGTGATGTAGTGTTCTGCAAAGAGGTGCATTTGCACCTCTTTCCTTAACTGGAGCAACATTTGGGAGGTCCTCATGGACATGGGGATGCGTGTTCTAGATCCTGGGCCATTCTGTGTTATGCCTTTGCTGCAATGCTAAATCTTTTATTGCCAGTGTACACACTGCCCTTAGTTTGAAGTCACGCTCTTTACATCATTAAATATGGTCACCACATTGGAAAGAAGCTCAGTCCTTTTTCGATTTCAATGTGTGATGAGCTGCACCCAAGGTTCCTTTGTCCTCGTCTACCTCCTTCACTTGTGGCATGCTCCCTCCAGTGATTCCTTTTATATGATACTCAGCACCCCTTCTTAGTACATCTGCGAGGAATTCCTAGCTCTGGTAGTGCAGTCACTGCAGTCATAAGTGAAAGACGCTTCTGAGGGCCTGTCTCTTTCTTTCGCTCCTAGTACAAACCGAAACTCTTAAGGGTGTTCAGTAACTATGCCCCGGCTTTTCAGATTTTTGGCATTTCTGGATCATGCAGATACATGTCTTTATTAGTGAAAGACCTCCCTGTGCTGCCATGAAAATGTAGAAAGTAGTGATAAGGAGCATCAAGGCTCATCTGCCCCTGCAATCCTCTAGAGCAGACGTC
Organism: Triturus cristatus; assembly: GCF_964204655.1. Classification (NCBI taxonomy): domain Eukaryota; kingdom Metazoa; phylum Chordata; class Amphibia; order Caudata; family Salamandridae; genus Triturus; species Triturus cristatus. The sequence continues at coordinate 718,453,567 of NC_140579.1, forward strand.
TGGTAACATATCTGCACCAGAACGCAGAATAGGCTGTTACCCAACCAGTGACGGGTGCAATAGGCTACTTGCTTTCCTGCCACTAAAAGAATTGTTGTTACTTGCTCAGTTGATTACTGCCCACTGTGTACAGAGAGCATAGCTTTCACTTTAATGCGCAGCCAGTACAGCTATCCCTCACTTTCCATGAACAGGATAGCTACCCACTCGCCTTTGGCAAATCCATCCCTTACTGTACCCGCTCAGTGCACAAAAAAGAGCTCTCATTTAATTGTCAGACAGCAGAAGTACTCCTTGCTTGCAGCAGTCAGCACAGCCACCGCCCTCGCCCTGAGACCATCCACCGACCCAGACACCGCCGCAACCAACCTCTCACAGTGGATCAACGACTGCGCCAACACCCTCGCCCCTCTCAAGACCTCTATAACCAACCACACCAACAAGAAAGCCGCCTGGTTCACCGAGGACCTCCGGATCTCCAAGCACACCTGTCGGAAGCTGGAGAAGAAATGGCTCCACGACCGAACACCAGACAACCACACAGCCCTCAAGAGCACCACCCGCAGACACCACCAACTCATCAGGACCGCCAAGAAGACCGCCTTCAAGGACCGCCTAGACAACAACGCACACAACACCAAAGAGCTCTTTAGCATCGTGAAAGAACTCTCCAACCCCAGCTCCAACACCAGCGACATCCCGCCATCTCAAGACCTTTACGACGCCCTGGCCGCCTTCTTCCACCGCAAGATCACCGACATCCACGACAGCTTCAACTCTGACCCCCCCGCACCCACCACTGAGTCCACCACCCCTGCAACTACCACTCGCACCAGTCGCCTGACCGTCTGGTCCAGCGTCAGCGACGAAGACACCATCAAAACCATGAACTCCATCCACTCCAGATCCCCATTGGACCCCTGCCCTCACCACGTCTTCAACAAAGCCAGCGCAACCATCGCGCCCCACCTCCGGAAAACAATCAACTGTTCCTTCGAGACAGCAACCTTCCCAGAAAGCTGGAAGCACGCCGAGATCAACGCCCTTCTGAAGAAGCCCAAGGCGGACCCCAAGGACCTCAAGAACTTCCGGCCCATCTCCCTGCTCCCTTTCCCGGCAAAAGTGACCGAGAAGATTGTCAACAAACAGCTGACCCGCTACCTCGAAGTTAACAACATCCTGGACCCTTCCCAATCCGGTTTTCGCAGCAACCACAGCACCGAGACCGCCCTCATCGCCGCCACTGACGACATCCGGACCCTGATGTACAAAGGAGAAACAGCCGCCCTCATCCTCCTGGACCTATCAGCAGCCTTTGACACGGTCTGCCACCGCACCCTATCAGCATGCCTCCATGACGCCGGTATCCAAGAGAAGGCCCTGGCCTGGACCACATCCTTCCTTTCCGGCAGAACCCAGAGCATCCGCCTCCCACCCTTCCGCTCCAAAACCACCGAGATCATCTGCGGCGTCCCACAGGGATCCTCCCTCAGCCCGACGCTGTTCAATATCTACATGGCCCCCCTCGCCCACGTTGCACGACAACACAACCTCAACATCATCTCCTACGCCGACGACACCCAGCTGATCATATCCCTCACCGAAGATCCCCACACCGCCAAAGCTAACCTCCACAGAGGAATGAAGGCCGTAGCTGACTGGATGAAGGACAGCAGACTGAAGCTGAACTCAGACAAGACAGAGGTCCTCATTCTCGGACCCACCCCATCAGCCTGGGACGACTCTTGGTGGCCCACGTCACTAGGCACAGCCCCGGAACCCACGGACCACCCACGCAACCTGGGGGTCATCCTCGACTCCACTCTCTCCATGACCAGGCAAGTCAACGCCGTCTCCGCGTCCTGCTTCAACATCCTCCGTATGCTCCGCAGGATCTTCAAATGGATCCCCCTCGACACGAGAAAAACCGTTACCCAGGCCCTCATCACCAACAGACTCGACTACGGGAACGCCCTCTACTCAGGAACTACAAACAAGCTCCTGAGACGACTCCAACGCATCCAGAACGCCTCGGCCCGACTCATCCTCGGCGTCCCCCGCCGCAGCCACATCACACTCCACCTGAGAGGCCTGCACTGGCTCCCCGTCAACAAAAGGATCACCTTCAAGCTCCTGATCCACGCACACAAAGCATTGCACAACACCGGACCCACCTACCTCAACAACCGACTCAGCTTCCACACCCCCACCCGAAGCCTCCGCTCAGCCAACCTCGCCCTCGCCACAGTCCCTCGCATCTGAAAAACCACTGCCGGCGGCAGATCCTTCTCCTACCTCGCCGCCAAGACCTGGAACACTCTCCCCACCATCCTACGACAGACGCAGGATCTGCTGGCCTTCAGAAGACTCCTCAAGACCTGGCTCTTCGACCAGTAGCACCCCCCCCCCTCCCCAGCGCCTTGAGACCCTCTCGGGTATGTAGCGCGCTTTACAAATGCAGTGATTGATTGATTGATTGATTAGATTCAGTCCTGGGACAGTACTTAGAAACAAGTGATAAAAGTCGACTTAATTACTGTGATGATTTTTAGACAATATTTTGCTATTTTAAAAGTTGACACAGAGAAAATATTTCATAGAAAACAGTCAATGATTCCCTATGGCAGAAAATTCAAGTTGCAGGTATAGTATGTTCTCGTTACTTTTGTAATCCAGTACTGGGTATCTAGACTCAGTACTGGGACCTTTATCCAAAACAGGTAAGTGATTAAATTTTCAGAAATTATACGATTTTTAAAGAATATTTAAAGTTTGCAGAAATTGACACTTAAAAGAAATTTCACAGCAAAACAGTCAATGATTTCCTATGGGAGAAAATTGGGTTACTGGTAAGTACAGTTGTATGTATTTTTCAGAGTCAGTGCTGGGCACCAAGATCCAGCACTGGGAGCTCACCTAATAGCAGGTGAGAATTTTCGTTTTCGTTACTCGGCTGATTTTTGGTGAATATTTTAAGTTTTGAAAAGTCTACACTTAGAAGAAATTTCAGGAAAAACCAGTCAATGTTACACTATGGAGAAAATTGAGTTATCGGTTTAAAGGTAAGTACTCGACTGGCAGAGTTAAGGTTCTGGGCATAGACTCAGGGGTCTCCCAGGGTCAGGTAGGTACAGTTGGTTCACCCTCAGCGGCACAAGGGCGGCCGGATGCAGAGAGAGTTAGGCCCAATGTTATTCTATGAGAGGTAGGGGGGCCTTGGTTGGTGGCTGCTGACTAGCAGGCCACGCGGTTGTGGGAGCTGGGCTCCTGGTCACTTACTCAGGGCAAGTGGGGAAGTGGATAGGTGTAGAGGTTGCACTGCCAGGGCCACTCGGGCGGCTGGGTGCAGGGTGCTTTTGAGCCTTCGGGCGCTCAATTGATTTCAATGGGAAAGCTCCGGTTTAGAAAAAGACTGCAAGCTCGGGGACGAAGATTCTTCAGGTGCCACCACCACTTCGAGAGATAAGTTGGGTAGTTGGAGGATAGGTAGGTACACACAGGGAGCCGTAGGGCGCTGGGTGCAGGGGTGCCTTTTGGTGTCGGGAATCTTACCCTCTGTTGATCGCGTTTGGGGGGGTACCTGGTTCTGAGGCTGCAGGCTTCTTCAGGAGTGTCGAGGGAGGTCCTTGGGTGCCGGACTCGGGGTCACAGTCGCCGTGGGGTCGTCCTCATGGTCTTTGTTCACTCCGGCACAGGCCAGGCTTGGCGGGTGCAGAGTGTGCTGGGTTCGCAGTTCCGGGCTGCTGCCAGGGATTAGAAGTAGATTTTGAGTAGAACCTCTACTCATGGGAGTCCCAGGGGCTTAGAGCCAAAAGGTAGTCAGGTCCTCCGGGGTTTGTGAGGTTGCTGGCCACAAGAGATGCTGGTTTGGAGCAGGTTTGAGGGTCGACAGGCCAGTAGGGCTGGGGCCAAAGCAGTTGGTGTCTTCCTCTTCTTAGCAGGTCTTCTTTCTTCTAGCGCTTCTTCGGATTTCGGAATCTGGAATCTGGGGAAGGAAGGTTCAGGGTGCCCCTAAATACTAGATTTAGGGGCGGTACAGGTAGGTTAAGGGCAGGGACCAATGGGTCCCTGTCCTGGGGTGGGTACACCCCCTATCCTGCCTCTCTCCTGTGGGAGGGGGGCAGTAGCCTAATCCTGATTGGGCAGGGCTTCCCATCTTCAAGATGGCGAGAGCCCGGAGATGTGCTTCACCTCGCCTCCCCCACCTGAGGGGTGGGGTTGGCAGGCTGGCACATCCCCTGTCCTTATTTGGGGTTTCCGGCCAAGCTTCCCGCCGGAGTGGGGGGTTGCAGTGGCCTGGGGAAGCTCACAGAGGCAGCATGCCTTTGAAGCTTCCCCCTGCCCATCCTGGGGGAGGAGATTTAGCACCTCGCCCAGGATGTGCATTGTTGCAGGCCCAGGAGAGCAGGGGCTCTCCTACCCAAGAGTCCAGCAACATGTCTGCTGTGTGGCTGCCTAGGCAGCCTCAGAACAGACGTGGATTGAAGGTTAGGTTTTAGGGGGCATCTCTAAGATGCCCTCTGGGGTGCTTGGTACATTAAATCCCACACTGGCATCAGTGCGGGTTTAATGTGCTGAGAAGTTTGATACCAAACTTCTCAGTCTTCAGTGTTGCCATTATGGTGCTGTGGAGCTCGTGTTTGACGAGCTCTCAGCACCATGTGCTCTTAAATGGCAGCACTGCACTTACAGTGCCCAAGAATGGACCTGGGTACTGTAGGGGCACAGGGCTCCTGCTCCTGTGCCCACACCACTGGCATAGGGCACCCAGCTAGAGTGGTGGCTGATGTATGCCATGGCAGTGTAGGTGGTGGGCATGGCACACAGGGATGTGTGCCATGTCGACTCTTTATTTTGTCTTGTACCCAGACACCCATCCTGCAAGGGCAGTGTGTGTGTGTGTAAGGGTACAGGGCCTCTAAGGGTGGCACAATGAGTGCTCCAGCCCTTAGAGGCAGTGGCGGTTTTACCATTGGGGCGGTGGGCATTGCCCCACTAATAATTATTGGCGCATTTCAAGTGCGCGCCACTTTAAATTATTAATCCAATTTTGAACTTTCATGTTGAAATTCTATTAATAATTTAAAGCGGCGAGCTCCGTCGCGCGGCTGCGTGAATCACTCACCCGTCATGTGCATCAACGTCAACAAGCAGCTTTCCGCTGCCGGCACTATAGTTACGCACCAGCGCTGCAAGTAACGTTATTACGTTGAAATTGCTGCTCAGCTTAACAGATGAACAGAGCACACTGCGCATGTTGGGTTTGACCGGCAGCCAGGAATCCAACATGCGTAGAGTGCCCTTTGTAAAGCAAGCACAAGGTGACTGGGGGTTTGCCTCAAACCACAGACCCCAGTGGTTAGAAAATGAGCAGGGAGTTTGCCTGCTCACCCCAATCCTGGCATTGCCCTGTTACAGAGAGAGCCTCTCTTTCTAAGAGAGCAGCGCCAGGGTTGGCTGGCTGGCTGGCTGCTCGTAGTGATCATGTAGTCGGTTGCCAGTCTAGTCGTCTGTGAGCAGCAGAGGCAGGCATCATGATTGACACTGCATGTCGTGACGACTTGGCACCGCGGGGGTGGGAAGGGCCGCCCGTTCCAACATAGCAATGCCCAACCACTGTATGGCTTATTCTTAAGCCATGCAGTGATTGGTCATTGTGCCGTTGCTGGGCATATTGGGGCCGGCCACTGCCAGTCACCGTACAGTCACGCCACGGGAGGAGCACGTGTACAGAACTCGACTCGTCACTCGAGATCGAATCAAATCGAGCAAACTCCTCATCTGAGTGGCTGTCAAAGAAAGAGTCAATTCACTTGAACAGACTCACAGTGTGCTTAGCAGCAGGTAGTTTATTGTTACGTCTACTATGTCAATTTTTGATTGCTCCCGGACCGGTATTCATGGCAGGCTGAGGCGCACCACTTAGACTTGTAGTTGTAGGTCACTATACTAGGCCTTGTGGGGGTGGGGTGAGAGAGATGCAATAAATAGGCCCTTCCAGTCCGACGGGGAGGACACAGGCTGGCGTGGCGTGTTTGTAGTCTCCATGAGGCCGGTGTTCTAAGGAGCTGTGCTCCCCCATCGGTATGTGCTCCCCCTACGTCATAGGGTAGCTGACAATTATAGCATCAATCTATCGAGCTGTGCTCCCCCATCGGTATGTGCTCCCCCTACGTCTCATGCTTGTTGGTGCCTGTTGAATATATTTTCATATGTAGCATATGCATCAGGCATTTGAACATTTTTCTTTTCCCGAAATATTTGTTATTTAAAGTATTTTTAGATTTTTAAAAAAGGAGTTTATTCGTGTTTGAATAATGCCATACTTTTTCCAAAAAATATGTATATATTTATACATAAATATAATAGGGCCTTTCCCCACCCCCCTGTGCTCATCCTTCTTTTTTTTATTTTTGTGTTATTTCGCACTTAGGCCCTTGTAACTTTTTGTCCACATAAGGTATTTTTTCCCCTTTTTCCCAACAACCGCAGTATTCGAAAGGTACGCAGGGTTTTTCATTTCCCCTGGAAGGTACCCATACATTTTCTTAATATTTTAATTTTTTGCCTTTTTAAATAAAAAACTTCTACATTCGAAAGCGTCTGGTGTGTTTCCTGTAAATGGCATCAACAATGTGCTTGTGGTGATAAAATCTTCATCATCTCTGATTTCAGGGGCAATTAAACTTTTGACAGTAATTTACATTTTCTTTGAAGTTTTTAAATTTTACTGTGGTAGGAATGGGTTTTCAAAACAAAAATGGAGCCCCTAAAACTAGACATTTCTGAAAAGTAGACAAAATTATGAATATAGTAATGGGGACATTTTTCTAAATCCTTTAATGATTTCATATACAAATTTACATTTGATAATAGAAAATATTGCACTAATGTCGAAAAAAAAATAGGCATTTGTGTCAATGTTTTCACCTGTAATGTAAAGTATGCCAAATAATATAACATTTTAATCCGCCTAACCCTTCTTTTTTTGGGATATGTAGGACTTATAGGTTCACCAACAAACCGCGGAACACAGATCCAAAAACTGAGCTGCATCTTCTACTTGTTTCATTGTGTACTGTGTTTATCGCAATTCATTTGGTAAATATAAACAGATAAATATAGGTACAAAAGAAAGCCAAATATTTCTTAAACAAAATATAGATTTTAGAAGCAGTGTGTTTTGCACATCTCCTGTAAGCAGCACCCGCCGCAAAGCCAAAGTGGCATGTCGTGCATTGCACAACGTAGCAGCCACCTTCTAGATGACAATGAAGGGGGTACCATTGGTAGCCCCCAAGTGCAGCCCCCCACCCCTCAAACCCCCAGGACCCCAAAGCAAATCCCGACAGCCTTTCCATGGCGGTGTTCTAATTACACCATCCTAATATGGACGGTGGTGCCTGCTAGGCACCTCCTCCATATTAGGGGCCAATTCTGCCCAGTTGGCATTTGGAATGATTGCGGGATGGCAGAAAAGCGGCAGACGCACTTTGCATCCTCTGGGAAGCCCCCGCCATTGTAATATGATGGGTGGTTTCAGTCGTTACGATGTGGTGGCGGTCGCCACTGCAGGCTCGGCGGTGTCGAGCGTTACGACATACTAATGATCCCCCAAGTGAAATCCAGTATGGGGTCACTTCTGTGGCTCTCTTCAGGTTCTGTGTCCAAGAATCTCTTGCAAACCTCAAACTTCTAAAAAATTACACACATTTTCCTCTTATTTCTGGGATGGAAAGTTCCTGAATCTGCCTTGACCTACAAAATTCTGCCCACCCTGTATTCCACAAGTCTCCTGATAAAAACGGTAGCTGACTTGTGTGTGTCGGCCTAGTGCCTGCAGCAGGAAATGTCCCAAAATGCAACGTAGACACACCACATTTTGGAAAACTGACCCTTCTTTTTCCAAGTGCCAAGCTTTGGATTTTGAATCCTAGGTCTGCCTGCACCTAGCGAAACCTAGCAAATTTATACATTTTATAAAACACAGGTGCCAATTACGATCCTGTAAAAACCGGGTACGAACCGTCGGACGGAGCATATTCTCCCTCCGACGCGTACCCGGTCATAACAATATACAAACATGGAATTACGATTCGCACGGAAACTCAATTTCCGTATGAATCGTACAAAATCCCGCCCGACCAAAATAAACATACAAATGCGATCCGGGAAAGCGCCGACGTGACGTCGGGACGCACGCAGCCTGCCATTCACGAACCAGGAATTACGATTCGCACCGACGTCATCCCGCACGGACAATATTTTCCGGCTGCCAAAAACTGCCGGGAAATCAGGACGACGCGAACAAGGAGGACCTGTACGCGACGGACAGACATGGACCCGAACCTACGTGTCATCCCGGCCCTCATAGCAGTCGACCTCCTCTACAGGTTCCGACGCAGACGCCGCAGAAGGTCAGAACAACTAAGGGAGGGGGGGAAAGGGGGGGGGGCAGGACCAGGGGCAGGCCACAAAACCACCACCAAAGTCACACAGCACACATGCCCTGGACATACCTGACCCCCATGCCCTGGTCACTACGAGGGGGTGGGGGCGTGTCCAGCAAAGCCAGCGTCCGCCACAACGGAAGTGCCTGACGACGCGAACCGGCAACACAACTATACAGGTACGTCCCGTACCCACGCCTTAAGAGTGTGGGTACGAGTCGTACCACGCCCACACCTACGTCACCCCAACAATGGCGGGACGGCTGTACCCACGTGGCAACGGCCTGGGTATGGCCCGCACAAGCATCACATAGCGTGGGGACGGATATGTACGGACCGTACCCCCACCCCCGTATGCATGGAGCGTACCCCCAACCCCAACAGTGTAAGTACGACCCGTACCCCCACCCGCGTACGTATGGAGTGTACCCCCACCCCAACAGTGTAAGTACGACCCGTACCCTCACCCGCGTATGCATGGAGCGTACCCCCCACCCCAACAGTGTAAGTAGGACCCGTACCCCCAGCCGCGTACGTATGGAGCGTACCCCCCACCCCAACAGTGTAAGTACTACCCGTACCCTCACCCGCGTATGCATGAAGCGTACCCCCCACCCCAACAGTGTAAGTATGACCCGTACCCCCAGCCACGTACGTATGGAGCGTACCCTCCACCCCAACAGTGTAAGTACGACCCGTACCCTCACCCGCGTATGCATGGAGCGTACCCCCCACCCCAACAGTGTAAGTACGACCCGTACCCTCACCCGCGTATGCATGGAGCGTACCCCCCACCCCAACAGTGTAAGTACGACCCGTACCCCCACCCGCGTATGCATGGAGTGTACCGCCCACCCCAACAGTGTAAGTACAACCCGTACCCTCACCCGCGTATGCATGGAGCGTACCCCCCACCCCAACAGTGTAAGTACGACCCGTACCCCACCCGCGTACGTATGGAGCGTACTCCCACCCCAACAGTGTAAGTACGACCCGTACCCCAACCGCGTACGTATGGAGCCTACTCCCACCCCAACAGTGTAAGTACGAACCGTACCCCCATGGAGCGAACCCACACACGTGTATGTTCTAAGCGTACATATTGTTAAATAGGAGGGGTGTGTGCCTATCACTCCCAGCAGTGCCCAGACGCAGGAGGGGTGGGTGCCTATCACTCCCAGCAGTGCCCAGACACAGGAGGGGTGGGTGCAGAGTCCTCCCAGCAGTCCCCAGACACAGGAGGGGTGTGTGCAGAGTCCTCCCAGCAGTGCCCAGACACAGGAGGGGTGGGTGCAGAGTCCTCCCAGCAGTGCCCAGACACAGGAGGGGTGTGTGCAGAGTCCTCCCAGCAGTGCCCAGACACAGGAGGGTTGGGTGCAGAGTCCTCCCAGCAGTGCCCAGACACAGGAGGGGTGTGTGCAGAGTCCTCCCAGCAGTGCCCAGACACAGGAGGGGTGGGTGCCTATCACTCCCAGCAGTGCCCAGACGCAGGAGGGGTGGGTGCCTATCACTCCCAGCAGTGCCCAGACACAGGTGGGGTGGGTGCAGAGTCCTCCCAGCAGTGCCCAGACACAGGAGGGGTGGGTGCAGAGTCCTCCCAGCAGTGCCCAGACACAGGAGGGGTGTGTGCAGAGTCCTCCCAGCAGTGCCCAGACACAGGAGGGGTGGGTGCCTATCACTCCCAGCAGTGCCCAGAAGCAGGAGGGGTGGGTGCCTATCACTCCCAGCAGTGCCCAGACACAGGAGGGGTGTGTGCAGAGTCCTCCTAGCAGTGCCCAGACACAGGAGGGGTGTGTGCAGAGTCCTCCCAGCAGTGCCAAGACACAGGAGGGGTGGGTGCAGAGTCCTCCCAGCAGTGCCCAGACACAGGAGGGGTGTGTGCAGAGTCCTCCCAGCAGTGCCCAGACACAGGAGGGGTGGGTGCCTATCACTCCCAGCAGTGCCCAGACGCAGGAGGGGTGGGTGCCTATCACTCCCAGCAGTGCCCATGGAACGCAAAGGGTGGAGTAGCCACAGATACCATGGCCACAAATTTCTGTCAGGTGCACAAAGACCCTGCAGTACATGTACCACATGTGTGCGAGGCTGGGAGTATACGCATGCATAGCGCAGAAAAGAAAACATGTCCACATGAAGTCATGTCAATAGTCCACATACACAAGTACAATGACTACCAAGGATGCCACGAATGATGCAGGTGGAGACATCGCTCAGCATGCATGTGCAAAGTTGAAGGAGTCCGTCACACACCCAGCCAATGTACACACAGCTCAGCGCTAAATATTGGGAACACCCTGCAGGGAAGATGTCAGGGTACACAGAGGAAGGAATACACCTTTGGACAATTTCACCATGCAGCAACTGCTTACATGAACAGAGAAACCTAGCTAACACCGTGTGATGGCACACAGATCCCAGGGTCCCCCCTATGACCAGCACACTACTACATTTCCCACACACCCAACACATGAACATCACCCAAAACCATGTAGCAGCCCCACCAACAGCAAAACCAGCAAAGCAGTAGTGTTCCAAGGGGAAAAAAATAAATTGCTTTATTCAGCATGAACCAAAAAATCTTGTTTGTAGGGAGTTCAATATTTACAAAGCCCATAGGGCAGTCCAGAAGTCACAGCTGGATGGGGGACACAGTGGGATGCATGTCCCCGTAGCTTGCCTGCACAGTTACATTCCGTCGTCTTCCACAGGGGTGAGGGCATCATGTGGGGGGGAAGAACCAGGCACCGCAGGGACAGGAGGGTGAAGGGTAGGCGTCGTGGGTGCAGGGATGGAGGACTCCACCACAGGGGGTGGGGCAGGGCCAAAGGCGGAGGCCAGGATCTCGCTGCACACCTTAGCAAGGTCCTCCAGGGAATCCCCTGCACCCGAAGGAACCACAGGCCCCAAGGAGGGGGAGGGGTCAGAGGGATGGATCGCAGCGCCACTGGGGGAGGGTGTGGACGGGGGGGGAATCAACCACCCTGACCGGGGACTTCCTTGACCGCTTGCGTGGTGGTGTCATTGTGGGGCTCAGGGACAGAGCAGCCATGAAGGAGTCTTTGGGGGAGATGTGGCCAGGAGAGCTGAGGGGAGGGGATTTGGAGGGAGTGGATTTGGTGGAATGCGGACTCCCACTCTGGCTGCGTGTCACACGTTTGCCCCCCGACCCAGTGGGTGTGCCTACTTCACCCTGTGTGTGCGTGTCAGGAGGTGTGCGGTGGACCTTCCCTGCTGGTGTGGTGCCTGTGTGTGTTGTGGTGGGTGCATGCTGACGTCTGGGTGTACGTGGGACAGGCATGGGAGTGGGAAGTGTGGATGGGGCAGGGGTAGGGGGTGGGACGTAGCGCTGCAGGAGACCCACTGCTGCAGTCAGTGTCGAGTCTATCGACCTCAGCAAGCTGCGTTGGTCAGCCTGCGATGAATGAATGCCCTCCAAGTATGCCTCCATGTTGTTGAGGACCTGGCTGTGGCCATGGAGGACATTAAGGATCGCAGCCTGACCAATCTGCAACTGCAGCTGGATGTCCACAGACTCGGCATTGGCGGCAACAGTGGAGACAGGGGCAGGGGATGCCGTGCCTGGCAGGAAGGAGACATGTGGTGACCGGGCACGTTGGGAAGGGACACGAGCAAGTGGGAGGCGGCTGATGGCAATGGAGGGGGCGGGGTGCGATGTTGTGCCGCTGTCAGATGGTGGCGCAGCCTCCACCCACTCGGAGAGATCATCCTCGGACCCGTCAGCTTCATACTCTGTTGTGCCAGTCGACAGGTCCCCGGCTTCACTCTCCTCTGCCTCAGTCCCACTTGATGTGCCAGCCCCGATGTCACCGCTGGCACTGGTGCTCGGTCCCTCTGCTCCGTCTGTGCCCATGTCTCCCTCCGTGTCCCCCGACGATGCTGTGGGCAGGGTGAAGAGACAGAAATTAATCATACACCTGTATACATATGTCACATGAGTCCAATCTACATAGGTTACAGTGCATAGCCTAAAAAGAAAGATCAGTAACATCTACAAAACAAGGTACAGATGTAGGGCATGCAACACACAGTTGGTTGACCCACCATGCCACTGAAAAACTATGCAGAGCATGACACAATAGCAAATGAGATGGAATGGAATTTTGACTGAGGAGCAAGGCCCTGGGGACAATCCAGCACTGCATCTGCACCACACAGCGTGGCAGGACATAGGGATGAGCAGGGACCATATCCAGGAACAAGAGGCACATGCAGCATAGGTTATACTGAAAACATGCCCACCATGACTGGCTCACTGCACCTTGAGTGCATGTCCAGACAAACATCACACACTGGCCAGTCCTAGCAAGGGGATATCAGGTTGTGACATGAAGGCCATGCCCGCACCACCCACCCCCTACATGAGACAATGATTTGGAGACACAGGAAGCACTTACATCCCTTAGTCTGGGTGAAATACACATGGGATGCAACAATTCAAGATTGCACACAAAATACCCAATGTGCGCCTGTCCAAATAATCATGTACAAATGGGCATCATCAGATGATTGTAACAAGACACACAGGCAATGTCCACCGTGAGTATGAACAAGGAAAATCAGGTCAGGCTGTACAGTGGACACTTGTACTACATTTCACATCAATATACATTTGGCCAGGGGACAATGGCACAGAGCACAACCTATGCTGTAGACACAGAGATTGTCGACATATTCGGATTACACACATGATACCTAGGAAAATATGCCCCTGGGGACAGTAGTGGCCACACAACTCCATGCTCCTGAATGGGAATGACTGCAACACATGCTAACATCCCCGCACTATGCGTACCGCACACTCATGCACATCATGTCACAGGCCACCACATAGGACATGCGTGCTATAAGGCCTCACACTTGAGAGACTAACTCCCATGTCTGGACTCAGCATTAGTGCCAACTGACATGGAACCCACAAGACCAGAACTGGACAGGGCACAGGCAAGGTCCCAAAACCTGTTACACACCACCCCCACACATGCTGCTGCAGGCATTGTACACGTGGAGAAGGTGCCAGGCTACATAACCTTGTGACGGAGTGACTTCACACAGACCAGGGAACACATTGCAAGGAGGGGAAGGGAGGCAGGGGAGCACTGCAATACTGTGGGTAACAGGATCTGCACAGCACCATTAAACCCTGGCAGTGTATCCATGGAACAGTGCACTTACAAATGCTGGTGAAACACAACAAACACACATGTACCTACCCCCTTCCTGCTGCTGCATCTCCTGTAAGCACCTGTCCAAGTCTGGAAATACCACCGCCAGCACACGCTTGTGGATGTGGGAGAGACGGCGGCGCCCGCGGTTCTTATGGCTCTCAGGTGAGTCCCCCAGCAGGACCCGTGCGATCCTCCGCGTCCAGCACCGGATATCCTGCCAGCGTTTCCTCACTTGGGACAGGTGCCGCATGCGACCATCCGCACTCCTCACTGCACTGACGGCAGTCAGCCAGATCTGCTCTTTGGCAGAGGCGCCGACCTGTGAGGATGAACAAGTGACACTACATCAATACACCTGCAACATGTCACAGAGACACATATGAGAACAAATTAGCTGGTTACAACAAGGCATGTCATGCAGCCAACGCATTGCACCTTTGCCATAGGGACATACTCCTCTGGGGAAGGGCAAAAGCAGTACGTGCCAGTGAAAGTACACAGGTGGAATGAGGGCAAAGACACAATCATTTATCAAGGCTCACACTGTGCATCACACCCACCCCTCCTGTGTCTGGGCACTGCTGGGAGGACTCTGCACCCACCCCTCCTGTCTCTGGGCACTGCTGGGAGGACTCTGCACCCACCCCTCCTGTCTCTGGGCACTGCTGGGAGGACTCTTCACCCACCCCTCCTGCGTCTGGGCACTGCTGGGAGGACTCTGCACCCACCCCTCCTGTCTCTGGGCACTGCTGGGAGGACTCTGCACCCACCCCTCCTGTCTCTGGGCACTGCTGGGAGGACTCTGCACCCACCCCTCCTGCATCTGGGCACTGCTGGGAGGACTCTGCACCCACCCCTCCTGTCTCTGGGCACTGCTGGGAGAACTCTGCACACACCCCTCCTGCGTCTGGGCACTGCTGGGAGGACTCTGCACCCACCCCTCCTGTCTCTGGGCACTGCTGGGAGGACTCTGCACCCACCCCTCCTGCGTCTGGGCACTGCTGGGAGGACTCTGCACCCACCCCTCCTGTCTCTGGGCACTGCTGGGAGGACTCTGCACCCACCCCTCCTGACTCTGGGCACTGCTGGAAGGACTCTGCACCCACCCCTCCTGACTCTGGGCACTGGCTGGGAGACATCAGGCATTCCCCCCCCTGGGACCCCCCCTACAGTACATAGCATGTGTGTCACACCTGGACACAATGGCAGAAGTCACAGTCTCAAAAAAGGGACACAGTCTGTGCTAGTAGCCTCTGCACTCACCTGAAACCCTGGTCGCCCATACAGCAGGGGGTACTGTGGGAGGATCACATCCAGCAATGCCAGGTTCTCCTCCAGGGTGAATGGCTGTGACCTCTCCACAGACCTTGACATGGTTCCAGGGAATCAGGAGCAGCAGCAGTGTGGTAGAATCGAAATATGTGCAGGCAAGTGATCCCTCATGGGACCTGGCTGCCTTATATCTGCCTTGCTGTCCTGTTTCATGCACAGGAGTACAGAGTGATTGGTCACTCACATTTGCATCCTATGTTTCCTCCAATCCCTTCAAACCTAGCACAGTCAGTGGGTTCTTATTGTGTTTTTTTCTTCAGCATGATGTCAACCCCACAAACACATTGCAACAAAGTAGAATCATTCCAACTGACTTCTGCTGTGCACCTTCCAGAACAAATTCAAACTTAAAACTTGGTCTCCATGACAACCAGCATGCATGTAGGCATTAATACTTGTCCCTCATGTGTCCCCTATGTAAATTTGAGCTTCACACACAGGTACGGTGCGTTCCGGGGCCCTAGGGCACCCCAAATGCATAGCAACGGCCCGTACAGGCGTGTGTACGGGCCGTACCACTATGAGTACGCATACGCAAGAACACCCATAGTGGTACGGCCCGTACACGCGTGCGTACGTTCACTATCACTATGGGTGTCCTCGCGTATGCGTACTCGTAGTGGTACGGGCCGTACACACGCCTGTACGCTCACTATCACTATGAGTACGCATACGCGAGAACACCCATAGTGAGACGGACCGTACACACGCCTGTACACTCACTATCACCATGGGTGTCCTCGCGTATGCGTACTCGTAGTGGTACGGCCCGTACATACGCCTGTACGTTCACTATCACCATGGGTGTCCTCGCGTATGCGTACTCGTAGTGGTACGGGCCGTACACACGCCTGTATGTTCACTATCACTATGAGTACGCATACGCGAGAACACCCATAGTGAGACGGCCCGTGCACACGCCTGTACGTTCACTATCACCATGGGTGTCCTCGCGTATGCGTACTCGTAGTGGTACGAGCCGTACACACGCCTGTACACTCACTATCACTATGAGTACACATACGCGAGAACACCCATAGTGAGACGGACCGTACACACGCCTGTACGCTCACTATCACCATGGGTGTCCTCGCGTATGCGTACTCGTAGTGGTACGGCCCGTACACACGCCTGTACGCCTACTATCACTATGAGTACGCATACGCGAGAACACCCATAGTGAGACGGACCGTACACACGCCTGTACGCTCACTATCACCATGGGTGTCCTCGCGTATGCGTACTCGTAGTGGTACGGGCCGTACACACGCCTGTACGCTCACTATCACTATGAGTAGGAGGGTGAAGGGTAGGCGTCGTGGGTGCAGGGATGGAGGACTCCACCACAGGGGGTGGGGCAGGGCCAAAGGCGGAGGCCAGGATCTCGCTGCACACCTTAGCAAGGTCCTCCAGGGAATCCCCTGCACCCGAAGGAACCACAGGCCCCAAGGAGGGGGAGGGGTCAGAGGGATGGATCGCAGCGCCACTGGGGGAGGGTGTGGACGGGGGGGGAATCAACCACCCTGACCGGGGACTTCCTTGACCGCTTGCGTGGTGGTGTCATTGTGGGGCTCAGGGACAGAGCAGCCATGAAGGAGTCTTTGGGGGAGATGTGGCCAGGAGAGCTGAGGGGAGGGGATTTGGAGGGAGTGGATTTGGTGGAATGCGGACTCCCACTCTGGCTGCGTGTCACACGTTTGCCCCCCGACCCAGTGGGTGTGCCTACTTCACCCTGTGTGTGCGTGTCAGGAGGTGTGCGGTGGACCTTCCCTGCTGGTGTGGTGCCTGTGTGTGTTGTGGTGGGTGCATGCTGACGTCTGGGTGTACGTGGGACAGGCATGGGAGTGGGAAGTGTGGATGGGGCAGGGGTAGGGGGTGGGACGTAGCGCTGCAGGAGACCCACTGCTGCAGTCAGTGTCGAGTCTATCGACCTCAGCAAGCTGCGTTGGTCAGCCTGCGATGAATGAATGCCCTCCAAGTATGCCTCCATGTTGTTGAGGACCTGGCTGTGGCCATGGAGGACATTAAGGATCGCAGCCTGACCAATCTGCAACTGCAGCTGGATGTCCACAGACTCGGCATTGGTGGCAACAGTGGAGACAGGGGCAGGGGATGCCGTGCCTGGCAGGAAGGAGACATGTGGTGACCGGGCACGTTGGGAAGGGACACGAGCAAGTGGGAGGCGGCTGATGGCAATGGAGGGGGCGGGGTGCGATGTTGTGCCGCTGTCAGATGGTGGCGCAGCCTCCACCCACTCGGAGAGATCATCCTCGGACCCGTCAGCTTCATACTCTGTTGTGCCAGTCGACAGGTCCCCGGCTTCACTCTCCTCTGCCTCAGTCCCACTTGATGTGCCAGCCCCGATGTCACCGCTGGCACTGGTGCTCGGTCCCTCTGCTCCGTCTGTGCCCATGTCTCCCTCCGTGTCCCCCGACGATGCTGTGGGCAGGGTGAAGAGACAGAAATTAATCATACACCTGTATACATATGTCACATGAGTCCAATCTACATAGGTTACAGTGCATAGCCTAAAAAGAAAGATCAGTAACATCTACAAAACAAGGTACAGATGTAGGGCATGCAACACACAGTTGGTTGACCCACCATGCCACTGAAAAACTATGCAGAGCATGACACAATAGCAAATGAGATGGAATGGAATTTTGACTGAGGAGCAAGGCCCTGGGGACAATCCAGCACTGCATCTGCACCACACAGCGTGGCAGGACATAGGGATGAGCAGGGACCATATCCAGGAACAAGAGGCACATGCAGCATAGGTTATACTGAAAACATGCCCACCATGACTGGCTCACTGCACCTTGAGTGCATGTCCAGACAAACATCACACACTGGCCAGTCCTAGCAAGGGGATATCAGGTTGTGACATGAAGGCCATGCCCGCACCACCCACCCCCTACATGAGACAATGATTTGGAGACACAGGAAGCACTTACATCCCTTAGTCTGGGTGAAATACACATGGGATGCAACAATTCAAGATTGCACACAAAATACCCAAGGTGCGCCTGTCCAAATAATCATGTACAAATGGGCATCATCAGATGATTGTAACAAGACACACAGGCAATGTCCACCGTGAGTATGAACAAGGAAAATCAGGTCAGGCTGTACAGTGGACACTTGTACTACATTTCACATCAATATACATTTGGCCAGGGGACAATGGCACAGAGCACAACCTATGCTGTAGACACAGAGATTGTCGACATATTCGGATTACACACATGATACCTAGGAAAATATGCCCCTGGGGACAGTAGTGGCCACACAACTCCATGCTCCTGAATGGGAATGACTGCAACACATGCTAACATCCCCGCACTATGCGTACCGCACACTCATGCACATCATGTCACAGGCCACCACATAGGACATGCGTGCTATAAGGCCTCACACTTGAGAGACTAACTCCCATGTCTGGACTCAGCATTAGTGCCAACTGACATGGAACCCACAAGACCAGAACTGGACAGGGCACAGGCAAGGTCCCAAAACCTGTTACACACCACCCCCACACATGCTGCTGCAGGCATTGTACACGTGGAGAAGGTGCCAGGCTACATAACCTTGTGACGGAGTGACTTCACACAGACCAGGGAACACATTGCAAGGAGGGGAAGGGAGGCAGGGGAGCACTGCAATACTGTGGGTAACAGGATCTGCACAGCACCATTAAACCCTGGCAGTGTATCCATGGAACAGTGCACTTACAAATGCTGGTGAAACACAACAAACACACATGTACCTACCCCCTTCCTGCTGCTGCATCTCCTGTAAGCACCTGTCCAAGTCTGGAAATACCACCGCCAGCACACGCTTGTGGATGTGGGAGAGACGGCGGCGCCCGCGGTTCTTATGGCTCTCAGGTGAGTCCCCCAGCAGGACCCGTGCGATCCTCCGCGTCCAGCACCGGATATCCTGCCAGCATTTCCTCACTTGGGACAGGCGCCGCATGCGACCATCCGCACTCCTCACTGCACTGACGGCAGTCAGCCAGATCTGCTCTTTGGCAGAGGCGCCGACCTGTGAGGATGAACAAGTGACACTACATCAATACACCTGCAACATGTCACAGAGACACATATGAGAACAAATTAGCTGGTTACAACAAGGCATGTCATGCAGCCAACGCATTGCACCTTTGCCATAGGGACATACTCCTCTGGGGAAGGGCAAAAGCAGTACGTGCCAGTGAAAGTACACAGGTGGAATGAGGGCAAAGACACAATCATTTATCAAGGCTCACACTGTGCATCACACCCACCCCTCCTGTGTCTGGGCACTGCTGGGAGGACTCTGCACCCACCCCTCCTGTCTCTGGGCACTGCTGGGAGGACTCTGCACCCACCCCTCCTGTCTCTGGGCACTGCTGGGAGGACTCTTCACCCACCCCTCCTGCGTCTGGGCACTGCTGGGAGGACTCTGCACCCACCCCTCCTGTCTCTGGGCACTGCTGGGAGGACTCTGCACCCACCCCTCCTGTCTCTGGGCACTGCTGGGAGGACTCTGCACCCACCCCTCCTGCATCTGGGCACTGCTGGGAGGACTCTGCACCCACCCCTCCTGTCTCTGGGCACTGCTGGGAGAACTCTGCACACACCCCTCCTGCGTCTGGGCACTGCTGGGAGGACTCTGCACCCACCCCTCCTGTCTCTGGGCACTGCTGGGAGGACTCTGCACCCACCCCTCCTGCGTCTGGGCACTGCTGGGAGGACTCTGCACCCACCCCTCCTGTCTCTGGGCACTGCTGGGAGGACTCTGCACCCACCCCTCCTGACTCTGGGCACTGCTGGAAGGACTCTGCACCCACCCCTCCTGACTCTGGGCACTGGCTGGGAGACATCAGGCATTCCCCCCCTGGGACCCCCCCTACAGTACATAGCATGTGTGTCACACCTGGACACAATGGCAGAAGTCACAGTCTCAAAAAAGGGACACAGTCTGTGCTAGTAGCCTCTGCACTCACCTGAAACCCTGGTCGCCCATACAGCAGGGGGTACTGTGGGAGGATCACATCCAGCAATGCCAGGTTCTCCTCCAGGGTGAATGGCTGTGACCTCTCCACAGACCTTGACATGGTTCCAGGGAATCAGGAGCAGCAGCAGTGTGGTAGAATCGAAATATGTGCAGGCAAGTGATCCCTCATGGGACCTGGCTGCCTTATATCTGCCTTGCTGTCCTGTTTCATGCACAGGAGTACAGAGTGATTGGTCACTCACATTTGCATCCTATGTTTCCTCCAATCCCTTCAAACCTAGCACAGTCAGTGGGTTCTTATTGTGTTTTTTTCTTCAGCATGATGTCAACCCCACAAACACATTGCAACAAAGTAGAATCATTCCAACTGACTTCTGCTGTGCACCTTCCAGAACAAATTCAAACTTAAAACTTGGTCTCCATGACAACCAGCATGCATGTAGGCATTAATACTTGTCCCTCATGTGTCCCCTATGTAAATTTGAGCTTCACACACAGGTACGGTGCGTTCCGGGGCCCTAGGGCACCCCAAATGCATAGCAACGGCCCGTACAGGCGTGTGTACGGGCCGTACCACTATGAGTACGCATACGCAAGAACACCCATAGTGGTACGGCCCGTACACGCGTGCGTACGTTCACTATCACTATGGGTGTCCTCGCGTATGCGTACTCGTAGTGGTACGGGCCGTACACACGCCTGTACGCTCACTATCACTATGAGTACGCATACGCGAGAACACCCATAGTGAGACGGACCGTACACACGCCTGTACACTCACTATCACCATGGGTGTCCTCGCGTATGCGTACTCGTAGTGGTACGGCCCGTACATACGCCTGTACGTTCACTATCACCATGGGTGTCCTCGCGTATGCGTACTCGTAGTGGTACGGGCCGTACACACGCCTGTATGTTCACTATCACTATGAGTACGCATACGCGAGAACACCCATAGTGAGACGGCCCGTGCACACGCCTGTACGTTCACTATCACCATGGGTGTCCTCGCGTATGCGTACTCGTAGTGGTACGGGCCGTACACACGCCTGTACACTCACTATCACTATGAGTACACATACGCGAGAACACCCATAGTGAGATGGACCGTACACACGCCTGTACGCTCACTATCACCATGGGTGTCCTCGCGTATGCGTACTCGTAGTGGTACGGCCCGTACACACGCCTGTACGCCTACTATCACTATGAGTACGCATACGCGAGAACACCCATAGTGAGACGGACCGTACACACGCCTGTACGCTCACTATCACCATGGGTGTCCTCGCGTATGCGTACTCATAGTGGTACGGGCCGTACACACGCCTGTACGCTCACTATCACTATGAGTACGCATACGCGAGAACACCCATAGTGAGACGGACCGTACACACGCCTGTACGCTCACTATCACCATGGGTGTCCTCGCGTATGCGTACTCGTAGTGGTACGGGCCGTACACACGCCTGTACGCTCACTATCACTATGAGTACGCATACGCGAGAACACCCATAGTGAGACGGACCGTACACACGCCTGTACGCTCACTATCACTACGAGTACGCATACGCGAGGACACCCATGGTGATAGTGAACGTACAGGCGTGTGTACGGGCCGTACCACTGCGAGTACGCATACGCGAGGACACCCATAGTGATAGTGAACGTACGCACGCGTGTACGGGCCGTACCACTATGGGTGTTCTTGCGTATGCGTACTTACTGACCGTACACATGCCTGTACGCTCACCATCACTATGGGTACACATACGGCAGCACTCCCATAGTGATATGGGAACGTACACAGGCCCTCTTAGCAGCAGTACGGTGGTTTTCACACATCACAGTGGTGACAGGCAGCACACAGGAAGGAATAGGGCTGACATACTTGTCCATGGATGGACATCAAGGCATTGTCTGGGCAGTACTACATGTGTGGGGCACAGGTGTGAAAGGCTGTGATGTGGCACATGACTCCTGAGTCGAGAAGACACCAGATGTATGAGTAGATGTGTACACATGTAATGTGTGACGGTGCAATGTGTGCCAGGCATGCCCTTGACTCCTTTGACATGTGTGCATGTCGTACTGCTCACTTGGGATGAGTGTCACTGGCATGGCATGGACACCAACACACGGAAGTGTCCCCTGAGGCCTGGTACAGGGGTTACCACACGTGACATGTCTCTACCCACGGTGCACGATGTGACTATGTCATGTATGTGTGGGGGGTTCCCATTAGGTTGATGTTGGAGCTCCCTCAAAAGCTGCAGCTGTTGCAGCAACCAACATGTGTCTGTGTGTAGATTGACATTGCACACTGTTCCGCACACCATGCCACATGTGGTATCGGATGTGAGGTGAGTATATATGCATGGGACACGGAGTAGCGTAACAAGGACATGTCTGCATCCTCTCTATGAATTTGTGGTGAGTCATGACATGTACACCTTCATGGCAAGGTGTGTGGGCTGTCCTAGTGTAATGTCATGTGACCTGTGGCTCTAGTGTTCCGCTACCAGTCTCTGCAATCGACATCCTACTTCTGCTGATGTGTGGATGTATGTCACTCCTGTCTTGTGTCTGGCTGTTCACTTGCACTGGGACACAGCTAATCCCATGCCATGGCATGTGGAGGTTCACAATCTCCGTGTGTAGCTGGGTCTTGGTAGGAGTGTCACCTGGCAGCCATACGTGTCCAGGGCATGTGGCACATACCTGACTCCGTATGTAGCATATGTGTATAGACAGATTAACATGTGCTCAGTACAAATAATTTGTTGTTGTGGTGCACTCACTCTTCCTTGTCACTTTAAAATTACTGCAGAGCGCCGCCTCTTCCCCGACCAATTCCGGACTTGGCTGCCATGCGGGAGAATGACTGTATCCGGTGCTACCGCTTCCCCCAATGGTTGATTCTGGATTTGACGGCGAGACTGGCACCACACCTGCAACCGCTGCACAGGTATCCTACGGCACTGACACCCAAGCTGAAGGTAATGGCAGCCCTACATTTTCTAGCCACGGGTACCTTTCAAAATACCATAGCTCATGTTGGTGGCATGTCCCAGAGCATGTTCTGCCGTGTGCTGCATGATTTCTTAGAGGCCATGTTGATTCACCTGGATGACTTCATCCATTTTCCTACCCCTGAAATGTTGACTGGGGTCAAGCGTGGATTCTATTCCCTGGGAGGGATGCCCCATGTCATTGGGTCCATAGATGGGACACATGTGGCTTTGGTACCACCACAGGCACAGGAGGTAGCGTACCGGAATCGCAAGCACTACCACTCCATCAATGCCCTTGTGGTGTGTCTGTCCAACATGGTGATTTCACATGTCTGTGCTCGTTTTCCAGGATCAGCACACGATGCCTACATCATGAGGCGTAGCAGGGTGCCTGAAATGATGACGCAGCTGCGCAACGAACGAGCATGTGTTGTTGGTGGGTACACTCTGTCTGTCCTGTATTTTGCGTAGACTTCCAGCACGACCGCTTCTCCTGTCCTGCTTATGTCCATGTGCTTTCCATGTAGGGGACGCTGGCTATCCCAACTTGCCATGGCTGATCACAACTCTCCGCAACCCCATCACGCCGGCCCAGCTCCGCTACAACACCGCCCATGGCCGGACAAGGCGAGTGATAGAGAGGACGTTTGGCCTCCTGAAGAGCCGATTCCGATGCCTCCACAAGACCGGCGGCGCCCTCCCATATGCCCCGGCGAAGGTCTGCAAAATCTTCATGGTCTGCTGCATGCTGCACAACATGGCAGTTGAGAAAGCTGTGCCACTCATCCTGGATCAAGATGACCAGGACCATCCACCCGTGGAGGACGAAGGGCTTGGCAATGGGGCTAGTGATGTGGAGGATGTGGAGCCGCAAGAGGACATCCGGACTCGGCTCATACGCGACTTCTTTGCTTAGTGGTTAGTACCAGTGTCTGAGTGTGCACGCATTGGTCCCCGTGTGGCATGTGTTGCGATGTGTGTCTCCACCTGCATGTATGGCATGTGAGTCAGAGGTGTGTGTGGGTGTGTCACTGGAGTGATGGTGCCAGTGATGGTTGTATTTCCCCAGTCATAATTGTGACCTAGCATGTTGTCATCCATACATGTGTCGAGTACATGCACATGCAAGTGGCTGTGCTTTTTGTGGCTGACTTCTTGTGTGTCTCTCTTCCCCAGGTACTTGCGCATGCCGTCTGCTGGTTGCATTGTTGTGGCACTGCTATTCCTCATGGATACGTCATCGTGTGCTGACTCAGCGTGACAGGCACGGACACGTTTGGAAGTCTCCTTAGGGTAAGGTATGCATCAGGGGTGTATTGGGTGTGGCAGTTGTTCACGATGTATGCACTCTGCCCCTGTCGAAGTTGGTTCCTCTGCAGATATGTTGCATCACCATGGTACACATTACATGCAGCTGGGTACACCTGAATAGATGGACAGACTTGTTGACAGTCATCAGTGATGGGATTGTGGAATGTGATGATGGCATCAATGTGTGTAACACTGCCCTCGGACACATACGGTTTGCATTGGCTTGACATGCTGTGGGACTTCCACATCAGCGGATCAATGGTGTATGGCAGGCTCTCCGTGAGCAGCTGGGGGTGTTTAGCTGTTAGCCGACACTTGTGTGCCAGTTCCATGACTATCACGCATTTGTGCTGCAGAAGGGGGGTGCCAGTGTTGGACCCACATGTTACTCCACATGAACTGTTCATGTGTACTTCGAGTTGCCTCTGCAATCCGGAATACATGACTAATAAAGGTGTCCCTATGCCTCCAAGGTGCCTCTTCTCAGTCAATGCTGGTGTGTTGCCACGGTGCATCCGGCATGTCTGGCATGGTTTTCCGTGATAGTGGCTATGTGTCTATGTGTCGAGTAGCAAGATGCAAGCTGTTTGTGTGGGATTAGACTGTGTATTGTGCATGATGTCCATGACTGTGTGGGTATTGTGACATGTGCCATCCCCATGCATCCAACGTTGGCCAGGCCACCATTCTCTGCATCCACCGGACTCAAGCTTGCAGGACATGGTTCTGCCACCTGTCTACACATACCTGGGTGCCCCCCAGGACACTCGACATGATCCCTGACCTCTGCGCATGACTGTTGCTGTACTCAATATGTCTGTCGGCACGGTTGTGCGGCCACCCCCTCAGCTGGTTGGGCCCATCACGGGTGTGTATGGTGCTCCATGTCTGTCTTGCCTAATACACTGTGACCCATGTGTGTCCTGTGCCAGACTCAGGCCCCAGGGTGTGGATGGTTGAAGTCAAAAGAGAACTCAGGCATGTTTAGACTTTACAAGACACATGTAAGGTAATAATGCAACCAGCAGGCATCTTCTCTTCATGGTGTGACTTTTTATTTTAGTGGGGGGGGGGGGGGTTGACATGAGGGGCTTTCCGGGTGTGTGGAATCCAAAGTTCACTAGGGGAGTTGGTGTCCTTGCCATTTGAAATCCTCAGAGTCCATGCCACAGTCTTTGTCAACATTGGTCAGACAGTGACCA
This sequence comes from Triturus cristatus, assembly GCF_964204655.1. Classification (NCBI taxonomy): domain Eukaryota; kingdom Metazoa; phylum Chordata; class Amphibia; order Caudata; family Salamandridae; genus Triturus; species Triturus cristatus. The sequence goes on from NC_140579.1 coordinate 718,479,063, forward strand.
GCAAGGCCATGTGGCAGAGAATGTCTTTTGATGCTGTGCTGCTGTTGCTCCAGTGGGCCAGGTGTCCTGGGAGATGGTGCTGTAGCGCCGACCCTCACGGTCTTTTCTGTGGACGACCCGCCCTCCTGCGGGGACCCTCAGAAGCAGGCCGTGACGATGTTTGGGATGCTCCATCGGATGTTTCCTCCTCCTCCTCCTCCTCCTGATCCCTCCCTGTGGGTGTTGATGTTCTACGCCTTCTGGCACAGGGAGGGTTGCCCATGTTGTCGGCCATCCGACGGAGTGTACTGTGAATTCCCTGGAACACCGTCACGAGCTCAGCCTGTCTGTCCTCCATCCTCCGTTGGTGTTGCAGTAGACAGGCATGTAGCTCCGCATGTTGCTGGGCCTGCTGGGTCTTGATCCCCTCGAGGACGGACACAACCTGGGCCATGCCTGTGGTGTCCTGCCGGTATGTGTCCAGGATGTTTCGGACATGGGAATATACCGGTTCCCCAGCCAACTGGTCAGGCTGGCGCCTCCGCCGTCCTCCACTCCCACCACCCCTGCCCACTTGCGCCTGGCCTGCCGTTGTGGGCACATCGGGTCTCCGGGACCCCTGAGGGATGGCATTTGCGGTGTTGCTTGCCTCCTCCTGGGTGCCCGGAGAACCTTGTCCCTCCTGGACAGACTGGCTGCTTTGTGGTGGTGGGGCAGGGATCCTGGGTGTCTCTTGGGATGTGGCAGGAGTGGGGGTGGTGGTTGGCCCCGTTGTACCTGACGCAGGTACTGCAGGTCGTTGGACACCAGAGGGGCCAGGTTGGTCGGGGTCGTCCACAGAGTGGTGAGAGTCGTCGCTGCCGGTGGGATCGGCCTCCCGCAGAGCTGGGTCCTGTGAGTCTTCCCCCCCAGTGTTGGGGGGTGAACCTCGACGTTGACCTGTGTGTGAGAGAGACAATGTTAATTTTGTTCCATGCAACATCCATGTTTCATTAGTTTCAAAGTTGGAACATTTCCTCTGGGAATTTGGATATGTCTTGCATTCCACTCACAGTGCACTTGTGCATGGGTATGTCCCTTGGCCACAGCTTTTGAGACTTTACCTATGTGTGACACAGTCGTACTTGCTGCGTCAATTGTGACTGCAGTCAGCAGTGGAGTGAGCAGGTGTGGCGAGCCATGCATTGGCGCCTTCCGTGTTGCACTGTACATGGGCACATGGAGTTGTTCCACACACTTATATAATGCAGGTAGCTGGCGTTGTGCTCATGCACAGGTTGAGACATGGCCCAGTGTTTAGCCATGGAGAAGAGGGGGGGTTCTGGCACTGGCCACCCTTGTCTACATGCACGCAGTCCACCTGCTGACGAGCAGACATCCCCACACCCCACAAGGCTGATTTGCTCTCCCTGTGTGTCCCTTTCTCGCTCCCTCTCTGTCCCCCTCTCCCTCCCTCTGTGTGTCAGCCTCCTCCCTCTGTCCGTCTCCCTGTGTCTCCCTCCCTCTCTGTCCCCCTCTTCCTCCCTCTGTGTCTCAGCCTCCTCCTTCTGTGCGTCTCCCTGTGTCTCCCTCCCTCTCTGTCCCCCTCTCCCTCCCTCTGTGTGTCGGCCTCCTCCCTCTGTCCGTCTTCCTGTGTCTCCCTCCCTCTCTGTCCCCCTCCCCTCCCTCTGTGTGTCGGCCTCCTCCCTCTGTCCGTCTCCCTGTGTCTCCCTCCCTCTCTGTCCCCCTCTCCCTCCCTCTGTGTGTCGGCCTCCTCCCTCTGTCCGTCTCCCTGTGTCTCCCTCCCTCTCTGTCCCCCTCTCCCTCCCTCTGTGTGTCGGCCTCCTTTCTCTGTCCGTCTTCCTGTGTCTCCCTCCCTCTCTGTCCCCCTCTCCCTCCCTCTGTGTGTCGGCCTCCTCCCTCTGTCCGTCTCCCTGTGTCTCCCTCCCTCTCTGTCCCCCTCTCCCTCCCTCTGTGTGTCGGCCTCCTCCCTCTGTCCGTCTTCCTGTGTCTCCCTCCCTCTCTGTCCCCCTCTCCCTCCCTCTGTGTGTCACCCTCTGTCACCTCAGCCCAGCTTCCTGGGCACACACTGTTAGCAGTTCTTTGAATGGCCCTTGGATTGTTGCTGTGAGTTTGTTTCTGATCTCCAGGCACCCATTGGGTGTAGTGTCTGTGTCTGCGCTGCTGCTGTGGTGGTGTGTGCTGCCACTCTTTCACAGTGTTGGCTGTTCATTAGCTGCTGTCATGTGCAAAAACGTGCCTTCACCCCCATGTGTTAATGCAAGGCATCCGCCATTTGCTGGCAAGTCTTTCCTGTGTGGGGACACACTGTTTGTCTGGCTGTGACCTAGGCCATATGGGCAGAGGGCATTGTTGTCTGCTTCTGAGTTGCACTATGTGATTTTTGGGGCCCACCCTCCCGCCATCCGGGTTACCGTGTCATGTGTTGGTGTCTTCTGTGGCCTGTGACTTGACATTGTCCAGCTGGGTGCATGGGGCATGGTGGCGCCAGTGGCATGTGCGTGTTCATGGAGTGTGGTTGAGTCATGCGATAGCTTGGGGTGGTTGCGTGCCTGTTTGTGAGTTTGGTTGTGGATGACGTTCCCCCCATGTGAGGTGCGTTGTTTGTGTACTCACCCGGGTCTCGGAGTCCTCCTAATCCTTCGACTGCCTCCACCGGCAGTATGGCCATCACCCTCTCCTCCCAGGAAAGGTAGTGTACGGGTCTGCGGGACGGCCCTCCTCCAGTGACGTTGGCCTGGTTGTGTTCATCCGTCATCTTGGCTCGGACCCTCCTCCGCAGATCGTACCACCTGGCTTGGCATTCCTGCTTGTTCCTTCTGGTGTCCGCAACAGCATTCACAGCATCGACGATGGTCTGCCACATGGCTGTTTTTGCTGAAATGCTGGTCTGTCTGACCAATGTTCCAAAGAGGTGTGGCTCGACTCTGAGGATTTCATCGACAAGGACCTCCAACTCTCAGCTAGTGAACTTTGGATTCTTGTAGTGGGCATGGTGAGGGGTGTGGGTGTGGATGGTGGGGGGGGTGTGTGTGGATGGTTGTGGGTGTGTGGGTGTGGTTGTGCAGGTGTGTGTGTGAATGTGATGAGGGGGTGTTTGTGAGTGTGTGTGTGTGTGTGAAGGTGTGCAAGTGTAAGGTGTGGTAAAGCTTCTAGTATGGTGCTGTAGGTTGTCTGTGGGGTCTGGCAGCAGTGAGTCTGTTGCAAAGGCTCATGGTTTGTGTGTGTGGGCCCTTTTTATTGGTCCATTGGTGGGTGTGGCTGTGTTTGAACTTTGGGTGGGTGTGTTATAAGGAGTGGTGGTGTTTTGGGCCTCTGTTTGTTTTTGGCAGTTGCAGGTCAGTGAATGTGTTGTTTTAGTGGTTGTTGGACATGTTTAGTGGCTTTGTGCCATTCGAATGGTGTATTCTTGTGTCGTTTTGGTTTGTCCTGGTTGTGTACGTGCGTTTTTAGCGTGTGTACGGTGTGTACATGGGCCATTTTGTTGTACAGTGCTGTCCTTGTGTGTGGCTTGGTACGACTCGTACATGCGGTTGTGATGTTGGGGCCTGGGGTGCGCTCCGTACTTAGAATGTTGTGGTGGGGGTACGCTCCATGCATACGCGGGTGGGGGTACGACTCTAACGTACACGGGTGTAGATACACGGGGGTACGACACGAACGTAGAGGGGGGGTACGACACGTACAGGGGTGTACATACACGGGGGGTACGACACGTAAACGGGTGTACATACACGGGGGGTACGACAAGTACACGGGTGTACATACAGGGGGGGTAGGACACGTACACGGGTGTACATACACGGGGGGTACGACACGTACACGGGTGTACATACATGGGGGGGTACGACACGTACACGGGTGTACATACACGGGGGTACGACACGTACAGGGGTGTACATACAGGGGGGGTAGGACACGTACAGGGGTGTACATACAGGGGGGGTACGACACGTACAGGGGTGTACATACACGGGGGGTACGACACGTATACGGGTGTACATACACGGGGGGGTATGACAAGTATACGGGTGTACATACAGGGGGGGTAGGACACGTACACGGGTGTACATACACGGGGGTACAACACGTACAGGGGTGTACATACAGGGGGGGTACGACACGTACACGGGTGTACATACACGGGGGGTACAACACGTACATGGGTGTACATACAGGGGGGGTAGGACACGTACAGGGGTGTACATACAGGGGGGTACGACACGTACAGGGGTGTACATACACGGGGGTACGACACGTACACGGGTGTACATACACGGGGGGTACGACAAGTACACGGGTGTACATACAGGGGGGGTAGGACACTTACACGGGTGTACATACACGGGGGTACGACACGTACAGGGGTGTACATACAGGGGGGGTACGACACGTACACGGGTGTACATACACGGGGGTACAACACGTACATGGGTAAACATACACGGGGGGTACGACACGTACACGGGTGTACATACACGGGGGGTACGACAAGTACACGGGTGTACATACACGGGGGGTAGGACACGTACACGGGTGTACATACACGGGGGTACGACACGTACACGGGTGTACATACACGGGGGGGTACGACACGTACACAGGTATACATACACGGGGGTACGACACGTACAGGGGTGTACATACAGGGGGGGTACGACACGTACAGGGGTGTACATACAGGGGGGGTAGGACACGTACACGGGTGTACATACACAGGGGGTACGACACGTACAGGGGTGTACATACACGGGGAGTACGACACGTACACGGGTGTACATACACGGGGGTACGACACGTACAGGGGTGTACATTACAGGGGGAGGTAGGACACATGGCGCATCTGCAACATAGCGGCGGGTGGTGCAAAGAGCACCGCCCGCCGCAATGCCACAAAGACAGCCTGTGCCTTTCAATGCATAACGTGACAGGCACCACGCGGTGCCTGCCATATTTTACATAGAAATGCAGGGGGGTACCGTAGGTACCCCCCATGTGCACCCCCCTCCCAGAATCCCTGGGGGCCCGCTACGGGCCCCTAATGTCAAAAACTGCATGCCTTTCCGTGGCGGCGTTGTCGCCACGGAAAGGCAGGTCCCCGCCTGCATAGTAATATGGATGGCGGTGTCTACCAGACACAGCCACCATATAAACTGCTTTTCTGCCTGGTAGGCATTCGGACGGATTGCCTACCGGCGGAAAACCAGCGGACAGTCTTCCTGTCCGCCGGGCTCCCCCCCCGCCATGGTAATGTGGCGGGGGGAAATTTGCAGCGGGTGGATGTTTTTAGCGGCCGGATCGCCACCGCCATACAGGCGGTGGTGATCCGCCCGCTATACTAATGACCCCCAAGTCTGTCTGCCGCTTTTCCACCGGTGGCAATCGCACCGATTTCCTGGTGTATGGAAAAGGGCCACTAATATGGTGGCGGTGTCTAGCAGGCACCGCCACCATATTTGGTTGTGTCCTGTAAGCGGTCTTTCCATGGCGGCGGTGGAAAGGCTGTCAGGGTTTGGGTTTGTGGGCTTGTTGTCGGCCCCTATTGTGTGGGGGGTGGTCGCTGTCCTGCATGATACCCCCCTGCATTTCCATGCACCAACTGTAAGGCATTTCATGGTGCCTGCCATGTGGTACATTCAAATGTGGTGCAAGCACCTTTAACATTATGGATGGTGCTGTAGCTCCCAGCACCGCCTGCAATGTGAAAGGCCCAGGATTTGCCTGCCATTTTAGCGGGCGCATCCTGATCGCAGTAGTGGGCCCGCTGCATGTCTGACGGGCGGTCCCAATCACCGCTACAGTGGCGGGCAGACAAAGTCCGTTAGTTATGTTTTGATTAGTATGTGTAGAGTTATTTTAGTAGTTCTAAGTGTAATATATAGGCCTTCATTATGATCTTACATTGAAAGTCTCTGACCTTAGGTTGGAGGCTTTCTGACAGAAACAGTTGGTTTCACTTTTGACCGGCTGATATAATACTGCCGGTCTGAAGTGAAACCGGCCGGTTATTCACGCTGGCCTTTGACGGGCTCCATGAACCTGTTGCCCAATCGGAACTTGCATGTAATTTATATGTATGGCGTTTTACGCCATTTGTATTACGATGCACTCTTTCTGTCAGGGTTTTTTAATATCCAACTTTCACATATGGAAAGCCTGTTGGAAACTGCCTTCACCCTGTGGCCTACGTTTTGTGTTTAAGTGGATACCTAGGATGCCCACTTGTTGAGCCCTGCACTGTGTAGCAAGCACCCTGTGTTTCCTGGCACACGGTGCAGGGATGAACTCCACCTCCTATTTCCCTATGGGAGCTTGTCCTACGGCCAATGTAATGCCGTAGCACATGCTCCTATATTGCAATGTGATAATGCAAATGCACCACGTCTGGTTTTATCTTGTTTGTTCATGTTTCGCGATGGTGTTGTACACCATAATAAGTCCTTTAATTTTATTAATATATTTATGTGGAGGAGGTATTTTTTTTTTTAACAGGTGGAATTTTTCCTGATCTTCTCTTCCAGGGATGATGAGGTTACCATTTTTTAAAGGAAATGTGGACTTTTCTTTTATAAATTTATAAATATTTTACATTTTCTTTTAATCTTTGCTTTCCTGAAGCATTTCTTTCTTTTGATCTATTTTTCATGTATTTTTATCTTTAGATGCTATAGATGATTATATCTTTAGCTTTAATTTTTTCTCGTTTGTATTTCCCAATTATTTTTTTTGTGTACAAATTACAAAATAATAGAAGAGCGGAAAGAGTGTCCACCCCTGCCTTGTGCTACAAAGGAGAGCAAAAAAGGTGGATGAGAAGCACCCACAGGTCACTCAGGCCATAAAGCACTGTAGATTCACGTTATCAAAGTACAACTCCCTTAGGCCCATGACCTCCATAATCCATAACGGTAAGTCCGCTTTATAAGTTTCAACGCCTTCTCGCTTTCAAGAGAGACAACCACCTTCTCATCCTCATTGTTCTGCGTCTCCAACAGTCGATGGGAGTTTGTCCTAATATGATTCACTGAAGTGTGATCATGCATTAACATTACCTGTGGTGGTGAAATATTAATGGAATATAGACCTTGAGTCTATTGGGCAAAACCTTCACCACAATCTTCATATCTGCATTTATGAGTGATATCTGTTTGTATTTTGCTAATTGAAGTGGGTCACAAACATGTTCTGTAAATTAAGGCGGGTTCAGACCGAATTTAGAAGTCCATAAGGATGTAGGGCCGAAAAACACCCCGAGCGCCATGGAAGCGGAAAACAACCGCCCGCCGGCCCCGTGGGAAAACCGGCAGACAAATTAGCATTAACCGCAAAAAAAAAACGCCTGCAGCGGTATTTGTTCCAGAATAACCACCCGTAGCGGGCGGAGATGGCCAAAATCCGTCCGCGGCGGTCGGAATCGAGGCGGAAAAACAACAACCCGCCGCAAGTATAGTGGAGACACCGCCCCAGAAATTAGTATATCCCCAACGGTGCTTGCCATACTGCATCCAGAGAGTCTCACAGGAGTAGCCGGGGGAGTGGAGGCTGGTAAGTACAAACAAATGACTACCGCCACTCTGCTATGTACTGTCTTGCACAACTACAAAGCTACACCACCTAGGACACACACCATCCATCTGCACCCCACACTCACAAAAACATGGCTCACAGATCCAACAAACACCCACTCCCATTCACCACTAACATAGCTAACAACATAACCATGGGGGCATGTGTACAGGCAGACAGCACTACAACAACCACCAGGCCCCCTTGCCCAGACCTGAGCAGTATGGATCCCTCCCCCACCCCACCCAGGAGCAGTTGGAGGCCATTGCAGTACAACAAACAAACTGACATCTTTACAAAGAGGGTGTCTGGGGGTGGAGGGCCTGCACTACTACTCCCACCATGCCCCCTGTCCCACACCGCAGCAGGATGGAGCACTCCTCCACCCCACCCAGAAGCATGTGTCAGCCATTACACAACCCTCATCAAACTTACAGGTAGCTAGCCATCTTCCCTGTGATGGTGTTTGTGGCTGGGAGTGCTGCACTACTACTCCCAACATTACCCGTGCCCCACACCTCAGCAGGATGGATCCCTCCCCCACCCCACCCAGGAGCAGTTGGAAGCCATTGCAGTACAACAAACAAACTCACAGGTAGTGCACCCACACATATTCCCCAAATTAAATGGTGCCATATGACAACACCAGCCCTCGCATTGCACAAAGAGCCATACCTACCCATTGCCAAGCACAGTGTGCACACAGGTAAGCCAAGGAAACTGTCACATCCACCAAAGTGTGACACACCAATGTACAAGTAGAAGAAAGCCTGGGCACATTCATGCACTGCAACTAGTTACATGTGCATCACCATGGGGCAAGTGCAACAAGGACCATTCTCAAAATATGAAAGCATGTGTGGTGGCACAAATCAAGATATGCACATGACAGGACAAAGGGATGCAGGAGATGACAATGGCCAATCCATGGCCAGATGTGGCGTCTGCTAGGTCAGACTACTAAACCATGAGTCCACAATTAAACACATGTCGTGCCAGGCCCTAGATGGCAACAAGCCCCAGTAAACCTCAATTGGACACGGTTCGCATGGTATGCCCTGACACCTCTCACCATGGACTAGTAATGCTTGTACTACTGTATCATGTCAGGGAGCACAGTACTGCACACAGTCATCAATGTGATGATATGTCAATGGTGCATTGTACAAAATGTGAATGACACACAGCTAACCCAAAGCTTGACGGTTGCGGCCGGCCCATCTGGTGTGCCATGGAGCAACAGGTCACAGGACCCCAGCGTCCCCCACGCCACATCTGCGGCAACAACAACTACACAGCAGACCCCTGCTGTCAGGGCCTGTGCAGCCACAGCCACCACCACCACCACCACCACCACCAGTGCTTCCGGCAACCCCCTCCCTGTCCCAGAGGATGCCCCACACACACCACCCATGGAGGAGGGCAGGGAGAGGATGCGGGTGCCCACAGTGGTGAGGCAACAGGTCCGTGGCAGCAGGGCAGGTGGGAGGGGCAGAGTCAGCCAGGGACACCAGGAGGCTGGGACCCAGTCCCTGGAAACACATCACCAGAATCCTGGGCGCATACGAACAGGCCCAGGGACGAACGGGCCGGTCGGACAATCTGTTGCACAAGCTCATCCTGCTGATGAGGTCTATCGACAGACACATGGGACAAATCGTGGACCTCTTGGGCCAGCAAGTGGTGGAACTGAGGGACAGGCATGTGCCCCAGACAACATCTCCGCCTCCCTCTGGTGGGCTGCACACTGACAGTTCACCATCTTCCCCTGCGCCCACAGAGAGGAGTGAGTCCTCATACCCCATTGGCCCTGCAGCAGGGCCCCCCCTGCCAAACGACAAAGGGCCTGTCCCAAGAAGACCCTGGGAGTATCCGGAGGCAAAGCACCTGCCAGACGCAAGTCACGGAGCCAGCCATGTATGCAACCCTCTCCACCACTGCATTGTCTCTTTGGACTGTCCTACCCCACACCGCCTTGTGAATGGCATCTGCCTGTTGGACTGGGTCATCACAGCAATGTGGTGACTACTCAACCATCTCATCTACCACGACTGTCAACTCACTCCCCCCCAATGGAAATGTACACCCCCTTGCATCTCACCATAGTAAATAAAATATCCTCACACACATGTTGTTGTGTCTGCTCTGTCTTTTTTGCAGGGTGTACAGTCTTCAACATGATCACAATGTACCCGGACCATGGGCTGTATGTAGGCAAGGAGAACTCGAAGCCACCTAGGGAAACACAACAGAAAAACTGTCACTGGTCTGGGTGTGGCATCACAGACATCACACAAGCCCTAACACCAGGATATCCCAACATGCACATGTCACAATGGCCCCCAAGTGTCAACATACACGTCCCGTTGATGTTCCCAAATGACATGTCCTAGAAACATTTCCAAACACCACTGAGTCTACAACTGGCTGATGCTACAATTCTCACATGCCCCTTCACGACAACAGCAATCACATCAGACAATGGGTATGTTGCATATTGCCACCCACCGTCAAGTGAAGGAGCGGGTAATGAGCTGTTCATGCTGGTCAACACCTTCCTCCTCTCTACTGTCCTCATCACTGGACACGGCTTGGTTTGCAGGCTGGGGCCTTGGCTCCTCACCATCATCAAGGAGCAGGGGAATCTCCCTGCGAATTGCTAGGTTGTGGAGCATGCAGCATGCAACAACAATCTGACACACCTTCCTGGGCGAGTATGCTAGTGCACCTCCGGTCTTGTCCAGGCACCGGAAACGTGACTTGAGCAGGCCAAAAGTGCGCTCCACCACACGACGTGTCCTCCCATAGGCCTCATTGTAGCAGACTTCAGCCGGGGACCTGGGATTCCGCAGTGGGCTCAGCAACCAGGGACGGTTGGGATATGCAGAGTCACCTAGGTATGACAAACACAAATAGACATTGCAATGTTGCAGAGTCTCAGGGGAGCAGGTCACACACACAGCATGCCACATGACTAGGCATACTCACCCACAATCCATGCACGCTCTGGAAGAAGTTTAGCCATCAGCTGGGGCACTATGCTGTTCTTCAGTATGTAGGAGTCGTGGGCCAAGCCTGGGAATTTGGCACACACCTGCGAGATGGTCATATCTGCCATGCACACCACCTGCACATTGATGGAGTGGTAATGCTTGCGATTGCGATAAATGTGCTCACTTGCCTGTGGTGGCACAAGAGCGACATGGGTGCAATCAATGGCCCCAACAACATTGGGGATGTGTCTAAGGGGATAGAAGTCTCCCTTCACAGCTGGCAATTCAGCACCCCTGGGGAAATGGATGTATCTGTCCTTGTATAGAATCATGGTGGACAGTACAGCACGCAGCACCATGCTGAACATTGGTTATGACATCCCACCAGCACTGGCCACAGTCTCCTGGAACGATCCTGTTGCCATAAAATGCAGGGCTGCCATCACCTTATAAGCAGGGGTGAAAGCTGCTAGATATCTCCTGTGTGGCTGCAGGTGGGGCTCCAACAAATCACAAAGGGTCTTGAGGGTGGCTCTGTACAGGTGGCATTTGCGTAAGCTCGCAACATCCTCCATGTCCTCCAGCACCAGTGATGAATCAGATTTGGCCTCCTCCTATTGGAGTTGATAGTGGACACATGTCAATATAATACACCAAGAGATGTTCACAGCATATCATGTTCTGGATGACACAAAGACAACAATGACAGACATCTAGAGTGACTAACAGACCACCTCACATGGAGGGACACCTTCAGCTACACAAAGGGCACACGTGTCAACTTACACAGGACAAGTAACTCAAACACCACCTTTAGCTATGTGAATGCACATATGGATATGGCCACAGTACACATGTGCACGCCTGGGAGTCTAGCATCCAGCATATGTATAACTAATCAAACCCACTGTCTCCTACCTAGCTGCTCTACCGGTCACACCTTGATGCGTCATTACAACCTGGCACACATCCACCACACAATGTCCACAGTCGGCGCTGTAATGATGAATGTGTTCATGAGCAGACATGAGAGGCAATGCTAATTACATCAACATTCATCGAAACGAGCATTGCTGTGATTGTCACTGGACCTCAACACATTGACATGTGTACACATTGTACAGTCCAGCACTACACTGTCCTGCCTACACCAACATCAAATCCTCAAGTGACATGTGAGTGGGTACAGACAAATGTACGTTACACACACACAAACATGGCAGGTGTAGCCATCAGTGGAGTAAATTGAACATTGGCATTGTGTGCACAATGATGTGCCATTGAACATGTTGGCACTATGCACTGTTGATGTGTGACAGATGGCCATCACCATTGCATGGCACCCATATCGCGGTAGCTACCGCCTGGCACTGGCGGTGTGTCACCAGCATCACCATTCACACCAGTGCAGTAGTCATAGGCATGGAGACATGTGGAAATTCCGGTTGGCATGCTCCGCCGCCAGAATGGCGGTGCCTCGTGTCAATGCATGGCACCCATATCGTGGTAGCTACCGCCTGGCACCGGTGGTGTGTCACCAGCACCCCCATTCACACCAGTGCAATAGTCATAGGCATGGAGACATGTGGAAATGGCAGTTTGCATGCTCCGCCGCCAGAATGGCAGTGCCTCGTGTCAATGCATGGCACCCATATCGCGGCAGCTACCGCCTGGCACCGGTGGTGTATCACCAGCACCCCCATTCACACCAGTGTAGTAGTCATAGGCATGGAGACATGTGGAGATGGCGGTTGGCATGCTCCGCCGCCAGAATCGCAGTGCCTCGTGTCAATGCATGGCACCCATATTGCGGTAGCTACCGCCTTGCACCGTTTGTGTCACCAGCACCCCCATTCACACCAGTGCAGTAGTCATAGGCGTGGAGACATGTGGAAATGGCGGTTGGCATGCTCCGCCACTAAAATCGCGGTAGCACACAGCGGGCCCCAGCGGTGTTAAACCGCCATGGAGCTCGCCCTAGAGCCAATGGGAAGCTCGATAGCGGTGGCTTGATGCAATTTTGAAGATCGCGGTAGACGTGCTCCGCCACCGCGGAGACGGTCATTGGCTGCATTTGAAAGATGCACCATCGCGGTAGTGCACCCCGGGCCACAGCGGTGTTACACCTCCATGGAGCTGGCCCTAGAGCCAATGGGAAGCTTGATAGCGGTGGCATGATGCAATTTTGAAGGTCGCGGTAGGCGTGCTCCGCCACCGCAGAGGCGGTCATTGGATGCATTTGAAAGAGGTAGACATAGACCACCAATTGCTGCAGCTTGGAACCTTTGAAACGACCCCAGGGGGCTATATATGTGGGAGTGAGCCTCACATTGCCGCTACTCACAGAGCATGCTGCCTGAGACCCATCACCTGCTGCTGCCTCCAGGGACTGCTGCCTGACACCCCTCACCTGCTTCTGCCTCCAGGGACTGCAGCCTGACACCTCTCACCCGCTTCTGCATCCAGGGACTCCTGCCTGACACCTCTCACCTGCTGCTGCCTCCAGGGACTGCTGCCTGGCGACCCTCGTCACCAAAATCCCCTGCTGTTGTCGCACGTCCACACTGATGGCAAGGACAGAGAAGATCCGTCCCTTCACGAGCGAGGAGCTGGAGGTCCTGGTGGACAAGGTGCTCAAACAGTACCCAAGGCTATATGGTGCCCCAAATGTTGTGGTGAGTCTTAAACAGTGTGGTAGTAGGGCAGGGAGGCCACACATGTAGTGGATTGATGCAGTATGTGCCTGGGAGTGTGGGGTAGTGTCATGCACTGCCTGACATGCTGTCTCCAGTGGGAGGGTGCGTGTACCCAATGCCACAGCTTTCCCGCCCTGCACATGTAAGTATGAGTGACCTGTGTTGTGTTGTCAGCCATACAGAGACACAGAAGGTTGTTCATGCTGTAGTCAGGACAGTGATTGCTTGGCTGGATGGCTGTGTGTGCCCCTGTAGTCCATCTCAGGGTGAGCCCAGCTGGATACCACAGTCCCCGTATACAAAGACAAGGACACATCACTTCACTTACAGAGTATGACATCAGTCTTTTCACATTGCACTCCAGCTGTGGCCCATCTCAGCACTGTAGATTGCACACAACCGCCCTTGTGAAGGGCATTTTGTATTTGTGAGATCATGTCCCTCAATGTGACATCCATGACGCAGTTATCTATTCACAGGGCAGGGAAATTGAGGGCTGCGGAGTCTTGGACACAGTGGGTCAAGCCCCCCCCCCAACACAGGTTGATATGTGATGTATTTGTTGCTCAACCCAACAATTGACTGGAGATGTGGGCAGGCAGGTTTCAGTGCTGGCATCCTGCATGTGTGTGAGATGTGCAGGGACTGTTTTCCCCCTCACACCTGCATGCTTTAACATCAGCTTTTCCCATGCAGGGGTCACATGTGGGCTGTACTATGGTCTCTGATTAATCTACCGTTGGATATGTGATTTTGTTTTATGTTGCTGCTATACTGATAGATGTCGGTACATGGCACTGTGTACCTGATCATTTCTCCCTCTTGCCCTCTTGTTTCCCATGCCTGCAGCTCAAGGTACACCAGCGTAAGGCCGTGTGGAGGGCCATTGCAGCAAAGGTGCGAGCCCTGGGGGTCTCAAACCGACGGCGCACCCACTGCCACAAGTGATGGGATGACATCAGCCGGCTGGCAAAGAATGTGGCGGAGATGACCCTGGGGCTGATTACTCGCACTTGGCGTCGGGCACGGCACAGCACGATACCACTAATGGGGCGCATCTTGGCGGTGACACAGCCTGAGCTGGATGCACGTTTGAAGGAGCATCAGCAGCAAATCAGGGCTGAGCATTCGGGGAGTCTGACTTTGGATGGGAGTGGCTGCATGTGTACAGAGCCTGTGCCAGTGCTGGCCTCTGTGATGTTGGTAGTGTGAGGCTGTGGCATGTAAGTGGCTGCTGGCCTGGGTGTCTGTGGCATGCATTTGCCCTACCTGCACTTACAAAGTTGAATTGGAAGCTGTGCCTTCACATTACATTCTGAGTTGTGCTCTTCAGGTTTCTTCTGCATTGGTGTAGTCTTGGGAATCCCATGGGAGGGAACGGCAGTGTGCCCAATCTGACTGTGCGTACATCAATGCGTCCATTGCATGCACCCATATTGGGAGGGCTAGATATCTTACAGCAATGTGCAACATTCTATTGTCCCCAAGGTACGACATGGTGGGTGGCATGGGTTAATGTCCATTGTGGACTGTCATGTTGTAGTCTGGGTCTGTGTTTTCCCCTCCTGTTACATCCAGTTTTGTAATTGGCAACAAGTTGTGTGCCCCCATCATGTTTCTAGGTGTGCTCAGAACTAGTTGTGTGTCTGTTTGAACAGAGCCACTAGCAGGGTATTGTGCTGTGTGGTCATCACATGGCTCACTCATGCCTGAGTTTCCAGTTTCCATGCACTGCTTGAGTCTATGTAGTGAGTTGGCACAATGTGATTGCACAGGGTGGTGTGCAACATGTAGATTTGCTCAACTTTTGTCATGCATTGCTTGCATATGTTTGTTCTGTTTTTGCCACTGACCTAACCCTACATCTCTCTCTCCCATGCAGCATCACCTGTGGTTACGGAGGGACAGGAGACGGACACCAGTGGGGGTGAAACAAGCACCACAGCTGCCCAAGAGCCCAGTGACACAGATGTCACCAGTGCATCAGAGGGGGACAGGAGTCTGCTGGAGGAGTCCCAGCCTGAGACGCAAATCACCACATCATCTGATGCCAGCGTGGATGCATCCATGTTGGAGGGCACAGGGAATGGGGACTCTGCATCGACTTCCACCACACAGCGGCCATTGCCCACCCTCCCAGCCACTTCCTCTGCTGCTGCTCGTGTCTGCCTCAGTAAGAGGGGAAGAGTGTCCTTCACTCCTGGCACCGCTGCCCCAGTCCCCCCTGCTGCCATCAGTGCTGAGTCTGTGGACCTTTTGCGCCAGCTGTGTGTAGGCCACACAGCTCTCCTAAATGCCTTCATTGACCACGACAAGAAATTGACCCAGGTGGTTACTTTCATGGACGGCATACATACATCAAAGTCACGATACAGCACACGGAGCACACAGCCCAAGCGGTCCCGTGCACAGACACCATCCCCACTGAAGACCAAAAGCACCCCAGAACGCAGGGAGAAAAGCCCGTCAGGTGACACCAGGGGACAATTAGCAAAGCAGCAGACCTCAGGCACACATGCCTCAGTGGCATTCCCATCCAAGGACTCTCCTGCCCCTAAGGCATCGTGCAAAGATAATCGTACAGTGTCTGTGCCCACCAAGGAGGTGGTGCATGCCAAGAGTACACCTGGGAAGGGTTCAAAGGCAGTATCACCAACCACCTCGACTCCTATTCCAAGCCCAGTGAAGCAGGGGCCGGGGAGGATTGTAGGGGTGACACCTAGTAAACAGGGGAAAGGGGGGAAGAGACGAAGCAATGCAAAGCATTCAGCTGGGTCCAGCACATCACCAGAGGGGCTGCCAGCGCCTGTACCTGCTGCAGCAGTGGTGGTGTGTGTGCCTGTTGTGCCCACACCAATTCCCATTGATCCCAAGTCAGGCAAGCCATTTAGGATCCCGAAGAAGTGGAAGGGCACCCCTCCACAATCTCCCAGCCACACCGTGACTCTCGTCTGCATGACTCCACCTCCACGTGCCACTACACCACCTGGTCCTTTCAGCCCTCCAGCCTCCCAAGCCACTGATCGCTGTACCTCAGCTGTTCCGCTCTCTCCCCCTTTAAGTGCCCCGACAGTCCCTGAGGCACAGCCAGCTCCCAGTCTGCCTGACAGTCTTAGTGGTAGTCACCCTCACACACCTATGTCTCACACAGGAGGGCCTGTACTGCACATTGTTGCCCCCTGACTGTGTAGCTGGCCATGGAAAGGTTCAGTCGCACACATTCCCTGTGCACCTTCTCATGGACATGCTCTGCACTCTGTCCTTGCCACTGGCCTTGTTGTTGACTGCTGTGTTGGACCCTTGCCTGTGCAGCTTCTCATGGACATACTCTGCACTCTGCCCTGGCCACTGGACTTGCTGTTTTGCTCTTGCCTGTGCAGCTGCTCATGGACATGCTCTGCATTTTGTGCCTTGCTCTTCTCTTCTCATGGTGCCTATCTGTGCAATATGTGAATAAAGACAGTTGCTCCAGATGTCTATTTTGTCAGTGTCCTTACGGAATAAAGTTCTTTTGCTTTGTCTAAATGGTTTACTGTGCCACATGGTCTTTGTGGCACTTCAACATGTTCAATGTTTGGGCTTACTTGCTCCCTTTTTTTCAGTGGTGACAGGTCTTCAGTTCTTCTTGGCCCAGATACTTGTGGTGGCAATGGTGTCAATTTCGAATGTTTATCAGTAGTCATTTACTTGATTAGTTCATCTTGGTCCTATTGTACACATGTCAGGTTGGGGGGCACTGCCAGCACAGGGTGGATTTCTGCACAAAGTATTGCAGGCAGGCTGTCCAGGGTCATCATGTGTGTGTTCTTCCTATATGTGTGCCCAGTGGTGTATGCGTGTGGTCATCTTGAGATGGCCAGTCATCCTAGTCCCATGCTTTACTTTCCATGTGTGCTCTTGGATGACCAGGTAGTGTGCAGTGTGAAGGGGGTGAGTTTTTGGGGAGTGCTGATGTATGCATGCCTCTGCAATGTCACCTACACACATGTGTCACCCAGGAGTTGTGTGCCTGTTGTTTTGATTGTTCATCCCTGTGGATGTGGGTGTCTGCCCACGTGTGAGTTGTATGTTGTGCACTGTGCAGTGTGTTGGTGTGTCCTTGCAGTTCTGTCTGACTCCTACTTATTGTTTTTGTCACTTGTGAGTATGCAGAGGGTATTACTGGCAATTCAGTGTTGTGTTTTATTTCACATCCCTGTGTCTGGTGTCTGTTTGTGGGGTCTGTGCAGACCTGCTGCTCCACACTGCCATTGTGGTTGTGTTTTCCCATGCCTTGTTGTCCCATGGTGCCTTCTTGCCTCCAGTGTGGAATGTTGTGTGTGTTGTCATGCCATCCCCTATCTGTGCTTCAGCTGTGTACCCATTGTGGGTCTGCACTCCCTCTCTTTGTGTATGGTACACTACTGCCATGTCCCCTACTGACATACTGTATACTTCACTTTGGTGTGAACTGTCCCCTTTATTTGTATGTGTGTGTGCCTCCCCATGACTTCATTTGTGCCACTGTGCTTTGTGGTGCAGTTCTTTGTCCAGGGTCAATGTGTCACTCAGTGCATTTCCCCAATGGGTCATGTGTGATGTTCTGGTGCTGTTTGTCAGTCATTTTTGCTGTTATGCAGTTCAACTGTGTGTGCTGCCCAGTCCTGTGGTCAATTTGTTTCCAACTTTGTGTCCCAGACTTGTGCATCTATTGGGTGTTGTGTTGTACGTATGTGTGTTGTTTGTGTTATTGCTTCTCTTCCTGGGTGTCCTGCGCTCTATGGTGTTGTGTGGGTTGCTGTTCTGTCACTGATGTCTGGTATGCTTGGTGTGCACACACAGCTTGTTGTGCTTGCTGTGCTGTGTGTATGTTGCCTTGTTATTGCCTGTTGTGCATCCCCTGATGTCGTGCTATGTTTGCTATATGATTGTTGTGCCTGTGCATCTGTTGTTTGTTTGCTGTGGCTGTGTTGTTTGCACTGGTGTTGTGGGCTGCTGGTGTGAGGGGGGTATGTGTGTAGATTCTTACTGGTGTTTATCAGTCCTGAGGTGTGTAGATGGTCCCTGTGTGTAGTGCTGCTTGTGTACTCCTGTGAAGTAGTTGTCTGTATGTGTGGCTGTTCCCAGTTTGACTTCAGGGCCTTCCTTTCATCCTTGTGCCTATACATGGTTTGCCTTGCTGTCTCCCTGTGTGGTTGCACTGAGCTGTCTGTGGTTTGATTTCACTGACTGTGCCAGTCATGTGTGCTTTGATGGTGTGAGGGTGTTGTGCTCTGTTCCTTGTGTTGATGTGATTTACACATGCTTGTTGTGTGTCTCCATGGCCTTCCATTTGTGTGCAGCCCACTTTGATTTCCCTATTAGTTGTGCTCCATTGCTGTTGGCATGTGGGAGTATGTATGTGTGTGTGTGTGTGTGTGTCAGTTTGTGATATGTATGTGTGACTGTGCAGGCTGTGTGTCCATTTGGATGTTGGTTCCTTGTATGTGTTCATGTGTTGCTTGTCCTCATTGATATTTCCCTGAGTGTGGTGTTGTGT
The DNA here is from genome assembly GCF_964204655.1 of Triturus cristatus. Lineage (NCBI taxonomy): Eukaryota > Metazoa > Chordata > Amphibia > Caudata > Salamandridae > Triturus > Triturus cristatus. Next base: position 718,497,815 of record NC_140579.1, read on the forward strand.
GTATTTCCCTGGCCATGTGCAACTGTGCTGTGTGTTGTGTGTTCCTGTGCAGCCACTCCTGCATTGTGTGTCTCCATGATTGTTTGTTGTGTGGTGCAGAGTGTGTATTGCCCTGGCTTGTTGTTGTGCATGGGGTGCACAGTAGGGGCACATGGCATGTGCCTTCATGGGGTATGCTAGTGTGTGGTGGGAGGGGGTGTGGCCCTGTAGTCTTTGTGCCATGCCCATGCCTGGCACTGGCCCTGCCTTATGCATTGCGCATGTATTTGCTCGTGTTCGCCGCTGCGGTGACGTGACTGGGACATTGCTGCATGGTGGCGGTAGCTGTGTGTCCAGGATGCAGCGGGGTGTATTTGTGGCAGGTGGCTGATGTGTGGGTGCCCTTGTGGATGTGTCCCTATCCCCCCTAGGGTGTCTGATGTGGATTTGGACCCTGTGTCAGGCCGTGGGTTGTGTGTTGTGTTATTGCGTACCTACGACGTCGTCCGTGGCAGTCCATGAGTTCCTGGTGATGTAGCAGGTACAGCACCGGAAAGACGTGTAGGGCTGGGTCCATGGCAGTCATGACCGGGACTCTGGTTTCGCGCTCCACTGTCGAGTTTCCGCCGTCTCTGGTTGGGCGGTGTCTCTGCTGTGGTGCGTCTGCTTGCTTGAGTCATCCTAATTTGTGGAGCGGGCGAACTTCATTCTGCAAGGCGGAGGGTCTCCATTGGCTCCTACCGCCACGGTGGCGGGCGCAGTTTGATGGCGGGGCGCGTCGTACCGCAGCGGTCGGGAATTGGCCTATGTTTGACCATATTAATATGGTGGGCGTGATGTCCACTGCTAGTGGGCGGAAAAAGGAATCTTTCCACACTGCCAGTACGGCGGTAGTCCCACCGCCCTACATCCTAATGGACCCCTGAGCGCCGTCAATTGAAATACGGAATTTGGAGTTCAAACCAAGGATGTCGGTCAGGAAGCCTCCGATGAGCAGTCGAGGGCTTACTGACCAACATCCAAATCATGATCCATTTGTCCATTTTTTTAATGTTTGATATTGTTTATTTCTTAAAATATTTTCACATTATTTTTAATCTATGTTAAATAAATATATGTTTTATATATTAATATCTAATATATATTTTGCAAACATTATAGTGCATTAATTAGTTTGTATTTATTTTTATTTATAACAATTGCTTTGACATTAAATAATATTATATATTTCAATACTATTATTTAATATATAACTAGAATCAAAATTACAGTTTTATAAAGAATAAGTTAGAAAGTCATTTTTCTATACATAATTATATTTTTGTGATATTTTACATTATTTTTTCATTATGAAATAGTTGTGTATTTTTTTACAACAAATTACCCAAACTAATTTGAATATATAGTAAAAAATATTTTGTATATTATAATATTAATTACTATATATTGTACAATTGTTTCAAACATTTGTATAACATTTTTAACAGTTTTTACAATCAAACACATTTTGGACACATACCTTTTTAGAATATTATTTTTTATATTAACTTCAATGGTACACATTCTATTTTCTAATTTAATTATGTTTTAATATTTTTATAAGTAGATTTTTTCATCTATACCTATTATTGTTTGGGCGCTTCTGGAAAGAGAAGCGTGCATTTGGGAGCTGCATCTCAATGGTTAAGGTAAGTTTAGTTTAAATAATTTTTAAGGAAATTTAAGAGTAGAGGCAAGGTAGTTCGGTTTTGAATATGGTTTGTATTGTCCCCTTTTGGATCTTGATATGTGGTGTAGTGCATTGGTAATTATATGTGTAGTACCATGAAAACGTTGTAGGTTTAGTGATATGTAGTATACTAGGGGTCTACTATGATGTCGTGCAGATCGCCACCGCCCGGGCGGTGGTGGCGATCCGCACGCCATCACATCACGATTTACCCCCCACCATATTACTATGACGGGGGTACCGCAACGGACGGAAAGTCCGTCCACTGCATTTCCGCCAGTCGGATTGCCAGCATGGCTAAAAATGCCCAGGCACCGCCATCCATATTAGGATGCCTGCGGTGGGTATGCCTTTCCATAGCGGAGACTCCTTCATGAAAAGGCATACGTGAATGAATTTGGGGGCCCGTTGCGGGCCCCCGGGGTGGCTGCACTTGGCATAAACAAGGTGCCTTCATTGGCATAAACAAGGTGGCAGGCACCGTGTGGTGCCTGTCACGTTTTGCATGCCAATGCACAACATGCATCTTTTACATTGCAGCCGGTGCTGCTTACAGTGCTGCCCACCGCAATGTAAAAGATGCGGGATGCGACCGCCAGGGTGGCGGTCGCATCCTAATTGGCCTAGCGGGACCGCAGCACCTCTGGCAGTCAGTCCTGTTTACTGTCATGTAGCGAGCAGACAAAGTCCGCCCGCCATTGTAATGGGGCCCTTAGTTATGTGTAGATTAGCATGTATAGAGTTATTGTAGTTGTTTTTAAGTGTAATATATAGGGCATGATTACTGTCTCAGTCAGAAAGTCTTCAACCTTAGGTCGGAGGCTTTCCGACTGAGACCCCCAGTTTCACTTCCGACTGGCTGATTACAACGCAGCCGGTTGGAAGTGAAACCAGCCACACATTCCGTCCAATTTCCAAAGGGCTCAAGGAGCCCGTCGACCAGTCGGAACGGCACATAATCCATATGGATGGTGTGTTAGCAGGGCCTCCATCACCCAGTGGCCCACGGTTGATGGCTGAGGGGGTACCTAAGATGCCCCCTTGTTGATTCCCTGCACCGTGTGGCAGGAACCCAGAGGTGCCTGCAATGCGGTGCAGAGATGAACACCACCTCCCATTTCCCTATGGGAGCGTGTGCTTCAGACAGTTTACGGCTGTAGCACATGCTCCCATAGGGAAATGTTAGAATACGCCGCACTGCACCATGTTTGGCCGCATCGTAATTAGGCAGTAGGGACTACCATTCGGAGGTCGGTCGGTCCCGTTTCTGCGATGGTGTTGAACATTTTAATAAAGCATCTACTGTTATTAATATGTGTATGTGCAGGAGGGTTTGTGTTGTTTTTTATTTTTAACAAGTGGAATTGTTCCTGATTTGGAGTTCCATGGATGCAGCAGTTACCATTTTTTATGAAATGTGTATTAGTTTATTAATAACTAATAAATATATTACATTTCCATTCTTTCAGCTTTCCTGAAGCGTTTATTTAAAAAAAGAAAAAAAATCATGTTTTTTATGGTTAGACGCTATGGAGGATTACATCTGTGGATTTAATTTGTGGACAGTTTTAATTCTCAATTTTATTTTTTGGGCAAAATAAATAGTAAAAATAACAGCGTGGAGAGTGGGCACCCTTGCCTTGTGCTACGAAGAAGAGCAAAAAAGGTGGATGAACCACAGGTTACTCAGGCAATGGTAGCACTATAGAGTCATGTCTTTATAGCAAAGTACGCATCCCCTAGGCCCATGACCTCCATCATCCGGAACAGGTATGGCCACTTCATACGGTCAAACGCCTTCTCATCCTGCTGCATCCGCAACATAGATGTATTGCGTCCTCAGAAGAACTGATGAAGTTTGATCATGCACAAACCCAATCTGTGGGGAGAAAATCAGTCTTGGAATACAGACCTTGATTTTATTGGCCAAAACCTTCGCCATGATCTTCATATCTACGTTTAGGAGGGATATCTGTTCTAAGTTGGCTCATTGAAGTGATTCTCTGCCAGGTTTGATAAAATAATGAAATAAGCCCCCTACTGAATTCGGCAAGAGGATCTGTGCCTGTGGATATATCCCTTAATAGTCTGCCCAAAAAAAGGCACTATGATGTGTTAACTGATTTTGTACAAATAAAATGGAACACTATTGTCTACTGGGGCCTTCACAGTTGTCATCTTGTCAACGGCCTGTGCAATTTCTTTCTGCTAATGCCAACACCAAGGGGCTCATTATGATGGTGGGAGGATTGCCACCGCCGGGCACGCGGTGGCGTGCTTCCCTCCATCATAATTTGATTCACCCACTGCCAAATTAGGATGGTGGTGGGAATCTCATTGGTTCCGCGGCGGACGGAAAGTCCGTCCTCCATGGTCCCGCAAGGCGGTCCTTTTCCGCCCACCTTGCGGAACCGGGAACCAGGGCATCATTGCGGCGGTGCCGTGCAGGCACTGACGTAGTGATTAGAATGAGCTCTTCCGTCTGTTTTTTTGCGGCAGATATCGAGCTGCAAAAAGACAGGCGGAGACTGGCTTTGGGGGACAGTTGCGGGCTCCTTCTGTGGAGGGGGTGCACTGGGGGGGTACATTGCCATGCACAAGGTGGCAGTCACCGCGTGGTGCCTGCCACCTTGTGCATGGAAATGCACATCATAGCATTTTCATATTGCATACACTGCTGCAGCCAGCAGCACCATCCACTATGTGAAAAGGCCAAGATGCGCCCGCCAGTTTGGCCGGCGCATCCTAATTTGGCTGGTGGGACTGCCACACATCTGGCGGGCGGTCCCATCACCGTTATGATGGCAGCAGACTGATGTATGCACGCCATCATAATGAGCCCCTAGTGACTGTGCCTGATCTTGTGACACGACATGTAGGGTAACGCCGGCTAGAAGCGCCTGTTCCGTTGAAGAATATTCCGGCCTGGTTAAGGAGTCAAGGGCCTTGTAAAAATTGGCATATTCCTGCAATATATTGTGCAGGCCAGTAATGGGTACAACACATGCAAATCTGATGGTCTGTATTGTTGCGTGTGACTGCGTCTGACGCAACTGCGCTGCAAACACCATCCAGCCTTTTTCCCTATCTTAATGCCGTTGCCGCAAGTAAAAACCATTGTCTCTGCTTCTGCAGTGTATTGAGGGTTATTATCGATCTTGGTGGAGAGCAGTTCTATATGAACGGTGAGGGTTGGTGAAGCGTTTTATGCCGGAGTCAGGCATAGGGTGGTTTCCGTCACCTGCTTGAGTCGCACATCAAATCTCCTCTCAGGGAGGCCTTTCTGGCTGCCCAGAGAACCTGTGCTAAGGAAATGGATACAACATTCTCATATCAAATTGCATCTCCGTTAGTTGCACAACCGATGGTTGTCCTCAGGGACTTCGTACCATGTTGTGTTCATGCGCCTGGTGGGGTTGCAAGAGACAGAGGTCAAGGTGAAGCGACACACAGACGTGGTCAGATGTACATTTCATTATAACCAAGGCAGCCAGTAGATCACGATTATCAGACAAAATATGTTAAATAAAATACCGCCATATTTAATATTGTCAAACCGAAATATTGTGTTCACGAATGCCCCAGTCAAGAGAATAGATTTTAACCCCTTGCGTGCGGCACAAATTACGCCGCAGCGCTGAACATTCCGATTGCGGGCGTGATCATGTCGTCTCCCGGCCGTCGTGCGCACACGCCCACCGTAATGCACGACAGCCGGGAGACGTCGTGCGCACGCAAGCGGTTAAGGTGATATAGTTGTTAGTAATATCAAAATCATTAATATAGTTTACATAAATATTATTCTTAAGAATATCGTATTTGTATTCTTTTTAGGTATTTTATTATGTTTTTTTTAAATAAAAATTTTGTTTTGATAATGTTGCTTAATATTTTTTTAAAAATGTTAGTATTTTTAGAATTACATTTTTATCTTTAAGTACTATAGCAGGTTGTGTGATTCATAGGAGTTTAGGGTGGGAAGTAAATAAATTCTAATTAATCAATAAATAAATTAAATTGAATATTTTTTCTAAAATTCAAAATTAATTGTTAATTGTATAATTAATTAAAAAAATATTTAAGTTTAAGTAGTAGCGTGTTTGTTTTGCAGGGGTATAGGGAAGGAAGTTAAATAATTATAACTAATAAATAGTTTGAAGTTAATATAAATACTTTAACTGAGAATTATTTATGTTAATTGTATAATACATTTATTTAAATTACGTTTCAGGTGCAGGTTTTGTGTTTTGTAGTGCTGTATGGTGTGTAGTAAATTATTTCTAATAAATAAATGTTTGTTGATTAGTAATATTAATGTATTGTCTAATACAATATTTTATTTGTGGTGTATATTATTTGTGTATGTGTAAACTGTTTGAAGGAATTTAATTTTAATAATTAAATATAAAGTTAATTTACACTAATTAATTAAATGATAAATAAATATGCAGAATATGTACTTGAGATGTTTATTTTACAAATTAGTTGAGAGATGTGGCATTTGTAGTAAAAAAGGAAGTGAAGTTATTGCAATATAATACATTGTATATAGTTAACAATTAATAATAATTGTTTAACAGACAATTATGAAAAAATGCAAAGAATGTTTTCTTAATTTATTTATTAGGTTTGGGCTGGTTTTTTATTGTACCTTTAAAGGGTGGGTAGGTTAAATAATTATAAATATTGTGTTAATAGTTAATTTTAATTAATAATGTCATATATTTGTATTTAAATAACATGTACATAATATCATTTCAATGCTTTATTTTAGATGAGTGTTGTGTACTTTGTATAGATATAGGGTATTCATTTATTTAATTAATAATAACATTAAAAATAGTTATTTAATTTTATATCAATATATAATTTGTTATTGTACATTTTAATTGTTTTGTGCCTTTTGAATGTCAATAACAATGGTTTCGATTATGATGTCAGTCGGAAGAGCGTCCAACCACCATCATTGCTAGAACGGGACCAACCGGCAGGTGGTCAGTGGTCCGGCCCCCCAAATTAGGATCCGACCAAACATGCCTATATGTATTGAGGCTTGTGCTGTGGCCCAGAAAAGGCCACAGCATAAGCCCCAATGCAAAGAGGCATTCTTTAAAACATCCCTCCAATGTGGTGAATGAGCCCCTCTGAAGATGTTGGTCGCTCCCTGGGCCAATGCAGTCGGACCGGCATCCTAATGCAGCGGTCTGACTGCGGTTAGAGATCTTTATAGGACTGACACCTATGGTACATCGGTGTCAGTCCCACTGATATCATAATTGGCCGCATAGTATTTATAGGTAAAAAAAATTAAAAATGTATAGTTTTATATTCTAATTATAGTAATATTTATAGTTATGTTTATGTATTATTAATTGCAATAAATATATTTTTTTTATATTTATATTTATTTAGATTTTTTTGTATTTACAAAATACATTTTTTAGATTATTAAGTATTATTTTGAAACTATTTTATTTTGTTTAAGTTAATTAGTCTGTTTTTAATTTTCCACTTACTGGTGTGGGAATTAATACATTTTACAACTCTGCAATACAACTCCTGCTCTATTGTTGTGCTAAATGGAGTTTGAATAGTGAATTTTACCCGTAAACCTTCTAACAATTTCCATACTGGTGCGCTGACTGGAATGGGAATACTTAATTTTACCACTACGCAATCCAACACTTTCACTAATGTTGCATTGACTGGAGTGGGTATAGTATATTTAACCCATCGTGAGTATAACATTTTGCCTACTATTTTATACATTGCAGTGGGAATAGCATATGTTTCAATTTAAACATATTATAGTCTAATTTACATTGTTTACAATTATATTATTTATTTATGATTAATTAGAATTATATCTGAAATTATTATATTTAATATGTAATACATGTTTACTAAAGTGTAATTTTGTATTTAGTGTAATATATATTAATAATTTAAATGTTTTTTAAAAAATGTTTTTGGTTATTGTGTATATATATATATATATATAAATATTATATTACATATATATATATATATATATATATATATAGGTTATATGATTTAAGCAAACTATACCATTATAATAGTAACTAAAATTAGTTTCAGAATATTTTAAATGAGATATTTCTCAACTAATAAATATATTAATTTATATGTTTGACTTTCTGAAAATAATTGTAAGCTTTTTAAAAAAAGCATTATATAACTTTTAATATTACATTAGTGTTGTCATTTGACTTATTTAATGCTTAATATTGAGATTTTTATATTAAAAAAAATTGTATTCAATGCTGTTAGTGACAATGATAATTTATTCATTAATAATTTAGAAATTATAGCATGACGATATTTTTGGTAAAGATGTTTGTCATGATATGTTTGTATGGGGATATTTTGGGGGTCGATATTTTTTCCTTAAACTCTAGATTACCAACCAGTCTGAGAGAGAAGCAACTAATCGATATGGGAACGTGTGCCATGGATGCATGAGCTGAAAGTGAAATCCCTAACGCTCGTATGTGTCAATTACCAGTGATCTGTCATGGCATAACAGGTATATTGTCAGATAGCAGTAATCTGATCCGAGGGTGTTGGTCCGCACGATTTCCAGAGTTGTCAAAGGTCAAGGTTACTAACCCCCCAGGACCTCCACCCATGTGCACCCTCGCCATTGCAAATAGCCGTTGCAAAAGAAAGCCGGAGATTGTTCAATGTGGGAAGGAAGTCCGCCTTGTCACCTACTAAAGCATATAAGGAACCTATGTTCAAGACCTTATTGCGTCTCTGGATTTTGCATAACACATACCTACCCATTCGGCCTACCCATGTCCAAAATGTGTGGAGCACCAGTGATTTACAAAGCAGATGGACGCCCTCTGTACCATAGGGGTAGTCGGGTGGGGGGGAGTCAGTATCTTACTTGCATGTATCATAACACCCATCCAATCCCGTCTAAGGTGCCGATTCCGATCCGTTAAAAATTTTCCCCGTACGAATCGTACCCGGATTTTTTTCCGTACGAATCGTACAAGTGCCGTACAAACTGGCAAGTACGATTTGTATGTGAAAAAGTCCATACGAATCGCATTGGGAAAATTCCCCGACACGTCCTCGGGTCGGGAAAAGTGTCCGACACATCCCCGGACATTTTTACGTACGAATCAGAAAAATGAAGTCCGAGCGCGCAAGTACGATCCGTCCCGTCCGTCCGAATGTACAACCGTATGGAAAAAACACCGTATCAAGCGAACTTCAATAGCAACCATGGAGACGTCCAAACATGTGCCCGCATATGCGCCGAACACCCCCCCCAGCCCCACCCCGTACGTACGCACCGTACCCCCAGTCCCCCCTATGTACTCGCCATACCCCCAGCCCCCCGTATGTACGTGCCGTACCCCCACCCCGTGTATGTGCGGAGCGTACCCCCACCCCCGTGTATTTACAAAGCATATCCCCACCCCCATGTATGTACAGAGTGTACCCCCACCCCCTATGTAAGGTGCCGACCCCCACCCCCCCTCCCCGTGTATGTACGAAGCGTACCCCCACCCCCCCAGCTACGCGCTGGGGGTCCGCACCGTCCATACGGGGTGGGGGTACGCACCGTCCATACGGGGGGTGGGGGTACGCACTGTCCATAGGGGGGTGGGGGTACGCTCCGTACATACACGGGGGTGGGGGTACGCTCCGTACATACACGGGGTGGGGTACGGCGCGTACATACGGGGGGGGCTGGGGGTACGGCGCGTACATACGGGGGGCTGGGGGTATGTGCCGGGGGTACGGTGCGTACATACGGGGGCTGGGGGTACGCACCGTCCACACGGAGGTGGGGGTACGCACCGTCCATACGGGGGTGGGGGTACACACCGTACCCCCAGCACCCCGTATGTACGAGCCATACACCCGTTTCCCGTGTGTACGGCCTGTACCCCCAGGCCCCTGCCCGTGCCTGTATGCACCCTACCCCAGGCCCCTAATTCAGCACCCTCACCCAGCATCGCGCATGTACGAGTCGTACCAAGCCATTGCAAATGTGAGCAATGTACAACAACATGGCCGATGTACGCACCTTACAGACGCGAAAAACACTCGTACTGAACCAGGACAATGCAAAACACCACACGGAGAGTCAATTCGAATCGCACAACACCACAAAACACGTCCAACAAGCCCAAATACATCCAATACACTGACCTTCAACAGCCAAACAGCTAAACAGAGGCCCAAAACACAATCACTTTTTATAACACACCCACCCAAAGTTCAAACACAGCCACACCCACAAATGGACCAATAAAAAGGGCCCACACACACAAACCATGAGCCTTTGCAACAGACCCACTGCTGCCAGACCCCACAGAAAACCCACTGCACCATACTTCAACCTTGAATACACCTTACACTTGCACACCTTCACACAACCACTTTCACAAACACCCCCTCATCACATTCACACACACACGTTCATAACCACGCCCACACACCCACAACCATCCACACCCACACCCCACACCATGCCCACAGACAAGAATCCAAAGTTCACAAGGAAGGAGCTGGACATCCTTTGTCAACGAAATCATCAGAGTCAAGCCACAGCTCTTTGGAACATTGGTCAGACAGACCAGCGTATCAGCAAAATCAGCCATGTGGTAGAGGATCGTTGAGAGGGTGAATGCTGTTGCTCCCATCAGGAGGACCAGGCATGAGTGCCAAGCCAGGTGGTACGATCTGCGGAGGATGGTCCGCCGAAAAATGACAGACGAATATAACTAGGGGAACATCACTGGAGATGGCCCGCCCCGCAGACCGGTACACTACCATCCCTGGGAGGAGAAGGTGATGCGCACGCTGCCGCCGGTGGGAGTACAGGGAGTAGAAGGAGTCGCCGAGCCTGGTGAGTACACAAACAACTCACCTCACATGGGGGAAAACGCATCCACAACCCAACTCCCAATAATGCACGCAACTACCCCAAAGACAGCACCGGACACAACCACACTCCAAAAACCCACACATGCCCCTAGCGGCTCCATGCCCCATGCACCAAGCAAGGCCATGCAAAGTCACAGGCCACACAAAACACCAACACAAGACAGGATGTCCGTGATGCCGGGAGGGTGGGCCTCACAAAACACATTGCGCAACTCAGAAGCAGACACCAACGCCCTCAGCCCATATGGCCTAGGGCAGAGATATACAAACAGTGTGTCCCGACACTGTACTGTGTCGCCTGCAAATGGTGTCCGCGTCACAGGAGGACATGGGTATGAAGGCCCAATTTGCACATAACAGCAGCTAATGAAGAGGCATCACTGTGAAAGAGTGTCAACACACACCGCCGCAACAGCGCAGACTCTGACACACTCTGCCCAATCGGGGCCGGGAGATTCTAAACAAAGCCACATGAACAAGACAATGGCCTTTGAAAGACCTGCAAAGTGTGTGTGCCCAGGAAGCTGGGCTGAGGTGACAGAGGGTGACAGACAGACGGAGGGAGAGGGAGAGAGAGGGAGGGAGACAGAGGGCGATAGAGGGAGACAGACAGAGGGAGGAGGGTGACAGAGGGAGGGAGAGAGGGAGACAGAGAGAGACAAAATCACCCTTGGGTGGTGTGGGCATGTCCGCTCGTCAGCAGGTGGACTGTGTGCATGTTGACAAGGATTGGCAGTGTGTGAACCACCCCTTTTTCGCTTGGAAATCACTGGGACATGTGTCAAACTGTGCACGAGTAGATCCTTGCTGCAGGCACAAACCTAACCTGACACCCAGTATACCCACTCACTGTGTGTGTCAGAACCCAGTCACAAATGCATAAGTTACCTACCTGCATTCTATAGATATGAAAAAGCACCATTTGCCCACGTACAGTGCAACACGTAAGCCGGTTCTGCAGCGCTCGCTACGCACGCTCGCTACACTGCATACTGCGTTCCAAAATGATGCAACAACAAAGAGTGTGTCACGCATAGGAAAAGTGTTGAAAGCTGTGGCCAAGGGACATACCCATGCACAAGTGCACTGTGAGAGGAATGCTAGACATATCCAACTACCCAGAGGAACTGTGCCAACTTGAATATGTATGATACATGGATGTCGCATGAAACACCATTAACATTGTCTCTCTCACACACACAGGTCAACGTCGTCGATCTCCTCCCAACACTGGGGGGGAAGAATCACAGGACCAGGCTCGGCGTCACGATGATACCACCGGCAGCGACGACTCTCACCACTCCGTGGATGACCCCGACCAACCTGGCCCCTCTGGTGCCCAAGCACCTGCAGCACCTGCGTCAGGTACAACTGTGCCAACCACCACCCCCATTCCTGCCACATCCCAGGATACACCCAGGAGCCCTGCTCGCACACAACAACACAGCCAGTCTGACCAGGAGGGACAAGGAACTCCGGGCACCCAGGAGGAGGCAGGCGACCCCGCAAATGCCATCCCTCAGGGGTCCCGGAGACCCGATGTGCCCACAACAGCAGGCCAGGCTCAAATGGACAGGGGTGGTGGGAGTGGAGGACGGCAGAGGCGCGAACCTGACCAGACAGCTGAGGAACCGGTTATGTCACACGTCCGCAACATCCTGGACACATACCGGCGTGACACCAGGGGCATCAGCCAGGTTGTGTCCACCCTCACAGACATCAAGGGGAACCTCGAGGAGATGAAGACCCTGCAGGCCGAGCAACATGCCAGTCAACAGCGACACCAAGGACGGATGGAGGCAAGACTGGGTGAGCTTGTGGCGGTGCAAACGGACATGAGCCGTTCACCCCGTCGGATTGCCGAAAACATGGGCAACCCTCCCTGTGCCACCAGGCGAAGATCACCACCAGCCACAGGGAGGGATCAGGAGGAGGAGGATTCATCCGACGGAGCATCACAGACATCACAGACATCGTCACGGCCTGCTTCTGAGGGTCCCCGGAGGAAGGTGGGTCGTCCACGCAAAAGACCGTGAGAGTCAGCGGAAAATCACCATCTCCCAGGTCACCTGGCCTGGCACCTGGCCCTCTGGCGCAACAGCAGCACCTCATCCAATGACATTCTCTGCCACATGGACTTGCTGGTCACTGTCTGACCAATGTTGACAAAGACTGTGGCATGGACTCTGATGACTTCCAATGGCAAGGATACCAACTCCCCCTGTGAACTTTGGATTCTAGACACCCGGCGAGCACCTCTTTTCATCCCCCCAAACACGAACCCCACCACTAATTAAAATCATCACAATCACGAGATGATGCCGTCATTTTACATTATCCCATAACATGTGTGTGTTGTAAGATCAAACCATGGCTGAGTTTTGAAGTAACTCCAACCATCCATACCCTGGGGTCTGAGTCTGGCACAGGACACACATGGGTCACAATGTATCATCCAATACAGACATGGAGCACCATACTCACCCGTGATGGGCCCAACCAGCTGAGGGGGAGCCTGCACAACTGTGCGGACAGACATATTTTGAAGAGCAACAGTCATGCGCAGAGGTCCGGGATCATGTGGAGTGTCCTGGGGTGGGAGTACCAGGTATGTGTAGCCAGGTGGGAGAACTATGTCCTGCATGCTGGAGTCAGGTGGATGTGGAGAATGGTGGCCAGGCCAAGGTTGGATGCATGGAGATGGCACAATGGGGTCTTGAATGGCAGTGCCACAAGGTTGTGTTGAGGTAGTGGTCATGGGCAGCATCCTGAGTGTGGGCGTGGATTGTGAAGGTCATCCTGCAGCTGACAGTGATCCATTGCAGCTATCTCTGTTGGGCGGTGATGTGGCTTGGTCGCCAGATGTAGAAGCAGAGCTGTGCAGATGCACCCTGGATGTGGACAAGTATCATGGGAGTTGTAACGTACTTGTCCGTAGAGGGCAGGGTAGGATTTGAGACGGATGTTGTAGTTGACCTGGGGGATGGTCTGTCTTGCCTTGAGGTGGATCGAACTGTGGATTTTGTGCAGAATGCAGATTGTGCTGCAGCCTGAGGTACAGATGCTGGTGATCAGCATAGCACATGTGAGCAAGCAATCCATGATGAACAGCAGCTCGTGTGCGTGGACACTGTGTGCCTGTGCAGGGCCCTTGCGGGTGGGACACAAGCAGTTGACCCAGCTGTAAGGGGACAATCCGCAGATGGACACCTCAGTCGTGTACAAGTCCAGCATCAGGTGGCCGATGTTCAGCCATCTGCCAATGGATACCATGCATTATTCAATATGAGAACTGGCAAGGACTGCGTCTTTGGGGAGGGTGAGGAGCACCTGGCTGTCAATGGGGCACCAGATGATGATGAGATGCAGTACGCATGTCAGGGTGTAGAGGGGGATCCTGGACACATTGTAGACTGACACGCTGAGACATGATACCTGTGCCATGTGTCCCACAACGACACCATACTACATGCAGAGGCCTGGAGTACCACTTCCATGGCCTTGTTGGGGTACAGAGCCGGTGGGGAGTAGGAGGGACATGACCTGGTTGGTGTGATAGGGCCTGGAAGGCATGCCAGCGCTGTGTAGCCAGTTTGAGTTGCACACTCATTATGCAAAGGTGTTGTGTGGCCGATTAGTGCATGCCTGAGTGCATGCAACAGATGTATTGGATGGACATTGCCTGGTGGGTGGCATCAACATCATGGTGTAGCGTGATGTGGCACATGCAAGGACATGAGGCACGTGCAATGTGCATGTAGCATGTGCAGACGGTCCAGCCTTTGCCCCCGCAACTGTGTCACACACAAGCTGATTACACCCAAATGAATGGGTGGAGGGAGGAAGAGGGGTGCATCTTAGAGGCGTGTGTGTGAGGCCAAATATAGAAACTCTGTGCGACATTGCTGCAGGGCCTGCAGCAGCATGCGCCATGTTCTGAAAACCATGCCACAAGTTGCACACAAAGACAAGGATGTCAGAAAGGACAACTGCAAAAGGTGTATGTTAAGGAAGGAGTGTCTTGTTCAACATGGCACACACACAGACAATGGATGCACATGCAGCAAAGTGGCCGTTGTGGGGACTGACATGGCAAAATACCTACACAGCCATGGACATCATGCACAATACAGATTCTAATCCCTGACAAACAGCTTGCATCTTGCTACTCTACACATAGACTCATATGCACAATCTGTGATAACTATGCCAGAAATGCCGCATGCACAGTGGCAAGAGACCTGCATTGACAGAGATGAGGAACCTTGGAGGCTGAGGGACACCTTTATTAGTCATGTTCGCACGAAGGCATATGCATCTACTTTAACTGATGCACAGGTCATGTGGATGAACATGTGGGACCGATACTGGCACCCCCCTTTGCACCACAGATGCTGGAAATCCATAGAACTGGCACACAAGTGACGGCTTTGAGCTAAACACCCCCTGCTGCTCACGGAGAGGCTGCTATTCACCATTGAGCCTCTAATGGGGATGTCCCACACTATGTCAACCCGGTGCATCCCGTATGTTTCCGAGGGCAGTGTTACACACATTGATGCCTTCATCACAATCCACAATCCCATTACAGATGACTGTCACCAAGTGTGACTATCAATTCAGGTGAATCCAGCTCCATGTCATGTGGCCCATGGTGATTCTACATGTATGCAAAGTTACCAAACATGAACTGGAGCAGTGCACACACATTCCAAACAAATACCACACCCAAAAAGACGTGCTGCATCCCTTACCCTAAGGAGAATTCTCAACATGTCTGTGCATGTAACGCTGATTCAGCACACGTTGCTGTATTCATGAGGAATAGCAGGAGCACAACAATGCCACCAGCAGACAGCATGCGCAAATACCTGGGGATAAGAGACACACAAGAAGTCAGCCAAAATAAGCACATCCGCATGCATGGGCATGTACTCGTCACGTATTAGGTTGTCAACATGCTAGGTGAAAATAGTGTCTCTGGAAAGACATTCTTCTATTGCACCATCACTCGAGTGACACATCCAAACACACCTCTGACTCACTTGGCATACATGCAGATTGCAACACATGCCACACAAGGCTCAATGCGTGCACACTCAGACACTGGAACTCACCACTAAGCAAAGAAGTTGCGTATGAGCCGACTCCGGATGTCCTCTTCCTCCTCCTCCTCCACATCACTTGCCTCGTAACCAAGCCCCTCATCCTCCACGGGTGGATGTTCCTGCTCATCCGGATCCAGGATGAGTGGCACAGCTTTCTCCACTGCCATGTTGTGCAGCATGCAGCACACGAGGAAGATTTTGCAGACCTTCACCGGTGCATATGGGAGTGCGCCGCCGGTCTTGTGGAGGCACCGTAATCAGCTCTTCAGGAGGCCAAAAGTCCTCTCTATCACTCGCCTGGTGTGCCCATGGGCGTTGTTGTAGCGGTGATCGGCAGCCGTTCTGGGGTTGCGGAGAGGCGTCATCAGCCATGGCATGTTGGGATAGCCAGAGTCCCCTACATGGAAACATCATGGACAGAAGTGAGTAAGGAGAAGCAGTAAGACATAAAGATGACGCTAAGTACAGGAGAAACAGAGTCTACCCACCAACAAGACATGCTCGTTCGTTGCCAGCTGCAGCATCATTTCAGGCACCCTGCTACTCCTCATGATGTAGGCATCGTGTGCTGATCCTGGATAACGAGCACAGACATGGGAAATCACCATGTTAGCAAGACACACCACAAGGGCATTAATGGAGTGGTAATGTTTACGGTTGCGAAAGGCTACCTCCTGTGCCTGTGGTGGTACCAAAGCCACATGTGTCCCATCAATAGACTCAAAGACATGGGGCATCCCTCCCAGGGCATAGAAGTCACCCTTGACACCTGTCAATTGCTCGGGAGTTGGGAAATGTATAAACTCATCCAGGTGAACCAACATGGCCTCTAAAAAATCATGCAGGACACGGCTGAACATGGTCTGGGACATGCCACCAACATGAGCTATGGTATATTGAAACGTACCCGTGGCAAAGAAATGTAGGGCTGCCATCACCTTCATCTTGGGTGTCAGTGCAGTAGGATACCTGTGTAGCGGTTGAAGGTGTGGTGCCAGCCTTGCGGTCAAGTTCTCAATCAACCGTCGGGTGAAGCGGTAGCTGCGTATACAGTCACGTTCCCTCAGGGCAGCCAAGTCTGGCATTGGTCGGGGGAGAGGCGGAGCCCTGCAGTAATTTGGAAGGGACAACGAAGAGTGAGTACAGTACATCAACAATGTCAATGTACTGAGCACATGTTCAACAGCCAATACACATATGCTACATACAGAGTCAGGTCTGTGCAATATATCTGGACACGTATGCCAGGCAGGTGACACTCCTACCAAGAGCCAGCTACAAACGTGGATTCTCAAGCTCAACATGACATGGCGTGAAACTAGCTGTGGGCCAGTGTAAGTGAACAGGCAGACGCATTACAGGAGTGACAGACATCCACATATGTGCAGGAGAAGGATGTTTATCATACAGACAGGTTGCGGGACACTAGAGGCACAGGTCACATGTCCTTGAAAAAAGTACAGACCACACACCTTGCCATGAAGGGGTACATGTCAAGACTGATCACACATACATTGAGACTACACAGATATGTCCTTGTCTCGCAAGTCCATGTCCGATGCATACATACACACGTTACGTCTGATTCCACATGTGTCCTGGTGTGCATAATAGTGTGCCATGCCCATCTACACACAGACACATGTTGCATGCAGCAACTGCAGATGCATTTGACGGAACACCAACAGCAAGCTGATGGGAACACATGACACACACATGACATAATCACATTGTGCAATGCCAGTAGTCACATGTCAGGTGTAATTATCCGTGTACCTGGCATCAGGGGACAGTTGCGGGTGTTGGTGACTGTGCCATGCCAGTGACGCATTGCTCAACGAGTCTGTGCTACATGCACACATGTCAAAGGTGTGAAGGGAATGTGTGGCACATAGTGTACCATCACACATGACATGTGTACACAGCTCATCATACATCTATTGGGTTCAAACGTGAGGAGATATGTGCCACATCACAGCCTGACACACCTATGCCCGAGACATGTAGGACTGCACTGACAATGACTTGATGTCCAGCCTTGGCCAAGTATGACAGCTCAATTACTTTCTGTGTGCCGCCTGTCACCAGTGTAAGGTGTGAAACGCACCGCACACACGCTCTGAGGGCGTGTGTAGGGTCCGTATCACTATGGCGTACACCTACGGCCACACTAGCATAGTGAAACGGTCCATACACGCGTGTGTAGGGTCCGTATCACTATGGGCGTGTTGCCGTAGGCGTACGCCATAGTGATATGGTCCGTACACGCGTGTGTAGGGTCCGTATCACCATGGCGTACGCCTACGGCCGCACTAGCATAGTGATATGGTCCATACACGCGTGTGTAGGGTCCGTATCACCATGGTGTACGCCTACGGCCACACTAGCATAGTGATACGGTCCGTACACGCGTGTGTAGGGTCCGTATCACCATGGCGTACGCTTACGGCCACACTAGTATAGTGATACGGACCCTACACACGCGTGTACTGACCGTATCACTATGGCGTACGCCTACGGCAACACTCCCATAGTGATACGGACCCTACACACACGTGTACGGACCGTATCACTATGCTAGTGTGGCCGTAGGCGTACGCCATGGTGATACGGTCCGTACACGCGAGACCAGGGGAGCAGGTGAGTGCTGACTCCACTAGCTTAGACTGTGCCCCTTTTTTGTGACTGTCACTTCTGGCATTGTGTCCAGGTGTGACAGACATGCAATGTTCTTTAGAGTGGGTCCCGGGGGGGAATGCCTCATGTCTCCCATGCAGAGCATGCTGTAGTGCATGTCTGCACTCCTCACTTGCATTGTGCTTACTGTGACAATCACTGCATGGTGCATGCCACATTCAGCCTGGCTAATCTTCTTGGGAATGTTGTTTCTACAGTCCTGATGTGATTCTGTGTTCCCCCCAGTGTGACAGGTGACTGTACCCACAGATGTGTGTGAGTTGAGTGTACCTTTGGTGAGAGTGTCCAAATGATGTGTTCGTCCCCTGGACATTGGTGTGTGTGTATGTCCCCTGTCATGTGGGTGAGTGTCTATGTGGAGTGTTTCACCCCAGCTGCATGAGGGATGCATATTCCCTACTCATCAGATGAGAGCAGGGAGCAGTGCTGTGTGTCTGACGTGCAGAGCCAGCCCCACACCTGGGAGCCCCCCCAGTCTAGTGGCACATGTGCATAGTGAGGTTTGTACCCGCAGTTGGCAATGGCAGGTGATTGTCCTGTGCCTGTGTGTGTCTGTGTACTCTGCTGATGTTGCGTGAGTGGCCTGGGACATGTGGCTGCTTTGAGGTGCTGTACACAATCCTGGTGTAGCTTGTGATGCACAGTGTGAGCCAGGATCATTGTTTGTGTCGCACCCCTCATTCCACCTGTGTACTTTTAATGCCACGTAGTGCATTTGGCCTTCCACAGAGGATAATGTCCCTATGACAAAGGTGCAATGAGTTTGCTGCATGCTATGCCCTGTTCAAACCAGCCAAATTGTTCAAATGTGTGTCTCTGTGACATGTAGCAGGTGTTTTGATGTTGTCTCACTTTTTCATCCTCACAGGTAGGCGCCTATGCCAAGGGGGAGATATGGAAGCAAGCCGTCAGTGCCGTGAGGTCGGTGGAGGGTCGGAAGCGGCGCCTGGCCCAGGTGAGGAAACGCTGGCAGGATATCCGGTGCTGAACGAGGAGGATTGCCCGGGTCCTGCTGGGGGACTCACCAGAGAGCCATAAGAACCGTGGGCGCCGGCGCCTGACCCACATCATGAAGCATGTGCTGGCGGTGGTCTTCCCTGACTTGGATAGGCGGTTACAGGAGAAGCAGCAGCAAGAAGGGGGTAGGTACATGTGTGTTTGTTGTGTGTCACCAGCTTTTGGAAGCGCGCAGTCGCATGGATACACTGCCAGGGTTTATATGTGCAGTGCATATCCTGTTCCCCAAAGTAAACCGGTGCTTTTCTTCCTCCCTTCCCCTCCTTGCCATGTGTTCCCTGGTCTGTGTGTAGTCACTCTTGCACAAGGTAATCTAGGCTGGCAGTTAATCCAAGTGCCCAATGCATGCAGCATCATGTGTGGGGGTGGTGTGTGACATGTGTTGGGACCTTGCCTGTGCCCTGGCCAGTTCAGTCATTGTGGGGTCCATGTCCGTTGGCACTGCAGCTGAGTCCAGACATGGGAGTGTGTCTTAAAAGTGTACTGCCTTACAGCATGCATGACCAATGTTGTGCCCTCAGACATGATGTGCATGAGTGGGAGATATGCATAGTGCAGGGACGGTCGCTTCTGTTGCAGTCATATCCATACAGGACCATGGAGGAGTGTGGCCACTACAGTCCCCTGGGGCACCTTTTCCTAGGTATCATGTGTGTCATCCAACAATGTGGACATTCTCTGTGTCTGCAGCATAGGTTGGGCTCTGTGGCATTGTACCCTGGCCTAATTTGTATTTACGTGAAGTGTGCTACATGTGTCCACTGTACAGGGTGACCCAATTTTGCTTGTGCATACTCACAGTGGCCAGTGCCTGTGTGTCTTGGTACGACTATCTGATGATGGTTGTTTGTCAATTATATGTGTGGACAGGCGCACAAGGGGTAGTTTGTGTACAATCTTGATTTATTGAAGGGCATATTCTTTTATCCCAGAGTAAGAGGTGTAAGTACTTCCTCTGTCTCAATCACATTGTCTCAGGTAGGGGGTGGTTTGTGCGGGCAAGGCCTACATGTCCAAACCTTATGTCTCCTTGCCAGGTCTGGCCTGTGTGTGATGATTGTCTGGACATACACTCAACATGCAGTGACCCAGTCATGTTGGGCATGGTTTAATGTATTTTCTAAGCAGCATGTGCCAAAAGTTAAAAGACATGGTTCCTGCTAATCCCTTTTTCGGCAATGGTGTGTGGTCCAGATGCTGTGCTCGAGTGTCCCCAGAGACTGGCTCCTCTGTCTAATTTGTAATCAAGTTATTTGCTGTTGTATCATGCTCTCCATTGTTTCTCAGTGGCATGGTGGGTCAACCAACTGTGTGGTGCAGGGCCTACATATGTGCCTTGTATTGTAGATGTTACTCATGTTGCTTTTCATGCTATGCACTGTGACCTATGTATTTTTGAATCATGTGTCATATGTATACAGGTGTCTGATTATTTCCTGTCTCTTCACCTTGCCCACAGCATCATCGGGGGAAACCGAGGGAGACACTGGCACGGACCTTGAGGAGGGATCCAGCACCAGTGCCAGCAGTGCTGTCGAGTCTGGCCAAGCGAGTGGCACGGAGGCCGAGGGGAGTGAGGCGGAGGACCTGTCCAGTCCCACCACCGACTATGACGCTGACGGGTCCGAGGCTGAGTTCCCAGAGGGGGTGGAGGCTGCTCCCAGAGCTGAAAGCAGCACTCCATCTCTCCCCGCCCCCTCCATTCCCATCACCGGCCTCCCACTTGCTCGGGTCCCTTCCGTCCGTGCTAGGCGACAACATGTCTCCTTCGTGCCAGGCACCGCACCCCCTGCCCCTGTCTCCCCTGCTGCCGTCAATGCCGAGTCTGTGGACATTCTGCGGCAGTTGCAGGTTGGTCAGACATCGCAGCTTAATGTCCTCCATGGCCACACCAGACTGCTGACACAGATGGTGTCGTACATGGAGGGCATGTCAGCAGCGATGTATGACCAACGGATGTTGCTGAGGTCCATAGACTCGTCACTGACTGCAGCAGTGGGTCTCCTGCAGTGCTCCGTCCCCCCCTACCCCTGCACCATCCACACTTCCCACTCCCATGCCTGTCCCAAGCACACCCAGACGTACCCATGCACGCACCCCACCAGACACAGGCAGCACACCACCAGGGAAGGGCAAGCGCACACCTCCTGTCATGCACACACAGGGGGAAGTAGGCACACCCACTGGGTCGGGGGGCAAACGGAAGACACGCAGCCACAGTGGGAGTCCGCAGTCCTCACGACCCACTTCCTCCAAAACCACTCCCCTTAGCTCTCCTGCCAAAGAGTCGGACAAAGAGTCATTCCTGCCCAGTCTGTCCATCAGCCCCAGTGTGGCACCACCCCGCAAGCGGTGGAGGCAGGTCCCGGCCAGGGGAGTTGAGTCCTTCCCCTGTCCACACCCTCCCCCAGTAGCGCTGCAACCCATCCCTCCGACCCTCCCCCTCCTTGGGGCCTGCCGTTCCTTCGGGTGCAGAGGAGACGCTTGCGAGTGTGTGCAGCGCCATGCTAACCACCACCTTTGGCGCTGCCCCACCCCCTGTGGTGGAGTCGTCCGTCCCTGCACCCACAACACCTACCCTTGCCCCTTCTGTCCCTGGTCCTTCACCCCCACATGATGCCCCCCCATGGATGAACAGGAACTGTGAACTGTGCAGTCAAGTTAGGGGACACGCGTCCCAACGTGTCCCCCCCCCCCAGGAATTCAAATATGGGCTGGCCTATGGCCCTTGTAAATAGTGTACATTTCAAATACAATCATTTTGTATGCTGAATAAAGCATTTTGTTTTTCATTTGCACACTAATGCTTTTCTGGTCTTGCTGTTGGTGGTGCTGCTCCATGATTTGGGGTGGTGATAATGTGTTGGGTCTCTGGGAAATATAGTAGTGTGCTGCTCATGGGATGTACCCTGGTATCTGTGTGCCATCACAAGGTCTATGCAAATAATCTTTGGTCATGTAAGCTCTTACTGTATGGTGACATTGTCCCAAGGTGTGTTCCCTCCTCTGTGGACCCTGACATCTTCCCTGCAGGGTGTTTCCCAATTGTTGTGCTCAGCTGTGTCTACATTTCCTGGGTGTGTGACGGTTCCCTTCAACTTTGGCCATGCATGCTCAGCAATGTCTCCACCTGCATCATTTGTGGCATCCTTGGTGGTCACTGTACTTGTGTATGGAGTATATTGACATGACTTCATGTGGACATGTTCCCTTTTATGCACTATGCATGTGTGTACTCACAGCCTCACACACATGTGTTACGTGTTCTGCAGGGTCTTTGGGCACCTGACTGACAATTGTGGTCATTGTATCTGTGGGTACTCCACCCTTTTCCTTCCATGGGAGGCAACAACTTGTTGTCTGCCCCAGCACATTGCTATCAGTCGTGGAATGTGCGTGACAGTGTGTGTTCCCTTTGGGTCTCTTAGTTTAGTAGGGTGGTACATGAATATACAGTCTTGTTGCATGCTCTCAGTGTGTGTATTGTGCTGCCAGCGCCAGGGGTGGGAATGCATGTGTAATTTGTCATCACACCCACATGTGGTTTGTCATGCAGTGGGGGATGGACATCCACCCTCATGGGAGTAGGACCCTGCTGTCAGTGATGTGTTGTCATGGCACTCTCAATATAGTCGCACTTTGTGGATGCCTTCATGCACCCATGGAGTTTTGCTAATTGTAGGATGGTGTACACACCACCATGTCTCTGTCCACTGCTGGGAGGACTCTGCACCCACCCCTCCTATGTCTGGGCACTGCTGGGAGTGATAGGCACCCACCCCTCCTATGTCTGGGCACTGCTGGGAGGACTCTGCACCCACCCCTCCTATGTCTGGGCACTGCTGGGAGGCCTCTGCACCCACTCCTCATATGTCTGGGCACTGCTGGGAGGACTCTGCACCCACCCCTCCTGTGTCTGGGCACTGCTGGGAGTGATAGGCACCCACCCCTCATATGTCTGGGCACTGCTGGGAGGACTCTGCACCCACCCCTCATATGTCTGGCACTGCTGGGAGTGATAGGCACCCACCCCTCCTATGTCTGGGCACTGCTGGGAGGACTCTGCACCCACCCCTCCCATGTCTGGGCACTGCTGGGAGGCCTCTGCACCCACCCCTCATATGTCTGAGCACTGCTGGAAATGATAGGCACCCACCCCTCCTATGTCTGGGCACTGCTGAGAGGACTCTGCACCCACCCCTCCTATGTCTGGGCACTGCTGGGAGGCCTCTGCACCCACCCCTCCTGTGTCTGGGCACTGCTGGGAGTGATAGGCACCCACCCCTCATATGTCTGGGCACTGCTGGGAGGACTCTGCACCCACCCCTCCTGTGTCTGGCACTGCTGGGAGGACTCTGCACCCACCCCTCCTGTGTCTGGGCCCTGCTGGGACTGATGGCCACACACTCCTATGTGTCTGTCCACTGGTGTGGTACGACCCGTACCCACGTCGTAATGGGCTGGGTATGGCCAGTACCCCTACGTCACCCCACCAATGGTGGTACGGCCCGTAGCCACGTCCCTAAGGCATGGGTACGGGCCGTACCGCCATTGTTGGGGTGCCGTAGGGGTACGGCCCGAACCCATGCCTGTGGGACGTGGGTACGGGCCGTACCGCCACTGTTGGGGTGCCTTAGGGGTACGGCCCGTACCCATGCCTTTGGGACGTGGATACGGGCCGTACCAGAATTGTTGTGTTGCCGGTTCGCGTCAACATCCACTTCCGTTGTGGCGGACACAGGGCTTGGTGGACATGCCTCCACCCCCCGAAGTGACCAGGCCCTGGGGGTCAGGTAAGTACAGGGCATGTATGATTTGTAACTTGGGTGGGGGTTATGTTTCCTGCCCCTGCCCCCCCCTTTGGCCCTGGGTGTTGTTCTGACCTTCTGCGGCGTCTGCGTCGGTTCCTGTACACCAGGTGGACTGCTATGAGGGCCGGGATGACACGTAGGTTGGGGTCCATGGCTGTCCGTCGCGTACAGGTGCTCCTTCTGCGCGTCGTCCTGATTTCCTGGCAGTTTTTGGCAGCCGTAAAATATTATCCGTGCGGTGTGACGTCGGCACGGATCGTACTTGGTGGTTCGTGAAACGCTGCCTGACTCTGTCTGGACATCACGTCCGCGGTGTCCCGGATCAGAATTGTGGGTATATTTTTATCGGTCGGTGGTTTTTACGATTCGTACGGAAATGGTGTTTCCGTACGAATCGTACTTGCATGTTTGTAAGCTTTTCTTCCCGGGTACGAGTCGGACGGAGAATACGCTCTGTCCGACGATTCGTACCCGGTTTCTCCAGGATCGGAATCGGCACCTAAGTGTCAAATACCGACCTCGTCAGGAAAGCCCTCCGGACGACTCCAATCTGGAGAGCTTTCCGAACGACTCGCTCTCCGGGAGTCCGTTTGAACAATTCTGATGTATCCGTATAGTGAAAGACGGGTTCGGTTGGACTCCCAGCCACTGGCTGCCCCATCCAAGACAAAAGAGTAAAGTTCCATAAATCGGCTTGGAAGCCTAGCATTGAAATTAACACTTATGAAAAAGTAGAACCCATGTATAGTTTGATATCAGAGCGCTCATTAAGCAGGTTATCTATAGCCATATATTACAAAGATGATGGTGCCTGCACCATGTCTTCTTCCTCCGAATCGTTGGGCAGAGTCACCATAGAGGCAGCCTCACAGAATGGGAGTTGGTGCATGGACTTCGAATTGGGCTTGGAATCGACAACAGTCAAGTCATCCATGTTGAGGTAAGAAGTTGCTGCCCTGGTGAATCAACGGTTCCGAATGGGAACCTCCACATACCAGCCCCTGGAAGTAGGAAGAGGGGTGCACCGCTGGCGTGGAACACCTTGACTGGGCTTTAGGGGCGCTGGGGCAGCAGGGCACAGAAAGCACTAGGCCTGCGCATAGTGCTAGGAAGGAGGGAAGTGTGCCAACCTGGTATCAAGAGAAGGGTGATTGACGTTGACGCTTGGCTCCACTTTAATTCCAGAAAGGTTGGGGGCTGTAATACATAAGATGTACATCCCCGTTCCTGGAGCATAAACAGTGGTTGCTTGAAATGCTCATAGCATTGTGGCAGCACTGCTCTCGCTGTCCGCAGAAGAGTCCCTGGGGTGACTCTCACTGTGGGGACACACTCAGACCAGGCCTCACTGCCAATCCAATCTTAGGGGCTCATTACAATGGCGTACGGACAACGTTGCGGTGCTGGGACCGCCTGCCAGATGTGCGGCAGTCCCACCACACATATTAGGATGCGCCCGCCATTCTGGCGGGTTCATTCCAGGGTCTTAACATTGCGGACGGTGTTGCTGTATGCAGCACCGTTCGCTATGTCATATTGGCATGCACGCATTTCCCAGCACTGCGTGCCAGGCACCATGCGGTGCCTGCGGTACTCATGGTGACCCCCCTGCAAACAAGGGGGTCCACAACGGGCCTCCAAACCCAATCCTAGCCAGCCTTTCCATGGCGGCATCACCTCCATGGAAAGGCCTTTTTCTACCCCCATCCTAATTTGGTGGACGGTGCCTTCTAGGCACCACCACTATTTTAGGAGCCCTGCACCATCCGCCAGGCAATCGGGACAATTGCCTTTGGCGGTGAAGCGGGGGACAGGCTTTGCATCTGCCGTGGTACCCACCGCCATCTTAATTGGGCAGTGGGTAAAATGCTTATTGATGGTGGAAGGACCGTCTCCGCCGGCCCCACGGTGGCGGTACTTCTGCCATCATAATGAGCCACTTAGTTTGCAAAACAGACCTAAGGTGTCAGGGTCCGGGGCCACGCCCCTGCTGCTCTCAGCAAAACTGGACTTAGCAGGCTGTGGCCTCAGTCTTGGCCCAGCATTCGGGGTCACCTAGCGCCTTCCTCTAGGAAGCTGGCTCCTTATATACTATATCATAAAGATATATACTTTGCAAAGAGTCCAGGTATTCCTTTGAGTGGACAGGGGCTTGCTCTAGCAATCTCTAGGTGCTCTTCTAGGGGCTAGTGTGTTTGAGCACCCTTATGCTTATCAGAGAGGAGTGTTAGACATCTGCAAACACACGATAGTCAATAAATGATGCAGACGTCTCAAGGAGATCCACACCAATGTTTAGAAAGAATATGTATCTTTATATATGTGTATATATATATATATATATATATATATATATATATATATTGGCCTGAGAATCAATACGATGAGGTAAGTACATTTTGCAATAGAAACATTTTTGTTTAAAAAGTCAACACTGCAGTTTTCAGAGGCTGCAATGTTGTCATATGGGAGGAGAAACAAATACGGCATACAAGTTCTTTGCTGGGACTTACAAGACCAACCTCTTGTAATTTAAAGCGAGTATAGGGCAAGATCCAAGGCAGAACCAGCAGGTCACCTCCAGCTCCTCTAGGGCTCCCAGGGTTGGGTGCTCAATGCAAGTTAATGGGGATCGGTCATCATCAAAAGACGCTGCAGGTTTGAACTGGGAAGCCAGTAGGTTTGAACTAACAGGGTGGTTCAGGCTTCACGATGCTCAGGGATTTGAGGGCAACTTTGGTCCTCTTCTCTGCTGGCCACAGGTGACAGGTGCAGAGGTGCCCTTTTGCTTCAGGTTTTTGTCACCGGGAATGGTCACAGTAGAGGGGGCCTGCAAACAGAGGCTGCAGGCGGCTTTGAGTAGTCCACAGCGGGGAAACCCAAGGTAGGCTTCAAGTTGGTATTCAAACAAAATATTGAGTAACAGAAACATTGTGTTTAAAACATGGTAATGTAAAATATCACGATAGGTAATATTGAAGTCAAAAATATCGAAATTAGGTTTTGTATCGTATAAAATGTCAATTTATTTTTGAAAAAAAATATTTTGTATTAATATTTTTTTATGTATTCCTATACTAAAATAATATAAATCGATGTAAATTTTTTGTGTAAATTACTATGTTGTAAATAATTTAAATTATAGAATTATTTGAATTTTGTGTTTATAAATATTTTTAGGAGTGGGATGTTGGGGTTATAGGTGGAAATGATGGGGAATAATTTTTAAAATTGTTAATAATTTTCAATTTTTTCATTAAATTTATTACATTTATATAGAATTTGTAGAAATATAGGAGTGGGATTTGGGGATTTCAGAGGATAAGGTTGAGAAGTAACTTTATAATGTGAAAAATTAATTGTATTTATTTTTTAGCATTTTAATATTTTAAAACTTTATTAAAATTTTAATTAATTAATTTAGAAGTGGAATGTTGGTATTATAGGATAAAATGAGGGGTAATTCAAAAATATAAAAAAAAATTGTGTTAAAATTTAATTTTTTACATTATTTTTAAATGTGATATTTTGAAATTTAGGAACTGAATGGTGGGTAATAGTAGAAAGGAATGGGAAGTATTTAAATACATTCCAATTGTTAATTTTTTTAAGGATAGTTATAAATGTAATTATTGTTATGATAGGTAGTAATATCAGATATGACATTTTTTTAAACATATTAAAAATTGTGTGAAAATTAAGGGCCTCATTATGATGGCTTATGTCCAACCGCCATCATATCGGAAACAGGACAGCCCAACTTGCTGTCAGTCGTCCCGCCAAACAAATAGCAATGTTTATGTTTTGTATTGCGGCGGATGCTGCGTGCTGCAGCACATGCCGCAGCACAAAAAATAAAGATGACATATCTCTGCACTACGTGGCAGGCACCATGCAGTGCCTGCTATGATGCCCCCCTAAACCTAAAACTGAGGGCCAGGGGAGAAGGGGGGCCCGCATTGTCCCTTTCCGCTAGCCTTTTCATGACACGTAAACCGCCATGAAACGGCCGACGGGGAGGGACATCATAATCCCTACGGCAGTGCCTGGCAGGCTCCACCACCATTGTAGTGATCTATAATCCCTCTGATGGTCCCAAGAGCTCTTTGAGCCTGTTGGATCCATGGCGGTCCGTCTCTCCGACCACCACCCATCCACCCGCCACCCTAATGTGGCAGGCAGAAAACAATATTGCGATGACGGTGGGACCGCAACTGACGGGCTGTTGGAGGTGGTTGCACCTTTATCATAATCGGGCTCGAAGATTGTTTTTACGGCGATTCATAATATATTTGTTTAAAATAATTAAGTAGTGATATGTATTGTTTCAATGGAAAATATTGAGGTATATTAAATTATAATTTTTTACAAAAATATATTTTTTCAAAACATTTCGGAATTTATTTGTATACTTGTCAGTTAATTTATGTTTTTAGTTGTAAATTATTATTACATTATTTTATAAGAATCACAATCTTAATTTGTAAGAAAATGAAATATGTGAAGAAATAAAGTAATTTTTGAATGTGGGTGTTATGTTTATATTGAAGAATTGTTGGTATTATTAATAATAGGGAGATGATGTGAAGTACATTTTGGGGCTCATTAGGATGTCGGTAGGAGGCTTTCCTAAGACATCCATGGTTTAAAGTATGACCGCCTAAACAGCCCGTAGGACCGAATGGTTTCCGACAGCTGCACATAATACCCTATGGACGACGTTTCCGCCGTTGTGATTACGATGTCATTTTCTGACAGGCTTCTCATGTTGGGCTTTCCAACATGAAAAGCATCTCGGAAAGTGACTTTAGGGGCACCTAGCAGGACCCCCATGCCTCTGAAGCCTCAGGTTGGGGGCCGGGAGGCAGGTGCCCTCCTGTAAATTCCTGCAAATTGTGGAAGGCACTGTGAGGGGCCTGCCACATGGTGCAGGGAATTTACACAACGTCACATTTCTCTATGGGAGCTTGGGATGCTAGCTGAAAAGGCCAGCAGCACAAGCTCCCATACAGAAATGGTAGTTTGTGACCGCGCCATGTGTGGTCGCATCAAAATACGGTGGCGGAACCACCGTCTTATGGTCGGTCAGTTTCAACAGCGAAACTGTGTCGGGTGGACTTTATGCGCCCAACATCATAAGGTCCTTTATTGTTTTTTGTTGAAACTTTATAATTTTTAATATTATTTTGTAAGTTTTCCAATTACTGTATATTTTCATATAATTGCTCTATTTTTTGTGGTTATTTTTGTCTTATTGTTTTGTAGAAAATATTTTATTTTATAATTAAATAATTCTGTTTGATATCTTTAATTATGTGTTGTATGAACTATTTCATAAAATGTTTGATTAGTTATATGTCAATAATATATAAAAACGAGGTGATTATTATGCATTAAGTTTTAATATTTAATTGTTAAAAAATTAATATTTAATTGTTTGTTTAATTTATAATAATGTCTTAGTTTTTGTTCATGAGGTGTGTAATAAATGTATATCAGTGAGGGCCCGTGCTGCGGTCTGAAACCTCCCGCAGCACAAGCTCCATTGTACAATGGAAGTTTTTGCACATCCCTGCAACGTGTGATGCCAGCCACACGGTGCAGGATTGTGTATGGTGCCCCCCAGGTCCCCTGCCGGAGTCTGCAGAGGCATTGGGATTCTGCTAGGGTTTCGCAGTTTGTTTACACTCCGACCGCCAACATTGTAATTCGACGGTCGGAATGTAAACCTTCCATGTTGCAGATATATTTTTAATTTGTTATAAACAATATACATTTTAATATATAATAAAATAAATTATATATTTTTATTTGGACAATCACTTTTTTTTTATTTTTAAGATCAAATGATTAACAGCATGAGACATTCATCCAGTATTTCATGGCATTTCCTCATATGTTAGCCTACATTGCATACAAATAAGTGATTTTAATCAGCCACAGCGCATAAACATTGCATTTGTGTACAGAGGTTAACATCGGTACAGTTAATCTAATTGATACGTCCATTTGCCCCAGACCTTTTTATACTTGGTTGGGCAGCCCCGGGCCTCAAAAAAGGGTTGTTCCTGTGTAGCACACCCGTCTACCCCTTGGCCCCATTTGGTTATACTTAGGAGTTTAGAATGCGCCCAAGCAGCTGCAATTTCACGCCTGGCTACCGCGATGGCTGTACCAAGGAATAACCTGTGAGCTCGGGAACCATCTAGGCCGTCCGTTACTCCCAGGATGAGACGTACGGGATCATGGCGAACCTGCCAGCCCAGGACCAGTTTGAGTTCAGACTTTATTGCTGTCCAGTATGGGATAAGGCTAGGGCAGGACCAGATCATTTGGTAAAATTCATCCAGTACTTGGCCGCAGCGTGTGCAGTCTGGAGAGGGATGTAACCCTGCTCTATGCAGGCGTTCTGGGGTGAAGTAGGCGCCTTGCAAGTAGTATAGTTGAATTAGGCGGACTCTGGCTGAGGTTCTGATGGTTTTGGCGGCTGTAAGGGAGTCACACCAGTCCTCCTCCAGGGGGCCCAGCCATCCCTCCCATCTGGTCCTCAGTGGATCGAGTGTTGTAGGGCCGTTATTGATAAGGGTACAATATATCCGGGATACCCATCCTCTCCCCAGGTTTCGCATCATGAACTGGGCTTCCAATGGGATAAATTCAGGAAAAAGACGTGCCTGTTGAGATGTGTGCATTAAGGGCATGATGCTGCTGGTATCTGTAAAATTGTGAGGCATGAAGGGTGTATTTCCCCTGCAGGTCTTGGAACGTCCTAATGTGGTTGCCTAACCATACATCACCCAGCAGTGATATGCAAATGTAATCCCATTGTTTCAACCCAAGTGCCGCCACTTCTTTTAACCACATGCCTTGCTAGAGAGGTGTGTGCTGGCTCAGTTGCATAGCAGAGGTGGTGGACTCTTCAAAGCCCCCTCTCACCCCCGTTTTGGAATATTATTCTGCAGGTCACCCTGTGGCATGGGGGTGAAAACACCCTCTGCACGAGCAGGCTTGGTTTCTGGCATTCTGAGAGCAAAGGGCCTCAGAAACTAGTCTATAATGGCAGGTTGGTGACAATAGCCCAGTGGCTGGTAGCAAATAGCTATCCTGCTCGATTAACTGTGAGGACATAGAACTATTGGGTGCAGAATACTCCCCCTTAGCAGTAAAGTAAACGAGTGGTGAACAAGGTGTTTTATTTGTGAACACCCCTTTTCTAAGCCCTAGCAGCTCAACCATTGGCCATCTCCATCTGCTGTAATCCTGCTATTGTGGGCATCTCCTTTGGTGGCTGAGATCATAAGGTTAACTTGTTTGCAGATCATCCCTTGCTTACTTCTTTTCGACCACTACCTCCCTACTGGCTATAGTTGACAGACGTGCCACATTTGCAGCGGTATCGGTTTTCAAAATCACCATTACTAAATCTTGCATGCTCAATCTAACTATAGCCGGGTAAGACCTGCCTACTCTGCAAGCCCTAGCGCAGTTACAATGGGCACCCAACGCGATTAGATATTTGGGTGATAATCTAGCCCTACGCTGTCCTCTTGGACACTGGCCAAATGGAAGCATATCCGAAGGTCCATCCTAGCAGATCTAAGTCACTGGAAACCCTTCATTGTTTCTTAACTGGGTCACATTAATGTCATAAAAATCAATGTCATCCCATGGGCCATATATCTATTTCCAGTCCCTGCCTACTCAGATCACCCAAGATTATAACACTCGCATACAGAAGGGCCTTCACTCTTTTATCCAGAAGGGGAAGCAGCCATCCCTGATGCGGCCTAGAGAAAGTGGTAGACTGGTCTGCCCTAATATTCTCTAGCACTGTTGGGCCGCCCACTTACATCTCTTGGGTGGTCCGCTAGAGTGTGAAAAATGGGGTCCACATGGATCTGGCAGTGGCCTGCCGGCCACTCAGGGTTCTAGCATAGCTATGACAGCACGCTCGATTGTGCAGCACCTATAGGTATGTGTGTGTATATATGTCTATGTTGGTAGCACCAAAACAGTCTGAACAGCTATGCCCACTAGGACAGTGCTCAACATATGGGACAGATTGGGAATCATGGAGGGGCTTACTATCTTCTCCTCCCCCTCAGTCGTATTGCATGCAAATTTGATCTTTGTGGGAGCCTCCATAACGTTTTTTGAGCAATGTAAGGCTGATTACCATCGCCCCGAAACGACCACGCTTGAGTATCGCCAGCTGTATCATTGAGTGTTGCACCCCTCTTATTATTATAGGGCTACCAGATTGAATATTCCTTCAGAAAAATGAGTGCGAACATGACGGTTCTAAGGGACTAATTGCCAACACATACCGGACCATTCAACACTCCACACCCCCTCAAACCCACACATTTCAAACTTTCTTGCAGACTTCCAATATAGAAGGCATTTTGTCTAAGCAATAAGAAACCCTTTGGTGAGACTCCTAAAACTTACCGCAGTTTATCCCACAGGTAAATGGCTTACAAGTTTATGGTTCAATGGTATTATACACCAGCTTATTTGTCCAGCATATACCCATCAACATCTTCCCTCTGCCAACAGTGTGTGCTAGTAGTGGGATATACTTACCACCTCCGGTGCTCCTGTAGCCTCATTACCACATATTGGAAAGTGGTTCTGGAACAAGGTCACCATAGGGGAACCATTCCCTGCCTCTTACCTCACAGTTACACTAGGTGTGCAATACCTTGCCTTGGAATCGATGACCCACGCTGACTGGAAGCTTATTAGCTACCTACTGAATGCTGCACAGCTGGTATTAATATAGTTGAAGAAGACAACTGCCCTCCCAATAACTTAATGTTTCACCGCCCATGGGAGGTGATGGTGATGCAACAACTTTCCCACAACTTACCTCGCATAGAAGTTAAATTTCATTAGATTTGGCACCCGCTGATCTGCTATCTCACCCGCTTGGAGTTCACCTGTTTCAACCCAGCAAAGCTTGGAGCATTTCAGCTTTTTAATAACTTTTCATCCATGCTTAGCTTCAATCGAAAGGCCATGTCCCCCATCCACCATGAGCGTCAATCCTGCGTTCTCTATTGCACGACTTTGCTTATATTGTGAAGCTGTATGTTAACAACATTGACCTGCAAACCTATGACGATTCCCCTCTCCCACCCCTCAAATGGGACTGGAGACACTGGTAGATGTTTCGCATGGGAGCCGGCAATTAGGACTTTGTGGAATGTGTTTGTTAGGACCTGCTCTGCAGTCAACAGCTAACACTTGACAGTTTTCATGCTGGCTTCAGTGTCTCACAGAGCATCCACCTGTTAATGGTGTCCCACTGTCTATATCTGGAAGCATTTGAAGGCATGTTGGATTATGGTTCTATTCCTCTATCATCCATGGAAACTAGGGTCACCTCTGCCTGTCAACCCCAAAAGTAACTGTGACTACCTCCTTCAAGATCACTAGACTCGACAACCCAGGTGTCTGCCCACAGGTAGAGGAGTGTGCCCTTACGGGACATTTGCGTTCACCCTTATTGTGCCCATATTTGTAGCACACTCTACATTGGGGTGCAACCATCCTTTTCCTATGGTTAAGGAAGCCATTTCAGAGAGTAATCCTTTATTTTAGGTTTTTCTCCTCTGTCTTTATTTTGTTGGAAACCCTGAGCACCTGTGGATGTCACCACAATATACCTTATTTAATCTTTAAACTAAAATATATTTTTGAACTGATGAACATTCACCTTTAGGAAAGGGAATTCATTTTAATACCTGTGTACTAATTAATAGGCTTTTAACAGTAATTTTAAATAATTATTAAACATACATTTTTTTTTAAACCCAACTTTAACACTTTTAGGGACAAAGTGCAAATAATATTAGGGTAACGGGAGATGAAATTGTATTAATACCCAGGCATAACTTTTAATTCCAGAGCACTAATTACTAAGGGCACGATTACGATGTCAGACACCGCTATTACGATGAGACCGCACCATGCGCGGTCACACTCTCCGGTTTCTCTATGGGAGCTTGTGTTACACCCGTAAACCGAGCATAACACTACACATGCAGCAAAGTGGCCGTTGTGGGGACTGACATGGCAAAATACCTACACAGCCATGGACATCATGCACAATACAGATTCTAATCCCTGACAAACAGCTTGCATCTTGCTACTCTACACATAGACTCATATGCACAATCTGTGATAACTATGCCAGAAATGCCGCATGCACAGTGGCAAGAGACCTGCATTGACAGAGATGAGGAACCTTGGAGGCTGAGGGACACCTTTATTAGTCATGTTCGCACGAAGGCATATGCATCTACTTTAACTGATGCACAGGTCATGTGGATGAACATGTGGGACCGATACTGGCACCCCCCTTTGCACCACAGATGCTGGAAATCCATAGAACTGGCACACAAGTGACGGCTTTGAGCTAAACACCCCCTGCTGCTCACGGAGAGGCTGCTATTCACCATTGAGCCTCTAATGGGGATGTCCCACACTATGTCAACCCGGTGCATCCCGTATGTTTCCGAGGGCAGTGTTACACACATTGATGCCTTCATCACAATCCACAATCCCATTACAGATGACTGTCACCAAGTGTGACTATCAATTCAGGTGAATCCAGCTCCATGTCATGTGGCCCATGGTGATTCTACATGTATGCAAAGTTACCAAACATGAACTGGAGCAGTGCACACACATTCCAAACAAATACCACACCCAAAAAGACGTGCTGCATCCCTTACCCTAAGGAGAATTCTCAACATGTCTGTGCATGTAACGCTGATTCAGCACACGTTGCTGTATTCATGAGGAATAGCAGGAGCACAACAATGCCACCAGCAGACAGCATGCGCAAATACCTGGGGATAAGAGACACACAAGAAGTCAGCCAAAATAAGCACATCCGCATGCATGGGCATGTACTCGACACGTATTAGGTTGTCAACATGCTAGGTGAAAATAGTGTCTCTGGAAAGACATTCTTCTATTGCACCATCACTCGAGTGACACATCCAAACACACCTCTGACTCACTTGGCATACATGCAGATTGCAACACATGCCACACAAGGCTCAATGCGTGCACACTCAGACACTGGAACTCACCACTAAGCAAAGAAGTTGCGTATGAGCCGACTCCGGATGTCCTCTTCCTCCTCCTCCTCCACATCACTTGCCTCGTAACCAAGCCCCTCATCCTCCACGGGTGGATGTTCCTGCTCATCCGGATCCAGGATGAGTGGCACAGCTTTCTCCACTGCCATGTTGTGCAGCATGCAGCACACGAGGAAGATTTTGCAGACCTTCACCGGTGCATATGGGAGTGCGCCGCCGGTCTTGTGGAGGCACCGTAATCAGCTCTTCAGGAGGCCAAAAGTCCTCTCTATCACTCGCCTGGTGTGCCCATGGGCGTTGTTGTAGCGGTGATCGGCAGCCGTTCTGGGGTTGCGGAGAGGCGTCATCAGCCATGGCATGTTGGGATAGCCAGAGTCCCCTACATGGAAACATCATGGACAGAAGTGAGTAAGGAGAAGCAGTAAGACATAAAGATGACGCTAAGTACAGGAGAAACAGAGTCTACCCACCAACAAGACATGCTCGTTCGTTGCCAGCTGCAGCATCATTTCAGGCACCCTGCTACTCCTCATGATGTAGGCATCGTGTGCTGATCCTGGATAACGAGCACAGACATGGGAAATCACCATGTTAGCAAGACACACCACAAGGGCATTAATGGAGTGGTAATGTTTACGGTTGCGAAAGGCTACCTCCTGTGCCTGTGGTGGTACCAAAGCCACATGTGTCCCATCAATAGACTCAAAGACATGGGGCATCCCTCCCAGGGCATAGAAGTCACCCTTGACACCTGTCAATTGCTCGGGAGTTGGGAAATGTATAAACTCATCCAGGTGAACCAACATGGCCTCTAAAAAATCATGCAGGACACGGCTGAACATGGTCTGGGACATGCCACCAACAT
Source organism: Triturus cristatus (assembly GCF_964204655.1). Taxonomy (NCBI): domain Eukaryota; kingdom Metazoa; phylum Chordata; class Amphibia; order Caudata; family Salamandridae; genus Triturus; species Triturus cristatus. Next base: position 718,534,066 of record NC_140579.1, read on the forward strand.
GAGCTATGGTATATTGAAACGTACCCGTGGCAAAGAAATGTAGGGCTGCCATCACCTTCATCTTGGGTGTCAGTGCAGTAGGATACCTGTGTAGCGGTTGAAGGTGTGGTGCCAGCCTTGCGGTCAAGTTCTCAATCAACCGTCGGGTGAAGCGGTAGCTGCGTATACAGTCACGTTCCCTCAGGGCAGCCAAGTCTGGCATTGGTCGGGGGAGAGGCGGAGCCCTGCAGTAATTTGGAAGGGACAACGAAGAGTGAGTACAGTACATCAACAATGTCAATGTACTGAGCACATGTTCAACAGCCAATACACATATGCTACATACAGAGTCAGGTCTGTGCAATATATCTGGACACGTATGCCAGGCAGGTGACACTCCTACCAAGAGCCAGCTACAAACGTGGATTCTCAAGCTCAACATGACATGGCGTGAAACTAGCTGTGGGCCAGTGTAAGTGAACAGGCAGACGCATTACAGGAGTGACAGACATCCACATATGTGCAGGAGAAGGATGTTTATCATACAGACAGGTTGCGGGACACTAGAGGCACAGGTCACATGTCCTTGAAAAAAGTACAGACCACACACCTTGCCATGAAGGGGTACATGTCAAGACTGATCACACATACATTGAGACTACACAGATATGTCCTTGTCTCGCAAGTCCATGTCCGATGCATACATACACACGTTACGTCTGATTCCACATGTGTCCTGGTGTGCATAATAGTGTGCCATGCCCATCTACACACAGACACATGTTGCATGCAGCAACTGCAGATGCATTTGACGGAACACCAACAGCAAGCTGATGGGAACACATGACACACACATGACATAATCACATTGTGCAATGCCAGTAGTCACATGTCAGGTGTAATTATCCGTGTACCTGGCATCAGGGGACAGTTGCGGGTGTTGGTGACTGTGCCATGCCAGTGACGCATTGCTCAACGAGTCTGTGCTACATGCACACATGTCAAAGGTGTGAAGGGAATGTGTGGCACATAGTGTACCATCACACATGACATGTGTACACAGCTCATCATACATCTATTGGGTTCAAACGTGAGGAGATATGTGCCACATCACAGCCTGACACACCTATGCCCGAGACATGTAGGACTGCACTGACAATGACTTGATGTCCAGCCTTGGCCAAGTATGACAGCTCAATTACTTTCTGTGTGCCGCCTGTCACCAGTGTAAGGTGTGAAACGCACCGCACACACGCTCTGAGGGCGTGTGTAGGGTCCGTATCACTATGGCGTACACCTACGGCCACACTAGCATAGTGAAACGGTCCATACACGCGTGTGTAGGGTCCGTATCACTATGGGCGTGTTGCCGTAGGCGTACGCCATAGTGATATGGTCCGTACACGCGTGTGTAGGGTCCGTATCACCATGGCGTACGCCTACGGCCGCACTAGCATAGTGATATGGTCCATACACGCGTGTGTAGGGTCCGTATCACCATGGTGTACGCCTACGGCCACACTAGCATAGTGATACGGTCCGTACACGCGTGTGTAGGGTCCGTATCACCATGGCGTACGCTTACGGCCACACTAGTATAGTGATACGGACCCTACACACGCGTGTACTGACCGTATCACTATGGCGTACGCCTACGGCAACACTCCCATAGTGATACGGACCCTACACACACGTGTACGGACCGTATCACTATGCTAGTGTGGCCGTAGGCGTACGCCATGGTGATACGGTCCGTACACGCGAGACCAGGGGAGCAGGTGAGTGCTGACTCCACTAGCTTAGACTGTGCCCCTTTTTTGTGACTGTCACTTCTGGCATTGTGTCCAGGTGTGACAGACATGCAATGTTCTTTAGAGTGGGTCCCGGGGGGGAATGCCTCATGTCTCCCATGCAGAGCATGCTGTAGTGCATGTCTGCACTCCTCACTTGCATTGTGCTTACTGTGACAATCACTGCATGGTGCATGCCACATTCAGCCTGGCTAATCTTCTTGGGAATGTTGTTTCTACAGTCCTGATGTGATTCTGTGTTCCCCCCAGTGTGACAGGTGACTGTACCCACAGATGTGTGTGAGTTGAGTGTACCTTTGGTGAGAGTGTCCAAATGATGTGTTCGTCCCCTGGACATTGGTGTGTGTGTATGTCCCCTGTCATGTGGGTGAGTGTCTATGTGGAGTGTTTCACCCCAGCTGCATGAGGGATGCATATTCCCTACTCATCAGATGAGAGCAGGGAGCAGTGCTGTGTGTCTGACGTGCAGAGCCAGCCCCACACCTGGGAGCCCCCCCAGTCTAGTGGCACATGTGCATAGTGAGGTTTGTACCCGCAGTTGGCAATGGCAGGTGATTGTCCTGTGCCTGTGTGTGTCTGTGTACTCTGCTGATGTTGCGTGAGTGGCCTGGGAGATGTGGCTGCTTTGAGGTGCTGTACACAATCCTGGTGTAGCTTGTGATGCACAGTGTGAGCCAGGATCATTGTTTGTGTCACACCCCTCATTCCACCTGTGTACTTTCAATGCCACGTAGTGCATTTGGCCTTCCACAGAGGATAATGTCCCTATGACAAAGGTGCAATGAGTTTGCTGCATGCTATGCCCTGTTCAAACCAGCCAAATTGTTCAAATGTGTGTCTCTGTGACATGTAGCAGGTGTTTTGATGTTGTCTCACTTTTTCATCCTCACAGGTAGGCGCCTATGCCAAGGGGGAGATATGGAAGCAAGCCGTCAGTGCCGTGAGGTCGGTGGAGGGTCGGAAGCGGCGCCTGGCCCAGGTGAGGAAACGCTGGCAGGATATCCGGTGCTGAACGAGGAGGATTGCCCGGGTCCTGCTGGGGGACTCACCAGAGAGCCATAAGAACCGTGGGCGCCGGCGCCTGACCCACATCATGAAGCATGTGCTGGCGGTGGTCTTCCCTGACTTGGATAGGCGGTTACAGGAGAAGCAGCAGCAAGAAGGGGGTAGGTACATGTGTGTTTGTTGTGTGTCACCAGCTTTTGGAAGCGCGCAGTCGCATGGATACACTGCCAGGGTTTATATGTGCAGTGCATATCCTGTTCCCCAAAGTAAACCGGTGCTTTTCTTCCTCCCTTCCCCTCCTTGCCATGTGTTCCCTGGTCTGTGTGTAGTCACTCTTGCACAAGGTAATCTAGGCTGGCAGTTAATCCAAGTGCCCAATGCATGCAGCATCATGTGTGGGGGTGGTGTGTGACATGTGTTGGGACCTTGCCTGTGCCCTGGCCAGTTCAGTCATTGTGGGGTCCATGTCCGTTGGCACTGCAGCTGAGTCCAGACATGGGAGTGTGTCTTAAAAGTGTACTGCCTTACAGCATGCATGACCAATGTTGTGCCCTCAGACATGATGTGCATGAGTGGGAGATATGCATAGTGCAGGGACGGTCGCTTCTGTTGCAGTCATATCCATACAGGACCATGGAGGAGTGTGGCCACTACAGTCCCCTGGGGCACCTTTTCCTAGGTATCATGTGTGTCATCCAACAATGTGGACATTCTCTGTGTCTGCAGCATAGGTTGGGCTCTGTGGCATTGTACCCTGGCCTAATTTGTATTTACGTGAAGTGTGCTACATGTGTCCACTGTACAGGGTGACCCAATTTTGCTTGTGCATACTCACAGTGGCCAGTGCCTGTGTGTCTTGGTACGACTATCTGATGATGGTTGTTTGTCAATTATATGTGTGGACAGGCGCACAAGGGGTAGTTTGTGTACAATCTTGATTTATTGAAGGGCATATTCTTTTATCCCAGAGTAAGAGGTGTAAGTACTTCCTCTGTCTCAATCACATTGTCTCAGGTAGGGGGTGGTTTGTGCGGGCAAGGCCTACATGTCCAAACCTTATGTCTCCTTGCCAGGTCTGGCCTGTGTGTGATGATTGTCTGGACATACACTCAACATGCAGTGACCCAGTCATGTTGGGCATGGTTTAATGTATTTTCTAAGCAGCATGTGCCAAAAGTTAAAAGACATGGTTCCTGCTAATCCCTTTTTCGGCAATGGTGTGTGGTCCAGATGCTGTGCTCGAGTGTCCCCAGAGACTGGCTCCTCTGTCTAATTTGTAATCAAGTTATTTGCTGTTGTATCATGCTCTCCATTGTTTCTCAGTGGCATGGTGGGTCAACCAACTGTGTGGTGCAGGGCCTACATATGTGCCTTGTATTGTAGATGTTACTCATGTTGCTTTTCCTGCTATGCACTGTGACCTATGTATTTTTGAATCATGTGTCATATGTATACAGGTGTCTGATTATTTCCTGTCTCTTCACCTTGCCCACAGCATCATCGGGGGAAACCGAGGGAGACACTGGCACGGACCTTGAGGAGGGATCCAGCACCAGTGCCAGCAGTGCTGTCGAGTCTGGCCAAGCGAGTGGCACGGAGGCCGAGGGGAGTGAGGCGGAGGACCTGTCCAGTCCCACCACCGACTATGACGCTGACGGGTCCGAGGCTGAGTTCCCAGAGGGGGCGGAGGCTGCTCCCAGAGCTGAAAGCAGCACTCCATCTCTCCCCGCCCCCTCCATTCCCATCACCGGCCTCCCACTTGCTCGGGTCCCTTCCGTCCGTGCTAGGCGACAACATGTCTCCTTCGTGCCAGGCACCGCACCCCCTGCCCCTGTCTCCCCTGCTGCCGTCAATGCCGAGTCTGTGGACATTCTGCGGCAGTTGCAGGTTGGTCAGACATCGCAGCTTAATGTCCTCCATGGCCACACCAGACTGCTGACACAGATGGTGTCGTACATGGAGGGCATGTCAGCAGCGATGTATGACCAACGGATGTTGCTGAGGTCCATAGACTCGTCACTGACTGCAGCAGTGGGTCTCCTGCAGTGCTCCGTCCCCCCCTACCCCTGCACCATCCACACTTCCCACTCCCATGCCTGTCCCAAGCACACCCAGACGTACCCATGCACGCACCCCACCAGACACAGGCAGCACACCACCAGGGAAGGGCAAGCGCACACCTCCTGTCATGCACACACAGGGGGAAGTAGGAACACCCACTGGGTCGGGGGGCAAACGGAAGACACGCAGCCACAGTGGGAGTCCGCAGTCCTCACGACCCACTTCCTCCAAAACCACTCCCCTTAGCTCTCCTGCCAAAGAGTCGGACAAAGAGTCATTCCTGCCCAGTCTGTCCATCAGCCCCAGTGTGGCACCACCCCGCAAGCGGTGGAGGCAGGTCCCGGCCAGGGGAGTTGAGTCCTTCCCCTGTCCACACCCTCCCCCAGTAGCGCTGCAACCCATCCCTCCGACCCTCCCCCTCCTTGGGGCCTGCCGTTCCTTCGGGTGCAGAGGAGACGCTTGCGAGTGTGTGCAGCGCCGTGCTAACCACCACCTTTGGCGCTGCCCCACCCCCTGTGGTGGAGTCGTCCGTCCCTGCACCCACAACACCTACCCTTGCCCCTTCTGTCCCTGGTCCTTCACCCCCACATGATGCCCCCCATGGATGAACAGGAACTGTGAACTGTGCAGTCAAGTTAGGGGACACGCGTCCCAACGTGTCCCCCCCCCCCAGGAATTCAAATATGGGCTGGCCTATGGCCCTTGTAAATAGTGTACATTTCAAATACAATCATTTTGTATGCTGAATAAAGCATTTTGTTTTTCATTTGCACACTAATGCTTTTCTGGTCTTGCTGTTGGTGGTGCTGCTCCATGATTTGGGGTGGTGATAATGTGTTGGGTCTCTGGGAAATATAGTAGTGTGCTGCTCATGGGATGTACCCTGGTATCTGTGTGCCATCACAAGGTCTATGCAAATAATCTTTGGTCATGTAAGCTCTTACTGTATGGTGACATTGTCCCAAGGTGTGTTCCCTCCTCTGTGGACCCTGACATCTTCCCTGCAGGGTGTTTCCCAATTGTTGTGCTCAGCTGTGTCTACATTTCCTGGGTGTGTGACGGTTCCCTTCAACTTTGGCCATGCATGCTCAGCAATGTCTCCACCTGCATCATTTGTGGCATCCTTGGTGGTCACTGTACTTGTGTATGGAGTATATTGACATGACTTCATGTGGACATGTTCCCTTTTATGCACTATGCATGTGTGTACTCACAGCCTCACACACATGTGTTACGTGTTCTGCAGGGTCTTTGGGCACCTGACTGACAATTGTGGTCATTGTATCTGTGGGTACTCCACCCTTTTCCTTCCATGGGAGGCAACAACTTGTTGTCTGCCCCAGCACATTGCTATCAGTCGTGGAATGTGCGTGACAGTGTGTGTTCCCTTTGGGTCTCTTAGTTTAGTAGGGTGGTACATGAATATACAGTCTTGTTGCATGCTCTCAGTGTGTGTATTGTGCTGCCAGCGCCAGGGGTGGGAATGCATGTGTAATTTGTCATCACACCCACATGTGGTTTGTCATGCAGTGGGGGATGGACATCCACCCTCATGGGAGTAGGACCCTGCTGTCAGTGATGTGTTGTCATGGCACTCTCAATATAGTCGCACTTTGTGGATGCCTTCATGCACCCATGGAGTTTTGCTAATTGTAGGATGGTGTACACACCACCATGTCTCTGTCCACTGCTGGGAGGACTCTGCACCCACCCCTCCTATGTCTGGGCACTGCTGGGAGTGATAGGCACCCACCCCTCCTATGTCTGGGCACTGCTGGGAGGACTCTGCACCCACCCCTCCTATGTCTGGGCACTGCTGGGAGGCCTCTGCACCCACTCCTCATATGTCTGGGCACTGCTGGGAGGACTCTGCACCCACCCCTCCTGTGTCTGGGCACTGCTGGGAGTGATAGGCACCCACCCCTCATATGTCTGGGCACTGCTGGGAGGACTCTGCACCCACCCCTCATATGTCTGGCACTGCTGGGAGTGATAGGCACCCACCCCTCCTATGTCTGGGCACTGCTGGGAGGACTCTGCACCCACCCCTCCCATGTCTGGGCACTGCTGGGAGGCCTCTGCACCCACCCCTCATATGTCTGAGCACTGCTGGGAGTGATAGGCACCCACCCCTCCTATGTCTGGGCACTGCTGAGAGGACTCTGCACCCACCCCTCCTATGTCTGGGCACTGCTGGGAGGCCTCTGCACCCACCCCTCCTGTGTCTGGGCACTGCTGGGAGTGATAGGCACCCACCCCTCATATGTCTGGGCACTGCTGGGAGGACTCTGCACCCACCCCTCCTGTGTCTGGCACTGCTGGGAGGACTCTGCACCCACCCCTCCTGTGTCTGGGCCCTGCTGGGACTGATGGCCACACACTCCTATGTGTCTGTCCACTGGTGTGGTACGACCCGTACCCACGTCGTAATGGGCTGGGTATGGCCAGTACCCCTACGTCACCCCACCAATGGTGGTACGGCCCGTAGCCACGTCCCTAAGGCATGGGTACGGGCCGTACCGCCATTGTTGGGGTGCCGTAGGGGTACGGCCCGAACCCATGCCTGTGGGACGTGGGTACGGGCCGTACCGCCACTGTTGGGGTGCCTTAGGGGTACGGCCCGTACCCATGCCTTTGGGACGTGGATACGGGCCGTACCAGAATTGTTGTGTTGCCGGTTCGCGTCAACATCCACTTCCGTTGTGGCGGACACAGGGCTTGGTGGACATGCCTCCACCCCCCGAAGTGACCAGGCCCTGGGGGTCAGGTAAGTACAGGGCATGTATGATTTGTAACTTGGGTGGGGGTTATGTTTCCTGCCCCTGCCCCCCCCTTTGGCCCTGGGTGTTGTTCTGACCTTCTGCGGCGTCTGCGTCGGTTCCTGTACACCAGGTGGACTGCTATGAGGGCCGGGATGACACGTAGGTTGGGGTCCATGGCTGTCCGTCGCGTACAGGTGCTCCTTCTGCGCGTCGTCCTGATTTCCTGGCAGTTTTTGGCAGCCGTAAAATATTATCCGTGCGGTGTGACGTCGGCACGGATCGTACTTGGTGGTTCGTGAAACGCTGCCTGACTCTGTCTGGACATCACGTCCGCGGTGTCCCGGATCAGAATTGTGGGTATATTTTTATCGGTCGATGGTTTTTACGATTCGTACGGAAATGGTGTTTCCGTACGAATCGTACTTGCATGTTTGTAAGCTTTTCTTCCCGGGTACGAGTCGGACGGAGAATACGCTCTGTCCGACGATTCGTACCCGGTTTCTCCAGGATCGGAATCGGCACCTAAGTGTCAAATACCGACCTCGTCAGGAAAGCCCTCCGGACGACTCCAATCTGGAGAGCTTTCCGAACGACTCGCTCTCCGGGAGTCCGTTTGAACAATTCTGATGTATCCGTATAGTGAAAGACGGGTTCGGTTGGACTCCCAGCCACTGGCTGCCCCATCCAAGACAAAAGAGTAAAGTTCCATAAATCGGCTTGGAAGCCTAGCATTGAAATTAACACTTATGAAAAAGTAGAACCCATGTATAGTTTGATATCAGAGCGCTCATTAAGCAGGTTATCTATAGCCATATATTACAAAGATGATGGTGCCTGCACCATGTCTTCTTCCTCCGAATCGTTGGGCAGAGTCACCATAGAGGCAGCCTCACAGAATGGGAGTTGGTGCATGGACTTCGAATTGGGCTTGGAATCGACAACAGTCAAGTCATCCATGTTGAGGTAAGAAGTTGCTGCCCTGGTGAATCAACGGTTCCGAATGGGAACCTCCACATACCAGCCCCTGGAAGTAGGAAGAGGGGTGCACCGCTGGCGTGGAACACCTTGACTGGGCTTTAGGGGCGCTGGGGCAGCAGGGCACAGAAAGCACTAGGCCTGCGCATAGTGCTAGGAAGGAGGGAAGTGGGCCAACCTGGTATCAAGAGAAGGGTGATTGACGTTGACGCTTGGCTCCACTTTAATTCCAGAAAGGTTGGGGGCTGTAATACATAAGATGTACATCCCCGTTCCTGGAGCATAAACAGTGGTTGCTTGAAATGCTCATAGCATTGTGGCAGCACTGCTCTCGCTGTCCGCAGAAGAGTCCCTGGGGTGACTCTCACTGTGGGGACACACTCAGACCAGGCCTCACTGCCAATCCAATCTTAGGGGCTCATTACAATGGCGTACGGACAACGTTGCGGTGCTGGGACCGCCTGCCAGATGTGCGGCAGTCCCACCACACATATTAGGATGCGCCCGCCATTCTGGCGGGTTCATTCCAGGGTCTTAACATTGCGGACGGTGTTGCTGTATGCAGCACCGTTCGCTATGTCATATTGGCATGCACGCATTTCCCAGCACTGCGTGCCAGGCACCATGCGGTGCCTGCGGTACTCATGGTGACCCCCCTGCAAACAAGGGGGTCCACAACGGGCCTCCAAACCCAATCCTAGCCAGCCTTTCCATGGCGGCATCACCTCCATGGAAAGGCCTTTTTCTACCCCCATCCTAATTTGGTGGACGGTGCCTTCTAGGCACCACCACTATTTTAGGAGCCCTGCACCATCCGCCAGGCAATCGGGACAATTGCCTTTGGCGGTGAAGCGGGGGACAGGCTTTGCATCTGCCGTGGTACCCACCGCCATCTTAATTGGGCAGTGGGTAAAATGCTTATTGATGGTGGAAGGACCGTCTCCGCCGGCCCCACGGTGGCGGTACTTCTGCCATCATAATGAGCCACTTAGTTTGCAAAACAGACCTAAGGTGTCAGGGTCCGGGGCCACGCCCCTGCTGCTCTCAGCAAAACTGGACTTAGCAGGCTGTGGCCTCAGTCTTGGCCCAGCATTCGGGGTCACCTAGCGCCTTCCTCTAGGAAGCTGGCTCCTTATATACTATATCATAAAGATATATACTTTGCAAAGAGTCCAGGTATTCCTTTGAGTGGACAGGGGCTTGCTCTAGCAATCTCTAGGTGCTCTTCTAGGGGCTAGTGTGTTTGAGCACCCTTATGCTTATCAGAGAGGAGTGTTAGACATCTGCAAACACACGATAGTCAATAAATGATGCAGACGTCTCAAGGAGATCCACACCAATGTTTAGAAAGAATATGTATCTTTATATATGTGTATATATATATATATATATATATATATATATATATATATATATATATATTGGCCTGAGAATCAATACGATGAGGTAAGTACATTTTGCAATAGAAACATTTTTGTTTAAAAAGTCAACACTGCAGTTTTCAGAGGCTGCAATGTTGTCATATGGGAGGAGAAACAAATACGGCATACAAGTTCTTTGCTGGGACTTACAAGACCAACCTCTTGTAATTTAAAGCGAGTATAGGGCAAGATCCAAGGCAGAACCAGCAGGTCACCTCCAGCTCCTCTAGGGCTCCCAGGGTTGGGTGCTCAATGCAAGTTAATGGGGATCGGTCATCATCAAAAGACGCTGCAGGTTTGAACTGGGAAGCCAGTAGGTTTGAACTAACAGGGTGGTTCAGGCTTCACGATGCTCAGGGATTTGAGGGCAACTTTGGTCCTCTTCTCTGCTGGCCACAGGTGACAGGTGCAGAGGTGCCCTTTTGCTTCAGGTTTTTGTCACCGGGAATGGTCACAGTAGAGGGGGCCTGCAAACAGAGGCTGCAGGCGGCTTTGAGTAGTCCACAGCGGGGAAACCCAAGGTAGGCTTCAAGTTGGTATTCAAACAAAATATTGAGTAACAGAAACATTGTGTTTAAAACATGGTAATGTAAAATATCACGATAGGTAATATTGAAGTCAAAAATATCGAAATTAGGTTTTGTATCGTATAAAATGTCAATTTATTTTTGAAAAAAAATATTTTGTATTAATATTTTTTTATGTATTCCTATACTAAAATAATATAAATCGATGTAAATTTTTTGTGTAAATTACTATGTTGTAAATAATTTAAATTATAGAATTATTTGAATTTTGTGTTTATAAATATTTTTAGGAGTGGGATGTTGGGGTTATAGGTGGAAATGATGGGGAATAATTTTTAAAATTGTTAATAATTTTCAATTTTTTCATTAAATTTATTACATTTATATAGAATTTGTAGAAATATAGGAGTGGGATTTGGGGATTTCAGAGGATAAGGTTGAGAAGTAACTTTATAATGTGAAAAATTAATTGTATTTATTTTTTAGCATTTTAATATTTTAAAACTTTATTAAAATTTTAATTAATTAATTTAGGAGTGGAATGTTGGTATTATAGGATAAAATGAGGGGTAATTCAAAAATATAAAAAAAAATTGTGTTAAAATTTAATTTTTTACATTATTTTTAAATGTGATATTTTGAAATTTAGGAACTGAATGGTGGGTAATAGTAGAAAGGAATGGGAAGTATTTAAATACATTCCAATTGTTAATTTTTTTAAGGATAGTTATAAATGTAATTATTGTTATGATAGGTAGTAATATCAGATATGACATTTTTTTAAACATATTAAAAATTGTGTGAAAATTAAGGGCCTCATTATGATGGCTTATGTCCAACCGCCATCATATCGGAAACAGGACAGCCCAACTTGCTGTCAGTCGTCCCGCCAAACAAATAGCAATGTTTATGTTTTGTATTGCGGCGGATGCTGCGTGCTGCAGCACATGCCGCAGCACAAAAAATAAAGATGACATATCTCTGCACTACGTGGCAGGCACCATGCAGTGCCTGCTATGATGCCCCCCTAAACCTAAAACTGAGGGCCAGGGGAGAAGGGGGGCCCGCATTGTCCCTTTCCGCTAGCCTTTTCATGACACGTAAACCGCCATGAAACGGCCGACGGGGAGGGACATCATAATCCCTACGGCAGTGCCTGGCAGGCTCCACCACCATTGTAGTGATCTATAATCCCTCTGATGGTCCCAAGAGCTCTTTGAGCATGTTGGATCCATGGCGGTCCGTCTCTCCGACCACCACCCATCCACCCGCCACCCTAATGTGGCAGGCAGAAAACAATATTGCGATGACGGTGGGACCGCAACTGACGGGCTGTTGGAGGTGGTTGCACCTTTATCATAATCGGGCTCGAAGATTGTTTTTACGGCGATTCATAATATATTTGTTTAAAATAATTAAGTAGTGATATGTATTGTTTCAATGGAAAATATTGAGGTATATTAAATTATAATTTTTTACAAAAATATATTTTTTCAAAACATTTCGGAATTTATTTGTATACTTGTCAGTTAATTTATGTTTTTAGTTGTAAATTATTATTACATTATTTTATAAGAATCACAATCTTAATTTGTAAGAAAATGAAATATGTGAAGAAATAAAGTAATTTTTGAATGTGGGTGTTATGTTTATATTGAAGAATTGTTGGTATTATTAATAATAGGGAGATGATGTGAAGTACATTTTGGGGCTCATTAGGATGTCGGTAGGAGGCTTTCCTAAGACATCCATGGTTTAAAGTATGACCGCCTAAACAGCCCGTAGGACCGAATGGTTTCCGACAGCTGCACATAATACCCTATGGACGACGTTTCCGCCGTTGTGATTACGATGTCATTTTCTGACAGGCTTCTCATGTTGGGCTTTCCAACATGAAAAGCATCTCGGAAAGTGACTTTAGGGGCACCTAGCAGGACCCCCATGCCTCTGAAGCCTCAGGTTGGGGGCCGGGAGGCAGGTGCCCTCCTGTAAATTCCTGCAAATTGTGGAAGGCACTGTGAGGGGCCTGCCACATGGTGCAGGGAATTTACACAACGTCACATTTCTCTATGGGAGCTTGGGATGCTAGCTGAAAAGGCCAGCAGCACAAGCTCCCATACAGAAATGGTAGTTTGTGACCGCGCCATGTGTGGTCGCATCAAAATACGGTGGCGGAACCACCGTCTTATGGTCGGTCAGTTTCAACAGCGAAACTGTGTCGGGTGGACTTTATGCGCCCAACATCATAAGGTCCTTTATTGTTTTTTGTTGAAACTTTATAATTTTTAATATTATTTTGTAAGTTTTCCAATTACTGTATATTTTCATATAATTGCTCTATTTTTTGTGGTTATTTTTGTCTTATTGTTTTGTAGAAAATATTTTATTTTATAATTAAATAATTCTGTTTGATATCTTTAATTATGTGTTGTATGAACTATTTCATAAAATGTTTGATTAGTTATATGTCAATAATATATAAAAACGAGGTGATTATTATGCATTAAGTTTTAATATTTAATTGTTAAAAAATTAATATTTAATTGTTTGTTTAATTTATAATAATGTCTTAGTTTTTGTTCATGAGGTGTGTAATAAATGTATATCAGTGAGGGCCCGTGCTGCGGTCTGAAACCTCCCGCAGCACAAGCTCCATTGTACAATGGAAGTTTTTGCACATCCCTGCAACGTGTGATGCCAGCCACACGGTGCAGGATTGTGTATGGTGCCCCCCAGGTCCCCTGCCGGAGTCTGCAGAGGCATTGGGATTCTGCTAGGGTTTCGCAGTTTGTTTACACTCCGACCGCCAACATTGTAATTCGACGGTCGGAATGTAAACCTTCCATGTTGCAGATATATTTTTAATTTGTTATAAACAATATACATTTTAATATATAATAAAATAAATTATATATTTTTATTTGGACAATCACTTTTTTTTTATTTTTAAGATCAAATGATTAACAGCATGAGACATTCATCCAGTATTTCATGGCATTTCCTCATATGTTAGCCTACATTGCATACAAATAAGTGATTTTAATCAGCCACAGCGCATAAACATTGCATTTGTGTACAGAGGTTAACATCGGTACAGTTAATCTAATTGATACGTCCATTTGCCCCAGACCTTTTTATACTTGGTTGGGCAGCCCCGGGCCTCAAAAAAGGGTTGTTCCTGTGTAGCACACCCGTCTACCCCTTGGCCCCATTTGGTTATACTTAGGAGTTTAGAATGCGCCCAAGCAGCTGCAATTTCACGCCTGGCTACCGCGATGGCTGTACCAAGGAATAACCTGTGAGCTCGGGAACCATCTAGGCCGTCCGTTACTCCCAGGATGAGACGTACGGGATCATGGCGAACCTGCCAGCCCAGGACCAGTTTGAGTTCAGACTTTATTGCTGTCCAGTATGGGATAAGGCTAGGGCAGGACCAGATCATTTGGTAAAATTCATCCAGTACTTGGCCGCAGCGTGTGCAGTCTGGAGAGGGATGTAACCCTGCTCTATGCAGGCGTTCTGGGGTGAAGTAGGCGCCTTGCAAGTAGTATAGTTGAATTAGGCGGACTCTGGCTGAGGTTCTGATGGTTTTGGCGGCTGTAAGGGAGTCACACCAGTCCTCCTCCAGGGGGCCCAGCCATCCCTCCCATCTGGTCCTCAGTGGATCGAGTGTTGTAGGGCCGTTATTGATAAGGGTACAATATATCCGGGATACCCATCCTCTCCCCAGGTTTCGCATCATGAACTGGGCTTCCAATGGGATAAATTCAGGAAAAAGACGTGCCTGTTGAGATGTGTGCATTAAGGGCATGATGCTGCTGGTATCTGTAAAATTGTGAGGCATGAAGGGTGTATTTCCCCTGCAGGTCTTGGAACGTCCTAATGTGGTTGCCTAACCATACATCACCCAGCAGTGATATGCAAATGTAATCCCATTGTTTCAACCCAAGTGCCGCCACTTCTTTTAACCACATGCCTTGCTAGAGAGGTGTGTGCTGGCTCAGTTGCATAGCAGAGGTGGTGGACTCTTCAAAGCCCCCTCTCACCCCCGTTTTGGAATATTATTCTGCAGGTCACCCTGTGGCATGGGGGTGAAAACACCCTCTGCACGAGCAGGCTTGGTTTCTGGCATTCTGAGAGCAAAGGGCCTCAGAAACTAGTCTATAATGGCAGGTTGGTGACAATAGCCCAGTGGCTGGTAGCAAATAGCTATCCTGCTCGATTAACTGTGAGGACATAGAACTATTGGGTGCAGAATACTCCCCCTTAGCAGTAAAGTAAACGAGTGGTGAACAAGGTGTTTTATTTGTGAACACCCCTTTTCTAAGCCCTAGCAGCTCAACCATTGGCCATCTCCATCTGCTGTAATCCTGCTATTGTGGGCATCTCCTTTGGTGGCTGAGATCATAAGGTTAACTTGTTTGCAGATCATCCCTTGCTTACTTCTTTTCGACCACTACCTCCCTACTGGCTATAGTTGACAGACGTGCCACATTTGCAGCGGTATCGGTTTTCAAAATCACCATTACTAAATCTTGCATGCTCAATCTAACTATAGCCGGGTAAGACCTGCCTACTCTGCAAGCCCTAGCGCAGTTACAATGGGCACCCAACGCGATTAGATATTTGGGTGATAATCTAGCCCTACGCTGTCCTCTTGGACACTGGCCAAATGGAAGCATATCCGAAGGTCCATCCTAGCAGATCTAAGTCACTGGAAACCCTTCATTGTTTCTTAACTGGGTCACATTAATGTCATAAAAATCAATGTCATCCCATGGGCCATATATCTATTTCCAGTCCCTGCCTACTCAGATCACCCAAGATTATAACACTCGCATACAGAAGGGCCTTCACTCTTTTATCCAGAAGGGGAAGCAGCCATCCCTGATGCGGCCTAGAGAAAGTGGTAGACTGGTCTGCCCTAATATTCTCTAGCACTGTTGGGCCGCCCACTTACATCTCTTGGGTGGTCCGCTAGAGTGTGAAAAATGGGGTCCACATGGATCTGGCAGTGGCCTGCCGGCCACTCAGGGTTCTAGCATAGCTATGACAGCACGCTCGATTGTGCAGCACCTATAGGTATGTGTGTGTATATATGTCTATGTTGGTAGCACCAAAACAGTCTGAACAGCTATGCCCACTAGGACAGTGCTCAACATATGGGACAGATTGGGAATCATGGAGGGGCTTACTATCTTCTCCTCCCCCTCAGTCGTATTGCATGCAAATTTGATCTTTGTGGGAGCCTCCATAACGTTTTTTGAGCAATGTAAGGCTGATTACCATCGCCCCGAAACGACCACGCTTGAGTATCGCCAGCTGTATCATTGAGTGTTGCACCCCTCTTATTATTATAGGGCTACCAGATTGAATATTCCTTCAGAAAAATGAGTGCGAACATGACGGTTCTAAGGGACTAATTGCCAACACATACCGGACCATTCAACACTCCACACCCCCTCAAACCCACACATTTCAAACTTTCTTGCAGACTTCCAATATAGAAGGCATTTTGTCTAAGCAATAAGAAACCCTTTGGTGAGACTCCTAAAACTTACCGCAGTTTATCCCACAGGTAAATGGCTTACAAGTTTATGGTTCAATGGTATTATACACCAGCTTATTTGTCCAGCATATACCCATCAACATCTTCCCTCTGCCAACAGTGTGTGCTAGTAGTGGG
The DNA here is from genome assembly GCF_964204655.1 of Triturus cristatus. Classification (NCBI taxonomy): domain Eukaryota; kingdom Metazoa; phylum Chordata; class Amphibia; order Caudata; family Salamandridae; genus Triturus; species Triturus cristatus. Next base: position 718,550,293 of record NC_140579.1, read on the forward strand.
ATATACTTACCACCTCCGGTGCTCCTGTAGCCTCATTACCACATATTGGAAAGTGGTTCTGGAACAAGGTCACCATAGGGGAACCATTCCCTGCCTCTTACCTCACAGTTACACTAGGGTGCCGATCACGATCCGGTAAAAAATTCCCCCGTGCGACTCGTATCCGGTCTTTTTACCGTACGAATCGTACAAGTGCCGTACGAACTGGCAATCACGATTCGCATGGTAAAAAGTCCATACGACCCGCACCGGGAATCATTCCCCACACGTCCTCGGGTCGGAAAATGTGTCCGACACGTCCTCGGACGATTAACCTTACAAACGTAAAAATCCAAGTCCGACCGAGGAATCACGATCCATCCCGTGCGTCCGAGCCTACAACCGTATGGAAAAAACACCGTCCGCACCGAACACCAATAGCAACCATGGAGACATGTGCCCGCATACGCGCCCAACACTCCCCCCAGCCCCCGTACGTCCGACACGTACCCCCCGTATATGTATACCCCCACCCGTCTAGGTACACCCCAGTACGTTCCAGTCGAACCCCCACCCCAGTACGTGTCGTACCACCGTCAATGTAAACCCCCCCACCCCTGTACGTGTCGTACCACCGTCAATGTACACCCCCCCACCCCTGTACGTGTCGTACCACCGTCTATGTACACCCCAGTACGTTCCAGTCGTACCCCCACCCCAGTACGTGTCGTACCACCGTCAATGTACACCCCCCCACCCCTGTACGTGTCGTACCACCGTCAATGTACACCCCCCCACCCCTGTACGTGTCGTACCACCGTCTATGTACACCCCAGTACGTTCCAGTCGTACCCCCACCCCAGTACGTGTCGTACCACCGTGAACCTACACCCCAGTACGTTCGAGCCCCACCCCCACCCCAGTACGTGTCATACCCCCGTGTACCTACACCCCAGTACGTGTCGTACCGACGTCAATGTACACCCCCCCACCCCTGTACGTGTCGTACCACCGTCCATGTACACCCCAGTACGTTCCAGTCGTACCCCCACCCAGTACGTGTCGTACCACCATCAATGTACACCCCCCCACCCCTGTACGTGTCGTACCACCGTCCATGTACACCCCAGTACGTTTGAGTCGTACCCCCACCCCAGTACGTGTCGTACCACCGTCAATGTACACCCCCCCACCCCTGTACGTGTCGTACCACCGTCAATGTACACCCCCCCACCCCTGTACGTGTCGTACCACCGTCCATGTACACCCCAGTACGTTCCAGTCGTACCCCCACCCCAGTACGTGTCGTACCACCGTCAATGTACACCCCCCCACCCCTGTACGTGTCGTACCACCGTCTATGTACACCCCAGTACGTTCCAGTCGTACCCCCACCCCTGTACGTGTCGTACCACCGTCTATGTACACCCCCCCACCCCTGTACGTGTCGTACCACCGTCCATGTACACCCCAGTACGTTCCAGTCGTACCCCCACCCCAGTACGTGTCGTACCACCGTCAATGTACACCCCCCCACCCCTGTACGTGTCGTACCACCGTCAATGTACACCCCCCCACCCCTGTACGTGTCGTACCACCGTCTATGTACACCCCAGTACGTTCCAGTCGTACCCCCACCCCTGTACGTGTCGTACCACCGTCTATGTACACCCCCCCACCCCTGTACGTGTCGTACCACCGTCCATGTACACCCCAGTACGTTCCAGTCGTACCCCCACCCCAGTACGTGTCGTACCACCGTGAACCTACACCCCAGTACGTTCGAGCCCCACCCCCACCCCAGTACGTGTCATACCCCCGTGTACCTACACCCCAGTACGTGTCGTACCGACGTCAATGTACACCCCCCCACCCCTGTACGTGTCGTACCACCGTCCATGTACACCCCAGTACGTTCCAGTCGTACCCCCACCCAGTACGTGTCGTACCACCATCAATGTACACCCCCCCACCCCTGTACGTGTCGTACCACCGTCCATGTACACCCCAGTACGTTTGAGTCGTACCCCCACCCCAGTACGTGTCGTACCACCGTCAATGTACACCCCCCCACCCCTGTACGTGTCGTACCACCGTCAATGTACACCCCCCCACCCCTGTACGTGTCGTACCACCGTCCATGTACACCCCAGTACGTTCCAGTCGTACCCCCACCCCAGTACGTGTCGTACCACCGTCAATGTACACCCCCCCACCCCTGTACGTGTCGTACCACCGTCTATGTACACCCCAGTACGTTCCAGTCGTACCCCCACCCCTGTACGTGTCGTACCACCGTCTATGTACACCCCCCCACCCCTGTACGTGTCGTACCACCGTCCATGTACACCCCAGTACGTTCCAGTCGTACCCCCACCCCAGTACGTGTCGTACCACCGTCAATGTACACCCCCCCACCCCTGTACGTGTCGTACCACCGTCAATGTACACCCCCCCACCCCTGTACGTGTCGTACCACCGTCTATGTACACCCCAGTACGTTCCAGTCGTACCCCCACCCCTGTACGTGTCGTACCACCGTCTATGTACACCCCCCCACCCCTGTACGTGTCGTACCACCGTCCATGTACACCCCAGTACGTTCCAGTCGTACCCCCACCCCAGTACGTGTCGTACCACCGTCAATGTACACCCCCCCACCCCTGTACGTGTCGTACCACCGTCAATGTACACCCCCCCACCCCTGTACGTGTCGTACCACCATCAATGTACACCCCCCCACCCCTGTACGTGTCGTACCACCGTCTATGTACACCCCAGTACGTTCCAGTCGTACCCCCACCCCAGTACGTGTCGTACCACCGTCAATGTACACCCCCCCACCCCTGTACGTGTCGTACCACCGTCTATGTACACCCCAGTACCTTCCAGTCGTACCCCCACCCCAGTACGTGTCGTACCACCGTCAATGTACACCCCCCCACCCCTGTACGTGTCGTACCACCGTCAATGTACACCCCCCCACCCCTGTACGTGTCGTACCACCGTCAATGTACACCCCCCCACCCCTGTACGTGTCGTACCACCGTCTATGTACACCCCAGTACGTTCCAGTCGTACCCCCACCCCAGTACGTGTCGTACCACCGTCAATGTACACCCCCTCACCCCTGTACGTGTCGTACCACCGTCAATGTACACCCCCCCACCCCTGTACGTGTCGTACCACCGTCAATGTACACCCCCCCACCCCTGTACGTGTCGTACCACCGTCAATGTACACCCCCCCACCCCTGTACGTGTCGTACCACCGTCTATGTACACCCCAGTACGTTCCAGTCGTACCCCCACCCCAGTACGTGTCGTACCACCGTCAATGTACACCCCCCCACCCCTGTACGTGTCGTACCACCGTCAATGTACACCCCCCCACCCCTGTACGTGTCGTACCACCGTCAATGTACACCCCCCCACCCCTGTACGTGTCGTACCACCGTCTATGTACACCCCAGTACGTTCCAGTCGTACCCCCACCCCAGTACGTGTCGTACCACCGTCAATGTACACCCCCCCACCCCTGTACGTGCCGTACCACCGTCAATGTACACCCCCCACCCCTGTACGTGTCGTACCACCGTCTATGTACACCCCCCCACCCCTGTACGTGTCGTACCACCGTCTATGTACACCCCAGTACGTTCCAGTCGTACCCCAACCCCAGTACGTTCCTGGCGCACCCCCAACACAACCTCCTAAGTACGGAGCGCACCCCATGCCCCAACATCACAACCGCATGTACGAGTCGTACAAAGCCACACACAAGGACCAAATCGTACAACCAAATGGCCCATGTACACACCGTACACACGCTCAAAACGCACGTACACAACAAGGACAAAACAAAACAACTCAACAATACACCATTCGAAAGGCACACAGCCACTAAACATGGCCAACAACCACTAAAATAACACAATCACTGACCTGCAACTGTCAAAAACAAACAGAGGCCCAATACACCACCACTCCTTATAACACACCCACCCAAAATTCAAACACTGCCACACCAACCCATGGACCAATAAAAAGGGCCCACACACACAAACCATGAGCCTTTGCAACAGACCCACTGCTGCCAGACACCACAGAACCAGACTACAAGCGACACCACATCTTACACTTGCACACCTTCACACGACCACCCTCACAAACACCCTCTCATCACATTCACACACACACACAACCATCCACACCCCCCCCAACATCCACACACCCCCCACACCCACACCATCCCCACCCACACCCCTCACCATGCCCACTACCAAGAATCCAAAGTTCAGTCACCGAGAGTTGGAGGTCCTTGTTGATCAAATCCTCAGAGTCGAGCCACAGATCTTTGGAACATTGGTCAGAAGCACCAGCCAGGCAGCCAAAACAGCCATGTGGCAGACCATCGTCGATGCTGTGAATGCTGTTGCGGACACCAGGAGGACCAAGCAGGATTGCCAGAACAGGTGGTACGATCTGCGGAGGAGGGTCAGAGCCAAGAGACAGGAGGAACACGACCAGGCCAACGCCACCGGAGGAGGGCCCTCCCGCAGACCCGTACAGTACCATCCCTGGGAGGAGAGGGTGATGGCCATACTGCCGGTGGAGGCAGTTGAAGGAGTAGAAGGACTCCGAGACCCGGGTGAGTACACAAACAACGCACCTCACATGGGGGGAACTGCAACCACAACCAAAATTAATAACAGGCACGCAAACACCACAAGCCATCGCATTACTCAACCACACTCCATGAGCAGGCACATGCCACTGCTGCCACCATGCCCCATGCACCCAGCTGGACAATGTCAAGTCACAGGCCACAGAAGACAACAACACATGACACGGTAACCCGGATGGCGGGAGTGTGGGCACCAAGAATCACATAGTGCGACTCCAAAGCAGACAACAATGCCCTCTGCCCATATGGCCTAGGTCACAGCCAGACAAACACTGTGTCCCAACACAGGAATGACTTGCCAGCAAATGGCGGATGCCTTGCATCAACACATGGGGGTGAAGGCACTGTTTTGCACATGCCAGCAGCTAATGAACAGCCAACAGTGTGAAAGAGTGGCAGCACACACCACCACAGCAGCAGCGCACAGACACACAGCAGACAAAATGGGTGCCTGGAGATCAGAAACAAACTCACATCAACAGGCCAAGGGCCACTCAAAGATCTGCTAACAGTGTGTGCCCAGGAAGCTGGGCCAAGGTGACAGAGGGTGACACACGGAGGGAGGGAGAGGGGGACACAGAGGGAGGGAGAGGGGGACTGAGAGGGAGGGAGACACAGGAAGATGGACAGAGGGAGGAGGCTGACACACAGAGGGAGGGAGAGGGGGACAGAGAGGGAGGGAGAGGGGGACAGAGAGGGAGGGGGACACAGGAAGATGGACAGAGGGAGGAGGCTGACACACAGAGGGAGGGAGAGGGGGACACAGAGGGAGGGAGACACAGGAAGATGGACAGAGGGAGGAGGCTGACACACAGAGGGAGGGAGAGGGGGACACAGAGGGAGGGAGAGGGGGACACAGAGGGAGGGAGAGGGGGACAGAGAAGGAGGGAGACACAGGGAGAGCAAATCAGTCCTTTGGTGTGTGGGAATGTCTGCTCGTCAGCAGGTGGACTGCGTGCATGTAGACAAGGGTGCCCAGTGCCAGAACCCCCCCTCTTCATCATGGCAAAACGCAGGGGCATGTTACAACCTGTACACGAGCACAAGGACAGCCACCTGCATCATATGAGTGTGTGGATCCACTCCATGTGCACATGTACAGTGCTACAAGGAAGGCGCAAACGCATAGCTCGGCACACATGCACACTCCACTGCTGACTGCAGTCACACTTGACGCAGCAAGTAAGACTGTGCCACACATAGTTAAAGGGGCCAAATTGGTGCCCAAGGGACACACACATGCACAAGTGCACTGTGAGTGGAATGCAAGACAGATCCTAATTCCAAGAGGAAATGTGCCAACTTTGTAACGGATGCAACATGGATGTTGCATGGATCAAAAGTAACATTGTCTCTCTCACACACAGGTCAACGTCGTGCTGCACCCCCCAACACTGGGGGGGAACACTCACAGGACCCGGATCTGCAGGAGACCGATCCCACCGGCAGCGACCACTCTCACCACTCTGCGGACGACCCAGACCGACCTGGCCCCTCTGGTGTCCAACCACCTGCAGCACCTGCGTCAGGTACAACCGTGCCAACCACCACCCCCACTCCTGCCACATCCCAGGAGACACCCAGGATCCCTGCCCCAACACCACAATGCAGCCAGGCTCGCCAGGAGGGACACGGTGTCCCGGGCACCCAGGAGGAGGCAGGCGACAACGCCAATGCCACCCCTCAGGGGTCCCGGAGACCCCATGTGCCCACAAGTGCAGGCCAGACGCAAGTGGGCAGGGGTGGTGGGAGTGGAGAGCGGCGGAGGCGCGAGCCTGACCAGTTGGCTGGGGATCCGGTATTTTCCCATGTCCGTAACATCCTGGACTCATACCGGCAGGACACCACGGGCATGGCCCAGGTTGTGTCCGTCCTCGAGGGGATCAAGGTCCAGCAGGCCCAGCAACATGCGGAGCTAATAGCCTGTCTACAGCTACACCAACGGAGGATGGAGGACAGACAGGCTGAGCAAGTGACGGCGTCCCAGGGGATTCACGCTGAACTCCGTCGGATGGCCGACACCATGGCCGACCCTCCCTGTGCCAGAAGGCGGAGAACATCACCACCCACAGGGAGGGATCATGAGGAGGAGGAGGAAACATCCGACGGAGCATCCCAGACGTCGTCACGGCCTGCTGCTGAGGTTCCCCGCAGGAAGCCGGGTCGTCCACGGAAAGGACCGTGAGGGTGGCTGCCACATCACCATCTCCCAGGACACCTGGCCTGGCACCTGGCCCACTGGAGCAACAGCATCACAGCATCAAGAGACATTCTCTGCCACATGGCCCTGCTGGTCACTGGCTGACCAATGTTGACAAAGACTGTGGCATGGACTCTGAGGATTTCCAATGGCAAGGACACCAACTCCCCTACTGAACTTTGGATTCCCTAATCCCGGAAAGGCCCTCACTTGGCCCCCCCCCCCAATAATAAATCACACTATTAAGAGTAGATGCCTGCTGGTAGCATTATTACCTAACATGTGTCTTGTACAGTCTAAACATGCCTGAGTCATCTGTTCACTTCAACCATCCACACCCTGGGGCCTGAGTCTGGCACAGGACACATGGGTCACAGTTTTCTAGGCAAGACAGACATGGAGCACCATACACACCCGTGATGGTCAGAACCAGCTGAGGGGGTGGCCGAACAACCGTGCTGACAGACACATTGAGTACAGCAACAGTCATGCGCAGAGGTCAGGGATCCTGGCCCGTGTCCTGGGGGGCACCCAGGTACGTGTAGACAGGTGGCAGAACCATGTCCTGCAAGCTTGAGTCCTGTGGATGCAGAGAATGGGGTCATGGACAACGTTGGATGCATGGGGATGGCACATGTCACAATACCCACACAGTCATGGACATCATGCCCATTACACAGTCTCAGCACACACACACAGCTTGCATCTTGCCACTCGACACATTGACACATAGCCACAATCAGGGAATACCATGCCAGACATGCAGGATGCACCGTGCCAACACACCAGCATTGACTGAGAAGAGGCAGCTTGGAGGCATAGGGACACCTTTAATCGTCATGTGTTTGGGATTGCAGAGGCAACTTGAAGTACACATGAACACATCATGTGGAGTAACATGTGGCTCCAACACTGGCACCCCCCTTCTGCAGCACAAATGCGTGATAGCCATGGAACTGGCACACAAGTGTCGGATAATAGCTAAATACCCACAGCTGCTCACGGAGAGCCTGCCATACACCATACATCCGCTGATGTGGAAGTCCCACGCCATGTCAAGACAATGTTAACCGTATGTGTCCGAGGGCAGTGTCACACACATTGATGCCTTCATCACAATCCACCATCCCATCACTGATGACTGACAACCAGGCAGGCCATCTATTCAGGTGTACCCAGCTGCATGTCGTGTCCCATGGGGATGCCACATGTCTGCAGAGGACCCAAACCCCGACCGGGGCAGTGTGCACACATCGTGAACAACTGCCACACCCAATACACCCCAGATGCATCCCTTACCCCATGGAGACTTCCAAACGTGTCCGTGCCTGTAACGCTGAGTCAGCCCACGATGCCATGTCCATGAGGAATAGCAGTGCCACAACAATGCAACCAGCAAACGGCATGCGCAGGTACCTGGGGAAGAGAGACACACAAGAAGTCAGCCACAAGAAGCACAGCCACTTGCATGTGCATGTACTCGACACATGTATGTATGACAACATGCTAGGTCACAATTATGTCTGGGGAAATACTACCATCACTGCCACCATCACTCCAGTGACACACCCACACACACCTCTGCCCCACGTGCCATACATGCAGGTGGAGACACACATCACAACGCATGCCACACGGGGACCAATGCGTGCACACTCAGACCCTGGTACTCACCACTAAGCAAAGAAGTCGCGTATGAGCCGAGTCCGGATGTCCTCTTGCGGCTCCACATCCTCCACATCACTAGCCCCATTGCCAAGCCCTTCGTCCTCCACGGGTGGATGGTCCTCGTCATCTTGATCCAGGATGAGGGGCACAGCTCTTTCAACTGCCATGTTGTGCAGCATGCAGCAGACCATGAAGATCTTGCAGACCTTCGCCGGGGCATATGGGAGTGCGCCGCCGGTCTTGTGGAGGCACCGGAATCGGCTCTTCAGCATGCCAAACGTCCTCTCTATCACTCGCCTTGTCCGGCCATGGGCGGTGTTGTAGCGGAGCTGGGCCGGCGTGATGGGGTTGCGGAGAGGTGTCAGCAGCCAAGGCATGTTGGGATAGCCAGCGTCCCCTAAATGGAAAGCACATGGATATCGTTAGAACAGGCGAAGCGGTAGTGCTGCTCGGCCAAACAGAATACAGGACAGACAGACTGTACCCACCAACAACACATGCACGTTCGTTGCGCAGCTGCATCATCATATCAGGCATCCCGCTACGCCTCATGATGTAGGCATCGTGTGCTGATCCTGGAAAACGAGCACAGACATGTGAAATCACCATGTTGGACAGACACACCACAAGGGCATTGATGGAGTGGTAGTGCTTCCGATTGCGGTACGCCACCTCCCGTGCGTGTGGTGGTACCAAACCTACATGTGTCCCATCTATGGACCCAATGACATGGGGCATCCCTCCCAGGGCATAGAAACCACGTTTGACCTCAGTCATCTGTTCAGGGGTTGGGAACTTGATGAAGTCATCCAGGTGAATCAACATGGCCTCCAAGAAATCATGCAGCACACCGCTGAACATGCTCTGGGACATGCCACCAACATGAGCTATGGTATATTGGAAGGTACCCGTGGCAAGGAAATGTAGGGCAGCCATTACCTTCAGCTGGGGTGTCAGTGCCGTAGGATACCTGTGCTGCGGTTGCAGGTGTGGTGCCAGTCTCGCCGTCAGCTCCAGAATCAACGGTTGGGTGAAGCGGTAGAGCCGGATCCTGTCATTCTCCTGCATGGTGGCCAAGTCTGGAATTCTTCGGGCAACAGGAGGCGCTCTGCAGTAATTTGGAAGTGACAAGGAAGAGTGAGTGCACTACGAGAACAACTCATGTCTACTGAGCACATGTAAATCTGCCAATACACACATGCCACATAGGGAGTCAGGCATGTGCTACATGCCCAGGACACGTATGGATGCAAGGTGACACTCCTTCCAAGACCCAGCTACACACGGTGATTGAGAACCTCCCCATGCCACGCCATGGGAATAGCTGTGTCCCAGTGCAAGTGAACAGCCCGACGCAAGACAGAAGTGACATACACCCACACATCAGCAGAAGTAGGATGCCGATTGTAGAGACTGGTAGCGGAACACCGGAGCCACAGGTCACATGACATTACACTAGGCCTGCCCACACACCTTGCCATGAAGGTGCACATGTCATGACTCACCACACATTCCTTGTGAGGATGCTGACATGGCCTTGTCACGCTACTCCTTGTCCCATGCATACATGTGCACCTCACATCAGATACCACATGTGGCATGGTGTGCGGAACAGTGTGCAATGACAATCTACACACAGACACATGTTGGTTGCTGCAACGGCTGCAGCTTTTGAGGGTGCTACAACATCAACCTGATGTAAATCCCGGACACATAAATGACATAGTCACATTGTGCACTGTGGGTAGTGACAAGTCAGGTGTCATGACCCCTGTACCGGGCATCATGGGACACTTCCGTGTGTTGGTGTCCGTGCCATGCCAGTGACGCTCACCCCAAGTGCGCAGTACGACATGCACACATGTCAAAGGAGTCAAGGGCATGCCTGGCACACATTGCACCCTCACACAGTACACCTGTACACATCTCATCATACATCTGGTGCCTCCTCCACTCAGGAGGCATGTTCCACATCACAGCCTGTCACACCTGTGCCCCACACATGTAGTAATGCACAGACGATGCCTTGATGTCCATTCCTGGACAAGTATGTCCATCCATGGACAAGTATGTCCGCCCTATTCCTACCTGTGTGTCGACTATCACCACAGTGATGTGTACAAACCGGCGTACTGCTGCTAAGAGGGCCTGTGTATGTTCCCCAATCACTGTGGGAGTGCTGCCGTATGTGTACCCATCGTGATGGCGAGCGTACAGGCATTTGTACGGTCCGTACCACAACGAGTACGCATACGCGTGCAGACCCATAGTGATAGTGAGCGTACATGCGAGTGTACGGCCCTCTCACTATGGGTCTGCACGCGTATGCGTACACGTAGTGGTACGGACCGTACACTCGCATGTACGCTCACTATCACTACGGGTACACAGACCCATAGTGATAGTGAGCGTACAGGCATTTGTACGGTCCGTACCACAACGAGTACGCATACGCGTGCAGAACCATAGTGATTTTGAACGTAGGCATGCATGTACGGGCCGTTGCCATGCATTTGGGGTGCCCTAGGGCCCGGAAACGCACCGTACCTGTGTGTGATTCTCCTAATTACATAGGGGACAAGTATTAAGGCCTACATGCATGCTGGTTGTCATGGCGACCAGGTTCAAATTTCGATTTTGTTCTGGAAGGTGCACAGCAGAAGTCAGTTGGAATTCTTCTACTTTGTTGCAATGTGTTTGTGGGGCTGACATCATGCAGGAGAATGAAACCGATAGAGAACCCACAGACTGCTAGGTTTGAAGGGATTGGTGGAAACATAGGATGCAAATGTGAGTGACCAATCACTCTGTACTCCTGTGCATGAGACTGGGCAGAAGGCCACATATAAGGCAGCCAGGTCCCATGAGGGATTACTTGCCTGCACATCTTTGCATTTGTCGACCAAGCTGCTGCTACTGATTCCCTGGAACCATGTCAAGGGCTGTGGAGAGGACACAGCCATTCACCCTGGAGGAGAACATGGCTCTGCTGGATGTGATCCTCCCACAGTACCCCATGCTGTATGGGCGACCAGGGTATCAGGTGAGTGCATAGGCCACTGCCACAGACTGTCCCTATGTTGTGACTGTGTCTTCAGGCATTGTGACCCGGTGTGACACACATGCCATGTACTGTCGGGGGGGTACCAGGGGGGGGGTGCCTGATGTCTCCCAGCAGTGCCCTGAGACAGGAGGGGTGTGTGCAGAGTCCTCCCAGCAGTGCCCTGAGACAGGAGGTGTGTGTGCAGAGTCCTCCCAGCAGTGCCCTGAGACAGGAGGTGTGGGTGTGATGCACAGTGTGAGCCTTGATCATTGATTGTGACATTGCCATCATTCCACCTGAGTACCCACTATGGCACGTACTGCCTTTTCCCTCACCAGAGGATGATGTCCCTATGACAGAGGTGCAATGCGTTGGCTGCATTACATGCCATGTAGTAACCAGCTATTATGTTCACATATGTCTCTCTGTGACATGTGGCTGGTGTATTGATGTGGTGTCACTTGTACTTCCTCACAGGTAGGCGCCTCTGCCAAGGAGCAGATCTGGCTGACCGCCGTCAGTGCCGTGAGGCGTGTGGATGGTCGGAGGCGGAGCCTGTCCCAGGTGAGGAAACGCTGGCAGGATATCCGGTGCTGGACGCGGAGGATTGCACGGCTCCTGCTGGGGGACTCACCTGAGAGCCACAAGAACCGCGGCCGCCGCCGTCTGACCCACCTCCACAGGCGTGTGCTGCCGGTGGTCTTTCCAGACCTGGAGAGGCGCTTACAGGCGATGCAGCAGGCGGAAGGGGGTAGGTACATGTGCGTTTGTTGTGTGTCACCGGCATTTGTAAGGGCACAGTGGCATTAATTCACTGGCAGGGTTTAAAGGTGCTGTGCCCATCCAGTTTGCCCAAGTGTAGCGCAGCGCCCCTGCCACCCTTCCCCTCCTTGCAATGTGTTCCCTGGTCTGTGTGTAGTCACTCCTTCACAAGGTAATGTAGGCTGGCGCTTTGTCCACGAGAACAATGACTGTAGCATCATGGGTGGTGGTGGTGGGTAACAGGTTGTGGGACCTTGCCTGTGAACTGTCAAGTTCACTGCATGTGGGTTCCATGTCAGTTGGCACTGATGCTGGCTCCAGACATGGGAGTTGGTCTCTCATGTGTCATGCCTTACAGCGCGCATGTCCTATGTAGTGGCCTGTGACATGATGTGCATGAGTGTGCGCTACGCATAGTGCAGGGATGGTGACGTGTGTAGCAGTCATTCCCATTCAGTAGCATGTAGTTGCGTGCCCAATACTGTCCCCTGGGGCACCTTATCCTCAGTGTTGTTTGTGTCATCATCAACGTGGACACTCTCACTGTCTACAGCGTAGGTTGTGCTCTGTGCCATTGTCCCCTGTCACCATGTATATAGACGTGCTATTATGTACAGGTGTCCACTGTGCAGCCTGACCTGATTGTCCCTCTTCATACTCACAGTTGGCAGTGCCTGTGTGTCTTGTTATACTCATCTGAGGATGGGCACTGGTACCTCATTATTTGTACAGGCGCACCTTTGCTGTTTTGCGTCCAATCTTGCCTTTTGCCTGCCACTGTGTTTATCACCCAGACTATGAGATGTTGGTGCCACCTGTGTCTCAGCAATTAGCATCGTGTGGGGGTTGCTTGGGGCGGGCAATGCCTATGTGTCAAATCCTGATTCCTAATTGCTGGGTCTGGACAGTGTGTGATGTTACTGGACACACACGCAAGGTGCAGTGACCGAGTTATGTTGGGCATGTTTGCAGCATTACCTATGCAGCATGTGTCTCAAGTTCATGGATATTGTCCCTGGTCATAGGTATTTTCACAAACGCTGTGTGGTGCAGAGGCAGTGCAGGATTGTCCCCAGGGCCTGGGTGCTATGTCAGACTCCGTTTCCTGTCATCAGCTATTGTCTCATGCTCTCCATGGTATTTCAGTGGCATGGTGGCTCAACCAACTGTGTTTCATGCCCTACATCGGTACCTTGTTTTGCAGATGTTAGGGATCTGCCTCTTCAGGCTATGCAATGTTGACTATGTAGATTGGACTCATGTGACAGATGTGTACAGGTGTCTGATTAATTTCTGTCTCTCCACCCTGCCCACAGCATCGTCGGGGGACACAGAGGGAGACATGGACACGGACCAGGCGGAGGGACCGAGCACCAGTGGCAGCCGTGACATCGGGGCTGGCACATCGAGTGGGACAGAGGCGGAGGATAGTGTGGCCGAGGACCTGTCGACTGGCACATCAGACTACGAAGCTGACAGGTCCGAGGAGGATGTCTCAGGGTTGGCGGAGGCTGCACCAGCAGCTGACAGTGGAACAACACCTGCCACCGCCCCCTCAGTTCCCACCAACCGCCTCCCACTTGCTCGTGTCCCTTCCCAGCGTGCCCGGTCACCGCATGTCTCCTTCCTGCCAGGCACCGCACCCCCTGCCCCTGTCTCCACTGCTGCCGCCAATGCTGAGTCTATGGACATCCAGCGGCAAATGCAGGTTGGTCAGGCTGCGATCCTGAATGTCCTCCATTCCCACGGGAAAACCCTCACCAACATCGAGGCATTCTTGGAGGGCATTCATTCTTTGCAGGCTGACCAACGCAACTTTCTGAGGTCCCTAGACTCCACACTGACTGCAGCAGTGGGTCTCCTGCAGCGCGACCTCCCCCCACCTACCCCTGCCCCATCCACACTTCCCACTTCCATGCCTGTCCCACGTACACCCAGACGTCGGCATGCACCCACCACAACAGACACAGGCACCACACCAGCAGGGAAGGTCCACCGCACTCCTCCTGACACGCACACACAGGGTGAGATAGGCACACCCACTGGGTCGGGGGGCAAACGTGTGACACGCAGCCAGAGTGGGAGTCCGCATTCCACACAATCCACTCCCTCCAAATCCCCTCCCCTCAGCTCTCCTGGCCACATCTCCCCCAAGGACTCCTTCATGGCCGCTCTGTCCCTGAGCCCCACAGTTACACCACCACGCAAGCGGTCAAGGAAGTCCTCGGTCAGGGTGGTTGAGTCTCCCCCCCTGTCTCCACCCTTCCCCCGGTGGCGCTGCAACCCATCCCTCTGAACCCCCCCCCTCCTTGGGGCCTGAGGTCACTTCGGGTGCAGGGGACTCCCTGGAGGACCTTGCTAAGGTGTGTAGTGCCATCCTGGCCTCCGCCTTTGGCCATGACACACCCCCTGTGGTTGAGTCCTCCATCCCTGCACCCACAACGCCGCCCCTTTGCCCTGATGTCCCTGCGGTGCCTGTTGCTTCCCCCCCCCCTGATGCCCTCACCAGTATGGAAGACGATGGCATTTGACTGTGCAGGCAAGGTAGGGGACACACATCCCACTGTGTCCCCCATGCAGCTGGGAATAATTGACTGCCCTATGGCCTTTGTTGACTTTGAACTGCCGTTGATCCACGGACATTGTGCTCATGCTGATTAAAGCTTATTTTTTTTTTCATTATCACACTCCTGCTATGGTGGTATTGGTGTTGGTGGGGCTGCTACATTGTTTTGGGTGGTGTTTAAGGCTTTGGGTGTGTGGGATTTGTAGTAGTGTTCTGCTCTTTGGGGCCACCCTAGGATCTGTGTGCCATCACAAGGTGTTGGCTAACTTCCTTAGGTCATGTCAGCAGTTACTGCATGGTTCAATTGTCCCAGGGTGTATTCCTTACTCTGTGTACCCAGTTTCTTCCCTGCAGGGTGTTCCCAATGTTTAGCGCAGAGCTGTGTGTACATGAGCTGTGTGTGTGACGGAGCCCTTCTACTTTGGCCATGCATGCATGGCCATGTCTCCACCTGCAACAATCGTGGCATCCTTGGTGATCACTGTACTTGTGTGTGGAGTCAGTTGACATGAGTTCATGGGGACATGTTCCCTTGTAGGCAGTATGGATGTGGGTAATTGTGGCATCACACACATGTGTTACACCCCTCCTGGGTGTGGACACTGCTGGGAGGACTCTGCACCCACCCCTCCTGGGTCTGGACACTGCTGGGAGGACTCTGCACACACCCCTCCTGGGTCTGGACACTGCTGGGAGGACTCTGCACACACCCCTCCTGTCTCTGGGCACTGCTGGGAGGACTCACCACCCACCCCTCCTGGGTCTGGACACTGCTGGGAGGACTCTGCACCCACCCCTCCTGTCTCTGGGCACTGCTGGGAGGACTCACCACCCACCCCTCCTGTCTCAGGGCACTGCTGGGAGGTCTCTGCACCCACCCCTCCTGGGTCTGGACACTGCTGGGAGGACTCTGCACACACCCCTCCTGTCTCTGGGCACTGCTGGGAGGACTCACCACCCACCCCTCCTGTCTCAGGGCACTGCTGGGAGGTCTCTGCACCCACCCCTCCTGGGTCTGGACACTGCTGGGAGGACTCTGCACACACCCCTCCTGTCTCTGGGCACTGCTGGGAGGACTCTGCACCCACCCCTCCTGGGTCTGGACACTGCTGGGAGGACTCTGCACCCACCCCTCCTGTGTCAGGGCACTGCTGGGAGGACTCCACACCCACCCCTCCTGTCTCAGGGCACTGCTGGGAGGTCTCTGCACCCACCCCTCCTGTCTCAGGGCACTGCTGGGAGGACTCCACACCCACCCCTCCTGTGTCTGGGCACTGCTGGGAGGACTCTGCACACACCCATCCTGTCTCTGGGCACTGCTGGGAGTGATGGGCACCCACCCCTCCTGTCTCAGGGCACTGCTGGGAGGACTCTGCACCCACCCCTCCTGTGTCAGGGCACTGCTGGGAGGACTCTGCACACACCCCTCCTGTCTCTGGGCACTGCTGGGAGTGATGGGCACCCACCCCTCCTGTCTCAGGGCACTGCTGGGAGGACTCCACACCCACCACTCCTGTCTCAGGGCACTGCTGGGTGGACTCTGCACACACACCTCCGATTACTGGATATGTGCGCTTGGCACATACACGGTGGGGTTACGCACACTGCATTAGAGGTGAGGGTACGTGTCTACTGACACTGGTGTGGTGGGGGTACGCTCCGTACGTCCGCGGGTGTGGGTACGGGTCGTACTTACACTGTTGGGCAGGGGGGTACGCTCCTTGCATTCGTGGGTGGGGGTTCGAGTCGTACTTACACTGTTGGCATGGGGGGTACGCTCCATGCATACGCGGGTGGGGGTACGGGTCGTACTTACACTGTTGGGCAGGGGGGTACGCTCCTTGCATTCGCGGGTGGGGGTACGGGTCGTACTTACACTGTTGGGCTGGGGGTACGCTCCGTACGTCCGCGGGTGGGGGTACGGGTCGTACTTACACTGTTGGGCTGGGGGTACGCTCCGTGCGTCCGCGGGTGGGGGTACGGGTCGTACTTACACTGTTGGGCTGGGGGTACGCTCCGTACGTCCGTGGGTGGGGGTACGGGTCGTACTTACACTGTTGGGCTGGGGGTACGCTCCGTACGTCCGCGGGTGGGGGTACGGGTCGTACTTACACTGTTGGGCTGGGGGTACGCTCCGTACGTCCGCGGGTGGGGGTACGGGTCGTACTTACACTGTTGGGCTGGGGGTACGCTCCGTACGTCCGCGGGTGTGGGTACGGGTCGTACTTACACTGTTGGGCAGGGGGGTACGCTCCTTGCATTTGTGGGTGGGGGTTCGAGTCGTACTTACACTGTTGGCATGGGGGGTACGCTCCATGCATACGCGGGTGGGGGTACGGGTCGTACTTACACTGTTGGGCAGGGGGGTACGCTCCTTGCATTCGCGGGTGGGGGTACGGGTCGTACTTACACTGTTGGGCTGGGGGTACGCTCCGTACGTCCGCGGGTGGGGGTACGGGTCGTACTTACACTGTTGGGCAGGGGGGTACGCTCCTTGCATTCGCGGGTGGGGGTACGGGTCGTACTTACACTGTTGGGCTGGGGGTACGCTCCGTACGTCCGCGGGTGGGGGTACGGGTCGTACTTGCACTGTTGGGCTGGGGGGTACGCTCCTTGCATACGGGGTGGGGGTAGGGTCCGTACATATCCGTCCCCACGCTATGTGATGTTTGTGCGGCCCGTACCCAGGCCTTTGCCACGTGGGTGCGATCCGTCCCGCCATTGTTGGGGTGACGTGTGTGGGCGTGGTCCGACTCGTACCCACGCTCTTCAGGCGTGGGTACGGGACGTACCTGTCTGGTTGTGTTGCCGGTTCGCGTGGTGACGGACTTCCGTTGTGGCGGTCGCTGGATTATCAGGACACGCCCCCACCCCCTCGTGGTGACCAGGGCATGGGAGTCATGTATGTCCAGGCCATGTGTAGTGTGTCACTCATGTGGTTGTTTTGTGGCCTGCCCTGGTCGTGCCACCCCCACCCCACCCCACTTTCCCCCCTCCCTTAGTTATTCTGACCTTCTGCGGCGTCTGCGTCGTAACCTGTAGAGGAGGTGTACTGCTATGAGGGCAGGGATGACTCGTAGGTTCGGGTCCATGTCTGTCCGTCGCGTACTGGTACTCCTTGCTCGCGTCGTCCTGTCGCGTACGGGTCCTCCTTGATCGCGTCGTCCTGTCGCGTACGGGTCCTCCTTGGTGGCGTCGTCCTGTGTGTCCGTCACGTACTGGTCCTCCTTGTTCGCGTCGCCGTCTGTCCGTCGCGTACTGGTGGTCCTTGTTCGCGTCGTCCTGATTTTCCGGCAGTTTTTGGCTGCCGCAAAATATTCACCGTGCGGGGTGACGTCGGTGCGAATCGTGATTCCTGGGTCGTGAATGGCTGGCTGCGTGCGTCCCGACGTCAGGTCGGCGCTTTCCCGGATCGCATTGGTAGGTGTTTTTTGTTCGGTCGGTCTTTTTTACGATTCGTACGGTAATGGTGTACCCGTGCGAATCGTAATTCCATGTTTGTATATTTTGACGACCGGGTACGCGTCGGACGGAGAATATGCTCCGTCCGACGGTTCGTACCCGGTTTTTACCGGATCGTGATCGGCACCTAGGTGTGCAATACCTTGCCTTGGAATCGATGACCCACGCTGACTGGAAGCTTATTAGCTACCTACTGAATGCTGCACAGCTGGTATTAATATAGTTGAAGAAGACAACTGCCCTCCCAATAACTTAATGTTTCACCGCCCATGGGAGGTGATGGTGATGCAACAACTTTCCCACAACTTACCTCGCATAGAAGTTAAATTTCATTAGATTTGGCACCCGCTGATCTGCTATCTCACCCGCTTGGAGTTCACCTGTTTCAACCCAGCAAAGCTTGGAGCATTTCAGCTTTTTAATAACTTTTCATCCATGCTTAGCTTCAATCGAAAGGCCATGTCCCCCATCCACCATGAGCGTCAATCCTGCGTTCTCTATTGCACGACTTTGCTTATATTGTGAAGCTGTATGTTAACAACATTGACCTGCAAACCTATGACGATTCCCCTCTCCCACCCCTCAAATGGGACTGGAGACACTGGTAGATGTTTCGCATGGGAGCCGGCAATTAGGACTTTGTGGAATGTGTTTGTTAGGACCTGCTCTGCAGTCAACAGCTAACACTTGACAGTTTTCATGCTGGCTTCAGTGTCTCACAGAGCATCCACCTGTTAATGGTGTCCCACTGTCTATATCTGGAAGCATTTGAAGGCATGTTGGATTATGGTTCTATTCCTCTATCATCCATGGAAACTAGGGTCACCTCTGCCTGTCAACCCCAAAAGTAACTGTGACTACCTCCTTCAAGATCACTAGACTCGACAACCCAGGTGTCTGCCCACAGGTAGAGGAGTGTGCCCTTACGGGACATTTGCGTTCACCCTTATTGTGCCCATATTTGTAGCACACTCTACATTGGGGTGCAACCATCCTTTTCCTATGGTTAAGGAAGCCATTTCAGAGAGTAATCCTTTATTTTAGGTTTTTCTCCTCTGTCTTTATTTTGTTGGAAACCCTGAGCACCTGTGGATGTCACCACAATATACCTTATTTAATCTTTAAACTAAAATATATTTTTGAACTGATGAACATTCACCTTTAGGAAAGGGAATTCATTTTAATACCTGTGTACTAATTAATAGGCTTTTAACAGTAATTTTAAATAATTATTAAACATACATTTTTTTTAAACCCAACTTTAACACTTTTAGGGACAAAGTGCAAATAATATTAGGGTAACGGGAGATGAAATTGTATTAATACCCAGGCATAACTTTTAATTCCAGAGCACTAATTACTAAGGGCACGATTACGATGTCAGACACCGCTATTACGATGAGACCGCACCATGCGCGGTCACACTCTCCGGTTTCTCTATGGGAGCTTGTGTTACACCCGTAAACCGAGCATAACACTACATCCCAATCAGAGATTGTGTTAATCCCTGCACTCCTTGGCAGGAACCTCAAGGTGGAGAAGCAAGGGCAAGGGGGCCCCCAAACTCGCTTTCCATCAGGCTTCCCATGTCAGAAAGACTGTGGGAAACCAAGAATCCTAATACTGAAGGTGGAAACGCCTTCCTATGGGACTACGGCCGGTCTCCGAATGGCCAATGGGCTCCTAGAGCCTGTCTCAATCCAGCTGTAATGACCAGCCAGTTTCAATTCTGACCGGCTGCATTGTAATCAGCTGGTCAGAACTGAAACAGGCGATATCATCGTAAAGCCTCTGACCTAAGGTTGGAGGGTTTACGATCGAGATCGTCATAGGCCCCTTGATCTTTAAATACATTTCATTTTAGCATTAAACTTCAATAATTTAATTGCACTACTATATTCACCATTAGTGACAGGATATAAGGGATATAGGGGTAATGGGCAGGGTAGTACATTAATACCCAGGTAATACTTAATTTTTACATACTAACAAATTTATTTTAAAGGGAAAAATGAATACAACAGTGAGATTTTAACAGACATTTAAATATTAAACCACAATCATTATGAATAAATAATAATTACAGAGAAACTCCTTATTTTAGAGTGAGCAACAGGAAACAAATAAACACTTTTTTTTATTTCTTTGCAATTAGTTGATGAATTGACAATTTGCAAAAATAAATATATGTACACCTTTTAAGAAAAAAAACAAGCCTTTATTGCAATAAAAAAAATCTTTAAAAAATGGTAGTAGTAGCCCATGCATTTACATTATTTTAAATGTTGAAAATGGGCCTTTTTGCCGTTGTTACGCAAAGCCAGACTCTCTTTCTCAGTGATGACGAGGAAAATCACCTTGTCGTTGCATATAAAAAATTATTGACACACCCAAGACAGTATAAATGAAAACCACAATTCACTTTTCAAATGTTTACTGTAATCTTTTCACTTTTGTACAAAAAGGGTGCTACAATTAGTAGATAAATATGAAATTAAACTTTTACTTATAAAATCAGAACAATGAGCACAACAAATATTTATAATATTGTAAACACATTAAGATTCTACATCCTACGTATCATGATATTTGTATTCGATCCACTGAGAGCATAATGAGGTTATACTTCTGCATTCAATACTCCAAAGATTATTAATAACTACATTGAAAGCCTTAATGCTTTAGTAAGGTTGCCTCTTCTTTTTGAAAGCATTGTAAATGTAACCATCTGAAGAATTAAATACATAGTACCTGCTGGGAAAAGGGAACAAATAAAACAAAAATATGTTAGACAGTTTGCTTATTATGCATAACAAAAGTTTTAGCTTTGCTAACTAAGGGCCTAATTACAAGTCTGGCTGTCTTGCGGTGGCACGGGAGAAGGGTGAGGGATGGGGACGGTTCACTGTACTGCAGATTACAACTTACAAAGTCGTAATGGTGCCGGTGGAACACCTGCTGCGCCAGGGAACAGTGGCGGTGGTGCTGCAGCACAGCAACAACGCAATATACTGAGCAAGGACTGGCGCAGTCCGAGGCAGCATATTTTTAGTTCTTGCACCACCAGCATTTTCATGGCACAGCCCCACCATGAAAAAGCTGGTGCTGCAAGTACTACAGGTTGTACATTTGGGGGGCAAATCATGTCCCCCCCCCACTGTATTTCCCACAGTTCCAGCACAGCATGGAAGTCAACGCCCATGCCATGCTGGAACTTTTTGGCAGTTCCTATTGGGGTGCATCACCATGGAAAAGGCCAAAGAACTGCCGACCATAGTACGAGCTGCACGTTTGCAACTCGTAGTACGGTCGGCGGTGCTTGTGCAGCAGAGGCTGCATTGTGCCGTTGCTGCTGCGCTAAAGTTGTAATCAGGCCCCTAGTCATGTTGAGGAGTTTTTTTTTTTAGAAATGCCTGTATGAAAGTGCCCCTTTTGGACATGGTTAGCCCCATAATTTGCATGATATCTGATGCATCTTTGACAGAAGAGCACTGGGTTCCTGCTAACCAGGTTCCCCAGTGCCGGTATTTTTTCCCAAAAATTGATGTAAATGCTTAATTGTGCCACAATTGGCAAGGCCCTTTGCACCGCTGTAAGGGCTATCTTTTGGTATGTAGGGCATGGGTCCTGAGGAAGGCCCCTTATAGCTGCAGCATGTATTGTGCCGCTCTAAGGTTACTGGGTCTCTGAATTTACACAATAAATTACTTGCTAAACTCACGCATGTGCACAACACAGCAGTCAGCATTCCAGTCCACTGTACAGAACGGCTCTCCATAGCTGCTGCTGGTGAATCTGCGTACTAAATTACATGCCTAGACGCGCTTGCGTACCAGATAGCAGTTAGCATTCTAGTCACCGGCCGCTTTCCAGGGTTTTTTAACTATACTGTCAATACAAACCACTGCCAGGTTACCTGACCAGCACGTCACACTCGAACTAAAGAGAACCACTCTGGCGGGAACTTAAGCCCGACTGAGTTTCGCATGAAGTACGTTTTTCTTTCCTTCTCCGCCACTGTCCCCGCAAAGTCCAGACATCTATTGCATGGATACTTTTTTTTTCCCAACATTTTTATTGGCATTTATTTTAATATACATCCATAATCATATAGTTCAGCAATTAGTGATATATCACTATACAGCACTTATTTGGCATATAGAATATATAAAATCGTCCTGTACTAACTTTATTTACATTTCGAAGAAGCCATAGAGCAGGTTATCCATTAAAGTTCTTACACATGAATCATAGTCTCATATGTTAAAGTCTTATTTTGCCTGTAAGTTTTAGGAAAAGATTATTTCGGTTAATGTATACTATCACATATTATATGCCAGTCTGTAAATATCTCACAGACTTAATAAAAAAACTATACAACTGGTGAATCATACTATGTAATTAACTAACTGTGCAGTGGGGCCAAGGGTTGTGTATTTGCTAATACGTTAAGCAGGCTGTGTGGGGCATGCGCATTGGAGGCGGGGGGCCGGGTGGGAGCTAGACCACCAGTGGGTCATTATCCACATGTCGGGCCGTAAGTTCACAGTGTCCCCAAGTTTTATGTGTGAGCTGGGCAGTGTGTGCAGTCCCTATCTGGCCATTGTCGTGTGATATTTCAGGGTCTGTTTGCAGTAGTGTTTTTATGAAGGTCAAGTCAGTGTTTTCATTTAGGCGTCATACCTTTGGTCATCCTCCTCGCCGCTCGTATGTGTTCCCTCTTCGCTCCCCCCTATGTCGCTCCTGTCTCTGTCTGTGTTTTCCCATGCCTCCAGTATATCTTTCCGGAGGTCGGCAAAGGTGAGTTGCCACAATCCAAGCACCTTTTACCTCGTCAGTACTCCGACTTCTGCCCCCGCCCAATGGGTTACATTGTGCTTCCATTGCTGGTCCATTACGAATTTCCAGGCCAGTGCTATTCTTCTCCAGGCTAAGACCAGGGCTAAATCTAGGAATCGGTTTCCCGATTTCCTTTTAGAAGAACAGGGAAAGAGCCAACAGGAACACTCCCATTGAAGGTTAAAGTATGCGCCCCACAGCTGCACACATGAGTTGTATTGTTTCCTCCCAGAACTTGCGGATTGGGGCACAATCCCAAGTCATGTATATAAAGTCTGCGTCTACACGGTCGCATATTTGGCATTTGTATCCAGTGTCTCCAAAGGCAAGCTGAAGTTTGTGAGGTGTCATGTTTATGTAATTGAACTGTGTGTACTTCAATCTAGTATTGCGTAACACTTTCTTAGGGTATGGCAACATTTTGGACCATTCTGGGTCTGTGATATGTCTATCCAGAGCAGTCTCTCAACAGGTGCGCAGTTTCGTTAGGGTTGTGCAGACCATCTCCAGTTGCGATGTATAGAACCATTTTACCTGGTGTCTTGCAGTGCCTAATGTAAGGACAGAGTGTAATATCGAGTGTGATTTAGGCTCCTGTTGGCTCCCTCCCATAGCCCTCCAAAGGTGTGCAGTATTATCTCATAGGTTAAGAATTGGCCTGTTAGTAGGTCGTAGCTCTCAAGTAGGTCTTCAAATGGAGCCAGGGTTGCTTGCTGGTAGCAATCCCCCACAGTTTATGGTCTGGCCTTATTCCAGGGCTTCAACATTGCTGGGGTTAGTATCTCCTTGGTGTTCCCGTGGGGGAGGCCCACCAGGGGCAGGGCCGGGGCATATAGGGGAGATTTCCCTTCTTTAAAGAGACAGCATTTCCAGCAGCGTAGAGCCGTGGTCTGCAGCAGGGATAGATGAGATGGTGATGTCCGCGTCTAGCATCTTTGCCAGCATCAGAACCGTGCGGATCCCTTGGTCAGTGCCTACTGTGCCCGTATCTGCCAACCACTGCACCAGCCACTGGAGTTGAGAATCTAAAAAGTAGAGCTCGAAGTTAAGCAATCAAGAGTCCTCCCTCCGCGGGTGGGCGTTGTAGGATCGACAGGGCTACCGCCTCCTCCCTTTTTACCATTTCAAATCTCGCAGTAGAGCATCTAGTTGTCCAAACCATGAAGCGGGAACGGTTATGGGGAGATTGCTGAAAAAGTACAGCAGGCGAGGCAGCATGACCATTTCTGCAAGGGAAACCCAGGCCATGATCAGCAGTTGTAGAGTGCACCAGAAGGAAACATTTGATCTCGGAGACCGGAGGGCCATGCCAAGATTACCTTCACGTAAGTCGTCCATCGAGTGGAAGACCGGAATCCCCAGATAACTGAAGGTTGTGGGGACCCAATAAAATCTAATGGGTGAATCCCATTGGCCGAGATGGGGAAGAGTTAAGTTTTACCACGGTTAACTTTAAGGCCAGACAGCAATTCAAACTGCTCTCTCAGGCGCAGTGCAGTATTGGTACCCAACATTGCGTCACTGAGGTATATCAATAAGTCATCTACAAACAGGGAGATATTATGAGTGTTACCCCCTAATGGGATGCCTAGTCCCTCCCCGCCTTGGTGGAATAATGCTGCCAATGGTTCCATTGACAGTGCAAACAACAGAGGTGACAATGGGTATCCCTCTTGTGTTCCTCGGAAGATCTCATACTGTGGGACAGTTTTCCCGGTCTGTATCCTAGCTGTGGGGCTTTCATAAAGCACCCTCACCCAGTTTACCCAGCTTTCCCCCAGGCCCATGCGTCTCATACTTTCAAGCAAGTAGTCCCATTTCACGAAGTTGAAGGCCTTCTCAAGGTCTATCAACAAGAAGGCTGTATGCTGTAAATAACAAGTTTCTGCATGGTACAGCATCAAGTACATCCTTCGCAGGCTGTATGATGTGTTCCTGGCCGGAATAAATCCATTCTGTTCAGCAAGAACCAGGGTCGGCATGTGGGGTAGGATGCAGAGCGCCAGAGTTTTGATAACGATTTTGAAATCCATTTTTAACATAGAAAGTGCCCAGAAGTCTTTGACTTATGCCACCTTATGTCGCTTGTGGTCTCTGGCAGGCATCAAAGTTTCAGGGATTCTGCGTAGAGCGTCTCCAATTGCGGCAGAAGCTGTGCAGTGTAAGTTGAGTCGAATTCGTCTGGGAGACAGTCCGGTCCAGGGGTCTTTCCTCACAGCCCGGATCTCGGGGACTGTCAGAGGCCCTACCAGCATATCAATTATGTGGTTGTCAAGGATTTGGGGGTGCAGCAACTTCAGGAATTCCTTCTGTATATCAGGGGAGGTGCCTTAGTGACGACTAATAGTCACAAAATAAGGCATTAAGGGCCTACAGACCATAAAATGGGTCGCCTCAGGAGGTATAATTTGCGTTACTGGGGATCCCCGCGTCTCCGGCTTAAATAACCAAGCCACAACCTACCCGACCCCCCTCTACTTCTTGCACCTAGGTGAGGTAACTCCTAAAGTCGTGACACAGCTGTCAGTCAAGAGCTTGATAGGACATGCATGTTTGAGGGCGTTGGATGCGTCTGGTCTGGTCTAGTTTCTTGTTAGTTTTCCTGTCTATGTAGGTCACCTTCTAAGGTGTCCACTTTCCAGGTGAAGTTCCCTCTGGGCTCCCACTGTTTCCCCCACACATTTCACCCTCTGTCTTACCTTGAAAGCCTCCCACTCTATCAGCGTATTGGAGGCAGTCTGTCTGTTGCTGTCGAAGTAGAAGTCTATAGCCGTGCCTATGGTCACTCTGAAACAAGTATCTTAAAGACCCAGAGTGTTCAACCGCTACACTGGAATTGGCAGGCGGTGTTTCTCCGGCTGGACTACTAGCAAAAGGGGACTATTGTCATAAAGCGTCCGCCCCAAATATTCTGTGTGTTACTAAGCGACTCAGGCCCAGTGTACCCAAGAAGAAGTTCAGTTTTGTTTGCAAGTGATGTAAGGGCGAGTAATGAGAAGTCTCGGTCTCTGGCATGTCCTCTCCAATCTCTGAACCCCGCCGCAGTTTTATGTATTTGGGCACTCGCCAGTGGGGGGTGAGAGCGATCTAGAACCATGTCAGCAACACAATTGAAGCCCCCTCCCAGTAGTACGCTTGTGGTTAGCACCGCAGTCAAGGAGCCTGAAAGCCTATGGAGGAACTGCACTTGATCTTGATTAAGGGAATGTACACTACCCAATGTGAGTTCATGTCCATAAATTGTGCACTTCAGCACTACATATCTACCCTCTCTACCAAACAGTACGTGCAAGGGTTCGAATGGTATGCCAGTTCTGATCCAAATCAATGCCCCTTTCGCGTATGCAGAATAAGAGGTCGCAAATACCTGCCCTCTCCATCGTCTGCGCAGCTTCTCACCCTACCCACAGGTAATGTGTGTTTCCTGGAGGAGTGCAATCTGCGCCCCCTCCTGCGCAGATATCTGTATATTGTGATGCTTGACGGTAGAGCCCATTCGACTAATGTTCTATGTTACACATTAAAGTGTAAGCCTTTCCATGGGCATTGTAAGAATCGAGGCATCCAGGTCTGCCTCCCCTCCTTCCCCCAGCCACAGAGGCGATGGGCCAGGGCCCCACTTGCACATAAAAACCCAAAACATGGATATGAAAACTAAAATTCCCACAAACCAAAACTCCCTTCTCCCCGGAGCAGCCTGGCAACGGCCAGCCGCCCAACCTACAGGCCAATTGTCCAAAACTTCGGCAGGCTCCATCCATGGGTGGTTGGAGCTTTCCACAGGGGCAGGCTATTGATGGACAAACCACTGTTTATTTCACGAAGTCCTGTGTCCGACGTAGCCAATGCCAGGCCATGCATTCAACGTTTCCAGCAGTAGTGTCCTTTGTCATGGTGAGACGATTCATGATGTCTTCTCCTTTTGGTCCCCTAATGTGGAAGCTCTTCTTGGCTATAGGTCATCACCTGTTCTAGCGGTAACATCTCGCATTATGGCACTATTTGCTTCGGAACTGTCAGATTCTGAGCTATCATTTCATTTGAGGGATCTAGTTCCGGGCTCTGAGACAGTCAGTTGGTTTCATGAGGTCAGCCACCGCTTGTAGGGCTGCAGCTCTCTCCTTCACAGTTTGGGGAGGGCTCGGTCTTTTTGGTGGTTTCCGTCTCAAATGGGTCTGTGTTCTTTTCTGGTTAAGCTATAGTTTGTGGGCGCACAGCAAAGACTGTACCTGGGTCTTTATCACCTTTGTAGGATTCGAACCATTCCCAGGCTGCTTCCGGTTGTTCGCAAAAGTAAGTTTTCCAATCCAGTACTATGCAAAGCCGAGCTGGGAACTTCAAAGAGTATTGTAAGCCTTCATCTCAAAGTGTTTTCTTTTTTGCCAAATATGAGGCTCATCTTCTCTGTACTTCAGCGGTATAGTCGGGGAAACTTGAGACCCAGGAGTTGTCCACGGTGAATGGGCCATCCGTACATGCCTTCTGCAGGAGGATGTCTATCTTTATAGTTAAGGGGCTTCGCTACCGAAGCCGTGGGGGGGGGGGGGTTGGAGGAGGGACCCTGTGCAAGGTAAGTTTGGTGTCCGCTATCGCTTCCAGGATTTTAGTTAGTCGCTCATGTACTGAGTCGGCCATTGATGGTGGTGCCTCCAAGATCTGTGGAGGGTCTGCTGGGTCTTCACCTTTATCCGCCTTCGTTCTGGGTTTACCCATGTTAGGGTCCTATTGTGTATTTAGGAGTGCCATCAAGCGGGGCTAGTCTCCAGGCACCAAGGGGGCGGTGGTCGACCAAGGGGGGGGGCAATAACTCCAAACAAACAATATGTATCGTGGTCCCCAATGGCTTATGCAAGTGGACGTGCCCCCAACAATTCAAGCTGACCCTCCTTCGCGGTGTATCCGAGGCAGGGCTAGTTCTCTGTCCTCTGAGCCCGCCCCCCAGTTTCGCAGGTTGTGGGGATCATGATGGAGATCGAGGTTGAGCAGTATGGAAGGCGCAGGCCTGCCCCTCCAGGCCACGCATGGGGTTGGATGAGTACTCTCACATTCCAGTTACTAGGTCCAATGAGGCACACCGCTGCATTTCCCCACTAGTGGCGTCCAGTGATTTTTCCAGCTTGCAGGCCCCAGTATCTTGCATCTCCCTGAATTTGTGGAGGGCTGTCAGGTCTTGCCTCCCTCCACCTGGGCCAAATTGTCAACTGGGCGTTGAGGTTTGAAGTCTCTAGTGCAGGCCAACTCACCCGCCCCAAGTCCTGCTTTCTTTCCGAGGTGTTTGGGGCAGGGCTCAACTTTTCACTCAGTTGAGGGTTGCAGACCAGAACAGGCCTCTCCCCTCAGGCAGATTGGACTGATGCCGTTTTGGGCGGTTGTGCGGCTCCCCAAGGTGCATCACCTTTTTCCGGTGCGGGCGGTGTCGCAGGAGCTAATCGGGTGGCCAATCTCTCCTCCCTCTTGTCGCAGATCCGGTGGTACGCACCAGCAGCAGGCCTCAGCCCTCCGCTCCCAAACTGGTTCTGGGCCGGTGTCCCATTCAGGTTCCCAACACTCACGGCCTGATCTTCGGCAAAGCGTGTGGGTCACGGGATCCAGGCAGTCAGCTCAGCAGTCCTTCAGGCCCTCAACAAGACACAACCTCATGTTACCAGCAGGGAGGGAAGGAGGGCCGCATCTCTACATCCACACATCACTGCCACTATATTGCGATCAGTGGCGACGGGGCAGATGAAGCCTCGTAATAATGTGTCTCTTCCTCTCGCCTTGAATCAAAGCGTCTCAATTGATGCAGCAGACTTTCCCCTTCCTGCGCCACAGTTTCAATCTCAGGCGTCGCGGGCTAGGGCTTGATTTCGGCATGAAAGTCGTGGGGCCGGCGCAGAGCTACAGGCTCACACGCAGCCATTCGTGGCTCCCAAGACACGCCTTCAACCATCTATTGCATGGATACTTAAACTGAAATATTCAATCCGTAATTCAACTAGTTGCGGCAGAATTAGCTTCAGAAATAGGTGTGTTAAACCTTATCCGTGACGATTAGCACCATGGCTCTCTAATTGGTAACAGGACGGGTGGAGGACTACTCAACGCTCCTCCCGGTTTTGATAAGCGATCAATTACAAGTAACAGCCTCATTACGATGTCAGGCGTAAAGCCTTCTCCCAACAGTTGGATTCCCCTAGACAGTGTCCGAAACCTTCCGACCACTTACAATGTTCACGGTGGGATTTCAAACCAAATGGTCTTTCCGAATCGGTTATGATCAGCTCTCTGAGCATTCATGTCGGTCAGACCCGCATCATACAGCTCTACAGACTGCATTTACAGCTGAGCAATTACGATGTTGGCTTCAAACAGCATGTCTGAGTCGGGCCGACACGAAAAGGCTGTGGTAAAGTGACTAGTAGGGCCCCCCTCATCCTGAGTCCTCCGGTTTGGAGTCAAGGGGGTAGACAAGGGACCCCCCTGTAAAATAATGCCGTGTGGTCATCGCCACAGGGTGCAAGGTTTTCTGCAAACACCCATTTTCCCCATAAAGGCACCTGTGCTGTTGGTAGGAACACAGGCTGCCATTTAAGTCAATGGGAGTCCTTCCAAACGGTGTTCGGAAGCATCTTAATCAGTCAGGCGTAACAGCTAACCAAGAGTCGGTTGGAACCGTATCAGACAAGAAGTCAGGTGGTTTAGTGTCCGACCGAGATCGTAATGTGGCCCCAAGTAATAAATAAAATAAATTATTTTTAATTTAGCTGCTACATAACTTCCCACCTTGTTCACCTACAACCACAAAAAAACACCAAACGTACAATGTAAAAAGTGCAAATAGAAATTAGAAAATCATCACTAAATTGAATATTTCAATAAATATTAATTACTAAATAATTAAGGCTCCCGGTTTTATGGTATTTATTTTTTGCCCATTTCCGTCTGTATTTATCCATATTTATTTTTTGGCCATTTTGGTGCCGATTACGATCCGGTAAAAAACATAGCCCGTACGACTCGTATCCGGTCTTTTTACCGTACGAATCGTACAAGTGCCGTACAAACTGCCAATTACGATTCGCATGGGAAAAAGACCATACGAATCGCATTGGGAACAATTCCCCACACGTCCTCGGGTCGGAAATTGTGTCCGACACGTCCCCGGACGATTTACCGTACAAATGTGAAAAGTTAAGTCCGACCGCGGAATCACGATCCATCCCATGCGTCCGATGTTACAACCGTATGCAAAAAACACCGTCCGCACCGAACACCCATAGCAACCATGGAGACATGTGCCCGCATACGCGCCGAACACCCCCCCAGCCCCCGTACGTTCGAGTCGTACCCCCCGTGTATGTACACCCGTGTACGTTCGAGTCGTACCCCCACCCGTGTACGTGCGAGTCGTACCCCCACCCGTGCATGTACACCCGTGTACGTTCGAGTCGTACCCCCACCCGTGTATGTACACCCGTGTACGAGTCGCACCCCCGTGTATGTACACCCGTGTACGTTCGAGTCGTACCCCCACCCGTGTATGTACACCCGTGTATGTGGCATACCCCCGTGTATGTACACCCGTTTATGTGTCGCACCCCCAGTGTATGTACACCTGTGTACGTTCGAGTCGTACCCCCCTGTATGTACACCCATGTACGTGTCGCCCCCGTGTATGTACACCCGTGTACGTGGCGTGCCCCCCGTGTATGTACACCCGTGTACGTGTCGCACCCCCCGTGTATGTACACCCGTGTACGTTTGAGTCGTACCCCCCTGTATGTACACCCGTGTACATGTCGCACCCCCCGTGTATGTACAACCGTGTACGCGGCGTACCGCCCCGTGTATGTACACCCGTGTACGTGTCGCACCCCCCGTGTATGTACACCTGTGTACGTTCGAGTCGTACCCCCCGTATGTACACCCGTGTACGTGTCGCACCCCCGTGTATGTACACCCGTGTACGTGGCGTACCCCCGTGTATGTACACCCGTGTAAGTGTCGCACCCCCGTGTATGTACACCCGTGTACGTTCGAGTCGTACCCCCACCCGTGTATGTACACCCGTGTCCGTGCGAGTCATACCCCCACCCGTGTATGTACACCCGTGTACGAGTCGTACCCCCCGTGCATGTACACCCATGTACTTTCGAGTCGTACCCCCACCCGTGTATGTACACCCGTGTACGTTCGAGTCGTACCCCCACCCGTGTATGTACACCCGTGTCCGTGCGAGTCGTACCCCCACCCGTGTATGTACACCCGTGTACAAGTCGTACCCCCCGTGCATGTACACCCATGTACGTTCGAGTCGTACCCCCACCCGTGTATGTACACCCGTGTACGTGTCGTACCCCCCTGTATGTACACCCGTGTACGTGGCGTACCCCCGTGTATGTACACCCGTGTACGTTCGAGTCATACCCCCACCCGTGTATGTACGACCCATACCCTCACCCGCGTATGTATGGAGCGTACCCCAGGCCCCAACATCACCACCTTCACACAACATCGCGCAGGTACGAGTCGTACCAAGCCAGACACAAGGACAGCACTGTACAACAAAATGGCCCATGTACACACCGTACACACGCTAAAAACGCACGCACACAACCAGGACAAAGCAAAACAACACAAGAATACACCATTCGAATGGCACAAAGCCACAAAACATGTCCAACAAGCACAAAAACAACACATTCACTGACCTGCAACTGCCAAAATCCCAAACAGAGGCCCAAAACACAACCACTCCTTATAACACACCCACCCAAAGTTCAAACACAGCCACACCCACCAATGGACCAATAAAAAGGGCCCACACACACAAACCATGAGCCTTTGCAACAGACTCACTGCTGCCAGACCCCACAGACAACCTACAGCACCATACTAGAACCTTTACCACACCTTACACTTGCACACCTTCACACACACACCTTCACAAACACCCCCACATCACATTCACACACACACCTGCACAACCACACCCACACACCCACAACCATCCACACCCCCCCCACCATCCACACCCACACCCCTCACCATGCCCACTAACAAGAATCCAAAGTTCACTAGCCGAGAGTCGGAGGTCCTTGTCGATGAAATCCTGAGTTGAGCCACACCTCTTTGGAACATTGGTCAGACAGACCAGCATTTCAGAAAAAACATCCATGTGGCAGACCATCGTCGATGCTGTGAATGCTGTTGCGGACACCAGAAGGACCAGGCATGAATGCCAAGCCAGGTGGTACGATCTGCGGAGGAGGGTCCGAGCCAAAATGACGGAGGAACACAACCACGCCAACGTGACTGGAGGAGTGCCGCCCCGCAGACGCGTAGAATACCATCCCTGGGAGGAGAGGGTGATGGCCATACTGCCGGTTGTGTCAGTGGACGGATTAGACGGACTCCGAGACCCGGGTGAGTACACAAACAACTCACCTCACATGGGGGAACGTCATCCACAACCAAACTCACAAACAGGCACGCAACCACCCCAAGCTATCGCATGACTCAACCACACTCCATGAACACGCACATGCCACTGGAGCCACCATGCCCCATGCACCCAGCTGGACAATGTCAAGTCACAGGCCACAGAAAACACCAACACATGACACGGTAAGCCAGATGGCGGGAGTGTGGGCCCCAAAAATCACATAGTGCAAATCAGAAGCAGACAACAATGCCCCCTGCCCATATGGCCTAGGTCACAGCCAGACAAACAGTGTGTCCCCACACAGGAAAGACTCGCCAGCAAATGGCGGACGCCTTGCATCAACACATGGGGGTGACGGCACGTTCTTGCACATGACAGCAGCTAATGAACAGCCAACACTGTGAAAGAGTGGCAGCACACACCACCACAGCAGCAGTGCAGACATAGACACTACACCCAATGGGTGCCTGGAGATCAGAAACAAACTCACATCAACAATCCAAGGGCCATTCAAAGATCTGCTAACAGTGTGTGCCAAGGAAGCTGGGCTGAGGTGACAGAGGGTGACACACAGAGGGAGGGAGAGGGGGACAGAGAGGGAGGGAGACACAGGGAGACGGACAGAGGGAGGAGGCTGACACACAGAGGGAGGGAGAGGGGGACAGAGAGGGAGGGAGACACAGGGAGACGGACAGAGGGAGGAGGCTGACACACAGAGGGAGGGAGAGGGGGACAGAGAGGGAGGGAGAAACAGGGAGACGGACAGAGGGAGGAGGCTGACACACAGAGGGAGGGAGAGGGGGACAGAGCGGGAGGGAGACACAGGGAGACGGACAGAGGGAGGAGGCTGACACACAGAGGGAGGGAGAGGGGGACAGAGAGGGAGAGAGAAAGGGACACACAGGGAGAGCAAATCAGCCTTGTGGGGTGTGGGAATGTCTGCTCGTCAGCAGGTGGACTGCGTGCATGTAGACAAGGGTGGCCAGTGCCAGAACCCCCCCTCTTCTCCATGGCAAAACACAGGGCCATGTCACAACCTGTGCACGAGCACAACGACAGCTACCTGCATTATATAAGTGTGTGGAACCACTCCATGTGCACACGTACAGTGCTGTACGGAAGGCGCCAATGCATGGCTCGCCACACCTGCCCACTCCACTGCTGACTGCAGTCACAATTGATGCAGCAAGTAAGACTGTGCCACACATAGGTAAAGTCGCAAAAGCTGTGGCCAAGGGACATACCCATGCACAAGTGCACTGTGAGTGGAATGCAAGACATATCCAAATTCCCAGAGGAAATGTGCCAACTTTGAAAACAATGAAACATGGATGTTGCATGGAACAAAATTAACATTGTCTCTCTCACACACAGGTCAACGTTGTGGGGGGAAGACTCACAGGACCCGGCTCGGCGGGATGACGGAGCCACCGGCAGCGACGACTCTCACCACTCTGTGGACGAACCCGACCCCGACCAACCTGGCCCCTCTGGTGTCCAACGACCTGCAGCACCTGCGTCAGGTACAACTGGGCCAACCACCACCCCCACTCCTGCCACATCCCAGGAGACACCCAGGATCCCTGCCCCACCACCACAATGCAGCCAGGCTGGCCAGGAGGGACACGGTGTCCCGGGCACCCAGGAGGAGGCAGGTGACAACGCAAATGCCATACCTCAGGGGTCCCGGAGACCCGATGTTCCCACAAGGGCAGGCCAGGTGCAAGTGAGCAGGGGTGGTGGGAGTGGAGGACGGCGGAGGCGCCAGCCTGACCGGTTGGCTGGGGAACCGGTATATTCCCATGTCCGAAACATCCTGGACACATACCGGCAGGACACCACGGGCATGGCCCAGTTTGTGTCCATCCTCGAGGGGATCAAGACCCAGCAGGCCCAGCAACATGCGGAGCAACATGCCTGTCTACTGCAACACCAACGGCGGATGGAGGACAGACAGGCTGAGCTCGTGACGGTGTTCACGGGAATTCACAGTACACTCCGTCGGATGGCCGACAACATGGGCAACCCTCCCTGTGCCACCAGGCGTAGAACATCACCACCCACAGGGAGGGATGAGGAGGAGGAGGAGACATCCGACGGAGCATCCCAAACATCGTCACGGCCTGCTTCTGAGGGTCCCCGCAGGAGGGCGGGTCATCCATGGAAAAGAC
Source organism: Triturus cristatus (assembly GCF_964204655.1). Classification (NCBI taxonomy): domain Eukaryota; kingdom Metazoa; phylum Chordata; class Amphibia; order Caudata; family Salamandridae; genus Triturus; species Triturus cristatus. The sequence continues at coordinate 718,585,096 of NC_140579.1, forward strand.
CGTGAGGGTCGGCGCAACAGCACCATCTCCCAGGACACCTGGCCTGGCACCTGGCCCACTGGAGCAACAGCAGCACAGCAGCAAAAGACATTCTCTGCCACATGGACTTGCTGGTCACTGTCTGACCAATGTTGCTAAAGACTGTGGCATGGACTCTGAGGATTTCAAATGGCAAGGACACCAACTCCCCTAGTGAACTTTGGATTCCACACACCCGGAAAGACCCTCATGTCAGACCCCCCCCCCCCTACCCCAACCAAAATAAAAAGTCTCACCATAAAGAGAAGATGCCTACTGATTGCATTATTACCTTACATGTGTCTTGTAAAGTCTAACTATGCCTGAGTTCTCATTTGACTTCAACCATCCACACCCTGGGGCGTGAGTCTGGCACAGGACACACATGGGTCACATTGTAGTGGGCAAGACAGACATGGAGCACCATACACACCCGTGATGGGTCCAACCAGCTGAGGGGGTGGCCGCACAACCGTGCCGACAGACATTGAGTACAGCGACAGCCATGCGCAGAGGTCAGGGATCATGTGGAGTGTCCTGGGGGGCACCCAGGTATGTGTGGACAGGTGGCAGAACCATGTCCTGCAAGCTTGAGTCAGGTGGATGCAGAGAATGGTGGCCTGGCCAACGTTGGATGCATGGGGATGGCACATGTCACAATACCCACACAGTCATGGACTACATGCACAATACACAGTCTAATCCCACACAAACAGCTTGCATCTTGCTACTCTACACATAGACACATAGCCACTATCACGGAAAACCATGCCAGACATGCCGGATGCACCGTGGCAACACACCAGCATTGACTGAGAAGAGGCACCTTGGAGGCATAGGGACACCTTTATTAGTCATGTATTCAGGATTGCAGAGGCAACTCGGAGTACACATAAACAGGTCATGTGGAGTAACATGTGGGTCCAACACTGGCACCCCCCTTCTGCAGCACAAAAACGCTGATAGCCATGGAACTGGCACACAAGTGTCGGCTAACAGCTAAACACCCCCTGCTGCTCACGGAGAGACTGCCATACACCATTGATCCGCTGATGTGGAAGTCCCACACCATGTCAAGCCAATGCAAACCGTATGTGTCCGAGGGCAGTGTAACACACATTGATGCCATCATCACATTCCACAATCCCATCACTGATGACTGTCAACAAGTCTGACCATCTATTCAGGTGTACCCAGCTGCATGTAATGTGTACCATGGTGATGCGACATGTCTGCAGAGGAACCAAACATCGACAGGGGCAGTGTGCATACATCGTAAACAACTGCCACACCCAATACACCCCTGATGCATCCCTTAACCTAAGGAGACTTCCAAACTTGTCCGTGCGTGTAACGCTGAGTCAGCACTCGAGGACGTGTCCATGAGGAATAGCAGTGCCACAACAATGCAACCAGCAGACGGCATGCGCAAGTACCTGGGGATGAGAGACACACAAGAAGTCAGCCACAAAAAACACAGCCACTTGCATGTGCATGTACTCGACACATGTAAGGATGACAACATGCCAGGTCACAATTATGACTGGGGAAATACACATCACTGCCACCATCACTCCAGTGACACATCCACACACACCTCTGACTCACGTGCCATACATGCAGATGGACACACACATCGCAACACATGCCACACGGGGACCAATGCGTGCACACACAGACACTGGTACTCACCACTAAGCAAAGAAGTCGCGTATGAGCTGAGTCCGGATGTCCTCTTGCGGAACCACGTCCTCCACATCACTAGCCCCATTGCCAAGCCCTTCGTCCTCCACGGGTGGATGGTCCTGATCATCTTGATCCAGGATGAGTGGCACAGCTTTCTCAACTGCCATGTTGTGCAGCATGCAGCAGACCATGAAGATTTTGCAGACCTTCGCCGGGGCATATGGGAGGGCGCCGCCGGTCTTGTGGAGGCATCGGAATCGGCTCTTCAGGAGGCCAAACGCCCTCTCTATCACTCGCCTTGTCCGGCCATGGGCGGTGTTGTAGCGGAGCTGGGCCGGCGTGATGGGGTTGCGGAGAGGTGTGATCAGCCATGGCATGTTGGGATAGCCAGCGTCCCCTACATGGAAAGCACATGGACATAAGTAGGACAGGAGAAGCGGTCGTGCTGGAAGCCTACGTAAAATACAGGACAGACAGACTGTACCCACCAACAACACATGCTCGTTCGTTGCGCAGCTGCGTCATCATTTCAGGCACCCTGCTACGCCTCATGATGTAGGCATCGTGTGCTGATCCTGGAAAACGAGCACAGACATGTGAAATCACCATGTTGGACAGACACACCACAAGGGCATTGATGGAGTGGTAGTGCTTGCGATTCCTGTACGCTATCTCCTGTGCCTGTGGTGGTACCAAAGCCACATGTGTCCCATCTATGGACCCAATGACATGGGGCATCCCTCCCAGGGCATAGAATCCACGCTTGACCCCAGTCAACATTTCAGGGGTTGGGAAATGGATGAACTCATCCATGTGAAGCAACATGGCCTCTAAGAAATCATGCAGCACACGGCAGAACATGCTCTGGGACATGCTACCAACATGAGCTATGGTATTTTGAAAGGTACCCGTGGCCAGAAAATGTAGGGCTGCCATTACCTTCAGCTTGGGTGTCAGTGCCGTAGGATACCTGTGCAGCGGTTGCAGGTGTGGTGCCAGTCTCGCCGTCAACTCCAGAATCAACGGTTGGGGGAAGCGGTAGCACCGGATATAGTCATTCTCCCGCATGGCAGCCAAGTCCGGAATTGGTCGGGGAAGAGGCGGCGCTCTGCAGTAATTTGGAAGTGACAAGGAAGAGTGAGTGCACTACAACAACAATTTATATGTACTGAGCACATGTCAATCTGTCAATACACATATGCGACATACGGAGTCAGGTATGTGCCACATGCCCTGGACACGTATGGCTGGCAGGTGACACTCCTACCAAGACCCAGCTACACACGGAGATTGTGAACCTCCACATGCCACGGCATGGGATTAGCTGTGTCCCAGTGTGAGTGAACAGCCAGACGCAAGACAGGAGTGACATACATCCACACATCAGCAGAAGTAGGATGTCGATTGCAGAGACTGGTAGCGGAACACTAGAGCCACAGGTCACATGACATTACACTAGGACAGCCCACACACCTTGCCATGAAGGTGTACACGTGATGACTCACCACACATTCATAGAGAGGATGCAGACATGTCCTTGTTACGCTACTCTGTGTCCCATGCATACATACGCACCTCACATCCGATACCACATGTGGCCTGGTGTGCGGAACAGTGTGCCATGTCAATCTACACACAGACACATATTGGTTGCTGTCAAGTCAAGGGCATGCCTGGCACACATTGCACCGTCACACATAACATCTGTACACATCTCATCATACATCTGTTGCCTTCTCGACTCAGGAGTAATGTGCCACATCACAGCCTTTCACACCTGTGCCCCACACATGTAGTACTGCCCATACAATGCCTTGATGTCCATCCATGGAAAAGTATGTCAGCCCTATTCCTTCCTGTGTGCTGCCTGTCACCACTGTGATGTGTGAAAGGCACCGTACTTTCGCTAAGAGGGCCTGTGTACGTTCCCTATCACTATGGGAGTGCTGCCGTATGTGTACCCATAGTGATAGTGAGTGTACGCACGCGTGTACGGTCCGTCTCACTATGGGTGTTCTTGTGTATGCGTACTCATAGTGATAGTGAGCGTACAGGCGTGTGTACGGTCCGTACCACTATGAGTACGCATAAGCGAGAACACCCATAGTGATAGTGAGCGTACAGGCGTGTGTACGGTCCGTCTCACTATGGGTGTTCTCGCGTATGCGTACTCATAGTGATAGTGAGCGTACAGGCGTGTGTACGGTCCGTACCACTATGGGTGTTCTCGCGTATGCGTACTCTTAGTGATAGTGAGCGTACAGGCGTGTGTACGGTCCGTACCACTATGGGTGTTCTCGCGTATGCGTACTCATAGTGATAGTGAGCGTACATAGTGGTACGGACCGTACACACGCCTGTACGCTCACTATCACTATGAGTACGCACACGCGAGAACACCCATAGTGGTACGGACCGTACACACGCCTGTACGCTCACTATCACTATGAGTACGCATACGCGAGAACACCCATAGTGGTACGGACCGTACACACGCCTGTACGCTCACTATCACTATGAGTACGCATACGCGAGAACACCCATAGTGATACGGACCGTACACACGCCTGTACGGGCCGTTGCTATGCATTTGGGGTGCCCTAGGGCCCCGGAACGCACCGTACCTGTGTGTGAAGCTCCAAATTACATAGGGGACACATGAGGGACAAGTATAAAGGCCTACATGCATGCTGGTTGTCATGGAGACCAAGTTTAAAGTTTGAATATTTTGAAGCAGGTGCACAGCAGTAGTCAGTTTGAATGAATCTACTTTGTTGCAATGTGCTTCTGGAGTTGACATCATGCTGAAGAAAAAAACCACAATGAGAACCCACTGACTGTGGTAGGTTTGAAGGGATTGGAGGAAACATAGGATGCATGGATCCTGTGCATGAAATAGGCCAGCAAGGCAGATATAAGGCAGCCAGGTCCCATGAGGGAGCACTTGCCTGCACATCTTTGTATTCCACGACCCAGCTGCTGCTACTGATTCCCTGGAACCATGTCAAGGTCTGTGGAGAGGTCACAGCCCTTCACCCTGGAGGAGAACCTGGCTTTGCTGGATGTGATCCTCCCACAGTACCCCATGCTGTATGGGCGACCAGGGTATCAGGTGAGTGCTGAGTCCACCAGCACAGACTGTGTCCCTTTTTTGTGAGTGTGACTTCTGGCATTGTGTCCAGGTGTGGCACACATGCTATGTATTGTAGGGGGGGTCCCGGGGGGGAATGCCTGATGTCTCCCAGCCAGTGCATGCTGTGGTGCATGTCTGCCGTCCTCACTTGCATTGTGTTTACTGTGACAATCACTGCATGGTGCATGCCACATTCTGCCTGTCTTGTCCTCCTGGGAATGTAGCCTCTGCAGTCCTCATGTGATTATGTGGTCAGCCCAGTGTGACAGGTGACTGTACCCACAGATGTGTGTTAGTTCTGTGTACCTGTGCTGAGAGTGTCCACATGATGTGTTCGTACCCTGGACATCGGTGTGTGTGTAAGTCCCCTGTCATGTGGGTGGGTGCATATGTGGAGTGTAGCACCCCAGCTGCATGAGGGATGGATATACCCTGCCCATGTGATGTGAGCAGGGAGCAGTGCTGTGTGTCTGACGTGCAGAGCCAGCCCCACACCTGTGAGCCCCCCCGTCTAGTGGCACATGTGCAGAGTGAGGTTTGTCGCAGCATTTGGCAATGGCAGGTGAATGTCCTGTGCCTGTGTGTGTCTGTGTACTCTGCTGCGGTAGCGTCAGTGGCCTGTGGCATGTGACTGCTTAGAGGTGCTGCACATTATCCTGGTGTAGCTTGTGATGCACAGTGTGAGCCTGGATCATTGATTGTGTCGTTGCCCTCATTCCACCTGTGTACTTTCAATGGCACGTACTGCTTTTGCCCTTCCCCAGAGGATCATGTCCCTATGACAAAGGTGCAATGCGTTGGATGCATACTATGCCTTGTTGTAAACAGCACATTTGTTCTAATATGTCTCTCTGTGGCATGTGCCTGGTGTATTGATGTAGTGTCACTTGTTCATCCTCACAGGTAGGCGCCTCTGCCAAGAAGCAGATATGGCTGACCGCCGTCAGTGCCGTGAGGAGTGCAGATGGTCGCAAGCGGTGCCTGGCCCAGGTGAGGAAACGCTGGCAGGATATCCGGTGCTGGACGCGGAGGATCGCACGGGTCCTGCTGGGGGACTCACCTGAGACCCATAAGAACCGGGGGCGCCGCCATCTGACCCACATCCACAAGCGTGTGCTGGCGGTGGTATTTCCAGACTTGGAGAGGCGCTTACAGGAGAAGCAGCAGCAGGAAGGGGGTAGGTACATGTGTGTTTGTTGTGTGTCACCAGCATTTGTAAGTGCACAGTTGCATGGATACTCTGCCAGGGTTTAAAGGTGCTGTGCAGATCCAGTTACCCACAGTATAGCTGTGCTCTCCTGCCTCCCTTCCCCTCCTTGCAATGTGTTCCCTGGTCTGTGTGTAGTCACTCCTTCACAAGGTAATGTAGGCTGGCGCTTTCTCCACGTGAACTTTGCCTGTAGCATCATGTGTGGGGGTGGTGTGTAACAGGTTTGGGGACCTTGCCTGTGCCCTGTCCAGTTCAGTACATGTGGGTTCCATGTCAGTTGGCACTGATGCTGAGTCCAGACATGGGTGTTAGTCTCTCAAGTGTCATGCCTTACAGCGCGCATGTCCTATGTTGTGGCCTGTGACATGATGTGCATGAGTGTGCGATACGCATAGTGCAGGGATGGTGGCGTGTGTTGCAGTCATTCCCATTCAGGACCATGGAGTTGTGTGGCCACTGCTGTCCCCTGGGGCATATGTTCATACGTGTCATGTGTGTCATCACAAAACGTGGACACTCTCAGTGTCTACAGCATAGGTTGTGCTCTGTGCCATTGTCCCCTGGCACCATGTATATTGACGTGAAATGTAGTACAAGTGTCCACTGTACAGCCTGACCTGATTTTCCTTGTTCATAGTCACAGTGGCCAGTGCCTGTGTGTCTTGTTACAATCATCTGATGATGACCATTTGTACATGATTATTTGGACAGGCGCACCTTGGGAATTTGGCGTCCAATCTTGCATTTATGCAGCCCCTGTGTATTTCACCCAGACTAAGAGATGTAAGTGCCACCTGTGTCTCAACAAATTGTCTCATGTAGGGGGTGGTTGGTGCGGGCCAAGCCTACATGTCAAAACCAGAATTCTCCTTGCTAGGTCTGGCCAGTGTGTGATGTTTGTCTGGACATACACTCAAGGTGCAGTGAGCCAGTCATGGTGGGCATGTTTTCAGTATTACCTATGCAGCATGTGCCTCAAGTTAATGGATATGGTCCCTCCTCATCCCTATTTTCGCCAACGCTTTGTGGTGCAGATGCAGTGCTGGATTGTCCCCAGGGCCTGGCTCCTATGTCAAACTCCATTTCATGTCATTTGCTATTGTGTCATGCTCTCCATGGATTTTCTTTGGCATGGTGGGTCAACCAACTGTGTGTTGCATGCCCTACATCTGTACCTTGTTTTGTAGATGTTACTGATCTTTCTTTGCAGTCTATGCACTGTAACCTATGTAGATTGGACTCATGTGACATATGTATACAGGTGTGTGATTAATTGCTGTCTCTTCACCTTGCCCACAGCATCGTCGGGGGACACGGAGGGAGACATGAGCACAGACGGAGCGGAGGGACCGAGCACCAGTGCCAGCGTTGACATCGTGGCTGGCACATTGAGTGGTACTGAGGTGGAGGAGAGTGAGGCCGAGGACCTGTCCACTGGCACGACAGAATATGAAGCTGACGGGTCCGAGGATGATCTCTCCAAGTGGGCGGAGGCTGCACCACCAGCTGACAGCGGCACAACATTGCACCCCGCCCCCTCCATTGCCATCAGCCGCCTCCCACTTGCTCGTGTCCCTTCCCAGCGTGCCCGGTCACCACATGTCTCCTTCCTGCCAGGCACCGCACCCCCTGCCCCTGTCTCCACTGCTGCCGCCAATGCCGAGTCTGTGGACATCCAGCGGCAGTTGCAGGTTGGTCAGGCTGCGATCCTTAATGTCCTCCATGGCCACAGCCAAGTGCTGCACAACATGGAGGCATACTTGGAGGGCATTTTTTCATCGCAGGCTGACCAACGCCAGTTGCTGAGGTCCATCGACTCGACACTGACTGCAGCAGTGGGTCTCCTGCAGCGCTACGTCCCACCCCCTACCCCTGCCCCATCCACACTTCCCACTCCCATGCCTGTCCCACGTACACCCAGACGTCAGCATGCACCCACCACAACAGACACAGGCACCACACCAGCAGGGAAGGTCATACGCACTCCTCCTGGCACGCACACACAGGGTGAAGTAGGCACACCCACTGGGTCGGGGGGCAAACATAAGTCATGCAGCCAGAGTGGGAGTCCGCATTCCACCCAATCCACTCCCTCCAAATCCCCTCCCCTCAGCTCTCCTGGCCACATATCCGGCAAGGACGCCTTCATGGCCGCTCTGTCCCTGAGCCCCACTGTGACACCACCCCGCAAGCGGTCAAGGGAGTCCCCGGTCAGGGTGGTTGAGTCCCCCCCTGTCCGCACCCTCCCCCAGTGGCGCTGCGACCCATCCCTCCGCCCCCCCACCCTCCTTGGGGCCTGTGGTTCCTTCGGGTGCAGGGGAGACTCTGGAGGACCTTGCTAAGGTGTGCAGCGAGATCCTGGCCTCCGCCTTTGGCCCTGCCCCACCCCCTGTGGTGGAGTCCTCCATCCCTGCACCCACGACGCCTACCCTTCGCCCTCATGTCCCTGCGGTGCCTGGTTTTTCCCCCCCACATGATGCCCTCCCCGCTGTGGAAGACGAAGGAGTCTGAATGTGCAGGCAAGCTAGGGGACACGCGTCCCACTGTGTCCCCCATCCAGCTCTGACTTATGGACTGCCCTATGGGCTTTGTAAATATTGAACTTGATCCACACACACATTATTTGGAAATGCTGAATAAAGCCTTTTTTTTTCCTTAGAACACTACTGCTTTTGTGGTGTTGCTGTTGGTGGGGCTGCTACGTGATTTTGGGTGGTGATCATGTGTTGGGTGTGTGGGAAATGTAGTAGTGTGCTGGTCATAGGGGGGACCCTGGTATCTGTGTGCCATCACAAGGTATTAGCTAGGTTTCTCTGTTCATGTAAGCAGTTACTGCATGGTGAAATTGTCCCAAGGTGTATTCCTTCCTCTGTGTACCCTGACATCTTCCCTGCAGGGTGTTCCCAATATTGAGCGGTGAGCTGTGTGTACATTAGCTGGGTGTGTGACGGACCCTTTCAACTTTGGCCATGCATGCAGAGCGATGTCTCCACCTGCATCATTCGTGGCATCCTTGGTGATCAATGTACTTGTGTATGTAGTCTGTTGACATGACTTCATGTGGACATGTTCCCTTTTAGGCTGTATGCATGTGTGTACTCCCAGCCTCGCACACATGTGTTACATGTACAGCAGGGTCTTTGTGCACCTGACTGACAATTGTGGCAATTGGATCTGTGGGTACTCCACCCTTATTTTTTTCCATGGGCAATGCTGGGGGCCTCTGCACCCACCCCTCCTGTGTCTGGGCACTGCTGGGAGGACTCTGCACACACCCCTCCTGTGTCTGGGCACTGCTGGGAGGACTCTGCACCCACCCCTCCTGTCTCTGGGCACTGCTGGGAGGACTCTGCACCCACCCCTCCTGTGTCTGGGCACTGCTGGGAGGACTCTGCACCCACCCCTCCTGTGTCTGGGCACTGCTGGGAGGACTCTGCACACACCCCTCCTGTGTCTGGGCACTGCTGGGAGTGATAGGCACACACCCCTCCTGTCTCTGGGCACTGCTGGGAGGACTCTGCACCCACCCCTCCTATTTCATGATATGTACGCTTAGAACATACACGTGTGTGGGTTCGCTCCATGCATACGAGGTGGGGGTACGTGTCGTACATACACGGTTGGGGTGGGGGTACGCTCCATACATACGCGGGTGAGGGTACGGGTCGTACTTACACTGTTGGGTTGGGGGTACGCTCCATACGTACGCGGGTGAGGGTACGGGTCGTACTTACACTGTTGGTGTGGGGGTACGCTCCATACGTACGTGGGTGAGGGTACAGGTCGTACTTACACTGTTGGGGTGGGGGTACGCTCCATACGTCCGCGGGTGAGGGTACGGGTCGTACTTACACTGTTGGGGTGGGGGTACGCTTCATACGTACGCGGGTGAGGGTACGGGTCGTACTTACACTGTTGGGGTGGGGGTACGCTCCATACGTCCGCGGGTGAGGGTACGGGTTGTACTTACACTGTTGGGGTGGGGGTACGCTCCATACGTCCGCGGGTGTGGGTACAGGTCGTACTTACACTGTTGGGGTGGGGGTACGCTCCATACGTACGTGGGTGAGGGTACGGGTCGTACTTACACTGTTGGGGTGGGGGTACGCTCCATACGTCCGCGGGTGAGGGTATGGGTCGTACTTACACTGTTGGGGTGGGGGTACGCTCCATACGTCCGCGGGTGTGGGTATGGGTCGTACTTACACTGTTGGGATGGGGGTACGCTCCATACGTACGCGGGTGAGGGTACGGGTCATACTTACACTGTTGGGGTGGGGGTACGCTCCATACGTCCGCGGGTGAGGGTACGGGTCGTACTTACACTGTTGGGGTATTAGCTAGGTTTCTCTGTTCATGTAAGCAGTTACTGCATGGTGAAATTGTCCCAAGGTGTATTCCTTCCTCTGTGTACCCTGACATCTTCCCTGCAGGGTGTTCCCAATATGGGTCGTACTTACACTGTTGGGGTGGGGGTACGCTCCATACGTACGTGGGTGAGGGTACGGGTCGTACTTACACTGTTGGGGTGGGGGTACGCTCCATACGTCCGCGGGTGAGGGTATGGGTCGTACTTACACTGTTGGGGTGGGGGTACGCTCCATACGTCCGCGGGTGTGGGTATGGGTCGTACTTACACTGTTGGGATGGGGGTACGCTCCATACGTACGCGGGTGAGGGTACGGGTCATACTTACACTGTTGGGGTGGGGGTACGCTCCATACGTCCGCGGGTGAGGGTACGGGTCGTACTTACACTGTTGGGGTGGGGGTACGCTCTATACGTCCGCGGGTGAGGGTACGGGTCGTACTTACACTGTTGGGGTGGGGGTACGCTCCATACGTACGCGGGTGACGGTACGGGTCGTACATACACTGTTGGGGTGGGGGTACGCTTCATGCATACGGGGGTGGGGTTACGGTCCGTACATATGCGTCCCCACGCTATGTGATGCTTGTGCGGGCCGTACCCAGGCCTTTGCCACGTGGGTACAGCCGTCCCGCCATAGTTGGGATGACGTAGGTGTGGGCGGGGTACGACTCGTACCCACGCTCTTAAGGCGTGGGTACGGGACGTACCTGTATTGTTGTGTTGCCGGTTCGCGTCGTCAAGCACTTCCGTTGTGGCGGTCGCTGGCTTTGCTGGACACGCCCCCACCCCCTCGTAGTGACCAGGTCCTGGGGGTCAGGTATGTCCAGGGCATGTGTGCTGTGTGACTTTGGTGGGGGTTTTGTGGCCTGCCCCTGGTCCTGCCCCCCCTTTCCCCCCTCCCTTTGTTGTTCTGACCTTCTGCGGCGTCTGCGTCGGAACCTGTAGAGGAGGTCGACTGCTATGAGGGCCGGGATGACACGTAGGTTCGGGTCCATGTCTGTCCGTCGCGTACAGGTACTCCTTGTTCGCGTCGTCCTGATTTCCCGGCAGTTTTTGGCAGCCGGAAAATATTCACAGTGCGGGATGACGTCGGTGCGAATCGTGATTCCTGGTTCATGAATGGCAGGCTGCGTGCGTCCCGACGTCACGTCGGCGCTTTCCCGGATCGCATTTGTATGTTTATTTTAGTCGGTCGGGGTTTTGTACGATTCGTACGGAAATGGTGTTTCCGTGCGAATCGTAATTCCATGTTTGTATATTTTGACGCCCGGGTACGCGTCAGACGGAGAATATGCTCCGTCCGACGGTTCGTACCCGGTTTTTACCGGATCGTGATCGGCACCTTTATCTGTATTTATCCATATTTATTTTGTACTTTACGTATAAATGAAGTTGTAAAACTGTACATTTCCATATCTATTTAACTGATAGACACACACTCATACTATGATGTCTGTCGGTTTTTAGCTATTTAAGCAGCCAAATATTACATATCAGTACACCCACTGTGATATAATAGCATTATACCATAAATGTAAGTTGGCATATGCTGTTATTTAAAGAAATGTCATCCTGTTTTTAATTTCACTTGCTGTCCATCTGCTCAGCCGCTGGCCTATAGTTCATGAAAGGCTGCACGGAGAATCACTTAAAAGAAGCACAATTTTCTGTATTTATCCACTTTAAAAAATAAATGCAGACAGAAAACACATTGCTTTCTGTCTGTATTTATCTGTAAAAATCCGTAAAAACGGAAAACAGGGAGCCTTATAAATAATTATTTAACTACCTGCCAAGCCATGTTGCCCTACAAACTAAACCTGCAGCTAAAATGTAACTTTAAAAATATGATAGTTACACAATTTACATGTTATTCAATTAAAATTCAATAATTACTTAACTTCCAACCCAAAATCTCCATCACAACCCACATCTAATATAACTTAAAAATATAATTTCAAAAATTACATAATTATTAATAAATGTTAAATATTTATAATTACAGTTTCACCCTGTACCCCTACAAAACCAAACAAGCTGCCTCTAAAATATAACTAGAAAAATAGATTACACAACTGACATAATGATCAATTAAAGAATACATCAATATTTAATTATTAATTATAGGCATTAACTTCCCACTGTTTACCCCTGGAAACCTCACAATCTGCTACCTTACCATAAATTACAATTAGCAATTAAATTAAAATTATAAATAACTTAAAAATACAAATCATATTTAATAAAAACTTAGTTTATAACCTACAATTAAAATGTAAACTATAATATATAAAAATAATTTTAAAACGTTTTACAACTATATCATTGTAAACGATATTTACAACTCAGTTTTGACAACCATATTAGTTACCCTAAAGAATTTTTTTAATTTTTAATCAATATTTCAGCAACACAATATTTAAGTATCACAATATTAGAAACTTGATATTTGTGTAGCTTCATATTTTGGATTCAATATTTTGTCAAAATACTGATTGAATGATTGGCTGAGTACAGGGACGTAGTTGTAAATGAAAATGGCGGTTTCAGCACTGTAAACAGATGAGGGTGCGATAGCAAGTTTGAGTCTGTGCAGAATCTTTATGGTGGAGTACAGAGGATAAGGCTTTCTTCCATTGGGAGCGCCTGTTGGTAAGCGTTTGTTGGTAAAAAACAAATTAGATCGTTGATTATCAATTCCTTATTTTTAGCAGAAATTTGAATCTATGAATAGTGCTTCTCTATTCAATTTGAGCATTTTTGTGAGATATTTTTTGCTGTATTTCTGGTAAAGTTAGGCGGAAAAATGATTCGGACCGAGATGTGCCCAGCGGGAGATAGTAAGTGGTTCAACATAATGATGGGGATTGACTACATGGTGAGTTCACTGGGCAGGAAGGAGCTAGTGTAGTGAGTGAGGGAATAGTTGTAGGACCGTAATGGAAGAGGACTTGTTCCAGGATGTCTGCCTCCTAAGAGGAGTAGGGAGTTTAGTCCTCTTTCTATTTCTTTTAATGTCTATCCCAAAAGGAAAGGTCCTACCTAGGGAAGAAGCCCTCTTGATTTCTATGGCTCATTCATGTAAAAATACCTTAACCTGGGAGTCACAAAATGTCCACTACAAAGAGGACATCCCTGAACCCCAATCAAAGGAACATGCAAGACTGCACCAACTCGAGGCATTGGATGCAAATGGAGGATAACCCACAGCATCTATGTGGAAGGAGTGGCTCGATCGGGTGTGAGAGGCCTGCAGACACCGTGCTCATATTCAGTCCTTCATAAAGTGAATCACTGTGATACTAGATTCTGGTAAAGTCTGGTGAGCACTGAGCTCTGCATTAGCCCTCTAGGAAGAACATAATACGTCGGGGCAAGGCTGAGCAGTAAGACATTGGAGATCTTGACAGGGAGGGGTGGTGCTTACCCATTAGGCTACAGTTAGGGGATTCATGGGATGGCTGCATACTGCCTTCTGAACCTCAGCAGTCTAAGGACCGGATTACAATTTTGTTGCAGTTGCGCCGACTCTCCGCCAACACAGCAGCGCAAGGACCACCCACCTTATTACGAGTTTAATTTATGTAAGGCAGATGGTACTTCGACTTTCCCATGGCGGTGCCTATAAACGAAGCACCACAATGGGAATGGCAGAAGAGTTCCAGCACAGCATGGGGTGGTGATGTCCATGTTGTGTCGGAACTTCGGGGAATAAGCAAGGGGGCACCTGTTGTGCCCCCCTAAATGTATCCCCATGGGGGCTGTAGGATCCCCTTTGTTCCTCCACCCCCAACTTTTACATGGGGGGGGTCTCCTGCCATGTAATGGCTGGTGTAACTCACAATATGCTGAGTGGGATTTGCTCTAATTCTGCCCAACATGTTACACTGGGACGCAGCTCCACCACTGCCAGGCAACGATGGTTCCATGGCACAGCCGGTGGTCCTCCGCTGCAACTACTTTTGAAGTCGTAATGTGGTGGACGGACCACCGTGAGTCTGGGGCTCTTACGACCGCCATATTCGTAATCAGCCCCTAAGACCTCAGCAGGGTCGACTCTATAATGGATTGTTCATCACCCAGATCCACTGCCTAAAGCAGAGCCCCACAGTGGGGGATATCGAGCTATGAATTTCTCTGTGGAGTCACAGAAGGAAGGACATGGGGCATTGCTGACATTCAAAATCATAACAAATAGGGGGTCCAAGAAAGGGGAGAAACAGGGATCATCATGCACTGTGCCCAATACCGTTCCATACTACCATGAACAGCTGCCGTGTGACAGCACTGCAAATCAAAGTGTCGGTCAGATGCAGAAAACCGATGTCGGGCCACAGCCGCTCCCCACCATGCTGTTCCAGTGGGCAGCAGCCACCAGCCTGTTGGACCACCAGCATCGACCAATGGATTCTAGGACCTCTTAATCCGCCTGTAGAGTAGTGGTCTGCTTTGAGAAAGCATATGCACAGGCAATCGGAATAAACAGATGTCGCTAGGGTGGGGTGAGGGGGCAGTGCGTACTCTAGGGCACTTTATCCATGCCTCCGGGAGTAAAATTCAGACCACTTGATGGACAACGTGGCGATCTTATAGGCGATCAGGTACTGTTGCAGATCTACATCAGGTCTATAAAACTGCTGAGCAGTTAGTAATTGGGTTGCAAAAGTGGGAAAGCACAAAAGGCTGACTTAGTGGGTATTTAATCAAAAAAGGTCATCCATAGCCCTGAAGCCTCTGAAAGTTACAGCCCTGTGGTGGCCATCTTGCCCCACGCCAGACCTTGGATATGCATCCCCTGCTGTCTACATCCCCACCTAGCAGGATCACCTGATCCAACTTGGAAAGAACCTTGAGGGTCTGCAGGTTGCAGGCCTCACTATCAAGGTAAGCAAGTGCCAGATAGGGCAGGGCTATGTTGTATACTTCAGCCACCGTTTCTGCAACCAACGCTTGTTGAAATACCAGTCAGGACTCTAGCGACAGCACCGACAATCAATCTATGAGTGACATCGGCACCACAGAGGCCAGCACCAAAAGTGTCCCAGCTGTTCATTTTTATTCATTCCTACTGGTCTTGTCCAAAACCAGCAAGCGCCTTGACAGACAAGTTCCAGCTGACAAAAACACGCTGCACCTCAGCTGTCCAGCCTAAAGAAACTGCCAGCTTCCCCCATGTGCCCAGACCCTCACGACTCCACCCGATCCCAAGGTGGGAGCTCTCGGAATTCTCCACTTGCAGCCTTTTTCCAGGTGGTCCCTCTTCCTTTCTAACGAGTCGCACGCAAGGTTACCAACCCGTCTAGCACCTCTGCAACCAGATTCTCCAGGGAATTCAGAAAAAATATTGGAGTTTAAAATATCGATGTGCAAGAATATTGATTCTAAAATATCGTGACATGGAACTATCTATGGCAAGAATATCGATTTTAAGTTGAGTAATGCTGATTTTTTTAAAATATCAAAGTCATTAGTCTCATTTGCAAAAATATAGTTTAAAATATTTGTTAAATTTTTGTTATGCGATTTAGTTTATATGCATATGTTGTAATTTTTTGTATCATTGTTTATTTTTTTTAATATATTGGTTACATTTTTAGTAGTTATTCTATCAAATTTATTGAAATTAAATTGTGTTTAATACCGTAGCAGGTTTTGGGTTTTATAGGGAAGGAAGTAATTTAATTATTACACATTTATAATTTTTTTACAAAGAAAAATATTTATTTTATTGTTATTTGTTAATTTTTTTTTTTTTTTTTTAAAACAGACTTTTATTGAACTTTACAGAGTAATACAAGCATATCTCTCGTCCCACAAGGCATCTGTGCCATAATGCAGATCGTCCATAAGAGTGGTCCATTAGCACAATGCAGTACAAGCAAAAGGCCCCCCACCCCGATCCCCAGTAAATCTCCCCCAACAATGCTTGTTATTTATGTTAATTGTGTTCTTTTTCTAATGTCAATTTTATGTGCAGGTATGTGGTTTTTTTGGGGTGAAGGGGGAAAGTAATTTATGTTTCAATTATTACTAATTGTTTAATAAATGATAATTATATTAATTGTTTATTTGTTGGGGTTGCAGGGTTATAGGGGTGATGGTTGGGAAGAGATTTTTGTTAATTTGAAATAAAAATTAATTATGTTTAATTAATGAAATATTTTTAGGTGAGAGTTGTGGGGTTTATAGGGGTAAAGGTTGGGGAGTAAATTAATGTTAATTATTAGTTAGATACTAAGAATTATTTAATTGAGAATTGTTTTAATTGTGTAAAAAAAAAAATCTTTGATTTTAGGTCTGGGTTATGAGGTTTATATGCGTAAATGGTGGGAAATATAATTAATGTTAATGAATTAATATTAAGGGGCTTATTAAGATGTCGGTTGGAGTTGCCTCCGACCAACACGGTCTCAGACTCGGGACCGACAGACCTCAGGTCGGCGGTTCCGACCGCATGATTACGATGCGATCAAACACTGTTCGGTCGGATTTCCACAGTTCTCTATGGGGGCTTGTGTTACAGTTGTAAACGGGCCGTAATACAGTCTCCTTCTGAGAAATGGGTGTGTATTTGAGAAACCCTGCACCCTGTCCCAGGCACCCAATGGTGCCTGTAACAGTGCAGGGTTTTACAGGTGGGTACCCTTTCGAACACCAACCATAGGCCACGAAGGCAAGGGGGCCCTGTTAGGGGTCCCCAGAGTTGCTTTCTGACATCCTTTCCGTGTCAGAAAGGCTGGCACGGAAAGGCTTTCGAAAACCGACATCATATTCCCGATGGCGGAAACACCATCCATAGGGGATTGCGGTGCAGTTCCGACCGCAGACATCGCAATCGAACGGTCGGAATGCAAACCGACACTGCGGTCGGAAAGCTTCCGACTAGCGGTCAGAAGCTTTACTACCGACATTGTAATTGGCCCCTTTGTTTTAGATATTTAACCTCTTCAGTGCCCATGACGAGATAGTCTCGTCATGGAGCACGGTTGCGCTGTGCCCATGACGAGACTATCTCGTCATGAACCCCGCCCGCTAATGTAACGCCCGGCACAGGGCGGGGAAAGGGCGTGGCACTGAAGGGGTTAATTGATAATTGTTTTAGATTTTGTGTTTGTTTTTGAGGGTATAGGGTAGGAAATAAATTATTTAAAGTAAATTATTTTAAAATTATTAATTTGATAATCATGTTTAGTGTGTAAATCATTTTTGTTAAATTGTATGAGTAATGTGGGTTTTTTGGGGGTATATTGTGCCAAGTAAAGAACATATAATTAATATTTTATTAATGATATTTGGATAGTTCCACTTTATATTAATAGAATAAATATTCATTTTTAAATTACATTTAATGGTGTAGGTTGAGTTTGGTGGGGTTGTATGGTGTGAAGTAAAAAAATATATATATATTTAAAAAAAGAATTTCTATAAAAATTATTTTAAATTTTATTTGTAATGATATTTGTGATCTGAATGTAAAATTATAACATGATTATTTTTTGGATTAATATTTGTATATTTTTTCAACATTTATATTTTTTAACATTTGTTTTTGAAGTAAATACATTTTGTTGAAGATATTTGGTTTCTTTTTATTGTTGCACTAATTGAAGTGGGAATAGTAAATTGTTTTTATTGGACTATTAAAATTTTACCATTCTGTACTGCAACATTTTCCCTACTATTGTAGTGTGTCAAATGGTAAAAGCAAATAAAACCTATCTGCAATTAAACATTACCTCTACGTCCCTTTAGCTTATCTCCATTACGCAATGAGGTTCCTGTGCCTCAGCCCTACCAAAATAAAGGCACCGCCCACTCCACAAAACCTGTTCTTTTGGTTCTAGACACAGTAGGATGTGTGCAGAGCACTCACTCCAGCGTGAGTTTGTTTGGCGGTGTCAGTTGCTAAATTTTTACCGCACTGGGTGGGGTGTGGCTCCTGCTGCAAGATGTTTATTCTGGGTTGGGCACGCATGACGTTCCTTGTGGCTTGGTTTCCTGCCGCTCTGTGCTGGTGGTGGTGTGGACCGGCTTCCGCGTTCTTCTCTTCTGGTTGTCATGTCTTGAGGCGTGCTGGGTGGAGGGGGAGGGAGATGTCGTTCAGGTGAGGTGGGCCAGTGGGTCGGCTTGCGAGCGTGGGGCACCTCTCTCATTCCCTTTTCTTGCTGGGATGGAGGTCTGCAATGCTTATCTCTGTCTGGCTTGCGGTGGTGTGCAGGGACTCTGTTGTCCCGCTGTGTCGTCCTCACTTCCACATTTAAAAAAAAAAAACCCACAAATGCCTGTTTTTCTTTCTTACATGGAGGTAGACTGCTTTCCTCCGGTCTAGGTGGCCTGTTGCCAGGGCTGGCCTGTGCCTCTCGTTTGGTCATCTTTTTTGTGGTGTGTATAGCTGTGCATTTTTTTTTGTGTTGTGTTTGGGTTGTTTCCTAACCCGTAATTTTCCCCCTCGCCTGACGGTTTTCCTGTGCCTTGCCTCTGCGCCTACGGCGCAGTGCTTGCAGGCCTGGCGCTGCTTCTTCTTGGGCATCCCCCAGGCTGCTGGTTGCAGGGCAGAGTCTTGTGCCAGCCCTTTCCCTGCACTACCTATGTTTTCAGCATCCTATGGGCTGTGGGTGCCTTTGGGGAGGGGTGCGCTCCTGCCAGGGTCCCTGTTTGTGGCTTTGGTGTCTGTAAGAGCTGTTGCACGTCGTTTTCGGGGATTCTCTATTGTGCGATTTCTCCCCCCTTGGTATGGCGGTGATCATTTTCTTCGGCTTCCCCTGCGCGCTGCTTCATGGGGTGCCGTGGCTGCTTCTTTCTGCGTGGTTGTTCAGTCTTGATCCCGCCTGTTGGCTGCTTCTTGTACTGGAGCTCTTTGCCTGCTGTTCCGGTGGTTTGCCAGCGAGTGGTGGCTTGTGCTTCGTTTGCTGACCTCTGGTTTTGGCCTGGTCTGCTTTGTTGTGACAGTGGGGAGTGTGCTGGTCTCCCATGTGCTGTTGTCCCGTCCTGTGTTGGGGGTGTCTGTGTCCTTTGGCCATACGACCCTGCAAGCACCTGCCCTCATATGTTCCCGGACGTTCTGCAACATCAGGCCTGGTTCGTTCCGGTTGGGAATCTGCCTGGGATTGCCAGGGGCTGTAAGCTTCGCTGGCTCCTCTGCCCTCCTGGCCTGAGGGCTGCGTTTTGTGGTTCGGTTTGGGATTTGCCCTCTTCGGTTCCATGGTGGGGCAGTGGTCTCCAGCTCCTGCTTCTCCGGTTTCTGGGTGGTTGGGGTAGGTGCTGTGGCCTTGTTCAATCAATCAGGGGTTTTAAAGCACGTGGGTAAGGGTCTCAAGGCACCAGGGGTGGGGGAGCAGCTCCGGTCAGTCGAAGAGCCAGGTCTTGAGGGCATTCCTGAAGATGTGCAGAGTGGGGGTGCGTCCAATGACATTCATCAGGATGTTGTTCCAGGCTTTGGCCTAGATGTAGAAGGTTCTGACACCCGTTCTTGTTCTATGGATGCGCAGGGGTTCGGTAAGGGTGAGGTCGGCTGTTCGCAGGTTCCTCTAGGGTACATGGAAGGAGATTCTGTTGTTGAGATTTTGGGGTTCGGTGTTCTGTAGGCATTAATAGGCGTGGGTGAGCATCTTGAAAGTTACTCTTTTCTCAACGGGGAGCCAGTGGAGGTTGCACAGGTGATGGGTGATGTGTTGTTGTAGGGATGCCAAGGACGAGTCTGATTGGGGTGTTCTGTATGGTTTGGAATTTGCGGAGCAGAGACTTGTTGATCCCAGCGTAGAGGGCTTTGCTGTAGTCCAGTCTGCTGGTTATGAGTGCGTGGGTGATGGTCTTCCTTGATTTGGGGGGAGATCCATTTGAAGGTCTTTTGGAGAATGCAGAAGGGTGTTGAAGCAGGTGGAGGTGACATTGTTGACCTGCCGGGTCATGGAGAGAGAGGAGTCAAGTACGATGCAGAGGTTTTTGGCATGGCCTATCGGGGTGGGGGGGGGGTTGCCGTGAGCAGTGGCCCACCCGGTGTTGTCCCATGCAGAGGGGGAGGGTCTGAGGATGAGGACCTCGGTCTTCTCCAAGTTAAGCAGTCGCTGCCTGAAGCTCATCCAGGCTGCAACGTCCTTCATTCCTTCCTGGAAGTTGAGTCTGGTGGTGATGGGGTCTTTGGTGAGGGAGGGATGAGCTGAGTGTCGTCGGCATAGGATACTATGTTGATGTGGGGGGCTGAGTGACGATCCCTGGGGTACAGTTGATTTCCGTGGGTTCTGAGAGGAAGGGTGGTAGTTGGACTCTTTGGGTTCTGCCGGTGAGGAAGGAGCGGAGCCAGTTGAGGGCGGTTCCCTGTATGCCGGCATCGTGGAGTCTTGTTGTGAGAGTGCGGTGGTAGACGGTGTTGAAGGCTGCAGAGAGGTCGAGGAGGATTAGGGCTGCGGTGTGTCCCTGGTGGAGGAGGGTGCGGATGTAGTCTGTGGCGACGAGTGGAGCGGTCTCCGTGCTTTGGTTGCTGTAGAATCCGAATTTGGAAGGGTTGAGGATGGAGTTTTCTTTGATTAATTTTGTGAGTTGGACGTTGACGGTCTTCTCGGTGACCTTGGCTGTGAATGGGAGGAGTGAGATGGGTCAGTAGTTTTTGAGGTCCGTGGGGTCTGCAGAGGGCTTCTTTAGTAGGGGTCTGACTTCTGCGCATTTCCAGTGGTCGGTGAAGTGGTCGGTGAAGTGGTCGGTTTCGAAGGTGGCGTTGATGCGTTGGAACTGGGCGATGTGCAGGGGAAGGGGTCCGTGGGGGCTCCTGAGTGGATACTTTTCATGGTCGACACAGTGGTGCCGATCACGATCCGGCAAAAAATTCCCCCGTGCGACTCGTATCGGGTCTTTTTACCGTACGAATCGTACAAGTGCCGTACGAACTGGCAATCACGATTCGCATGGTAAAAAGTCCATACGAACCGCACTGGGAATCATTCCCCACACGTCCTCGGGTCGGAAAATGTGTCCGACACGTCCTCGGACGATTTACCTTACAAACGTGAAAATCCAAGTCCGACCGAGGAATCACGATCCATCCCGTGCGTCCGAGCGTACAACCGTATGGAAAAAACACCGTCCGCACCGAACACCTATAGCAACCATGGAGACATGTGCCCGCATACGCGCCCAACACTCCCCCCAGCCCCCGTACGTCCGACACGTACCCCCCGTATATGTATACCCCCACCCGTCTAGGTACACCCCAGTACGTTCCAGTCGTACCCCCACCCCAGTACGTGTCGTACCACCGTCAATGTACACCCCCCCACCCCTGTACGTGTCATAGCCCCGTCTTGCCACACCCCAGTACGTTCCAGTCGTACCCCCACCCCAGTACGTGTCATACCCCCGTGTACCTACACCCCAGTACGTTCGAGCCACACCCCCACCCCAGTACGTGTCATAGCCCCGTCTACCCACACCCCAGTACGTTCCAGTCGTACCCCCACCACAGTAGGTGTCGTACCACCGTGTACCTTCACCCCAGTACGTTCCAGTCGTACCCCCACCCCAGTACGTGTCGTACCACCGTCAATGTACACCCCCCACCCCTGTACGTGTCGTACCACCGTCAATGTACACCCCCCCACCCCTGTACGTGTCGTACCACCGTCAATGTACACCCCCCACCCCTGTACGTGTTGTACCACCGTCTATGTACACCCCAGTACGTTCCAGTCGTACCCCCACCCCTGTACGTGTCGTACCACCGTCAATGTACACCCCCCCACCCCTGTACGTGTCGTACCACCGTCTATGTACACCCCAGTACGTTCCAGTCATACCCCCACCCCAGTACGTGTCGTACCCCCCGTGTACCTACACCCCAGTACGTTCGAGCCCCACCCCCACCCCAGTACGTGTCATAGCCCCGTCTACCTACACCCCAGTACGTTCCAGTCGTACCCCCACCCCAGTACGTGTCGTACCCCCCGTGTACCTACACCCCAGTACGTTCGAGCCACACCCCCACCCCAGTACGTGTCATAGCCCCGTCTACCCACACCCCAGTACGTTCCAGTCGTACCCCCACCCCAGTACGTGTCATACCCCCCGTGTACCTACACCCCAGTACGTTCGAGCCACACCCCCACCCCAGTACGTGTCATAGCCCCGTCTACCCACACCCCAGTACGTTCCAGTCGTACCCCCACCCCAGTACGTGTCGTACCCCCCGTGTACCTACACCCCAGTACGTTCGAGCCACACCCCCACCCCAGTACGTGTCATAGCCCCGTCTACCCACACCCCAGTACGTTCCAGTCGTACCCCCACCACAGTACGTGTCGTACCACCGTGTACCTACACCCCAGTACGTTCCAGTCGTACCCCCACCCCAGTACGTGTCGTACCACCGTCAATGTACACCCCCCCACCCCTGTACGTGTCGTACCACCGTCAATGTACACCCCCCCACCCCTGTACGTGTCGTACCACCGTCAATGTACACCCCCCCACCCCTGTACGTGTCGTACCACCGTCTATGTACACCCCAGTACGTTCCAGTCGTACCCCCACCCCTGTACGTGTCGTACCACCGTCAATGTACACCCCCCCCACCCCTGTACGTGTCGTACCACCGTCAATGTACACCCCCCCACCCCTGTACGTGTCGTACCACCGTCTATGTACACCCCAGTACGTTCCAGTCGTACCCCCACCCCAGTACGTGTCGTACCACCGTGAACCTACACCCCAGTACGTTCGAGCCCCACCCCCACCCCAGTACGTGTCATACCCCCGTGTACCTACACCCCAGTACGTGTCGTACCAACGTCAATGTACACCCCCCCACCCCTGTACGTGTCGTACCACCGTCCATGTACACCCCAGTAGTTCCTGGCGCACCCCCAACACAACCTCCTAAGTACGGAGCGCACCCCATGCCCCAACATCACAACCGCATGTACGAGTCGTACAAAGCCACACACAAGGACATAATCGTACAACCAAATGGCCCATGTACACACCGTACACACGCTCAAAACGCACGTACACAACAAGGACAAAACAAAACAACACAAGAATACACCATTCGAAAGGCACACAGCCACTAAACATGGCCAACAACCACTAAAATAACACAATCACTGACCTGCAACTGTCAAAAACAAACAGAGGCCCAATACACCACCACTCCTTATAACACACCCACCCAAAATTCAAACACTGCCACACCCACCCATGGACCAATAAAAAGGGCCCACACACACAAACCATGAGCCTTTGCAACAGACTCACTGCTGCCAGACACCACAGAACCAGACTA
This sequence comes from Triturus cristatus, assembly GCF_964204655.1. Taxonomy (NCBI): domain Eukaryota; kingdom Metazoa; phylum Chordata; class Amphibia; order Caudata; family Salamandridae; genus Triturus; species Triturus cristatus. Next base: position 718,608,784 of record NC_140579.1, read on the forward strand.
CAAGCTACACCACACCTTACACTTGCACACCTTCACACGACCACCCTCATAAACACCCTCTCATCACATTCACACACACACACAACCATCCACACCCCCCCCCAACATCCACACACCCCCCACACCCACACCATCCCCACCCACACCCCTCACCATGCCCACTACCAAGAATCCAAAGTTCAGTCACCGAGAGTTGGAGGTCCTTGTTGATCAAATCCTCAGAGTTGAGCCACAGATCTTTGGAACATTGGTCAGAAGCACCAGCCAGGCAGCCAAAACAGCCATGTGGCAGACCATCGTCGATGCTGTGAATGCCGTTGCGGACACCAGGAGGACCAAGCAGGATTGCCAGAACAGGTGGTACGATCTGCGGAGGAGGGTCAGAGCCAAGAGGCAGGAGGAACACGACCAGGCCAACGCCACCGGAGGAGGGCCCTCCCGCAGACCCGTACAGTACCATCCCTGGGAGGAGAGGGTGATGGCCATACTGCCGGTGGAGGCAGTTGAAGGAGTAGAAGGACTCAGAGACCCGGGTGAGTACACAAACAACGCACCTCACATGGGGGGAACTGCAACCACAACCAAAATTACTAACAGGCACGCAACCACCACAAGCCATCGCATGACTCAACCACACTCCATGAGCAGGCACATGCCACTGCTGCCACCATGCCCCATGCACCCAGCTGGACAATGTCAAGTCACAGGCCACAGAAGACAACAACACATGACACGGTAACCCGGATGGCGGGAGGCTGGGCACAAAAAATGACATAGTGCGACTCCAAAGCAGACAACAATGCCCTCTGCCCATATGGCCTAGGTCACAGCCAGACAAACACTGTGTCCCAACACAGGAATGACTTGCCAGCAAATGGCGGACGCCTTGCATCAACACATGGGGGTGAAGGCACTGTTTTGCACATGACAGCAGCTAATGAACAGCCAACATTGTGAAAGAGTGGCAGCACACACCACCACAGCAGCAGCGCACAGACACACAGCAGACAAAATGGGTGCCTGGAGATCAGAAACAAACTCACATCAACAGGCCAAGGGCCACTCAAAGATCTGCCAACAGTGTGTGCCCAGGAAGCTGGGCCAAGGTGACAGAGGGTGACACACGGAGGGAGGGAGAGGGGGACAGAGAGGGAGGGAGAGGGGGACAGAGGGAGGGAGATGGGGACAGAGATGGAGGGAGAGGGGGACAGAGAGGGAGGGAGAGGGGGACAGAGAGGGAGGGAGAGGGGGACAGAGAGGGAGGGAGACGGACAGAGGGAGGAGGCTGACACACGGAGGGAGGGAGAGGGGGACAGAGAGGGAGGGAGAGGGGGACAGAGAGGGAGGGAGAGGGGGACAGAGAGGGAGGGAGAGGGGGACAGAGAGGGAGGGAGAGGGGGACAGAGAAGGAGGGAGACACAGGGAGAGCAAATCAGTCCTTTGGTGTGTGGGAATGTCTGCTCGTCAGCAGGTGGACTGCGTGCATGTAGACAAGGGTGGCCAGTGCCAGAACCCCCCCTCTTCATCATGGCAAAACGCAGGGCCATGTCCCAACCTGTACACGAGCACAAGGACAGCCACCTGCATCATATAAGTGTGTGGATCCACTCCATGTGCACATGTACAGTGCTACAAGGAAGGCGCAAATGCATGGCTCGCCACACCTGCACACTCCACTGCTGACTGCAGTCACACTTGACGCAGCAAGTAAGACTGTGCCACACATAGTTAAAGGGGCCAAATTGGTGCCCAAGGGACACACCCATGCACAAGTGCACTGTGAGTGGAATGCAAGACAGATCCTAATTCCAAGAGGAAATGTGCCAACTTTGAAACGGATGAAACATGGATGTTGCATGGACCAAAATTAACATTTTCTCTCTCACACACAGGTCAACGTCGTGCTGCACCCCCCAACACTGGGGGGGAACACTCACAGGACCCGGATCTGCAGGAGACCGATCCCACCGGCAGCGACCACTCTCACCACTCTGCGGACGACCCCGACCGACCTGGCCCCTCTGGTGTCCAACCACCTGCAGCACCTGCGTCAGGTACAACCGTGCCAACCACCACCCCCACTCCTGCCACATCCCAGGAGACACCCAGGATCCCTGCCCCAACACCACAATGCAGCCAGGCTCGCCAGGAGGGACACGGTGTCCCGGGCACCCAGGAGGAGGCAGGCGACAACGCCAATGCCACCCCTCAGGGGTCCCGGAGACCCGATGTGCCCACAAGTGCAGGCCAGACGCAAGTGGGCAGGGGTGGTGGGAGTGGAGGACGGCGGAGGCGCGAGCCTGACCAGTTGGCTGGGGATCCGGTATTTTCCCATGTCCGTAACATCCTGGACTCATACCGGCAGGACACCACGGGCATGGCCCAGGTTGTGTCCGTCCTCGAGGGGATCAAGGTCCAGCAGGCCCAGCAACATGCGGAGCTAATAGCCTGTCTACAGGTACACCAACGGAGGATGGAGGACAGACAGGCTGAGCAAGTGACGGCGTCCCAGGGGATTCACGCTACACTCCGTCGGATGGCCGACACCATGGCCGACCCTCCCTGTGCCAGAAGGCGGAGAACATCACCACCCACAGGGAGGGATCAGGAGGAGGAGGAGGAAACATCCGACGGAGCATCCCAGACGTCGTCACGGCCTGCTGCTGAGGTTCCCCGCAGGAAGCCGGGTCGTCCACGGAAAGGACCGTGAGGGTGGCTGCTACATCACCATCTCCCAGGACACCTGGCCTGGCACCTGGCCCACTGGAGCAACAGCATCACAGCATCAAGAGACATTCTCTGCCACATGGCCCTGCTGGTCACTGGCTGACCAATGTTGACAAAGACTGTGGCATGGACTCTGAGGATTTCCAATGGCAAGGACACCAACTCCCCTACTGAACTTTGGATTCCCTAATCCCGGAAAGCCCCTCACTTTGTCCCCCCCCCCCCCAATAATAAATCACACTATTAAGAGTAGATGCCTGCTGGTAGCATTATTACCTAACATGTGTCTTGTACAGTCTAAACATGCCTGAGTCATCTGTTCACTTCAACCATCCACACCCTGGGGCCTGAGTCTGGCACAGGACACATGGGTCACAGTTTATTAGGCAAGACAGACATGGAGCACCATACACACCCGTGATGGTCAGAACCAGCTGAGGGGGTGGCCGAACAACCGTGCTGACAGACACATTGAGTACAGCAACAGTCATGCGCAGAGGTCAGGGATCCTGGCCAGTGTCCTGGGGGGCACCCAGGTATGTGTAGACAGGTGGCAGAACCATGTCCTGCAAGCTTGAGTCCGGTGGATGCAGAGAATGGGGTCATGGACAACGTTGGATGCATGGGGATGGCACATGTCACAATACCCACACAGTCATGGACATCATGCCCAATACACAGTCTCAGCACACACACACAGCTTGCATCTTGCCACTCGACACATTGACACATAGCCACAATCAGGGAATACCATGCCAGACATGCAGGATGCACCGTGCCAACACACCAGCATTGACTGAGAAGAGGCACCTTGGAGGCATAGGGACACCTTTATTAGTCATGTTTTTGGGATTGCAGAGGCAACTTGAAGTACACATGAACACATCATGTGGAGTAACATGTGGGTCCAACACTGGCACCCCCCTTCTGCAGCACAAATGCGTGATAGCCATGGAACTGGCACACAAGCGTCGGCTAACAGCTAAACACCCACAGCTGCTCACGGAGAGCCTGCCATACACCATAGATCCGCTGATGTGGAAGTCCCACGCCATGTAAAGACAATGTTAACCGTATGTGTCCGAGGGCAGTGTCACACACATTGATGCCATCATCACAATCCACTATCCCATCACTGATGACTGACAACCAGGCAGCCCATCTATTCAGGTGTACCCAGCTGCATGTCGTGTCCCATGGGGATGCCACATGTCTGCAGAGGAACCAAACCCCGACCGGGGCAGTGTGCACACATCGTGAACAACTGCCACACCCAATACACCCCAGATGCATCCCTTACCCCATGGAGACTTCCAAACGTGTCCGTGCCTGTAACGCTGAGTCAGCCCACGATGTCATGTCCATGAGGAATAGCAGTGCCACAACAATGCAACCAGCAAACGGCATGCGCAGGTACCTGGGGAAGAGAGACACACAAGAAGTCAGCTACAAAAAGCACAGCCACTTGCATGTGCATTTACTCGACACATGTATGGATGACAACATGCTAGGTCACAATTATGACTGGGGAAATACTACCATCACTGCCACCATCACTCCAGTGACACACCCACACACACCTCTGACCCACGTGCCATACATGCAGGTGGAGACACACATCACAACGCATGCCACACGGGGACCAATGCGTGCACACTCAGACCCTGGTACTCACCACTAAGCAAAGAAGTTGCGTATGAGCCGAGTCCGGATGTCCTCTTGCGGCTCCACATCCTCCACATCACTAGCCCCATTGCCAAGCCCTTCGTCCTCCACGGGTGGATGGTCCTCGTCATGTTGATTCAGGATGAGTGGCACAGCTCTTTCAACTGCCATGTTGTGCAGCATGCAGCAGACCATGAAGATCTTGCAGACCTTCGCCGGGGCATAAGGGAGTGCACCGCCGGTCTTGTGGAGGCACCGGAATCGGCTCTTCAGCATGCCAAACGTCCTCTCTATCACTCGCCTTGTCCGGCCATGGGCGGTGTTATAGCGGAGCTGGGCCGGCGTGATGGGGTTGCGGAGAGGTGTCAGCAGCCAAGGCATGTTGGGATAGCCAGCGTCCCCTACATGGGAAGCACATGGACATCGTTAGAACTGGTGAGGCGGTCGTGCTGGTCGGCTATACAAAATACAGGACAGACAGACTGTACCCACCAACAACACATGCCCGTTCGTTGCGCAGCTGCATCATCATATCAGGCATCCCGCTACGCCTCATGATGTAGGCATCGTGTGCTGATCCTGGGAAACGAGCACAGACATGTGAAATCACCATATTGGACAGACACACCACAAGGGCATTGATGGAGTGGTAGTGCTTCCGATTGCGGTACGCCACCTCCCGTGCGTGTGGTGGTACCAAACCTACATGTGTCCCATCTATGGACCCAATGACATGGGGCATCCCTCCCAGGGCATAGAATCCACGCTTGACCTCAGTCATCTGTTCAGGGGTTGGGAACTTGATGAAGTCATCCAGGTGAATCAACATGGCCTCCAAGAAATCATGCAGCACACCGCTGAACATGCTCTGGGACATGCCACCAACATGAGCTACGGTATTTTGGAAGGTACCCGTGGCAAGAAAATGTAGGGCAGCCATTACCTTCAGCTGGGGTGTCAGTGCCGTAGGATACCTGTGCTGCGGTTGCAGGTGTGGTGCCAGTCTCGCCGTCAGCTCCAGAATCAACGGTTGGGTGAAGCGGTAGAGCCGGATCCTGTCATTCTCCTGCATGGTAGCCAAGTCTGGAATTCTTCGGGCAAGAGGAGGCGCTCTGCAGTAATTTGGAAGTGACAAGGAAGAGTGAGTGCACTACGAGAACAACTCATGTCTACTGAGCACATGTAAATCTGGCAATACACACATGCTACATAGGGAGTCAGGCATGTGCTACATGCCCAGGACACGTATGGATGCAAGGTGACACTCCTTCCAAGACCCAGCTACACACGGTGATTGAGAACCTCCCCATGCCACGCCATGTTAATAGCTGTGTCCCAGTGCAAGTGCACAGCCCGACGCAAGACAGGAGTGACATACGCCCACACATCAGCAGAAGTAGGATGCCGATTGCAGAGACTGGTAGCGGAACACTGGAGCCACAGGTCACATGACATTACACTAGTCCAGCCCACACACCTTGCCATGAAGGTGCACATGTCATGACTCACCACACATTCCTTGTGAGGATGCTGACATGGCCTTGTCACGCTACTCCGTGTCCCATGCATACATGTGCACCTCACATCCGATAACACATGTGGCATGGTGTGCGGAACAGTGTGCAATGACAATCTACACACAGCCACATGTTGGTTGCTGCAACGGCTGCAGCTTTTGAGGGTGCTACAACATCAACCTGATGTAAATCCCAGACACATATATGACATAGTCACATTGTGCACTGTGGGTAGTGACAAGTCATGTGTCATGACCCCTGTACCGGGCATCATGGGACACTTCCGTGTGTTGGTGTCCGTGCCATGCCAGTGACGCTCACCCCAAGTGCGCAGTCCCACATGCACACATGTCAAAGGAGTCAAGGGCATGCCTGGCACACATTGCACCCTCACACAGTACACATGTACACATCTCATCATACATCTGGTGCCTTCTCCACTCAGGAGGCATGTTCCACATCACAGCCTGTGACACCTGTGCCTCACACATGTAGTAATGCACAGACGATGCCTTGATGTCCATTCCTGGACAAGAATGTCCATCCATGGACAAGTATGTCCGCCCTATTCCTACCTGTGTGTCGCCTATCACCACAGTGATGTGTAAAAACCGCCGTACTGCTGCTGGGAGGGCCTGTGCATGTTCCCAAATCACTGTGGGAGTGCTGCCGTATGTGTACCCATCGTGATGGCGAGCGTACAGGCATTTGTACGGTCCGTAGCACTACGAGTACGCATACGCGTGCAGACCCATAGTGATAGTGAGCGTACATGCGAGTGTACGGTCCGTACCACTACGGGTACGCATACGCGTGCAGACCCATAGTGATAGGGCCGTACACACGCATGTACGCTCACTATCACTATGGGTCTGCACGCGTATGCGTACCCGTAGTGGTACGGACCGTACACTCGCATGTACGCTCACTATCACTATGGGTCTGCACGCGTATGCGTACTCGTAGTGATAGGGCCGTACACACGCATGTACGCTCACTATCACTATGGGTCTGCACGCGTATGCGTACCCGTAGTGGTACGGACCGTACACTCGCATGTACGCTCACTATCACTATGGGTCTGCACGCGTATGCGTACTCGTAGTGGTACGGACCGTACACTCGCATGTACGCTCACTATCACTATGGGTCTGCACGCGTATGCGTACTCGTAGTGGTACGGACCGTACACTCGCATGTACGCTCACTATCACTATGGGTCTGCACGCGTATGCGTACTCGTAGTGGTACGGACCGTACACTCGCATGTACGCTCACTATCACTATGGGTCTGCACGCGTATGCGTACTCGTAGTGGTACGGACCGTACACTCGCATGTACGCTCACTATCACTATGGGTCTGCACGCGTATGCGTACTCGTAGTGGTACGGACCGTACACTCGCATGTACGCTCACTATCACTACGAGTACGCATACGCGTGCAGACCCATAGTGATGGAGAGCGTACATGCGTGTGTACGGTCCGTAACACTACGGGTACGCATACGCGTGCAGACCCATAGTGATAGAGAGCGTACATGCGTGTGTACGGTCCGTAACACTACGGGTACGAATACGCGTGCAGACCCATAGTGATAGTGAACGTAGGCATGCATGTACGGGCCGTTGCCATGCATTTGGGGTGCCCTAGGGCCCCGAAACACACCGTACCTGTGTGTGATGCTCAAAATTACATAGGGGACAAGTATTAAGGCCTACATGCATGCTGGTTGTCATGGAGACCAAGTTCAAATTTCGAAATTGTTCTGGAAGGTGCACAGCAGAAGTCAGTTGGAATTATTCTACTTTGTTGCAATGTGTTTGTGGGGCTGACATCATGCAGGAGAATGAAACCGATAGAGAACCCACAGACTGCTAGGTTTGAAGGGATTGGTGGAAACATAGGATGCAAATGTGAGTGACCAATCACTCTGTACTCCTGTGCATGAGACTGGGCAGAAGGGCACATCTAAGGCAGCCAGGTCCCATGAGGGAGCACTTGCCTGCACATCTTTGCATTCGTCGACCCAGCTGCTGCTACTGATTCCCTGGAACCATGTCAAGGGCTGTGGAGAGGACACAGCCATTCACCCTGGAGGAGAACATGGCTCTGCTGGATGTGATCCTCCCACAGTACTCCATGCTGTATGGGCAACCAGGGTATCAGGTGAGTGCATAGGCCACTGCCACAGACTGTCCCTATGTTGTGACTGTGACTTCTGCCATTGCGTCCAGGTGTAACACACATGCCATGTACTGTCGGTGGGGTCCCAGGGGGGGGGTGCCAGATGTCTCCCAGCAGTGCCCTGAGACAGGAGGGGTGGGGGCCTATCACTCACAGCAGTGCCCTGAGACAGGAGGGGTGGGGACCTATCACTCACAGCAGTGCCCTGAGACAGGAGGGGTGGGGGCCTATCACTCACAGCAGTGCCCTGAGACAGGAGGGGTGGGGGCCTATCACTCACAGCAGTGCCCTGAGACAGGAGGGGTGGGGGCCTATCACTCACCGCAGTGCCCTGAGACAGGAGGGGTGGGTGTGATGCACAGTGTGAGCCTTGATCATTGATTGTGACATTGCCATCATTCCACCTGTGTACCCACTGTGGCACGTAATGCTTTTTCCCTCACCAGGGGATGATGTCCCTATGACAAAGGTGCAATGCGTTGGCTGCATGACATGCCTTGTTGTAACCAGCTAATTTGTACCCATATGTCTCTCTGTGACATGTGGCTGGTGTATTGATGTGGTGTCACTTGTTCCTCCTCACAGGTAGGCGCCACTGCCAAGGAGCAGATCTGGCTGACCGCCGTCAGTGCCGTGAGGGGTGTGGATGGTCGGAGGCGGAGCCTGCCCCAGGTGAGGAAACGCTGGCAGGATATCCGGTGCTGGACGCGGAGGATTGCACGGCTCCTGCTGGGGGACTCACCTGAGAGCCACAAGAACCGCGGCCGCCGCCGTCTGAGCCACCTCCACAGGCGTGTGCTGCTGGTGGTCTTTCCAGACCTGGAGAGGCGCTTACAGGCGATGCAGCAGCCGGAAGGGGGTAGGTACATGTGTGTTTGTTGTGTGTCACCGGCATTTGTAAGGGCACAGTAGCATGAATTCACTGGCAGGGTTTAAAGGTGCTGTGCAGATCCTGTTTGCCCCAGTATAGCGCTGTGCCCCTGCCACCCTTCCCCTCCTTGCAATGTGTTCCCTGGTCTGTGTGTAGTCACTCCTTCACAAGGTAATGTAGGCTGGCGCTTTGTCCACGAGAGCAATGACTGTAGCATCATGTGTGGGGGTGGTGTGTAACAGGTTGTGGGACCTTGCCTGTGCACTGTCAAGTTCACTGCATGTGGGTTCCATGTCAGTTGGCACTGATGCTGACTCCAGACATGGGAGTTGGTCTCTCATGTGTCATGCCTTACAGCGCGCATGTCCTATGTAGTGGCCTGTGACATGATGTGCATGAGTGAGCGATACACATAGTGCAGGGATGGTGACGTGTGTTGCAGTCATTACCATTCAGTAGCATGTAGTTGCGTGCCCACTACTGTCCCCTGGGGCACCTTTTCCTCAGTGGTGTATGTGTCATCATTAACGTGGCCAATCTCAGTGTCTACAGCGTAGGTTGTGCTCTGTGCCATTGTCCCCTGTCACCATGTATATAGACGTGCTATTTTGTACAGGTGTCCACTGTGCAGCCTGACCTGATTGTCCTTCTTCATACTCACAGTTGCCAGTGCCTGTGTGTCTTGTTATACTCATCTGAGGATGGGCACTGGTACCTCATTATTTGTACAGGCGCACCTTGGCTGTTTGGCGTACACTCTTGCTTTTTGCCTGCCCCTGTGTGTATCACCCAGACTATGAGATGTTGGTGCCACCTGTGTCTCAACAATTTGCCTCGTGTAGGGTCTTGTTGGGGCGGGCAATGCCTATGTGTCAAATCCTGATTTCTACTTGCTGGGTCTGGGCAGTGTGTGATGTGTCTGGACACACACGCAATGTGCAGTGACCGAGTCATGTTGGGCATGTTTTCAGCATTACCTATGCAGCATGTGTCTCAAGTTCATGGATATGGTCCCTGGTCATCGGTATTTTCGCCAACGCTGTGTGGTGCAGATGCAGTGCTGGGTTGTCCCCAGGGCCTGGGTGCTATGTCAGACTCCGTTTCCTGTGTTTAGCTATTGTCTCATGCTCTCCATGGTATTTCAGTGGCATGGTGGCTCAACCAACTGTGTGTTTCATGCCCTACATCGGTACCTTGTTCAGTAGATGTTAGGGATCTTCCTTTTCAGGCTATGCAATGTTACCTATGTAGATTGGACTCATGTGACAGATGTGTACAGGTGTCTGATTAATTTCTGTCTCTCCACCCTGCCCACAGCATCGTCGGGGGACACAGAGGGAGACATGGACACAGACCAGGCGGAGGGACCGAGCACCAGTGCCAGCCGTGACATCGGGTCTGGCACATCGAGTGGGACAGAGGCGGAGGAGAGTGTGGCCGAGGACCTGTCGACTGGCACATCAGACTACGAAGCTGACAGGTCCGAGGAGGATGTCTCCGAGTGGGCGGAGGCTGCACCAGCAGCTGACAGCGGAACAACACCTCGCCCCGCCCCCTCAGTTTCCATCAGCCGCCTCCCACTTGCTCGTGTCCCTTCCCAGCGTGCCCGGTCACAGCATGTCTCCTTCCTGCCAGGCACCGCACCCCCTGCCCCTGTCTCCACTGCTGCCGCCAATGCAGAGTCTGTGGACATCCAGCGGCAACTGCAGGTTGGTCAGGCTGCGATCCTTAATGTCCTCCATGCCCACGGCAAAACCCTCACCAACATCGAGGCTTTCTTGGAGGGCATTCATTCATCGCAGGCTGACCAACGCAACTTGCTGAGGTCCATCGACTCCACACTGACTGCAGCAGTGGGTCTCCTGCAGCGCGACCTCCCCCCACCTACCCCTGCCCCATCCACACTTCCCACTCCCATGCCTGTCCCACGTACACCCAGACGTCGGCATGCACCCACATCAACGGACACGGGCACCACACCAGCAGGGAAGGTCCACCGCACTCCTCCTGACACGCACACACAGGGTGAGGTAGGCACACCCACTGGGTCGGGGGGCAAACGTGTGACACGCAGCCATAGTGGGAGTCCGCATTCCAACCAGTCCACTCCCTCCAAATCCCCTCCCCTCAGCTCTCCTGGCCACATCTCCCCCAAGGACTCCTTCATGGCCGCTCTGTCCCTGAGCCCCACAGTTACACCACCACGCAAGCGGTCAAGGAGGTCCCCGGTCAGGGTGGTTGAGTCTCCCCCCCTGTCTCCACCCTCCCCCGGTGGCGCTGCGACCCATCCCTCTGACCCCCCCCCCCCCTCCTTGGGGAATGAGGTCCCTTCGGGTGCAGGGGACTCCCTGGAGGACCTTGCAAAGGTGTGTAGTGCCATCCTGGCCTCCGCCTTTGGCACTGACCCACCCCCTGTGGTGGAGTCCTCCATCCCTGCACCCACAACGCCGCCCCTTTGCCCTGATGTCCCTGCGGTGCCTGTTGCTTCCCTTCCCCCTGATGCCCTCACCAGTGTGGAAGACGATGCCATTTGACTGTGCAGGCAAGGTAGGGGACACGCATCCCACTGTGTCCCCCATCCAGCTGAGAATCATTGACTGCCCTATAGGCTTTGGGAAGATTGAACTGCCTGCGATCCACGGACATTGTGCTCATGCTGATTAAAGCTTAATTTTGTTTTCATTATCACACTACTGCTATGCTGGTATTGGTGTTGGTGGGGCTGCTACATGGTTTTTGGTGGTGTGTAAGGGTTTGGGTGTGTGGGATATGTAGTAGTGTACTGCTCATTGGTGGGACCCTGTGATCTGTGTGCCATCACAAGGTGTTGGCTAACTTTCTTTGTTCATGTAAGCAGTTACTGCATGGTGCACTTGTCCCAGGGTGTATTCCTTCCTCTGTGTACCCAGCTTTCTTCCCTGCAGGGTGTTCCCAATGTTTAGCGCAGAGCTGTGTCTACATGAGCTGTGTGTGTGACGGAGCCCTTCTACTTTGGCCATGCATGCAGGGCCATGTCTCCACCTGCAACAATCGTGGCATCCTTGGTGATCACTGTACTTGTGTGTGGAGTCTGTTGACATGAGTTCATGGGGACATGTTCCCTTGTAGCCAGTATGCATGTGGATAATTCTGGCCTCACACACATGTGTTACACCCCTCCTGTCTCAGGGCACTGGTGGGAGGACTCCACACCCACCCCTCCTGTCTCAGGGCACTGCTGGGAGTGATAGGCACCCACCCCTCCTGTCTCAGGGCACTGCTGGGAGGACTCTGCACACACCCCTCCTGTCTCAGGGCACTGCTGGGAGTGATAGGCACCCACCCCTCCTGTCTCAGGGCACTGCTGGGAGGACTCTGCACACACCCCTCCTTTCTCAGGGCACTGCTGGGAGGACTCTGCACACACCCCTCCTGTCTCAGGGCACTGCTGGGAGTGATAGGCACCCACCCCTCCTGTCTCAGGGCACTGCTGGGAGGACTCTGCACACACCCCTCCTGTCTCAGGGCACTGCTGGGAGTGATAGGCACCCACCCCTCCTGTCTCAGGGCACTGCTGGGAGGACTCTGCACACACCCCTCCTGTCTCAGGGCACTGCTGGGAGGACTCTGCACACACCCCTCCTGTCTCAGGGCACTGCTGGGAGGACTCCACACCCACCCCTCCTGTCTCAGGGCACTGCTGGGAGGACTCCACACCCACCCCTCCTGTCTCAGGGCACTGCTGGGAGGACTCCACACCCACCCCTCCTGTCTCAGGGCACTGCTGGGAGGACTCTGCACACACCCCTCCTGTCTCAGGGCACAGCTGGGAGGACTCCACACCCACCCCTCCTGTCTCAGGGCACTGCTGGGAGGACTCCACACCCACCCCTCCTGTCTCAGGGCACTGCTGGGAGTGATAGGCACCCACCCCTCCTGTCTCAGGGCACTGCTGGGTGGACTCTGCACACACCCCTCCTGTCTCAGGGCACAGCTGGGAGGACTCCACACCCACCCCTCCTGTCTCAGGGCACTGCTGGGAGGACTCCACACCCACCCCTCCTGTCTCAGGGCACTGCTGGGAGTGATAGGCACCCACCCCTCCTGTCTCAGGGCACTGCTGGGTGGACTCTGCACACACACCTCCGATTTCAGGATATGTACGCTTGGCACATACACGGTGGGGGTACGCTCAATGCATTCGAGGTGAGGGTACGAGTCTACTTGCACTGGTGTGGTGGGGGTACGCTCCTTGCATACGCGGGTGAGGGTTCGAGTCGTACTTGCACTGTTGGCATGGGGGGTACGCTCCATGCATACGCGGGTGGGGGTACGGGTCGTACTTACACTGTTGGGCTGGGGGGTACGCTCCTTGCATACGCGGGTGAGGGTTCGAGTCGTACTTGCACTGTTGGCATGGGGGGTACGCTCCATGCATACGCGGGTGGGGGTACGGGTCGTACTTACACTGTTGGGCTGGGGGGTACGCTCCATGCATACGCGGGTGGGGGTACGGGTCGTACTTACACTGTTGGGCTGGGGGGTACGCTCCTTGCATACGCGGGTGAGGGTTCGAGTCGTACTTGCACTGTTGGCATGGGGGGTACGCTCCATGCATATGCGGGTGGGGGTATGGGTCGTACTTACACTGTTGGGCTGGGGGGTACGCTCCATGCATACGCGGGTGGGGGTACGGGTCGTACTTACACTGTTGGGCTGGGGGTACGCTCCTTGCATACGCGGGTGAGGGTTCGAGTCGTACTTACACTGTTGGGCTGGGGGGTACGCTCCTTGCATACGCGCGTGAGGGTTCGAGTCGTACTTACACTGTTGGGCTGGGGGGTACGCTCCATGCATACGCGGGTGGGGGTAGGGTCCGTACATATCCGTCCCCACGCTATGTGATGTTTGTGCGGCCCGTACCCAGGCCTTTGCCACGTGGGTGCGATCCGTCCCGCCATTGTTGGGGTGACGTGTGTGGGCGTGGTCCGACTCGTACCCACGCTCTTCAGGCGTGGGTACGGGACGTACCTGTCTGGTTGTGTTGCCGGTTCGCGTGGTGACGGACTTCCGTTGTGGCGGTCGCTGGCTTATCAGGACACGCCCCCACCCCCTCGTGGTGACCAGGGCATGGGAGTCAGGTATGTCCAGGCCATGTGTGGTGTGTGACTTATGTGGTTGTTTTGTGGCCTGCCCTGGACCTGCCACCCCCACCCCACCCCACTTTCCCCCCTCCCTTAGTTGTTCTGACCTTCTGCGGCGTCTGCGTCGTAACCTGTAGAGGAGGTGGACTGCTATGAGGGCAGGGATGACTCGTAGGTTCGGGTCCATGTCTGTCCGTCGTGTACTGGTACTCCTTGCTCGCGTCGTCCTGTCGCGTACGGGTCCTCCTTGATCGCGTCGTCCTGTCGCGTACGGGTCCTCCTTGGTGGCGTCGTCCTGTGTGTCCGTCACGTACTGGTCCTCCTTGTTCGCGTCGTCGTCTGTCCGTCGCGTACTGGTGGTCCTTGTTCGCGTCGTCCTGATTTCCCGGCAGTTTTTGGCTGCCGCAAAATATTCACCGTGCGGGGTGACGTCGGTGCGAATCGTGATTCCTGGGTCGTGAATGGCTGGCTGCGAGCGTCCCGACGTCAGGTCGGCGCTTTCCCGGATCGCATTGGTAGGTGTTTTTTTGTTCGGTCGGGCTTTTTTACGATTCGTACGGTAATGGTGTACCCGTGCGAATCGTAATTCCTTGTTTGTGAAAATTGACGACCGGGTACGCGTCGGGCGGAGATTGTGCTCCGTCCGACGGTTCGTACCCGGTTTTTGCAGGATCGTGATCGGCACCAGTGTCTTCGGTGGTAATTGGGGTCCAGAAGGAGATGGTGGGCTGGTTGACATTGCTGGAGGAGGTATGGGGGGGCGTGGAGTGGTTATGGAGTCAGGTGTCTGGTCGTTGAAGTGGTCGTAGAAGCACTTGATTTTCAGATGGAAGTAGGAGCCGAGGTAGTTACCGAGGTCCTGGGAGGGGGTGATGTCTGGTTTTGCTGGGAGTTTTTGTGAATTCATGGATGACGCTGAAGAGTTCCTTGGAGTTGGCGATGATCCTGTTTTAGATTAAGGTCCTTTTGGTGGATTTAATGTGTTGGCGGTGTTCAGTCATGGCGTTCTTGTATAGTGAGAGCGACATTCCGAGGATTTACTGTTTCTCCAAGTTTTTCCTTGAGACTTCTGCGGGTGCGTCTGGCTTCTTGTAGGTCAGCGGTGAACAAGGTGGCCTTTCTGGGGCGCTGTCGGTCGGGGTTGCGAGCTCGTCAGTGCAGTTGGTGATCCATCTGTAGAGCTCTTTGGTTGCAAGGTTGGCGTCAGTTAGGGTGATGGGTGCATCGCACTTGAAGGTGGAGTTGAGCTGCTCCTCAGTGAACTTGCTCTAGTTTCTGCGTGGAGGGCGGGGTGCAGTTTTGGGTGGCATGGGTTTGTTGGCGAGGAAGTGTATGCATTGGTGGTCCATCCATGGGGCTTGCGTGGTGTTGTTCCCACTTGTGAAGAGGAGGTCGAGGGTGTGTCCTGCCATGTTGGTGGGGGTGGTGATGAGCTGTCTCAGTCAGATATTGGCTTGGTTGTCCAGGAGGGTGACACAGTTGGGGGGGGGGGGGGTCGCTGGGGCTGTTGAGGTGGAAGTTCAGGTCTCCGATGAGTATGTAGTCCATGGAGGCGATGGCGTGGGGTGCGATGAGGTCGATGATGGTGGTGAATTAAATTTGAGGTCCGGGGGGGTCTGTAGACTAGGGTGCAGCGAAGTGTGGATTTGGGGCCAGTCTGAATCTCTAAATGGAGGTGTTCAGTGGAGAGTCGGCGGGAGCTCGTGTGTGATATGGAGAGTCCTCCTCCTGGGCAGTTGGGGCAGTCCTTCCTCTGGATCTTGTATTTGTCAGGGTTGGCGGTTGTGATGTTGGCGGCGGAGGCGGTGTTGGTACTGGTTTCTGTTAAGAAGGCGACGCCTGGCGAAAGGGTGTCGAGAAGGTCCCAGATTTGTACGGCGTGACTGCAGGGAGCGCACGTTGAGGATGCACTTCAGGGCTTCGGTGGTGTTGGGGTCCGACGGGGGGGAGGAGACTGTGGGGTTGCGGAGGGTGGTGAAGGTCTGTCAGAAGTGGCAGCAGGACTGGGTGTGTGTGATGTTCGGCGTAGGCAGCTGGCAGTTGTTGTTCCTCCCAGGGTTGAGTGCGAGGAGGGCTCCTGAGTCGTAGTGGCTCAAGTTCAGAGAAGCAGGGTTCCTGCCGCTGGTCGCAGACGGGCTTGCCTTTGGAACACTTTTGGCACACCAGCAGCGGGCAGCAGTCATTAAACAGGGAAGGTGGAAGGGAAGCACAGCTGGAAGGCGGGAGTCGGCAGGGAGGGGGGCTGCGGGGGTAGTTGCGGCAGGAAAGGGTGACAAACTGGCACGGGGGCACAAGGGCAAAAGCAGCATCGCAACAGAAAGAAAACAAAATCACTCTTACAATTACAATACAGGAACAATTACAAATTCAGGCAGAACAACGTTCACCGGGCACAACACTGGAGGCAGGACTCGAACACCAACACACTAGGAGAGGCGGGGGCAGCGGCAGACGAGCAGAGCTGCTGGGGCAGGGGGCAGAGTCCCTTAATAGGAGGTCAGAGATCTTGCTTGCGCGCCCTAGCAGCGGCTGACATTAAATAGGGAAGGGGGGGGGAAGCGCAGCTGGGAGGCGGGAGTCTGCAGGGAGGAGGGGCTGCAGGGGCAGCAGCAGCAGGAAAGGGCAACAAACGGACACAACAATGGCAAAAGCAGCGAGGCAACAGAAAGATAACAACAAAACCACTATTACAATTACAATACAGGCACAATTACGAATCCAGGTGGATCAACGCTCACCAGGCACTACACCTACTCACTAGGCGAGGTGAGGGGGCAGCAGCAGCGACACACTAGCGGAGCTGCTGGGGAAGAGGGCAGAGTCCCTGAACAGGAGTTCAGAGGTCTTGCCCTGGTTTGTTCTGCCTGGTTCCTTCATGGCCCCTCTTGTTGCCACTGCTTCTTTCGGGTTCGTGGGGCATCGGTGACAGCCTCCTCTGCTGTCCTGGCCTGCTGGTTCCATGTTTGGTGTCCGGTTGTTTGGTACCAGGTTGCCAGGCTTGGTTGCCCTCCTGGTCCTGTTGGTCTTCTCTCTGATCTTTTTCTAGCTTGGCTGCCTGCATCCCCTGGGTTTTTCCTGCATGCAGTACCCCATTTCTTTTCCTTCTGTGGGGCGGTTTCTGCCCGGATGAGATTGGCGTCTGTTTTTCCGCTGTGCTGCAAGGTCCCTCTGGCTGTGTGCCTAGTCTGGGGTGACCAGTGTGCACCTGTCCTGTGGCTGGTTGGTTGGTTGCCATGGGTAATACTGCTGGGGGCTTGCCTTTCCTTCTAGTGGGTGTGTTGGATTGTTCTGGTCTCCCGGCTTTTCCTCCAAACTAGTTTGTAGTGCCTCCCTGCTTCCGTACCATGGCAGGCCGCCTTGGTTCCGCCGGCTTTGGGTCAGGGGAGGGAGATTTGCCGTTGGCACTTGGGTCTTCGTTCCTGCTTCTTTTTGCTGGTTACGTTCCTGCACGTCCCCGTTGGTCCATGTCTTCTGCGTTTTTTGGGGGTCCGCTGTGATCTCTGAGCCTTTCTGGTTCCTGCCAACCGGGCTATTTCCTGTGATCACCTGGGTGTGGGTTGCCCTAGGGGCTGTTCAGGCACCTCTTTTACATGGTTTACCGCTTTGGTTTGTGGATGTGGAGGGTTGCTCTGCGGTTTCCTTGACCTGCTGGCCTCTTGGTGGCTTCTCTCTCTAGGACTTGTTCCAGGGTTCTGTTTCAGTGGGATGGGAGTCCGGTTTTCTGGTGCCTCTGGCCTGTCCTGTTCCTTTAGTCCCTCTGTTATTGGAGTTGGTGGTGGGTCTGGAATCTCCGAGTCCGTTGGTGACTGTGGCCCTGTGGTTTCTTTTTTCCTGGTGCCCTCTCGGGTGTTTCCCAAGTGGGCGTCTTGCAGATGGAGCATGGTGGACGATGGTGCCCGATGGTGCCTTGGTCTCTCGACTTTGGTCGCCTCTTCTGTGAGAGTGCCTTTTGGGGTCTGTCTGGTCTTCAGGTGCTCTGCGTAGACTGTTGGCTGGGATGTGGTGTGCTCGTGGTTCCTTTCTAATTGAATCTGCTAATGCCGTAACCTGATTCGGTGCCCTTCCGACCGAGATTGGAATCGGCCCCTAAGTGGTATACCATATAAAGAGCAAGCTTCTGCCAACATCCAACTTTTTAAATAGGACCACACTCTGCTCTGGAGATTTTTCTAAATATACACTAGCGAAAAGCAAAAATACTGCTATTCAGTTTCATATTGTCATGGGAACCCTAGGTCGTTTGGGCAGGTCATATGGTGCAGAGCCAGAACATTGTGGAAAAAATATTGTTGGTCAAGGATATCAAAAGAAAAATATCGTGGTGCAGAATATCAATTTTGTGTATTTAATATAAATGTAAAACATATCGAAGTGTTCAATATAGATTGCAAAAATATAGATGTTAAAAATATCTTTTTGTTTTATTAATGTTATGTATTTTAGTATATATGTTATGTTTGTGATGCATGTATTTTTTGTATAAGAATTGTTTGTATTTTTATTATTTGTCTTAACATTTTAGTACTTATTTCATTATTTTTGGTTTGAATTTTGCATTTTTTGTTCCGTTGCTGGTTGTGGGTTTATAGGAGAATAGGGTGGGAAGTAATTCAATTAATTAAGATTTATTGATTATTTATAGTAGTCATTTTTTTCAATTAGAATTTTGCGTTTTGTAGTACTGTAGCAGGTTCTGGGTTTATAGGGGAATAGGGTAGGAAGTAATTTAATTATAGTAAATTTATTGATTCACTCATATTTGTTGAATTTAGATGTGTTAAATGTGTAAATTACTTTATTAATTATTTAATCATTAGTTAATTTTAATTAATTAATTGGCAATGTATATTAATTGTATGAATATTTTGAGGTGTGTTGTGTTTATAGGTGAAAATGGTGAGAAGAGTGGGAAGTAGTTTAATTTTAATTGATAAATTAGTTAACTATTTTGAATTAATTAATTAGTAATTAATTATGGTAATTGTGCAATTAATGTTAGGTGTGTTGTGGTGTGGTGTTTATAGGTGTAAATGATGGGAAGAGTGAGAAGTAATTTATTTTTAATTTATGAATCGATAATTAGTTAATAAAAATTAATAAGTAATTTTGGTAATTGTTTAATTTATTTTCGGTATGTTGTGCATATTATAGTGTTAAAGATGTGCATTCAACGAATATTTATTAATCTTTTTTGATACTAATTTGTAAAATTATTAATTACGTTAAAATTTGAAAGACAAAAACACATTTAAAACATAAATGTATTTATTTTGTTCCCTACCATATAACACCACCACTTTCCCTATGGTTGCACTCACTGGAGTGAGAATAGTAATTTTTACCCCTCTGCTATCCAACATTTTCTCTACTGTTGCACTCGCTGGAGTTGGAATAGTAATTTTTTCCCTTCCACTATCCAATACTTTCCCTACCATTGCACTCACTGGAGTGGGAATAGTAAATTTTACCCCTGTGTTTTCAAACACTTTTCCTACTGTTGCAGTCAATGGAGTGGGAATAGTAATTTTTACCCCTACGCTATCCAACATTTTCCCCACGGTTGCACTATTTGGAGATGGAATAGTAATTTTTACTCCTCCGCTATCCAACATTTTCCCTACTGTTGTATTTATTTTACTGTGAAATGTATGTTGTAATTATTTTTATAACAGTTAAATGTTAGAATTACTTATAAAAATGGTATTTTTAAATTTAAAATTATTGATATAAGAATTAATTTTGTTTATGTAATTTAAAAAAGTTTACAAATTCAATAAAGATAATTGTTAAATTATTTTTAAGTAAATATATGTATAAATTATTGTTTGTGTGTTTATATTTTTTAAATTAAGTTTATTTGTAATATTTAGTTAAAATGTAAATTAAATTTAATTAGCTTGGTTAAAAATAATATTCATATTTATTACATTATATTTTATGTTATATATATTATAAAAAAATCTATATTATTTACATCTATATTTTTGTACTTACCTGTTCAAGTTTTTGGTAGTCGATATTTTTGTATTCAATATTTTTACTGCGATATTTGTTATCGATATTTTTTACATCGAATTTTTATCAGTGAACGGGTCATATTCTTCCTCCTTGGATCTTTCTGTAGCTTTCAGCTCCCTATGCAACAGCTTAAACATTCCGACATATAATCCTTGCCAGATCTTTTCTGTGGTGGACAACAGATTGTGTGTCCCCATCTGTTTTGTCACCATGTATGACAACTTTTTACAAATCCTTTCTTTCTTTGAACTCCGCTATTTTGACCGTACCTTTCTACCTCTCCTCACAATCTGTTCCACAGCATCAGTTCCCGTGTTTGAACTTGCCCCCTCGTTGTTCTCCTGCTGACTTACCTGTCAGTGCACAAGATCCTCCATCTCTTTGTGCAGCCTCCTTTTTTTGTGTACCTTCTTCTTTTGTATCAGACCTTCGCTCCTCCGTGCCTAACCCAGTGTCCTTAACATACCAGTACATCTGTAGACATGTTGTTTACTACTTTCCATTCCCAGCCTCCACCCCAATTGAAAACATAACAGTGGCAGAGAAAGTGGCACTTACATCCTTACCTGGCATTAAAGTCAGTACCCGCTCCGTAGTCTGCTGCCTTGCTTCTGTTGCCTTGCCAGTAGAAGTCACCTGCCCGCCAACCTTGTATCAGTGGATCTGACCAATACTGTGTCTTAAACCTGTAAAACACTAGGGTGCCGATCACGATCCTGTAAAAACCGGGTACGAGCCGTCGGACGGAGCATATTCTCCGTCCGACGCGTACCCGGTCGTAACAATATACAAACATGTAAGTACGATTCGCACGGAAATACTATTTCCGTACGAATCGTACAAAACCCCGACCGACGAAAATAAACATACAAATGTGATCCGGGAAAGCGCCGACGTGACGTCGGGACGCACGCAGCCTGCCATTCACGAACCAGGAAGTACGATTCGCACCGACGTCATCCCGCACGGAGAATATTTTCCGGCAGACAAAAACTGCCGGGAAATCAGGACAACGCGAACAAGGAGTACCTGCACACGACGGACAGACATGGACCCGAACCTACGTGTCATCCCGGCCCTCATAGCAGTTGACCTCCTCTACAGGTTACGACGCAGATGCCGCAGAAGGTCAGAACAACAAAGGGAGGGGTGAAAGGGGCGGGGGCAGGAGCAGGGGCAGGCCACAAAACCCCCACCAAAGTCACACAGCACACATGCCCTGGACATACCTGACCCCCAGGCCCTGGTCACTACGAGGGGGTGGGGGCGTGTCCAGCAAAGCCAGCGTCCGCCACAACGGAAGTGGTTGTCGACGCGAACCGGCAACACAACAATACAGGTACGTCCCGTACCCACGCCTTAAGAGCGTGGGTACGAGTCGTACCACGCCCACACCTACGTCACCCCAACAATGGCGGGACGGCTGTACCCACGTGGCAAAGGCCTGGGGACAGCCCGCACAAGCATTCCATAGCGTGGGTACGGATATGTACGGACCGTACCCCCACCCCCGTATGCATGGAGTGTACCCCCCACCCCAACAGTGTAAGTACGACGCGTACCCTCACCCGCATATGCATGGAGCGTACCTCCACCCCAACCGTGTATGTACGACCCGTACCCTCACCCACGTACGTATGGAGCGTACCCCCCACCCCAACAGTGTAAGTACGACCCGTACCCTCACCCGCGTACGTATGGAGCGTACCCCCCACCCCAACAGTGAAAGTACGACCCGTACCCTCACCCGCGTACGTATGGAGCGTACCCCCCACCCCAACAGTGTAAGTACGACCCGTACCCTCACCCGCGTATATATGGAGCGTACCCTCCACCCCAACAGTGTAAGTACGACCCGTACCCCCACCCGCATACGTATGGAGCGTACCCCCCACCCCAACAGTGTAAGTACGACCCGTACCCTCACCCGCGTACGTATGGAGCGTACCCCCCACCCCAACAGTGTAAGTACGACCCGTACCCTCACCCGCGTATGCATGGAGCGTACCTCCACCCCAACTGTGTATGTACGACCCGTACCCTCACCCGCGTACGTATGGAGCGTACCCCCCACCCCAACAGTGTAAGTACGACCCGTACCCTCACCTGCGTACGTATGGAGCGTACCCCCCATGCCAACAGTGTACGTACAGACCGTACCCCCACCCCGTATGCATGGAGCGTACCTCCACCCCAACCGTGTATGTACGACCCGTACCCTCACCCACGTACGTATGAAGCGTACCCCCCACCCCAACAGTGTAAGTACGACCCGTACCCTCACCCGCGTACGTATGGAGCGTACCCCCCATGCCAACAGTGTACGTACGGACCGTACCCCCACCCCGTATGCATGGAGCATACCCCCACCCCAACCGTGTATGTACGACCCGTACCCCCACCCGCATATGCATGGAGCGTACCCCCACCCCAACCATGTATGTACGACCCGTACCCTCACCCGCATATGCATGGAGCGTACCCCCACCCCAACCGTGTATGTACGACCCGTACCCTCACCAGCGTATGCATGGAGCATACCCCCACCCCAAATGTGTATGCACGACCCGTACCCTCACCCGCGTATGCATGGAGCATACCCCCCATGCCAACAGTGTACGTACGGACTGTACCCCCACCTCGTATGCATGGAACGAACCCACACCCGTGTATGTTCTAAGCGTACATATCCTGAAATAGGAGGGTTGGGTGCAGAGGCCTCCCAGCAGTACCCAGACACAGGAGGGGTGGGTGCCTAACACTCCCAGCAGTGCCCAGTCACAGGAGGGGTGTGTGCAGAGGCCTCCCAGCAGTGCCCAGTCACAAGAGGGGTGTGTGCAGAGTCCTCCCAGCAGTGCCCAGACGCAGGAGGGGTGGGTGCCTAACACTCACAGCAGTGCCCAGTCACAGGAGGGGTGTGTGCAGAGTCCTCCCAGCAGTGCCCAGTCACAGGAGGGGTGTGTGCAGAGTCCTCCCAGCAGTGCCCAGTCAGAAGAGGGGTGTGTGCAGAGTCCTCCCAGCAGTGCCCAGTCATAAGAGGGGTGTGTGCAGAGTCCTCCCAGCAGTGCCCAGACACAGGAGGGGTGTGTGCAGAGTCCTCCCAGCAGTGCCCAGTCAGAAGAGGGGTGTGTGCAGAGTCCTCCCAGCAGTGCCCAGACACAGGAGGGGTGGGTGCAGAGTCCTCCCAGCAGTGCCCAGTCAGAAGAGGGCTGTGTGCAGAGTCCTCCCAGCAGTGACCAGACACAGGAGGGGTGTGTGCAGAGTCCTCCCAGCAGTGCCCAGACACAGGAGGGGTGGGTGCCTAACACTCACAGCAGTGCCCAGTCACAGGAGGGGTGTGTGCAGAAGCCTCCCAGCAGTGCCCAGACACAGGAGGGGTGGGTGCCTAACACTCACAGCAGTGCCCAGTCACAGGAGGGGTGTGTGCAGAGGCCTCCCAGCAGTGCCCAGTCACAAGAGAGGTGTGTGCAGAGTCCTCCCAGCAGTGCCCAGTCACAAGAGGGGTGTGTGCAGAGTCCTCCCAGCAGTGCCCAGACACAGGAGGGGTGGGTGCCTAACACTCACAGCTGTGCCCAGTCACAGGAGGGGTGTGTGCAGAGTCCTCTCAGCAGTGCCCAGTCACAGGAGGGGTGTGTGCAGAGTCCTCCCAGCAGTGCCCAGACACAGGAGGGGTGGGTGCAGAGTCCTCCCAGCAGTGTCCAGTCATAAGAGGGGTGTGTGCAGAGTCCTCCCAGCAGTGCCCAGACACAGGAGGGGTGTGTGCAGAGTCCTCCCAGCAGTGCCCAGTCAGAAGAGGGGTGTGTGCAGAGTCCTCCCAGCAGTGCCCAGACACAGGAGGGGTGGGTGCAGAGTCCTCCCAGCAGTGCCCAGTCAGAAGAGGGGTGTGTGCAGAGTCCTCCCAGCAGTGCCCAGACACAGGAGGGGTGTGTGCAGAGTCCTCCCAGCAGTGCCCAGACACAGGAGGGGTGGGTGCCTAACACTCACAGCAGTACCCAGTCACAGGAGGGGTGTGTGCAGAGGCCTCCCAGCAGTGCCCAGTCACAAGAGGGGTGTGTGCAGAGTCCTCCCAGCAGTGCCCAGACACAGGAGGGGTGGGTGCCTAACACTCACAGCAGTGCCCAGTCACAGGAGGGATGTGTGCAGAGTCCTCCCAGCAGTGCCCAGTCACAAGAGGGGTGTGTGCAGAGTCCTCCCAGCAGTGCCCAGACACAAGAGGGGTGGGTGCCTAACACTCACAGCAGTGCCCAGTCACAGGAGGGGTGTGTGCAGAGTCCTCTCAGCAGTGCCCAGTCACAGGAGGGGTGTGTGCAGAGTCCTCCCAGCAGTGCCCAGACACAGGAGGGGTGGGTGCAGAGTCCTCCCAGCAGTGCCCAGTCATAAGAGGGGTGTGTGCAGAGTCCTCCCAGCAGTGCCCAGACACAGGAGGGGTGTGTGCAGAGTCCTCCCAGCAGTGCCCAGACACAGGAGGGGTGGGTGCCTAACACTCACAGCAGTGCCCAGTCACAGGAGGGGTGTGTGCAGAGTCCTCCCAGCAGTGCCCAGACACAGGAGGGGTGTGTGCAGAGTCCTCCCAGCAGTGCCCAGTCACAGGAGGCGTGGGTGCCTAACACTCACAGCAGTGCCCAGTCACAGGAGGGGTGTGTGCAGAGGCCTCCCAGCAGTGCCCAGTCACAAGAGGGGTGTGTGCAGAGTCCTCCCAGCAGTGCCCAGACACAGGAGGGGTGGGTGCCTAACACTCACAGCAGTGCCCCTGCAAAGAAAAGGGTGGAGTACCCACAGATGCAATGCCCACAAATGTCAGTCAGGTGCACAAAGATCCTGCAGTACATGTACCACATGTGTGCGAGGCTGGAAGTATACACATGCATAGCGCCAAAAAGAAAACATGTACACATGAAGTCATGACAACAGTCTACATACACAAGTACAGTGACCACCAAGGACGCCACGAATGATGCAGGTGGAGACATCGCTCAGCATGCATGGCCCAAGTCTAACGAGTCCGTCACACACCCAGCCAATGTAGACACAGCTCAGCACCACATATTGGAAAGACCCTGCAGGGAAGATGTCAGGTTACACAGAGGAAGGAACACACCTTGGGACGATGTCACCATGCACTAACTGCTTACATGAACAAAGTTATGTAGCCAACAGCTTGTGATGGCACACAGATACCAGGATCCACCCTATGACCAGCACAAGACTACAATTCCCACACTCCCAACACATAATCACCACCCAAAATAATGGTGCAGGTCCACCAACAGCAATACCAGACAGACAGTAGTGTACTAAGGAAAAAGAAATTGCTTTATTCAGCATCCAAAAATCTGTTTGTCCCTTGAAAGTTCAAAATGTACAATGCCCATAGGGCAATCCAAAGTTCAAATCCAGGTGGGGGACACAGTGGGACGCGTGTCCCCTAGCTTGCCTGCACAGTCAGACTCCTTCGTCTTCCAGAGGGGGGAGGGCATCATGTGGGGGGGGAAGGACCAGGCACCGGAGGGACATGAGGGCGAAGGGTAGGCGTCGTGGGTGCAGGGATGGAGGACTCCACCACAGGGGGTGGGGCAGGGCCAAAGGCGGAGGCCAGGATGGCGCTGCACACCTTAGCAAGGTCCTCCAGCGACTCCCCTGCACCCGAAGGAACCACAGGCCCCAAGGAGGGGGGGGGGTGGAGGGATGGGTCACAGCGCCATGGGGGAGGGTGTGGACAGGGGAGGGGGACTCAACCACCCTGACCGGGGAATCCCTTGACCGCTTGCGGGGTGGTGTCACTGTGGGGCTCAGGGACAGTGCGGCCATGAAGGAGTCTTTGCCGGATATGTGGCCAGGAGAGCTGAGGGGAGGGGATTTGGAGGGAGTGGATTTGGTGGAATGTGGACTCCCACTCTGGCTGCGTGTCTTACGTTTGCCCCCCGACCCAGTGGGTGTGCCTACTTCACCCTGTGTGTGTGTGCCAGGAGGTGTGCATTTGACCTTCCCTGCTGGTGTGGTGCCTGTGTCTGTTGTGGTGGGTGCTTGCTGACGTCTGGGTGTACGTGGGACAGGCATGGGAGTGGGAAGTGTGGATGGGTCAGGGGTAGGGGGTTGGACGTAGCGCTGCAGGAGACCCACTGCTGCAGTCAGTGTCGAGTCAATGGACCTCAGCAAGTTGCATTGGTCAGCCTGCGATGAGAAAATGCGCTCCAAGTATGCCTCCATGTTGTTCAGCACTTGGCTGTGGCCATGGAGGACATTAAGCATCGCAGCCTGACCAACCTGCAACTGCCGCTGGATGTCCACAGACTCGGCATTGGCGGCAGCAGTGGAGACAGGGGCAGGGGGTGCGGTGCCTGGCAGGAAGGAGACATGTGGTGACTGGGCACGCTGGGAAGGGACACGAGCAAGTGGGAGGCAGCTGATGGCAATGGAGGGGGCGGGGAGAGATGTTGTGCCGCTGTCAGCTGCTGGTGCAGCCTCCGCCCACTCGGATAGATCATCCTCGGACCCGTCAGCTTCATATTCTGTCATGCCAGTGGACAGGTCCTCGGCCTCACTCTCCTCCGCCTCAGTTCCACTCGATGTGCCAGCCACGATGTCACCGCTGGCACTGGTGCTCGGTCCCTCCGCTCCGTCTGTGCTGATGTCTCCCTCCGTGTCCCCCGACGATGCTGTGGGCAAGGTGAAGAGACAGCAATTAATCATACACCTGTATACATATGTCACATGAGTCCAATCTTCATAGGTTACAGTGCATAGCCTGAAAAGAAAGATGAGTAACATCTACTAAACAAGGTACAGATGTAGGGCATGCAACACACAGTTGGTTGACCCACCATGCCACGGAAAAACTATGGAGAGCATGACACAATAGCAAATGACATGAAATGGAGTTTGACAGAGGAGCCAGGCCCTGGGGACAATCCAGCACTGCATCTGCACCACACAGCGTTGCCGAAAATAGGGATGAGCAGGGACCATATCCATGAACTTGAGGCACATGCTGCATAGGTAATACTGAAAACATGCCCACCATGACTGGCTCACTGCACCTTGAGTGTATGTGCAGACAAACATCACACACTGGCCAGACCTAGCAAGGAGATTTCAGGTTTTGACATGTAGGCTTTGCCCGCACCAACCACCCCCTACATGAGACAATTTGTTGAGACACAGGAAGCACTTACATCTCTTAGTCTGGGTGAAATACACATGGGCTGGATAAATGCAAGATTGGACGCCAAATACCCAAGGTGCGCCTGTCCAAATAATCATGTACAAATGGTCATCATCAGATGATTGTAACAAGACACACAGGCACTGGCCACCGTGAGTATGAACAAGGAAAATCAGGTCAGGCTGTACAGTGGACACTTGTACTACATTTTACGTCAATATACATGGTGCCAGGGGACAATGGCACAGAGCACAACCTATGCTGTAGACACTGAGAGTGTCCACATTTTGTGATGACACACATGACACCTAGGAAAATATGCCCCAGGGGACAGTAGTGGCCACACAACTCCATGGTCCTGAATGGGAATGACTGCAACACACGCCACCATCCCTGCACTATGCGTATCGCACACTCATGCACATCATGTCACAGGCCACAACATAGGACATGCGTGCTGTAAGGCATGACACTTGAGTGACTAACTCCCATGTCTGGACTCAGCATCAGTGCCAACTGACATGGAACCCACAAGTACTGAACTGGACAGGGCACAGGCAAGGTCCCAAAACCTGTTACACACCACCCCCACACATGATGCTACAGGCATAGTTCACGTGGATAAAGTGCCAGCCTACATAACCTTGTGAAGGAGTGACTACACACTGACCAGGGAACACATTGCAAGGAGGGGAAGGGAGGCAGGAGAGCACCGCTATACTGTGGGTAACAGGATCTGCACAGCACCTTTAAACCCTGGCAGTGTATCCATGCAACTGTGCACTTACAAATGCTGGTGACACACAACAAACACACATGTACCTACCCCCTTCCTGCTGCTGCTTCTCCTGTAAGCGCCTGTCCAAGTCTGGAAATACCACCGCCAGCACACGCTTGTGGATGTGGGTCAGACGGTGGCGCCCCCGGTTCTTATGGGTCTCAGGTGAGTCCCCCAGCAGGACCCGTGCGATCCTCCGCGTCCAGCACCGGATATCCTGCCAGCGTTTCCTCACCTGGGCCAGGCGCTGCTTGCGACCGTCCGTCCTCCTCACGGCACTGACGGCGTTCATCCAGATCTGCTTCTTGGCAGAGGCGCCTACCTGTGAGGATGAACAAGTGACACAACATCAATACACCTGGCACATGTCACAGAGACACATATTAGAACAAATTTGCTGTTTACAACAAGGCATAGTATCCATCCAACGCATTGCACCTTTGTCATAGGGACATGATCCTCTGGGGAAGGGCAAAGGCAGTACGTGCCATTGAAAGTACACAGGTGGAATGAGGGCAACAACACAATCAATGATCCAGGCTCACACTGTGCATCACAAGCTACACCAGGATTATATGCAGCACCTCTAAGCAGTCACATGCCACAGGCCACTGACGCTACCTCAGCAGAGTACACAGACACACACAGGCACAGGACATTCACCTGCCATTGCCAAATGCAGCGACAAACCTCACTCTGCACATGTGCCACTAGACGGGGGGGGGCTCACAGGTGTGGGGCTGGCTCTGCACGTCAGACACACAGCACTGCTCCCTGCTCACATCACATGGTCAGGGTATATCCATCCCTCATGCAGCCCGGGTGCCACACTCCACATATGCACCCACCCACATGACAGGGGACTTACACACACACCGATGTCCAGGGTACGAACACATCATGTGGACACTCTCAGCACAGGTACACAGAACTAACACACATCTGTGGGTACAGTCACCTGTCACACTGGGCTGACCACATAATCAAATGAGGACTGTAGAAGCTACATTCCCAGGAGGACAAGACAGGCAGAATGTGGCATGCACCATGCAGTGATTGTCACAGTAAACACAATGCAAGTGAGGACGGCAGACATGCACCACAGCATGCTCTGGCTGGGAGACATCAGGCATTCCCCCCCCGGAACCCCCCCTACAGTACATAGCATGTGTGTCACACCTGGACACAATGCCAGAAGTCACAGTCACAAAAAAGGGACACAGTCTGTGCTAGTAGACTCTGCACTCACCTGATACCCTGGTCGCCCATACAGCAGGGGGTACTGTGGGAGGATCACATCCAGCAATGCCAGGTTCTCCTCCAGGGTGAAAGGCTGTGCCCTCTCCACAGACCTTGACATGGTTCCAGGGAATCAGTAGCAGCAGCTGGGTCGTAGAATCCAAAGATGTGCAGGCAAGTGCTCCCTTATGGGACCTGGCTGCCTGACTTCTGCTGTGCACCTGCTGAAAAAAATTCAAACTTTAAACTTGGTCTCCATGACAACCAGCATGCATGTAGGCCTTTATACTTGTCCCTCATGTGTCCCCTATGTAATTTGGAGTTTCACACACAGGTACGGTGCGTACCGGGGCCCTAGGGCACCCCAAATGCAAAGCAACAGCCCGTACAGGCGTGTGTACTGTCCGTATCCCTATGGGTGTGCTCGCGTATGCGTACCCATAGTGATAGTGAGCGTACAGGCATGTGTACGGTCCGTATCACTATGAATGTGCTCGCGTATGCGTACCCATAGTGATAGTGAGCGTACAGGCGTGTGTACTGTCCGTATCACTATGGGTACGCATACGCGAGCACACCCATAGTGATACGGACCGTACACACGCCTGTACGCTCACTATCACTATGGGTACGCATACGCGGGCACACCCATAGTGATACGGACCGTACACACGCCTGTACGCTCACTATCACTATGGGTGTGCTGGCGTATGCGTACCCATAGTGATACGGACCGTACACGCGCCTGTACGCTCAGTATCACTATGGGTGTGCTCGCGTATGCGTACCCATAGTGATACGGACCGTACACGCACCTGCACGCTCACTATCACTATGGGAGTGCTCGCGTATGCGTACCTATAGTGATACGGACCGTACACGCGCCTGTACGCTCACTATCACTATGGGTGTGCTCGCGTATGCGTACCCATAGTGATACGGACCGTACACGCGCCTGTACGCTCACTATCACTATGGGTGTGCTCGCGTATGCGTACCGATAGTGATACGGACCGTACACGTGTGTGTACGGTCCGTATCACTATGGGTACGCATACGCTAGCACATCCATAGTGATACGGACCGTACACGCGTGCGTACGCTCACTGTCACTATGGGTACGCATACGGCAGCACTCCCATAGTGATAGGGAACGTACATAGGCCCTCTGAGCGAATGTACGGTGCCTTTCACACATCACAGTGGTGACAGGCAGCACACAGGAAGGAATAGGGCTGACATACTTGTCCATGGATGGACATCAAGGCATTGTCTGGGCATTACTACATGTGTGGGGCACAGGTGTGAAAGGCTGTGATGTGGCACATTACTCCTGAGTCGAGAAGGCAACAGATGTATGATGAGATGTGTACAGATGTTATGTGTGACGGTGCAATGTGTGCCAGGCATGCCCTTAACTCCTTTGACATGTGTGCATGTCGTACTGCACACTTGGGATGAGCGTCACTGGCATGGCACAGTCAACAACACACGCAAGTGTCCCCTGATGCCCGCTACAGGGGTTACCACACCAGACATGTCACGACCCACGGTGCACGATGTGTCTATGTCATGTATGTGTGGTGTGTTCCCATTAGCTTGATGTTGGTGCTCCCTCAAAAGCATCAGCTGTTGCAGCAACTAACATGTGTCTGTGTGTAGATGGACATGGCACACTGTTACGCACACCAGGCCACATGTGGTATCGGATGTGAGGTGCGTATGTATGCATGGGACACAGAGTAGCGTATCAAGGACATGTCTGCATCCTCTCAATGTATGTGTGGTGAGTCATTACATGTACACCTTATTGGCAAGGTGTGTGGGCTGTCCTAGTGTAATGTCATGTGACCTGTGGCTCTAGTGTTCCGCTACCTGTCTCTGAAATTGACATCCTACTTCTGCTGATGTGTTGATGTATGTCACTCCTGTGTTGCGTCTGGCTGTTCACTTACACTGGGACACAGCTAATCCCATGCCATGGCATGTGGATGTTCACAATCTCCGTGTGTAGCTGGGTCTTGGTAGGAGTGTCACCTGGCAGCCATACGTGTCCAGGGCATGTGGCACATACCTGACTCCGTATGTAGCATATGTGTATTGACAGATTAACATGTGCTCAGTACAAATCAATTGTTGTTGTAGTGCACTCCCTCTTCCTTGTCACTTCCAAATTACTGCAGAGCGCCGCCTCTTCCCCGACCAATTCCGGACTTGGCTGACATGCGGGAGAATGGCTGTATACGGTGCTACCGCTTCCCCCAACCGTTGATTGAGGAGTTGACGGCAAGGCTGGCACCACACCTGCAACCGCTGCACAGGTATATTACGGCACTGACACCCAAGCTGAAGGTAATGGCAGCCCTACATTTTCTTGCCACGGGTACCTTTCAATATACCATAGCTCATGTTGGTGGCATGTCCCAGAGCATGTTCAGCCGTGTGCTGCATGATTTCTTAGAGGCCATGTTGCTTCACCTGGATGAGTTCATCCATTTCCCAACTCCTGAACTGTTGACTGGGGTCAAGCGTGGATTCTATGCCCTGGGAGGGATGCCCCATGTCATTGGGTCCATAGATGGGACACATGTGGCTTTGGTACCCCCACAGGCACAGGAGGTAGCGTACATGAATCGCAAACACTACCACTCCAACAATGCCCTTGTGGTGTGTCTGTCCAACATGGTGATTTCACATGTCTGTGCTCGTTTTCCAGGATCAGCACACGATGCCTACATCATGAGGCGTAGCAGGGTGCCTGAAATGATGACGCAGCTGCGCAACGAACGAGCATGTGTTGTTGGTGGGTACACTCTGTCTGTCCTGTATTTTGCGTAGACTTCCAGCACGACCGCTTCTCCTGTCCTACTTATGTCCATGTGGTTTCCATGTAGGGGACGCTGGCTATCCCAACATGCCATGGCTGATCACACCTCTCCGCAACCCCATCACGCCGGCCCAGCTCCGCTACAACACCGCCCATGGCCGGACAAGGCGAGTGATAGAGAGGACATTTGGCCTCCTGAAGAGCCGATTCAGATGCCTCCACAAGACCGGCGGCGCCCTCCCATATGCCCCGGCGAAGGTCTGCAAAATCTTCATGGTCTGCTGCATGATGCACAACATGGCAGTTGAGAAAGCTGTGCCACTCATCCTGGATCAAGATGATCAGGACCATCCACCCGTGGGGGACGAAGGGCTTGGCAATGGGGCTAGTGATGTGGAGGATGTGGTTCCGCAAGAGGACATCCGGAGTCGGCTCATACGCGACTTCTTTGCTTAGTGGTGAGTACCAGTGTCTTTGTGTGCACGCATTGGTCCCCGTGTGGCATGTGTTGCGATGTGTGTGTCCATCTGCATGTATGCCGTGTGAGTCAGAGGTGTGTGTGGATGTGTCACTGGAGTGATGGTGCCAGTGATGAGTGTATTTCCCCAGTCATAATTGTGACCTAGCATGTTGTCATCCTTACATGTATCGAGTACATGCACATGCAAGTGGCTGTGCTTTTTGTGGCTGACTTCTTGTGTGTCTCTCATCCCCAGGTACTTGCGCATGCCGTCTGCTGGTTGCATTGTTGTGGCACTGCTATTCCTCATGGACACGTCATCGTGTGCTGATTCAGCGTTACACGCACGGGCAAGTTTGGAAGTCTCCTTAGGGTAAGGGATGCATCAGGGGTGTATTGGGTGTGGCTGTTGTTTCCGATGTGTGCACACTGCCCCTGTCGATGTTTGGTTCCTCTGCAGACATGTCGCATCACCATGGTACACATGACATGTAGCTGGGTACACCTGAATAGATGGTCAGACTTGTTGACAGTCATCTGTGATGGGATAGTGGATTGTGATGATGGCATCAATGTGTGTAACACTGCCCTCGGACACATACAGTTTGCATTGGCTTGACATGGTGTGGGACTTCCACATCAGAGGATCAATGGTGTATGGCAGCCTCTCCGTGAGCAGCAGGGGGTGTTTAGCTGTTAGCCGACACTTGTGTGCCAGTTCCATGGCTATCACGCATTTGTGCAGCAGAAGGGGGGTTCCAGTGTTGGACCCACATGTTACTCCACATGACCTGTTTATGTGTACTCCGAGTTGCCTCTGCATTCCCGAATACATGAATAATAAAGGTGTCCCTATGCCTCCAAGGTGCCTATTCTCAGTCAATGCTGGTGTGTTGCCACGGTGCATACAGCATGTCTGGCATGGTTTTCCGTGATAGTGGCTATGTGTCTATGTGTCGAGTAGCAAGATGCAAGCTGTTTGTGTGGGATTAGACTCTGTATTGTGCATGATGTCCATGACTGTGTGGGTATTGTGACATGTGCCATCCCCATGCATCCAACGTTGGCCAGGCCACCATTCTCTGCATACACCTGACTCAAGCTTGCAGGACATGGTTCTGCCACCTGTCCACACATACCTGGGTGCCCCCCAGGACACTCCACATGATCCCTGACCTCTGCGCATGGCTGTCGCTGTACTCAATATGTCTTTCGGCACGGTTGTGCGGCCACCCCCTCAGCTGGTTGGGCCCATCACGGTTGTGTATGGTGCTCCATGTGTGTCTTGCCTAATACATTGTGACCCATGTGTGTCCTGTGCCAGACTCAGGCCCCAGGGTGTGGATGGTTGGAGTCATATGAGAACTCAGGCATGGTTAGACTTAACAAGACACATGTAAGGTAATAATGCAAAATGTAGGCATCATCTCTTTATCGTGTAACTTTTTATTTTTGTTGGGGTACGTGGGGGGGGGTATGACATGAGGGGCTTTCCGGGTGTGTGGAATCCAAAGTTCACTAGGGGAGTTGGTGTCCTTGCCATTGGTAATCCTCAGAGTCCATGCCACAGTCTTTGTCAACATTGGTCAGACAGTGACCAGCAAGTCCATGTGGCAGAGAATGTCTTTTGCTGATGTGCTGCTGTTGGTCCAGTGGGCCAGGTGCCAGGCCAGGTGTCCTGGGAGATGGTGCTGTTGCGCCGACCCTCACGGTCTTTTCCATGGACGACCCGCCCTCCTGCGGGAACCCTCAGAAGCAGGCCGTGACGATGTTTGGGATGCGCCGTCGGATGTCTCCTCCTTCTCCTGATCCCTCCCTGTGGGTGGTGATGTTCCACGCCTGGCGGCACAGGGAGGGTTGCCCATGTTGTCGGCTATCCGACGGAGTGTACTGTGAATTCCCGTGAACACCGTCACGAGCTCAGCCTGTCTGTCCTCCATCCACCCTTGGTGTCGCAGTAGACAGGCATGTTGCTCCGCATGTTGCTGGGCCTGCTGGGTCTTGATCTCCTCGAGGATGGACACAACCTGGGCCATGCCCGTGGTGTCCTGCCGGTATGTGTCCAGGATGTTTCTGACATGGGAATATACCGGTTCCGCAGCCAACTGGTCAGGCTCGCGCCTCCGCCGTCCTCCACTCCCACCACCCCTGCCCACTTGCACCTGGCCTGCCCTTGTGGGCACATCGGGTCTCCGGGACCCCTGAGGGGTGGCATTAGCGTTGTCGCCTGCCTCCTCCTGGGTGCCCGGTACACCGTGTCCCTCCTGGTGAGCCTGGCTGCATTGTGGTGGTGGGGCAGGGATCCTGGGTGTCTCCTGGGATGTGGCAGGAGTGGGGGTGGTGGTTGGCCTAGTTGTACCTGACGCAGGTGCTGCAGGTGGTTGGACACCAGAGGGGCCAGGTTGGTCGGGGTCGTCCACAGAGTGGTGAGAGTCGTTGCTGCCGGTGGGATCGGCATCCCGCAGAGCCGGGTCCTGTGAGTCTTCCCCCCCAGTGTTGGGGGGTGATCCACGACGTTGACCTGTGTGTGAGAGAGACAATGTTATTTATGTTCCATGCAACATCCATGTTTCATTCGTTTCAAAGTTGGCACATTTCCTCTGGGAATTTGGATATGTCTTGCATTCCACTCACAGTGCACTTGTGCATGGGTATGTCCCTTGGCCACAGCTTTTGAGACTTTACCTATGTGTGGCACAGTCTTACTTGCTTTGTCAATTGTGACTGCAGTCAGCAGTGGAGTGAGCAGGTGTGGCGAGCCATGCATTGGCGCCTTCCGTGTTGCACTGTACGTGGGCACATGGAGTTGTTCCACACACTTATATAATGCAGGTAGCTGGCGTTGTGCTCGTGCACAGGTTGAGACATGGCCCTGTGTTTTGCCATGGAGAAGAGAGGGGGATTGAGGCACTGGCCACCCTTGTCTACATGCACGCTGTCCACCTGCTGACGAGCATACATTCCCACACCCCACAAGGCAGAATTGGTCTCCCTGTGTGTCCCTTTCTCACTCCCTCTCTGTCCCCCTCTCCCTCCCTCCCTGTGTCAGCCTCCTCCCTCTGTCCGTCTCCCTGTGTCTCCCTCCCTCTCTCTCCCCCTCTCCCTCCCTCTGTGTGTCACCCTCTGTCACCTCAGCCCAGCTTCTTAGGCACACACTTTTAGCAGATCTTTGAATGGCCCTTGGCTTGTTGATGTGAGTTTGTTTCTGATCTCCAGGCACCCATTGGGTGTAGTGTCTGTGTCTGCGCTGCTGCTGTGGTGGTGTGTGCTGCCACTCTTTCACAGTGTTGGCTGTTCATTAGTTGCTGTCATGTGCAAAAACGTGCCTTCACCCCCATGTCTTAATGCAAGGCGTCCGCCATTTGCTGGCAAGTCTTTCCTGTGTGGGGACACACTGTTTGTCTGGCTGTGACCTAGGCCATATGGGCAGAGGGCATTGTTGTCTGCTTCTGAGTTGCACTATGTGATTTTTGGGGCCCACACTCCCGCCATCCGGCTTACCGTGTCTTGTGTTGGTGTTTTCTGTGGCCAGTGACTTGGCATTGTCCAGCTGGGTGCATGGGGCATGGTGGCGCTAGTGGCATGTGCGTGTTCATGGAGTGTGGTTGAGTCATGCGATAGCTTGGGGTGGTTGCGTGACTGATTGTGAGTTTGGTTGTGGATGACGTTCCCTCCATGTGAGGTGAGTTGTTTGTGTACTCACCCGGGTCTCGGAGTCCTTCTAATCCGTCCACTGCCACCACCGGCAGTATGGCCATCACCCTCTCCTCCCAGGGATGGTATTGTACGGGTCTGCGGGGCGGCCCTCCTCCAGTGATGTTGGCCTGGTTGTGGTCGTCGGTCATTTTGGCTCGGACCCTCCTCCGCAGATCGTACCACCTGGCTTGGCATTCATGCCTGGTCCTTCTGGTGGACGCAACAGCATTCACAGCATCGACAATCCTCTGCCACATGGCTGTTTTTTCGGAAATGCTGGTCTGTCTGACCAATGTTCCAAAGAGGTGTGGCTCGACTCTGAGGATTTCGTCGACAAGGACCTCCAACTCTTGGCTAGTGAACTTTGGATTCTTGTTAGTGGGCATGGTGAGGGGTGTGGGTGTGGATGGTTGTGGGGGGTGTGGGTGTGGATGGTTGTGGGTGTGTGGGTGTGGTTGTGCAGGTGTGTGTGTGAATGTGATGAGGGGGTGTTTGTGAAGGTGTGTGTGTGAAGGTGTGCAAGTGTAAGGTGTAGTAAAGGTTCAAGTATGGTGCTGTAGGTTGTCTGTGGGGTCTGGCAGCAGTGAGTCTGTTGCAAAGGCTCGTGGTTTGTGTCTGTGGGCCCTTTTTATTGGTCCATTGGTGGGTGTGGCTGTGTTTGAACTTTGGGTGGGTGTGTTATAAGGAGTGGTTGTGTTTTGGGCCTCTGTTTGGGATTTTGGCAGTTGCAGGTCAGTGAATGTGTTGTATTTGTGCTTGTTGGCCATGTTTTGTGGCTTTGAGCCATTCGAATAGTGTATTCTTGTGTTGTTGTGCTTTGTCCTGGTTGTGTACGCGCGTTTTTAGCGTGTGTACGGTGTGTACTTCGGCAATTTTGTTGTACAGTGCTGTCCTTGTGTCTGGCTTGGTACGACTCGTACATGCGCGATGTTGGGTGAAGGTGCTGGTGTTGGGGCCTGGGGTGCGCTCCGTACTTAGAATGTTGGGGTGGGGGTACGCTCCATACGTACGCAGGTGAGGGTACGGGTCGTACATACACGGTTGGGGTGGGGGTACGGTCCGTACATACACGGTTGGGGTGGGGGTACGCTCCATACATACGCGGGTGAGGGTACGGGTCGTACATACACGTTTGGGGTGGGGTACGGGTCGTACATACACGGTTGGGGTGGGGGTACGGGTCGTACATACACGGTTGGGGTGGGGGTACGCTCCATACTTACGCGGGTGAGGGTACGGGTCGTACATACACTGTTGGGGTGGGGGTACGCTCCATGCATACGGGGTGGGGGTACGGTCCGTACGTACACTGTTGGCATGGGGGGTACGCTCCATACGTACGCGGTGAGGGTACGGGTCGTA
The DNA here is from genome assembly GCF_964204655.1 of Triturus cristatus. Classification (NCBI taxonomy): domain Eukaryota; kingdom Metazoa; phylum Chordata; class Amphibia; order Caudata; family Salamandridae; genus Triturus; species Triturus cristatus. The sequence continues at coordinate 718,646,416 of NC_140579.1, forward strand.
CTTACACTGTTGGGGTGGGGGGTACGCTCCATACATACGCGGGTGAGGGTACGGGTCGTACATACACGGTTGAGGTGGGGGTACGGATCGTACATACACGGTTGGGGTGGGGGTACGCTCCATGCATACGCGGGTGAGGGTACGGCTCGTACATACATGGTTGGGGTGGGGGTATGCTCCATACATACGTGGGTGAGGGTACGGGTCGTACATACACGGTTGGGGTGGGGGTACGCTCCATGCATACGGGGTGGGGGTATGGTCCGTACGTACACTGTTGGCATGGGGGGTACGCTCCATACATACGTGGGTGAGGGTACGGGTCGTACTTACACTGTTGGGGTGGGGGGTACGCTCCATACATACGCGGGTGAGGGTACGGGTCATACATACACGGTTGGGGTGGGGGTACGGGTCGTACATACACGTTTGGGGTGGGGGTACGCTCCATGCATACGCGGGTGAGGGTACAGCTCGTACATACATGGTTGGGGTGGGGGTACGCTCCATACATACGTGGGTGAGGGTACGGGTCGTACATACACGGTTGGGGTGGGGGTACGCTCCATACATACGCGGGTGAGGGTACGGGTCATACATACACGGTTGGGGTGGGGGTACGGGTCGTACATACACGGTTGGGGTGGGAGTACGCTCCATGCATACGCGGGTGAGGGTACGGTTCGTACATACATGGTTGAGGTGGGGGTACGCTCCATACATACGCGGGTGAGGGTACGGGTCGTACATACATGGTTGGGGTGGGGGTACGGGTCGTACATACACGGTTGGGGTGGGGGTACGCTCCATGCATACGCAGGTGAGGGTACGGGTCGTACATACACGGTTGGGGTGGGGGTACGCTCCATGTGTACGCGGGTGTGGGTACGCTCCATGCATACACGGGTGGGGGTACGGTCCGTACCTACACGGTTGCGGTGGGGGTACGCTCCATACATACGCGGGTGAGGGTACGGGCCGTACATACACTGTTGGGGTGGGGGTACGCTCCATACGTATGCGGGTGAGGGTACGGGTCGTACATACACGGTTGGGGTGGGGGTACGCTCCATACATACGCGGGTGGGGATACGGGCCGTACGTACGGGGGTGTACATACATGGGTGGGGGTACGTCTCGTACATACACGGGTGTACATACACGGGTGTACATTCATGGGTGGGGGTACGTCTCGTACATACACGGGTGTACATACACGGGTGGGAATTCGACTCGTACATAGGAGGGCTGGGGGGAGTGTTGGGCGCGTATGCGGGCACATGTCTCCATGGTTGCTATGGGAGTTCGGTGCGGACGGTGTTTTTTCCATCCGGTTGTAACATCGGATGCACGGGATGGATCGTACTAGCGCGGTCGGACTTCACTTTTCACATTTGTACGGTAAATCGTCCGAGGATGTGTCGGACACATTTTCCGACCCGAGGACGTTTGGGGAATAATTCCCAATGCGATTCGTATGGTCTTTTTCCCATGCGAATCGTACTTGGCAGTTTGTACGGCACTTGTACGATTCGTACGGTAAAAAGACCGGATACGAGTCGTACGGGGAATTTTTTTACAGGATCGTAATCGGCACCTAGGTGGACACTGATTAACAAATCCAGCCCCCACCACCCACTGACCTTCCTGCCCCTTGCTGCCACCACCTCTGACACGCCTTATCAACTACATCACTGCCCAAGACCTCGTCCTCCTCCAGGCGCTCCTTCTCATAGACAAAGTCCATACAACCCACCAATTCATCTGCCCTTGGCGTAATCAGCGTGTGGTGGTACCTCCACCAGATATTGCACATTATACACCACCTCGGGTCTACCCGCCCCCAAGTCACCTCCACTTGCCATTGTACATGCAGACCTTGCAGCAACTTTCAAGCCACTCTTGCATCCTCAGATGTACCCTCCAACCACTGATCGTCACATCCTACTTTTCTGATATACTAATCCTCTTGGGAAGACCCTTCCACTACCACAAATCTCTCATCTGACATCGCTACACTCAGTGCCTAAAACAGAGATCACCCTTTCCACTCCTGCTTGCTTCTGAATCACTATAAACCAAAGGAGGGACAAAGAGCAGATATAATTGGTCCAGCATCAGAGCTCCTAAATGGACATCTAGCACAAAAAGAAGGTGCAGTTCCTCATTGGGGGTGGGAGGGATGTGAAGGATGTCAGAAGGAACTGGCTGGTAGATAAGTGGGATTCTGGGGGGAAGCGAGTGATCATATCTGAATCCCCTCAAACACCCAGAAGGGTCTCATGCTTCAGCATTGGTCTGCCCCGTGGTGGGCCGATCCAGCAATGCCTGACAGGCCCCTCAGTGGGGGCTCTTTAGCATCGATCTTTTGTTCTTAGCCATATTGATGAATTCAAGTGAGGGGCTGTAAGTGTTTGGTGGTGTGTAGGCGACTAAGTCTAAAAAATTGCATCAATGCTTGGTACACCTTGGTTTAGGCTCTCATGAGGAGTTGGAGATAGAAGGCTAAACTTTGGATCAAAATTAGGGCGGTCCCAAAAGTCTCATGGTGGGAGTGAGCAAAAGAAATAGTTTGCTATTCCCTCAACTAGAAAGATGTGGAACGGTCTAAGAAAAAAAAAGTAAAGAGTCTACTAAAGTTCCACAAAAAACCTGTTCGGGAGGGTGGGACCAGAGGCACGTCACAATCCCAGGGTGGGTACCATAGTAAGAACGGGGATTTCAAAAAGGCTGATGTTTCAATTCTAAAGGCCAATGGACACCTAACTTGGGGCTGTTCATGTTCCACAAAGGCTTCCACTAGTGCACCCCCAATTATCACTGAGGGATTCAGATGGGATTCTTGGTGTGCACTGACCAGGTCAGAGAGCACACTGAAGCTACCTTAATCACAGAGGGCAGGGTTGAGGCAATTGCCCTGGCTGTCTCGCCCAGTAACATGGGGAAATGTAGACAACATCCACATGTCAATGGGGCTAGAGTAGAAGCCTAGAGGGATATAGGTAAAAGGGTCACCAAGGCGACTAAAAGAACTGCTATCCCCAGAGCAGTATTTGGCTGGACAAACTTAACCAGTCACCAATGCTGATAACTATACTAAAGTTCATGTCATGGCTATGGTGTCCTTAATGTGGGGAGGGGTTACTGGCCATAAAAAGGTAGTTGGGTCCTCTGCCATCCCATTACAGTGTCTGCTAGGGAATGACCTGGAGCCCACAGACTGGGCCGAGGTAGAGCCAAGATTCCAAACAACTATGCTGGGAATACCTGAATGGGTGTGTGTAAAAACAAGGAGAACAGAGCAAACCCCAGGGCGTTGAAACGGGAGTTGTAGCCTGAAATAATGCCCCAACCGTCCAAGAGAAAAGGTAAAAATGTTTGGAAACCTAATTCAGAGCAGCCACAAGTTCAGTTCTCCTCTCCTCTCCTCTGGGAGAAGACCTGTCAGCCCTAGAGGGAACTGAGCCCTGGTTTTCCAGGCCTTCCTCTAGGGAAGAGCAGTGCCATAGACAAAGAACCCGAGACTGCACGCTGCCTAACAGTGAAAGGAATATGTCAGTAGCTCCCACAAAACCTATTGGGAGGAGGGGCGGCCCCTCAGTAATACAGATTTCTCACTCTCATTGGACCATGTAAATGTAAATTGATACTTGTATAGCGCACTACTCACCCGCAAGGGTCTCAAGGCGCTTGTACGAATACCGCTGTGGAACCCATCCTGGCTTTCCCTGTGAGGCATCCACTCCTGGGCACCCCCAAGGTGGAGGCCAGGCATCCTTAGCGTTGTGGGGGCCGTTGTGGAGATTAAGCAAGCTATTGCCCAGAGTTGCAGAGTGGGACTCCATGATTGGAATGGCACCGAGGCGAGAATTATCAGGTCCGTGGAATTTTTGAGCCCAAGACCCACCGAGGCGGGGAATTGAACCCTGGTCCCGGGCTAGACTGCTGCATCAGGGTCTGCCGCTCTAATCATTGAACCACACTTCTCCAATGACCATGAAATCCCCTTAGCTGGGCATCTTGGCCAGGCAAAGACTTGGAATAGGAAAGTTGCCCACTTATACTGCCCAAACATGCCCCAGAAAGTGAAGGAGTTTTGCAACACCTGTCTTACCCGTCAAGCCAGTGGCAAAACAGGTACCCACCCAAAGAACCCCTTAATTCCACTTCCAGTGGTTGGGGTTCCCTTTGAAAAGGTAAATCATCAACAAACAGATTTATACTGTTGCTGGTGGATAATACCACCAGGTATCCTGAAGCAATTCCTTTTGGGACAGTTACTGCTCCTGCTGGTGACAGGTCCCTAATCAGTATCTTTACTGGAGTGGGCTTTCCTAAGGAGGTGGTGTCAGACAGAGGTAGTAACTAATCTGGCCACATAAAACCCATGTGGGCTGAGACTGGGTTGACATAAGTTTACAACCCCATGTCACCCACAAACCAATGGTCTAGTTGAACGATTCAACAAGACCATGAAAGGTATGATCATGGGGGTGGGGGGGGAGGGTTTGCCTGGTCTCAAGATGGCCGCTTTCTAGGTGTGCTCCGTATGCCATTGTAACTATCAGGCAGAAATCCGGCAACATCCAAGCAACAAATTACATGCTCGCTGTCGCTCTGTAAAGCACTTGAGGTTAATTGCCCATCGGCGTGCTGATCGTGTCTGTCCGAGTTGCTGGTGTACGGGGCAGCGCTGCGGCCTCCAAGGGCCTAGTGAAGACGAGTGCTGCAGTCTATTACCGGCTGAGACGTGGCAGCGCGGATACCAGTAGTCTCAGGGCCTGTGGCCTGTACTGACCTCCGCTGGTGAGCGGAGCACATACCTTGCTCTGATGGCATCCTTGGGGCTGGCGGCGTCTGGCTCGTTGCTGGCCGGTCTGGGCACGGACAAGCTGCTTGTGCGGCGAGGTGTGGCTTGCTTGTGCATGGCTGCCCTGTAGCCCAAAACCGCAACCTTGTGCCCGCGTTGGACGTGAGCGATCTTTGTGCCCAACCGGTGGACGGCGGGTGGTGCTGGGTCCTGGTTGTCAGCGGCTGGGCAATATCCACGAGGGTGTGACGTTGTCCAGATCGAGCGCGCTCCTGCTGGCAGACAAGGAGTGCACTGCGAGTAGCCAGCGGACGGCCCCCAGCCGCCTCTCTGACAGCAATTGCAGCGATAACAACTTGGACCCTGTTATACTGCTTCCGGATTGCTGATGAGGCCTGGTGAGACTGCTAGGGATCGGTGAGTGGGGACTTAAATTGCTGGCCGGCGGATGAGGGACATGTTTAGACGTTATCGCTGCACACAGAGGGCCTTTTTACCCTGTCCTGTCTGGCATCAGAAGATAGACTGGGGAGTTCCCATGCCCACTATCAACTGCTGTGATCTACCAACGACTCCGGGGTTGGTCTTTCCCCCTATGGTTTTCTCCTGTTTGTATCCCTGCTGTGCTACCCGTGTAGGCTTTTATTAAGCAGAGGACTCTTGCCTGGACCTGAAGATTGAGCTGATTGATTTGTGGACCCTTGCTGACGTGGGCAGAGTACTACGAGACTGGGAGCCTTGTGGCGGCTGCGGTGGGGCTTGGACATTTAAAGACTATTGGCAAGATGGACAAATCACAGTCCAAGCTGCAGTTTGAGCAGCGCAAGTAAAGACAGAGGGATATAGGTGCTGACAAGTCTCCCGATGTGCAGAGCGGTAACACCAAGGAGTCTGAAGGTGATATCTGTCAAATTGTGAGGGCAAGGCAGAAAAGCTTGTCTACGATAAATGGCAAAAGTGACTCTCTGGCCTACAGGATGGACCGCATGTCTGGGCATAGTGAGCACCTAAATATGGTGGAGAGACTGGTGTTCGAAGCTGAAGACGCTGAGATGGAAACAATTAATGCCCAGAAACAGATGGGGAAGCTCATTACAGTCCTGCAGGACAAGGGAGAGGATTTGGAGGCTAGATCAAGGAGATGTAATATCCGCATCACAGGCCTTCCTGAATCTCCAGCAATGGGCAATATGGAGGCGTTAGTTGAGCAGCTCTTGGTGACACTCCTGGGTCGCAACACATTTTCAGCCATATTTGTCGTCGAGTGTGCCCAAGGCTCCCTGGGTCCTAGGAAACCACCTGGTGCTCTCCCCACATGCTGTTATTGCTAAATTAGTGAACTAAAGGGACAGGGATGCTGCGTTGAGGCAAGCTAGAGAGAGACTTGATATACAATTTGAGGGTTCCTCGATCTTGCTTTTCCCGGACTTCACCATGAGGGTGCATGAGGAAAGGCAACAGTTTGCTCCCTTGAAGAGTTGCCTATGGGAGCATAATTGAGGGTCATCGTGGATGGCGGATCAAAGATTTTCACTGACCCAAAGTCACTGCAGAAGGCCAACAAGGAGTACATCAAGACTGATTGGCGGAGAAGAGACACTGAGGAGTTGGCCGGGGCGTTTGGGTTGATCTGGAGGGGCAAGTATAACACGGTTGTCCTCTGGTTTTCTTACATTTCTCTGAACAGGTATGTAACATATGGACTGTTGTTTGAAGTGCACTAGAGGTGATTCATGGATGTCTCCTGCCCAGAGTTTGAGGGGATAACTTCATATGCTTGTTAGGGGATGCGGTCTGCGTTGATTTAGATCATCATTGAGACTTTATATCTGCCGCAGCTTGCGGATGGTCCTCTCTGGCCTGGCAGGAAGGCCTCTGAGTTGGCGGCAGTGAGACTACCTCAAGGGATTAGGGGATTCAGTTAACTGTTGCTCGATGGATGTATAAACAGTGTTCAAATGGCCACGTCTTATTTCTGACTTTGTGGATTTCCAAGCGGTGAGCTGGTAACAGTGTGCATACAGTACTTACATAATTCTGGAGCAATGCACTATTATATGAGAGAGGGGCGGAGACGCATGGATCCTATAGATAGTTCAGATCCAGTTAATGTAGCTTGAAATGACGCAGAGCCAGGGCAATAGAGCTCGCTTCCTCACATGGAACATTTGGGGCCTTAATGATTTTAGAAAGACGCGAAAGGTGATAGCTCATCTTACTAGGCACGAGATTGATATCACCTTATTACAGGAGACCCATTTGCCCATAGATAGTAAAATGCTTACACTTAGGCGTTTACATGGTCCCTTTCATACGGCGGGGTTCATTACGCATGCCATGGGGGTGCTCACCTGGGTCAACCACAGATCAGGGATACATTTGGAGGCGCTTGAGGCAGACCCAAGGGGGCAGGTTTGTGATCTCTAACTGTCTAGGGCAGGGAGCTGACCTACTTATAGTTAAGATCAATGGACCTAACTACGATAATCAGCAATTCTATCACAACTTGTTTGGGGGGTCTGGAAGGGGAGTCCTCTCTACCGCAAATATGGGGTGGGTGATCTCAACTGCATGCTGCACCCGGCATTGGACCGATCCTGGGGACCTGCTCGTTGCCCTTCGGCTGCAGATAGTGATTACTGATGTGGGTTGAATATGCTGGATCAATCAATCAATCATGGTATTTGTAAAGCGCGCTACTTACTTGTGAGGGTCTCAAGGCGCGGAGGGGGGGGGCGGAAGTAGTGCTACTGCTCGAAGAGCCAGGTCTTGAGGAGTCTTCTGAAGGCGAGTAAGTCTTCGTCTGCCGTAGCTGGGTGGGTAGGGTGTTCCAGGTCTTGGCGGCGAGGTAGGAGAAGAATCTGCCGCCGGAGGTTGTTCGTTGGATGCGGGGGACGGCGGCGAGTGCGAGGCTGGTGGAGCGGAGCTGGCGGGTGGGGGTGTGGAAGCTGAGTCTGCTGTTCAGGTAGGCTGGTCCGGTGTCGTGGAGTGCTTTGTGTGCGTGGGTGAGGAGTTTGAAGGTGATCCTCTTGTCGACGGGGAGCCAGTGTAGGGGGACGTTGACGATTAGTTGGGCGGAAGCATTTTGGATGTCTGGCAGACATTCTCACCAGCTGCCGGGGGCCTTATCCACTACTCAGCCCTGCATGACCTCCATACCAGAATGGATTATTGGTTGGTCGCTAGACCTTTGTATCCTCAGATTTGCACCTGGTTGACTCACCCCCACTCCTTTTCAGATCACTCTTCAATAATGCTGGACATAGAGAGACCTCAGAAGAGGCCTGCTCCCTTCACATGGCGGTTTCCGCCATACTCGTTGTTAGACAGTGTCTTCAAATCCGAGATGGCTGCGGACATAGAGCTTCTTTGAAACAAATATTGGCTCCGTTCGCCAGTTTTCTACAGTATGGGAGACTTTAAAAGTCTATATACAGGGGATAGCCATGCCAAAGCATTCTGGGGTCCTCTGTTCTCTTAGAGGGAGACTGGCCGTGAGAAAGTGCCCTCTTTCTGCATGGTTGTCCCCACTTTTTCTGAATAGATGATGTGCTTTGACTGAGTGTGCCCTGGGCTCCTGCTAATCAGGTACCCAGGGACTATGTTCTTTCCCTAAAACTGCATTGAAGCATAAACCCAATTGGCATCTCTTGCCAAAGGTTAGCCCCTGATAAATGGTACCACAGGTGCCCAGGGCACTGTGACCAGAGAAGGCCTCTAAAGGCTGCAGCACTTATTGTGCCACCCTTAGAGGTCCTGTACCATTTCACTCACACACTGCCTTTGCAGGCTGTGGGTTTTGGTGCAGAACAAAGTGAAGAGTCGACATGACACACTTCTCTTTGTGCCATGCCTGCAACCCACTGCCCTGGCATAGGTCAGTCTCCCCTCTAGCTGGGTGGACTATACCATTGGTGAGGATACAGGTGCATGTGCCATGTACCCCTACAGTGTCCAAGTCCATTCTTAGACATTGTAAGTGCAGTGCTGCCATTAAGAGTATATGGTGCTGGGAGTTTGTCATTATGAACTCCAAAACGCCATAATAGCCTCACTGTAAACTGAAAGGTTTGGTATCAAACTTCTCAGCACATTACGCACACACTGATGCCAGTGTGGGACTGAATGAAAAATGCACACAGAGGGCATCTTAAAGATGTCCACTAAAAACTAACCTACCACTAGTGTCCAGGCTGAGTGTCTGCTTTCAGCTGCCACCACCAGACATGTTTCTGGACCCCTGGGGCGAGAGCTTACTTCTCTCTGGGGCCTGAAACAATGCACATCCTGGGACGAGGTGCAAAGCCTTCTACCCCAGGATTGGCAGGGTTCACGAAGAGGAAGCGTCAAAGGCTTGCCGCCTTTGTAAGCTTCCCTAGGCCAATTGCTTCTCTCAGCAACTGGCCCCCACTGGTTTTGACCCCCACTTTGGGCGGGAAAACCGGCAGGAACAACAAGTGAGGAGAGAGGTGTGCCCACCTCTGCCAACTTCACCCCTCAGGTGGGGGAAGCGAGGTGAAGCACAAATCTCAGTCCCCGCCATCTTGCAGATGGGGGACCCAGCTAACCAGGGATAGGCCTATGCCCCCTCCCACTGTAGGGTAGCATAATAGGGGGTGTACCCACCCCAGGGAAGGGAGCCATTGGTCCCAACCTTTTTACCAAACTGTAACGCCCCTGAATCTAGTATTTAGGGGCACTCCTGAACCTTGCTTCCTCAGACAAGATGAAACTACAAGAAGAAGAAGGACTGAACAGCCTTGCAGAACCTCACAAGAGGAAGACGCCCACTGACTTGGCCCCAGCCCTACTGGCCTGTCTCCCCCTCGAACCTGCTCCTGCAAAATCCAGTTGTGTCCTGCAGCCAGCAACCTTGAAAACCCCGGAGGACCTACCTACCTTCAACCCCAAAGACTTTGTCTCCCCTGAACTCCGGATTTGTTAACCTGCAATCTCTGGCCTCGGCCAAAAATTGTGAATTCGCACAAGTTTGCACCCGCCGTCCACGGCCGGAGCTCGAGTGGGCAAACAGCACGAGGTGGTCCCCCTGGTGATCCTGACCCGAGATCCAGTGATGCCCGACCTGCCTCAAGCCTCCAGCCGACGCCTGCAACCTAAATCTAAAAGGACCCCTCAACCGCGACCAGGAACTGGTAAGATGATCCAACCCCAAAAGGGACCCCAAAAGGCATCCCTGCAACCGACGCCGCGTGGCCTTGGGTGGCCCAACCAACGGTGCCTACCCAACCCCCAACTTACCTTTTGAAGCGGTGGTCGCACCCAGAAGACCTTCTTCCCTGCAGTGCCTTTTCAAACCAGAGGTTCCCCATAGCAAACAACAGGGTGCCTGACGTCAAAACAGCACCCGGCCACCCCAGTGCCGCTGAGGGTGCACCTTTGTTTCCCTATTTGCCCTGAGCTAAAGTTCAGGAGCTTTGCTCACACAGCCAAGTGGCCTGCTAGCCAGTAGCCACCAACCGGAGAACCCCCATCCCCCATAAGATAATATTGTGCCTCAGCACTCTTAACCCGGCCGCCCTAGTGCCGCTGAGGGTGTAACGAGAGTGAATCCTTGACCCTGGGGGAACCCTTGTTCTAACCCAGAAGCTCAACTCCAAAGACCGATTACTTACCTGGTAACCATTAACTTAATTTCTCTCCATAGGAACCTATTGACTGTTTTTCTCTGAAAAATGTTCCAAGTGTGGAGTTGATTTGTATGGAAACCTGAAAAATAACAATTGTGCAAAACTGACTGAACTTACTTTTTCTCTTGGAAATGTCCCAGTGTGATAGCTAGGCATATCACACTGAGTAGAAAAATTAATCTAAAAAGTAATCTCAAAGTAACGTAAAAGTAACTTACCTGTAATTTTAACTGCAAGATCGATACAAAGTATATGTACAGCAGTTCCCAGTATTGCATAACCATTAATTCAAACTGTAACCATTCCAAAGTACATTTGCAACGGCATTTCAAACTGTATATTTACTGCAAAGTAATTATCAACTTACCTGTGCCAGGCTTACTTGGTTCTAGGAAATAAAACAAAGAATATTTTTATGCAAAACCAATTGGTCTGAAGTTCAGTCTTTGAGTGTGTGAATACATTTGCTGACTGGGTGTGTGCAACAAATGCTTAACATTGTCCTCTGATAATGCCTTCCTGCTTGACCACACTACCACAAATAGAGAGTGAGGTGCTATCTAACTTTACCTCTGCCTACCTTTGGGGTTCCACTGGACTGTGCACATTATACCTCACTTTGGTATAGTATATACAGAGCCAGTTTCCTACTCTGGCTAGCCTTCAGAATCGTTTGGTTGATCGAGATAGAGCAAGAGGCTTTGGTGAGTTGGGATGCTCAGGTAGCGGAAGAATTAAATTCATTGGAGGAGTACCACGAAATCGCTGACATCAAGGTTAAACACATGGGGAAATACACAGTTGCCAAAACATATGGGGAGGGGAAAGGCCGGGCTCAGTGTAAGAAGCTGTGCTGAGAGATTGGTGGGAGTCGGGCTGTGTGTCTGAGTTGCGTGCAGAGAGTGGCGAGCTACTGAGAAACCCAACAGCAATAGCAGATAAGTTTGATCAGTACTGTTCCTATCTGTACCACTCTAGAGTGACTGCTGATGATGCAGCGATCAAAGAATACTTAGAACATATTTGGATGCCCTGGTTGACTGATGAGCATAGGGAGCACCTAATGAAGCCGTTAGATGCAGGTGAAGTGCTTGCTGCGCTAAATGCAATGCGTGCTGGAAGCACCCCAGGGCAAGATGGCCTTACTGTTGCTTTCTTTAAGGAGTTGCTTAATCCACACCTGATTACTCTTTTTGAGGAGATAGGTTGCGGGGGGAATGCCCCCTCAATGAGGGAAGCCTTAATAGTTACATTATTAAAGCCAGGCAAACTCCCTAATGAATGTTCATCCTTTAGGCCCCTGTCACTTTTTAATGTGGATACCAAGCTCTTCACTAAAATCTTAGCTAACCAGCTGGCCCGCTGGTTGCTTTCTTTGTTGGTCCGGATCAATCAGGGTTTGTCCCAGGGCATACCTTGACATACAATCTACCGACTGAGTTTGGAACAAAACAGCATATTAAGCCGGAAACCAAAGCTGCTGCATATTAAGCCTGAAACCAAAGCTGCTGAGGTCTTTCTCGACGCTGAGAAATCCTTTCATGCAGGTAGTGTTGAGGCAGATGGGTGTGGGAGAAGTTTCCCTGCAGTTAGTGGTGGTCCTATACAACTCCCACACAGCCAGGGTAAGAGTCGGGGATACTGTCACTGCCCCTTTCAAGATATCACGGGCACTCTTCAGGGCTGCCCCCTATCACCTTTGCTATACGCTCTGGTGACGGAGCCCTTGGCACATGCCTTAACCCCTTCAGTGCCCATGACGAGATAGTCTCGTCATGGAGCGCGGTTGCGCTGTGCCCATGACGAGACTATCTCGTCATGAACCCCGCCCGCTAATGAAACGCCCGGCACAGGGCGTGGAAAGGGCGGGGCACTCAAGGGGTTAAGGGAATATCATGGGAACAGGGTGACCCGCTTCCCAAAATGTAATCTCTGTGTCGTCCTACGCGGATGATACTCTTCTGTACATTAGGGATCTGGTGTCTAATCTGTCCCCAGTGCTGGATAAGGTGGTAAGACAGTGAGCTATCATGCCTCAAGATTAATTGGGCTAAGTCAACTATTTTCCCATTGTCCCCAGCCATGGAGCCCATTGAATTAGTCTACCCCCTAACATGGACTACTGAGCCTGTGTGCTACTTGGGAGTAAAAGTTGATACAGACTCTGAGCTGGTTCTCAGCAAGGACTATGGCAAAGCGATTGCTAAATTAGAAGAGGTGGAATGCTGGATGCGCTTGCCTTGGTCTCTATTGGGTCGCATATATCTCATGAAGATGGTGGTGCTCCCAAGGTGTTTATTCCTGTTTTTGAATGTTCCGATGGTGCTCCCTGCACACATCTTCAGGATCATTTGTTCATTATTGGTGAAGTCACCCTGGGCCGGGAAACAGGCACGTGTCAAATGGGATATTCTCACACTACCCTACTCCGGTTGGGGGGGGGGGTGGCTTGGGCCCCGGACTTAGAATTAGATTATTGTGTGGCGCAAGCTTCACATGCGTACCACAGGTTACACCAGCAAGATGGCCTCCCACATGTACAGATTGAGAGGGTTGCGGCTGCGCCCCCTCCTTTCTCATTGTTGTTGTTTCAGGCGAGCTGGTATTTTGGACTCCGTTAATTCGGGTACTCATGCATGTCAAAATTTGTTAAAAAGGCAGGCGGGCACTATCTTGTATTTCCCTTCAACCCCGCTGGAGTGATGCCATTGGCTGCTAGCATACCGTGAAAGAGAGGTGGTGCACGCACTGGTATCAATTAACATTGTTAAAATTGGGGAGCTACTTTCTGAAGGCACGGCTCGAGGATGAGCTGATATTGAGGCGGAAGGGCATGTTCACACACCGCTTGTGAAGTTTCACTTTCACAGGTTGAGGCATGCCCTTCGCAGAACACTTGGGGAGGACATGACGGAACTGCCCGAGATAGCCTCCTTTTCTTTCCTTCTGTGTACGGAATCCCCTAGTAAGATAGTCTCCAGTATTTAGAACATATCACAGGACTATCATAGGAATCACTTCACCAAGGCTAGCTGGAATGGCAAAATGATCTTGGGGAGGCTCTCCATGACATCACCTGGCCATATTGCTGTGAGGTCACGCAGAATGTCTCCTTGAATGGGATACACGGTGTCATACATTTTAAGTTCCTTAATACAGTTTATTATACGCCTGACAGGCTGCACAGATGTGCCCTCCGTGACACTGCAGAATGTGAGCGGTGTAGAGTCCGGCCAGCTGTGTCGTGCCCAATGATTGCGAACCACTGGACCAGCTCCTACTGTCAAAGACTGATCAAAAGATATGGTTTAATGTACTACACAATCTGAATTGTATAGTGAATTACTAGAATCACCCTAAACGTTTTTGGGGTCTGTATCAGCACTATATAGCTGGAAAAGAGATAGATGTGACTGAATGGGATGGCCCTGCCTGATGGTGCAGACTGAGACAAGGGTTTCACCCTGTGGGATGATTTGACAACAACCCTGTTATTCACTGCATGAGTTGTAGCCCTGTGCGTACTAGATTCTGCTCGTCATTGATCAAACATCGTGTCTATTTATGCACCTAATTGTATTGATGTATCTCCATGTAACATATTGAGTAGATGCTTTGCATTCTTTTTATTACTGCGTCGTTTGCTCAACACTGATGTACTACTAGGATTGCTTTCTGTTATCGTATTCACGAAAATGTAAAAAAGGTATGATCACAAGACTCTCTGATGAACTCAGAAGGTTACGGATGTCCTTTTGCCATGTCTGTTTTTTACCTACAGAGAAGTGCCACAGAAAGCAGTGGTATTTAGTCCCTTTGAGCTTCTGTTTGGTCATCCTGTGAGGGGACCACCATATCTAGCAAAGGCTGGGAGACACCTCTCAAAGAGGCCCACCTAGCTATTGTGGACTATGTGCTTGGCCTACGTCAGGCAGATCCCACGTCATCCTTTTTGAAGCTATCTTGGTACATAATTACCCGTGACAGCTCCATTGTTTTTACTTTGTCAAGGGGACCACTTTAGTAAAAGTCTCCTCGGCACTCCTTAGGCTATTTTCGATCGCCGAGACTCCACCCTTCTCTTACACCCCCTCACTTGAATTCATCAATACGGCTAAGATCAAAGCTAAAGAACCCCACTGAGGAGCCGGTCAGGCACTGCATCATCAGCCCAATGAGGAGCTGCTCAATGATGAAGCTGGACACCCTTCTGGGTGTTTGATGGCATTCAGATCTGATCACTTAGACCCCCCCCTGCAACCGAATCCCAGTACACCCGCCCATTCCTTCTTTCAGCCATATCACCCCCTCACCCTATATGAGGAACTCTAACCTTATTTTGTGCAACATTGCCTGTGAATTGCTTTAGCCTGCTTTCTTCTGTGGCCGCACGACAATGCATCAGTCTTTGTTTACTACCCTGGGCAAGACACCTCTGTGCCCAGGCTCGCTTTCCATGACTTTTGCCCGACCCCCACATGCGCTTCATTATGCTAGCTTTCTCTGTTTCTCTGCGGGCCATGAGTCCAAGCGGGAAGCGTCTTGCACTGTAAGTGCATTGAGTTTTGCCACTTGTCTGCGATCCTGCCACCCTCACTTCACTCAGACATCTCCCTGCTTTCAGAGGCCCTCCCTGGACCCACAAGCGGCCCACCCAACTACCTAGGCTTCATAATGTCCACTGGCTCTGCCTTAGAGTGCATGCCAATACTGCGGCGGCTAGCCGGACGAACTGACACAGAGATCGCTCCCCTGTCCAGCAGGGAATCAAGGCATCCTGCTTCTCGCAATAAGCGTAGCAACTCCTGCACTCTGTCTTCTGCCATGAAGTCTGAAGAGGTAATGTGACAGACTGTAGTCAAAAAAGTCTAATAATAATCAACAGTAAATAGCACTAAGTTCAGATGTCAATCAATAAATCTTAAAAATAGAAATGTGGATTGCATTTTCTCACACTGGAAGGGAAAACACTAGGTGAAGTGAGAGCAAGGGTCTGCCCTGCATTTCAAAAGGTAACAATCATTCGTAAGGAATCACTGGTCAAAGGAGGCCTGAGCACATCTGTCGAAGAATATAGGACTGATAAGGGAATCACAACAAGTGGGACCAATGTCACGGGTAACCTTTTAAACCACATATCACTGATGAAAACATCAAGGTGGCCTGTGTTGGGAGCTCCCAAATTTGAAGACTGTTCTTAGTGATAGATGACTTACAGTGTCATAGGATGTGGGCATTTCCAAATAGGCCACCCGTTACAGGAACATGAAAAGCAGAGAGACAAAATCTAACAGTGTATATGGAAAATGTTTAAATAGGAGGCTTGAGACGAAGACTTGGTCAAATGAAGCTGATCATCAGCATGTAAGAACTCAAGAGTTCAGCTTGTTGCAACCAGGATTGTGACCCAGAGGGTCGTCCAATCTCCCATGCTTGCTGAGGAAACATCACCCAAGAGGATCAAAAATTCTCACCTAGTGCACAACCTTCTACCTAACCCAAGACCAGTGAACTCTGTGAGGTTCAGGACAGAGCTAGGCAGTAGCAAGATCTAGAAGTCATGGTGCAAGAATCTGAGAGGCAGAATGAAAGATTAGGGTGCATCGGACCACTGTACCGATCGGACTACCTGTCTGCATGCGAGACATGACACCTGAATTAGAAAAGGGGGGACTGAAGCTTTAGGGCCATCGCGTTTTAACAATACATCAGAGACTATAGGGCTGCCATAAATGTGAGAGACAACCACTGCACAAGAGTGAGCAACAGGAACTTAGGATGTTGAAATAATAGGGCTACAGCTTTGACCCCAAGCGGCTTGCCTCCTTAGGTGAGTAACACAACCTCTGTATACCAGGAAAGGCTCATGGGGATTCAGGGCCATCGCCATTGGTACACTGCTGCTGGAGAAGACCGGTTTGTCACCCTAGGCAGTGATGTGACCAGAATTGGGACGTCGTCTTGAGTGTGTGAAAGACACCTCAGATTTGCAAGAGGAGATCTTGAACACCAGCGTGGGTCGAGACTCACACAATAAGTGCATCTGCTCAATCAACTTTGTAAACACTGACGCACTCAAAATCTTTGTCAGAAACCAAAGGAACTTACTGTCAACTCTGAAGAGCAGCATGAAGATCCAAGTCCAGAGATGGTTGCAAATAGGCGGGTATTCTTTTCCAGCACCAGCCGCTGTAGATTTGTAAGCCAGACGATGTTTCTGGGCCTGCTGCTAGGTCTCCTGGGGTGCGGGCAAGATAAAACTTTGTGGTGCACAGCCCATGGGTTGCAGCTACTTTAACTTTGGCACTGCCGGCACTAGGACACATTGTCCTTATCCAGAAAACTGTGGGACTTTAAAGCATCATTCTTTTTTTGATACCCAAGTTCTCAGATTTCGTCATTTTCCACAAAATTCTACAAGGCTACAAAAAAATGCATTAGAGATATAGACATAGTAAATACATTATCATCAACATCATTACCCATTCAGGCCATGATTTATCCACCACCCGCTCCACATCTTATAATTTCGGTGGCAAAATACGGCCTCGTAGATCGGCTTCTCATGGCTGGCACACCAGTCCACCCTACCCCTCGAATGAGGCATGGTTACAGCGACTTCCAGTTACGGGCGATATCTTGTTTGCCCAACAATGTGGCCATGCCGGTAAAGGTTCTCTACAGTCTCAGTCAACCAACTTCCTCCAAAAGGCACAACAGGGCTATCCTCGAAGGATTGTGTGATGGAAGTTCACAATGACATACAAAAAGCGTGAGGCACATCTTCTTAAATAAAGCTACCCGCCCTATAGCGCTTAAAGGCAGGAGGCCCCATTTCTACAGGTCCCTAGTCAAGGTTTTAGTAAAGGGGCTGAAAATTAAGAGTCCAGGCCAGGGCTGGGAGGTGTAGAATATACAGACATCAAACTATTTGAAGGAGTAAGCATATCGGGATCGCAGGGCACCAAGAATGTCCTCCTGTGTCTTCAACTGGTACCAACAGTGACTTGTTCATGTTTCTCTGCAGACCAGAGGCTTCACCATATAGGTGGAGGTTTCTGGGGCCGAAAGACTGCATGTAAACCAGAAGTAATAGGATGTTATACACATACAGAGGTGTGCGCTCTTCAGGATCCTCCTCTTAAAGCCATCCAGAATTTGGGAGTCGCATCTGATAAGACGTGCCAAGAGTTCAATTACTAAGCCAAGAAATGAAGACAGAGGACAGCCCTGGTTGGAGCCTCGGACTACTGGGAAGGGCGGTATAGGACTCAGTTTACCTGGACTTGGATGCAGGGGCATTGTATGGCAGGCTGATGAGCCCAAAGTAGCACAGCTTCCAAGAAGGTCTACAAAACAGTGTCAAAGGCCGTTTCAAATTAAATTCGGTAGAGGGGGCTGCTCAAACGGCACGCCTGGGGCAGGGTGAGTTGTACCCTCCGTAGGCAACAGAGGGTGCTCCTGCCCGGCATGAACCAACATTTGGTCTGGGTAGACTAGGTAACTCAGTGTCTGACAATGTAGTCACTAGGACATTCGAAAAAAAATGATGTCTGCGTTTTTGAGAGAGATAGGCATATACGAGGAGCAATGTTCTGCGGCCTGGTTGGCCTTAGAAATCACCACAATAATAGGCAGTGCCAGGTCTGGGGGTGAATGATCAATGCTCTGCCCCCTCAGTTTAGAGGGCCAGTAGGTGAGGGAGCGAACGGGTCGGGTAACTTTTAAGGAATTCCATGCTGAACTAGTCCGTGCCAGGGGTCTTTCCCAAATTGAGATCTGAAATGGCCATGTTTATCTCCTCAGTTGTGATCGTTTGGTCAAGTTTTTTGGCAAGAAAAGGCAGGGAATCGAGTGCATGGGAAATCTCCTTTAGCAGTGGGAATGCAGACTCCTGTGGGGGTACAGGGGTTGCACCATAGAAGTCTTTTTTACGCTGCAATGACATGAGCAACCTCGGGCATACTTTCATGAAGGGTTCCATGAAAATTGCGAATGGCCGGTACAGTTCTAGTCGAGGCAGCATAAGCTGCCAGCCAAAATAAGAGCTTGCTAGATTTGTATCTATGCTCGTAGACCAGCTGGGCCAACCCTCTCCCACACTCCCTCTAGGAAGATCTGTTTCAGGGTGGGCAGTCCAGCTCCTCTATCTAGAGTGGTGGACTTGCAGCTGTCGCTTAATGTCGCCGAGGTGCAGCCACAGGTCCACCACTCCAAGGAGAGGATATGGGCTCCTAAATCCATTACCTGTACCAGTTGGCGTGTATTCTTTCCCCCTACATATCCCTTGGTCAGACCCCCTCAGGGTGGGTTTACTGGACGCCCATAGGGGTTCCAGCAGAGGGCACAGTATTACAGCTGAGATTAAAGAAGATCTTTAGTGCTCTATAAAGTCAATACAGTCTTGGTCTACTAGATGCCAGGTGTTGATGCGCTACATAGGTCATAAGGTGCACAAAAGGGTTTCCATTTTAAAGAGGAGGGATGTGTGTTCTGAGATGCCTCAGGTCAGGATCTTTTTGCATTGTAATACAAGGAAGGTCACTGGCTGGGAGCCAAATCAGACGGATTAAATCAATCATGATTTGTAGAACACAGATGCTTCACCTCTGAGGGTCTCAAGGTCTTTGACCCAGTTTATGAGCTGCTGACACGCAAGTGTACAGCCCTTGTGAGGGGTTACAAAATCTCCAAGCATCGCATAGGCCAATTGAGTTGGCCTACAATGTAAGTTGTTCTGAGCGCGCCATTCGGCCTGGGCGAAGGGACTCGGAAATATCAAGACTGGGGTCTGGGACGGCATTAAAAATAACCCACACCCCCAATCAGATAGCCCAGGGGGTTGGGAGGCACCACAAGGTCCTGGAGAGCCTGTAGTGTCCAGTGCAACCTCTGTTGGAGAACGTAGGCCGATATGAAGTACTGGTGTCTAGTCTCTAGAGGGCCCTCCATCCCCATGTACCTCCCCTGCGGGTCAATGTATGAGGAGGACACCGCAACTAGGAAGGACATATGCAGCAGGATCACGACCCCTCGTGAACCTCTTAAGAAGCCAACATGAAAAACTAAGTCATAGCCAAACATGATGCGAAGGGACAGTGGGAACCTAAAATATGCGTTTCTTAAAGCAGGACCACATCGTTGCTAAACCGCTTTATACAGCAAAGTACTGCCTAAACTGAGGACATGGTTTACATTCCAGGAAATTACCGTAGCCATTTGGGGGCTGTACTGGAAAGTGGTGAACTGGCCCCTCTCCTCATGAGAGGCCTCCTGGTCCAAAGGGGGATAGACTTAGTGGAGCCGTAGAGCATTTGGTATGCGAGTGCCCGCAGTGCACGAAATTTGTTGTAAATGCCTGCAAAAGAAAGCCAGAATAAAAGGAAAACAGAGCAATAACCCATTTTTCCCAACAGCCCCACCTCCATCACATACTTACAACTATAAAGTATCTGTCGCCCAACATTTCACCATAAAGAAACTAGTAGGGTGGGTCAGGATCCATCGGAGGCCCCTGTTGCTCAATTGAAGGATCACACTGGCCGACAACAATTTCTAATTCATACAATAAAACAAAAGAACACAGGAAAACACTCCCTCCACCCCACATCCAAAACATTTTTATGCAATATAGCAATAGAATAGTTCACAGCATCTGCAGCAATGGTTGGCTATCTGTGAGAAGTTGGCAACAGTAGAAGGAAGTTGTTCCGACCACTGCAGACAGGCTCAGCTCATGCCAGAGCACCATCTCACATGGAACCAAGCACTCTGCCTTCAGGATTGTTAAGGCCTGCCATAGGAGTGACTTATAGGTTACCAGGTGTCCCATTTAAGGTTAGGTATAGGTATACTACACCTAAGTAAGAGGTGATTACACCAACTTACCCCAGCTGAGTGATCAGCCAGTTGTGTCAGATTGTTAGACCAAGCCTGGGGTGGCATAATACATGCTTCAGCCCCTGGCAGGCCTTGGGTACACCAATGCCCTGGGTACCTAGTGTACACTGGTACAGGGGCTGACAGGGTGATCCACTTCCAATTGGTTATGCACCTAGGGTGCATAGTGTTAATTTAGTAGAGAGAACAGCAGGCTGGGGGTCTGATTGGCAGGCCCACAGCCTCAATATGTCAAAAACCAGTGAAGCAAAAAGCAAAAATTTGGGGTGACCATAGGATAGCAGACCCTACTCTCCTACACAACCCCCCCCCCCCAAACGCTGGGACATTAAACTAGCCTTGACCAGTCTCGTCTTCATGTCCTAAGTGGAAGTACCTGGAGAGACCATCTGCATTCCCATGGTCAGTACCTGGCCGGTGCTCCACTGTAAAGTCCATACCCTGTAGGTAAATGGACCACCTAAGCAGTTTGGGGTTTTCACCCTTCATCTGATTTAGCCACAAGAGGGGCTTATGGTCGGTCTGAATCTTGAAGTGAGTACCAAATAAGTATGGCCTCAGCTTCTTCAGGGCCCACACCACAGCAAAGGCCTCCCTCTCAATAGCTGACCAATTCTTCTCTCTGGGGGTCAACCTTCTGCTAATAAAAGCAATGGGTTGGTCTTGACCATCTACATTAAGTTGTGACAGCACAGCTCCCACACCCAACTCAGAAGCATCTGTTTGGACAATAAACTCTTTGGAGTAGTCAGGACTTTTCAGGATAGGTGCAGAGCACATGGCCTCCTTCAGGTCATCAAATGCCTTTTGACAGCTTACTGTCCACTGAACCTTTTTGGGCATCTTCTTGGATGTCAGATCCTTAAGAGGAGTCAAAATGGACCCATAGTTCTTAACAAACTTCCTGTAGTACCCAGTCAAGCCCAAGAAAGCTCGAACTTGAGTCTGGGTGGTTGGAGGAGACCAGTCCTTGATGGATTGTATCTTACTCTCCAGTGGTTGAACTTGGCCTCCACCTACAAGGTGGCCCAAATATACAACCTTACTCTGCCCTATCTGGCACTTAGTAGCCTTGATAGTGAGGCCTGCCCTTTGCAGAGCCTCAAGAGCCTTCTTCAGGTGGATCAGGTGATCCTCCCAGGTGGAGCTAAAGACAGCAATGTCATCAAGATATGCTGCGCAAAAGTCATCCAACCCAGTAAGGACTTGGTTCACTAGCCTTTGGAAGGTGGCAGGTGCATTCTTCAGACCAAAGGGCATCACCACAAACTGGTAGTGCCCACCTGGGGTTGAGAATGCTGTTTTGGCCTTAGACTCCTCAGCTAATCTGATTTGCCAATAGCCAGCTGTTAAGTCAAATGTGCTCAAAAACTTAGCAGAAGCTAGTTTGTCTATGAGCTCATCTGCCCTTGGAATAGGGTGTGCATCTGTCCTGGTGACAGCATTGAGACCCCTGTAGTCCACACAGAACCTCATCTCTCTCTTGCCATCTTTGGTGTGAGGTTTGGGGACCAGAACCACCGGGCTAGCCCAGGGGCTCTCTGAGGGTTCAATGACACCTAATTCCAGCATTTTATGTACCTCAGCCTTTATACAGTCCCTGACGTGGTCAGGTTGTCTGTAAAGCTTGTTCTTTACAGGCAGACTGTCACCAGTGTCCACCACATGGGTACACCAGTCAGTTTGACTAGGTATCAAGGAAAACATATGTGAAAATGATTGTAGAACCTGTCTACATTCAGTCTGCTGATGGGCAGTGAGGTTGCCTCCAAGGGTCACTCCTTCAACTGAGCCATCTTCAGGGTTCTGAGACAACAGGTCTGGGAGAGGGTCACTCTCTTCCTCCTGTCCCTCATCTGTAGCCATGAGCAAGCCCATGTCTGCCCTGTCAACATATACTTTAAGCCTGTTAACATGGAGTACCCTGTGGGGACTCCTGGGAGTTCCTAGGTCCACCAAGTAGGTGACCTCTCCCTTCTTTTCCAGGATTGTATGGGGTCCAGACCATTTGTCTTGGAGTGCTGCTGGGGCCACTGGCACCAACACCCATACCTTCTGTCCTGGCTGAAACTCAACCAAGACAGCCTTTTGGTCATGCCAAGCTTTCTGTAAGGCCTGGCTTGCCTCAAGGTTTTTGGATGCCTTCTCCATATACTCAGCCATCCTGGAGCGGAGACCAAGTACATAGTCCACTATGTCTTGCTTAGGCTTTTTGAGAGGTAACTCCCATCCTTCCTTCACCAAACACAGTGGGCCTCTTACAGGGTGCCCAAACAACAATTCAAAGGGGCTGTAGCCAACTCCTTTTTGTGGGACCTCTCTGTAAGCAAACAGAAGGCAGGGTAGAAGGATGTCCCATCTTCGCCTGAGCTTTTCAGGTAATCCTTTGATCATACCCTTTAGGGTCTTGTTGAATCTCTCAACAAGCCCATTGCATTGTGGGTGATAAGGGGTGGTGAACTTGTAGTTGACACCACATTCCTTCCACATAGCTGTCAAGTATCCTGACATGAAGTTGGTACCTCTGTCAGAAACTACCTCCTTAGGAAACCCCACTCTGGAGAATACTCCCAGCAGGGCCCTGGCCACAACAGGTGCTGTAGTGGTCCTAAGGGGAATTGCCTCTGGATACCTGGTGGCATGATCCACTACCACCAGTATAAATCTGTGCCCAGATGCAGTGGGAGGATCCATGGGACCCACTATATCTATTCCCACTCTTTCAAAGGGGACCCCCACCACAGGTAGTGGTATTAGGGGGGCCTTTGTTGTGCCACCTGATTTGCCACTGGCTTGGCAGGTCACACAGGAGCGACAAAACTCCTTTGTATCTTCATTCATGTGAGGCCAGTGAAAGTGAGGGACAAGCCTGTCCCAAGTCTTATTCTGGCCTAAGTGTCCTGCTAAAGGAATATCATGGGCCAAGGTAAGAAGGAAGCCCCTAAATTGCAGAGGTATAACCAACCTCCTGGTAGCACCAGGCTTGGGGTCTCTAGCCTCTGAATAAAGGAGCCCTTCATCCCAATACACTTTATGGGTACCTTGAGCATTCCCAGCAGCCTCAGCAGCAGCCAGCTGTCTGAGGGGTTCAAGAGAGGGACAGGATAACTGAGCCTGCCTCAAGTCAGCCCTTGAAGGTCCCCCTGTCCCCAGAAACTCAACCTGATCAGGTTCAAGCTCTTCAGGGACAGTTCCTTCAGGGTCCTCTAGATCAGTTTCCTGGGAAGGCTGATCATCACTCTGAGGCAGGGGGGAAGGCACAGCCTTGACCCTCCTGTTCTTCTTCTTGGTAGGTGCTTGGTCCATTGTTCCAGGATCCAAGACCTGAGGT
Organism: Triturus cristatus; assembly: GCF_964204655.1. Taxonomy (NCBI): domain Eukaryota; kingdom Metazoa; phylum Chordata; class Amphibia; order Caudata; family Salamandridae; genus Triturus; species Triturus cristatus. Next base: position 718,670,105 of record NC_140579.1, read on the forward strand.
TCAGTGAGGCACTTTTTGGCCTGTGACCTGGTCACAGCAAGGACATGTGATGATATACCTAACATCTCTGCATGAGTCCTGTACTCCACTTCTGACCATAGAGAACTCTCTAGGTCATTGCCCAACAAACATTCTACTGGGAGGTCTGCACTAACCACAACCCTTTTGAGGCCAGTTACCCCTCCCCATGAGAAGTTAACAACTGCCACACTATGTGAAGTAGTGGCATTGCTGGCATTGGTCACCAGGTAATTCTCACCTGGTATGTACTGTCCAGGGTCCACAAAGCCTGGTGTCACCATAGTGACACTGGCACATGTGTCCCTGTAGGCTTGAGCCACTTTTTCGTTAATTAAAGGAGTCTGTCTGTACTTGCCCAGGTTACTGGGGCTCACAGTCAGGGACAAATCAATGTCCCCATCACAGATCAAGACTGCCTGTGTCAGGGTTCTGTCTAAGTCAGAATCTCCTTCAGTTCCCATAGTGATTCCCACTACACCCTTTGTCTGGGGACCAACACTGCTAACAGTAGTACTGGGAGCAGGTGCCTTAGGGGCAACAGTGTTGGGGGCTCCACCCTTCTTACAATCACTAGTCCAGTGAGTTGTATTCTTGCAATGATTGCACCAGGATTTCTTTTGACCTTCTTTCTTCTTTCCCTTGGATTGTTGTTGGGACCCACCCTCCTTAGCAGTAGTTTGGGGCCCTGTTGAAGACTTCTGGTCTTTAGATTTCTGATCTCCACCCTTTTGGTCTGTTTTCTTCTGATCACCCCCTTGGCCCTGGTTCTGGTTCTTTTGCTTAACCCTGGTTCTGACCCATTTGTCTGCCTTCTTTCCCAATTCTTGGGGAGAGGTCAGATCAGAGTCAACCAAGTGTTGATGCAGTTGCTGGTTTTGACAGTTATTTAAAATCTGTTCTCTCATCATCAAATTATACAATCCTGTAAAATCAGATACCTTACTTCCCAGCAACCAACCCTCCAAAGCCTTAGTGGCACATTCAATGTATTCAGACCAGTCCTGAGTCTGTGTCTTTTGGGTGTCTCTGAACATTAACCTGTACTGTTCAGTGGTTAAGCCTAACCCATCAACTAGGACACTCTTCAGGACTCTGTAATTTCTGACATCCTCTTCTCTAGTAGTGAGGAGTCTGTCTCTGCCTCTTCCTTCAAAGGAGAGCCAGAGGATTGCTGCCCACTGGTCTTCAGGAACCTGCTGTACTTTGCAGGCTCTCTCAAGAGCAGTCATCCATTTGTGGATGTCATCCCCACTTTTGTAGGGGGGCACAACCTTAGACAGGTTCCTATTATCAAAGACCCTATCTTTGTCCTTAGGGACAATGCTGCCACCAGTGGGTATAGACCCACTCTCTTTATGCTGCCTAGCCTTGCTCAGTTTCTCTTCCATCAGAGCTACTTCTAGCTCCTGCTTCCTGATCCTCAGCTGGGCTTCTTGCATTCTGGCCTCATGCTCCCTCCTCTGAGGGGTGGTCATCCTTTTCCTGGAGTGACCTTGAGAGCCTTTAGAGGCATGAGAAGCATTAGAGTCACCTGAGCGATTCCTTTGCCCCCCAAGCCCCTGGTTAAGTCCACTGGGGAGATCCAATGGGATGATCCCATTGTCAGTCCCCAATAGCCTTAGTTTAGCTGGGCCAAGTATAACACTTGGCACTGGGCTAGTTCTCCCTTCATCATCACTACTCTCTGTATCCTCTCCACTTTCCTCCTCTGTAGTATGGTTCTCATCTAAGGGATAGCTATTGGAAAGGGGTACTTCTGTAGCATCTTCAGAAGTGGGGCCTCCTGTTCCTGACCCTAAGGGGGCTAACTGGGAAGCTTTCTTGAGCTCTCTCTGATTTTCATCATTTTGCAAGAGTTCTCTGAGCTCAGCAGAGGTAGGGTTCTTGGGCTGTTTAAGGCCTCTAAGAGTTGCCAAATGCCTGAGCTCATTCTGATTAAGGGTAGCAAAGATGGATGGTGCCCTCTGGGGGTCACTCTCAACAGAGATGGGTACAGTGGACACCTCTGCCCCAGCCATTGCTCTTAAGTGTGGGTGGATGTGTTGCAATCTACCTACACTTGGGTTTACCTACTAAACCTATCTAGTAGTTGTAGTCAGGGTGTGCTACTCCCTTTGCTCTACAACAACTAAGTTCAGTAGAATTTATGTATATCTAATCTTGTTTTATATGTACCTACAGGTACCTATGTGATCTTTCAATTGGTAACCAAGAGATTACAATGGTAAAACACAGGAAGCTCAAATCCAACCGCTGCTCACCAATGTGAGAAGTTGGCCTGGTATATGATGCTCACTAGTTAAAGTGATCACCTTGTACCATGCCAAGCAACCCTTATGGTGTGGTTGTAAGTCAACCTTTTCGGACTAGCTGCCCTAGTGGTAGCGTAGGCTAAGCAGTCTTTGAGGCTAAACTCGTGAAGCGTGTTAAGCCAGCTGTTTTGCCAAATGCAACCCCCTTTTATACCAATGAAAGGACACCACACAGATATATATTCAAAAGATATATGTATTTATTTCTCACAGTAACCCCTAGTCTCTTTATGAGCACAGGAGCACAAATCGTCAAACAAGATTACAGTAGAATACACAGAAGTTGCACTTTATATGGATAGGCCCTGGTGGCCGCTCAAACCATATACTAAAATAGTGGTATAAGTACCACGAACAGAAAGGGGAAAAGGCCTAGGGCCTCTAGAATCGCTGGGCCTACAAGGAGCTAACTTCAGTTAGTGACCAGGAGGTCCACGGGTGGCGTGTGCAGAGCAAATAGTCACACGCGTGCTCCCATAGGTTTCAATGGGTGCGTAAAAAGTACAAAGTTACTGCAAAAAGGATCTTCCGGATGGACTAGGAACTCAAGATTTGGAACACAGGCACTAGAGATGTAATACTACACTTGGGCACAGGAGTGCCAGCTTTACCTCACCCACAGGAAGCGGGTGCATAGGCCTCGAAGTGCGTCGGGTTTCTTCTATCTGTTCCGTGGAGCATGTGGACAAAGATGCTGCAGGCGGTCGGTCCGGGAGAGATGCGGTGGATCCAAGAGTGGATCGGAGATGTTGAAGACCTGTAAGCAGAGGGGACAGTGTTCACAGTCACTAGCCAGTGACCAGCGTGGCACCAGGTGGGTACCAGGCAATGTCAGGTGCAAACAGGAAGAAAGGTGTAGCTTGTCTCTGCAGCCACGTGGTGCCTGGAGGTTGACGACGTCCAGGAGTCGGTTCACGAGCTGTCCCACGCAGGCTCTCGCTGTCGGCGGTGTCGGCGACTTGATTGAAGCAAACAAGCCTTGGCAAAAGCAATTGTTGTAGGAGATGAAATAAGCTGATGGTTCTGACCAGCAAGGTCAGAAGGACTGCTCCTTTGGAGGGGAGCAAGGGCCAGTCTGGAGCAACCAGACCAGCAGTGTATTTTGTGAAGTTCATCGACAAGATGGCCACTAGCCAGCGGGCCAGCAACCGGTTAGGCGCGTCGAGTGGCAAAATGCAGAAGGGCCCCACGCAGATCGTGGAGATGCTGGAGGGCTCACCTTTGGTGCAGATGCTGCTCGAGGGTTGGGCTTCTCAGATCCCAAAGCACAACTTGGAGGGAGCCTCGGTTGTTGCGCTTGCAGCTTGTCGTCGTCGTTCCAAGATGGCTGGCTCCACGTGTCTCGGTGCCTCCACGGGTCTCCTCTTTTCAGGGACTGTGGATCGGGTGGTGAGAGGTCTGGAGGTCCAGGTCTTGTCAGTCTCTGGGCTCGGGCTCCGGCGGGAGGCGGCGGCAAAGCAGACGTTGATTCGCTGGATGGTGCTTGCGTTAGCAAGGTGGTCACTCCCTGACCACAGGGGAGATTTACTTCAGTCTTCTGTGCAGCAGAATGTCGAAGTTCCCGTCTTCTTCTTAGTTTCAAGTTGATTCCAGGATGTCTGAAGTCTTAGGACACAGCTCCTACCTTTAAGCGGATTCTAGGGGCCGGACTACCTGCTAGGTCCCTCCCTAAGGGTGGGACCAGGAAGGGGGGTGGTTACACCCCCAATCCTTTGTCCAGCTCGCCCCGGGACTGGTGTGCCCCAGGACCGGTTTGAACTGGCATATGCACCGAGGCTCCTTGTGAGCCACAGGCATGTCTGGTTTCTTTCAAGCCCTACCTGACCAATACACAAAATCCTGTCTGGGGTGGTGCATGCACCTCCCCTGGCAGGAAACCCTTTGTCCACACCTCCCAAGCTGGAAGGACTCCCAGCAGCAGGAGGGCAGACTTGTGTCTGTGGTGGCAGCATCCATTTTGTGGAGCTGAGGCTATGTCCGATTTTACCCGGGTTTCAGGTACTGTACATGTCGTGTCCCTCTAGAAGGGTGGAATGCTAACCCCGTCGCCAGAATTGGCGAGGGGTTAGTATTCCAATTCGTATGACACCTTACTCGACATGTTTTGATAAAGCCAAACCAAAGATAGCATTTAACCGCGAGGTTCATAATGCACTTAAGAGTATATGGTATGACGATATCTGGAAACAGTAGAAGGAAGTTGTTCCGACCACTGCAGACAGGCTCAGCTCATGCCAGAGCACCATCTCACATGGAACCAAGCACTCTGCCTTCAGGATTGTTAAGGCCTGCCATAGGAGTGACTTATAGGTTACCAGGTGTCCCATTTAAGGTTAGGTATAGGTATACTACACCTAAGTAAGAGGTGATTACACCAACTTACCCCAGCTGAGTGATCAGCCAGTTGTGTCAGATTGTTAGACCAAGCCTGGGGTGGCATAATACATGCTTCAGCCCCTGGCAGGCCTTGGGTACACCAATGCCCTGGGTACCTAGTGTACACTGGTACAGGGGCTGACAGGGTGATCCACTTCCAATTGGTTATGCACCTAGGGTGCATAGTGTTAATTTAGTAGAGAGAACAGCAGGCTGGGGGTCTGATTGGCAGGCCCACAGCCTCAATATGTCAAAAACCAGTGAAGCAAAAAGCAAAAATTTGGGGTGACCATAGGATAGCAGACCCTACTCTCCTACACTACCCATGACCGGGTCATTCTGCACCTCACCACCTGCCAGGGTTCAACTGAGTGGCTCATGATCGCCATCTTAGTCTGAAAGAGAGTGGGGGTGCCTGAGAGCGACGCCTTTGGGTCCAGAGCTCCTGGTGGACTCCCAGCATGAGATGGGTTCAATAACCATAGTCACCTGTGCTGGTTCGGTCTGTCTCTCCTTGAGTGGGTTCTCTTTCCCCAGGGGGTACCTGAGAGAACTCACGGGGGACCCAGCTGTCCTAGAGTTTGCTGCCTCCCCAACTCTGGTGGGCCAGAGTACCCATTGCTCCATCGCCCACTTCCATGCTTGTTGGTGAATTTCAAAGAAATAGGTGGACGGGTTGAAAATAACTTTCAGATGGACCGAGAATAGGAGCATATATTGGATCTGAAGGGCAACGAGTTTATGTTAAACGACCTAAAGAAAGCATCTGCATTGCTGGGCAGCCCAGGTGTAGTCTGGGAAGACCATGAGCTTGGTGGTGAAGCGCAGATATTGGTGATTTGAGCCTCCTGGAAGATGACATACTGACAGTGGTGGTTGAAGGTGTGGCCCATCATGGGATGAGAAAACCCTTGGGGAAAAACACTTAGCCATTACCCGCTGCGTCCTCTCCTCCACGAAACTAAGAGACAGCTTATCCAATGGGACACAAGAATGGAACCATTGCTCCAGAAAGCAGTCTGTCACTGAGGTCTCAACTCCTTCTGCGAACCCAACGAGCCACAGGCTCTTTCTCAGGCATTGGTTTTCAGCACCCTCTGCTCGTTCTTCCAGTATATCCATTGTGGAGAGCAACTTGGAGGCCTGGAGTTTAAGGATCGTCACTTCATCTTCAACCGTAGAGACCCCGGCTTCAGCCTCAGTCAATCGGTCTGCTATTTTGTGAGTATATTGGCACAGGAGGCTGACATCCATCTAGACCTCATTCACTTTTGTCTCTACTGCTACCCGGCGCCTTGAATTGCTTTGAGAATGATGGGCATGTCTGTTTATTGTTATTGATGGGGAGGTGCTCTACGGTCCACCGGGTATCTACAGTAGGTTCAATGTACTGGTCCATTTGTCTTTGGGCCAGCTTCGGCTGTGGGAGCTAGTCACACCCCTCTCCAACAGCATAGCCATATTCACCTTGGGAGGGTATAGGCACACCCCAACCGGTCTGCTTGACTCGAGCAGCCCGAAAAGGCATCCAAGAGGTGTTCCACAGAGAGTCATTGCTGCTGTGCAAGGCTCTGAGTAGGTACAGAGCACGATTCAGGCTTCTGCAGTTCCCTACACTTATCCAGGTGCCACAGAGCAATTGAGGGGACAGTCTACGACCTCTTAATCAATCAAGGATTTATAAAGCAAGGCATCTCACCTGTGAGGGACTCAAGGCACTGGAGTTGCTTAACTGCTTTGTGGTGCTCTGTTCATTCGAACAGCCAGGACTTGAGCCATTTTCTGAATTGCCGGAACAGCCAGAAGGTGCAGGGGAAGGTCATTCCAAGCTTTGGCCATCAGGTGTGAGGAGTGTCCTCGACTATTAACCATGGGGTATCAGAGGGCTTGTCTGTGAGGAAGAGGGAAGCCGATCGCAGGTGTCTGGTCTGTTAGTGGAAGGTTATGCTTTTGTTGATGTATACTGGCCCTTCGTTGTGCAGGACTTTGTACGAGTAGATCAGCATCTAGAACTGGAATCTCTTCCGAAACAGGAGCCAGTGTAGTTTCTTGATGTTGAGTGTAATGCTGGTCTGTCTGCGAGATGAGGAAGAGTCTTGTCGCTGAGTTTTGTATTGTCTATAGTCTCTTCAGAAGATGTGCGGTGACTCCTTTGTAGAGTGTGTTCCCGACTGCTGGTGACAAGGGCCTGCATGACGGTCCTTCTGGTGTTAAATGGGAGCCAACTGAAGACCTTGCCAAGCTGGGTAGGGTGTGGAAGCAGTTGGAGGAGACTGCGTTTACCTTTTTCTTCATAGATGGTTTGCTGTTCAAGATGACGCAGAGGTTGCGGGCATGGTCTGTCGGGGCGGGGCATGGGCCAAGTTAAGCACGCCACCATGCATTGTTTCATGGTGAGGTGGTGTCCACAAAGATGAAGACTTCAGTCTTATGCGTGCTGAGCTAGGGAGAGCTGCCATTCATCCAATCAGCGGAGTTTCTCATACATCTGTGGAAGTTGTCTCTGTGGGGGGAGAGGTCTTCGGACAGTGTGAAGATGATCTGGGTGTCAATGGCATAGGAGATGATGTGGAGTCTGGGCGATCTGACTGTTGGCTGGTGGGGGTGCGGGTCATATGCATGTTGAAGAGAGTGGGGCTGATGAACGATCCAAGTGGGATGCTGCATATCTTCTCGGGCTCAGAGGTGACTGGTGGGAGAAGGATTCTCTGAGTTCTTCTGTGAGAGGTGATTCATTTAAGAGCGTCTCACTGGATTCTGATGTGGTGAAGTCTGTTGATCAAGATGTGATGGGTGACTGGGTTGAAGACAGCTGATACGCCCAAGGCAATGAGGGCCCAATGCCGTTGGTGGCTTCAATGAGGGCTGTCTCTGCTGTGTTTGATTCGTCATCCAGATTCAGAGGAGTCCAGGAGATTGTTGTGTTCTAGGTGTTTGGCGAGTAGCTGGTTGAATGTCTTTGAGATCCTTTGCTGGAAACGGGTGCAGAGAGATGGGCCGGTAGACCTTCAGTTCTGCTGGATCAACAGATGGTTTACTCTGGAGAGGCTGCACTTAAGCGTGTCTCCAGTCTTCAGGGAAGAATGCTGAGGTAATGAAGGTGTTCAGGACCTTCTTGAGCTTGTCGCCAATAGTCTTGCTCCTGAGGGTGAAGGCGGGGTGGTGACAGTGGTCTGTGGGTAAACCTTTTTACACAGAGTTCATAAGGGAGATTGTGGCTTGAATTGTGAAGGTCCCAATTGGTGATCAGGTGTTGGGGATTTATGTTTGTGGGTGTAGGAGAGTAGGGTCTGCTATCCTATGGTCACCCCAAATTTTTGCTTTTTGCTTCACTGGTTTTTGACATATTGAGGCTGTGGGCCTGCCAATCAGACCCCCAGCCTGCTGTTCTCTCTACTAAATTAAAACTATGCACCCTAGGTGCATAACCAATTGGAAGTGGATCACCCTGTCAGCCCCTGTACCAGTGTACACTAGGTACCCAGGGCATTGGTGTACCCAAGGCCTGCCAAGGGCTGCAGCATGTATTATGCCACCCCAGGCTTGGCCTAACAATCTGACACAACTGGCTGATCACTCAGCTGGGGTAAGTTGGTGTAATCACCTCTTACTTAGGTGTAGTATACCTATACCTAACCTTAAATGGGACACCTGGAAACCTATAAGTCACTCCTATGGCAGGCCTTAACAATCCTGAAGGCAGAGTGCTTGGTTCCATGTGAGATGGTGCTCTGGCATGAGCTGAGCCTGTCTGCAGTGGTCGGAACAACTTCCTTCTACTGTTTCCAGATATCGTCATACCATATACTCTTAAGTGCATTATGAACCTCGCGGTTAAATGCTATCTTTGGTTTGGCTTTATCAAAACATGTCGAGTAAGGTGTCATACGAATTGGAATACTAACCCCTCGCCAATTCTGGCGACGGGGTTAGCATTCCACCCTTCTAGAGGGACACGACATGTACAGTACCTGAAACCCGGGTAAAATCAGACATAGCCTCAGCTCCACAAAATGGATGCTGCCACCACAGACACAAGTCTGCCCTCCTTCTGCTGGGAGTCCTTCCAGCTTGGGAGGTGTGGACAAAGGGTTTCCTGCCAGGGGAGGTGCGTGCACCACCCCAGACAGGATTTTGTGTATTGGTCAGGTAGGGCTTGAAAGAAACCAGACATGCCTGTGGCTCACAAGGAGCCTCGGTGCATATGCCAGTTCAAACCGGTCCTGGGGCACACCAGTCCCGGGCCTGGGGCGAGCTGGACAAAGGATTGGGGGTGTAACCACCCCCCTTCCTGGTCCCACCCATAGGGAGGGACCTAGCAGGTAGTCCAGCCCCTAGAATCCGCTTAAAGGTAGGAGCTGTGTCCTAAGACTTCAGACATCCTGAAATCAACTTAACACTAAGAAGAAGACGGGAACTTCGACGCTCTGCTGCACAGAGGACTGAAGCCAATCTCCCCTGTGGTCAGGGAGTGACCACCTTGCTAACGCAAGCACCATCCAGCGAATCAACGTCTGCTTTGCCGCCGCCTCCCGCCGGAGCCCGAGCCCAGAGACTGACAAGACCTGGACCTCCAGACCTCTCACCGCCCGATCCACAGTCCCTGAAAAGAGGAGACCCGTGGAGGCACCGAGACACGTGGAGCCAGCCATCTTGGAACGACTACGACAAGCTGACAAGTGCAACAACCGAGGCTCCCTCCAAGTTGTGCTTTGGGATCTGAGAAGCCCAACCCCCGAGCAGCATCTGCACCAAAGGTGAGCCCTCCAGCATCTCCACGATCTGCGTGGGGCCCTTCTGCATTTTGCCACTCGACGCGCCTAACCGGTTGCTGGCCCGCTGGCTAGTGGCCATCTTGGCGACGAACTCTACGAAATACACTGCTGGTCTGGTTGCTCCAGACTGGCCCTTGCTCCCCTCCAAAGGAGCAATCCCTCTGACCTTGCTGGTCAGAACCAACAGCTGATTTCCGAATCCTCCTACAATTGCTTTTGCCAAGGCTTGTTTGCTTCGATCAAGTCGCCGACACCGCCGACAGCGAGAGCCTGCGTGGGACAGCTCGTGAGCCGACTCCTGGACGTCGTCGACCTTCAGGGACCACGTGGCTGCGGAGACAAGCTACCCCTCATCACCTGTTTGCACCCGACATCGCCTGGTACCCACCTGGTGCCACGCTGGTCACTGGCTAGTGACTGTGAACACTGTCCCCTCTGCTTACAGGTCTTCAACATCTCCGATCCACTCTTGGATCCACTGCATCTCTCCCGGACCGACCGCCTGCAGCATCTTTGTCTTCAAGCTCCACGGAACAGATAGAAGAAACCCGACGCACTTCGAGGCCTATGCACCCGCTTCCTGTGGGTGAGGTAAAGCTGGCACACCTGTGCCCAAGTGTAGTATTACATCTCTAGTGCCTGTGTTCCAAATCTTGAGTTCCTAGTCCATCCGGAAGATCCTCTTTGCAGTAACTTTGTACTTTTTACGCACCCATTGAAACCTATGGGAGCACGCGTGTGACTATTTGCTCTGCACACGCCACCCGTGGACCTCCTGGTCACTAACTGACGTTAGCTCCTTGTAGGCCCAGCGATTCTAGAGGCCCTAGGCCTTTTCCCTTTTCTGTTCGTGGTACTTATACCACTATTTTAGTATATGGTTTGAGTGGCCACCAGGGCCTATCCATATAACGTGCAACTTCTGTGTATTCTGTGATAATCTTGTTTGACGATTTGTGCTCCTGTGCTCATAAAGAGACTAGGGGTTACTTTGAGAAATAAATACATATATATTTTGAATATATATCTGTGTGGTGTCCTTTCATTGGTATAAAAGGGGGTTACATTTGGTAAAACAGCTGGCTTAACACGCTTCACGAGTTTAGCCTCAAAGACTGCTTAGCCTACGCTACCACTAGGGCAGCTAGTCCGAAAAGGTTGACTTACAACCACACCATAAGGGTTGCTTGGCATGGTGCAAGGTGATCACTTTAACTAGTGAGCATCATATACCAGGCCAACTTCTCACATTGGTGAGCAGCGGTTGGATTTGAGCTTGCTGTGTTTTACCATTGTAATCTCTTGGTTACCAATTGAAAGATCACATAGGTACCTGTAGGTACATATAAAACAAGATTAGATATACATAAGTTCTACTGAACTTAGTTGTTGTAGAGCAAAGGGAGTAGCACACCCTGACTACAACTACTAGATAGGTTTAGTAGGTAAACACAAGTGTAGGTAGATTGCAACACATCCACCCACACTTAAGAGCAATGGCCGGGGCAGAGGGGTCCACTGTACCCATCTCTGTTGAGAGTGACCCCCAGAGGGCACCATCCAGCTTTGCTACCCTTAATCAGAATGAGCTCAGGCATTTGGCAACTCTTAGAGGCCTTAAACAGCCCAAGAACCCAAACTCTGCTGAGCTCAGAGAGCTCTTACAGAATGATGAGAATCAGAGAGCACTCAAGAAAGCTTCCCAGTTAGCCCCCTTAGGGTCAGGAACAGGAGGCCCCCCTTCTGAAGATACTACAGAGGTACCCAGTTCCAATAGCCATCCCTTAGATGAGAACCATACTACAGGGGAGGAAAGTGGTGAGGATACAGAAAGTAGTGATGATGAAGGGAGAACTAGCCCAGTGCCAAGTATTATACTTGGCCCAGCTAAACTAAGGCTATTGGGGACTGACAATGGGTTCACCCCATTGGATCTCCCCAGTGGACTTAACACAGGGCGTGGGAGGCAAAGGAATCACTCAGGTGACTCCAATGCTTCTCATGGCTCTAGAGGCTCTCAAGGTCACTCCAGGAAAAGGATGACCACCCCTCAGAGGAGGGAACATGAGGCCAGAATGCAGGAAGCCCAGCTGAGGATCAGGAAGCAGGAGCTAGAAGTAGCCCTGATGGAAGAAAAACTGAACAAGGCTAGGCAACCTAGAGAGAGTGGGTCTATACCCACTGGTGGCAGCATTGTCCCTAAGGACAAAGATAGGGTCTTTGACAATAGGAACCTGTCTAAGGTTGTGCCCCCCTACAAAAGTGGGGATGACATCCACAAATGGATAACTGCTCTTGAGAGAGCCTGCAAAGTACAGCAGGTTCCTGAAGACCAGTGGGCAGCAATCCTCTGGCTCTCCTTTGAAGGAAGAGGCAGAGACAGACTCCTCACTGTTAGAGAAGAGGATGTCAGAAACTACAGAGTCCTGAAGAGTGTTCTGGTAGATGGGTTAGGCTTAACCACTGAACAGTACAGGTTAATGTTCAGAGACACCCAAAAGACACAGACTCAGGACTGGTCTGAATATGTTGAATGTGCCACTAAGGCTTTGGAGGGTTGGTTGCTGGGAAGTAAGGTATCTGATTTTACAGGATTGTATAATTTGATGATGAGAGAACAGATTTTAAATAACTGTCAAAACCAGCAACTGCATCAACACTTGGTTGACTCTGATCTGACCTCTCCCCAAGAATTGGGAAAGAAGGCAGACAAATGGGTCAGAACCAGGGTTAAGCAAAAGAACCAGAACCAGGGCCAAGGGGGTGATCAGAAGAAAACAGACCAAAAGGGTGGAGATCAGAAACCTAAAGACCAGAAGTCTTCAACAGGGCCCCACACTACTGCTAAGGAGGGTGGGTCCCAACAGTCCAAGAAGAAGAAAGAAGGTCAGAAGAAACCCTGGTGCAATCATTGTAAAAATACAACTCACTGGACTAGTGATTGCAAAAAGGGTGGAGCCCCCAACACTGTTGCCCCTAAGGCACCTGCTCCCAGTACTACTGTTAGCAGTGTTGGTCCCCAGACAAAGGGTGTAGTGGGAATCACTATGGGAACTGAAGGAGATTCTGACTTAGACAGAACCCTTACACAGGCAGTCTTGATCTGTGATGGGGACATTGATTTGTCCCTGGCTGTGAGCCCCAGTAACCTGGGCAAGTACAGACAGACTCCTTTAATTAATGACAAAGTGGCTCAAGCCTACAGGGACACATGTGCCAGTGTCACTATGGTGACACCAGGCTTTGTGGACCCTGGACAGTACATACCAGGTGAGAACTACCTGGTGACCAATGCCAGCAATGCCACTACTTCACATAGTGTGGCAGTTGTTAACTTCTCATGGGGAGGGGTAACTGGCCTCAAAAGGGTTGTGGTTAGTGCAGACCTCCCAGTAGAATGTTTGTTGGGCAATGACCTAGAGAGTTCTCTATGGTCAGAAGTGGAGTACAGGACTCATGCAGAGATGTTAGGTATATCATCACATGTCCTTGCTGTGACCAGGTCACAGGCCAAAAAGTGCCTCACTGAACCTCAGGTCTTGGATCCTGGAACAATGGACCAAGCACCTACCAAGAAGAAGAACAGGAGGGTCAAGGCTGTGCCTTCCCCCCTGCCTCAGAGTGATGATCAGCCTTCCCAGGAAGCTGATCTAGAGGACCCTGAAGGAACTGTCCCTGAAGAGCTTGAACCTGATCAGGTTGAGTTTCTGGGGACAGGGGGACCTTCAAGGGCTGACTTGAGGCAGGCTCAGTTATCCTGTCCCTCTCTTGAACCCCTCAGACAGCTGGCTGCTGCTGAGGCTGCTGGGAATGCTCAAGGTACCCATAAAGTGTATTGGGATGAAGGGCGCCTTTATTCAGAGGCTAGAGACCCCAAGCCTGGTGCAACCAGGAGGTTGGTCATACCTCTGCAATTTAGGGGCTTCCTTCTTACCTTGGCCCATGACATTCCTTTAGCAGGACACTTAGGCCAGAACAAGACCTGGGACAGGCTTGTCCCTCACTTTCACTGGCCTCATATGAATGAAGATACAAAGGAGTTCTGTCGCTCCTGTGTCACCTGCCAAGCCAGAGGCAAATCAGGTGGCACAACAAAGGCCCCCCTAATACCACTACCTGTGGTGGGGGTCCCCTTTGAAAGAGTGGGAATAGACATAGTGGGTCCCATGGATCCTCCCACTGCATCTGGGCACAGATTTATACTGGTGGTAGTGGATCATGCCACCAGGTATCCAGAGGCAATTCCCCTTAGGACCACTACAGCACCTGTTGTGGCCAGGGCCCTGCTGGGAGTATTCTCCAGAGTGGGGTTTCCTAAGGAGGTAGTATCTGACAGAGGTACCAACTTTATGTCAGGATACTTGACAGCTATGTGGAAGGAATGTGGTGTCAACTACAAGTTCACCACCCCTTATCACCCACAATGCAATGGGCTTGTTGAGAGATTCAACAAGACCCTAAAGGGTATGATCAAAGGATTACCTGAAAAGCTCAGGCGAAGATGGGACATCCTTCTACCCTGCCTTCTGTTTGCTTACAGAGAGGTCCCACAAAAAGGAGTTGGCTACAGCCCCTTTGAATTGTTGTTTGGGCACCCTGTGAGAGGCCCACTGTGTTTGGTGAAGGAAGGATGGGAGTTACCTCTCAAAAAGCCTAAGCTAGACATAGTGGACTATGTACTTGGTCTCCGCTCCAGGATGGCTGAGTATATGGAGAAGGCATCCAAAAACCTTGAGGCAAGCCAGGCCTTACAGAAAGCTTGGCATTACCAAAAGGCTGTCTTGGTTGAGTTTCAGCCAGGACAGAAGGTATGGGTGTTGGAGCCAGTGGCCCCAGCAGCACTCCAAGACAAATGGTCTGGACCCCATACAATCCTGGAAAAGAAGGGAGAGGTCACCTACTTGGTGGACCTAGGAACTCCCAGGAGTCCCCACAGGGTACTCCATGTTAACAGGCTTAAAGCATATGTTGACGGGGCAGACATGGGCTTGCTCATGGCTACAGATGAGGGACAGGAGGAAGAGAGTGACCCTCTCCCAGACCTGTTGTCTCAGAACCCTGAAGATGGCTCAGTTGAAGGAGTGACCCTTGGAGGCAACCTCACTGCCCATCAGCAGACTGAATGTAGACAGGTTCTACAATCATTTTCACATATGTTTTCCTTGATACCTAGTCAAACTGACTGGTGTACCCATGTTGTGGACACTGGTGACAGTCTGCCTGTAAAGAACAAACTTTACAGACAACCTGACCACGTCAGGGACTGTATAAAGGCTGAGGTACATAAAATGCTGGAATTAGGTGTCATTGAACCCTCAGAGAGCCCCTGGGCTAGCCCAGTGGTTCTGGTCCCCAAACCTCACACCAAAGATGGCAAGAGAGAGATGAGGTTCTGTGTGGATTACAGAGGACTCAATGCTGTCACCAGGACAGATGCACACCCTATTCCAAGGGCAGATGAGCTCATAGACAAACTAGCTTCTGCAAAGTTTTTGAGCACATTTGACTTAACAGCTGGCTATTGGCAAATCAGATTAGCTGAGGAGTCTAAGGCCAAAACAGCATTCTCAACCCCAGGTGGGCATTATCAGTTTGTGGTGATGCCCTTTGGTCTGAAGAATGCACCTGCCACCTTCCAAAGGCTGGTGAACCAAGTCCTTACTGGGTTGGATGACTTTTGTGCAGCATATCTTGATGACATTGCTGTCTTTAGCTCCACCTGGGAGGATCACCTGATCCACCTGAAGAAGGCTCTTGAGGCCCTGCAGAGGGCAGGCCTCACTATCAAGGCTACTAAGTGCCAGATAGGGCAGAGTAAGGTTGTGTATTTGGGCCACCTTGTAGGTGGGGGCCAAGTTCAACCACTGGAGAGTAAGATACAATCCATCAAGGACTGGTCCCCTCCAACCACCCAGACTCAAGTTCGAGCTTTCTTGGGCTTGACTGGGTACTACAGGAAGTTTGTTAAGAACTATGGGTCCATTGTGACTCCTCTTAATGATCTGACATCCAAGAAGATGCCCAAAAAGGTTCAGTGGACAGTAAGCTGTCAAAAGGCATTTGATGACCTGAAGAAGGCCATGTGCTCTGCACCTATCCTGAAAAGTCCTGACTACTCCAAAGAGTTTATTGTCCAAACAGATGCTTCTGAGTTGGGTGTGGGAGCTGTGCTGTCACAACTTAATGTAGATGGTCAAGACCAACCCATTGCTTTTATTAGCAGAAGGTTGACCCCCAGAGAGAAGAATTGGTCAGCTATTGAGAGGGAGGCCTTTGCTGTGGTGTGGGCCCTGAAGAAGCTGAGGCCATACTTGTTTGGCACTCACTTCAAGATTCAGACCGACCATAAGCCCCTCTTGTGGCTAAATCAGATGAAGGGTGAAAACCCCAAACTGCTTAGGTGGTCCATTTCCCTACAGGGGATGGACTTTACAGTGGAGCACCGGCCAGGTACTGACCATGGGAATGCAGATGGTCTCTCCAGGTACTTCCACTTAGGACATGAAGACGAGACTGGTCAAGGCTAGTTTAATGTCCCAGCGTTTGGGGGGGGGTTGTGTAGGAGAGTAGGGTCTGCTATCCTATGGTCACCCCAAATTTTTGCTTTTTGCTTCACTGGTTTTTGACATATTGAGGCTGTGGGCCTGCCAATCAGACCCCCAGCCTGCTGTTCTCTCTACTAAATTAAAACTATGCACCCTAGGTGCATAACCAATTGGAAGTGGATCACCCTGTCAGCCCCTGTACCAGTGTACACTAGGTACCCAGGGCATTGGTGTACCCAAGGCCTGCCAAGGGCTGCAGCATGTATTATGCCACCCCAGGCTTGGCCTAACAATCTGACACAACTGGCTGATCACTCAGCTGGGGTAAGTTGGTGTAATCACCTCTTACTTAGGTGTAGTATACCTATACCTAACCTTAAATGGGACACCTGGAAACCTATAAGTCACTCCTATGGCAGGCCTTAACAATCCTGAAGGCAGAGTGCTTGGTTCCATGTGAGATGGTGCTCTGGCATGAGCTGAGCCTGTCTGCAGTGGTCGGAACAACTTCCTTCTACTGTTTCCAGATATCGTCATACCATATACTCTTAAGTGCATTATGAACCTCGCGGTTAAATGCTATCTTTGGTTTGGCTTTATCAAAACATGTCGAGTAAGGTGTCATACGAATTGGAATACTAACCCCTCGCCAATTCTGGCGACGGGGTTAGCATTCCACCCTTCTAGGGGGACACGACATGTACAGTACCTGAAACCCGGGTAAAATCAGACATAGCCTCAGCTCCACAAAATGGATGCTGCCACCACAGACACAAGTCTGCCCTCCTGCTGCTGGGAGTCCTTCCAGCTTGGGAGGTGTGGACAAAGGGTTTCCTGCCAGGGGAGGTGCGTGCACCACCCCAGACAGGATTTTGTGTATTGGTCAGGTAGGGCTTGAAAGAAACCAGACATGCCTGTGGCTCACAAGGAGCCTCGGTGCATATGCCAGTTCAAACCGGTCCTGGGGCACACCAGTCCCGGGCCTGGGGCGAGCTGGACAAAGGATTGGGGGTGTAACCACCCCCCTTCCTGGTCCCACCCATAGGGAGGGACCTAGCAGGTAGTCCGGCCCCTAGAATCCGCTTAAAGGTAGGAGCTGTGTCCTAAGACTTCAGACATCCTGAAATCAACTTAACACTAAGAAGAAGACGGGAACTTCGACGCTCTGCTGCACAGAGGACTGAAGCCAATCTCCCCTGTGGTCAGGGAGTGACCACCTTGCTAACGCAAGCACCATCCAGCGAATCAACGTCTGCTTTGCCGCCGCCTCCCGCCAGAGCCCGAGCCCAGAGACTGACAAGACCTGGACCTCCAGACCTCTCACCGCCCGATCCACAGTCCCTGAAAAGAGGAGACCCGTGGAGGCACCGAGACACGTGGAGCCAGCCATCTTGGAACGACTACGACAAGCTGACAAGTGCAACAACCGAGGCTCCCTCCAAGTTGTGCTTTGGGATCTGAGAAGCCCAACCCCCGAGCAGCATCTGCACCAAAGGTGAGCCCTCCAGCATCTCCACGATCTGCGTGGGGCCCTTCTGCATTTTGCCACTCGATGCGCCTAACCGGTTGCTGGCCCGCTGGCTAGTGGCCATCTTGGCGACGAACTCTACAAAATACACTGCTGGTCTGGTTGCTCCAGACTGGCCCTTGCTCCCCTCCAAAGGAGCAATCCCTCTGACCTTGCTGGTCAGAACCAACAGCTGATTTCCGAATCCTCCTACAATTGCTTTTGCCAAGGCTTGTTTGCTTCGATCAAGTCACCGACACCGCCGACAGCGAGAGCCTGCGTGGGACAGCTCGTGAGCCGACTCCTGGACGTCGTCGACCTTCAGGGACCACGTGGCTGCGGAGACAAGCTACCCCTCATCACCTGTTTGCACCCGACATCGCCTGGTACCCACCTGGTGCCACGCTGGTCACTGGCTAGTGACTGTGAACACTGTCCCCTCTGCTTACAGGTCTTCAACATCTCCGATCCACTCTTGGATCCACTGCATCTCTCCCGGACCGACCGCCTGCAGCATCTTTGTCTTCAAGCTCCACGGAACAGATAGAAGAAACCCGACGCACTTCGAGGCCTATGCACCCGCTTCCTGTGGGTGAGGTAAAGCTGGCACACCTGTGCCCAAGTGTAGTATTACATCTCTAGTGCCTGTGTTCCAAATCTTGAGTTCCTAGTCCATCCGGAAGATCCTCTTTGCAGTAACTTTGTACTTTTTACGCACCCATTGAAACCTATGGGAGCACGCGTGTGACTATTTGCTCTGCACACGCCACCCGTGGACCTCCTGGTCACTAACTGACGTTAGCTCCTTGTAGGCCCAGCGATTCTAGAGGCCCTAGGCCTTTTCCCTTTTCTGTTCGTGGTACTTATACCACTATTTTAGTATATGGTTTGAGTGGCCACCAGGGCCTATCCATATAACGTGCAACTTCTGTGTATTCTGTGATAATCTTGTTTGACGATTTGTGCTCCTGTGCTCATAAAGAGACTAGGGGTTACTTTGAGAAATAAATACATATATATTTTGAATATATATCTGTGTGGTGTCCTTTCATTGGTATAAAAGGGGGTTACATTTGGTAAAACAGCTGGCTTAACACGCTTCACGAGTTTAGCCTCAAAGACTGCTTAGCCTACGCTACCACTAGGGCAGCTAGTCCGAAAAGGTTGACTTACAACCACACCATAAGGGTTGCTTGGCATGGTACAAGGTGATCACTTTAACTAGTGAGCATCATATACCAGGCCAACTTCTCACAGTGGGTGTGAGCAGGCTGATTATGTCGGCAGCTGGGGGTTAGGCTTTTGAAGTTTTCGTTGTTGACTGATCTGGTCATGGAAGTAGTTAGTCAGGGTGTCACATTTCTATGGAGGGGGTGGTGTCGTTCTTGGTGGCTGGGGAGTTAGAGAACTCATTCACGATGTCGAAGAGCTCCTTGCTTCGTTTTGTACTGGCCTCTATGCCGTCAGCTAGAGCGTTCTTTTTTTTCTATCAGGAGGGGGTGGTACTGGTTTAGAGCTGTCCTGTAGGTGGTGCGATTCCCCATCTCTTTGCTGATGCGCCACTTCTTTCTACTTGCCAACAGTTGAATGTGGTGGATTTCAGCTCAGCGATTAACCAGCTATCTCTTCTGACAAGTTATCTGGATCTGGCTTGCTTGGCAGTGGTAATTATGTAGACGGATTCTATGAACCACTGGGAGAAGTTTTTCACAGCTTATTGTGGCAGGTGAGAGTTGAGAGTATTGTTCCACTGTTCTGCTATATTTTTCCAGTTTCTGCGCATGGAGTTGGGGAGCATGGTGCCAGTGTTGGTAAGTCTTGAGATGGTGAAGTGGATGCTGTAGTGGGTGGCCCAGGTGAGCTGCGAGATGTGGTTGAACTTGACCAGGTCTTTGGACGTGAAAATAGGGTCAGGCGTGTGTCCGGCTATGTGGGTAGTTTTTATTGAAGGCCCAAAAACAGGTCAGCATTTTCTTTAATAGCCCAGCTTTACACAAGTTAATGCCGATCACTTCTCGACCCCCTATTAAAAAGTATTGAAACGGTTGCAAGCTTTAATATTATTATTATTTCCAGCACTCCTCCCGCGTACTTCAATATGCTTTGCAATAGTTATGTCTTAATAAAGGTATAATAATATTCAACATTACAAATCTGGCAGGAATTGGAAGCTGTACTACAATTTTTTTTTTTTTTATATCACACTGTTTTATTCCACGGCTTTATATGAGAGTGATCTCAACAATTTTTTTAAAATGCCCCTGAGTGTTGGATTTTACACTGTACCATCAGATTTTAGGATTTTAATGAACGTGATTTTAGTTGGTTTTATTTATACTTGGTGATGAATTGTGTTTAGTGGCTATTTTCCGTGTGTGAAAGGTGATTTTGTTTACAGTAATGCTGAAAGCACTTTACAATAAATCTAAACCTGAACTTTGAGAGGCAGGGGAGTAGGTATAGTTTCCTCTCTCAGCAAGTGCACAATTGAGCGACATTTGTCTGCAGTGGTAACTGGGCTCTGGTTCAGCGGGGCTATACTGTGCTAACTTCCAGCATTTAAAAGCCCCTTGACTGGCAGCACAGTGTTCTGTGTATTTAATGATCCCAGTAACCCAGTACAGTTTCATTTGTCTCTTGAAGGACTGCTGGTAACCATTGCGCATGTATCTGCTTGTTACTTGCTAGGTTTCATTTTGTTTTTCCGTCCTTTACTTGATTAATCACTCCCTCCCTTCCTAAACATGTGAATGAGTGCAACACAACCTCAGCACCAGCGCAGCACCACCTCAGCACCAGCAAAGTACCAGCTCTGCATCAGTGCACCACCTCCAGTGCAGCACCACCTCAGCACCAACGCAGCACTACCTCAACATCAGTACAGCTCCCCCGCCGCATCAGTGCACCACCACCAGTGCAGCTCCACCTCCGCACTAGCGCAGCCCCACCTCAGCAGCAAACACAGCATCAATGCAGTATCACTTCAGAATCAGCATCAGCACAGCACCACCTGAGCACCAGCGCAGAATCACCACCTCAGCATGACTCAGAATCACCACCACAGCATCAATCAGCACCAGAGTAGCATCTCCTCAGCATCACTCAACACCACCACTTCACCACCTCAGCATCAGCACAGCACCACTCTGCATCAGTGAACCACCACCAGTGCAGCACCAATTCAGCACCAGCACAGCACCACCTTAGTGCCACCTCAGGAGCAACTCTGCATCAACGCAGCACCACTTCAGCATTAGTGCTGCACCACCTGAGCACTAGTGCACCATCACCTCAGCACACGCGCTGCACCACCTCAGTATCACTCAGCACCACCTGAGAACCACCTCAACAAAAGCACACCATCACCTCAGCACCAGCACAGCATCAGCACAGCACCACCTGAGCAGCACCACTTCAGCATCAGCACAGCACCATCTCAGAATCAGCACAGCACCATCTCAGAATCAGCACAGCACCATCTCAGCATCAGCACAGCACCACCTCCTCATCAGTGCAGTACCACCTCCTCATCAGTGCAGCACCAACTGACAATCAGTGCAGCACCAGTGCAGCACCACCTCAACATCAGCACACCACCATCTCAGCATCAGCACAGCACCATATCAGCATCAGCACAGCCCCACCTCTGCATCAGTGCACCAACACCAGCGCAGCCCCACCTCAGCAGCAGCGCAACCTCACGTCAGCAGCAATTCAGCACCAACACAGCACCACTTCAGCATCAGCACAGCACCTCCTCAGATTTCAGCACAGCATCACTTCTGCACAGAGCCAACTCACTGTCACTCAGCACCACCTGAGCACCAGCGCAGACCTACTACCTCAGCATGACTCAGCACCACCTCAGCATAACTCAGCATCACTTAGCACCACCTCAGCAACACTCAGCACCACCACAGTATCACCTGAAGACTACCAAAGCACCACTTCTCCATCAGCACAGCATCATCTCAACATCAGCACAACACCACCTCATCATCAGTGCACCAACACCGGTGCAGCATCACCTCAACATCAGCACAGTATCATCTCAGCATCAGTACAGCACCACATCTGCATCAGTGCACAACCACCAATACAGCCTCAACTCAGCACCAGCGCAGCCCCATCTTTGCACCAGCACATCCCCACCTCAGCAGGAATTGAGCTCCAACGCAGTAGCACTTCAACATCAGCTCAGCACTATGTCAGCATCAGTGCAGCATCACCTCAGCACAGCAACAGCTCAGCATGATGCAGCACCATCTGAGCACCAGCTTAGCACTGCCATCTCAGCATGACTCAGCACCACCTCAGTATTGCTCAGCACCCCCTCACTATTGCTCAGCACCACTCCGATATCACTCAGCATCACCTGAGCATCACCTGAACACATCACACAACCAACTCAGCATCACTCAGCACCACCTGAGTGAGTATCCTTCAGCATCACCTCTGCTCCAGCACACCACCACCTCGCACCACCTGAGCATCAATCACCACCATCTCAGTCTGCCCATCCTGCTGCTCGTGTTGTAAATCAGGTACTATTTTCCAACCTCCACCCTCCCATTGTTTATGTCCCCCTCTAACAACAAAATCTATTTCAAACAAGCATTAGAACAGGCAGGAAGAAGTTGCCACTATTGCAAGGACAAAAAAACGAGAACACATTTTTATGTTCATGTTTTTTTTAATAGGGTCGTTCAGTTGTACATAATGCCTTCTTGGTTATATATATGGTAACAAAAATGTATAATACTTTTTACTCCTGGTGGCCGACGGCACTGGGGGCAGCCCCGACACCCACCGACCACGCACGCAAGCTGGGAATCATCCTCGACTCAACGCTCTCAATGACCAAGCAAGTCAACGCCGTCTCCTCCTCCTGCTTCAACACCCTCCGCATGCTCCGCAAGATCTACAAATGGATCCCGACAGATACAAGAAAGACAGTCACCCAGTCCCTCGTCAGCAGCATACTCGACTATGGAAACGCCCTCTACGCGGGAGCCCCGACCAAGCTCATCAAACGACTACAACGCATCCAAAACGCCTCGGCGCGACTGATCCTCGACATACCATGACACGGCCACATCACCCCCCACTTGAGAAACCTGCACTGGCTCCCCGTCAACAAGAGGATATCCTTCAAGCTCCTCATCCACGCACAAAAAGCACTCCGCAAGCCCGGCCCAGCCTACCTCAACAGACGGCTCTCCTTCTACATCCCCAACCGCCAGCTACGCTCCGCCGACCTCTCACTCGCCACTGTCCCGCGCATCCGAAGAACAGCCACCGGCGGGAGATCCTTCTTCCACCTCGCCGCCAAGACATGGAACACCCTCCCATTGAGCCTACGACAGACCCAAGACCTGCTGACCTTCAGGAGGATACTGAAGACCTGGCTGTTCGATCAGTAGCGCCCCCCCCAGTGCCTTGAGACCCTCGCGGGTATGTAGTGCACTTTACAAATGATTGATCGATTATAACTTTTCAACATGCTACACAGCAGCCACACTGCTCAACAACATTGCTTAAAAACATTGGCATAGCCATTACCTCTGGCTAAACACTTATAAGGTCTCAAAGGCGAGACCTATTGGTTATGCCAATGCTTGTTTACACTTAAAGATTCTAATGCCTGGTATCCCTTTACTAGCTGAGCTATCAACTCCATCACCATTTGCATCCAGGTTTCCTGAACTATATTGCTTCTAAATCTAAAACAGGGAGATTAATCTTGTAAAATGAGCCTCTGTTGAATCCAAAAATATCTTCACTTCAGCTGATCTTATATTGTCCAAGAAGAATAATGCAATCCTTAATGAAAACCTCTACCTGAAATCTTCATACTGGAGTCATTTTCAAGCACAGATTTAGCACTTATGAATAAAAACAAATGTTATTGATATTTTGTAACATGTTGTATACGGTATAGGATTCTAGTAAGCCTTTTTAGGTCGAGCCTCGACAGCGCTTGCGCTGTCTGCAAGACCTGTTGTACTGTATTCTATATGGTTCAAAATTTTAAGATGTTTCTATTGGCTGTTGCTTTTGCCATTCAGAAATGCAAGCTTTTTATTGGTGGTGTTGAGCAACTGTCCCTCCTTTGTGTGCTTGTGGCTATTTCACTTAATGACTATGTTGTTTGGCCCACGCTGTTCCATTTCCAGCTTATTCATGTCTTCGGCATTCCGTTCGCGCAGCGTGTTTGTTACAGTGCCCCTGGGGCACAAGCACGGACCTACTAGAGTGTTCCTGTTTCAGCACACACTGTATGGTTCCCCCAGGGCACAAGCAGGCATCCGCTCCAGTGTGCCTTTGTTGTTGGGGAAACCCGTGCACTGAAGAGTTTCCCAGGGACCGGCATGTTTTCTAAAGACTCCCGCTGCACGCATGGTGTGTGCTAAGTCCTCCAAGCCGCCTCCTGACATCACCACCGCATTCAGGAAAAGTTTTTTTTGTTGTTGCACTCCTCGTTTAATTTCGATTTCTGATGCTTATTTTGTATGTTCACGGGCTGTTTCACTCATTGGTGGGAGTTTCCTTTCTGGGGTTTTTTATGCGTCCATTCTACAGTGAGGAATCAAGATTACTGTACGTTTTATCTTGTTCACCGCACAATCTATTTAGTTTAACGCACATTATCTTGAAACTGGAAAAAGTGAAATTCACCGCACATTTTATATGTTATATCGCAAGGTTTATTCTACCATGTTTTTTCACGTTTTGTTTGCTTGTTTGTAACTGACTGTAGTGAGAGGTGGCCGCAACTACGATCCCCAGGATTCCAGTGATCATGTAATCACTTTCGATTCCGGCAGTAGCCATTCTGCTCTAGGAATAATTTTCCGGGACTCGCCACCTCGTGTGATCTCCATGGTTGGAGCCACACGTTCAATCCTAAGCGTAGCCACTCATTTTGCACACCCTGCCAACAACAGGCTGCTCCTGTTGATGGTGGCAGGAGGGTAAAGACGCACTGCTGGAAGGCATACCACACATGGCTTGTGATTTCGGCTGTTGTCGGTATATGGGAGCTGCTGCTTGGCAAAAATTGTTGCCAGCTGCCATAGGGTACATTACCTGAAGGGAGGAAGTAGCCGCTGGAGTGCTTGAACTCTCCCTTGCCAGCCTTGTCTTGTGTGCTAGGGTGTATGGGAAGCCGTTCATGTCAAAATTACACATCCCCATATAAGACATCTCCTGAAACGCATGGGGTGCTGCAAAATGTATTTGACACATACCAGAATGAATGTAAAATGTGTTAAAACAAATATGAAACATGGCAGAATGAATATACTATCTAGTAGACAATTGAAATAACACACACTCTGAACTGGATACAATATATACTGAGATGTAAAGTAACTATGTTGAAAGGAATATGGTGTTGCTGAAAAGAATACAACAAAAACTTCAGTGAATATATCCCTTATTGAAATGATACAGACTGGTGCTGAAATGACTATGACCCATATTGAAACAAATATGGCAAACATTACATTAAATCTGACACTCTTTAAAATGACTGTGACACTCATGAAATGAATGTCAGACATACATCAATAAATACAAGCCATGTTCAAATGAATATGACACATGTCCAAATAAATATAAGATAAGTTGAAATAAATATGACTGGTGCCAAAATGAATATGATTTACACTGAACTGAATATGAAACATGTTCATTTGAATATGATTGCAGTTGAAATTCATTTGATGTACATTAAAATGAATATGGCCCACACTTAAATTAAATATGAGACGCTTTGAACTGAATCAACATCCATTGGAATGAATATGATACATATTAATTTGAATGCAACACTTTTTCAAATGACTGTGACACACATGAACTGAATGCCAGACAATCAGCAATGAATACAAGCCATGGTCTCATGAATATGGCACATGTTCAAACAAATATAAGATAAGTTGAAATAAATATGACTAGTGTCAAAATGTATATGACTAACACTGTACTAAATATGACATACGTTCATACGAACATGATTACAGTTGAAATTAATTTGGCATGCCTTAACAGGAATATGGGCCACTTTTACTTTTAAATGAATATGAGAAGCATTGAATTAAATACAACATCCATTGAAATGAATATTGCACATCTTGAAATAATTCTGACACATGTTGGAACATACATGACATATGTTGACACAAGTAACATGTTCATTGAAATTCCACATTTTTAAAGGAATATGACAACTGTCATAATAAGTCTTGATCTGTTGAAATAAACATCACTCATGTCATAATGGATAAGACAGGCATAGCAATGAATATAACAATTGTTAAAATTATTGTGCCCTATGTTAAATGAATGTGATACACAATTGAATGAGTATGACATGCACTGAAAGTAATATACCTAGTGTTAAAATGATAATGACCTACACTGAACCGAATCTGATATATGTTGATATGAATGTGACTGCAATTGAAATGAATTTGTTATGCCTTAAAACGTTTGAGTGAATACGAGAAGCTTTGAACAGAATGTGCGTCCAATGTAATGAATATGGTATGTTTTGAACTAAATCTGAAACATGATGAAAACCTCATTTTGTTGCAAGAAAAACTGATCAAGTGGGCATGAGGAATTGATCATTTTTACATGCTCAACCTCTTTTGTTTGCTGAATGTATTGCTGTTTTAGACTCTGAACACTATTTGATTTGATTTGATTTGAGCATTTATAGAGAGCACAACTGCCCGGAGGAGTCTAAGCACTAATACCCCGAAATACAGCAAGGCTGCCACTGCGACTAGGTGTGTGAGAGTTAGTTGACATAGAGCAATGTTTTTAGTGCTTTTCTAAAGTTCAGAAGTGTAGGGCTGTGTTTTATCCTGTCTGGGAGCATGTTCCAGGTTTTAACAGTCCCGACCAGGAAACTTCTTCCACCCCAGCGAGCTCTCTTGATCCTGGGTGTTTGTAGCAGTTTATGGTGGCCAGACCTTGGATTTCTAGGAGGTAAGTACCAGTTCAGTCGGCTCTTCAGATAGTGAGGACCAGACCCATGGAGTGCATTAAACATTAGGCACTGGGATTTTAAAGTAATCCTCTTGGCCACTGGGAGCCAGTGCAAAGTTCTCAACTTGTGCGAGACTGGCGGAAATTTTGGTTTATCCAGCAGCAGTCTGGCCGCCGCATTCTGAAGACACTGCCACTTTTGAAGGTGCTGCGTTTAGATTCCTACGTACAGCGCATTGCCATAGTCCAGTCTGGACAAGGCTAGTGCCGTCACCAGGGCTTTTAAGGATTCCAAAGGAATGAAGTGGTGAATTTTCCTAATCATCCTTAAGATGAAGAAGATTGAAGAGGTGAGGGAGCTTAACTGGTTTTTAAAGGACAATTTATTGTCAAAAATAAAGCCTAGATTTTTTGCCTTTTGCACCGGAACAGCAAGGTCTCCCAGACAAGACGGCCACCATCTGGGTGTCCAAATTGAGGTGTTTGAGCCAAACAGGAGAACCTCTATTTTTTCCCCCATTCAATATCAGACAGTTCTGACTCATCCACTGATGGACCTGAGTTATACAGCGGTTGAAACGATCTTCTGTCTCTTCAATGTTGCTGGAAAATGATACGACTGACTGTGTATCATCAGCATAAGAGACCACTGAGAGGCCGAACTTCCTGATGATTTTAGCCAGAGGGGAAACATATAGGTTGAACAGCATAGGGCTTAAAGCTGAGTCCTGTGGTACCCCACACGGGAGCATGAATTGTTCTGAGGAAAAGGTTCTGGCCTCTACCAATTAAGCCTTATCCGAAAGGAAAGAGGATAACAGTTTGCGGGCCGTGCCTCTGATTTCTATCTCTGAAAGCCTATTGACTAAGATGGCATGGCTCACCGGGGCACTGCTGTCAGTGCACAGTGTATGTGCTCTAAACCCTAAAACCTTTAGTCATTGACTAATCATTGATTGGCATGCTAAAGCCATTGTGTATGATGTAGAAACTGCACCCAAGGCATGGAAATGGAAAAGTCACCTGAGATCCGTAGCACTTATTGTACAACAAGGAAACATGACATCAGGGCTACCATTGTAGCCTGACTGCTGCAGTGTAAAGCTTGCTGAGCAAACGGTTAAACTAACCCTTTTTATTAAGTAAAAACCTCCCTTTTAAATATTAGTAAGTGACTCCTATGTAGGCGTTGTATCCAACAAGCTTTGGTAGATGGTATTTAGAAGTGTCACATCTTGAAAATAAACATGACAACGTTCCTAAAGCAAGAAATCCCTAAAAGCTATTTTTGGTTTGGTAGGTCTTGCTGTCCTCTATATAAAACCAGAGTGATTTCGAATTTTTATTAAATAGAAATAATAAATGGAAAGTTACCATTAATCTGCCTGAGCTGTCATAAGGCTAAATAGCATTCACTTTTGCCAACTCCCAGCCTGTTCTCAAGCCTGGTAATAGGTGTGCAAAATGTGTGAACTGCATCCCAGAAGCAAGCAATAGGCTGACCTGAATGGGCAGAGATGACCCCTCGGAATTCCAAAGAATATTTACAGGGGAGGCTGTGGGCATCCTGTTGACACTGTAATGTCCAATCCTGCTTAACAGGTCTGTTGAGCCACATCTAACACTTGACAGAGAGAGAACAAGATGCCAAGACAATTCTTGTGTATTTAATGCCTTTTACTGAAAGACCGTACTTTGTTGTGGCCTATCAGGCCTCAGTCTCTGGGTACAGAGAGTTCTTCAAACTGCATTTTAGTGTTAGATGTGGGACACACTAGGATTACCGTGGTACTCTCCCCACTCACACCCACAGCCTCAGACCCCAAGTTTTGTGCAGCCAAAGACCTTTGCCATAGTGGATTTTTGGCCTTTTTAGAGTAACGCAAACAGGAACTACGGCAAAAATAGATTTGTCACGACCTGGGATCCTTGACTCCATTGGTCATAGAGGAACTAGGAGTGTCACAAGGTGTCCCCCCCTCAGGCTGATGAATTGTTCAAGTCTGGACCCTCATCATTAGTCATTGCTCAGAAAAATGCTGAACTTGCAAAAGGATGCCAGGCAGACTGAATCTGCTGCACTTGGCTTTTGTGACCGGCAAGAAGGACCCGAGTAGTTTGGACCCCCTTCTTTTTTAAACAAAAGTTCAGAAAGAACTCCAAAGATCATGAGGCTGATCCTCTGGGTGGCTCCAGGAACCTAAAAAAGCTGAAGAGGACATTCCTGTGAAGAATGCCAGTTAACCAGTGGAAACTGGACCTGGACTGGACTTTGCTGTTTCCATCTGCCAGTCACCCTGAGGGGCAGATTTATTATTAATTCATGCAGAGCAGTGCAGCAAGCCACCTTGCTGGGTGAAAGAGAAAGTGCAGGATTGCACCATATTTAACATAATATGGCACATTCCTGTACTTGCTTGCACTGACGCACAATGTGCTGCCAAGCTTCAACGCAGGCTTCCTTGCGTCGTGGTGTATTGGTGCCTGCCTTGTAGACAGGATTGTTTTGTGCAGGAACAGGCACCTTCCTACACAAAAACAATCCTCTGAGGCATTTCCTCTTTCTATGTAGGAATAAAAGAGGAGAAATAAAGATATTTCTCCACGTTACGCCTGACCTGGGAAGGCATATCATTTTGCCCCATTCCCAGGTCTACCAGAAATGGTAAATCTGGGTATGTGCCAAAATACTTGGGTGAATGCATGGGAAAAACCACGCTCCAGCCATGAACCACCTCCCAGGGGCAGAGTAATACAACACAGCAATTTGTACTGCATTTTGTTAGTCTAGATTTATCATGCCACGCAAGCTGACCTTGCATGGCTTGATAAATCTGAATTAGTAGTTGTGGCGCCGTTGCGCCCCCTTGCATGGCGCAAAGGCAATGCAACCCATTGATAAATCTGCCCCTGAGACTCTAAAACTACTCCACATGGGGTCCTGTGGATCTTATAAGTTTCCTCCTGTAGTAGTTCAGGCACCACAAGAAATTTGGGAACTTTGCTCCAAAGCTTTAAGGGGACAAACGGCAAAAAGGATTTGATTAGCAGTTCCACAGTGTGAGATTGAAATTCCTCAGAAAACTAAGTACTTTGGACTTGGAAATTATTTCAAACTTCCCTACTTCCAGGCCTGAGCAGGGCCAATTCCTGTGGTGTATCCAGCTTGCTGAGGAGGCCCTGATTTTAAAATGTACAACACTCTTTTATCTGATGAAATGCCCCTCATTTTTGATGCAGTGCCCTCCTGTGAAGGCCTCTGGTTGTCAAAACTTGGCTAGTCTTTTGCTCTACTGCTATGGACTTCACGTAGGAGAGGGACAGAAAAGACTTCTTTAGTAATCATAGTTCTCAATCTTTTCTTCTCGCTAGACATCAACACAGTCACATGTTTCTTCCAATGCTCTGCATTACTTATGCAGTGAGTATGTAGCTAGCTAGGGGAAGTGTAATTCTTGTAAGGTCATAAAGGCATGGTTTGCACTGATGCTGGCATTAAACGAGGCCTGGCTTTTCTTCCACAGGTGATTAAGCTAAAAGAGAGCAAAGGACAAGGGAAGATCTCCTTTTCTCCGGCCTCAATGAGAAAAGAAACAGAAATGAGACCAAATTCTTCCCACATTTTCACATATAGAAAGAAGAAAATGCCTCTTTGAATTGTTTTTTTTTGTAGGATCTGCACATAAAACATACCTGCCCGTAACATAGGCCCCCTTCTGGCATAATGCAAGGGGGCCTGCTTTGTTGCTAAGCAGCAACAAGTGTACAAGCACTTGAGAGCTGAAGAGTGCCATATAGTTTAAATATGACCCTTCTCAGCTCTCTATCATTCACAAAACACAGCATAGAAACTTGCCTTGCTGCACTGTGTAACAGAAATTGTTAGTAAATCTGCCCCTAGACCTGAGCCTGCTGATCTTGTGGCACAGTTGTGTCTCCCCCTTTTTAACCATGGATTGTGGGGTGTGATGCTGACTGGAAGGTGCCTCCTACTACCTGGATCAATGTTGGGTCCTATGATATTTTAGTTTTCAATCTACTTGCAAGGGCACACAGCCCCCAGCTTTGCTAAAGGCAATGCGTTTAATAGGCTTTGCAGACAATTTTGAGGGGAACCTATGGGAGTATTCTGTTCCTTCAGCCTCTGGCATTCAATTTAACATGTTGTTTCTTTTGTGCCAGCTTCCCTGGTGTTGTGGTCAGTATTCTGTATGCTTGGGCTACCTCTTCCATTCAGTCCTCTGCCCTACAGAGCCTTGACCACTCTGATTTGTCCGTTTCCCCACATTCTTGTACACTTGCATGTATCAGTTCTCCTTGGATCCTATTCCTACCTGGATCCATTCCCCGCAATTAGTTAATTACCTTTTCATGTGTACCCCATCCTGGTATTGTTCTTCAACACACCTCAACAGGTTATGAACTCTAGTAGACTTCTCTTCCTGGCCTCCAGTTAATATTGTGTAATTTCTTTCTTTCACTCTCCTGCACACACTGGGTGTATCCCATGCAGTCTGTTTTTTTCCTTTCCTTCTCTATTCTTTGCTTGTGCCATTTTCTCCCTATATCCTTTCATGTTTTGTCCTTACTTTGCTGTGTTTTGGTGACTGGACTCCTAGACACTCTCATGCTTCCTACCTTCCTTTTTCACTATAATGTAATTTTCATAACCTGGTCCCAATGAGACCTGACCTCCATATCTATCTCTCCCCTGCCACACCCCTCTACTTGTGCAATTGCTTACCTGGCCCCTCTAACCATTGCAGTCTGTTCCTTACCAGAATAACAATTTACTTACTTTTGGTAACGCCTTCTCTGGTAGAGACTCTATCTAGCCGCAGATCCCTTTCCTTACAATATTCCGCAGACATCAGACTAGTTCCAGAAGTTTTCAAGCAGTACCCCTGTGTGCCGGTAGGTGGCATCGTTCAGCTTTGTGTCAGTGGTGTCTGCGCCGGCAATGAAATGCATGGTGACTCTATAAATGCTACCCGGAGCACTGACGTCAGTTCCTTTAGCAACTTTCCACACCAGGAATGCCGGTCCACAATGAAGACTGACAACTGGACTGAAATTCTAAGGCCCTTATAATGGTGACCCTCACACTGTAATCAGTTCTGCGAGCATGGAGGATGGGATGGCCAGTAAGGAATCTGCGTCTACATAGAGTCTCTACCAGATAAGGCGTTGACAAAGGTAAGCAACTTGTTCATCTGATAGAGACATCTAGCCACAGATTCCTTATCTTAGAATAGAAAACCCAAGCAATGCCTCCAGGGAGGTGGGTAGCAAAGCTGATTTAAATCAGGATGTCCCACAGGACCAAACGGACAAAGTGCTGGTCACAATGGCCCTGACTGTCCAGGCAGTAATGCTTGGTTAACATGTGCAGATATGCCCATGTTGCTGTCTGACAGATATTCAGGACAGGGACTCCTCGGGCTAACGCAGTGATCGCCGCCTTGGCTCTAGTGGAATGAGTAGGTAAGCCCTCAGGGGGTTGCTACTTGGCCAATGCATAGCAGATATTTATGCAGAGCACTATTCCTCTTGAGATGGTCCATTTCAGTACAGCCATCCCTTTCTTAGCCCCTAGGCACCTCACAAAGAGTTGATTATCTGCCTGGAACTCTTTTGTGCGATCAAGGTAGAGCTACTACTCTCTCTTTGGGTCCAGACGGTGGGGTCTCTCCTCCTTTGAAGCGTGAGATGGAGAAAAGAAGTTAGGCAGCGTGATATTCTGGCCTACATGGAAAAGAATCACAACCTTCAGGAAGAAGGAATCATGTGTCCAGGGTACCAGATTGTCCGGATCGAAGATGTTGTAGGGAGGGTGTACAGAGAGTGCCTGCAATTCGCTGACCCTTCTGGCCAATTTGTAATAGGCATTAGAAAAGCAGTCTTCATAGTTAATAAATGGAGAAAATGTTAGACCTGGCATCCCCTGTCTTTTTGCCTCTGCCTCCTGTATTTTTGCAGTGTGCTGGATTTCGTTTTTGCTGGTCTAGATGCTTTGGGCACATTGCCACTGCTGATCAGTGCCAAAGTGCAAATGCTCCCTATGTAAATTGTGCATATGGATTGGTGTTTGCCTGATTGGCTTGTTTGACTTACTACTAAGTCCCTAGTACAGTGCAATGTGTGTACCCAGGGCCTGTATGTCAATTGCTGGTAGTGGACCTGCAGCAGTGATTGTGTCACCCACACAAGCAGCCTTTCAAAAGTTGTCTCAGACCTGCCACTGTAGCCTCTGCGTGCAGTCTCCACTGCCTTGTCGATCTGGCAAGTGCACCCATTTGCCAGGCCCTAACCTTCCCTTCTAGTACATGTGAGTCACCCCTAAGGTAGGCCAAAGTTACCCCTATGGGCAGGGTGCAGCATAGGTGAAAGGTAGGAGATGTACTAATATGTGTAATATGTCCCGATAGTGAAATGCAGTGACTTTCGTCTTTCACAATTGAAAGGCTATCTGCCCCATAGGATAGAATTGGAGTTTATTTATAATATCGTATTAGTATAACTTTCCATTGGGACAAGATAGAAAGGTGGAGTTTGGTATCTCTGAACTCAGAATATAAAAATGCTTATTTTGGTAAAGATGATTTTTGTATTGTGTGTTTGAAAATACCACTTTCACAAAGTAGGTATTTTCTTGCTTAGCCATCCTGTGTGCCTCTGCTGGTTTTTGGATTGACTGTCTGGTTTTGGAGTGATAGACGCTGGGGATGTGCATTCTTTTCAGACAGCCACTGGAGGGGTTGAGGTGTGTCTTGCTTTTCCTGGATGAGTCAGGGCTGGGGTGAATAGACCTGGGTTACATTTAGAGTAGTGGGAGGAGATTTCACTGCACTTGAATAGTTCTGGTATGCCTTGGTCAATGCTGTCTCCATCTCCTGCCGGGAAACTCGGCCACAGAGGACAGAACTGGTTTTGACTGAGCACATAGTCCCTCTTCCACAAGAGAACAAAGAGAAATGGAGCATAGATATTGGGGCCCAGACCCCAGGACTATAGATTACTTCTGGACTCAAAAGGAGCATCTGCCAAGGAGAAGAACTGGGAAAGCTGAAGGAGAAGTACTGCCCCTTTGCTGTGTATTGTCTGGGCTTGGCCTGCAGTGGCTGTTTCTGTCAAGGAGAGGACAACGACTTTGCTGTGTGCTGTGTATCTGCTTGCAAAAGACCTCCAAGGGCCTGAAGTAGAGCTTGCCTCCTGTTTTGAAGTCTCAGAGACACAAAGACTTCACCACCAGCTCCACTGAACTTCCTTGCTGGGAGTTCTGACCTGCCAAGAGGTGCCTGTTCCTGCTTTGGACCTCTGGGGGTTGTTCTTGCTGCTTGGAGCTGGGAAAAGATAAGCAACTACGGAAGCCTGAAGCACCCATTTCCGATGCAACACCGTAGTGCAGGAAGAATTTCCATGCATCGCCATCGTGCTGCTGAAGAAAGCGACAGAGCGCCTGCAAGCGGCTGGAGAAATTGCAGCACGCCGAATCTCGTGTACCGATCCCTGAAGTCTGAGATCCCAGCACCGACTCCGATGCAGGCCCTGCTGAACGACTCCAAGAACTAACACATCGTGGGACCGCGGCTGAAGAGATCAATGCAGCACGGTTGCCACTCCATCAAGCACCAATACATTGCACCGGGGAGCCAAGTCTACAGCAACGCCAGGGCCGCATTGTAAGGAACCGATACATCACCTCCCCCGGAGAAAGGAACCAGCGTATCACCTTCCCTGTGCACAAGGAACCGACGCATCACCTTTCCCTGCGGCTATT
Source organism: Triturus cristatus (assembly GCF_964204655.1). Lineage (NCBI taxonomy): Eukaryota > Metazoa > Chordata > Amphibia > Caudata > Salamandridae > Triturus > Triturus cristatus. The sequence goes on from NC_140579.1 coordinate 718,704,421, forward strand.
TTTGCTTATGATTTTGACACATCCTAGGTACTTTGTGTTGAAAGTGTTGTATCTATAGTGTGCTATAGATAGAACGTTTTTTACCTTTTAAAGTCAAGTCATAGTGACTATATGTTGGATTTTTGTCATTTCAGTCTTGTTTGGTTTAGATAAAGATTACTTCTTTTTCTAAACTGGTGCAGTGTCCGTTTGTAGTGTCTTCACTGTATTACTGTATGTGTGCACAAATACTTTACACACTGCCTCTGAGATAAGCCTGCAATGCTCGTGCTAAGTTACCAAAGGGGTGAGCAGGGATTGTCTAGGGTGAAACTCCCTTACCCTGACTAGAAGCAAGGGTCCCTACTTGCACAAAGGTACCTACCTCTGTCAACTAGAGACCCCCATTTCTAATAGAAAGCAATTGTGCAGTGGCTCACATGATGTGCACATTAGGTCCTTTTGTGGCATCATGAAAGGCCTGGGAGGAAATATATGTTGCAAACGTTTGAGTAACCTAAGCACTACAGGTGACTTGAACAAAGAAGATTGGTCTGGCAACCACAAAAGGACTGAAATGGAGGTAGCTGTGCTGAGAGCAAGGCCCTGCTGGGCCAAGGTTAGACCAAACAGAAGATCCTGAGAAAGGGGTGCAGATAGAGGACTGATGTTCCTATATTAACACCATGCCACAAATGTAACCCACTGGCTGGTGTATACCGACTTGGAGGAGGGATGCCTGGCTGCTAGAATAACATCACAGACTTTATGAGTAAGTTTGAAAGCTGTCAACTGTCACCGCTCAATTTCCACTCATAAAGGTGAAGGGTGTGCAGGTTTGAGTGTATGACCCTCCCCTGTTGTTGCAACAGAAGATCCTCTTGATGAGACAGCCTGATCGGGGGACTGATGCTCACGCTCAACAGCTCGGAATACCAAACCTTCCATGCCCAATTCGAAACCACAAGAATGATTTGGACCCAGCAATTCTTGATCTTCTTGAGAACTCTGGAAAGAAGTCGTACTGATAAGAAGACATACAGGAGGCCAGAGCTCCACTCAAGACTAAAAGGGTCTCCGAGCGAAAGACGCCTTGGAAACTCCAGCGCACAAAATTGCAGACATTGCAAGTTCTTGGCGGAGGCAAACAGATCTAGCTAAGGCTCTCCCCACTCTTGAAAGAGACCTTGCACCACCTCTGGATGGAGATGCCATTATTGATCCACTAGGCGGTACAAAAGGGGGTGGTGATGGACGGAGCATCAGAACCAATCAAACACTCACACCCAGTCCACAGATCTGGGTTTGATCCATCACCGTTCTTTAGCCCACTCTGCCACCCCAGTTCAGACATGGCCATATGCAAATCAGTCTGACCCTGTGCCTAATGGGAACAGTCCAGCCCGAACTGCCAAGCCATGCCTTCCCTGGACCGAAAACAAGCTTCCTAGGACCGGTTTCTGGCATTTCAGCCGTCTTCAGCCAGGCTTGCTTGAATCCAGTGGCAAAGTGAGCAAGGGACTCACGTCTGAGCATACCCTGCCAACTTATGGCGAACAAAGCGGTACAAAAGGGGGTGGTGATGGACGGAGCATCAGAATCAATCAAACACTCACACCCAGTCAACAGATCTGGGTTTGATCCATCACCGTTCTTTAGCCCACTCTGCCACCCCAGTTCAGACATGGCCATATGCAAATCAGTCTGACCCTGTGCCTCATGGGAACAGTCCAGCCCGAACTGCCAAGCCATGCCTTCCCTGGACCGGAAACAAGCTTCCTAGGACCGGTTTCTGGCATTACAGCCGCCTTCAGCCAGGCTTGCTTGAATCCAGTGGCAAAGTGAGCAAGGGACTCACGTCAGAGCATACCCTGCCAACTTATGGCGAACAAAGCGGTACAAAAGGGGGTGGTGATGGACGGAGCATCAGAATCAATCAAACACTCACACCCAGTCAACAGATCTGGGTTTGATCCATCACCGTTCTTTAGCCCACTCTGCCACCCCAGTTCAGACATGGCCATATGCAAATCAGTCTAACCCTGTGCCTCATGGGAACAGTCCAGCCCGAACTGCCAAGCCATGCCTTCCCTGGACCAGAAACAAGCTTCCTAGGACCGGTTTCTGGCATTACAGCCGTCTTCAGCCAGGCTTGCTTAAATCCAGTGGCAAAGTGAGCAAGGGACTCACGTCTGAGCATACCCTGCCAACTTATGGCGAACAAAGCGGTACAAAAGGGGGTGGTGATGGACGGAGCATCAGAACCAATCAAACACTCACACCCAGTCCACAGATCTGGGTTTGATCCATCACCGTTCTTTAGCCCACTCTGCCACCCCAGTTCAGACATGGCCATATGCAAATCAGTCTGACCCTGTGCCTCATGGGAACAGTCCAGCCCGAACTGCCAAGCCATGCCTTCCCTGGACCGAAAACAAGCTTCCTAGGACCGGTTTCTGGCATTTCAGCCGTCTTCAGCCAGGCTTGCTTGAATCCAGTGGCAAAGTGAGCAAGGGACTCACGTCTGAGCATACCCTGCCAACTTATGGCGAACAAAGCGGTACAAAAGGGGGTGGTGATGGACGGAGCATCAGAATCAATCAAACACTCACACCCAGTCAACAGATCTGGGTTTGATCCATCACCGTTCTTTAGCCCACTCTGCCACCCCAGTTCAGACATGGCCATATGCAAATCAGTCTGACCCTGTGCCTCATGGGAACAGTCCAGCCCGAACTGCCAAGCCATGCCTTCCCTGGACCGGAAACAAGCTTCCTAGGACCGGTTTCTGGCATTACAGCCGTCTTCAGCCAGGCTTGCTTGAATCCAGTGGCAAAGTGAGCAAGGGACTCACGTCTGAGCATACCCTGCCAACTTATGGCGAACAAAGCGGTACAAAAGGGGGTGGTGATGGACGGAGCATCAGAATCAATCAAACACTCACACCCAGTCAACAGATCTGGGTTTGATCCATCACCGTTCTTTAGCCCACTCTGCCACCCCAGTTCAGACATGGCCATATGCAAATCAGTCTGACCCTGTGCCTCATGGGAACAGTCCAGCCCGAACTGCCAAGCCATGCCTTCCCTGGACCGGAAACAAGCTTCCTAGGACCGGTTTCTGGCATTACAGCCGCCTTCAGCCAGGCTTGCTTGAATCCAGTGGCAAAGTGAGCAAGGGACTCACGTCTGAGCATACCCTGCCAGAAACCGGTCCTAGGAAGCTTGTTTCCGGTCCAGGGAAGGCATGGCTTGGCAGTTCGGGCTGGACTGTTCCCATGAGGCACAGGGTCAGACTGATTTGCATATGGCCATGTCTGAACTGGGGTGGCAGAGTGGGCTAAAGAACGGTGATGGATCAAACCCAGATCTGTTGACTGGGTGTGAGTGTTTGATTGATTCTGATGCTCCGTCCATCACCACCCCCTTTTGTACCGCTTTGTTCGCCATAAGTTGGCAGGGTATGCTCAGACGTGAGTCCCTTGCTCACTTTGCCACTGGATTCAAGCAAGCCTGGCTGAAGACGGCTGTAATGCCAGAAACCGGTCCTAGGAAGCTTGTTTCCGGTCCAGGGAAGGCATGGCTTGGCAGTTCGGGCTGGACTGTTCCCATGAGGCACAGGGTCAGACTGATTTGCATATGGCCATGTCTGAACTGGGGTAGCAGAGTGGGCTAAAGAACGGTGATGGATCAAACCCAGATCTGTTGACTGGGTGTGAGTGTTTGATTGATTCTGATGCTCCGTCCATCACCACCCCCTTTTGTACCGCTTTGTTCGCCATAAGTTGGCAGGGTATGCTCAGACGTGAGTCCCTTGCTCACTTTGCCACTGGATTCAAGCAAGCCTGGCTGAAGACGGCTGAAATGCCAGAAACCGGTCCTAGGAAGCTTGTTTTCGGTCCAGGGAAGGCATGGCTTGGCAGTTCGGGCTGGACTGTTCCCATGAGGCACAGGGTCAGACTGATTTGCATATGGCCATGTCTGAACTGGGGTGGCAGAGTGGGCTAAAGAATGGTGATGGATCAAACCCAGATCTGTGGACTGGGTGTGAGTGTTTGATTGGTTCTGATGCTCCGTCCATCACCACCCCCTTTTGTACCGCTTTGTTCGCCATAAGTTGGCAGGGTATGCTCAGACGTGAGTCCCTTGCTCACTTTGCCACTGGATTTAAGCAAGCCTGGCTGAAGACGGCTGTAATGCCAGAAACCGGTCCTAGGAAGCTTGTTTCTGGTCCAGGGAAGGCATGGCTTGGCAGTTCGGGCTGGACTGTTCCCATGAGGCACAGGGTCAGACTGATTTGCATATGGCCATGTCTGAACTGGGGTGGCAGAGTGGGCTAAAGAACAGTGATGGATCAAACCCAGAACTGTTGACTGGGTGTGAGTGTTTGATTGATTCTGATGCTCCGTCCATCACCACCCCCTTTTTTACCACCCCCTTTTGTACCGCGTTATTGATCCACTAGGCATCGTCCTCTGAGTTTGTCCACCCTGACCTTCAGGAAGCCCGCTGAGTGTTGAGCCACCAGGGAAACACCCTGGTGTTCCAGCCATGTCCAGAGACATAGAGCGATGGCAATTGTATTGTCCACGAACACAGGTACCAGTCTTCTCTTGTTAGAAGGAAGAAAGGCTTTCAATTCAAAGCAGATTATCCAAAGCCCTAACATACTGATGTGAAGACCAGAGTCCTCTGATTTCCATCACTCCCAGATGGCTGTCCCAGCCAAGTAGTGGCACATCTGTCACTATGGTCAGCTCTGGTTGAGGAAGGTAGAGAGATCTGCCCCTGACCCAATCGTGGTTCGTCACACACCACTGCACAACTTTCACAATTCCCTCCGAGAAGTGGACCTGTTGGAGAGATTCACCTGATGCTGTGCCCACTGGAACTTCAGGTCCCACTGCGGAGTCTGCATATATCAACAGGCATGTGTTACAAGCAGGATACAGGATGCCACAAGGTCCAACAGCCACAGTGTCATTCATAACGAAATCCAGGATAGAGGCTGAAACATTTGTATCAAAACCTGAATATCCTGGACTCACCAAAACTGTACTTTGTCCAAAACAGCTCTGATGAAAGGAAGCGCATTATAGGGAGTCAGGTGTGAGTTTGGCACATTGATAGTGAACACCAGCAAGTGCAGGAGGTTCAACGTAGTCTTGAGGTGGGAGACAACTGCCTATTGTGAGCCTGCCTTTAACAGCTAATCTCGAGGTAAGGAAGAACTGGTATCCCTGACCTCCCTAGATGTGCTGCAACACCCGTCAACACTTTGGATAACACTCAATGGGTGCTGTAAAGCTGAAGGGGAGCACTGCAAAGTAAAAAGAACTCTTGGCCCACCGTGAAAGGCAGGTAACATCTGTGGACAGGCAAGACGGGGTTGTGAAAATATGTGTCCTGCAAGTCATACGCTACCATCCAGTCTCCCGGGTGCACACAGGACTTGAGGGAGCATGAGCATTTTGAATTTCTCCTTTATCAGAAATAAATTGTGAAGGCGCAGGTCTAGGAAAGTATGGAGGCGTCTGTCCTTTTTGGGCACCAGAAAGTAGCGATATAGAAACCGTGACCAACTTCTGATGCCAGCACCCTCTTGATTGCTCCCTTGGCCAAGAGAGTCAGCACTTCCAGATGGAACAAGGAGAGGTGGTCCTCCATCGGCTGTTTGTAAGTGGGTGACATGGGTGTAGGTGTTGTCATAAAGGGGATGGAGTAACCCCTTTTTACAATCTGTAAACACAAAAGGTTGGATGTTTCCAAACTCCGGTGGTGCAGGTGATGGCCTATCCTGCCCCCCACTGGATGCCTTAGGGGAAACTAAAGGGGTTTAGAGACTGCAGCTGCTGGGGGCTGCATACTTTGGCTACCTCTCCCACATGGTCTGTGGGACCCGTGTCCAAGGCTACGAAAATGCTGGGAAGGTATGAATGCGGTTAAAAACCCCTTCTGTGGCAGAAGGTTGACTGAGGTTGACGAGGGGCCATGGAGAAGCCCAAGGAGCTGGCCATAGATCTGCTATCCTTAAAGCACAGCCGCACTGAGCCTGTTTTCTCTCCAAAGAGACGAGAGCCCTCAAAGGGCATGTCCATTAGTGAGGCTCGGGCATCCCCTGAAAAGCAGGTGGTTCTCAGCCAGGCATGGCGCCGAAGGGTCTCCGTCAATGAGATCACTCTACCCAGCAAGTCTGTTGTGTTCAGTCCACATAGTATGTTGTATTTTGATGCATCTCTCCCCTCAGCAATGACTTCAGAAAGTATGTCTCGGCCTCCTCCTAGTCTCACATCATATGGGAGTATCGGCCCAAGAGGCATGCGGTGTTGACCGACCACAGTGCAAGGCTGGCAGAAGAGGACATCCTCTTCGAGGAAATATCCTTTGCCCTACAGTTTTAACAAAGACCCGCTTATACAACACAGTCACTACCCTGACTGTGACGTTACGGCAGGTTACTTTAACCAACAAAGTGTTACAATGACTTGCTGTAGGGGACGCTTTGTTGGATTTGTAAGTCAAACACCTTTTTCCTACTGATGCATAAACTGGAGTTGGAATAGTAATTTATACTATTACAAAGTCCAGCGCCACCTAAATCAAGTCGTCGTAATGACTTGTGTGGTCAAGTAACGTGTGGTAATGTCACAGTCGGGTAGTGACTGCATTGTAAAGGCATGTGTGGTAAATGCACGTGGGGTTCCTTCATACAACCCGTCTTCCCAAAGGTATCCAACCTCTTGTATCCCCAATCCGGTGGAGTGGTATGGAACACATCAGGATTAACTCCAGAGTTGGAGGCCTGGGCCACGAATTTCTCCAGGGTGGAGTGGTGGGCAAGGAAACTGGGGACCCCAGGAGCGGAACAGCGGTGGCAGGCAATTGTATTATGCACAGCAGGACCTTTGCAGGGCTCGGACCAGGCCCCGAGTAGGACATCAGTAAGGGCTTCATTAAAGAAGGGTTCAGCTGGGGTGACTCACGACTGAAGCACCTCTGTCAAGACATTCGTCTTGGCTTCCACTGAAGGTCCAAAACCTCAGCCACCCTACACACCACTATAGCAAATGAGGAATGCAGCAAACACACTTGTCAGCTAGCTCACCATGAACAGGGGTGGGAAGTTTTATTTTATTTTAAGTAGCAAATTCTGTTTTACCATTTTAGAACTCCTTTTGGGCTGCTAGGCCTTGAATATGGGAAGTCCACTACCTCTGATGTTAAGCTGTTTACGCTGAGGCTCATCATGACTATGAAGGGAAGGTAGTTGGTGCATATCTTTGGGTGCATTTTCTACTTGGGGAAGTTAGGAAAAGTGGATGGGGGAGGGAGTTCTGGCCTTTTCTTTTTAATTCTTCCAGTTTTTTTCTTTATTTTGATTTGTTTTGGGTAGGCCAAACCTAAGGGGATTGTAGTTTCGACTGTCAACATACTGGGTACCGGCCAACCAGGTCCCCAGTGCCCGAGCTCTTTCCCTTAAACTGTACCATAACTGGCACAGCTTCAGTCCACTTTATAAGTCCCTAGTTGGTGCATATCTTTGGGTGCATTTTCTACTTGGGGAAGTTGGGAAAAGTGGGGGGGGGAGTTCTGGCTTTTTTCTTTTTAATTCTTCCAGTTTTTTTCTTTATTTTGATTTGTGTTGGGTAGGCCAAACCTAAGGGGATTGTAGTTTCGACTGTCAACATACTGGGTGCCGGCCAACCAGGTCCCCAGTGCCAGAGCTCTTTCCCTTAAACTGTACCATAACTGGCACAGCTTCAGACCACTTTATAAGTCCCTACTAAAGGGCACATCTGGTACCAAAGCCATAGAAACTGAAGAAGTACCACTGGGGTGCAGCCCCAATTGTGCCACCCTAGGGTCCACTTACCAAGGCTATGCAAACTACCAATGCAGACTGAATGCCTTGAAGCAAGCAAAACTAGAAGAGTCAACATGGCACACACCTCTGTGTGCCATACTTACAGACACTGCCTGTGATATAGGTACGCCATTCCTACAGCAGACCTTACCAGCCCGAATGCAGAGTACTCTATACCTCAGGTGAGGACATAGCTGCAGGAGCAGATATGCCCCTACAATATCTAAGTCCATTCTTGGAAACTGTAAGTGCACAGGCAAGCCATATAGAGTGCATGGGCAGGACACTCGTCATTTCGAGTTTCCTAGCTCCATGATGGCTTCACTGTACCCACAGATGTTTGGTACAAAACATCAGGTGCCCCCTGAAAACCTACAGACTACTTGTGTGGTTACTGACCATTCCCAGCCAGCCGCCACCACTAGATGTGTACCTGACCTCATGGGGTGAGAGCCTGGGCTCTCAGAGGCTCGGAACAAAGTCTCCTCCGGGCGGAGGTGTTTCAAACCTCCCCCAGGGCAGGAACAGCCTTCCAGGTTGGGAAGCTTCAAAGGCCATGCCATCTTTGAAATGTAACCCAGCGAGCTCCAACTAGTGTAGGATGCCAACCCTGCTGTCATGACCTCACTCTTGGCGGGTGGACAGGTGGGAAAACTAGAAAGAATAGGAGGCGTGCCCACCTTCAGCTAGCACCTCCCCTAAGGTGTAGCAGGCAAGGTGAAACACATTTTCAGTCCCCTCCATCTTGATTTGGAGGGAAATCGTCATGTTCGGGATATGCCCATTCCCCAGTGGGAGGGGTCATATAGAGGGTGTAGTCAACCTAAGATAGATGGCCCAATGGCCATTACCTGGCACTATATTTAATGCCCCTAAAGGTAGTATTCAAGCAGCATCCCAAAGCCCTGAACTCCAGATTTGATGGACGTAAGAAGAGAAAGGCAAAGAAGAGATTTTGACCCCAAGAACAGAGAACCTGCTGCGGATGTTTGGGCGTGAAACCTTACCCACCACTGCCAAACTTGACAATCAGTGAAGACTGTCTCATCTTGCCGCTGAGAGACCTCTACAAACCCCAAAGGTCTTCCAGCCATTCTGACTCAACTTCACTCAGACACAATTATTCTTTCTCAGTCTGACTCATTCAGTATCACTCTCTCTCTCACACCGACTCACTGTCCCACTCATTCTGACTCCCTAAGACTCAGTCAGACTTGAGTCACCTAGTCTCACAAACCGTAACATTCAGTTACACTCCCGGTCTGTCTCCCTCACTCATTCATTCTCACTCTTCTTATCACTCACAGTCCTCACTTCGACTCACTCCTTCATTGACACTCTCTTTTACTCACACATACATGCTCACATATACACACTCGCGGACACACACTCTCACATATACTGCACATTATTAAAAAGCATTTTTTTACTTACCTTGCTGTCTATGCAGGTCCTATTTGCTACTGAACCTTTCAGCTTCGGAAAATTGAAACTGAAACCTCAAACCTGCGCAGTCGCAGATTCGAGTTTTTAGCCTCTGCTCATTCACCCCACCCTTTCCAACCTCTATGACAAGCTCGGAAAGGGTGGGGTGACTTGCGGATTGATGTGTGGCATCGGGCACTGCAGGGCTTCAGACTGCAATGCCCGTGTCTAACTTTATCTGTGAAGCTTTACCACATCACAGATTGGGAGGCAATGAGGAATACCAGGGGCCTGAGGCCAGAGTTGGGGGTTTCAACAGCCACAGATAATCTCTGATGGCTGGTGCAGGCACAAGACATCAGACATTGTCTCTGTTAGAAGGTGGTTCTGCCACCCAGAATTTTTGCTTTTTGAACACCTAATTATTGAGCTTTTACTGTGGGAGACCCTCACCCACTATTAACTCATGATGAAAGAGACTGCATGTGGATTTTACCAGTGTCCCCCTTGTGAGAGAAGGCCGCTGCGCTGCAGCAGGAGTAAGGGGCACCAGACTGGTTACATATAGACACGTGTGTACATGCGTGTGCACACGTGTAGGGGATGCGCAGGGGAGATTCCTGTTGTGCACAGGAGTAGGTACAAATAGAAGGGTGTGGCAGAAATGATGCAGCATTGGGTGGTGACATGGAATAGGCTTTATAATGTGGGAAGACACATGGAAGGGAAAGTCAGTGTGCTTTACTGTTCTCACTATAGGAACACTCCATTACTCTCCTATGAAGATGGGGACCACATGGGGTAATTTCACTTCCCTAGGGCCTACAAATTCCAGACACGCCCCAAGGTACACTGTAAGATATGTGAAAATAAGTATTCTGCTAAGTCCACAGCCATATCTGTACTGCTTATGGGTCATCCAGAAATGTCATTTTCCTCTGACTCCGCTTATAATCAGAGCTGGATTAATGACCTTCCTCCCCACACTGTAGCATCAGAGGCCTAGCCCTTCACTGGAAGCATTCCTAAGGGCAAATGCCTCCTCTCCAGGAGGAAGAGATGGGGGTGGAGCTGCAGGTTATCTATCAGCAGCTGTCACCCGGTGCCAGGCACCAGGGCTGCTCCGGCCCCAGGCCATGAAGGCAGCAAGGGGGGGAAGGGGGCTTTTCATAGACCATGTGGCATGAGACGCCTGGGCGACGCCATTTTTAAGTATCCCAGATGCCTGTGCAGGAAGGAAGGAGCAGGGGCCGAGAGGTGATGTGTCGCTGCAGAACAGGGCAGAAGGGCCTTGCTGCCAGCCCCCTCAAAATTCTTTTAAAAGGTCTTGCACAGGAAGAGGAGCGCTCCCTGGGGTGTGGTCTTGTTGAGGACGACTGTTGCTGGAGCCTGGCGCCATGGGCAGTTGGAAGGAGGAACCTCCTGACTGTCCCAGGACCCTGGACTGCGCCTTTGAGGGAGTCCAGGGCCAGTGAGGAGAATTCTGGGCCTCTGCGCAAGGAGAAGAGGTCCAGAAGGAGAGCCAGGTGAAAGGCTGGTACAGGGAGCCAGTGAAGACAGCTCCCTGCCAAGCCCACCCTCCTGGGGGGCCAGGAGGGTGGTGAAGAGTGCTCAAAGTGGCTATGGCTGGCCACCAGGAGCAGGAAGAGGCCAGAATGGTGGAAATCGGTCCCCTGGAGATATGCCCCCCAGAAAGTAGGTGACCTTTGGCCTCTGAGTTGACCCAACGATGGAGCACGTGGGGCTCCGCCGCCAGTCTTAGATGTGCCTCCAGGGTGGGTCAGGTCCCGGGGGCTGCCCCCAGAAGAAGAGAAATTCGGGGAGCACCATCGCGCTCCCCGTGAAGGTGCCCAAGAGGGGGCCAGTAGCCTACCCTGCCCCTGACGACGAAGACAGGGAGCACCGACGCCCTACCAGTGAAGGTGCCCAGGGGGTCAGGAGCCTATCCTGGCCCCCGAAGAAGCAGAAGTCGGGGAACGCCATCTCACTCAATGTGAAGTGATCCCCAGGGGCCCGGGACCCCCAACTCTGGGCCCCTCCGAAGGTAAAGACGGGGAGCGCCGTCATGATCCCCATGCAGACCTCCTACTTCGGGCCTCAGTGATGCCGGAAGGAGGGGGAGTGCTGCTGCACTTCTCCCGTGGTAGGAGGAAAGCAGGGGGAGTGCCATCGTACTCCCCCAAAGTCCCACTGGACCAGCCGCAACCTCCGTGTCTGTCCGCAGGAGCGGGCAGACCAGATGGACGCACTGGCTCCCGCGGCTGCACACAAGGGTGCAGGCCAGACGGAAGCTGGCAGGAGCAGCCGGGATGGGCTCCCCGAGCTGCAATCACCTCACCTGTGAAGTTAGGGGCCCAGGTGGAAACAGGCCCGCAACGAGGTGCAGAAGCGTTGTGAGGCCGCCAACGATGGAAGCGCAGCTCTCCCCGAGTAGCGGGGGAGCCGCTGCTGTTATTCACTGTGCATGAGGAAAAACGGCTTGTTTGTGGCATGGGCTGGCCCCAGGAAGATGGGGTCATCACAAAATGCATGCAAAGGTGCGGGGGGAGCTGCAGGAGCAACGCAGACTCACCCAGCACAAAAATTGAACGTCCCAGCCCTCAGTCTCTAAGGGACTCAAAGGAGACTACCTCCCAAGGGGTAATCTTTGTTTTAAAACCTACCTCATGCTGGAACTTTTGTTCTACAATCAGGAGCCGACGCTTAGGGTTGCACTGAAGTGTGCAGTGTAAAACATGGATTGTCACTGAGGTGATCCCCCTAGATGTGGGAAAGTGTACTTGCACAGGTGGTGCATTCACGAATAGCATTTCTTTTGGGGACTGGAAGTCACATGTGTAATGTGAAGACATAAACAAAGTGGGTTAAGTTGCTAGGCATTCCTGCTAGGGTGCCTTGCTGTACATGCTTAATCCTATGATTATAACTGTGATGTCTTTTAGGGGCTTTAATTTCATTGCATTATCAATGTGACCAGATATGATAACTACTGTCATTCGAGGTGATGCCTAAACATGTATTCTTGCTACTGCATTAAGTGATGAACAGCCCAGATTGTTAGCCACTAAGATTCAGGGGTGTACACTGTATGGTCAGTATGAAATGCTCAGTCAGGGTTATGTGTCACTATGGCAGGTGTTCCCATTAAATATCCTTGTTGAGATAATGGGGTAGGTCGCCACCGGCATGGTGCAAGTGGGCAGGGCCCTCACTCTAGATTATGATCAGCCTACTGCATTTGGGGGCAAGATGATGTGCATACATCGGAGTGGCGGTACTAGACCCCACACACCCTGCAGGAGGGGTGGGAAATGTTATGCAATGTCACAAAGTAATTCCAACAGTTTATGTATATTTGTAAATTGGTGCATAGTATTGAGTACTGTCTGTGTTTAATAAATGTACTCTTACTTTTATAAAGCAAAGTACACACTGGACAATGAATTATTGAGTGTTATTTCTGCGTACTGGTAAATGGGGATTACTAGCCCACGCCACCTCCCTTGAGTAAGCCTTACACTGCTCTGCAACTCTACCATCTGAGAGTCAAGCGCTACAATGGGGCGTTTGGTTCCCAGTGAAGGACAAATGAAGGCATGTTATTTGTGCAGCCCTCGCAGATGCTCCCTCGTTTTCCAACAGTCTCTAACAGAGCTGCCTTAAGCTGCTGCTAGACAGCATGTTCTTTTTATACCAAAGAGAATAAAAGATTATTATTCACTCTTGGTATAACAAGGGGGGGGCATAGTCCTGGAGCCCTAAAGGGACCACCCCCCTGCGGGGTGCATATAATGAATAGAGAGCACTGTGGAAAGTAGTGTACACTTATCAGGGGTCCTCCAGTGATATTTTTCTTCAGGAGCACCTTAGTAGAAACAATGGCCTCCACTGGTGACGGTAAGAGGATGGAAGGCCTGTGACACCCCAGTGGTGCCAGGCAGCAGTCTGAGAGGTACTCATACACCCAGCCTGCCTCCTAAGACTAGACGCCTGATGCTCGGGAGGCACGGAAATTATAGCAAGGTTAGAGGCGGCTAGTAAACAGCTTTACAGGGAGAGGGAAGGCAGCAGATATGCGTCAGCCCTTCGGTCAGCAGTGAAAAGCATGTAACCAATATCCAGAGGCAGGAGTCATGGTGGCCGCACAGACAGAATCCCGCACCGAGTCCAACGAGGAGTGCATACTATCAAAGCACTCACATACATGCCAATATTTTAGAAGAGGAAAGTGGGAGGATATTGAAAAAATAATCGGGAGAATGTTATTCTCCCATTGACTTCTAATGAGGCCTGAATCGGGTCTATTGTCATGTGTGGGACTTGCAAGTGTGCTGCCGCAGGATCAGATATCAGAAATGTAAATATACTTTTTTTTCTGTACCGGTCAGGAGCACAAAGAAAGTGCTGTGAAAGGCAGAGAACGTGGCAAACATGTTGTCTGACTCACACAAGAGCAGAATCCCCAAGTCCTGGCTTTTTGGGCATCCGCGCTAAGCATGCTGTGATATCTAAGGCCATACTTTTTTCTAAAAATAAAACTACAATGCTCACAATGTATAATGTAATAAACAGTCAGGGCTGGCTGAAGGAGTCGCACATGACACGAGACTACTTGGCAGCTTTTTCAAAATTTAGACACCAGGAAGAGGGGGCATTATGGTGCTTTATCGCTCGCTTGAGTACAGTTGACATTTCCTCTGTGCCCAAGACCGGAATGGTTATAGATAAGAACAAACGGAAGCCCACATGTCCAGGGTTGCTGGCCCATGTTTGTTCAAGCTCCTAATCCGCACTGACACATACATGCCAACAGACTTGGAGACTCCCGATTCTGAAGACACAAATGGCATTATTTTAGGTGTCTCCATCTTGAAATTGCCCCTGCTTCATTAGAAGTCAATGGGAAAAAAAACGTTTGCTCGATTTTTGTTGTTCTGAAATGTTTGCATGTATGTAACATGCCCGTATATTTACTCCCCCATTTGTCAGAAGTACTGCAAGGTTGACAAACACTCACCAAGTATTCAAGGACTACTCTAGAGTAGTAAACCCTCATCTCTTCTATTATTTGGAGGGTATTTCTTATGTGCATCTCATCAGTCTCGGGAGCCAGCACAGACAGGTCCTTCCTCTTATGTGAGCAGCACTCACCCGTTGCAGGAACTGCAACAGGTATAGTATATTAATTTCTGCTCTGGACAGGCCAAGGATCGCTGGTGCTACTGAGGCTCACACACCAGTTTTTTTTTAGGTCTTGGCTAGACAGTGCATGTACTGTCTCCAAGAAACTGCTGTATGTAATATGTTAGCCTCAGCCCGCCCACATGCTTCCCATTTGCTCACTCCATTGTCTGTCTCATATTCTTTGTCACCATTTGTCCCTGGCATGCATGACAAAATGCCTCTTTTAGTGTTCAGCCCTCCCCCCAGTGCATGGACCAAGTACTTAAAAACAACCACTGCTCCCGCATTTACGAGCACTTTTGGACCTAATTTTTTCAATTCTTTTTCAGCACTCTACATAGAGCTCACGCTTTAAAGCTCCGTCTCCTCCCACCTGCTCTCATGCCCCGTCACTGATCACCCCCTTCCCCAACCCCGTCACTGCTTTCCCCTTTGTTGCACTTTCCCTGTTTCCAGCACCTCCCTCCCGCCACTGCTTGTTCCCTTGCACCTCCTCCAATCCTGGGATCTGTCGAGAGAAAGGAAGTTTGTCCAAGGCCAGGCACATAGTCTAGGAACGATGTATCATTGTTGGTATGTTTCCTTTATCTGTGATCCTGGCCCAGTCAGCTTTGGATAATGGATTGCAATGATACCTATTGTGCATTTTCATAATAAGCGCATGGGATCAGAAGGATCTTCATACTCTTTGCTCATTCGAGGTGTGTTAGCATCCCGCTCTGTATATTTCCGGCTGTTTCACGGTGCTATGAGCTTTTGTATATAGTGCATAATATAGGGAGCTCAAACATGTTTGCACATTACGTTTCTGAGTGATTGTATATTTTTCACAGCTTTAATGCTTAGGTCTGTAGTCTCGTATAATTTTCTCCCATCATGACTTGGGAGTGCCTCCGGGCTCCTGCCCACTTGTTCTCGTTGGACTATAGATTGTTTAATACAGTAGATGCCCGCGGAGCATCTAGCTGCACAGCGTCGGCATCAACAAGAATATGTTAATTATCAGCTGTTAGCTGAGCTTTCAGGCCAGTGGATTCACCTTTATCTAATGGTGAGAGTGAAACGTCCTAAATGTGACTGTTGTGCTTCCCATGGAGGTGTTGCCAGAGTGTTCATCAGGAGAGCTTTGTTGTGCTTCCTCATTTTTTTCCTTCTACAAAAAAGAAGCTGAAGAGTCTTTAGTACCTAGAAGCAGTTCATTTATTGACACAGGAACAGAACAGGGTGATCCTGCAACTTCTGCTTCATGTACTAATACACTGGACAAATCAGCATCAGAACTTTTGTTTTGCAGATGCAGGAGGAGGATGGCTATGATCTGTCTACATCTTTTTCAGGGTAGGTGTGGGCTGATCACCTGACTGTGTAATCGAAGATGCATTATGAACAGACTCAAATGCCCTTACTTAGTACAGCGAATGTTTCCAACTGACCCGAAAAGCACCACCACTTATGGCCATTTCTTTTAAAATCCCAGACCTATGGAAGTTCCGCTCCTCCACTCAGGCAGAGGAGCATTGCCCCACTGCATTTCAGCACTGCAAAACAGGAAAAATAAAATGGTAATAGCGTAATGTTATTATCATTTTATTTTTCTGTGCTGAGGCAGTTTTGACGGGGGCAAAGCAGGGGGGAGTGTTGGCTCTCTCCAAGTGTGCATGACTGTTTGGCTGGCCGTCTTGGCCCGGCCAAGCAGTCATGCGCACTTTACATGTTCTCCACTGGCTGTATTGTACAGCCTGCGTGGAGAACAAGCTAGGGCTCCCAGTCCCTGTCTGAGCACCAAACCATGGTGCTCAGACCAATCTTGACGCTGCTGTCATGGTGACAGTAGCATTGTGATTGGCTTAGTGAAGCCTGGGTGCTTCCTGCTTGCGGTTCACAGAAGGAAGAGGTGGGAGGAGAGGTGGCAGCCGGCAGATAAGTAATTTTTTTTATACCCCACTCCCAGCTCACCACATCTGCCAGGGAGGAGCTGCCACTGAGTTCTGGGTTTATGCAGTGGTCAAAGTGGGGGAAAATCGTAGAACTGTGGAAAATCGGAGGGAGGAAATAACTTGAGGATTGGGTCAGTGGGCGGAGTCAGAGGTGCGGCCAGAAAGAGCAAAACATCCCAATTTCTAGTATTTGTTTGGCATTTCACATTGTGCATGAAGCAGAGAGACCCTGAAATTTGTGAACCTAGGGGCATATTTACAATAAAGTGGAGAAGCGTATTGTTAAGCCAAGAAGGCTAACGACACGTTTCATCACTTTTAAAAGCAGGGCTGCACCATATGTAGTAGAACATGGTGCAGCCCTGCATTTCCCCTTGTGCTGGCGCCAGCTTTAGCTGCCTAGCGC
This sequence comes from Triturus cristatus, assembly GCF_964204655.1. Taxonomy (NCBI): domain Eukaryota; kingdom Metazoa; phylum Chordata; class Amphibia; order Caudata; family Salamandridae; genus Triturus; species Triturus cristatus. Next base: position 718,721,215 of record NC_140579.1, read on the forward strand.
CAACGCAGGCACCCTTATACCATAGTGCAAGGGTGCCTGTGTTGAGGGGAAGATGCCGTTTTGTAACTTCTATGTGTGCTACTTAATGCGGCACACATGGAAGTTATAAACTTTCTTTTTTTTTTTTTATGATTGTTTATGTTGATACAAAGGCAATTTGCTGTTCCTATGTGTGCGCAACAAGGCAGCACACATGGAAACAGCAAAAACGGTAAGAAATAAAGCATTTCGTCTCGTTTCACCTGTTTTAAGACCAGGTTTTACCTGGTCTTGATTTTGGCGCTGCCTCCTATTTATGCCACCCTTTAAATAGGGGGCAGCATCAAAATCAATGGTTGTTGCGGTGGAATACCCACCGCAACACCCATTGCCCTCCCCTTTCACGCTAAATACAGTGTGAAAGGGTGCCTTATTTACAAGGCAGCGTTAAGCCACATTAAGTGGCTTAACGCTGCCTTGTAAATAAGGCGAGGCCACTATCGCCATCACATCACATTACAGCTGCTTGTAAATATGCCCTGTAGTTTGGTGTGCATGCAAATCCTGCATTGCCGATCCCTGGTGAGTTGCACTAATACTGATAAAACAAGGCCAATGGAAGTACCAATGTGTGAGGCAGACTGGCCTCAAGGGTCCTGTGACCTCAGTGACAGAGTCACTGTTGCTCTAGGGTGTGCTGCTTCGGCCTGCCCGCAAGACTGGAGGTGAATTTCTTTGAGGGTTGTGGTGGACAGGCCATCAAGGGTAACCCACACTTGTCAAAACTAGGTTAACCCTGCTGGTGCTAAGACACCAGGGCTTCTATAGTCGAGCAGGGCCTTCTAAAGTCTAGCACGGGAATGTTCTCCCTCAGGAGAGTGGTCGGGTGGACTGGTTATGAAGGCTGAACCTGGTTCCTCAGTTCTAAATTTGGCAGCTCTGGCCATGGTGCCACATCCTTTCCCACACTGAACACCATACTGTCCCACAGAGAAACTCACACTGCCTTCAGCTACAACCCAATTGTGCCCCGCTATAAACACCTGGCTGCGACTTAATTCAAATTATGCACTAGACAAGAGTAATATGCTGACTGAAAAAAACGGTACCACCATCCTGGAAAAAGCACACATAGGGAATGTAAGATTGAGTAAAGCATGTGAAATGTAAACAACATGTTTACCTTTACTTTACACTCATTATTCAGAAATTAATGATTGTTTTTGCCTGGAAGGGAGCCGTAATGTCCATTGTTTATATCATTAAAAAAACGTAAGCAGTATGGCTTAAAAAGACCACTTTTCTGAACACAGAGCCGCTGTACACATTTTCCAAACTAAAATAAGGACAACAGCTGATTAGGATCACATTGAACGTTTTTCACTCCACGGACCATTACAAAAGTGTATGTCCAGCATTCACTACCAGACCGCAAATATAGTTCTCGGGCATCATGTCAATACAGATTTTTTAGCTTTGGTGCCAAAGAATCTACTTTTATTTTCTTCAGAGGGTCTTAAAAACGGCTTCCAAATTGCTGATTTATTTGAATAGGTGCACACTACAGGACTCTGCTAACCTCTAAACATTATCGTGCTTTTTGAGCTCATTTGTGGTCTACATTTGTCCAGCTCATCGCTAAAGGCTGATGAGCTGGACAAGGGAGCACTTTTGAAAGAACTGCTTGCCCTCGTTGTATTGAGCACCAGAGAGCTAATCACTGGTTTCTGTAACTTTCACCCTTATCAGTGTTTCTTCAACACTCTCCGCTCCCTGACTGACTTACACTGCTTACCTCCCTTTTCCCGAATCCACTCACTTGTACACACTAGGCGAGGCCTATTTGCTTTGGCCATTGCACGGAGAAAGTGGCATGGCCAGCAGGGAGCGGTACAAAAATGTGCACTGGCCTGCAGGAAGAGAAGGTCACTGGCACTGGTGAGACACACATAAACTGTGCCTGTCGGGGGAAGCCCACAGAGGACTCAGGGTTTTCTCTGCAGGAATCAGAAGGCGGGACACTATCCTTGAAATCGGTGGTCTCCCGCCTATATCGGGAGGGTTTGCAGGATGCTGAGCAGCGCGCAGCCCGTGTTTAGTCAGGATGCAAATTGCGCACCATCATGTTATAGAGCGTTGATCTGATGCCGAGGCGTCTATCTCCATCACTTTCAGCATTTAAAGGCACACCACTTTGTGGGCCTTATGAGAAGTGTGGTGTCACCTTCCACAGCTAGGAGCAGGATGGAAAACATGTAGCAATGGAGCCTCGTACAGTCAGCACTTTCCAGGGCCCAGTAGAGATCGGGAAGGTAGCTCGTACCACCTCCGTACATGGGCCTGCTGACCAACCACAAGGGTAGAGCAGACCCCACTGGGCACGCTGAGTAGAATCTCGGTGTTTTCACCGCTGGTGCATCCGGGCTCATGGCCAGGGGCATAGGAGACACTAAAATTCTGGGGGGGACAGGGTCAACCTTGTGCACTTTCCAGTGACCCTATACAAATCACCGCCCGTTAAACAAATACAATTGCATACTTTCGAAGTGAAATATTGAGAAAAGCAGGCACGTAGTCACAGTTTGCATGTATGCTTTATTGTTATTTACATTCATATAGTAATGAGACCAAATGTTTAAAAAAAACATATATATGAATCTTGCATCTTACTGCACAAAGCAAACAAAGGCCGCTGACTTAGGGTGGGGGCGTCGTGTTTGCAGGTGCATTATGCTTTGAAAAGTACCTGCTGCTGCATTCCTGGTCTCCAGCAATTTTCAGGCAACAATAAAAATGTGAGGATAACTTTGGTGATTAATGTTCTTTTTTTGCGAGAGATCGAAGGCTTGTCTAGTGAAAGTTTTAATTCAAAAGGTCAGTGAGTTACTGCTTTTGTCTGAGATATTCTTTTGGTATTTGAAGTTTATAAGTTAAAATCCTAACATTGAGCTATTAACCGTCATCAAAGAGCTGCATAAAAACTTCAATGTATAGATTAGAACGTTATGATTTTTCCCCAGTCTTTCCCTATGCTAATGTTGGAAAATGGGTTCATTAGGATAGAAATCAATTCTGATTATTGAAGAGAACCCCCCAACCATGGTGTTATGTTTTACATTCTGAGTTTGTGTTTCTCTAGTATTGCAAAGACGCCCTAGGCACTCCCCAACTTTTTGCTGACTGGTACTGGTGGTACCTGACTGACTGACCCTGGCCTCTGCCTAAACAGCCAGTGCTATTCTAAAAGAGGCACTTAAAAATACAGTGAAAACACCTACATACACTAGGGTGCACTATGGGTTAGGGTACCCCTATGATTGGCATGACCTCTCCTATAAGGCCCTAGTACATAATAGGGCAGGGGGATTAGAACTACTTTTAAGTCCTTAGACTATAATAAGGCATGGCAGTTTATAGGCCAGCAGCCCTTTCTGCGCTTGCATGTGTGCACTGCTGAAGCCTGAGGTCAGTTTAAAAGTAGCCCTGTGTTATAGGGCTGCTTTTGAAATGCAAATTGTGCCCAAACTCGACTTTTGGGTTTGGGGAACTTACAAATTGATCAACTACAATGTTGGGGCAAAATTAAGTGGAAAAATGTTTTCCACTTAACTATGGCTATATCATATTTGCCACATAATACATCATCTGCTGCATAATCTAACGATTTCCTCCAAAACAATTTTGTAGCTCAAACGGATCCCAAATTACTAAAAGAAATGTGACTTGTGTTGCTGTGAAGTTTAGGGCCCTTTGCAAAGGTTAGTAAAGAAAACAATTCCTAAGAAAACATTTGGTCCCAGACACTCCTAATGACACTCAAATTAATACCTGTAGGAGAGTGTAGTATGCAATCAATTCATACAACCGAAAATGTATAATGTAAATGCACATTCAACAGGGAAATCTCATAGATAAGAGGCCAACCAAAGTCAATTAAATTGCAAACATCAATTTATTTCCCGCTGAATCATATTCATAAAATGCAAACTTAGGGGCTGACTACGATGGCAGGCGGACTTCAGTACCACCGCCATCGAATCGGGGAATGGGACCGCTGGCCTTCAAGGTGGAGGCCCCACGATAGGCATTACAATGCGACTGCCACTACGGTGTTCGCAGTGCCTATCTTTTACATTGCAGCAGGTGCTGCTGGCTGCATCATCCGCCGCAAAGTAAAAAAAAAGGAACATGTTAAATATATCGGTGCCTGCCACATGGTGCAGTGATATGTTGTGGGGCATCATAGATGCCCCCCAGGACCCATTTCTGGGGTCAGGGGTAAAGGGGCCAGCTACGGGCCCCCAATGTCCCTTTCGCCAGCATTTCCATGGCAGGTGAACCGCCATTGATAAGCTGGCGGGTAAGGGACATCGTAATCCCTACTGCGGTGCATGATAGGCACCACCAGCATTGTAGGAACCAAAAGCCCCTCCACCACACCGGCGGGCTCAAGAAGCCCGTCGGGTGCGTGGTGGTTGGTCTTTCCGACCGCCAGGTAAACACCCGCCATTGTAATATGGCGGGCTGTGATGCAGTCACCAATGGCGGTGGGACCGCCACCGACGGGGTGACGTGGCGGTCCCACTGCCATTATAATCACCCCCTAAGTTTGGTGTGCATGCAAATCCTACATTGCCAACCCCTGGCAAGTTGCACTGCTAGTGCTGGAAAAAGGCCAATGGAGGTACCAATGGGTGAGGTGCACTGGCCTCAAGGGTCTTGTGACCTCAGTGACAGATTCACTGTCGATCTAGGATGTGCTTCTTCATATGCCTGCCCGTAAGACTGGAAGTGAACTGCAGTACGGATTGTGGTGGACAGGTCCACCTGCGGGTGCTAAGACACCTGGGCTTCTAAGGTCTATCGGGCCTTCTAAGGTGTAGCATCGGAATAAGCTCTGCCAGGAGTGTGGTATGGTGAACTGGTCATGAAGGTATGAACATGGTTCTCCAGTTCCAAATTCAGCAGCTCTGGCCAGAGTGCCACATTCTCTCCCACACTGAACACCATACTGCCCTACTGAGAGAAACTCGCACTGCCTTCAGCACAACTCAATTGTGCTGCGACTAAATTCAAATTATGCACTAGACAACAGGAAAATGCTGCCTGAAAAAAATGAATAACACCCTGGAAAAAGCAAACACTCATAGGGAATGCAAGAATAAGCAAAGCATGTGAACTGTAATCAGAAAAAAACATGGTTACCTTAATGGTTTTAAACTCATTATTCAGAAATCAGTAAGTGATTTTGCCTGAAAAGTTCAAGACATGGCTACAGGACCAGGAAGGGACCCCTTTCAATGTCCATTGCTTATATCCTTTCAAAATGTATGCAGTTTGGTTTAAAAAAGACCACCTCCCCAAACACAGAGCCGCATTTTATAAGCTAAAATAATTAAAAAGTTGAAAACGATCATATTAAACGTTTCCACTCTACCCATCAACCAGGTATTGCAGTCCCTTTAGGAATGGAGCACTTACCCACCCTGGGAAAACAAGAAAGTAGCGCTTTCACTGGCAAACTCTGTAAAGTGGCGCTAATGTGTGTGGGTGTAAATAACAGTCTGGCCTGTCTGCTTTCCACTCTGTATTGCTTTATTTAGGTATTTAACTATTTTTTCTCTCCATTCCGAGGTTTTTCTTTTCAATAGAAAACGGTCAGAAAATGAGGACATTTACAGCCAAAGTGTTCAGCCTTTATTGGATCAATTTCGCTGGGGAACAAATAAAGAAAAGGAGAGGCAAGAGAGAGTACCTTAAGAGCTGCCTCTTGAAATCAGCACGTAAGCAGGAGCGAGACAGAGACAGAAAGAGATGGAGGAATAAAGAGAGGAGGGCAGCCGCCAGAGGCAGATCAGGAGTAGTGGACACGGTCCTTGCCATGAAGGAAAAGAGACAGCGTTTATTTTTTCTCCGTTCTCTGCCCTTCCCAGAACGGCTGAGCCTTCCTGCAGCATAACAAAAGGCAGAGGGCGGTTGGCCTCTGACTCCAGGCAGGGCCATTAGGTAGCGCTTTCGCGTGCTAATGGCCCTGCGATAACAGAAGGGAGAGGGGAAATTCCTTTGTCCCCTCGTCCCCCCACCCTTGTTCCCCGTGTCTCCCCCACTCCAAAATCTGGGGGGGGATATATCCCCCGCGTCCCCCACACTTCCTACGCCCATGCTCATGGCCCCAGACGTCGTACCACTGCAGCCGCACTCCTCCAAAAACAGAAGATGCATCAAACACAAAGCAAGCCCGCCCAGGCCCGCCTCACTCCTCCAGCGGCAATGGTCATCAAGGCTCCGCATCGAGGCTTTCCCTGCTGTTCATATATGCGAGCGGAGTATGTGGTGAGCGCAGGGGCCACTGGCAGCGCCCGTGGCCTTCAACAGGATCAGCCTCAGCCAACGTCCAATGGCGCCGGAACAGTGCCTTCTCTGCGCCAAAAGACGGCGTCAGAGGATACCACTGTGATTGGCTGTCACTGTCACGTGCTTTTCAGTATGTGTTATACACACAAGTCACCATATCCAATTCATTCCCATCCTTATCCAGTTCATTCAGCACTGTAGCCAACACCATGTGATTCATATCCGATTTCAGTGAAGCTCATATTAATTTCAAGAACAGTGTTATTTCCCTCACTGTTATTTATATCAATTTCAAGAGTTCTTATATTTAAACCATTCTGTAATGTTAATTTTTGTATTTATTTTTAAATTTGCTCTTGTGTTATATCAATTCAAGACAAAACAGTACCTTAACACATGGGGCAGCATATATTTTAATAGATTAACAGTACAGCAGTATCCCTCTTTTCTCAGAATTTATTTTTCACACATCAGGATGGCACCTCCAAAGCATAGTGGTATTCATCAAGACTGAAATGAGGCCGAGATGGCACTTCAGATACTATTACATTTGGCGCTTTTGTCCTGGAATCAGTGTGTATACACATTTCCATAATGCCTCCATCCCTCCCCCATTTTACTCTTTGGGGACTCCACATCCTAGCTGCCATCGCTCCAGGAGGCGCGCACCTTCATCTGCGGCCAGCGATAGGAGTCTATCTAGCGCTGAAAGCAATCCCCACACTCCTGCAGTGTGGGCCGTGGCCGGGCATGTCCTACACCCGTCAGAGCCCGGAGGAGGCTGGGACCACCCTCTGAAATCGTGATCCTGGGGTGCGTGCTCTCTAATGTACTGGAGAGCTGAATAGTGTGGATCTGTTAACATGTTTGGGTATAGCTCTACCCTGGTTGCTATTCTTTGGATACTGCCTCTGGTGATCTTGAGGTTTTGATAACGCCAAATTACAATGGGCAAACGCAAACCCCAGGAGGTTGAGGCGAAAGCCCCTTCTCCCTCTAAGAATACCAGCATAAATAAAATGTTGCAGAGGGCTATGGGGATAATTTCCACAGAAATAGCCCTGACTGAGAGGACATTGTCTCTGGGAGTCCCAAATGATTCAAGCTTGGACGGCTCCTTATCATACAGCCCAGCTGGTACAAATAGTGCAGTAGACCATTTGGGGTTGGGTAACAACCAAGCCAGTGATAAGGAGGAAAATTTGGCCCCTAATCCAACAAGAGCATGCCTGAAAGTTACATCTCGACCTTCTTGAGCCACCAAACGACCTAAACAGCAGCACACATCTCAGTCCCCTCTTGCCCCTGCTAACCCATATGTTGACTCGAACATTAGTGACCCTTATAATTCCAGCCTAGAGGAGACCATGCATACACCTCCTAGGGCTGTTGACCTCACAGAGTCCTGTTTTGGAAAAATAAAAGAATATCTGCATAAGAAACTTTCCTCACTGACAGTGTGGTTGGAGGCCATCAAAAGGGGTCTAAATTGCGTTTTATCCCAACAAAAGCAAGTTGTATGTTCAATACCAGTAGCAGTGAATGGTGCCCAGGTTATGACCTCCAACTGCCAACTCAAACTGCTTAAGGACTTTAGCACCAGCCCCACAGCCACTTTACCTAGAGATGCTGTAATTAACCATGGTAAAGGGACTGAGGTTGCAGGTACTTTGCACACATCAAAAACATTAGGAGTTAATAAGGCCTCATTGTCCTTTAACAATGGGGCTGCGGGGATTCAGCCACCTATGCTAAATACCCCAGTATCCATACTGAGGCAACCAATGACCAATCACACCACAGCATCTTGCCCCTATGTACTTTTTTTGGTAGGAGTTCCTGAGTTGAATGTGAATCAATGAATCAGAAGGAGGGTCAGGACGAGTTGACTAATACATGTTTATATTGGCTGGCCCAACAGAGGAAGTTCCCCTAGTACATGGCTACTGAGATTTTGCTCACATGGAGAGTGGTACGGTTGGGGTCGAGATCCAAGGATGATTGTAGTGATTGTATAATTATAAACTTCAGATCCCCCCAGGTAGTGCAGAGGTTATTTGGCCTGTTTTCCTGACTTAGAAGAAAGTCTATGATTGGGGTATTCCAGCTGGAGTATTTTTATAAACTATCTTGTGTTAGGGAATGTGATAATTTTGCCCCCAAAAAAGGTCATGTCTTCACATTGGCCCTGTAAGGACTCCCATTGAGCATGTGATGAGGCCTATTGGTTTCACAGTTCCCACCTCTAATCGTTTTGATGCCATGGATGGGATGGAGTGACTTGCCCCTGACAGGAACGGTTCTGCCTGATTATGATCTCCATTAGGGAAGGGCAGGAGAACTATCCAAGGTGATAGGGCACACTACGATGACGAGGGTGAGTCACAGTTGGACGTCGCCGGCTTGGCTCTCGACGACAGGTCGGTCAAGTTATGGAGGTTTGTAGGAGAGTAGGGTCTGCTATCCTATGGTCACACCAAATTTTTGCTTTTTGCTTCACTGGTTTTTGACATATTGAGGCTGTGGGCCTGCCAATCAGACCCCCAGCCTGCTTTTCTCTCTACTAAATTTACACTATGCACCCTAGGTGCATAACCAATTGGAAGTGGATCACCCTGTGAGCCCCTGTACCAGTGTACACTAGGTACCCAGGGCATTGGTGTATCTAAGGCCTGCCAGGGGCTGAAGCATGTATTATGCCACCCCAGGCTTGGCCTAACAAATTTGACACAACTGGCTGATCACTCAGCTGGGGTAAGTTGGTGTAACCACCTCTTACTTAGGTGTAGTATACCTATACCTAACCTTAAATGGGACACATGTTACCCTATAAGTCACTCCTATGGCAGGCCTTAACAATCCTGAAGGCAGAGTGCTTGGTTCCATGTGAGAGGGTGCTCTGGCATGAGCTGAGCCTGTCTGCAGTGGTCGGAACAACTTCCTTCTACTGTTTCCAGATATCGTCATACCATATACTCTTAAGTGCATTATGAACCTCGCGGTTAAATGCTATCTTTGGTTTGGCTTTATCAAAACATGTCGAGTAAGGTGTCATACGAATTGGAATACTAACCCCTCGCCAATTCTGGCGACGGGGTTAGCATTCCACCATTCTAGAGGGACACGACATGTACAGTACCTGAAACCCGGGTAAAATCAGACATAGCCTCAGCTCCACAAAATGGATGCTGCCACCACAGACACAAGTCTGCCCTCCTGCTGCTGGGAGTCCTTCCAGCTTGGGAGGTGTGGACAAAGGGTTTCCTGCCAGGGGAGGTGCGTGCACCACCCCAGACAGGATTTTGTGTTTTGGTCAGGTAGGGCTTGAAAGAAACCAGACATGCCTGAGGCTCACAAGGAGCCTCGGTGCATATGCCAGTTCAAACCGGTCCTGGGGCACACCAGCCCTGGACCTGGGGCGAGCTGGACAAAGGATTGGGGGTGTAACCACCCCCCTTCCTGGTCCCACCCTTAGGGAGGGACCTAGCAGGTAGTCCGGCCCCTAGAATCCGAATAAAGGTAGGAGCTGTGTCCTAAGACTTTAGACATCCTGGAATCAACTTAACAACAAGAAGAAGACGGGAACTTCGACGCTCTGCCGCACAGAGGACTGAAGCCAATCTCCCCTGTGGTCAGGGAGTGACCACCTTGCTAACGCAAGCACCATCCAGCGAATCAACGTCTGCTTTGCCGCCGCCTCCCGCCGGAGCCCGAGCCCAGAGACTGACAAGACCTGGACCTCCAGACCTCTCACCGCCCGATCCACAGTCCCTGAAAAGAAGAGACCCGTGGAGGCACCGAGACACGTGGAGCCAGCCATCTTGAAACGACCACGACAAGCTGCAAGCGCAACAACCGAGGCTCCCTCCAAGTTGTGCATTGGGATCTGAGAAGCCCAACCCTCGAGCAGCATCTGCACCAAAGGTGAGCCCTCCAGCATCTCCACGATCTGCGTGGGGCCCTTCTGCATTTTGCTACTTGACGCGCCTAACCGGTTGCTGGCCCGCTGGCTAGTGGCCATCTTGGCGACGAACTTCAAGAACTACACCACTGGTCTGGTTGCTCCAGACTGGCCCTTGCTCCCCTCCAAAGGAGCAGTCCCTCTGACCTTGCTGGTCAGAACCATCAGCTTATTTCGTTTTCCACAACAATTGCTTTTGCCAAGGCTTGTTTGCTTCAATCAAGTCGCCAACACCACCGACAGCGAGAGCCGGCGTGGGACAGCTCGTGAACCGACTCCTGGACATCGTCGACCTTCAGGGACCATGTGGCTGCAGAGACAAGCTACACCTTCCTTCCTGATTGCACCCGACATCGCCTGGTACCCACCTGGTGCCACGCTGGTCACTGGCTAGTGACTGTGAACATTGTCCCCTCTGCTTACAGGTCTTCTACAACTCCGATCCACCCTTGGATCCACCGCATCTCTTCCGGACCGATCGCCTGCAGCATCTTTGTCCACAGACTCCGTTGAACAGATAGAAGAAACCCGACGCACTTCGAGACCTATGCACCCGCTTCCTGTGGGTGAGGTAAAGCTGGCACTCTGGTGCCCAAGTGTAGAGTATCATCTCTAGTGTCTGTGTTTCGGATCTTAAGTTCATAGTCCATCCGGAAGGTCCTTTTTGCAGTAACTTTGTAACTTTTATGCACCCATTGAAAACCTATGGGAGCCCGCGTGTGACTATTTGCTCTGCACACGCAACCCGTGGACCTCCTGGTCACTAACTAAAGTTAGCTCCTTGTAGGCCCAGCGATTCTAGAGGCCCTAGGCCTTTTCCCTTTTCTGTTCGTGGTACTTATACCACTATTTTAGTATATGGTTTGAGCGGCCACCAGGGCCTATCCATATAAAGTGCAACTTCTGTGTATTCTAACGTATTCTTGTTTAACGATTTGTGCTCCTGTGCTCATAAAGAGTCTAGGAGTTACTTTGAGAAATAAATACATATATATTTTCAATATATATCTGTGTGGTGTCCTTTTATTGGTATAAAAGGGGGTTACATTTGGTAAAACAGCTGGCTTAACACGCTTCACGAGTTTAGCCTCAAAGACTGCTTAGCCTACGCTACCACTAGGGCAGCTAGTCCGAAAAGGTTGACTTACAACCACACCATAAGGGTTGCTTGGCACGGTACAAGGTGGTCACTTTAACTAGTGAACATCATATACCAGGCCAACTTCTCACATTGGTGAGCAGCGGTTGGATTTGAGCTTGCTGTGTTTTACCATTGTAATCTCTTGGTTACCAATTGAAAGATCACATAGGTACCTGTAGGTACATATAAAACAAGATTAGATATACTTAAGTTCTACTGAACTTAGTGTTGTAGAGCAAAGGGAGTAGCACACCCTGACTACAACTACTAGATAGGTTTAGTAGATAAACCCAAGTGTGGGTAGATTGCAACACATCCACCCACACTTAAGAGCAATGGCTGGGGCAGAGGGGCCCACTGTACCCATCTCTGTTGAGAGTGACCCCCAGAGGGCACCATCCATCTTTGCTACCCTAAATCAAAATGAGCTCAGGCAGTTGGCAAATATCAGGGGCCTTAAACAGCCCAAGAATCCTACTTCTGCTGAACTCAGAGAGCTTTTACAGGCTGATGAAGATCAGAAAGCTCTCAGGAAAGCCTCCCAGTTAGGCCCCCTAGGGACAGGAACAGGAGGCCCCCCTTCTGAAGATGCTACTGAAGTACCCCTTTCCAATAGCCATCCCTTAGATGAGAATCATACTACAGAGGAGGAAAGTGATGGGGATACAGAAGGTAGTGAGGATGAAGGGAGAACTAGCCCAGTGCCAAGTGTTATACGTGGCCCAGCTAACTTAAGGCTACTGGGGACTGACAATGGGATCACCCCATTGGATCTCCCTAGTGGACTTAACCAGGGGCTTGGGAGGCAAAGGAATCACTCAGGTGAATCTAATGCTTCTCATGCCTCTAGAGGCTCTCAAGGTCACTCCAGAATAAGGATGACCACCCCTCAGAGGAGGGAACATGAGGCCAGAATGCAGGAAGCTCAGCTGAGGATCAGGAAGCAGGAGCTAGAGGTAGCCCTGATGGAAGAGAAACTGAACAAGGCTAGGCAACCTAGAGAGAGTGGGTCTATACCCACTGGTGGCAGCATTGTCCCTAAGGACAAAGATAGGGTCTTTGATAATAGGAACCTGTCTAAGGTTGTGCCCCCCTACAAAAGTGGGGATGACATCCACAAATGGATGACTGCTCTTGAGAGAGCCTGCAAAGTGCAGCAGGTTCCTGAAGACCAGTGGGCAGCAATCCTCTGGCTCTCCTTTGAAGGAAGAGGCAGAGACAGACTCCTCACTGTTAGAGAAGAGGATGTCAGAAATTACAGAGCCCTGAAGAGTGTCCTAGTTGATGGGTTAGGCTTAACCACTGAACAGTACAGGTTAATGTTCAGAGACACCCAGAAGACACAGACTCAGGACTGGTCTGAATACATTGAATGTGCCACTAAGGCTTTGGAGGGTTGGTTGCTGGGAAGTAAGGTATCTGATTATACAGGATTGTACAATTTGATGATGAGAGAACAGATTTTAAATAACTGTCAAAACCAGCAACTGCATCAACACTTGGTTGACTCTGATCTGACCTCTCCCCAAGAATTGGGAAAGAAGGCAGACAAATGGGTCAGAACCAGGGTTAAGCAAAAGAACCAGAACCAGGGCCAAGGGGGTGATCAGAAGAAAACAGACCAAAAGGGTGGAGATCTAAAGACCAGAAGTCTTCAACAGGGCCCCAAACTACTGCTAAGGAGGGTGGGTCCCAACAACAATCTAAGGGAAAGAAGAAAGAAGGTCAAAAGAAACCCTGGTGCAATCATTGCAAGAATACAACTCACTGGACTCGTGATTGTAAGAAGGGTGGAGCCCCCAACACTGTTGCCCCTAAGGCACCTGCTCCCAGTACTACTGTTAGCAGTGTTGGTCCCCAGACAAAGGGTGTAGTGGGAATCACTATGGGAACTGAAGGAGATTCTGACTTAGACAGAACCCTGACACAGGCAGTCCTGATCTGTGATGGGGACATAGATTTGTCCCTGACTGTGAGCCCCAGTAACCTGGGCAAGTACAGACAGACTCCTTTAATTAATGAAAAAGTGGCTCAAGCCTACAGGGACACATGTGCCAGTGTCACTATGGTGACACCAGGCTTTGTGGACCCTGGACAGTACATACCAGGTGAGAATTACCTGGTGACCAATGCCAGCAATGCCACTACTTCACATAGTGTGGCAGTTGTTAACTTCTCATGGGGAGGGGTAACTGGCCTCAAAAGGGTTGTGGTTAGTGCAGACCTCCCAGTAGAATGTTTGTTGGGCAATGACCTAGAGAGTTCTCTATGGTCTGAAGTGGAGTACAGGACACATGCAGAGATGTTAGGTATATCACCACATGTCCTTGCTGTGACCAGGTCACAGGCCAAAAAGTGCCTTACTGAACCTCAGGTCTTGGATCCTGGAACAATGGACCAAGCACCTACCAAGAAGAAGAACAGGAGGGTCAAGGCTGTGCCTTCCCCCCTGCCTCAGAGTGATGATCAACCTTCCCAGGACGCTGATCTAGAGAACCCTGAAGGAACTGTCCCTGAAGAGCTTGAACCTGATCAGGTTGAGTTTCTGGGGACAGGGGGACCTTCAAGGGCTGACTTGAGGCAGGCTCAGTTATCCTGTCCCTCTCTTGAACCCCTCAGACAGCTGGCTGCTGCTGAGGCTGCTGGGAATGCTCAAGGTACCCATAAAGTGTATTGGGATGAAGGGCTCCTTTATTCAGAGGCTAGAGACCCCAAGCCTGGTGCAACCAGGAGGTTGGTTATACCTCTGCAATTTAGGGGCTTCCTTCTTACCTTGGCCCATGATATTCCTTTAGCAGGACACATAGGCCAGAACAAGACTTGGGACAGGCTTGTCCCTCACTTTCACTGGCCTCACATGAATGAAGATACCAAGGAGTTTTGTCACTCCTGTGTGACCTGCCAAGCCAGTGGCAAATCAGGTGGCACAACAAAGGCCCCCCTAATACCACTACCTGTGGTGGGGGTCCCCTTTGAAAGAGTGGGAATAGATATAGTGGGTCCCATGGATCCTCCCACTGCATCTGGGCACAGATTTATACTGGTGGTAGTGGATCATGCCACCAGGTATCCAGAGGCAATTCCCCTTAGGACCACTACAGCTCCTGTTGTGGCCAGGGCCCTGCTGGGAGTATTCTCCAGAGTGGGGTTTCCTAAGGAGGTAGTTTCTGACAGAGGTACCAACTTCATGTCAGGATACTTGACAGCTATGTGGAAGGAATGTGGTGTCAACTACAAGTTCACCACCCCTTATCACCCACAATGCAATGGGCTTGTTGAGAGATTCAACAAGACCCTAAAGGGTATGATCAAAGGATTACCTGAAAAGCTCAGGCGAAGATGGGACATCCTTCTACCCTGCCTTCTGTTTGCTTACAGAGAGGTCCCACAAAAAGGAGTTGGTTACAGCCCCTTTGAATTGTTGTTTGGGCACCCTGTAAGAGGCCCACTGTGTTTAGTGAAGGAAGGATGGGAGTTACCTCTCAAAAAGCCTAAACAAGACATAGTGGACTATGTACTTGGTCTCCGCTCCAGGATGGCTGAGTATATGGAGAAGGCATCCAAAAACCTTGAGGCAAGCCAGGCCTTACAGAAAGCTTGGCATGACCAAAAGGCTGTCTTGGTTGAGTTTCAGCCAGGACAGAAGGTATGGGTGTTGGAGCCAGTGGCCCCAGCAGCACTCCAAGACAAATGGTCTGGACCCCATACAATCCTGGAAAAGAAGGGAGAGGTCACCTACTTTGTGGATTTAGGAACTCCCAGGAGTCCCCACAGGGTACTCCATGTTAACAGGTTAAAAGCATATGTTGACAGGGCAGACATGGGCTTGCTCATGGCTACAGATGAGGGACAGGAGGAAGAGAGTGACCCTCTCCCAGACCTGTTGTCTCAGAACCCTGAAGATGGCTCAGTTGAAGGAGTGACCCTTGGAGGCAACCTCACTGCCCAACAACAGACTGAATGTAGACAAGTTCTACAATCATTTCAACATCTGTTTTCCCTAATACCTAGCCAAACTGACTGGTGTACCCATGTGGTGGACACTGGTGACAGTCTGCCTGTAAAGAACAAGCTTTACAGACAACCTGACCACGTCAGGGACTGTATAAAGGCTGAGGTACACAAGATGCTGGAATTGGGTGTCATTGAACCCTCAGAGAGCCCCTGGGCTAGCCCAGTGGTTCTGGTCCCCAAACCTCACACCAAAGATGGCAAGAGAGAGATGAGGTTCTGTGTGGATTACAGAGGACTCAATGCTGTCACTAGGACAGATGCACATCCTATTCCAAGGGCAGATGAGCTCATAGACAAACTAGCTTCTGCTAAGTTTTTGAGCACATTTGACTTCACAGCTGGCTATTGGCAAATCAGATTAGCTGAGGAGTCTAAGGCCAAAACAGCATTCTCAACCCCAGGTGGACAATACCAATTTGTGGTGATGCCCTTTGGTCTGAAGAATGCACCTGCCACCTTCCAAAGGCTGGTGAACCAAGTCCTTACTGGGTTGGATGACTTTTGTGCAGCATATCTTGATGACATTGCTGTCTTTAGCTCCACCTGGGAGGATCACCTGATCCACCTGAAGAAGGCTCTTGAGGCTCTGCAAAGGGCAGGCCTCACTATCAAGGCTACTAAGTGCCAGATAGGGCAGAGTAAGGTTGTGTATTTGGGCCACCTTGTAGGTGGAGGCCAAGTTCAACCACTGGAGAGTAAGATACAATCCATCAAGGACTGGTCCCCTCCAACCACCCAGACTCAAGTTCGAGCTTTCTTGGGCTTGACTGGGTACTACAGGAAGTTTGTTAAGAACTATGGGTCCATTGTGACTCCTCTTAATGATCTGACATCCAAGAAGATGCCCAAAAAGGTTCAGTGGACAGTAAGCTGTCAAAAGGCATTTGATGACCTGAAGGAGGCCATGTGCTCTGCACCTATCCTGAAAAGTCCTGACTACTCCAAAGAGTTTATTGTCCAAACAGATGCTTCTGAGTTGGGTGTGGGAGCTGTGCTGTCACAACTTAATGTAGATGGTCAAGACCAACCCATTGCTTTTATTAGCAGAAGGTTGACCCCCAGAGAGAAGAATTGGTCAGCTATTGAGAGGGAGGCCTTTGCTGTGGTGTGGGCCCTGAAGAAGCTGAGGCCATACTTGTTTGGCACTCACTTCAAGATTCAGACCGACCATAAGCCCCTCTTGTGGCTAAATCAGATGAAGGGTGAAAACCCCAAACTGCTTAGGTGGTCCATTTCCCTACAGGGGATGGACTTTACAGTGGAGCACCGGCCAGGTACTGACCATGGGAATGCAGATGGTCTCTCCAGGTACTTCCACTTAGGACATGAAGACGAGACTGGTCAAGGCTAGTTTAATGTCCCTGCGTTTGGGGGGGGGGGTTTTGTAGGAGAGTAGGGTCTGCTATCCTATGCTCACCCCAAATTTTTGCTTTTTGCTTCACTGGTTTTTGACATATTGAGGCTGTGGGCCTGCCAATCAGACCCCCAGCCTGCTGTTCTCTCTACTAAATTTACACTATGCACCCTAGGTGCATAACCAATTGGAAGTGGATCACCCTGTGAGCCCCTGTACCAGTGTACACTAGGTACCCAGGGCATTGGTGTATCTAAGGCCTGCCAGGGGCTGAAGCATGTATTATGCCACCCCAGGCTTGGCCTAACAAATTTGACACAACTGGCTGATCACTCAGCTGGGGTAAGTTGGTGTAACCACCTCTTACTTAGGTGTAGTATACCTATACCTAACCTTAAATGGGACACATGTTACCCTATAAGTCACTCCTATGGCAGGCCTTAACAATCCTGAAGGCAGAGTGCTTGGTTCCATGTGAGAGGGTGCTCTGGCATGAGCTGAGCCTGTCTGCAGTGGTCGGAACAACTTCCTTCTACTGTTTCCAGATATCGTCATACCATATACTCTTAAGTGCATTATGAACCTCGCGGTTAAATGCTATCTTTGGTTTGGCTTTATCAAAACATGTCGAGTAAGGTGTCATACGAATTGGAATACTAACCCCTCGCCAATTCTGGCGACGGGGTTAGCATTCCACCCTTCTAGAGGGACACGACAAGTACAGTACCTGAAACCCGGGTAAAATCAGACATAGCCTCAGCTCCACAAAATGGATGCTGCCACCACAGACACAAGTCTGCCCTCCTGCTGCTGGGAGTCCTTCCAGCTTGGGAGGTGTGGAGAAAGGGTTTCCTGCCAGGGGAGGTGCGTGCACCACCCCAGACAGGATTTTGTGTATTGGTCAGGTAGGGCTTGAAAGAAACCAGACATGCCTGAGGCTCACAAGGAGCCTCGGTGCATATGCCAGTTCAAACCGGTCCTGGGGCACACCAGCCCTGGACCTGGGGCGAGCTGGACAAAGGATTGGGGGTGTAACCACCCCCCTTCCTGGTCCCACCCTTAGGGAGGGACCTAGCAGGTAGTCCGGCCCCTAGAATCCGAATAAAGGTAGGAGCTGTGACCTAAGACTTTAGACATCCTGGAATCAACTTAATAACAAGAAGAAGACGGGAACTTCGACGCTCTGCCGCACAGAGGACTGAAGCCAATCTCCCCTGTGGTCAGGGAGTGACCACCTTGCTAACGCAAGCACCATCCAGCGAATCAACGTCTGCTTTGCCGCCGCCTCCCGCCGGAGCCCGAGCCCAGAGACTGACAAGACCTGGACCTCCAGACCTCTCACCGCCCGATCCACAGTCCCTGAAAAGAAGAGACCCGTGGAGGCACCGAGACACGTGGAGCCAGTCATCTTGAAACGACCACGACAAGCTGCAAGCGCAACAACCGAGGCTCCCTCCAAGTTGTGCTTTGGGATCTGAGAAGCCCAACCCTCGAGCAGCATCTGCACCAAAGGTGAGCCCTCCAGCATCTCCACGATCTGCGTGGGGCCCTTCTGCATTTTGCCACTCGACGCGCATAACCGGTTGCTGGCCCGCTGGCTAGTGGCCATCTTGGCGACGAACTTCAAGAACTACACTGCTGGTCTGGTTGCTCCAGACTGGCCCTTGCTCCCCTCCAAAGGAGCAGTCCCTCTGACCTTGCTGGTCAGAACCATCAGCTTATTTCGTTTTCCACAACAATTGCTTTTGCCAACGCTTGTTTGCTTCAATCAAGTCGCCAACACCGCCGACAGCGAGAGCCTGCGTGGGACAGCTCATGAACCGACTCCTGGACGTCGTCGACCTTCAGGGACCACGTGGCTGCAGAGACAAGCTACACCTTCCTTCCTGTTTGCACCCGACATCGCCTGGTACCCACCTGGTGCCACGCTGGTCACTGGCTAGTGACTGTGAACATTGTCCCCTCTGCTTACAGGTCTTCTACAACTCCGATCCACCCTTGGATCCAATGCATCTCTTCCGGACCGAACGCCTGCAGCATCTTTGTCCACAGGCTCCATTGAACAGATAGAAGAAACCCGACGCACTTCGAGACCTATGCACCCGCTTCCTGTGGGTGAGGTAAAGCTGGCACTCCGGTGCCCAAGTGTAGAGTATCATCTCTAGTGTCTGTGTTTCGAATCTTAAGTTCATAGTCCATCCGGAAGGTCCTTTTTGCAGTAACTTTGTAACTTTTACGCACCCATTGAAAACCTATGGGAGCCCGCGTGTGACTATTTGCTCTGCACACGCAACCCGTGGACCTCCTGGTCACTAACTAAAGTTAGCTCCTTGTAGGCCCAGCGATTCTAGAGGCCCTAGGCCTTTTCCCTTTTCTGTTCGTGGTACTTATACCACTATTTTAGTATATGGTTTGAGCGGCCACCAGGGCCTATCCATATAAAGTGCAACTTCTGTGTATTCTAACGTATTCTTGTTTAACGATTTGTGCTCCTGTGCTCATAAAGAGTCTAGGGGTTACTTTGAGAAATAAATACATATATATTTTCAATATATATCTGTGTGGTTTCCTTTCATTGGTATAAAAGGGGGTTACATTTGGTAAAACAGCTGGCTTAACACGCTTCACGAGTTTAGCCTCAAAGACTGCTTAGCCTACGCTACCACTAGGGCAGCTAGTCCGAAAAGGTTGACTTACAACCACACCATAAGGGTTGCTTGGCATGGTACAAGGTGGTCACTTTAACTAGTGAACATCATATACCAGGCCAACTTCTCACAAGGTTTTTTACAAAAATGCTCCAAATGATCTCAAACGTCTGAATCTTCATCCAAGAAGGTCCTTTTATGGGTTCGGTGTGTCATTAACAACAATCCAAACTCCATAAGCTCTGGAACCTCATCCTTCTTCCCTCATGCTCCCTTCATTCTTCCTCACCTTTTACCCCTAATCGCTCATTCTATATCTCTTGGATTTCACCTTTTCTTTTCGCTTTGCGTGATAAGTGCAATTGACAATTGATGATGTCCTAAAATATTCACCACCCTGTCTATTTTAGGTCAATCTAATATCTCACGCCACATGCCTCTGTTCTTATTCCTCATTCCTTATCACTCATCCGTATCTCCAATATCCCTTGTCCTCATGACTCAGTGATCACCCCTCATTCATCAAACCTCTCTCCTACCTCTCTCCTTAACTCCCATTCTCCACTTGTCACTATTCAATTCTTAATTATCAGTTCTAGTACCTCACCCCATCCCACACTCTTCTACTTTCACACCTCACTCTTTATCTCTCATTCCTCATCTCTCACTGCACATTCTTTTCATTTTCACCTCTTTATTGTCTATGCCTTACTTCAGATTCCTAATCCCTCAGTCTTCATCTCCCAATGCGCAATTCTCTTTCTGACCTCATTGCTCTTCATTTCTTGCTTCCTGTCCCTAACCTCTCCTTTCTCATTTTTCACTTCTCTTTCTTCATCATGAGACCTTCACTTCTCTTCTTTTCTTTCTCATACCGCAACGCTTACGCCTTACTCCTTACTTCTTGTGCCAGATTTCTTGTACCACACTCTTCACATTTTCCACTGCTCGGGCCTTAACCCTCAGTCCTCATTCTTCAGCTCTCACCGCTCAACCTTCGCACCTCATTATTTATCTCTCTTCTCTCACTGCTTATCCTACACTTCTCCTCTCTTACTCTTTATCCTTTACTCCTCACTCATTACCCCTTGTCCCTCAATAACCTTTAACATATCTGTCTTAATCTCTCACTCACAATTACTCACTCTTTACCTCTCATCCCTTACTCGTCATTCCTCATCCCTCACCCTTTATCCATGGTTTTGTATTCTTACTCTTCAGTCTTCAATTCTCTGCCTTCACTCCTAATCACTCATCCCTTACTTCCCGTTTTTCACTACTCATCTCCTTGCTCCTCATACTTCATGCAGTAGCCCTCATCTCACACTACTTACGCTTTATGCCTTAGTCGCAGTCCTTATCCCCATCCATCACCCCTTCATTTCTGATCTCTATCAACCCTGATTTATCTTTTACAGCTCTTCCCTAACATTTCATCCCCACACTGTGCATATAGGTTCTGTGATTAATTATTGACTGTTGGATTCCTTTTAACATTTCTAGGTCTCGCTTAGGCAGCACTTGCGCTATCCCTTAGAGATATGCTGTATTCAGAATATGGGCTTGACGCCCTGCCCATTTTCTGGCTATGTACTTAACCCCTTCCATGCCCATGACGGAACGGTTCCGTCATGAGCATCGGTTGCGCTGTGCTCATGACGGAACCGTTCCGTCATGGCCCCGCCCGCGCTCGAACCCTTCAGCACCGCGGGGGAATTCCCGCAGCGCTGAAGGGGTTAATTGGCTCCTTTGAGTGTCTTTTTGAATTGTTTTTGTTCATTGGTTAATTTGTTTCTAAGTCCCTCCTTTGCACCTTTGTACCTCCTTTCCTCCTCTTGTAGCCTCCCACGAGTACTGCCTCTGTTACATGTGTTCTTACTCTGGATTTTGTATTTACAGTGTCAAATGTCTACTTTTCTATCAAAGTCTTTGATAGAAAAGCAGACATTTGAGGTGAACACATTTAGAGTGTCACTGGTGTTGAAGGTTCTCTGTACAGGAGCTGCTTTCCACCTAAGCTTGCAAACTACACAGAGTTCTCTGCTTCTTTTTTGCATAATTTATGTGCCAACCTAAGTCTGAAAGGGTATTGTTTTGACTTATACTGGGTGCTCCCTTGTGTCTGGACAATGCTATACCTCTCTTAAGAGCTCTAATGAGAGCGAAACACATGTCAGGGGTTGCTTTTATTCATTTCAGGTTGGCTTGGTTGGTATTTTACCAATTCAAAGCTGAAATACTGTGCCTGGAGTGGTAAAAGGCTTTTATCATTTTACAGCTAGGCTTGGATAGCACTATGCTAGTCCTATGCTTAAAAACGTTGCTGTCGAAATGGCAAAATACTTTGTCCCTTTCTATCTCGGCATGGATGGCAATGTGCTAATTCTATACTTAAAGACTTTGATAGAAAAGCAGAAATTTAAGGTGAGAAAATTTAGAGTGTTGCTGGTGTTGAGGGTGCTCTATACAGTAGCTGATTTCCACCTAAACTTGAGAACTACCTAGAGTTCTCTGCTTCTTTTTTATAAATATATATGTGTGTGTATGTGTGTGTATATATATATATATTCACTGAAAAAACCATAGGTTTCAGGGGTGTTATAGTTAGCTGGACTTTTCACTTGTACAAAACCATTGAAATTCCCCCGTTATAGTTAGTTCAGCTAACTATAACTCACGCGCCCGCAATGCACTGCTGATGACGTCACATATTACATCACTCATGACATGGTCAGTGACATCACTCATGACATCACTGATGACATCTCAAATGACATCACTGATGACATCACTGATGACATCATCCTTGTGATAGAGTGGCAGACCTCCTCTCACCCTAATATAACCTTTGATACACACATTCAAAAATAGAGACTAAAATTTTCAAAACAATGGACATACCAATACCAGTTACAACAACCTCTTCAGTAATTCTAAGATCCACATACACATCCACTCATTCACCAACAGTCCTATACAGTCACTCATACATGTGCTCACTCATCATATGTACTCATACACCTATATATCCTGTTACACAATGCCACTCATCCATAGAGTTACTCACAAACATAGTCACTCATGCTAATAAAGAATCAAACATACATTTATTTGCATATACAGTTATACACACACCACCACACTTACTTCTACGCAAACTTACACATACTTAGTCTTTTAAACCATCACTTATAGAAACACATACTTATTCATACAGGAACTCTTTCAATCTCTCACTCTCACATATACTCACTTATATACACCAATAGTCACATATACTAGTTTAAAACATATGTAGTTACTCATAAAGACACTATTGAGACAGTCATTCACTCACTAACACACCCATACACACACTCATCCACCCATACAGTCCTGCACACATGCTGTCTTCAACACATACAGTGAGTCACTCATTCATTCACCTATGCACTACGTAATACCCCCCACCGAACCATGCAGACACTCAGACTGATACTCAAAAAACCAACTAATTACCTATATAGACACCCATGTAGCTACTCACCAACCCATGCAGCCACTTATACACAAAGTGAGAGACTGATACAGATATTTACATATTTAAACATTACTCACTAAGCCATGTATTCACTATGATATACTTAATCAGTCAGTTACGCAATCAATTTTTCAAAAACAAATCATCCATTTAGACACTTATATACCCATTTATTCTTCCATCTACCTTGAGATATACATATATAAAACATATTTAATTTTCAGAAAAACACGCATTCACTGGATGATGTCATCAGTGATGTCATCAGTGATGTCATTTGAGATGTCATCAGTGATGTCATGAGTGATGTCACTGACCATGTCATGAGTGATGTAATATGTGACGTCATCAGCAGTGCATTGCGGTCGCGCGAGTTATAGTTAGCTGAACTAACTATAACGGGGGAATTTCAATGGTTTTGTACAAGTGAAAAGTCCAGCTAACTATAACACCCCTGAAACCTATGGTTTTTTCAGTGAATATATATATATATATCAACAAACACAGATCCACCAGCCGTTGCACCTCAACGCCACGGGTGCTTGCTCAGCGCATGGAGGTTTGCGCAATTAGGTTCCATACCACAGGTTCTCTCGTCGAAAGAGCCTTTCCAACAGAGCGCACTTGTGAGCCATCTGCGTTTTACAAGCAAATTTACAATTTATTAGCGTCCTTTACTGCATTCAAGTCGACAAACATGTTTCGGCGTGACCGCCTTCGTCAGTGTCTACGCGAAAACTTCACAATGTGAATTTTAAATAAAGTTGTGCCATACAATTCGTAGAGATAGAAGTGATTCGTGATTCTGGAAAATAAAAAATACAAGAAAGCGCAGAGATATGTAGGCAGAACTATCGTTACTGTGGCGGCCATCTTACAAGAGTCATTCTGACTTGGTTTCTACCAAATGGAGCAAACCAATACATTCCATCTTGGCAAAACTGCCATTGTTAACATATAATAAAACATCATTTTTCTGCTTATATATATATAATAATTAATCCTCTTGCAGTATATTACTTTCCGTTTTGAATAAGCAGAACGTGGCAATTACTTCTGCATCTCAGAACTCTATGCTCTAACATTGTCGGCCGTCTTATTTTATTCTATTACTCAAATTTGTCTGCATAACTTTATTTCTATGTTCAGAGGGCATAAGTTTAAGAGCCATAAAAACAGATTTCATCTCATTGACAGTCCCATGTGTATACATATATGTATCATTTTGATATCCTTTTACCCACTGCTTTATTATGGAATTAGTCGTTAAATAGCCAAAACTGAATTTTAGTCATTTCAACTGGTAAGGTCACAATACTCATTTGACTAGGTAGAACCCCATTTTAACCTATATGGACCCACATTTCTTCTTCATTATTGAGTCCTTTAGGTGTTTTAGTTTGCATTTTGATGATGTATTTGGATTCCAGTATGCACAATTTCTTCACACGATCTCCTCCCCTTTCAGAATTCACAATCTGATCCAGACAGAAGAACGTGAGAAGATTGCTATTGCTGTTGTGTTCCATCTCAGAGTGGCGTGCAACGGGATAATTATGATCCCTATTATTTATCGCCCTAAGATGTTCTAGGATTCTTTTTTTCGTGGGGTGGATCGCACTACCCATATATTGCTTACCACATGGGCACACCAAACAATAAACCGTATACTCTGAGTTGCAATTTAGAAGCTTAGAAATCGGGATTCTTCCTTTCTTTCCTGGTATCAGGTAATCTTTTACTTTGTGGCTATTTTTGCATGCTTTGCCTTTCATGCAAGGGAAGAAACCCTTGATGGATACTGGTTTCTTCCTTTTGGGTAGGTAATGACTTTTCACCAAATGATCTTTTAGGGAATTCCCTCTTGTATTGTATTGTATTGTATTGTATATCGATTTGTATAGCGCGATTGCTGCCCCACGGGCGTCCAAGCGCTGAGGATGTAGACAGAGTTGGGAGGTACAGCAGAAGTTTAGGACAGGTTGGACCTAGCAAACAGAAGGGTCTTCAATTGTTTGCGAAAAGAGTACAAGTTGGGGTTGGACCGGAGTTGTAGAGGGAGTGAATTCCACAGTTTTGAGGCGTTCAGAGTGAACATTCTGCCTCCAGTTCTAGCTCTCTTAACTTTCGGGACCACGGCCAAGAAGGCTTCCGTGGAGCGTAGATTCCTGTTTGGGTGATAGTGGGTGACTAGATTGTCATTTATTGCTGGACCTGTTTACCAGAAGGCACGATGTGAGATACATAATGCCTTAAAAGCCACTCTCTGCTTCACCGGCAGCCAGTGTAGACTTTTTAGTCCAGGTCTAGCTGACTGGGTACGTGGAATCTTGAGCAGGGTACGGGCTGCGCAGTTCTGCACAACCTGTAGCTTCCGTAGAGTCAGCTCTGGGGCTCCCACGTAGAGAGCGTTATTAAAATCCAGCCGGGACTGTATCAGGCCTTGTACTGCCACCTGTTTGGCCTCCATTGGTAAAAGGGGCAGAACTTTTCTGAGTGTTCTGAGCAGGCCGAAACATGTGGCAGATAGCTTGGTGGCCTGGTGGGTAAATGTAAGACTTTTGTCCAACCAAATTCCCAGGCTCTTTACATTCTCTTTGGGGATAGGGGGAGTACCCAGACATGAGGGCCATAAGGAGATAAATGGTACTGGTGACGCTGGGCCCAAGAGCATGAGCTCAGTCTTGTCTCCGTTGAGTTTTAAGGAGGAAGCTGTCATCCACCCTTTAACCTCCTCCAAACATTTCATCAAGCCGGACGAGGTTTGCCTGTTGCCCTCCTGCGTCAATGACACCACTAGCTGGGTATCGTCCGCATATGATATGATCTTAATACCATGCGGTTCGACGACCCCAGCCAGCGGTCTCATGTATATGTTGAACAACGCAGGGCTCAAGGAGGAACCCTGCGGAACCCCACAGCTCAGTGATTTGCTGACTGACACTGTGTCCCCGTCAAAGATCTGGAACGTCAAAAAAGAGTCAAACCACCTCAGTGCATTGCCTGTTACCCCGATGTCAAGGAGACGGTTCAGTAAGGTGGTATACATGACCGTGTCGAAGGCAGCACTTAGGTCAAGGAGGATCACTGCCACTGATCCTCCTTGATCCAATATCCTCCGTGACTCTTCAGTGACTGCCAGCAGCGCAGTTTCAGTTCTGTGCCTGGGTCTGAAGCCTGTCTGAGTCGTATCTAGTAATAGGTTGTTCTCTAGGAACTGAATTAGCTGGGCGTTTATGTATTTTTCCAGGATCTTACTTGCCCAGAGGAGCAGTGAGATGGGGCGATAATTGGCGTGATCTTCTGGGTCGAGATTTGCTTTTTTTAACAGTGCCCGTACCATGGCTCTTTTCCAAACAGTGGGCACAATACAGGATGAGATCGAGGAATTTAATAGATCCAGAATTACGGGAAAAGTGGTTAAACTTGCCCGCAACATGATCTCCGGTGGAGCTGGATCAAGTGGAGAGCCAGATTTGACTCGCCAAGACAGCATGTTCAAGATGTCGAGGTCTAGAGGTGGGAAATGTTCTAGAGTTGGTTGGCCTGGAAGGATGGGATGTGTCGAGAGTGCTTCCTCAGCACCTCCAGAATTTGAGGTTACTGTCGAGAAAGAGGAATAAATCCGAGAGACTTTATCATGAAAGAATTCCGCTAGCTCGTTGCACTGATCTTGCGTTTTTGGCAGAGGTGTAGCTGTGTTTAATCTAGTGCATTTTTTAACCAGGTGAAAAATTTCCCTAGGTTTGGATTTGGCTTCCATGATTTTGTCTGCGAAATAAGCAGCCTGGGCCGTCCTTACCCCATCTCTATAGGCCTTGATTGTTTCCCTATATTGCAACTTTTTCTCCGGTAGGGAGTCTAGGCGCCACGCTCGCTCTCGTTTTCTACAGAGGCGTTTTTTCTCCCTTAGGGTGTCTGAGAACCAGGGTGCTGATTTATGCAGCCTCTTTGATGTGACTTTCCGACAAGGGAGAATAGTCTCTAGTGAGTTTGTGATCCAGCCCTCATAATCCTTGTTCGCCAAGTTGGGATCTGTATGAAGTGATGGGTGGGTGGATTCTAAGTTCCTGCACCACACTTCCACAGGAAGTTTAGGCCAGTTCCTCTTAGCTTTTACTTGGGGGGCAGGCGTGGAGGGTTTGCTGGTGACCCAGGTCAGCGGGATTAAAAAGTGATCGGACCAGGGAAGGGAAATGGGATGACCCACCATCAACTCGAAACAGTTGCTAAAAATTGGGTCGAGTAAATTGCCCTTTTTATGGGTAGGGGCTGTGACCCGCTGAATTAGCTGTAAGGCTGCCAGATCATCAGTTAGTTCCATAGCAATATGGTCTATGGGAGAATTGAAATGAAAATTAAGATCTCCCAGCATAGTATAATTAGCTAAAGCCATAGCTCGTTTAGCTATGATATCAGGAAGAAATTTGTGGAACATTTTAGCCGGCTCTGGGGGACGGTATATTAAAGTGCCAGAGAAGGAGCTGTTAGCAGTAAATTCGATGCTAAAAGCTAGGCTCTCGCATTCAGGGATGGTTTCGGTCGTAATGCGGCACTGGTACTGGTCTTTCAGTATAATAGCCAGACCTCCTCCTCTACCCTCTGTCCGGTCCAGTCTATGAATTTGAAAATCAGGGGGTAAGGCAGAGATTATGTGTGGCTCTGATTGGGGGGTGAGCCAAGTTTCCGTCAAGAAGACGGCGTCCGGCTTGCGCTCCTCCAGCAGTAGAGCGATTTGTGTGCTATGTCTCGGGAGTGATCTACAATTTAACAAATACATATGGTATTCCTGCGTCGTGGGTAGTACTGTGGTGTTATAAAAAGAGTGTTTACATCCAAGGCAATGGGGGGGAAGGTCGGCTGGTGCGTAGATGTGTGTGCAATGGACCGCCGCCATAGCCCCAATGTTGTAGATATCTAATGAGCTGTATGTCCTGACCTGGGAAACGTGGGGGCCAGGGATTGTGGCCCCTGGTCCCGGTTGGGCGCAGACGGGCGCAGACGGGCTTGCCTTTGGCGCGCCCGCTGCGCGCATCCGCTGCGCGTTCGCCAAGCCAGGGTTTTAACCCCAATGCCCCGGAAGTGGTGGGGGGAGGGGGAGGAGTCAAGCCCGAGGTCCACCCTCCGTTCGATCGGCACTTGCCGCGACGGACCGGGGTGCAGGGCAGCTCCAGATACAACAAGTAAGTGATTTTAAAAAGTTAAAATACAATTATGAGCAACGTGCCAAAATTAGCGTTTTTCCTGGTCCTTCAAACCGCACCTCAGCAGTGCTCTGCTGCATCCGCTGCACGTTCGCCAAGCCAGGGTTTTAACCCCAATGCCCCGGAAGTGGTGGGGGGAGGGGGAGGAGTCAAGCCCGAGGTCCACCCTCCGTTCGATCGGCACTTGCCGCGACGGACCAGGGTGCAGGGCAGCTCCAGATACAACAAGTAAGTGATTTTAAAAAGTTAAAATACAATTATGAGCAAAGTGCCAAAATTAGCGTTTTTCCTGGTCCTTCAAACCGCACCTCAGCAGTGCTCTGCTGCATCTGCTGCGCGTTCGCCAAGCCAGGGTTTTAACCCCAATGCCCCGGAAGTGGTGGGGGGAGGGGGAGGAGTCAAGCCCGAGGTCCACCCTCTGTTCGATCGGCACTTGCCGCGACGGACCGGGGTGCAGGGCAGCTCCAGACACAACAAGTGAGTGATTTTAAAAAGTTAAAATACAATTATGAGCAACGTGCCAAAATTTGCGTTTTTCCTGGTCCTTCAAACCGCACCTCAGCAGTGCTCTTCTACATGTTACTTCTGCATGTTACTAGGGGATTGTCAGTTAATATTTTTCCCACTACATTGTCAGATTTTAATATCCTCCAATTCCTTCTGAGAATTTGAAACACTTGTGATGATTTCTCAGTGAAATTGGTGATAATCCTGATTTTCTCATCTTTGCTTTTCTCCTTATCCACGAGTAAATGTTGTCTCGCTATGGAATTACATTGAAATTCAGCTTTATCTAAGATGCCTTTGCAATAGCCTCTTTTCTTAAATCTCGATTTGGCCTGACTGACCGCTTTGTTATATTCTGCGGTGGTAGAGCAATTGCGTTTTATTCTAAGAAACTCCCCTAGGGGGATATTGTTAACTGCACTTCTCGGGTGACAGCTCCCTGCATGCAGGATGGTGTTCCCTGCCGTCGGTTTTCAATAGAGTGCTGTTTCTATGTTGTTTCCTTCTATATACACCCTCAAGTCTAGGTAAACCACCTCCTCCTTACTAATACAGCTTGTGAATTGTAAATTCTGGTCATTGACATTCAAAGCTTTAATGAACTCTTCTGCATCGCTCTGCGGACCACGCCACAAGATGAATAAATCATCAATGTACCGCGTCCACAGAGCGATGCTGTCCATCCATTTCTCATTGGTACCGGTCCAGGCCACGTGCTTCTCCCACCAGCCCACGAACAAGTTCACGTAACTGGGGGCGAAGCACGTTCCCATCGCTGCACCTTGTTTTTGCAGATAGATTTGTCCAGAAAATACAAAGATGTTATGAGTTAAACAAAATTCAGTCAGTTCCATCAGCATCTCATTGTGCTTCCGATATTTCAATGGTCTCTTACCCAAAAAGAAGCTAATTGCTTCTAAGCCTTTCACATGATTGATAGAGGTGTATAAACTGGCAATGTCCAATGTTATCAATAACATACTAGGTTCCCATGTAATGCCCTCTATGATACGCAAAAAATCTTTCGTGTCACGTACATACGAGGTCAAGTCTTTCACCATGGGAGAAATAAAATGGTCAATATATATTGAAGTGTTCTCCAATAAACTATTCTTTGACGATACGTTCGGCCGTCCTGGAGGCCATACTGTACTCTTATGCACTTTAGGCAAATGATAAAAAGTTGCCAATTCTGGATGTTCACATTTTAGGAAGTTCCAATCATCCTGATCTAGAGTCCCCTCATCTCTCCATTTTGTGATGAGTTCATGGAAATCCGATATGCTCTTATCATATTATTGTTTATTAATGGGAGTGTAATGTTCCATCTTTTTAAGTTGGGAGAATGCTTCGTCCTCATATTGTGTCTTCTTGAGGATTACTACATTCCCCCCTTGTCTGAGGGCTTGATAATGATTGTTTCATCTCCTTTCAGTTCCTCAATTGCTTCCCATTGCTTTTTAGTCAAATTCTTTCTTTTAGCATTGAAATTTAGTTTTTGAAGATTTTTTAATTCCTCGATGACCATATCCTGGAACGTGTCGATCACATCATACGCTGTTCTTGGAATGGTTTTAGACTTTGTTTTTAAATTGCTCTTACATCCTTTTTGTATGATGCCACTTTGCTCCAACCTTTGGGTTGTATTTATATCTTGTTGTTCATCTTCTAGTTCATGGAGTAACAGGATAGTTTGTAAATCAGTTCCTGTTAGTTCTTCCAAACACTCCTTTTCTTCTGGCATCTGTGACAGACCTTTCTTAGGGTATAGTAAATGCAATTTCATCAATTTAATTTTTCTGATGAATTTGTATATGTCGATACGTGTCTGCGTATAGTCAAAAGCTGGTGTGGGGCAGAATGTAAGACCTAGTTGCAGAATGTCTAATTCAGTTTCTGTCAAGTTCCTATCTGACAGATTAATTACTGTTTGTTCCATCCCATTCAGTTCCATCGTCCCCCCCGTTTGCTGCGTGTCACAATCGGGGTAGAACGTTCCATTTCTGCCTTTTCTGCCCCTCCTCGTCTTCCTCGTCTTCCTCCCCTTGTTTCTGGTGGATGAGTTCGTTGGGCCGGTCTTTGTCTCAGGTCCCTCGTGAGCTCGTATTCCTGAAAAAACGTTGTTGGTCGGCTTCTACCTCTGGTCTCAGAATCGCTGGGTGTTTGCTCCCCTTCAGAGACTTCTATCTCTGATTCTGATGTACTTCTTTGTGTTTCAGTTCTTTGTTTGTTTGAACTTAGATCTCTTCGTGGGGCATCATATTTCTTTGCAAATGTTAGTATTCGACCATTTCTATAGTCGTTCTCATCCCGCAAAAACTCCGACTGCTTTCTAGATTTTATTGTTGCCTCATAGTCCATAAGACGTTTTTTGATGGCTTGACGTAACTCATCACTCCTTTTGCCGTCTTTCTCACCATTAATTTTTTCTTTGATCTCTTTGATCTCTTGCTGTAATTTAGCTCTATCGCTCCACGCATATTTGATTAAAATCTTCAGCATTCCTTTCGTTACCTCTGTTGTATATTCGGCCCATTCTTGTAAGAGCGCCGGGTCGGGATTTTCGTATGAAGGGACCGTGTAGTTACGTAATCCCCTTGGAACACGACCAACATCTAAATATTTTTGCAGACTGGTGGCTTCCCACCATTTTCGTATCTCTCTCTCGTACGCTTTTTCTAATGCAACATACAAACTCTTCAATGTCGTGGGAATCGTCTTGCTATTTTGCCCATTCTTGTTTTCCACTGTGCTTCCTTTACTAGAAAACAGACTTTCAGCTGCTTCCTCTCTCTCGGTGTCCGAGAACATCATTTTTGCAGACTTGGACAATTATTATGCTTGTACAATTCGCATTGCTCTACGTGGCTTGCCGATTAATGAATATTGTTCGTAAAACACTCACCGTGGTTGCACCCCTCCGGATCCTTCGGTTTGACGCCTCTTGGATCCTGGTTATGCCTCCGTGGCGGTGCTCACTTCAAACTCATTTCCCTCTCCGCCTTCGTCCAAGCGTCGTGGTACTTAGTTCAATTCACTTCAGCGGGGCTAACGGCAATAATTATCAACAAACACAGATATATATATATATATATGTGTGTGTGTGTATTTCAAAAACCCAGTCCTACTCCAACGAGGAATGAAGAAGAGGCACGTACACATAGCAGGTAGGTATCAGGCTTAATTTATTGTGTTCAGGTCTCCCACGACCCCACAGCAAAGGAGAGACGCGTATTAATCAATATATAGCCCTCCCCTCTCATTCAGGCATCAATAGATATGGAGAACAGACTGCATAGATGAGAATATAATTGGCTAAAACAGACTAAACATGGCATAAAACTAAATTGCCTAATGCAGAGAATAAAATAGTACAAATAGCAGCGCAGTGCACAGCCATCTTATTTTGCCAAAAGCACGAAAATCATGTTTCAAATAACTATATATATATAAAATTATGTATGTTCTCTGCCCGGAAGATGAGCATGTCGAGATGACAATTCTAGATGCTTAAAAAACACAATCCTCAATTATAATGAACCATAATTAAAAACGTGCAAAGAAAAGAATGAATTCATATATATATATATATTCACTGAAAAAACCATAGGTTTCACACATGTTATAGTTAGCGGAAATTTTACTGATAAAAAACCAATGAAATTCCCCCGTTATAGTTAGTGCAGGCAACTATAACTCACGCGACCGCAATCCTCTGCTGATGCTAATACTGTATTTAGACACTTATTTGCCCATGTCTTCTTCCATACATTTTTAGCTATACATATATTACCAAATATTTTTTTTTCATAAAGACACATATGTCATCAGCAGAAGATTGCGGTCGCGTGAGTTATAGTTGCCTGCACTAACTATAACGGGGGAATTTCATTGGTTTTTTATCAGTAAAATTTCCGCTAACTATAACATGCGTGAAACCTATGGTTTTTTCAGTGAATTTGCAAGGTTTTTTAAATGCTAATTCTTATCTATAACGTGTGTGAAACCTATGGTTTTTTCAGTGAATTTGTACGGTTTTTTAAATGCTAAGTTACTTTACGCCATTCGTGGCGTGCGCGCCCACTTAACGCAGTTCGTTCCGTGCGCGCACGGTGCGCTTCGCGCACCGTGCACGCACAGTGAGCACGCGGTGCGCTTCGCGCACCGCGCACCCACTTTACGCAGTTAGTGCCGTGCACGCACGGTTGGCACGCGGTGCGATGACAAAGCAAGAAAACACGTCAACAAATCTGTTTCTGCTTTCCTCCGTGACTATGGTATGGGTGCCATTTACCACAACAACTTGCGTTATGACATGCAAGACATTTATAGAGGAGATGGTGTGCACTTCAATGATGAAGGGAACAGAGTCTTCCTCTTGAACCTTAGACTCTGCATCGGTACTTACTTGTAGGTACCACTAAAAAATCATTTCATAAACACAACGGCTCTTTTTAGAGCCCCCTAATATCTAAACACTTAAATCTGATTTTCATTTTTTTTTTTATTTTTTTTCTACCGTACGCTTACCGTAAGCTTACCGTACGCGTACCCCGTGATTTTTTTTAAAATCAATAAATGTTTTCTTTGTACTTTACAGTCCTTCTTTGACCCCCTCACAAATGTAAGGGGGTCTGTAACTCTCCTCATTGCCCCCTTTTCTTGTTTTCACTCTTTTTTTTCTGAGTGAAATACACAAAATGGCGGCCGCCGCTTCCTGGTTTCGGCCGATTCGAATGTTTACTAAGATCTAAGAGCCAATCAGAATCGCGCTCGCACACGCCACCGTACGCTTACGGTAAGCGTACGGTAAGCGTACCGTAAGCGGGCTCAGATATATATATTGATTTAAAGGCTATTTTCTCAGAATCTACTGAACAGATTTACACCAAACCTACAAAAGGCACTTCCTTGACCTAGGGACTACCTCTCTGCCAAATTTCGAGTAATTCTGTTCAGCCGTTCGGGCTGTAGCTCGTTCTAAAGGTCCTATGGAAAAATGCATGGGGAAAACGCGTTTTGGGACCCCCCTTTTATCTCAGCCCCTGCTTGACGGATCCCCCCGAGACTTTCAGGGTAGGAGCGGAGCGTAGCGCCCCACCTATTTTGAGACATTCGCGAGGATTCATCGACCGGCGCCAAAGTTATTCAAAATAGAATGTTGAGGTTTTCCTATGGAAAAGGGGTCCTAACTATAACTACCTACTGGCGACCGCCAGTAGGTAATAAAAATATATATATACACATATATATACACGAACAATTTTCCACAAGTTGGGTAGAAAAACAAGCCACTCCAGTCCAAGGTTTTGCTCAATGCTGCGGGTTTATTCGACAGACAACAAGACGCGTTTCGATCTCAGCCGAGATCTTAGTCACATGACCTTGGGTGAGTTTCACTTACAATTTAAAGGTACAATGTACACGACGCAGCGTGTGTAGTAAACATAGAAGAAATATTCATCAAAATACAGAGGCTTGTGCGTGTTCGTTCGATCATACAATAAAGTTTGGTATTTATACATACAAATATATAGTTACTTCATTTGTAAATAAACATAATCCAGAATATAAGCTGAGGAAATAAGTTCAGGTTTATTTACCCTCTTCAAGGTGACACAGATTGGGAAATGGAGAGATTGAGTAAAGTACTTCAATCAGGCAGTATAGGTAGGGGTGAAGGTCTAGTAACTCAGTTGAACATTGGCCAAAGTGGAGAATATCGGTAAAGTACCTGGATAATCAATGAGGAAGGTGTGAAGGTGTAGTACCTTGAAGTGCTGACAAACAGTGAGGCAGGTGATAGTTCTATTTATTCAATAATCGTGATATTGTCGAGATAAAAAATTCAACAAGATTGCGGAATCTTGTGTGCTCTTAACCAGTTATCAGTGACTATTTTCCTCGTATTCCAATCTGTCAAGATATAAATAATAAATCATTAATATTGAAATATAAATCCTTTGGTATATCAAAGCAGCACTTTGTTGTGTACATTGTCTCAACATAATAACATATTTCCACATTCTACACATATAAAGGTATATGTACCACCAGCTATACAATTCTGGAAAAGAAGGTAGAGTTACAAAACAGCACATAAAGTAAGCCATAAAATGAAGTTAAAATTTGTATCACCCCGTTAAGGTGATATCATAAAGAAACTCATGGTTAGGTTGCGGGAAGCGTATATCATTTTTCACAAATGTACATAAAGTTCTTCGTCATTATTCATACCGAGTGGGAACATACTGCCAGCTAGTAGAATCAGTCGTGATTCCAGACGGCGCAGGGCTCGAATTCTATTACCTCCTCTTGGGTGTTTTGGAATGGTTGCTAAGCCAATATATCTAGCTTTGGTCCAGTCACCCACATGCATCTCATCAAAGTGTCTCGCTGTACTGTAGCTATGGTCATGATTGGTGATGGCCCGCCAGTGTTCTAAAATTCTTTTCTTAACTGGAAATGTGGTTGATCCTACATACCATTTATCACACGGGCAGATAATAGCATAGACTACAAATTCAGTGCTGCACGAAATGGACTTATTGATTTTCCATTTGTTTTTGAGTCTAGGTAGTGTGATTTCCTTGGTGTTAACACTGTGGCTACAGGCTTTGCATTTGCTGCATTTGTGAAAGCCAATTCTCTGATCTAGCCAAGTTTTTTTCTTTTGAGGCTGTAGATGACTATCTACAAGTTTATCTAGCGTCCGCTAATCTAATCTTCAAAAAGAAAAATACGGGAGTGGGAGACAATGCCGGCGTACCAACAGTGCCCGAGGGGTCAACAGCGAAGCAGCTGGGGAACCAACTCGAGAGGCTCTGGAAAAAAGAAACAAGTAGATGGTGGGAGGCGACTTCGCTGCAAAATTATCTTGAGGTCGATAGAATCCCACGAGGCCTAAGAATTTTCATCATTCCTACACTCAATAATCCCAAGCCACAGTTACTTAAAGACTGGACTGATAACACTAATACCTGTTCTAAGAATATGATTCACATGCTAATCAAAAATGCATGGGAAGAACACAAGGAATTAACGCAGCAAATTCAAGCACTAATGGATGAATTAGCTAGCAACACAGACCAGAATGAAGTTAAAAGCATCCTGAAACTTGTAGATGAGAGAATTAAAGCTTTTGAAAAAGGAGTAATTGAGAGAAAGGAAAGAAAGTTCCAACGCGATGAGAAGGATTACAGATTGGGACGTATATTGACATTCGCAAGAAAATTTGATAAAATCAGAGCAGACATGGCGAAAGATAAAATACTTGGAGTAATTGACAGAGGCACGGATGGCTCAATCACAGATTTGAGCTCAGATCAAGAATCAGTAGACAGTGGTGCATCAAATCAAGGTGATTCGTCGTCTTTTTCCGAGGAGATGCGCCTCATTCAGAGGAATCACGAACAGTCCTACAGAGGAAAACCGGGGGGAAGAGGAAGAGGCGCCAATATGAGAGCAAGAAAAGACGGTGCAGAAGGGCAAAGGAAAAACAATACTGGTATGGGAACGAGAAGCCAGGACAACAAGAAACAATAATGGAGGACTCCACCCAACAATTAACGGTAATGAATCTGTCAGTTAGACCTATTACAGTTTCTGAAGAACAAGTTTTAAAATTAGGCTTATCGTTTTGTCCTGATAATCACCTAGACTATGCCCAAACTCGAATTGATCTCTATCAATTTGTACGTAAAGTTAAACTTTACAAATTACACGCATCACGTGGTAAAGTCATTCATACCAATGCCGGCACTTTGTCGCAAGAAGCTAGCTCTAGTGGTAACCAGCGATTAGCCATATCTGATATTCCATTTCTTTTAAACATGCAGCACTTACAAAATCCCAATGATACTGTCATGAACATACAAAACCCATTTGATCCCAACAGTAATGACATCAATGAACATGCACTAGGAATTGAAACCAATGCCCCTAGTCTGACTAACTTCAGAGCCCCCTCCAAATTTGTACCACAGACACCCAAAGACAACATCGACCTATTCCATGAGACGGTCAGTCAAGACCTACTCAAAATTATTGACAAACACCCACAAATCAGGAATATGAGTAAAACACATTGGGAGGCTGTCTCTAGCTTACAGCAAGACAATACAATAGTGATCAAATCATCTGACAAAGGGGGGAACATTGTCGTCACGGATAGGGACAAATATATCCAAGAGGCCATGAGACAATTAAACAACCCCACATGTTATGAGAGGGTAGACAAGTCATATCTTGACACACTACTCACTAGATACCATGGGTACCTTAATGAATGGTCTGACCGAAAACTTTTGAGTTGGGATGAAAAGAAATATTTAATGAATGAAACACCCACCACACCTACCTTCTATTTACTACCCAAAGTACACAAGGATCCAATCAACCCACCTGGTCGCCCTATAGTTTCTTCCAAAAATAGCCTTCTTGAGAAAACATCAGTATACATTGACCATTTTTTGTTTCCATATGTCAAAGACCTCAATTCATATCTCAGAGACACCACAGATTTCCTTCAGGAAATTCAGAACCTGCACTGGGAAAAAGAATATTGGATGGTCTGTCTAGATGTAGAGAGCTTATATACGAGCATAAAACATTGATGGCTTGCCAATATTTCTTAAAAGCTAGAAACATTGGAACACACACGGATGCTCCTACAAATGATTGAAATTTGTCTCACTGAAAATGTATTTATGTTTAATGACAAATGGTACAAACAGCTACAGGGCACCTCAATGGGTACCTGCTTCGCCCCCAGCTATGCCAATCTCATGGTTGGCTGGTGGGAGAAGCAGGTACTCTGGAGTGAAGATACTGAGCCATGGTCAAATAATATCGGACTATGGCTCAGATTTATTGATGATATTTTCTTTGTGTGGGAAGGCAACGAATTGGATCTGCTTGATTTTGTACATCATTTGAATTCCAATAACCTGAACCTTAGGTTTACCACGCAACACAGCCAACACAGTATAGATTTCCTTGACATCAAATTAACAATAGAAGATGGCATGTTAACCACTGACTTGTTCAGGAAAAAAATGGCAGGGAATTCTATCCTCCATGCAGCTCGTTGTCACCCACCTAATTTTAGGTGGAGTATACCTTACAGTGAATTTCTAAGAGCAAAACGGAACTGTAGCACTAATACACTGTATGAAAAAAATAAACTTAAAATGATAACTAGATTCAAAAACAGGGGATATCCCAGCAAGATGCTGCAAAGAGGCGCCAAAAAGGCAGATCTTTTAAGCCATAATGATGCCCTATTCTCGCCCCCTAAAAAACTGAATAAACCAGACAATACTGACACACCTGTCCGTTTTATTACAACGTTCAGTACACAGGCAGACGAGATGAGGAAAATCTTAAAGAAAAGGTGGCATATCCTTACACAGGATCCTCTCCTCCAAGCTAAGTTAGGACAGACACCAGCTATCACCTACAGAAAGACTACATCCTTAAAAGATAAACTAGTAGATAGTAAGGGTGGGCGTAGTTCGCGAAGTAGCACTTCGCGAAGCTACGCAAAGTGAAGTTCGCACTACGCGAGCTACGCATAGCACTTCGCGAACTGCGTAGTAACATGTTCGCACTGTGCAAGATGTTGTTTTCAATGATTGCACAGTGCGGACAAGCAACCGGCACTGTGCAATCATTGAAAACAGCATCTTGCACAGTGCGAGCTGTAGTTTTCTGCTGCTCGAGTACTCGAGCTTCAGCTTTCTCAACGCGAACTGGTAGTTTCTCATCGCGAGCGGTCGCGAGCATACGCGACCACTCCCAATGAGAAACCTGACCTCCTCGCGTTGGGAATCTCGCCGGGAGGTTTATTTTCCATGCTCGCGATCGCCAACTTGCAGTTGCTGATCGCGAACAAGGAAAAAGTCTCGCCGGGATGTCATTTTGCTTCCTCGCGGTCGCCAACTTGACGTTGAGGACCGCGAGCAAGCAAAAAATGACCGCAGCACTACGCAACACTACGCTACGCGTGTTCGCACTGTGCTACGTGCAGTTCGCGTAGTGCGAAGTAGCGCGAACTTCGCAAACTACGCGAGCGTAGCGTAGTGCTTCGCCCAGGCCTAGTAGATAGTCATCTACAGCCTCAAAAGAAAAAAACTTGGCTAGATCAGAGAATTGGCTTTCACAAATGCAGCAAATGCAAAGCCTGTAGCCACAGTGTTAACACCAAGGAAATCACACTACCTAGACTCAAAAAGAAATGGAAAATCAATAAGTCCATTTCGTGCAGCACTGAATTTGTAGTCTATGCTATTATCTGCCCGTGTGATAAATGGTATGTAGGATCAACCACATTTTCAGTTAAGAAAAGAATTTTAGAACACTGGCGGGCCATCACCAATCATGACCATAGCTACAGTACAGCGAGACACTTTGAAGAGATGCATGGGGGTGACTGGACCAAAGCTAGATATATTGGCTTAGCAACCATTCCAAAACACCCAAGAGGAGGTAATAGAATTCGAGCCCTGCGCCGTCTGGAATCACGACTGATTCTACTAGCTGGCAGTATGTTCCCACTCGGTATGAATAATGACGAAGAACTTTATGTACATTTGTGAAAATTGATATACGCTTCCCGCAACCTAACCATGAGTTTCTTTATGATATCACCTTAACGGGGTGATACAAATTTTAACTTCATTTTATGGCTTACTTTATGTGCTGTTTTGTAACTCTACCTTCTTTTCCAGAATTGTATAGCTGGTGGTACATATACCTTTATATGTGTAGAATGTGGAAATATGTTATTATGTTGAGACAATGTACACAACAAAGTGCTGCTTTGATATACCAAAGGATTTATATTTCAATATTAATGATTTATTATTTATATCTTGACAGATTGGAATACGAGGAAAATAGTCACTGATAACTGGTTAAGAGCACACAAGATTCGGCAATCTTGTTGAATTTTTTATCTCGACAATATCACGATTATTGAATAAATAGAACTATCACCTGCCTCACTGTTTGTCAGCAATTCAAGGTACTACACCTTCACGCCTTACTCATTGATTATCCAGGTACTTTACCGATATTCTCCACTTTGGCCAATGTTCAACTGAGGTACTAGACCTTCACCCCTACCTATACTGCCTGATTGAAGTACTTTACTCAATCTCTCCATTTCCCAATCTGTGTCACCTTGAAGAGGGTAAATAAACCTGAACTTATTTCCTCAGCTTATATTCTGGATTATGTTTATTTACAAATGAAGTAACTATATATTTGTATGTATAAATACCAAACTTTATTGTATGATCGAACGAACACGCACAAGCCTCTGTATTTTGATGAATATTTCTTCTATGTTTACTACACACGCTGCGTCGTGTACACTGTACCTTTAAATTGTAAGTGAAACTCACCCAAGGTCATGTGACCAAGATCTCGGCTGAGATCGAAACGCGTCTTGTTGTCTGTCGAATAAACCCGCAGCATTGAGCAAAACCTTGGACTGGAGTGGCTTGTTTTTCTACCCAACTTGTGGAAAATTGTTCGTGTATATATATGTGTATATATATATTTTTATATATATATATATACACACACATACACACACATATATATATAAAAAAAGAAGCAGAGAACTCTAGGTAGTTCTCAAGTTTAGGTGGAAATCAGCTACTGTATAGAGCACCCTCAACACCAGCAACACTCTAAATTTTCTCACCTTAAATTTCTGCTTTTCTATCAAAGTCTTTAAGTATAGAATTAGCACATTGCCATCCATGCCGAGATAGAAAGGGACAAAGTATTTTGCCATTTCGACAGCAACGTTTTTAAGCATAGGACTAGCATAGTGCTATCCAAGCCTAGCTGTAAAATGATAAAAGCCTTTTACCACTCCAGGCACAGTATTTCAGCTTTGAATTGGTAAAATACCAACCAAGCCAACCTGAAATGAATAAAAGCAACCCCTGACATGTGTTTCGCTCTCATTAGAGCTCTTAAGAGAGGTATAGCATTGTCCAGACACAAGGGAGCACCCAGTATAAGTCAAAACAATACCCTTTCAGACTTAGGTTGGCACATAAATTATGCAAAAAAGAAGCAGAGAACTCTGTGTAGTTTGCAAGCTTAGGTGGAAAGCAGCTCCTGTACAGAGAACCTTCAACACCAGTGACACTCTAAATGTGTTCACCTCAAATGTCTGCTTTTCTATCAAAGACTTTGATAGAAAAGTAGACATTTGACACTGTAAATACAAAATCCAGAGTAAGAACACATGTAACAGGGGCAGTACTCGTGGGAGGCTACAAGAGGAGGAAAGGAGGTACAAAGGTACAAAGGAGGGACTTAGAAACAAATTAACCAATGAACAAAAACAATTCAAAAAGACACTCAAAGGAGCCAATTAAGTACATAGCCAGAAAATGGGCAGGGCGTCAAGCCCATATTCTGAATACAGCATAACTCGAAGGGATAGCGCAAGTGCTGCCTAAGCGAGACCTAGAAATGTTAAAAGGAATCCAACAGTCAATAATTAATCACAGAACCTATATGCACAGTGTGGGGATGAAATGTTAGGGAAGAGCTGTAAAAGATAAATCAGGGTTGATAGAGATCAGAAATGAAGGGGTGATGGATGGGGATAAGGACTGCGACTAAGGCATAAAGCGTAAGTAGTGTGAGATGAGGGCTACTGCATGAAGTATGAGGAGCAAGGAGATGAGTAGTGAAAAACGGGAAGTAAGGAATGAGTGATTAGGAGTGAAGGCAGAGAATTGAAGACTGAAGAGTAAGAATACAAAACCATGGATAAAGGGTGAGGGATGAGGAATGACGAGTAAGGGATGAGAGGTAAAGAGTGAGTAATTGTGAGTGAGAGATTAAGACAGATATGTTAAAGGTTATTGAGGGACAAGGGGTAATGAGTGAGGAGTAAAGGATAAAGAGTAAGAGAGGAGAAGTGTAGGATAAGCAGTGAGAGAAGAGAGATAAATAATGAGGTGCGAAGGTTGAGCGGTGAGAGCTGAAGAATGAGGACTGAGGGTTAAGGCCAGAGCAGTGGAAAATGTGAAGAGTGTGGTACAAGAAATCTGGCACAAGAAGTAAGGAGTAAGGCGTAAGCGTTGCGGTATGGGAAAGAAAAGAAGAGAAGTGAAGGTCTCATGATGAAGAAAGAGAAGTGAAAAATGAGAAAGGAGAGGTTAGGGACAGGAAGCAAGAAATGAAGAGCAATGAGGTCAGAAAGAGAATTGCGCATTGGGAGATGAAGACTGAGGGATTAGGAATCTGAAGTAAGGCATAGACAATAAAGAGGTGAAAATGAAAAGAATGTGCAGTGAGAGATGAGGAATGAGAGATAAAGAGTGAGGTGTGAAAGTAGAAGAGTGTGGGATGGGGTGAGGTACTAGAACTGATAATTAAGAATTGAATGGTGACAAGTGGAGAATGGGAGTTAAGGAGAGAGGTAGGAGAGAGGTTTGATGAATGAGGGGTGATCACTGAGTCATGAGGACAAGGGATATTGGAGATACGGATGAGTGATAAGGAATGAGGAATAAGAACAGAGGCATGTGGCGTGAAATATTAGATTGACCTAAAATAGACAGGGTGGTGAATATTTTAGGACATTATCAATTGTCAATTGCACTTATCACGCAAAGCGAAAAGAAAAGGTGAAATCCAAGAGATATAGAATGAGCGATTAGGGGTAAAAGGTGAGGAAGAATGAAGGGAGCATGAGGGAAGAAGGATGAGGTTTCAGAGCTTATGGAGTTTGGATTGTTGTTAATGACACACCGAACCCATAAAAGGACCTTCTTGGATGAAGATTCAGACGTTTGAGATCATTTGGAGCATTTTTGTAAAAAACCTTGTTAGAAGTTGGCCTGGTATATGATGTTCACTAGTTAAAGTGACCACCTTGTACCATGCCAAGCAACCCTTATGGTGTGGTTGTAAGTCAACCTTTTCGGACTAGCTGCCCTAGTGGTAGCGTAGGCTAAGCAGTCTTTGAGGCTAAACTCGTGAAGCGTGTTAAGCCAGCTGTTTTACCAAATGTAACCCCCTTTTATACCAATGAAAGGACACCACACAGATTTATATTGAAAATATATATGTATTTATTTCTCAAAGTAACCCCTAGACTCTTTATGAGCACAGGAGCACAAATCGTTAAACAAGAATACGTTAGAATACACAGAAGTTGCACTTTATATGGATAGGCCCTGGTGGCCGCTCAAACCATATACTAAAATAGTGGTATAAGTACCACGAACAGAAAAGGGAAAAGGCCTAGGGCCTCTAGAATCGCTGGGCCTACAAGGAGATAACTTTAGTTAGTGACCAGGAGGTCCACGGGTTGCGTGTGCAGAGCAAATAGTCACACGCGGGCTCCCATAGGTTTTCAATGGGTGCGTAAAAGTTACAAAGTTACTGCAAAAAGGACCTTCCGGATGGACTATGAACTTAAGATTCGAAACACAGACACTAGAGATGATACTCTACACTTGGGCACCGGAGTGCCAGCTTTACCTCACCCACAGGAAGCGGGTGCATAGGTCTCGAAGTGCGTCGGGTTTCTTCTATCTGTTCAATGGAGCCTGTGGACAAAGATGCTGCAGGCGATCGGTCCGGAAGAGATGCGGTGGATCCAAGGGTGGATCGGAGTTGTAGAAGACCTGTAAGCAGAGGGGAGAATGTTCACAGTCACTAGCCAGTGACCAGCGTGACACCAGGTGGGTACCAGGCGATGTCGGGTGCAAACAGGAAGGAAGGTGTAGCTTGTCTCTGCAGCCACGTGGTCCCTGAAGGTCGACGACGTCCAGGAGTCGGTTCACGAGCTGTCCCACGCAGGCTCTCGCTGTCGGCGGTGTCGGCGACT
This sequence comes from Triturus cristatus, assembly GCF_964204655.1. Lineage (NCBI taxonomy): Eukaryota > Metazoa > Chordata > Amphibia > Caudata > Salamandridae > Triturus > Triturus cristatus. The sequence goes on from NC_140579.1 coordinate 718,764,769, forward strand.
TGATTGAAGCGGAAAATTGTTCGTGCATATTTAGCGGCGGCGTCCGCTAAACGAGCCCCGACTCGCTAGGAAGGGAGGTGCCGATACCGCCAACCAAACCTTTTGAACACATATATATACATATATGTTTGTGAGTGTGTATATATATATATATCAGATCTATACATATGTGTGTGCACACACTCCTATAGTATATGTATATATTTATATAAGTACACAAATAGATGTGTTTCAGGAGTTTGTGTGAAACACCTATACTGGGTGTTACCTTGTATCTGGACAGAGCTATATCTGTCTGGAGAGCTCTAATAAGAGCTAAACATTTGTTGAGACGGCCAGAGGAGCTGTTCGTTTGCTTATCTGGACATCCCTGGGGCATCCTTTCTCCCAATTTTTTTCCTATCTCTCTCCTGGATTTGCTGCGGCTGCACACTGCATTGATTGGTCTGGTGGGGAGCCTGGGCAGCGTAGCTGAGAGGCTACCTGCTGGGGGTGTCTGGGGGTGTGGTGTGCCAGCCATGCCTTACCCGTGAGGCTCTGCAGGTCGGGATTCTGTGCCTGGTGCTGGCCTCGGATGCAGCCACCTTCTTGGGTGTGGGGTCACCGCGGCTGGTCAGGGCTTTTTGCTGTGAGGGGGCATGTGGCGGCCCTGGAATGCATTCACGCCTGACATGGCTGACATCTTGGGGCCCCGGTATGCCGTTGTGGCCCCCTCTTGCTGCCCCCTGCAGGGCCTGAAAATCCACCCAGAGACTGCCTGTGAGTGACTGCTGACACACGCTTCTGGGATGCGCTGATTGGGAGTGCCACCATCTTTTTTACTCCTTTCATATTTTCTGCTTTTCTGTCACTTTCTTTCGCTTTCTGCATTTTTTCTGCTTTTCTGTCACTTTCTTTCACTGTCTGCATTTTTCCACTTTTCCACTTTTTCCTATTGTCACTTCTGTGCCTTTTCCTCGCTATGTCCCTGCAACTGCTCGTCCCCCGTGGCCCCACCACCCTCCAGCACTGCTTACCTGCTTTTCCCACCTCCCAGCTGTCTAGCCCTCTCCCTCATGCTACTTAATGGCGGCCGCTGCATGGCCGCACTGCTGCACGCCGAAGGCACCTGGACCACGCCAGCTCCACTGACCTTGGTCCTCAGAACATCCACCTCAATGACACCAACACCCTCCATGCCCTCAACACCAGACGCCACACTGCTTGCCGCCGGGCATCGCCAAATGACACCCAGGGCCCATTTTCCTACCAAAACTGCAGCTGTACCTTCGCCTGCCACTGCACACCATCCCTACCCACTGCAAGACGGACAAATACCAGACCCGACCGCCTCAGCTGTATTCTGCTCAACACACGCTCCCTCTACAAAAACACAGTGGAGATCTGGGACCTACTCTACTCCATTTACCCCATGAAAACCTGGATGAACTCCACCTCTGCCCCGGACATCGCCACCGCCATCCTGGATAGCTACACGATCCTTCACAAGGACTGTATCAACAAACCGGGTGGAGGAATCCCCATCGTACACTAAAGTACCCTCTGCCTCACCACTCGGACGACGACTTGACCAACATGGAGCACCTCCACTTCCAGGTCCAAGTCAACCCGAACACTGCCCTCTGCGGCACCCTCATCTGCAGACCCCAAGGACCCCGTCCACCCTTCAGCGGCTCCATAATTGACTTCATCGTACCACACACTCTGGCCTCCACAGACTACATCCTCCTCGGCGACTTCAACTTTCAGCTGGACAACCCCAAAGACAAGAACACATCGTCCCTGCTGGAGAACCTCACCACGGTCTGACTCAAACAACGGGTCACCTCCCCAACCCACTCAGCAAGACACACGCTCAACCCCATCTTCTTCGCCAGCAGCAACCTCACCTTCAGCCACACCTCCGAGCTCCTTTGGACCGACCACTGCTGCCTCCAAACCCACCGTACTGCACTGCGCCCATCGCTACCCTTACAAAAGTTGGAACAAAGTCACAGAAGAACAGCTCACCACCTCCCTCAGCGAAACCCCACCTCCGACATCCGCGGACACTAATATCTCACCACGCAACCACCATATATGGCTCTCCCACTGAGCCGACACACTGGCTCCCCTCAAAGAAAACTCAGGCAAGCGACATTCCAAAAAAGCCAGCTGGTTCTCTCCCACCCTTCATGAGTCCAGACACACCTGTAGACGGCTTGAGAAGAGATGGAGGAGCAGCAAGACCCCGGAGGACCACTCAGCCTTGAAAACCGCTGTCACCGCACACCACCACCTCATTAGAACAAAGAAAGCGGCCCTACAAGAAAGGATCACCACCATTGCACTCAGTAGTAAAGAACGTTTCGCCATGGTCAAAGAATTCACCAATTCCAGCACATAGACAGCAGGCATCCCACCCTCCCAAGACCTCTTGAACAACCTCAGCACCTTCTTCCTCTGCAAGATTAAGGAGATCTACGACAGCTTCAACAGCCTCAATACCCAAGACCCTCTCACCCCACCCGATACCACCGCACCCAATAACACCAGACCCCAGTAGACCCTGCTCAGTTGGACTCTTCTCACTGCTGACAACACCCTCAAGATCATGAAGAACATTCTTTCTGGAGCCCCCTCGGGCCCCTGCCCGAACCATATCTTCAACAGAGCCACTACCTCCATTGCCCTGAACTCTGCTGCACCATCAGCTGCTCCATCAACTCCGCCACCATCCTGAAAGACTGGAAACACGTAGAGATAAACCCCTTGCTGAAGAAACCCTCTGCCAACCCGAAGGACCTCTAGAATGCCAGACCCATCTCTCTGCTCCCTTTCCCAGTCAAGGTCATCAAGAAGGCAATCAATGCCCAACTTTCTGAGTTCACTGAAGAGAACCACATCCTGGACCTCTCCCAATACAGTTTCAGCAACCACAGCTCCGAGACCGCCCTCCTCGCAGCCACAGATGACGATTGCACCCTCCTCAACTGAGGTGAAACTGCAGCCCTCATCGTCCTGGACCTCTCGGTTGCCCAGACACCATCTCCCACCGCACCCTATGTACAAGACTCCACGAAGCCGGCATCAGCAAAAAAGCCCTGGAATGGATCCACTCCTTTCTCACTGACCAAACACAGAGAGTCAGACTACCACCGTTGCACTCTAAACCCACAGAGATCAGCTGCAGAGTACCTCAGGGCTCCTCCTTGAGCCCCACTCTCTTCAACATCTACATGGACCCACTTGCAGCCAGCGTTATGAACCAAAAACTCAACATCTTCACCTACGCCAACGACACACAGCTGATCCACTCCCTCACCCACGAACCAACAGTCGCCAAGAACAACTTCCACGACAGGATGAAGGCTGTCGCCACCTGGATGAAATACAGCTGCGTCAAGCACAACTCAGAGAATACTGATATCCCCATCCTGGGTTCCACCCACTCCCCCTGGGACAACTCCTGAGGACCCACAGATCTTGGATCCCCCTACACTCACAGATCATGCACAAAACCTCTGCATCATTCTGGACTCCTCGTTCACCATGAACCACCAGATCAATGCAGTCTCATCATCCTGCTTCCACATGCTACATCTGCTCCGAAAGATCTTCAAGTGGATCCCCACTGAGTCCAGAAAGATGGTCACCCACACACTCATCAGCAGCAGACTCAACTACGGCAACACACTCTATGCCGGCATCAATCAGAAACTCCTCAAGAAACTGAAGAATATTCAGAACGCCTCCGCCAGACTTATCCTCAATATTCCCCGCCACAGCCACATCACCGGTCACCTGAGAGACCTCCACAGAATCACCTTCAAGCTCCTCACACAAGCCTACAAAGCCCTACACGACGTGGGACCTGCGTACCTCAACCACCGCCTCACACTCCACTCACCCACCTGTGTCCTCCACTCTGCCCAATTGGCCCTGGCCACGTATTCGCAGGACCACGGCCGGAGGAAGATCCTTCTTCTACCTCGCAGCATATACCTGGAATTCAGAAAGGACCTCAAGATCTGGATCTTCGACTGAACCTCAGTGCCTTCGACAGATTAGCAGTCCCCCCCACCAGCCCCTTGAGACCCTTATGGTGAGTAGTTCCGCTTTACAAGTTACATGATTGACTGATAGACTCATGTGTCAAGAGTTGCTTTTATTCAATTCAAAGCTGTGATACAGTGCCTGGAGTGATAAAACGCTTTGGTTATTTTATATTTCGGCATGGATGGCACTAGCTAATCCTATGTTTAAAAACTTTGCTGTAGAAATGACAAAAGACTTAGGGCCTGATTACGAATTTAGCAGTCGGATGGACCACCAAACCCACAGGGACGGTGCGAATACCAGCGGTCCGACTGCCGTATTCCGAGTTTGATGGTCGGACTGGCATAGGACCGCTGTTACCGTCAGTCTTGCAGTGGTCTGAGGCCTGCAATATGCCTGTGGTGCCGCTGCGGGAAGCAAATTATGAGTTTCCTCACCGCTACAGTTTTCATGGTGGTAAGCCCTCCACGAAAAGTGTGGTGGTGAGGAAACTATGGGGCCCCTACACGGCCCCCTGTTGCCTCTAGGCCAGGGGATGCATGCAGGGGGGAACATGGTTTGCACCCCTGTCTGTATGCACCCCCTGTTCCAGCACGACATAGACTTCACAGTCCATGCTGTGCTGAAATGCGCTGTGATGGTTACATGCCTCTGCCTTTCTAAGACTCACATATGAGTTTTTGATAAGCACCGCTGTGGGCCAGCTAGCCGCCGCACGACTGCCCGACCTGTATTCCAACCGGAATACGGCAGCATGACGCTGGCGTGGCAGCCTGTTCCAAGACCGCCAAACTCGTAATCAGACCCTTAGTCACTTTCAAGCTTGGACTGGATGGAACTGTACAGTTCCTATGCTTTAAAACTTTGCTAGAATAATAGACATTTGAGGTAAGCAGATTCAGTGTTGTTGTAGAGTGCTCCATAGAAAGGAGCTGCACTCCTTGTAAACTTGGGAACTACCCAGAGTTCCTTGCTTCCTCTTTTGCATAATTTAGACGGCACTCTAATCCTGAAACGATAAAGCCACACACTCATGTATATTGATTTATGTGTGTATGTTTTTTTATTTTGTATGTGAGAACCCCTTTATTATTCCTTACCTCCCTTTACCTCTATCCCCTTCCTAAACCCTATAATCACCATTACCTCACTTTACCTTTACCCATCCTATAATCAAAAATTATTCTTACCTCCCTTTGCCTCTAACCACCTCTTAACCCTAAAATCATCCTTACCTCCCTTTATCTCTACGCTCACATAAAAAATTGTTGTTTACAAAAATCCTTACCTATGTGATAAGTACAGTGTGACAAATGTAGAAATATTTACCTGCGTTGCAAATCAATGCATGTAACGGATGCATGGTAAAGGCTGGTTCCTTGTTTTATATTCTGTTATATGTGTGTTATATTAATTTTAGTTAATTCAATGTAGTCCTTATCATATCCTTTCAGAATATGTAATATTTATTTCAAAATGTAATATTAATTTTAAAGCAAATCAACATAAGTTCATTGCAAGACATATTCATTTGAACAAGGGTCATATTCATTTATACATGGCTTGGTTCATTTTGATATGTGCTTATTCATTTCAAAGCATGCTACATTTATCTCAAATAGTTTCATATTCATATAAAAAAATGCCATATTCATTTTAATAAATGTCATATGCATTGTGATGTGGCCATATTTATTTCAACAGGAGTCATATTTATTTCAAAGTGGTTCATATTCATCTTAACATGTGTCATTTGCATTTCAATAAATGTCATATTCATTTCAATGGATGTCAGATTCAGCTTAACACCTGTCATATCAATTTTAACATGGGTCACTTCCATTTCAACATAGGTCATATTCATTTCAATACATTAAATATTCATTTTGATGTATATCATATTAATTTCAAAGCATAACATATTTATTTTTGACAAGTTTAATTTTATTTTCAGCCATTTTTAATCAATTTCAATGGGGCTCATATTCATTTCAATGCATGTCCTATTCATCTTAGCATATATCATATTCCTTTCAATGTATGTCTCATTCAAAATAACATATCTTATATTAATTTGAACATAAATCATATCCATTTCAACACATAATCATGTCAATGTGTATCAAATTACTTTCAAAATAAGCTATATTCATTTTGATAAACGTCATGTTCATTTTGATGTTACTCGTATTCATTTAAAAATTTCAACTCATTTCATATTCATTTTAACATGTATTAGATTTTTTTCAATCAATGTTATATTTATTTCAATAGATGTCATATACTTAGTAACACTTGTCATAATCATTTTAAGATGCATGTATCCATTTTAACATATATCATATTAATTTCAATATGTATCATATTAATTTCAATGCATGCCATATTAATTTTGACAACTTTCATGAGAATGTCAGCTTTGTTCATACTCATCTTAAGGCATGTCAAATTCAGTTCAATGGGGCCTATATTTATTTCAACACAAGCCATATTCATTTGAAATCATATCCTATTCATTTCTATATATCTCATATTCATTGCAATCTAGGTAATATTTATTTCAACTCAATTTATATTCATTGCAACATGTGTTATTTTCATTCTAGTGTATGCTATTACAATTTCAATATGCATTATATTCTTTTCAGAATATACTATATTAATTTCAGTAACTTATATTCATTTCAATCTGTCATAATCATTTAAATGTATGTCATATTCCTCTTGGCATATGTCAGTCATTTCAAGGAATGTCCCATTCTTTTTTATGCATATTGTATTTGTTTCACTGATTGCTATATTGTTTATAGTGATGGCCATATTCATTAAAGTATCATTGATGTATATTTCAATATATCTCTTATTCAATTCAGAGTGTGTGTTATTCATATGAATCACTAAGTAGTATATTCACTCTGCCAGATTTCATATTTGTTTTGGTTCAAGTCAGATTCACTCTGCCAGGTATCAAATTTACCTGGAGAGATATTATATTAATTCTGGTGTGTGTCATAATCATTTTGCATCATGATATGCATTTCAGAAGGTGTCGTATATGGGGATCTGTAATTTTGACGTGAACGGCTTCCCATAAGGGTGCTCCTGCTGGTGGCAGCAGTGGGGGAAAACCCACTGCTGGAAGGCATACCGCCTGCGGCTTGTGATTCCTGCTGTTGTTGGTGTGCAGGAGAAAACGCGCTGCTGCGCTGTGACATACACTTAATTTCATTATTAAATTGTGTCTGCTTATAGTTATATCTAGATTTTCTGTCCGTCTGGGGTGTGTGTTCCCACCGCTATTCTACCATCTTTGACAAAGAGACAAATGGATGCAATTCTGAACCCAGAGGGACGACTTCCCATCCACCAGTGTATATCTTGTCTACTCCATAACCCTCATCACTGTTACCAGAATCTGTAGGTTTTAATTAATTCAAACCACGCCTTCCAACGCTTACCAGGGTTGCTCATCTAAACCTCCCATACAATTTTCCATGGAGTAACACTTTGGTTATTATGGTTATGGGACTGGGATGGTATTCTCTCTCTCACTGTTTAACTCACTTTCTCTCTTTGTATCTCCTCTCTCACTCACCATTTCTCGCTCGCTCTTTCTTTTTTCTTTTTTTCTCTGGATCACATCATAACTATGGGCTATGATATGGTGGTATCTCTCCTGCCCTTTTTCAGTGTTGTGGACTGTGGCTGGTGATATTACTTCAGCCGCAGGACAAATGTGGACTGTGGATAGTGTATTGCCTGTCCTTCAGCACTACTGTCTGCTGTTGCTGTCTCACTGGCCATCATCAGACACCTGGTGTGAATTTTGATTTTCAACATACATTTGAGGAATTAGTCTACTGCAGTACATTGGTGGGCAACTTAAAGATTATGGTTTGGCTTTGCATTGTCTCACCTGCACTTGTAGTACTTACTTTTTTGTGTTAGTTGTGATTACGTAAGCTGTGTACCCAGACATGTTTTCAATCTTTTTAATCATTTGTTATTCTGAACAATGCAATGGTGTAAGTAGTGTGGGATAATTTGCTTTTAATTAATCTCTGCTGTGAGGTTGGTATATCCCTAGTTTGTGCTTTGAGCTACTGCAGCAGTAACAGACTACAGGAGGTAGCCCATAAACCCTAAAGAGACCAGGGCAGTAATCTGTATCAAACAACAATGTCTCGAGGGTATCGTTTCAAGGGGCAATTATACATATATGCGTAATGACGCAATTACTTAAACACGATTAAATCGCAATACGGAAAAGAAACCAGGGAGAATAAATCATGTAAATGCTGACTGTATTTCATATGGTAGACATGTTGGACATATTAACTTCATATGTTCAAGCACATGGGTCACTAGCACTGTGTTACATTCAATGGCATGTAACCAACAAAATACTGTGCACAAGTGCTTGTGAAGTGTAGTGACGGCGCAAGTGACACATGACGTGGTATAAACAGTGAGGGTGATGGGCGCAACAGCTAGTGAGATAGGACCACGATTTACATGTTCAGGATAACGTAACAATAAATGACAAGTATAATCAAATTAGATATATGGTATCCGTGGGTAGGGACGCCAAGAGTTCCACTGTGGGAGTCGACGGTGTATCGGGCTGCAAAAAGTCTTAGGCCATCTTCAGGACCAGGTTACATTAGTTCAATTGCAGTGCTAGGGAAAAAGGGAAGGGGGAAACATATTTGGGGAGGATTCCGTATATTCAGTGGACCAGAAGGAATAGGTAATTACGAGGAGAAGGAAGGAGGGGTAGAGGTGGAGCCATGATAGAATCAAAGGTTAAAAAGACCGCTGCTGGAAAGATCGCGTATCTAGGCACCTGAAAATGAAAGAGACAGGGTGGGAAAAGCGCATGGGAGGTAATAAGTAGGACTCACTAATGGTAGCCAGGAATAAATGATCTAGGCAAGGGTACGATCCTCGCAGAGCTTAGGACGTGAAGAGCTTCAACTTAGAGATTATCTGCAGGAAAAGAAAGGATGTTCAGGCAGGCAGGCGGTGGATGTGCATGTGTGTGGGGCATCTGTCATGCAGTCATCTGGTCTGCAGTCATGTGGTGAATGGATACAGGGTAGTTGGTGCTAAGATGTCTCCCCCAGTCTGATGGAAGACATGAACAAGAGTTGGGGAGGGCGGGAAGGGTAGGCATGCGTGTACTGGGATACTGTGCACTCGGGGCGTCTGTAGGTACGGAGAGAACACGGGTAAAAATTTCTAGAAATGGTGATTCTAACGGGCACTGCAAAGAGTCACGCTAAACTTAGGTGACACCGCGTGGTAGCAGGGCGCGTCTAAGAGTGAAGGGTGGGTGCTGGTTATCCATTGTGAACAGTCACACGCATATGAGGAATGGCGCCTATCGTTACGTAGGGATACACGGTGAATGACCAGTGGTGGTAATTGAATGCGCGTGCTGAGAGGGAAACATGCTAAGCTGGGGTAGTCCTTCGTGACGGGGGAAAGCGTCTGGGATGTCAAGGGCGGCTGCGGGTTGTCAACAGTCACTGGTATGTATGTGGAATCGCGAAAAACGGCATCGGCGAACTTACTTGGATACTCGGAAGTTAAGGCAGCGGGCAGCCTCTCGGTCTGTCAATCTGTCAAGAGCGAATTGTGAATAGCCGGCAGAAGTCAGGCAGTGTTTACGCAAAAGTATCGCAGGAGCGTAATAAGTGCGTTAGACCAACCACGTGATAAGGGCGGTGTTGTGCGGGCTAAAGCGCGAACTGATACAGTTAAAGGGAGAAGTGAAGACAGACTAGAAGGGAAGTCAAGAAGGATTCCGATCGGTAGGAGCTTCATGGATTAACAAGAGTTGTGAAGTAGCAGTTGTACATAGGCAATGGAAATAACAGTTATTAACAGTCATTGTGGATAATGAACAATAGTTGTCAAACACGTAGATTGTTATTACTTAAATGTACACATCATTATCATACATGCTTTATATGGAAAGAAGGGTCCGTTTTTTGTTTAGTTCCCCACATGAGGAGCAGAGACATATGGTGCAAACAGATGTGTTAGCGAAGTGCAAGAGTAATAAAATCAATTATTGCAGACACAAAGCTATTGGTTATATTACACAGAATACCCATAGTGTAACTGGATAAACTGATGCAGTTGACAATAATTACAATGGTGCAGAAGACAATTCACAGAAAGGGGTGGGACTGGTCAACCCCATTGTTTAGGTTGGAAATGCATTCAGGTTGGGGGGTGGGAGTGTTAGTCCACAATGTGTGTATTGTCTCAGGATGCGGAAAGGGAGAGAGCAGTCAGCCGAAAGGATATGAGTAGCATGGATGAGGTTAGGAGAGTGTGGTATTCCATTCTTCCAAAGTGTTCAAGCCCCGTTCAATTGTGTTAAGACGGGCTATCCAACGGCATTTGCATCTGTTTAGAAGTCTCTGTATGTCACCACCTCTTTTGTGGATGGAAGGTTGATTGATCACCATCCAGATTATGTCATTCCCATTGTGGTTATGTTCCTGATAGTGTGTAACCAAAGGTGCAGTGGTCACCCCGCACCGGATGCGGCTACGGTGTTGTAGAACTCGGTCTTTTACCATCTGAGTGGTCTGTCCAATGTATAGGAGATTGCACGGACAGCAGATTGAGTATATAACATTCTGTGATCTACAGTTGGTAAAAGATTTAAGATCAAATTTTGTCCATTATGTTCGAAGTGTTTTGTGTGCAATGTAAGTGAGCATACTGAACACTTATGGCATTTGTATTGTCCAACAAGTTGTGGTAGATCCCATAGTCCTCTGACAGTTGTCTGTTTGGTAGTCGTTTCGGGCCATGGAATGGCATGTACCAGGTGATCAGAAATGTTTTTTCGTCTCCGGTATGAGAACAATGGTGGTTCTTTGAATATGTTGAGGGGAGTCAGTATGTTCCAGTTAGCTCTGAGGGCTTTTGAAAGTTTATTGCTAGAGGGCAAGAAGGTGGAGATGAAGGGAATGCTGGAGTTAGTTCTTTTCTCCTTAGGTGTGAGTAGGTTTTCGCGGTAATTGTACCATGCGCGTTTTCTAGCTCTCGTTACCAGTTTCCTGGGGTAGCCGCGTGTGATGAGTTTCTCGGTAAGGACCTTCGCCTCTCTGAAGAAATCCTTTCTCCATTTACAGTTACGGCGAATCCGTAAAAATGAGCTACTGCAGAACATAGTAGGTGATTCTGATACTTTGTTGCTGAGTGCTTTCTTTACAATAGCCTGCACTCTGCATCTGCTTAATATAGGGAACATACTGTCTCTTCCGAGAATGCCTTATAATTTAGTGCTAGTACCTACAGCAAAGCAAGCACCCTCAATCAATAATAAAGGTATCATTTCTGACTCCACTGTATTATAATGTGAAAAATAGTTTGTTTCAAAATCTACAGTTGTGAAAAATAGGTTATATGGACAGGTGAAATGTCCCACTACCATACACAAACACTATTGTTTCTTGCGCCTCCATGGAACTTCTTAAGGCACCCATATAGTGAGGTTGTTAAAACGTAATTACCATACATACTCCAGTACAATTCAAGTATTTATTAAGTTCAAGCAGATAACCACTGACCCATACAGGCAGCTGGGCTTTACTGATTCCAAATTCGAAACATTCACCACAGCCCAAAGTTGTACATTCAGCTGTCATCGGTGATCACTTAGAATGTTACAGTCTCCCAGCCAATGATAACCTAGACCAGATTCCAACCCTAGGTACACAGTGCTGGTCAATAGATCATAACATAGATCTGATACCATGATAACTTTAAAAAAACATGTTCTAGCTTTTAATGGTAGCCCTCAACTGGACACCCAGTTATTACTATTGTGGCTTTGCTATCTATTACTTCCTAAAAAGACTACATACCACTCCACAACATAAAATACCATTCCACATAATTACAGTCCAAAACACAGTATCCAACTCCACAATTGCAAAACACTCAGTACCACATAATTACTAGCCACATAATTCCACAACACACCATGTCACATTATTCCAATACACAAATGCCCTCCACACCACATAGTAAAAAAGACTGCCATTTACAATGCAAATGCCAATAGCTCCAGTCAATACAAGACCTATTGCACAAGTACAAAACTTTGCCATTTACAATGCCAGTAGCTGCAAACTCCAACAAATGCGAGACCTATTGCATTTCCAATGCTTGTTATGATTAATTACAGTAGCAGATATAGTTACATATCATATCTTGGTTATACGTCTCTCAATTTTATTTCTTAGCAGCATGGCAATGCAGTTCACTTAATCAATTTGGCTACCTGATACCTAATCTCGCACTCTCCACCTCCCTCTTCCTCCCCCCGCCTCCTCCTTGAACACAGGATAGATTCACATGGGGACCTGGTGCTCCACTCAGACCCTATCCTCTCGTAGTCGGCCCATGTCTCCTATTATCCCAATCAAAGTTTCCATCTGTGTGTCCCACCCGTTCAAGATCAATCATTGTGTATGTGTGATTCAGAACATTCAAGGCTGCCGCGGATGTCTTTGTCAGGGTATTTCAAGCATTCCACAAGCACGTTCCAGGTTCTAGCCTCATCTATCGTACAACGATCTTTCCTCACCTCTTAGAATAGTACTACGCCTTCATAGCCTGCCCACCTCAGTAGGGTCTCCCTCCACTCGGGTACCTGCGGGCATGCTTAATTTGTAAAAGAAAAGGGGCTGGTGCCCGAAACACTGCTCAGAAATCCGAGGTTAGTGCAATTAAACATCGTAGTGCCAAATTTCAAGGCGGGTAGTCTTAAATCCACCTTATGTCTTTTTAATCCGCTACCAGACACTTCCTGCCCTTTTATCTCATTCTTGAAGGTCCCTGCTCTCTCCCTTTATGAAGGTTTTGCTGTCTTTTACTTCCTCCGTCGTCTTTCTCTTCCTTTATCTTTCCAATCTCTATGTATTCCCTGTCTTGTGGCCGGTAAATATCTGATGGTAAAAAATAAGTGCAGGTCCTCAAAAATAAGTGCTGGTAGTCCCCACCTGAAATCACCGGCTCAAACTAAATACTGCCCTTACACCCCTAGCCGTGGTACCACTGTACCGCACCAATTAAACAACACTCCTGATTTACAGTTCCTTTTCCTCATTGAAGTAGAAGTGACAATAACTATCGTTAGCTAGTTTTTTATCCCATGCATTGTGCCATGGAAAGGCCACCAGTGGACAGAGTATTGGGAAAGTGTCCAAGGAATTGCAGCTACAAGCAACTGCTAAGCACTGCATTTGCCTTTGTGTACTCTACGCAGTGGCCTAGCTTCAAGCCCCGCCCCTCTTTCCCATTGGCCGGCGTCACCGTTTATGCTCAACGGTGGCCAGCCATTGGGAAAGAACACTTTGTGACGTAGACTTTTCCATTTTTCGGCTGGCCCACTTGGACGGGCTCGTCCGCTTTCCGGCTGAAGTAAAAGCTTTCTTATCTTTATGGGGCCATGTGTTTCAAAACACATGGCCCCATAAAGACAAGAGATCGAGGCTTGTTGTTCACGACTGTGGTCGAGTGCGGATGTATTGTAAGTCCTCTGCATTTTTTTATCTCAAGTCATCCTTCTTGTTTTTTACTCCTTTCTTCTCCTCTCCCAGTGTTTCTTCCTCTTCTCACTAGTTCACGGCTGTGGTCTAGTGCCGATGTATTGTAAGTCCTCTGCATTTTCTATCTCAAGTCATCCTTCTTGTTTTTTACTCCTTTATTCTCCTCTCCCAGTGTTTCTTCCTCTTCTCACCCTTTCTTTACTCGTCCCTCTTCCGTGTTAATGTTTTAATTTATGGTGTTGCTTACCCATTCCTTTCAATTGGTTAAGCACTCACTGCATAAATCCGGATGAGATACCAGTCAGTCAGTGATAACTTTATTTCGGCCATAAGACCATAAAAGTGCACATAAGTACATTAGCAAATACAATAAAACAATAAATAACTGTACAATTTAAAAAAAAATTAAACAACACGTTATCATAAGACTAGTGAATACGAAAATTTATTAAAAAAAGTTTGTCTCCTGCGCCACATGCCATATAAATAGCGAGATACTGCAAATACAATAGGGGGGTCGGTGTCATAAGTTAGGGACCTAAGGGCCTGCTTGAAGTGACGAAATCCCAAATTCCTACAAATGGGAATTAACCAACATTTTCTAATTACAGAGTATACAGGGCAGAAGAACAACACATGTGATACGGTCTCCAATTTGTAATTACATGCGGGACAACTATCCTGGTTCTGCGTCTGCCACTTAACTGAAAAGGACCTGACTGGTAGAGTGCCGTGTCTTAGCTGAATGTATAATTTTCGAGCAAGCGGGGGTTCGATTAGATCCATGAATTCCTCGAATTTTGAGACAGATTTAACTGTGAGGAACACAGAAGTCAATCTACCCACCGTTATAAAGCTCAAAAGTATTTGAAGATTCCGTATACATATCAGTGAAGATAATTCTTTCTTAGTTAGCCCGGTGCAAAAAGTTTCTGGGGAAGCCCAGAGTTCGGGGAGTCCTAAACCTGCGCTAGCTGCTTTGATATGTTGGAGCCAGGGAATCTTCTTAGATTTAAGGAGAGGCCAGATCGCAGTGAATTCAGCTCTGTATGGGGCCAGTTCGAGAGTCGACCACAACCTTTTCCAATACAAAATTGGTCTAGCACTTGCAATCTCATCTATTGAGACTAGGCCAAGATCAAATTTCAATGGTGTCAGAGGCGTGCTAGAGGGGAGCCCTACAAGTGTTCTTAAAAAGGACTGCTCAACCTTGGTAAGGGTCTCTATTTGCTTATGTCCCCACAAATCAGCCCCGTAGATTACGGCCACTCTGGCCTGTCGACAAAAAATCTCCAAAACAGGGGACACTGGTTTGTAGGACGACTTTTTAAGAACTTTATTGAGTCCCCCCGCCAACTGGGAAAGCCTAAGCGTCGACTTGGCTATCTGCTTATCCCAGTTGAATTTCTCAGTCAGAGTAAGGCCCAGGTAGACAAAAGTTTTAACCCTTTCAAGGGGAGTGCCATATAAAACTGGGTTTGGACGTACCCGCTTAGGGGGGTTGAAAATCATAAATTTTGTTTTCCCCAGGTTGATTTCCAATCCCCGCTGCTCACAGAACTTTACAAAACCATCAAGTGTGTTTTGAATGCCCGATGATGTTCTAGACAACAACAGAATGTCGTCTGCGAACATCAGAGCGTGCACTCGACCTGTTACCAGTTTTGGGGCATCGTTGTTTGCCACAGAATTCAGATGGTCGACAAGACCATTGATGTAAAGGCTAAATAGTGTGGGAGCCAACACACACCCTTGGCGGACACCTTTGTGGACAGGAAATCGATCCGTAAGGTCACCATGCTTGCCACATCTCACCTGGGCAAAGTTATTTTCATGGAGCCTAAGTAAGACTGCTAGCAAATATGGCGGGAGGCCCAAATCAGCTAGAACCTGCCACAATTTGGCTCGTGGAACTAAGTCGAAAGCTGCCCGCAGGTCCACAAACACAAGGTAGAGGCTGCCACCCTCCACCTTGGCTGTTTTCCAAAACAGGACCTGCAGGCGAAAAATCTGATCGACAGTAGAAACACCAGCCCTAAAACCTGCCTGGAAGGTAGAAAGGATCCCTTTCTCTTCAATCCACTCCAGGACCCTATCCAGCAGGATCCTCCCCATTAATTTTTGGGAAGTATCAATTAGGCTAATAGGCCTGTAGTTGGAAGGGGTCAATGGGCAACCCTTTTTTAGGATAGGGACAATTTCAGCTCCAAGCCAAGTTGGAGGCACATTGTCCCCTTGTAAAATGCAGTTAAATAGGGTAACCAAATAGGGGGCCCATATCTTTGGTTGTGCCCTGAACAAATCTCCAGGCAATTTATCAAGGCCGGGAGCCTTTTTGGGAAGCATCTTTCCTATCGCTGTTTCTACTTCAATCAGAGTAAAAAAATCAGCTGAGTCACAGCAACCGGGTGGAGGTAAAGGTTCGAAAGTGCCAATAATTAAACCATCCTGATCGGGCATACCATATAAATCACCAAAATGGCATTCCCAGATTGAGGAGGCAATATTAGGTGCAGGAGCATGGTGTTGCCCACCAACTCCAGTTGCTACAATGGACCAAAAGGATTTAGCATCATTTCGGCTAAGTGCCAAACCCAGTTCTTCCCACATTGCAACCTCCCTTTCCTTCTTCGCATCAGTAATTGCTTTTTTGTACAGGGAGCGATTTACCCTGATGACTTCTCTGTCGTTGGTTTTAATGGCCAGCAATAGTGCCTTTTTGGCCATGCGACAGGTCGTATTAAACCAGCGAACAGTTGAGGTCTGGGGCTGAGTTACCTTCTTTACCGGAAACAATGTATCTTTTAAAGCCGTAACCAGTTGGCCATGTATATCAATTGGGCTGGACGATAGGCCAATTGTCCCCATTTCTTCAAGAAATGGTATAATAATCTCGTAAAGTTCCGCAAGTTTACTATCGGACATTAGGAATTCAGGCCATTTGACCCTCCTTCTGCAATTTGCAATGATCAGTCGACTAATTACTTTGCTAGTGTTCGTTGAGGGATTTTTTAGGCCAAAGCTCCCCGGTTTGAGGGTCAATGCTAAGGCATTATGGTCACTATCGAACCTCTCAATGACCTCAAATTTATGAATCCTGTCCCAATGCCTAACTTAAAAAAAAATATAATCAATTATTGAAGTATGATTTGGTCTATTAAATGTTGCCTTCCCAGGTCTATCTGGACTCACCCTGCCATTGCATGCTCGTAATGATGCCGCTAGGGCCAGCGACTGTAATTGCAAAACAGGGGGAGTCCAGACTTTGACCAACGGCATCAACGGATCTGGGATATTCTATAATAAATCCACTTCATCTGCATCTCCCAAATTTGGGTCCCAAAGGGGCTCAAAGTGACAATTAAAATCCCCACCCAGTAATATCACAGTGGAAGGGTCAAGTGGCTGCATAAGTTTGGACAATTCAACAATAGTCTCAGATTCATGGCCCCGCTTGTTTGGCCTTGCATAAACATTAATCAATGCAATTTTAGGGCCGTTTACTGGATCCAATAGGACGAGTTGTACGTCCCGAGAGTTAGTTTGAATTTCCACTGCCTTTACTCCTAGGCATGTAGCGACCCATACGGACAGGCCACCCGAAGGTCTACCCCTATTGCTCATGCTTGCCAAGATATCATATGTTGCGAAACCCGAAACCACACTCTCATTGAGTAGCCAAGTTTCCTGGAACAAACAGATATCGAAAGTGGCGATGAACGTACCCCACTCAGTAATAGGAAGCTTGTTTTTAAGACCCGCCACATTCCACGAAAGGATTCTAACATGGTCAGCAGCCATGACATTCTTAGGTAATAGAAAATCTAGGGAACTATTGGAATTGCTCAATGCAGATAAACCAACACCGGCCCCTTGGACAGGTATAGAATTTATGGGGAGACTAAGGGTAGAAAAAGGGATAGGAGACAATTCAACAGAGGGTTCTAAAATCTGGGTCCCCGTACACTGCCCTGTTTGTTCAATTAGGTCAGGTTTGCCAATATCCAATGGGCTAAAAATATCATTTGGGTTAGATTGGGCAAAAACAGGGGGTGAATTAGTCAGTGACCACGTATGTCAGTCACATCCGTCGAGGCCGGAAAGAGCTTCATATCTATTTGCAGCCTCGAGCGGCGTGAATGGCATCAGATGATCCATCCTCCTGCTTCTATTCCCATAATTCCTAGGCGGTATAGTATCCCACCTTGGAGCATTATCCAAAACTTTTGGAATATAGTTTGGTTCTAGTAACGTATAGCCATCGTCAGGAGGTGCGCGTAGGTTAATCTGGGGAAAATCACAAACTACAGGGTACCCGACTCTAATCCCTTGGGTTCTGGGATAGAAGTAGGTAAGTTCAAGGGGGGCAATAAAGTTACCAGGATTCCCTACTGGCCAGTTTAGGATGTGTCTAACAGCCTTGGGATCTCTGAAATTTATAACAATTAGGTCCCCCCTGATATCCTTCACCCTGCTTCCTAGCCAAGGGAGTCGGCGTACATGGAGAATCTCACCATTAATGTTGTAAGGGAGGGGACGGTTCTGTCTTAGCCAGTGTACTGTTTTATTTTTAAGTTGAAAGAACCCTTCCCTCCTACCTTCTGGTAGTTTAGGGACTCCTGCTAGTACAACTACGTAGGGGACAGATTCTGGAGGTAGTTCAACTTGGGGCTCCTTACATTTTATATCCTTAACAGTACCACAACTCCTATCGTCACCCTTATTTCCCACACCCTGGTTTTTTTCGGCCCTAAATGTTTTGCTTGGAACAGGAGGGACCGAATGCCTTACAGGTTTGGGAGATATAGGCCTCTGTTGCCTTGGTTCTGGATTCGAGCTACCTGCAGTTGGGCATTCACATAAGGCAGGAATAGACGAAGGCGTGATAGCTACAGGAGGATGGGCTACGACCAGTAGGTCCTTAGTCTGCCCCACTTTACTACAGGTAGCCAACTCTAAATTTCGTAGCCTATCCTCGACTCTCTTTAGTCTCTCTATAATTGGTAGAATAAATGACCTTATGAGATGTTCAATATTTGCCAACTGGTCGATATGCTGAATTTCCTTAGGTGGACAGTGTGAAGTAACGTCCAATTCCACTGATGTCGGAGCTATGTTAGGGGCAACCTTTGGAGTGGGTGTATTTACCATAGGGGCCTTAAGATTAGAAACATCCAAAATAGTGGCGTTAATTTTTTTCCCAAAGTCACTATGATTAATCCTAAGTCTGCTTGAGTCTCCCCCCTTTTTCCTCCTTTTAGTTGATGGTGGACCGGGAACTTTGGAAGTCACTAGTTTCCTGGTCTTCTTTTTAGCTTTCGTCACGTTTGGCAAAGGAGAATTAACTATCTCTTCTATGACCACTAAAGAATTAACGTGGGTGGAAATAGAGTTCGTATGAACAATATCGTGCGGGTTGGGTGGAAGACTTCGGGGGGATAACTCCCGCAGAAGTACAGGAACGCTATCTGTAGACAACAAGTCATCACTTTCGTTAAAGGAGCTGGCATCAGGCAAGGTAGCGTGTTGAATTAAGTCTATGAAGGGTCTATTCTTCATGTATTCCACTGACTGGCGACGCTCTGCCCGTCGCTCAGCTAAAGTGTCTTCCTTCCCTCCGTCTATGAAAACCTTACTAAAATAGCCATCTAATGTACCTTTCGTGGGACCCCCTGCCTTACTCAATGCCGCAGTATCGTGACTCTCGGCCATGGTTGATAGTTGGTGTGGTGTACAGTAAATGACCCTCACGCATGACAAAGTATGACCCCCGCCCGGCCTCCTCTAGCCTCAGAGAACCTCAAAGAGCCCACCCTTTACCCGGGCTAAGCCCCAGGCTACGCGAAGAAGAGGAGGAGCAAAGTAGGGAAAATAATTAATAGAAGGGGTCAGGAGGAGGACCAGGTGCAGCAAATTAGTCAAACAGTAAAGATCAAAGCGCCCTGGTCCTCGCAGTCCCACAGCAACAAATAATGCAAATCTATCCCTTTAGTTCCTCAAACGGGAAGAGAGTTCTCCGCATCCGCCCCAAAGGGAAAAAGTCACGGTCCAAGTCCTCGAGCGGCGCCCGTGAAGCGGGGGCCGGGGGGCGCTTTGTGGAGGCAAAGGGAGAAATCGGGAAGAGGATCAGGTGCGGCAAATCAGTCAAACAGCAAGACGCCCTGGTCCTCGCAGTCCCGCAATTGCAAATAGTACAAATCTATCCCATGGCTCCTCCAACGGGAAGAGAGTTATCCGCATCAAACAGAAAGAGTCACGGTCCAAATCCTCAAATTGCAATTACAAAACGGCAGTAGTGCAAGGGGGTAACAATGTCAGTAACGGTACGGTATAGGAAGTGGGTGGTGCTCACCTGGCAAGTGACCTCTGGCTGTCCTCAATTGTCAGGGGTATGGCCCAGACCAGACTCCTCCGGGCTCTGACGGGCAAGGACGGGCCCGCCCTTGGCCCGGGCTTCGCCTGGGCGCTACCCGCGCGCGTCCTGCGCTGCGGAGGCACCCGGCTGCTTTTACGGAGCTCCGGCGCTCCCAGATGACGTCGGTCGCTGCGCCGGAGAGAAGGGATGCTGGGAAATGATGTTCCGTTCTGCCGTTCCCCTCACGGTGATGGTAGAGGGAAGAATGTGCAGGATTCCCCCGTCTGAAGAGCCGTTCACCTCAAGGCTGGTAAGTAGGTTGATTGAGCAGGTAAAACCACAGCCTCTGGTCTCTGAGCGCGTACCTCAGTGGGTTCAGGCCTTGCAGCATAAATCTGTACGCAAGCACGTAGGTTTCCCTGACGATAACGCCCTGTACAAGTGTCTCTTTTACATGTTCATCTTCAGTGCTTTCAGTGGGATGAAAAAACTGGGGGTCTCTCGAAGGGGCGTGGACGATGTAATGTAGGGCGTGGCTTAAAACACATAAACTAAACATCTGTGCTTGGTATAGTGTGCTCTGCTACCTGACTGGTATTTTGCTGCTTCTGTCATTGCATCTAGATATATAATGCAACAGGTAACATTTAAATGCTCGGTATCTAAAGGGCCCCTGGCAACAAGCTCTGCGTCTTTTAAATACCCAAACTAAGAATTCCGTGCCATAGTGCCTCGGGAGATCGTAGCCAAGACACAGCTGCGAGGTGCGCCTTGAAAAGGCGCCTTGTGGTTTAACGCTATTTACCCTATCCGCTTCTTTTTTAAATCATCGTGCACACGATGTGTGCTGTCTCGCCTAGACACGGTGGACATTCTCACGTCCATGCAGTTTCTTTTGTGTTAGTTCTATTCTTCCGTACTGATGGCCACACATTTACACCTGTATGTCTCGGTCTGTTATTCCTCATTATTTGTTTTCCATGGTACCCGCCGGTGTGCGCGCAGCCTTCCTCCCTTCCCAGCCGCTTCAATGTTCGTTTCAGTATTTCCACAAGCGATTTCGGAGGGCGTTTTCTTTCTAGTTGAAGTAACTATTTTGCGACTTCGTAAAAACTTCATTTTTTATGTCATTAAAATGAGAACAATAATGCACAGGCGCTCTGCTTTTATATTTATTCCCCAGTTATTTCAGGATTTACACAAATTAGTTCCCTGTTGCTGCAACTGATAAAAGTCACTATCAATTTTGGGGCTGCCTGTTTTCTATTCTTATGTTGATACTGGGAGGCAGCGGGCACACCTTCAGACGGGCACTGCCACCTGTTTATATCTAGAACCCTGAGGATGAGGGCAAAATGGAGACCCGTCCAAGCCCCTGTTTTTAAGGACTGTCGGGCCTGAGCTCCGGCAGGACCAGGCCCACTTAAAGCCCTGCTCGTATTTATTTCCTTCTCCAGGGTTTGTAGAGGGGTTAGTTAGGGCCGAGGTGTGGAAGGATGGGACCTGAGTTTGCCTTTCCTCGGCACCCCTCTGGTAGTCGGCGCCCTGGGCGCGGGCCCTGCTCACACATGCCAAAGGCCGGCTCTGAATGGGACCTCTCTCTCTAGGTCCAGCCGCTTCTGCCTCTTCCAGTCCCTGGTCTGCCTCTGTGGTTGTCTGTGCCTGAAACTCCCCTGTCACTTCCTCCATCGCGAGCTAGTAGTCAAGTGATGTCTCAGAAGCAGTCAATTGTGTGTCTTGCTTCTTTGTGGTAGTGAATAGCTATATTATTTTGCGATATACCAAAAATATAAATATAGAAATGCTTCAAGCAGTGCGTTTCGCAGCTCATTACTCTTTTTTTCCAGACGACTAGTGCCTTCTACAAATAAACTACAGCGGGAACTACTGTCGACAGGCAATGTTTGAAGGACCTGCCTCCTTAGGGATTGCAGCTCTGTAGATTTAGACCCCCTCGCTATCTTTTCACTTGCACCATGATATCTCTTGTTTGTCCTAGATTTTCTGAATTCTTCTGTCCTAATCCTCTTTATTCCATGTTTTGGACCCTGCCTCTCCTGCAGCACTTGCACCCTTGAATGTTTTACGTCTCTCTTCACTCTGTACTACTGTAGCCCTTGCGGCTGGCTTTCTTAAGGTCTCGTGTTATTCTGTCTCACCTGTGAGCCCTCTCTAATCCACGCCTGTACTTCAGACTGCCACCTCTCTAACTGAGAAAATCATTTGTACAGTTGTAATATCTTGTTCCGCTGGAACCCCCCCCATGTACGCTAACATCCGTCTGTAGGGGGGAGCTACTGCAGGACCGCAGCCGCTGGGAACTACGTGTCCCACAACCCCCTGAGGGCCTCCTAATCACCAACACTATAAATCGCAACCAGAGCCCCACGGAAACCTCAACTGTGACAAAGTGTCACACATCAGTAAGACAACCTAAACAGCGACTAAAAAACTCAAAATTAATGTGGAGTAATGAGGCTATCGCCTCGGTATCCAAAAACTCACCACTGTCAGATGGCATCTGATAGACGAAAACAAGATTCACAGAGGGGGCCATCCCCACCCGTAAGAAACTGGGCCGGGCCTCCCCGCTGTGGTTTTCTTAATTTGGAACATCTTGACGCAAATCAAGATTATTTCTTGTTTATTTTGACAGGGAGAGTATCTGCACTTCTCAAGAGAATTGTAATACTTTTAATTGGAGAGTAGGCACTTCTCAGAAACGATTGTGTATTCCGATACAGAGTACCTGCATGCAGTTCTATTTTTCCATTTCAAGCACTGGCATAAGTGACTTTTCACACCACCATAAACGTGTGAGCGGTGTGTGCTGGCAAGGTAGATCGGCGCCTTAATGCATCTGCAGCTGGCGACCCGACTGGTCAGGCACTGTAATTTTCTGTCGAAGAACGAGTGTTATTGAGCGTGGAGCAGAGTAGCACCCGTTGTTGAATAGCGCCGCAAGGCCAGTATGCCCACCATAAAACGCATAGCGCTGCAAAACAGTGCACGGCAGATAAACGACTGCTTTGCTAACAATGTAGCAGGCAGAAACAAGCAGTCGAGTATCGCCTGCGCGCGCAAACCCACATATTGTCCTTTTTTTTTTTTATTTATAAACTTTTATCACAATAGTATGCGAGAGAACATACAATACATTGCACAGGTATATCTTGGGGTACATAGTACAGTCAGAAGCAATATAATGTAAACAGGTAATAATTGTAAGCAAGCATTGACAGTGCGGACCCAATCCGTGGAGTAGTCTTGTACATTTATCTCACGATATCCACAAGGCCAACAGTGACCAGTCTCCCCCCTGCGGAGCCTCATATCCGGCACCACATGTAGTACAAGGATGAAGTCCCACAGTGTGAAGTGCCTAGAGTGTCATATCTCAATGTGGGGGGGGGGGGCACCCTTCCTCGCCTGATTGTCAGTTCAGGAGAAACTGTACAGCGTGTGACTATGTAGGTGACCTGGCCTCATCGGTAGTCTCCCCTCTTAATAAGTAGCAGTGTAATGGGGCCCATATATCCACAGGTCGCGATGCTAGCGGTAAGAGTTCTGAGTACGTATGTAGTTGATCCTGACAATAAATAAGATCACGCAACCAATCCTTAAATTTGGGAGCCCTACCCCTACCCCATCTACATGCAACTCGTCTTTTAGCGAGAAAAAAAGCAAGCGCCACAAATCTGCGGTGCGTAGCCCGTACGGGCTCCACGTATCCCAGAAGGGCAAGGATAGGGAAGGGTACAATCTCAGAATTAATCATTGTAGAGAGCGCCTTAAAAATCTGGCACCAATAGCGATTCACCGCCTCACATGTCCATGCCAGGTGAAGAAAATCTGCCATAGGGGCCCGACACCTATCACATCTGTCATCGCCACGGAGGCGGTATCTACAGAGGCGAGCTGGAGTGTAATACAGTCTGTGGATGTATTTATAGTGTATTATTCTGAATCTACTAATTGAGGAAATTCGTTCCGTCTGTTGAAGACAGAACTCCCACTGTTTGTCTGTCAAGGGGACCGGTAGTTCCCGGTCCCAGTGCACCCGAGCCGCTAGTGGCGGGGTGATTATGAGTGTGTGGATTGACCTATACATTTTGGAGACTAGTGTTGCAGGGGTATCGTCCAGAAGGATGCGTTGTAAGGGTATTACAGCTGGAGGCTCATTAGGAAAATCAGGTGTTAGTGCCTTAATCCCATGCCGAAGCCTGAGGTACAAAAAAACCTCAAGTGGAGAAGGTTGAAGGCCACCAAATAGATGCTCCATAGAGCGGAACGCACCCTTGTGGTACAAATCTCCCCACGTCTTAACGCTCAGGGTATTAACCAATTTCCGAAACCCTTCCTCTTGTAACAGGGGCATGTTAGGGTGATAAACAAGGGGCAGAAGCGGCGCATATAACAGGGTAATCTCCAATTTGGTTGTGATTCGGCTCCATGCCGTCACTGTACTAGACACTGTTGTGGGCATTTTATCTTTTATCTGCACTGGGATATATAAGGCACCCTCTATGGGGACCGGGTGTGCAAGCCAGTGTTCAGCAGCCAGTTGAGGCATATATCTTGGTTGGCGTACCCAGAAATAAGCATAGTGGGCTTGTGCCGCTTGGAAATAGAGTTCAAAATCAGGGACGCCAAACCCGCCCTGACTGTAGGGCCTAGTGAGGACCTCCCACTTGAGTCTAGGTGATTTCCCACCCCAAATTAGTCTAATGAGCTCTGAGCGTAGATGCCGGAAGAAAAAACCACCCGGATAAAAGGGAATATTCAAAAACAAATACAGCAACTGAGGTAATACTACCATTTTAATCAGCGAGGCTCTTCCCGCCATAGAAAGGGGGAGCGTTATCCATCTAGTAATGCAAGCAGAGACACGTGTCATCGTCGTTCCATAGTTGGTTCGCATTAATTCATCTCTGTTTTTTTCTATGTGGATACCTAAGTACTTAAAGTCTCCCTCGCTCCAAGTGAGAGGGTATTCCAACACAAAGCGCTCGGTGGATGCCGTAAGAGGGAAAATCCGCGACTTGGTCCAATTAATCTGAATCCCTGAGAGCCTGCCGAAGCGAATGAATTCTCGGAGAATCGGATTGAGATTATCGCTGGGGTCTCATATATACAAGGTAATATCGTCTGCGTACATAGATATTAAAATCTGCCTTTGAAAACATCGCAACGCCTTATCTTTATGATGTTGCCTCAGCTTTGCTGCAAGCGGTTCCGTGGCTATAGCGAAAAGTAGGGGCGATAAAGGACAACCTTGTCGAGTTCCTCTGGAGATGGGAAACGTCTCGGAAAGAATACCATTAATTAGCACCTTGGCCCTAGGAGACGTATACAATAGTCTAATCCATGAGATGAAGACGAGTGGAAACCCCATACGCTCCAGTATCTTAAAGACGTAATCCCACTCCAAAGAATCAAAAGCCTTCGAGGCGTCTAAGAAGACGGCAGCCATTGGCAGGTCTTCGTGTACCGAGTTTAGGATCGAGAAGAAAGTGCGCAGGTTATGCTACGTTGCCCTGCCGGGCACAAATCCTGCCTGGTCAGGCAATATCAGGTTAGGGAGGAGCAGGTTAATACGAGTAGTAATTAATTTTGCAAGTATTTTCACATCACAATTGAGCAATGAGAGGGGTCTGTAGGAGTCACATTTATTTGCAATTTTCCCAGGCTTAAGTAATGACGTAATGAGGGCCATGCGCATCGACGGGGGTAAATGGCCCACCTCAAGGGCGTCTTCGTACACCTCCCGCAGGACAGGTGCCATAAAGTCAATGTAAGTTTTATAGAATTCTATTGGTACCCCGTCGAGGCCCGTAGCCTTGCCCGATCGCATGTGCATAATAGCCTCACGTACCTCGTCCAATGTAAAAGGGGTGCCCAGAAACTCCCTTTGAGCGTCACTACCGCACCCGAGGGACACATCCTCCAGGTATTCCTGCAATTGCAAATCCCCTAATCTAGTCGACGTATATAATTGGTGATAATGTTCCACAAACGCATTAAGGATTTGTGTGGTGTCTCTATAGACTTCCCCCTCCAGATCTTCAATTTCTAAGATAGTGGTAGGAGGTCGCGTCAATCGTCTCGTCGCTGCCAGGGCCTTCCCAGGCTGCTCACCCTCGCCATAGCGTCGGGCAATCCAGTGCTTACCTCTAAAGTTCGTCTCTCTAGTGGCTTCGCTTGTATATTCCGTTAGTTTTTCGCGAATATGCGCTAGCGTAGTATCATCGGGTCCGTCAGCCAGTGACGTCTCCAATGTTTTGAGATCCGATTCCAGTAGTTGCAGGCGTGCTAGTATACTTTTCAGTACACCGGATCCTTTAGCGATGCAGATGCCTCTTAGAGTCACTTTAAATGCATCCCATATAGTCGCAACATCCCGCACTGAATCTTTATTACGCTTAAAAAATTCTAGACAGTCTTCCCGCAACTCCTCCTGAAACACAGGATCAAGTAGCATAGTCGGCTGTAGGCGCCAGGCAGTCAAGTGGGGGCCAAGGTCAGCAGCCCGCAGCGTGATGCGGACTGGTGAATGATCCGAGAACGTTCTCGGAAGATGCTGTGCCCTAGTCAGCGCCGTATAAAAAAGAGGAGAAATGAAGACATAATCAAGCCGGGCCCATGATCTTGCCTGTGCTGTGAAGTGCGTGCCTTCCTGCTGATCAGCATGAAGGCATCTCCATGTGTCAATCATGTTGTGCTCAGCTAGAATTTCAGATAATAGCTTATGCGTTTTGGTATAGTGATGTGGGGCAGGGTGAGATCTGTCTTTCAATGGATCGAGTGTCGTGTTGCAATCCCCTCCCCAGATGAGATGTCGCGGGCCCACGCCTATGATAGTGGCATTGAGATCTGCAAAAAATTGCGGATCATCTATATTGGGGCCGTAGCAGCAGACCAGGGCAACTTCCATACGCCCCAGCCTACCCCACAGTAGGCAATACCTCCCCTGAGCATCGCATTTCGTGCCCTCCATAACAAAGGGCGTTCCCTTTTTTACCAATATTGCCGTACCCCTAGAGTATGAGGAGTAGGAGGAGAACAATGTGTATTTCGCCCATCTGCTGGCAAAAGTGTGAGTAGCTTGTGGTCAAAAATGTGTCTCCTGAAGAAACGCTATGTGGATTGCATGGCGATCCAAATAAGAGAGTATCTGTCTCTTTTTCCTGGGGTCCCCCAAACCTCTGACGTTCCAAGTTAGTATATTTAAATCAGTGTCTGCTCTATCCATGTGGGTAGCGAGAGAAATCATGTTGCACCAGTATATAACTCCGCAACTCGCCTACTTGCGCGTTCAAGCATGAGCGCTGTGTCACCTGTAGCATGATGTAACAGCGCACCCCGTGTCCTAAATCAATGTAAGTAGTACTGCTCAGTCAAATATGAATGTGTACGTGCACCCCATACAATAGAAGGAGCTCCTTCCGTATTTCACCTGCACACAGACATGCTAACTCATAATTTAGCATCACTATGAGAAAAATGGTGCCAAACATTCCAAGAACATTGTCAAACATCCCCAACTCCCCATCCCTTCCCCACGAGAACCCCAAAGTGCAACCTATATCCTTCTCCAAGTTACGCTCATCATGTAATGTACCCAAATCGATCAGATATAATACAGTACCAAGGGTCCCGATTAGCCATTCAATAACAAAATCCAAACGTAAAACAGATCGTTCGAGGACCCAGGACGTATCTAGAAACCATACTATCGTGTAATATCTAGAATGCTGACTAACAG
The DNA here is from genome assembly GCF_964204655.1 of Triturus cristatus. Lineage (NCBI taxonomy): Eukaryota > Metazoa > Chordata > Amphibia > Caudata > Salamandridae > Triturus > Triturus cristatus. The sequence goes on from NC_140579.1 coordinate 718,792,508, forward strand.
ACTTGATCTGTAATACGCATGTATGACATATCTTAACTGCCAATCGAGGCGCAGCTATCGCAAAGACAATGAAAATATTGGAGGGGACATGGAGCATCATAAAAACTTCTAACCCACCCCCAACCCACTGAAGCTTCCCCAACTTGCCAGAATCCCCACTCCACCCCCCACCCAAAAGCCCCATCAAACAACTCAACATGAGCAACAGAGTCGTTATGGTCAATGGGGTACACCCCATGAGGTACAACAAGAGGGCGCCCGTAGCCACTCCCCACAGCCTGCCCCCTCCCAAAAATTAGGGAAGAAGGGGGTGTAGGGGGGGTGGTGCGTGGGATACCTTACCAACCACTGTCCTAAATCCGGCCATAGCATCTTCTCACACTGAAGCGCCGTCACAGCTGCGTGTTCATCGGGTGGGCCCCCATGGTGCCAATAATGCCACAGGTTAACAGTCCGGTGGTCACTTAACAGAAAATGATGACTCCACAACTAGTTCTCGTTCTCGCGGTCTTCTGCATCAGCTTCGTGTCTCACATTGCGCGCAGTCTTAAGAGTCTTCAAAAAATCTTCCACATGTTGCGGATTTGTAAAGAAGTGTTGTTTCGCTTGGTGGGTGACTCTCAGTTTTGCCGGGTATAACAATGCGTAATCAATTTGCAGGGCCCGCAATTTCTTTTTAAACTCGAGAAATTTACGCCGTTGATCTTGAACAATAGGCGTAAAGTCTGGGTAGATAGTAAAACTGACCCCATCACATGAAAGCGTCTGATTCGTGCGCGCGGCACGCAGCGCAGCATCTCGATCACTGTAGTTCAAAAGTCGTGCAATGATGGGTCGTGGTGGAGCTCCAGGTTTGGGTCGCGGTCCAAGGGAGCGGTGTGCCCTCTCGACTATAAACTGCTTAGACAACGCTTCGGATCCAACCGATGCAAGGAGTATCTTCTCTACGTAGTCTTCCATGCGCCCTGTATTGGTGGACTCTGGCACACCTACCACACATATGTTATTACGCCGGCTGCGGGCTTCCAACTCTTCATTCTTTGCACACAGACATGCTAACTCATAATTTCGCCCAATGACTCTTAATACATTATCCATCCTCGAGAGCTGCGCGGCGTGTGAAACAGAGGTGTCTTCATGATCAGATATCCTCCTTTCCGCTTCGGTGATGCGTTCTTCGTGTAGATCCATTTTCTGCGCGAAAGCGTCTACTCTAGATGACAGCCGATCCACTTTATCAACTATAGTAGCAAAGCCTTGTCTCATTTCCTGCATCAGTTGTCGCAGGTCCGCTGTCGGGGGGTTGGAGCTCGCGCCACCGGCAGACGAGTCATTAGAGCCTCCCGCATCGTGGGCACTCCGTGCACCCTTCTTAGCCGCTGGGACCTCGAATGTAAGTTTAGGTTGTCGACTGTCTTGTTTACCCATCGTGGGCGTAGTGCGTGGGCTCGTAGCGGTGGGTAAAAAGGCGATATCTTAGTTTCACGCGGGCAGAGACAGGGCCAGAGGTTCCAGTCGCAGCACAGCGCGTCCGCAGCAGAGGTCAGTAGTACATAGGAAGCTCCAAATCCGTACCCGAAGGCCGAGATTGCAAGCAGGGAGGGAGGCAGCCACCACCCTCGCAACCAGAGTAGCACAAGCCTCAGTTATCACTCGATGGTTATAATCGACACACGGCATCAACTGAAGTCCATCAGGCAAGGGGCAGTAGGACCAGTAGCGATCAACAGCACACGCCAGCAGAGGAAACGAGGGAAGTACTTCCAGGGCCCACGTGGCCCGGGTATGTGCCCAACCACTGGAGCGCCGCGTCCCCAAGGCTGCAAAGCAGTGGTGTCACAGCCAGCAATGTACGCTACCAAGGCACCTCCATTCTATCCGGTGCCCCACCGCAAGTGGGTATGTGCACCTTCAAAGCAGTGCCCTCACAGCGAGAGGGCGCATCTAACCTCTTCCATCCATACGAAGCCTCCGCCTCGCCAGTCTCCCAAGTCGCGCCAACACTTTAGGCAACAGGCTAGGTCGTCCCGAGATGGCAGCTTATAGCGCAGGGTCCCCCCAGGGGCATTTCATCCTGTCATCACAGTGCACATGTAGGTTTGCAAGCAGATCGTTTCCGTGGGCTCAGAGGAGGGGGGGGGGGCGACGTCTCTCACTGGGCCCCCAGGGCACCCGACTCACTCAAGTAATTGCACACCTCTCCCCCGTGTCTCGCAATGGCCATCAAACTTCCCTCGTATCCCGCGTCGTTCACCTGAAGGCCACCGTCACCTCAGTCCGCGGCACCAGGCAGAGCCGATCTCAACGGCGGGAGGAGGTGTGGGGGGGGGGCGAACAGCGAGAAGCGTCCCGTGGCTGTTCTGTACCCTCCGCGTCCCGCAGCAGCTCCTATGGCAGAGCAGGGCTCCCCCAGTCCCAGGCCTCCGCTTGGGCCTGTCTTCCTCGTGGTGCGCCCCGAGCTGGCGTAATTCACACGCCCGACCCAGCGCTCCACTCCCCCGCAGCCCAGCGCTCGCTCCGGTTCTCGACGTTGCTATCTTCCTCGCAACAGGTCACACAGGCGCCTAATTTCCACCGAGGTGCCAGGATAGCACCAGCAATGTCATGATGTGGTTTACGTCCGAGGATCAGCAGTATTAAAAGGATAAATGCCGGATTATAGTCCCAGGCAGCAGGAGCCTCACATCAGTGCGGCCATTCTGCTTGTGCGCCCTCTAGCGCCCCCACATATTGTCCTTTCCACAGTTGGTTACAGTTCTCATAACTGGCGGGTGGGAGCAGTAGCTGGTCGCGTCATTTGCACATGGTGAAGTTTCCCTTGTCGAATATTCTTCCGGTAGCTTCAATTAATCCCTCAAAGCATGTTTTTTGTTGTTGCAATTTTATATAGCTCGACTCGAGTACGAGACGTACTGGAGCGCTTTACACGAGCACCAGTTAAATTACTTAAGGCATCTACCCGAGTCAGGCGGGAGACTAGACTACCCATTTTTTTGTAGCCACAATGGCCTACTTTTGGCTGTCTCCCGCTTGAAATTGCCTCTCCCTCAATTGAACTTAACGTGGGAAATTAATTCTCCCGATTATTTTTTTAAATCTCCTGCTTTCCTCTTCTATAATCTTTGAATGTATACATAACGTCACCAGCCACGGCCCGCCCACTAGCACGCCCTATACGGGCCGTGGCTGAATGTCACAATAATTTTATGAGCATGGAGATTAAGTGATTTGCCCAGACAGTGGCATCACTAGGGGGGTGCGGGGGGTGCGGACCGCACCGGGTGACACCCTCACGGGGGGTGACACCAAAGGGCCGGTCCGGTCGGTGTGTCACTGTCCGTGCACATTTTGAACAATGTTATTGAAACCAGCAGTCCAGATTAGAAACCGAAACGGCACGCAACGACGACGCGCGCAACCTAACCTGGCTTGTTCTATTCACAGGAGGTGCCTGTGCGAGGCGCGCACTGTCTCCTCCTCCGCCGCATCTGCGCGCCGGCGCCTCGGCAGTGACGTTCAAGGCAGCAGCTTGGGGACGAGGCAGCGAGGGCCGCCGACTCCAACGGAACACGCACCGTCTTGGCTACATAGAGCAACACACTGGAGACGAAGGCGCTCAAGGCAGGTAATTTTGACTGCATGATGCATTATTGGCAATCCTAATGGTTTGGTACACCTTCTTTCGCTTCCACTTTTCATACACCGCTGCTCCCGCCTTTTACGTATACACGGGCCTCCTAGGCGAATACCAAACAGCGCTGGTTTCTCTCAGAGCCCTTATTTTAGAAAACGACCCAACATGGACGCATCTCTTTTTGTGCTCCATTTTTCCATTAGCGAATCGCTAGAGGGAAATCAAAATTGCAAAATCCGATCAAGATGGTGCTTCATGTGTATTTGTAATGGGCTTATATGTAGAAACTAGAGCAAAACACATTTGCTCCTGTTTTCAACGTGGCGCACTTTATAACTGAGGTACCCACAAGCCCCCACAGTGTGACCAATGAACTCAACTCTGAAGGCAAGCTAGTCTGTTTGTGCTTTGTAGCTCGCTAACAAGTTCTATGGGACTCCTACACGACCTGCTTTGTTGTTCTCCTACTCTTATGGACGTGAATGCCTATAGATGCCTTAGGCCTTATGCACTGAAATGTCTGCACTTGTGTCCTGCACTCAGACATGCCCTCAGACACATGTTTACACCTATGTGCAAGTTGTTTTCCTCTCCTCTTCTCTCAACCTTCACAATGCTCTCACAATTCCACCTCTGACCTTATTGACATGTTGTGGAAAATCCGACATATGCTGTATCCGCCACTCATTGAAAGTGACCTCTGTTGGGTCTAGAATGTGCTATTGTCTGATGTCGTGGTTCTACGTTGAGTCATTTGAGAAGAGTTTGGGGAATCCTTTGGAGATGATGGTTGCGGCTGTCCTGTGACTCGTGAGCCTTGAATAAGTTCCTTGTTGTAAATACTTATTTACATATTAGCCTTGTTAGTACTTACCCTGTTTCTTGTGTGTGGGTCAAGCCTTCCTTTGTGTCCTTTCCCAGTTCAGATCCTAGAACGCTTGTAGCGTTCTTAGTACTAGCATGTTACCGTTGTGGGGATTCCAGCTGGGGGCAGTTGGTGTCCGGTCAGCGGTTGTGGTGTACGCTTTGTCTGTGCTCTGCAAATAAAGATCCTGCTTTGTATAGAGGAGACTCCTGCATTCCTTCCTGTGTTTACTTACATCATTTTACTTACATCATTCCTCCTCTGCCAAAATGTGCACGTGTGCTGTCTTTTGATTACACAATTGTATTATCAAGTTGTCTATAGAACCTACAGGTGTGCTTCTCCCCGCCCTTCCTGGCAATCCCCTTTACTCCTATTTTTAGGTCAATTAACAAAGAACATCTCTTCAACAAAGACCTCAGGGTCAGACTCACACAAAAATGTCAAAACCTACACCCACAGGTTTCTACTACGATTTATGTATATTTCTGCATGTGTAGAAGGCTCAAAAATCCTCTGAGGTAAGTCCTAAAGTTGTTTATTTCCTGGCATATTCCAGCAGCTCATCACATGGAGTATGTACGTGTAAATGCGCATTTACACCGTTAACTCTTTTCCATTTACATGGAAATACATTTTTTATTAGGAGAAATCTCTTCTCCTACCCCCTGCCCTCTTAAATCTTTGGCCTTATTCATCTCCAGTTTGCATGTTTTATCCACCATTTTTTTTAATCATTTAAGATTAATGCATCTTGTGAAAGATGCATTCACTGGTGTGAAACACCATTGGGAGTGCCCACAAATCTATGACTTAGTAGGTGTTCATTAGTAGGTGTTCACCACATTCCCAGTTCATACCCCCGCCCTTTGAAGATCTTTGTTCCGACTTCTAACCCTCAATTTACAACTCTACGTGCCACAATTTGCATGGTAAGAAGTTTATTCTGTGAGTGTCAATATTTTCCGATTGTTGATTGAATTATAGAATGGATCTACTGTACCATTCATATTACACTTTTAGTTCAAATTAGTAAAAATATTTTGGGAATCTGACTCTAAGCAACCATAAATGTACGCCAACTGACTCCCTCAGCCTCCTATATGCACCCTCATCCAGCCAGCTCCAGCCAAGGACCCCCAGCTCCCTTAGTATGTGTCAGTCACTAAAACCAGTCCCTCATTCTCAAATCCAAGAAGAGCATAGTCCAACTTCTGGCAATCGCATGGATTATAATAAAGGCTCGATTTTTTACAGATAAATACAAATAGAAAACCATCAATTCCTCCATCTGTTTTTCTAAATTATGAAAAAAAATGAAAATTGTTTTTATTTTGAGTGATTTTATTACAAGAACGGATGCTCAAATTATTCTTTCTTAACTTGCTACTTTTATTATTACAGCTACAAATCACAAAAACTACACTTGCCCTGGGTCACAAACTACCTTTGAGAGGTAGTGAAACCACCAACCAGTCATGGATTTAGTCTATATATAGTTGTCATCAGGAACTAACAGCCTCTTGCTGCTTAACCACAAGTTAAATACTCCTTGTCACTCTTCCCCCTATTTTGTTGTTTGCCATTTCTTTAAAATGTGTTTTGTTATTGTATATCTAATAATGTGTTGTGCTTATGTGGGATGTGTTTCACACAGTTGTGCTTTTTATTGATTGTGTTTCTGTGGGGCTGATTTTGATGTTGGCGGACGGAGTGTCCTTTGTCAAGGGGACAGAGTAAATTACATAATATATCTGATGGAGAACCTGTCTGCCAAATTTTTTAAATGTCCACCAGCCCGATGGAGATTTAAACCATTGACAGGAACCGTCATCAAGGTGGTTCCTGTCAATGTATTGGAACTTTGCAGCACGGCAACGTTTCAAAGGTTTGTTTATTTTAAAATACAAAACCCCAAAGTGGGTTCTTGTTTTTGAAAATAAAAAACAATGCCATCTCTCCATGGCAGTCATCTCCCATGGTAAAGGGAGCATTTTTAGGTCTCGCCTGAGACAGCGCTTTAGCGCTGCTCTGGCGAGACTTATAGTAAGCGAGTTTTGGAAGTGCAAACAGTGGCTTTTCAGGCCTCCAAATACAGTGCATGAGCCCCGGGCGCGCGCACCATTTGGCAGCCAGAAAAGCACTGCCTGATCACTTGCTTTGATGTCCTCAGTGAGCCGCGCGGCCACTGAGGACATCAAAGTGCACACCATTTGCCACCCCCTTGTTTTTTCCTTTGATCCCTATCTTTCCCTTCCTCAATCTCACCCTCTCCCTGCCTTTTACAACTGCGGCCCGCACCACTGCGCCCGCCCCCACTCCCCCCTCCCACTCCCTCCTCGTCAGCTTCAGTGCGCTCTTGTTCTCTGTCTCCCAAACATCATCCAGCAACGATGCCATGGCTGGTTTCACTTTCTTTGTTTAATCACTGTGGCCTTTTATTTACCCCTCCCACCTGCCAAACAGCATCCAGCAGCATTCACCATGGCTTTTTATTTATGTAATAGAGCGCCCGTAATGCTAGTTCATGATAAGCAGTGACCATGTGCGTGATGTGCGTGTAAGAGAGAGAACAAGGTGGGGTTGGTATCCGAGCAAAGAAGTATTTCCGTTTATTCGCTCGGGTGTGGCATAAAGTCCACATTTTACTTCTAGCACAGATTATCTGATGCACTCATTCGCCAGGAACCACGTATTCATTATCAATTTAACATCAACAAGTTTTGTAAAGTGCGTCTAATCGCCTCCAAGGGTAACCAGGCGCTGAGGCTGCTGCGGTGGCGGTTTCAGTTGAACAGTCAGGTCTCGAGTCTTTTCCAGTCCTGAGCTTTCGTTTAATAATGTGATGCATTGTGGGAGCCGTAGTCCTGCCTCACTGGAGTTGCACCAGTGGGATTAACAGATCTGCTAACAGTGATTTATAAAGTGAAAGGGCTGGGGCACGAGCCCCAGTGTTGCAGTTACTGGCGGCCTCGTGGGGCAGCACGTGGTGCACTAGTTAAAAGCCGGGCGCTTAACAGTGGTGGTGTAAGCGCACCAGCTAATGGCACCAAGCTGTAGGCTGAGAATGTGATCTGAAATAGCGGACTCTATTCTGCCTTTCTGTGTGTCTCTAGACCCATGTTGTGCTGGTAAATGGTATTATATTCAGTGTTTAACCCATTAGCAGTGAGATGCTTGTATTTGCATCTGAAAGGCTGTCTCTGCCCTCTCACCCAGTGGGACTTTAAACCATGATTTTCTTACAAGAAAAATTACAAAAAGTCAGGAGAAAATGTTTATTTTGCATTTCACTACACTGCACTATGCCACTACGACATAGGATACCATCATCTATTTTTGTTTTCTTCCAACCAGCAACATGTTGCATTGTGGGGCTTTTAGTTTTGTTTTTAACACTTCCATTGTGGCCTCTAAACCCCAGCATGCAAACTGCTTTTGGCTAAAATGCCAGAATTGGCGGTTCGTCAGCCATCTTTGCAAATTTTTACAAACTCGTCTTGTCTGTTCTTTTTTCACATTTTTACTAGGTTGACTGCTTCCTTTAAAAAAAAAATGCTTATTCCCCGTGTAAACCCAAAAGTAATCTCTCCTCACGTAGTTTGATGCTTAACGGTTTCACTCGCATCCTGCATTAAAACAAGCGCTGGCGATGTAATCATTTTTTTCTTACGCGTAGGGGTAGGTTTTATACTGAGTTCCACAACACAAAGGTACAACATGGATGACAGCAGCACAACCTTCCCTAGTGACAAAAGTAAGTTATGGGCAGGTGGCGGCAGCAGCAGAAGGAACATGCCAGGGTTCTCTCGCACATACAGGACAGGTACAACACAGGTAGATAGTGCACTTAAGGGTGAGTGAGAGGCGTCAGGACAGTTGTACAGTCTGGAAAGGCAGTGCAGTGCAGTTCAGGAGACGAGTTCCTGACTCCTCCCGGACCTCCTGCCTGCTGCACCGCCCTGCCCATCACTTTGTTTATAGCTAATGTCACGTGCAAACTTTTACATAAAGTGTTTTGCATTCGTTCGTCTTAGATTTTATCATTGTACCGAGTGCCCTTCATTAGAATTAGTGAACCAACCCTTTGTGCAGCGACAGTTTTATTAATAACTCAAAAGGCAAGTGAGTTGTCTTGTTTCCGCCCATAAGCCTTTATTTTTATAGCTGGAGAAACGTTCTAGTCTGTTCAGCCCTACAGAAGAGAGATTGCTGTACAGTGTGTATCCTGATGGTGCCCTCAGATGTGAGGATAACGGAAAAGGAGCCTCGGGAAGAAAGGTAATCGCCAAAGACCACACGGTTTGGTCAAGCTTTGGAGCCAGGATTGAAACCAGGTTGCCTTATTAGACATTATGCCAATCCGATCCTTTGTGGGTATCCCGTTCTCCCCCCCCCCTTCCTTTATAGTTTGTATTGAAGCAGCAATATGGCGTATTATACCATCTGCAAGAGAGGTTTTTGTACATGAACATCCTTAACTGAATTATTTCCAGGTGTTCTTAAATATGATGATCATAGGAAAGTAGGCAGAGGGAAGAAGAGTAGTTGCCCAAGGTCACACAGTTCGCACAAGCTGGGAAGCTGTGATTAAAACCAGGATCTCTGAGTCGGGACCCCTCACCTAGTGTTTGCACAGGGTCCAACTGGCCTGGTCACGTCATGCAAATAGATTCCAAATATCCTTTGTATCCCTGTAAGATGCGGCAACATGCTTGGAAGCACCCTCTTCGTAGAACATGTCCACCTTTAGCAGGAACACTGCTAGCGTCCCAACCTCTGGGGACGGGTACAGCTAGGGCAGCATCAGTGCAAGCCTTTTCCATCACAGGACAGGAACAAATGGGACAGTGCAAGTTTTACTTCCTCACAGAGATGGGACAGTGGCAAAGCAAGCTTCCCCTCTCGCAGAAGGTAATACGTGCAGTCAGAGGCGTAGGAGAAACGACATTTGGGGGGAGTGGGGGGGACGGTCAACCTTGCGCGCGCTCATGTTTTTTTTTAGGTCTCGCCTGGCTATCGCGTAAGCAATCACATAGCGAGACTTATGTAGGGGCTTCAGAAAATGCTCCCAAAGGCTTCCCAGGCGGATCGGGTGGTGGTTACGTGCACAACCACGCGCACTCCATTTGCCACCAGCTAATTCCTGCGTGTGCGCCGCCTCACGATTTAGTAAGGGGCACAAGACCTTAGGAATGCAGTTTATGGCCAGTGCATGTGAGGCATTCAAGCGCGAAGCTGGCATCTGGCATCGGACTTGAAAGCAGCAGACTGCTTTCGCCAGCGCGCGCTCAGCCTCACTTCCTGCATCCCCTCTTACAACAATTAACTTTCGTTATAACTCACACCCCATATGCTCGTTCCCTCCCACCCTTCCTTTGATGTCCGCTTTTCTTGTTGTTTACAAACCACGCCACACACTGCTGCACGCCACACACTGCTGCACGCCACACACTGCTGCACGCCGCACACTACCGCACGCCACACACTGCTGCGCACACTGCTGCATTACACACTGCTGCATTACACAATGCTGCATGCCTCACACTGCTGCATGCCTCACACTGCTGCATGCCACACACTGCTGCACGCCACACACTGCTGCATGCCACACACTGCTGCACGCCGCACAATGCTACACGAAACACTGCTGCACGGCACACACTGCTGCACGCCACACACTGCTGCATTACTCACTGCTGCATGCTGCACGACACTGCTGCACGCAGCACACTGCTGCATGCAGCACACTGCTTCACGCCGCTGCACGCCACACAGTGCTGCATGCCTCACACTGCTACACGAAACACTGCTGCATGCCTCACACTGCTGCATGCCTCACACTGCTGCATGCCTCACACTGCTGCATGCCTCACACTGCTGCACGCCACACACTGCTGCACGCCTCACACTGCTGCACGCCGCACACTGCTACACAAAACACTGCTACACAAAACACTGCTGCACGCCACGCACTGCTGCACGCCACACACTGCTGCACGCTGCACAATGCTACACTAAACACTGCTGCACGGCACACACTGCTGCACAGCAAACACTGCTGCACGCTGCACGCCACACACTGCTGAACACTGCTGCATTACTCACTGCTGCATGCTGCACGACACTGCTGCACGCCACACACTGCTGCACGCCTCACACTGCTGCACACCTCACACTGCTGCACACCTCACACTGCTGCACGCCACACACTGCTGCACGCCACACACTGCTGCACGCCACACACTGCTGCACGCCGCACACTTCTGCAAGCCACACACTACTGCATGCCGCACACTGCTGTATGCTGCACACTGCTACACAAAACATTGCTGCACACCACACACTGCTACTGCTGCACGCCGCACACTACCGCACGCCACACACTGCTTCGCACACTGCTGCATTACACAGCTGCATGCCTCACACTGCTGCACGCCTCACACTGCTGCACGCCTCCCACTGCTGCACGCCTCCCACTGCTGCACGCCTCCCACTGCTGCACGCCTCCCACTGCTGCACGCCGCACAATGCTACACGAAACACTGCTGCACGGCACACACTGTTGCACGGCACACACTGTTGCACGCCGCACACTGCTGCACGCCGCACACTGCTGCACACTGCTGCACGCAGCACACTGCTGCACGCAGCACACTGCTGCACGCCGCACACTGCTGCACGCCGCTGCACGCCACACAGTGCTGCATGCCTCACACTGCTGCACGCCTCACTGCTGCACGCCTTACACTGCTGCATGCCTCACACTGCTGCACGCCTCACACTGCTGCATGCCTTACACTGCTGCACGCCTCACACTGCTGCACGCCTCACACTGCTGCACGCCATACTGTTGCACGCCTCACACTGCTGCACGCCTCACACTGCTGCATGCCTCACACTGCTACACAAAACACTGCTGCACACCTCACACTGCTGCACGCCACACACTGCTGCACGCCGCACACTGCTGCATGCCTCACACTGCTACACAAAACACTGCTGCACACCTCACACTGCTGCACGCCACACACTGCTGCACGCCGCACACTGCTGCACGCCGCACAATGCTACACGAAAAACACTGCTGCACGCCACACACTGCTGCATGGCACACACTGCTGCACACTGCTGCATTACTCACTGCTGCATGTTGCACGACACTGCTGCACGCCTCACACTGCTGCACGCCTCACACTGCTGCACGCCTCACACTGTGGTTGACCTCCAATACCCCGTTATAAGAAACTGAGGTATATGTACTTATTATTGGTCCCACGGTCCTGAAGAAGTGTCGCTCGAACTTGAGCATCTGTGACACGAAACATGTTGACCCCTGTCAACTATAGGCTACCCTGATACCTAGAATCACCTGAGTAGCCTCCCTGGTTTTACCTAGTCCCAGCCCTACCTAACCTTATTAAAACTACTGAGGGGCCAGGGCCTATTTTAATCCTTTCGAATCCCCACATTCTTAGGAGCTATTACCCTCCACAATCATTTACATGGTCTTCACACAAAACGGCGTTCTCAGATCAAAAGATCTCCGATAAAGATGCCACCAGGCCCGTCGGACATTGCAGCGCCGGTCCGACGAGGAGCACGCCCAATGATGAAGCATGACACCCTAACAGGTGTGTGAGGGCAACAAGATCTGAAATTGAACTTTCCCTTCTCAGATCAGATTAATCATTACTATCTTTTCCAAATTGGCCATTTAGAGGAACTGCTCTTACCTGTCTTTTCCTACGTAGACCCCTGGGAGCATTAGAACAGGACCTCTTTAAACAACCAGCTCTCGTGTCCCCCCTTCCTGATTACACGCCTCACACTGCTGCATGCCTCACACTGCTGCACGCCTCACACTGCTGCACGCCGCACACTGCTGCACGCCGCACACTGCTGCACGCCGCACACTGCTGCACGCCGCACACTACTGCACGAAACACTGCTGCACGCCACACACTGCTGCACGAAACACTGCTGCACGCCACACACTGCTGCACGACACTGCTGCACGACACTGCTGCATGCTGCACGACACTGCTGCATGCTGCACGACACTGCTGCACGCTGCACAACACTGCTGCACACTGCACGACACTGCTGCACGCTGCACGACACTGCTGCACGCTGCACGACACTGCTGCATGCTGCACGACACTGCTGCATGCTGCACGACACTGCTGCATGCTGCACGACAATGCTGCACACCGCACACTGCTGCACACCACTGCACGCCACACAGTGCTGCATGGCACACACTGCTACACGAAACACTGCTGCATGCCACACACTGCTGCACGCCGCACACTGCTGTACTCCACACACTGCTGCACTCCACACACTGCTTTTATGCGAGTTTATGCTACTGACATTGTAAATGACAATGCCTTTTATTTGTTTTAAAACCAAAACATAAATAAAAGGCATTGTAATTTTGCAATGCCAATAGCTCAAACTCTTATAAATGCGAGACCTATTGCATTGCAAATGCTTGTTACTTTTTTACTGACCTTACTGCCAGGGTTTTGCTGACAGAGATGGGCAGTTAAAACTGCTATATGTCCGCCCATCTAAATTGGCCGGTTGGACATATAGCAATTTATCTGACGGCCGCTAACCCGTTGGACCATCAGAGAAGTTTGACCAAGGGAAGACGGAGTATTCTCCACCGTCGCCAAACTATGGTTCATCACCATCTAAATTTGGCAGCCGGACCATTGTGTTGGCGATAAGGATAGTATGCTTACCGCCAACATATAAATCAGGCACTGTGTGTCTAGATGGATTTTTGGACATTGGTTTCCTTTTCCCCATATTTAGGCTTCAACTATATTGGCACGTTATATTTCATGCTCTGACGTTTTGTTTAAAGACCTGCTGTGGACTTTATAATGACTGGCATGCATTGCTATTGCAGAATAGATTCAACACTGAAGAAGAAGATCAATTATTTGTCCCATGACTGCCCACGTGCATTTATTTCTTGCACCTGGGATGAAGAAATTACGTGATTTTTTTTGGAGGATGCACAAAAGGATAATAATAAAAATTGACCCACCACTAATTCCAACAATGGCAGGTGGATTGATTATAGTATTTTCGTCGGAATTGTGATGAGCGTCTCTTACTTTGACTATTCGGACTATTTCTTTAGACAATTTTGATCACAATCTGTTTTTGCCTTGATGCTGCTGCTAATTGTATGAAATTGCATGGTGATTTATATTGTACTGTATTTGCCAGACTTTTCACATTAGTTAAACTGTTGTTTAATCTGATTTTAGGTGTTATATGGATTACTAATGGAATTCTATTCACTTAATTTTTTGCTGGGTATGAAGGGGTGGGTATTGCAAGATGTGCTGTACCTGTTTGTATGACGTTTTCTTCCCGGAGGTCTGCTCCAGAGACATTGTTTTCTGTCCTGGAAGCCTCCATCTTTGCAGGCAGCAGTCTAGTTGTTGGAAAGGGGATTTTCCGACCCCTTATAAGAGGAGCCGATGCGCGGACACCTGCTAAACACTATTTTTAGATAATTTTATCACAATCTGTTTTTACCTTGATGCTGCTGCTGACTGTATGAATTTGCTTAGTGTTTTATATTGACTTTTTTGCCAGACTTTTTATATTGGTTAACCGTCGTTGATCTGAGTTGATGTTTTCTATTTATTGCTAATGAAATTCTAACCAAATAATTATTAGCTGGTCCTGAGGAGGGTTGTGTTGCTGGATCCTCTGTACCTGTTTGTATGCCTTTTTTCTCCGGGCTGGCTGCTCCAGAGACATTTTTCTTTCTGTCCTGGAAGCCTCCATCTTTGCAGGCAGTAGTCTAGTTGTTGGAAAGGGGTTGTCCTGACCCCTTATAAGAGGAGCCAATGTGCAGGTGCAACTGGCGTGCCAAAGGTGCACCTAAGGTAAGCTCATCTGCGCCAGTCTGTGCTCGGTCCTCGCTCAGTGCCAGCCATGCTGCCCGTTTTGGCATTGCCCAAAGCTAGCCAATTACCTAATCTTCACAAGCACTCTGCTCTTTCTGCCCTAGGACTTACTGCAGAGGTATGTGTTTAGAGTCCTGTGATACAATGCCAATTGTTTATGACCAATTGGCCATTTAGAGGAACTGCTCTTACCTGTCTTTTCCTACGTAGACCCCTGGGAGCATTAGAACAGGACCTCTTTAAACAACCAGCTCTCGTGTCCCCCCTTCCTGATTACATGCTTATGCACGGCATCATTGCCGAGGGACTTAATTATTCATACAATTGAATTAATCCCACATTTGACTTTGTACTATCATCCACTCTAAGTCTCAAGCAGATACACATTCCCGATTCCCAACGTCCCTAAAACCCTCAACACCTCACCATGGATAATCATGGGCTAAGTTTTTCCGACGACATGGTGTCGGAAATCCTACGGGCTCCCTCCCTACTACAAACTGACAGCAGCACGCCTTCTTGCAGCACTACTGAAGATTGGAATTCAATTACAAATCAGAAGAAATTACAGACCAAGATTGCACTTCACGGTGCAATGATGACAGAATACTTAAGGGCAAACATCGCCCCGAACGGCCTACTGGTCACTAACGCTCCTAGAATCTTCCTGGAAGACATTGGGTTCAGAAAAGAATGGTCCCTGGTGGCTTGGAAGTGCACCAGGGACTGGTTGATCCTGATCATTAACACTGCTAAACGTTTGGCTGACAAACTACTTATTGAAATCACCATCGCGGAAAACAACTTAAAAGCCTCCATTAACATCACCGCTTACAAAAGTAGACTATCAGAAATTAATGCTGAAATAGATGACCACAAGAATCATCTGATGCGACAGAAAATCACGAAACTGCAGAAAGATATAAAGAGATTCGACAAGGAGAAAGTGTACCCCTATATAAAGGAGGATTACCAAGCGCCAACTGGCGAAGACTCCTCAGATGGCAGTTCGGTAGAGAGCAGACCACGCTACAACTCTAATAGCAGTACATCAAGCAATGAAAGTCGTTCCAGCTTGAAGAAGAATTGGGGACAACCACCACCACCCATGTATGGATACCCAATGAATCCCTTCTATGGTCAACAACCACCATGGAATCCTATGTACCACATGCCTGCACCCATGTACCACTTCAACCAGAACCAACAGCCTTTTTTAGGAAGAGGCCGGGGCAGGGGAAGAGGCAGAAGACGAGACGGTCAATCGAAACAAGTCCAATGGCAGGACCAACCCATTCCCCAACAAAAAGAACGAATGGAGTTGAGGAGCAGGAAGAACAACAAAACCTAGTGGTCAACTTATCAGACAAAAACCTAACACCCACTGAAATAAAAGTTCTAAATAGGGGGCTAGGATTTGTACCCACTCCACGTGTGGACCACTTTCTCCAACACAAAGAACTCCACAACTTCTTTAGAAAGATACGCCTAAGGGCCTTCTTTCAAGACAAGAACCCCCAGGAATCCATGGATTCAGGCCTGCGTCCACCATCAACATTTACACCACATGATGGGATGGTCCCCCCTGAGGTGTTAACCTTTGAACAAGCAGTTTTGAAAGAAATGAATAACATTCCCACAAGGTCACACTACGACAACTTTCCTAAAGCCGAGAGAGAGGCCATGAAGACCCTCAATGAAGACCCCACCATTACAATAAAACCAGCAGACAAGGGTGGTGCCATTGTCTTAATGAACACTACAGATTACGACAATGAGTGCCTACGCCAACTCTCACAAGAGAAATACTACAAGAGAATAACGGCGGACCCAACAGGGAAGCTGATGACGAGGATAAAATCTATCGTGGAATCTGCAGAAACTCAGGGCTGGATTTCTAAAAACGAGGCCGCCTTCCTTGTGAACTCACAACCACGCATACCAGCGTTCTACACGCTTCCCAAGATTCACAAAGGTCAGAACCCACCCCCTGGACGCCCTATAGTATCAGGGATCGGCTCAGTATTAGAACCCCTCAGCAAATTTTGTGATCATTTTCTTCGTCCACTGGTGAAACGTATACCATCGTACCTACAGGACACCAGGGATGTTTTGAATCTCATATCTGAGTTCAATACTAACAATCAAGTGGATCTCCTAATGACATTGGACGTGGAGGCACTCTATACTAATATCCCTCAAACTGAAACCCTTAGAGTGATTGAAGACCTTCTTCTTAAAGAAGATTGGACCTCTACTACACCAGTGTCGTTCATTATGGAGTGCGCAACAATAGCTATGTGTGAGAACTACTTCCAATTCAAAGACCAGTTCTTCCACCAAACCCAAGGTACTTGTATGGGCAGCACCTTTGCTCCAAGCCTGGCCTGTCTTTATGTAGCTAATTTCGAACATCTTCACATGACAGATAACATCTTTTGTGACAACATTGTATTGTGGAGACGCTACATAGACGACATCCTGATCCTATGGAAAGGTGATAGTGAGACGTGTGACAGATTCTTTACATGGGTCAACTCTCTGGACCCATACTTAAAGTTCACTCGTTCTGTTTCATCCACAGAGATTCACTTCCTAGACCTGACCATAACCTTACAAGATGGTGGGTTATCAACCAAGACTTTTAAAAAACCAACAGATCGGAATAGCTTATTATTATATGGAAGCTATCATCCAAAAGCCTTAAGGGATAACCTTCCCTTTGGACAGTTCCTCCGTCTCCGCAGAAACTGCGAAAAAACCAGCGATTACAAAAAGGAAGCAGCTATTCTCAGTCACCAACTAAAGACTCGCGACTACCCCACATCTATTGTAAAAAGATCAAACAAACGAGCACTCAACAACAACCGAGAATCTCTGCTGGAACCTAAAATTAAACTCACCGATGAGTCACTGATATGCGTGACAACGTTCACACCAGAATCTAATACGATCCAGAAGATCATAAAAAAGAACTGGAAGATCCTGACTACGGGAAAAGTGGCTTTAACCCCTCCAAGATTTGCGAACAAACGCACTAGCAACCTACGTGACATCATAGTACATACTCGTCCTAAGATTGGAAAACAAACTAAACAAAGGACCCTGTGGGATATGGATCCCGTACGTGGACATTATCCCTGCGGACAATGCGGAGTGTATGATCTTACCAAGACAACAAAAGAACTTACTCTTGAAGCAGGCAAAGTCTGGACTCAGAAAAATCATACTAACTGCAACACCAATAATTGCGTCTATTTAATTACTTGCCCCTGCAAATTAAGATACGTCGGCATGACAACACGCCCAGTAAAGACAAGAATTATGGAACACCGCAGCAACATACGGTGTGGAAGATCCACAACTAAACTGAGTACACACTACCTCACTCACCCGCATGGACACAATGATTTACACTGGACCGTGATTGAAAGTAACCCCTCATGGTCTCAGGAAAAACTTTTTGAAACTGAACAGAGATGGATTTTTCGCTTATCCACACAAGAAAGGGGTCTTAACGACGAAATTCCATGGACAGAACTAATGTGATAATACACCTACTATACAGGGCTCTGTCAGTACCACACCTCCACTAACAAGACGGTGGTACAAGGCCTCTAATGGTATCAAACTACCCCTGTCTCTATATGTACATAGAACTAACATATATACAAACATGTTCATACCCCTTGGTTGTCATCACCAAACCATACCTTGTGTTGGTTACACATAAATTATGTTTTACACTAATTTACATTTCCGCCCTGGACAGTTATGTAACATTTCCTGGTTATACACCCTGCAACCTCTGTAAGGGATAGCACCATCTGGGCTCTACGCTGGTTTACTGATGACGATATAGTTACTAATAACGTCCAGTAACCTTTATCCTTATTAGGTTTACAATATGCCAGTTTCAATATCCAGATCCGTGTAAATCGATAGTTTCTTTCCTGATATAACAGTCTACCAAGACATAACGTTGTTTTCCAACGTATGTATCTTCCTTGTACCACACCAACCAGCTCGTAATAGGGTTCGATATCCAAGGTCAGGCATCTCTCCTGGGACAAAATGGCTCCCTCCGTAGTCTCGCGAGACCACGCAATCAACCTTAGGTTAAATACAGGAAGTGAATCCGACACCGGTAATATTCAGGTGAGGAGCAGACACGTCCTGTTTTGGCCTGCCCCCCGCCAGCGTTTGGGTAAGTGTTCGACTACGCTCACTGTATGCAATATGTTCGCCACTGAGTCCCTACCGGAACTCTAGCCATGGGTGGATACGAGCACCACGCACTCGACTTATGGGTCTGTTCTGCCCACACTTGTTTGGCCGTAACACGCTACCCTTAAGGAGCTGGGCAACCACTGGTATTCACGAATTAGTAAATTATTATGCACTAATAGACGGAGGCTCACCACAATATAAAACACACCTCCTATCAACCTCGCGTATCGTGTCAGGGTTAATTGATAGAGATCGGATTTTGTCACGATCTAGATTATATATTTTTTAACTTGTACGAGTGTGTGCCATTACATCCCACCGCGGCGGACCTTGTCATATTGTGTTATTCCACAGCCATGGATTTCCATGCTTATCACCATCATTTCTGGACACCAACCATTACCACAGTGTACTAGACTACTTAGCCCACAGCACTTCACATTATTCCCATTGTGAGGAGAGAGCCGATCGGCACCAAGTAGCATATTGACCACCCTGAGCAACACATCTCACGCTCTTAAAAGAGATAGAGTATTTCATTCACATGTTGTACAGCATGTTATTTTGCGATGCTTATATCTTTGCCACAGTGGGACCGTTCCAGTGGTCCGGTTGCTACTCCTTTACCTATGAAGCTCTGAACCCCTCACTCTGAGGTAAGACCGATATTCTGAAATTTGCTTGTGAAAATCTATTGATAATTTTAAGGAGAATTGAGTCGTTTATCACTGCTTGAGATTATTTAGTTGTGTTTTATATGTACTAGTTATAATTTCTTTTATTGTCCTCTCTCTAACAAGTTCGTTATTTAGAGTGGAAATCATGGTCCTTTGAAGGAGATAATTGACACCTCAATATGACGTTTGGACCCTTAATTTTTGACTAAGCTACGAATGGGTGGCTTATGCTTGTCCTCTATATTTTTTTGTCTCCCTCTGTTTAGGCGGAGCCATTTATTCTGTACCATACTTAGGTTCAGCTTTACATGTGGTTGACCTCCAATACCCCGTTATAAGAAACTGAGGTATATGTACTTATTATTGGTCCCACGGTCCTGAAGAAGTGTCGCTCGAACTTGAGCATCTGTGACACGAAACATGTTGACCCCTGTCAACTATAGGCTACCCTGATACCTAGAATCACCTGAGTAGCCTCCCTGGTTTTACCTAGTCCCAGCCCTACCTAACCTTATTAAAACTACTGAGGGGCCAGGGCCTATTTTAATCCTTTCGAATCCCCACATTCTTAGGAGCTATTACCCTCCACAATCATTTACATGGTCTTCACACAAAACGGCGTTCTCAGATCAAAAGATCTCCGATAAAGATGCCACCAGGCCCGTCGGACATTGCAGCGCCGGTCCGACGAGGAGCACGCCCAATGATGAAGCATGACACCCTAACAGGTGTGTGAGGGCAACAAGATCTGAAATTGAACTTTCCCTTCTCAGATCAGATTAATCATTACTATCTTTTCCAAATTGGCCATTTAGAGGAACTGCTCTTACCTGTCTTTTCCTACGTAGACCCCTGGGAGCATTAGAACAGGACCTCTTTAAACAACCAGCTCTCGTGTCCCCCCTTCCTGATTACACGCCTCACACTGCTGCATGCCTCACACTGCTGCACGCCTCACACTGCTGCACGCCGCACACTGCTGCACGCCGCACACTGCTGCACGCCGCACACTACTGCACGAAACACTGCTGCACGCCACACACTGCTGCACGAAACACTGCTGCACGCCACACACTGCTGCACGACACTGCTGCACGACACTGCTGCATGCTGCACGACACTGCTGCATGCTGCACGACACTGCTGCACGCTGCACAACACTGCTGCACACTGCACGACACTGCTGCACGCTGCACGACACTGCTGCACGCTGCACGACACTGCTGCATGCTGCACGACACTGCTGCATGCTGCACGACACTGCTGCATGCTGCACGACAATGCTGCACACCGCACACTGCTGCACACCACTGCACGCCACACAGTGCTGCATGGCACACACTGCTACACGAAACACTGCTGCACGCCACACACTGCTGCACGCCGCACACTGCTGTACTCCACACACTGCTGCACTCCACACACTGCTTTTATGCGAGTTTATGCTACTGACATTGTAAATGACAATGCCTTTTATTTGTTTTAAAACCAAAACATAAATAAAAGGCATTGTAATTTTGCAATGCCAATAGCTCAAACTCTTATAAATGCGAGACCTATTGCATTGCAAATGCTTGTTACTTTTTTACTGACCTTACTGCCAGGGTTTTGCTGACAGAGATGGGCAGTTAAAACTGCTATATGTCCGCCCATCTAAATTGGCCGGTTGGACATATAGCAATTTATCTGACGGCCGCTAACCCGTTGGACCATCAGAGAAGTTTGACCAAGGGAAGACGGAGTATTCTCCACCGTCGCCAAACTATGGTTCATCACCATCTAAATTTGGCAGCCGGACCATTGTGTTGGCGATAAGGATAGTATGCTTACCGCCAACATATAAATCAGGCACTGTGTGTCTAGATGGATTTTTGGACATTGGTTTCCTTTTCCCCATATTTAGGCTTCAACTATATTGGCACGTTATATTTCATGCTCTGACGTTTTGTTTAAAGACCTGCTGTGGACTTTATAATGACTGGCATGCATTGCTATTGCAGAATAGATTCAACACTGAAGAAGAAGATCAATTATTTGTCCCATGACTGCCCACGTGCATTTATTTCTTGCACCTGGGATGAAGAAATTACGTGATTTTTTTTGGAGGATGCACAAAAGGATAATAATAAAAATTGACCCACCACTAATTCCAACAATGGCAGGTGGATTGATTATAGTATTTTCGTCGGAATTGTGATTAGCGTCTCTTACTTTGACTATTCGGACTATTTCTTTAGACAATTTTGATCACAATCTGTTTTTGCCTTGATGCTGCTGCTAATTGTATGAAATTGCATGGTGATTTATATTGTACTGTATTTGCCAGACTTTTCACATTAGTTAAACTGTTGTTTAATCTGATTTTAGGTGTTATATGGATTACTAATGGAATTCTATTCACTTAATTTTTTGCTGGGTATGAAGGGGTGGGTATTGCAAGATGTGCTGTACCTGTTTGTATGACGTTTTCTTCCCGGAGGTCTGCTCCAGAGACATTGTTTTCTGTCCTGGAAGCCTCCATCTTTGCAGGCAGCAGTCTAGTTGTTGGAAAGGGGATTTTCCGACCCCTTATAAGAGGAGCCGATGCGCGGATGCCTGCTAAACACTATTTTTAGATAATTTTATCACAATCTGTTTTTACCTTGATGCTGCTGCTGACTGTATGAATTTGCTTAGTGTTTTATATTGACTTTTTTGCCAGACTTTTTATATTGGTTAACCGTCGTTGATCTGAGTTGATGTTTTCTATTTATTGCTAATGAAATTCTAACCAAATAATTATTAGCTGGTCCTGAGGAGGGTTGTGTTGCTGGATCCTCTGTACCTGTTTGTATGCCTTTTTTCTCCGGGCTGGCTGCTCCAGAGACATTTTTCTTTCTGTCCTGGAAGCCTCCATCTTTGCAGGCAGTAGTCTAGTTGTTGGAAAGGGGTTGTCCTGACCCCTTATAAGAGGAGCCAATGTGCAGGTGCAACTGGCGTGCCAAAGGTGCACCTAAGGTAAGCTCATCTGCGCCAGTCTGTGCTCGGTCCTCGCTCAGTGCCAGCCATGCTGCCCGTTTTGGCATTGCCCAAAGCTAGCCAATTACCTAATCTTCACAAGCACTCTGCTCTTTCTGCCCTAGGACTTACTGCAGAGGTATGTGTTTAGAGTCCTGTGATACAATGCCAATTGTTTATGACCAATGGGCAGCCACCGTCCCTGAAATAGATCGGGCTGGCGTGAGTCTCCACCTTCAGTCCTCGCTTAGGAAACAGATAAAGTGGTTTGTAGATATACAGGCGGCACTTGTAAACGGCTACTGCATACAAATACACTAAATATATTTGATTTACTTAAAGAGGAAGAGCTGAATGTTTTTATTGCTTACAGAGACCTGGACCTGACATAGTGCTTGTGATACTAGGGGTCTGTACTATGCTACATCTTGATAAAGTAGGGAAGAGGAGTTAGGGTGAGGCTATTGTTTTTAAAAAGGATTTCAAATGTGTGTCCTTTGAGTTGAATGAACTGCAGTGGGCAGAAGCCCTTGGCTTCTGTCTCTCAGTATCAGCCAATAAATCCCTGGCTTTAGCATTGATTTAACGACCCCCAGGACATGCAGGAGAGTTCCTCAACTCTCTGGATGAGATCTTACCTAAATACTTCCTCAAATCTTCCAATTTCGCGGCCCTGTGTGACTTGAGTACACATCTCGACAGGGCGACTGACCCCTCAAGGCAGGGTATTAATGGAAAAGAAGTCCTCCTGGAATTTGAAGCAATTCAATAAACAAACTTCCCACTCTGCCTGTCATATTCTGGATCCTATTTTTTCCTATTGTGAGGTGGATCTGACAGACCTCAAAATCATTGATTGTTCTAATCACTTCATTATTTATTTTACCTGGGGTGTTGAGCATTGTTCTTCTGGGAGAAGGCCCAAGCTTCCCCTCTCATATAGAAATTGGTCCAAAATTACAGTTACCTATATTGAGTCTTTCCTTGGAAGCTGTTTGCTGAGTACTAACGGGAAGACTGAGGCTGACGCCATGGCTGTTAACTCTTGGCTATTAGACATGGCAAACACCTTAGCCCCAGTTAAAGTGCAGAAGTCAGCTAACTGCCCCTTTACGGTGAATTAAGAGATATGCATAAGCACTGTAAACAATAAGGAAGGACCTGGAGAAGGTGCTATAAAGTACCATACCTATGATATTATAAATTCCAATAAACTGTTGACTAGCAGGTAGCCCACTGTACAACCTGATTAATGAGTCATTATCACACTGTTGTTAACAGGCACCTTTTATATATATAGGACCTACATTTACAAACGTTACTAAGGATTCTGTATGGTCCCGTTATTTGCCAACTGTGTCCACTGGCGGACTCGGGGCAGACTCGGTCCATGCGGTAAGTTGTGAGGGGGTGACACCATGAGTTACCCGCACCGGGTGACACCAACCCTAGTGATGCCACTGTGCCCAGAATCACAGGATGTTGAGCCACTCCCAGTTTCGAACTTGGTTGTCCACTTCCTGATTATTCTGACTACCCTAGCACTCAAAGAAATGTCTCACGGAAGTGTGTGGGTATGTTTTCTGTTGACCACCCTTTTGAATATTGTTTAAACAACTATTTTACCCAAAGGTGTTAATTTAAAAACTGCACCTCGGTTCTGTTGTGAAGACAAATTTATAGTATCTGCATAATTATTTTTGTTCTCTTTTATGCATTGGTATATACTTTGTATCCATAGGTTCACTCTTCGCTGACCAAATCACAGAACTCTGCCCACTGCAAAGGTATGCAAATATTCCCATCTTTATTGACTGCACGCTAGCAGAAATGATTCCTCACTGCTGCAAAGGGCTGCTGAGCTGGTTTTTTTCTTACATCTCTGTTTAACGCTCATAAAGTCTGAGAATGTAAAAAAAAAGGCATTAAAAATGCAATAGGTCTCGCCTTTAATTAAGTTAAAGCCATTTGCTTTGCTATACAATACCATTAGCAAAGCAAATGGCTTTAACTTGATTAAAGGCGAGACCTATTGCATGTTTAATGCTTGTTTTTTTCATTGCCTCCTGCCCCGGCTGCACCAGCACGCAGACCTCGAAAGGAATGACTCTTCGCTTAGTGTGAGGCGTTTTATAAATAGTAATGGTGATTGTACTCTCTCTCCCGTGGCGGTCGAGGAGATGCACTAGCCCAGGGGTTCAGAGATTACGACATATCCAAAATCTGGAAAAGCAATGGGGAAATAGGCCCAAACGTTCAGCTCAGGCTTCCAAAGTGCTTCCACCTGGCAGACCCAACGGGTTCAATGGAAACAAAGATACCTCTACTTCCAGGCTAGGTGTAGGGGAGCGAGAGCTCAGAAACATGCAAATTCAAAAGGTTAGGAATGGGAGGAGTGAGTAGGAAGTGGGTGCCAGCATCATTCTCGAGCAGCATGTCAAAAGACTGAGCCCCGAGCACATCAAATGCAGAACTACAGACAGCTTCAACTGATCTCAGTTCAGTGAGAGCCGAAAAAAAGCATGCTATGCACCTTCATTCTGAGCCTCCAAGACATCGCGAAAAACCTGTTCCGACCTCTCCCAGCCTGCATCAACCCAGCTCAGCCACGAGCCTGCCCTCGATCACGACCATCAAATGGAAACTATATGTTTCTTCATTACAGGCATGTTTTTTACCGCTGACATCACAAACGTGATGATATGCACATTCAACATGCCGGGACCAGGGTGAGCCAGCCCGCGCAGTCACACCGGGCAGACACCAAAGGACAGGCACATATATCCTTAATAATTACTGGGTGCACCGCCAAGGGGAGAACATTCACATAGACCTAGCCCTGTGAAATAAGTGCTGGTGCTGAGCCCCGTAGACCATTGGTTCAAATTAAGCACTGCCTGCGGGCCAATAGTGGCATTCCATTTCATAGCAATTGCGTGTTTCGCGAACACCAATGCCAGCTCCACAAATCTGGTAGTGGTTTTGTGTTCAGCCGAGGGGGGAATCCCCCCAACAAGCAGAACAAGGGGGTACATGGGAGGGTCCTATCCATGATATAATCGATGCATGTTTCTACTCCCTCCCAGAATCCCCGCACTTCCTGGCACGACCAGACCATATGGAGCATCACAGCTCTTTGCTCTCTGCATCGAGGGCATCTCGTGCCCCGAATTGTCCCATTATTTTCCCCGGCATGAGATATGCCCTATGCACGAAGTAATAATGAATGATGAGTTTAAATCTGGCATTGCAGGAGACAGTATACATGTTAGTGAGAATCTTGAACCAGTGTGATTCGGGAATCGGTTCTACAATGTCTTCCTCCCATTTCTGGCAAAGCTCTTCTAGTAGCATGTTTGTATCTGTGGTCAGGGTCCTATTAAGGAGTGTGATGGCATGTTTCCTTCCAGAGGTCGTACATAGTGTGTGGCTACTTAATTGTGTCCGGAGTTCCACTTTACCCTTCTTCCAGTGGTTTCGATTCGAATAGTGGTGGCCAATGCGCAGTGCAATGGAAAGTTTCTCGAGAGAATCTCAGAAGCCTCCCTAAGGTCTTCAAAAGCAAGAAAATCACCACACCTGTAGAGATCGCCCACCCGGGTTAGGCCCATCCTCCTCCACTCGGATACTCCTCGCAACGCCCCAGTTTTGTTAATACATTCTAAGGCCTACAGGGGCTTTTCCAGTGAGAACAGCAACGTTATAGACTCTGCTGACAGCAGTGCCGGGCTGTCAATACCTCCCTGGTAGCGTGCGGGAGGGGTCGTCTGGGATTTAGCAGTACCCGGAACAGCTATCTCTAGGGACTTTCTCCCCAGGGTGTACCTAGGAATGCAGCCATTATTTAAGCAACCGTAAATGGGCCACTGGATAGTAAAGTTCAGAATCTAGTGCCGCCAGTCTCCCATTATCTGTGAGTCTCTGCAGTTTAGACATCGCCACTTGCCATCTGCCCCCCAGATCAATTCCACTAGTGAAGAGTTTAATATAGCGCGCTACTCACCCGCGAGGGTCTCAAGGTGCTGGGGTGGGGATTGCTGCTACTGCTCGAATAGCCAGGTCTTGAGGTGTTTCCTGAAGGTGAGATGGTCCTGTGTCAGTCGTAGGTGTGCGGGGAGGGAGGTCCATGCTTGGCTGCCAGGTAGGAGAACGATCTTCCTCCGGTGGTGGTTCTGCGTATCCGTGGGACGGTGGCAAGGGCGAGGTTGGCGGAGCGAAGTTGGCGGGTGGGGGTGTAGAACGAGAGGCGGCTGTTGCGGTATTCGGGGCCCATGTCGTGGAGCGCTTTGTGTGCGTGGGTGAGGAGCCTGAACGTGATGCTCTTGCCAGTGCAGGTTTCTCAGGTAGGCGGATATGTGGCTGTGGCGAGGGATGTCGAGGATGAGTCGTGCGGAGGCGTTCTGTATGCGTTGGAGTCGTTTCTGAAGTTGGGCAGTGGCTCCTGCGTATAGCGCATTTCCGTAGTCCAGTCGGCTGGTGACGAGGGCCTGAGTGACGGTCTTTCTGGTTTCGGTGGGGATCCACCTGAAGATTTTTCGGAGCATGCGCAGGGTGTTGAAGCAAGAGGATGAGACGGCGTTGACTTGCTTGGTCATCGTGAGGGAGGAGTCCAGTATGAATCCCAGGTTGCGTGCGTGGATGGGTGTCGGTGCGGTGCCCAGCGCTGTGGGCCACCAGGAGTCATCCCAGGCGGATGGGGATTGTCCGAGGATGAGGACTTACGTTTTGTCTGAGTTCAGCTTCAGGCGACTGAGCTTCATCCATTCTGCGACGTCTTTCATCCCTTCCTGGAGGTTGGTTTTGGCGGTGGCTGGGTCTTTGGTGAGGGAGAGTATTAGCTGGGTGTCGTCAGCGTAGGAGATGATGTTGATGTTGTGTCTGCGTGCGATGGCGACGAGGGGGCTCATGTAGATTTTGAAGAGGGTTGGGCTGAGCGAGGAGCCTTGGGGTAATAATAAAGAAGGCGAGGTAATGCCACCATTTTCGCAACGCTACCCGACTCGCCACCTATAGGGGCATGGTCTTCCAAAACCCTACGCTGCCACGGAAGGCCTGAGTTGCCGCTCCAACATTACTGTCCAGCACATCTCTGGTATAATGGTAAACATTCACACCAAGATATTTTATACAGAGCCCCTCCCATGTCAACCCCCACAAGTCTTGTGGGTTTGTCATAGCCGAACTCAGTGGGAACACCAGCGATTTCTGCCAGTTTATTTACAGACCCAACATGGTGCCAAATCAATTAGGTAACGTGACCGCCCCCGAAAGGTCCCTCTCCGTGCTGGCCAGGAAGAGAAGCATATAATCCACGTATAGCGCAATTAGGTGAGCTATTCGCCAACTAAGTAGTCCCCGATAAGCGAGGCCCTCATGTGCTATGCTTGCTAAAGGCTCAACTGCTATCGCAAAATGCAAGGGAGAGCGCGTGCAGCCCTGTTGGGTCCCTCTGCCAACCTCAAATGAGGTGTTCTGCCATTCTGCCTCGTGTGGAGGGGCCCATGTACAAGAATCTAGTCCAGGGAATAAATCCTGCTTCCAAACCCAACTCCTCCATTACTTGGTATAGGTATTCCCACCTGAGGCTGTTAAATGCCTTTTCTATGTCAATTGATATTATTAGTGTCTTGTCATCCTCCGATATTCTAGAGTCTAGTATTGAAAACAGTCCTAGTATATTCATCTCTGTTTTCCTCCCAGGAATGATTCCAGTTTGATCGGGATGTATAAGTGTGGGGGTATGGGGAAGGAGGCGGGAGGCCAGTATCCCGCTCAATATCTTATAATCCACATTAAGCATGGATAGTGGGCGATAAGCTCTCAAATCCTGGGGTTGTCTCCCTGGCTCTCAGGATGTGGACCACCAATGCCTCGCCCGTAGTTATGGCAGTTGACCAGAGTCCCGTGCTTCTGTATAGACCTCCACCAATGTGGGTGCCAGGTCGTCCACGAATTTGGCGTAAAAGTCTACTGGTAGGCCATTTGTCCCCAGTACCTTCCCTCGATCCATGTTTTTGATGGCCACTCGTATTTCTTGTAAGGTAATGGGCCCCCCCAATTTTTCAGCTACGTCCACACCAAGGTGCATCAAGACCGCTGATTCCATAAAGTCTATCAGGGTCTCCTGCTGGGACATTACGGGATGGGAGCGTAGAGAATCCCTGTAGTATACCTCAAATCTATCATTGATGTCTGTCCATCCATACAGCCTGTCTCCTGTGGCTGAGTCAACTTCTAAAATCAGGGATCCCCTAGGAGCGGGGTTAGCGAACCACACCAAAAGTGCCCCAGTTTTATCATGTTCCGCATGTGCTCTAACCATGTATTCTTTGAAGCCAAATCAGGGGACTCTTTCTATATGTATTGCCAATTGTTCCTTCACTGCCAAGAGCGGAACCTGGAGCTTCGGGTGGCCCTGTTCCACATCCATCAATATCTGCTCCTAAGTCTCTACCTCCTGCATCAGTGTTTTTCTAACCCTCACAATTGCGGCCATGCATCTCCCCTGTAAAACCAATTTAAAGGCATCCCATTCAGTGAGCAATGAATTTGTGGTTTGGGCATTGTCTGCCAAATATTACCTGGCAGCTTCCCCTATAGTGTGATGGAAGACCGGTTCCTCTAAGGTCTCTTTTCTGAGGTGCTAGTCCGGGATGCCTGTACCAGTCAAGTGTGAGGAAGATCGAGTTATGGTCGGAGATCATACAGCAGCGATACTCTGTGTGTTGTACTCAGTTATGCACGTCTGGTGAGCAAAGGAAAGTGTTTAATCTAACATGTAGGCCATGTATACTAGAAAAGTAATACTCTCTGGAGGTTGGGTGTAGTTGCCTCCATGTGTCTATTAGTGCCCAACAGTGTTGCTAGTCTTTAAATATATGTGCTACTCGTAATAATGGAGAGTCGCCAAGCGGCGGGTGGGAACGGTCCAGAGTAGGGACAGTCACACTATTATAGCCCCCCCCAATTATCAAAAGTTGAGTTAGGGGGACAGCCAGCATTAATGAGATATCAGTGAGGAACCCTCCCTGGTCAGTATTAGGGGAGTAAAGTCCCACAATAGTTAGGTCTTGTGCCGCCAGTCTGCCTGTGACCTGAACATAGCGACCTTGTGGGTCTATGAGTTCTCTCGTTTTCTGGAATGGGACATTTGGCCTTATCCATATCAAAATGCCTTGTGCAAAGGCAGAGTATGCTGTAGCATATAGCTGCCCTCTCCAGCGCTTGAGTAGCGCCTTCCTGTCCGGGTCAGTAAGGTGGGTTTCCTGTAATATGGCAAAATGGACTCCTCTCCTCTTTAAATAGACATGAATTTTATACCATTTTGTCACATTATTCAAGCGCCGGACATTCCAACGAATGAACGAGTAGATCACAGGGGTTGCAAGAGCCTTATTGGGTGAAGCATA
This sequence comes from Triturus cristatus, assembly GCF_964204655.1. NCBI lineage: Eukaryota > Metazoa > Chordata > Amphibia > Caudata > Salamandridae > Triturus > Triturus cristatus. Next base: position 718,822,261 of record NC_140579.1, read on the forward strand.
GTAACAAACAATTTCATTAAGAAGGGCACCAGGAAGGAGACAGTGGCCTCCGTCTTAGTCTCAGGGGGTTGAATGGGAGAGGCTGGAGTAATATACCAAAACACCCCAAATGGGCAACAAATAGTAACTCCCTAACACCCCAACCCCAGGATGAGAAATCAATATATCTCCAACCAAACTATCAGACGACATGCCAACTTTTGCTCAAGTTTCATATACATAACGTAACTGTTGAGGGGGTGCCTCCGGCCAGGCGTATCCCGGCTTCGCCCTATCCATCCAGGTAAACTGAATCATAGATACATTAGGGCCTAGCCCATCCCGCCGCACATGTCTACAAGTAACGCATCCTTAGGGGTCTCCAGCCCTTTGCCAGCTCTCGCAGGAAAGAACTTTTTCTCTATCTTGCCGCACTAGCCCAGGTCGTTGGCCACTTGAGGAGTGATCCGTGGAAGTGAGGTCTCAGTATTGTGGGAGGAACCCGATCCTTCGTCCGAATCAAAGTTCTCAGCTGCATCATTGTCATGTTACAAGGGCTGGGGGAGAGAGTCCCGCTGATGGCTGCCACACCTTCCACCACTCATTGGCTCTCTTGCATAACCTGTGACTGTGATCGTTCATTTCTCAGGTTACCTCCATAGTCAGCGGCGTCTCTGATCTTTTTCCCTACTGAGCATAGTGGGGGCATCTTCCCAGTGGGGGAGTAGCTCAATCTAGTCGCAGAGCTGATCCAGGGCAGTGAAGAACTGTTTCAAATCGTTGTGATTGACTTAAAGCCGTGCAGAGAAGAGCATGGCATAGGTAAACCCAGTTGTGATAAGTGGCATTTTGCCCCAGTGAATGAAGCCCGCTTCTGTTGCACTGCTTTAAAAACGTCCAGGAAAATCATGATTCTTTTATTGTCTATAGTGATCTCACCCCTTGCTCTAGCATGGGACAAAAGATAATCTCAATCCCTGAAGTTCAAGACTCTGGCGATCACCGGCTGATGACCCGCCCCGGGCATCGGAGCCTGCGAAGGCACCTGATGAGTTCTCTCAAGTGCAAAAAACTGGGAAAGGGCAGTCTGTGCCATCTCCCTAGGAAGTCAGTTCTCAAGGAAGGTGACCATATCTCCACACATATCCTCGATGTGCTCAGGCAGGCCAGTAATCCATAGATCGTTCTATCTGGCCCTGTTTTCGGCATCTTCTGTCCGCAACTCAAGCACCTTCACCCTATGATTCACTGCTGTCATTTCTTTCCTCATTGTTTTCATCTCAGAAGTAGTTCCTCTATGGTCTGCTCTGTAGTGGAGACCCTATCAGCTAACCATCGGTGGTCATCACAGTGTAGCCCTTGGTCCACGACCAGTGTATCAATTTGAAGTTCCAATGCATTTCGTGACTCCTTGATCGCTTTCAGGATAGCATCCACTGCAGCGCTCCCAGTTTTCTAGCAGGAGCCCCTCCTTTCCATCCAGTGACCTCGTGGCGGTGTCCATGGGCTGTTCAGGGTCAGTAACGTCCTTTTTTTAAGTGGCCTTGCCCATGGCCACTGTGATCGCCAGGGGCCAGGTGCTCCGTGAGTCTTATACCTCAGGTTGTGCCACACCAGACACGCTCCACCCTTTAAGTCCTCGCCCTGCCAGTCGCCTTTTCGTCTCAGTGGTGCAGGACTGGTCCACAGCATTTCACTATCAACCCCACACCAAGCAGAAGAGTCAAGGTCCTGTGCAACAGCAGCCGGCTATGCCCCATCAATTGCCATACTCCAGAAAATTTCGATTATCAGGAGATGCCCCCTCTCTTCACCATAGTTCCCACAGCAGGACACAGTTTCAAGGAAGTCAAGGCTATTACAGGGAATGAGTGTGTAGGGTAAAAGATACCCTTTGCTAAAACATAATATGCCCTTGAATGGTAAGACTGTTTGAGTTGAAATATATCACAAACCTGTTTCTAAGTTTTTGTTGTTTGATTGGTTGTATCAGAGTTTGTTGGTGTGTTGTGCTATTTTGTATTGTGTGTTCTACTACTGAGTTATTCTCGTCTCACCAACTGGTGTAGTTTCGTGATGGTCATAATTACTGGCATGTTTTTGTAGCGTCCTTTTTACATGCACCATTTGATGATGCTGTGAAACGTTGCACAGTCTGGTGTTTTTGTAGTCTGTGTTTTCAATGTGTTTTTTAACGTGGGTGGTATTTGTTTTTTGTTTCAAAAGGAGGGAGATGTGCAGTATCTTGTTTGTCAGAGTACCCAATGATGTCATGGAATGTCAAGGATATGAGGGTTCTGTGAAGGGCGGTTGAGCCAGACAGACCAGGGCTGAGCATCTAACTTCATCTGCTTCTGGGGTCATTTATGTTTCCATTAGGTTTTCGATAAACCCTCTCCTAATCTGCTGGCATTGTCTACATATTTATACATGCCAACATATATGACAACATCTCTTATTGGTTGTCTCTGCATCAGTCTACAAGGATGTCTCCTTTTGAGCTGTTTGTAAGTATGTTTCCTAACAGTGAGTTGGTTCCCTCTTGGACGAGTTGGAGAAAGGGATGGAGTGATCGATCTGATGAATCTTGCAAGGTGGTATTTCGTGAGAAAAGGGAAATGAGGAAAAAATTGCCTTTGATGAGAGGAAAGGGGTGTGTGAAACAAAGGTGGGCGTGGGTGATTGAGTTATGGTGTGTACTCCATCAGGACCAATGCCATTTTCAGTTTTCTGCTCTTTTAAAAGAAGTGTTGTCAAAACAGAAGAAGGAAAAATCTGGAACTTAAATAGAGTTGTTTTATTACCTAAGAAGCATGAGATATTAAGTGAGAATAATCGCAGCAAAAGTGCAGCACTTTCTGATGATGGACAACACATTAATGTGTGCGTACAAAGATCTTACAGGAACTAAAGGTCACCAAAATATCTTATGGATGTTGTATGATTATGTTATTTATTTATAAATGTTGTAGGCTGGTTTTCTTCCCTTATATTCCAATCATATTTTTCGTTATTATTTAAAGTTTTATTTTTGGATGAGTTTTATGTAATTAATGTTCTAATTTATTTTAATGCTATTTTAGATGTGTTTGGAGGGAAGATGTGTGGTGTCTTGTGATCTCTTGATCAGTAACGTAGCATTTGTAATGTGTTGATGTAACTGGGCAAGAGATTCTACGAGTGACAATGGCAGGCTGTGAATGGGGCGTCTTGAAGATGAAACTTCATGCTTAAAGAAAAACACCAACACTTTCCCGTCTGTGGTCATTTATTTGAAGACAACTTTACAATCTGTACATTTCGAGTGATGCCTACGGCCGGGGAAGAAGGTTTGGGCGACACATGGAAGTACAAGAAAATCTTTACAGAACACAAAAGTGAGAAAGCCAATCCACAGGCTAACGATGGGCAAGGACATGGCTTCAAATATGGGACCGCCAGAAGCCTTTGAAGACCCATCTGTTAATAGGCTTTGAGAGAGGCACCATTTTTCAAAGAGATTTCTGCAGGTCAGAAATGCCACCTCTCATGGTTCGACAGTATTATTATTTTTTTGAGACTTCTATATAAGGCGAACTTAACCCGAAGTTATCAGAGCGCTTTACATGACCACCAGTTACGTTACAGATGGACACATTCATTTTTGGTAGGCATGGAGAGATTAAATGATTTGCCCAGATTCCCAGAATGTTGAGCGTCCGTGCTGAGACGGGAACCTCATTTCTCAGCTTCGAGCCATTAGGCTACATCCTGTTCCTATTTTACTACCACTTTACTAAAAAGGATCGAAGAATAACCTGAACTCATACTGATATAACACCATAATTGACACTAATTTCAAACTATACTGCAAAATAGTCTTTATGGCCATGGAAGACTGGGTGGAAGAGAAGAACATATTAAATACAATCCCAGGAAGATTTGAACTGGGTATCTCTACCGTTGGCCTATTTTTTGTCTTTTCTCACCTTGTGTGTAAATGAACCATTTAATGTGGCTTTCTTGATTTTATATCAGCCTTTGACCAAGTACTAAGAGACAGATTATTGAGCAAACTGGCAAAATTGGAACTTGAACCTGTCCTACAGCCACTCGTCAAGATGCTGTACTCTGGGACCACCTCCCAAGTAAGAGTGAGTCAAAAAGGAATGCTGAGCAGGCAGTTCTCAACCTCCGGCATAGTACAGCAGGACTGCTTACTTACCCAAGACCGTTTTCGCTTGATTCAAATGACATCTTCAAAGAGACCCTCAAAGCTGCACAAGATATACATAGTGGGCTTCCATGTTACAGTATGCTGATGACTCTATTCTGACTGCAAACACCCTGCAAAGGATTACAAGCCATGGAAAAGTATTGCAAGACAAACAGCCTCATATTTATAACCAAGAAAGGTCTTCATGAAAACCTGATGGTAGTGAAGGATGTTCAAACTTAGGGGTGTGAAATTGTAGGAGGTCAGCATCTCCCCTAACTTGGCACAACTCCCTTTTAGCAATAGATGCTGAAGGAACATTTCAACAAGGCAAATGAAAAATGAAACGCATCACTCGATGTCATCCTCCAATTTGCCCGTTCACATAAAAATAGATTCTTGAAGCAAATCAACAAAACAGTCCAGGGTAAAGTTAGTAGGTAAAACACATAAAGGGATCCAACAACGGGGACTGGGTATATGTGCATTCGGAATCAGACCCATTAAAGAAACTTTTGGAAACTGCTACTCCAACTTCTGGAAGGCTTTCCTGCTATTGCTCAGTAGTGCGATGTCGGCTGTAGTTCAATCCTGGGCAAATGCTGACTGTCAGCCTTATAATACTCTTTGATACTCTTTGAAAAGCCTTAAGTGAACAACAAACCTATTAGTTAGCAAAGTATTGAAGCAGAAGTCACAAATGTACGGAATCCAAATTTATGTCGGCCAGCAAACAGGAAGCACAACTTTTAGGCATCAATTCTGCAAACAGTGGGCAAACGCTAATAACCTTGATCATGAAAGGTGCATACCCCATTGTGTAGAAAAAAAATCGATCATCGATACCAGGAGAGAAAACTGCAGGCCTTAGACATGGTTGACAAGTCCTCAGGAGACTAGGTTATTTGCTTTGGCAAAAAGTAGAAGACTATTGAGAAAGAATTCTGACCCCCAGAGTCAGTTAGGTAGGTTTCCAGAAAAAATACTTTTTTGACTTCATCCTGAGATGTCCAACCTGTTCTGAAATATGAGAAAAGCAATTGCACAAGCTATGTCTGAAGAATATCTGTGATGCACAACACGATTGATGGCCCAATACCTGAAAATGAGTTGGACAATAAGAGGAAACAAAAACAATTACGAGACTAGTGAAGTACCTTCAATAGGTCAAAAATGAGCCTGACATTCGTCAGAACGTATCATGTTGTTTGGAGTATATACTAAGGCCACAACCCCCTGACCCCCACTGAAAAAAATATGAATGTATCTTGGCCTCAACAAAAATCAAAAATAAGAACGGTTGCAACACACCAGCGTCTAGGGGCAATAAACCTTCAACCTTCATGAACCGACTTAAACAACCCTCCTCCTGCCCCTTTATGTTTTAATTATCTCCTGTTTTTTAAATGTTATAATGAAAATATGTTTTTTTTTCATTTTTGTGCAAATGGCACACACGCCTAAAGCACCGAAATGAACATTTGTCAATTGTGTCCCTTTGTGGAGATTGAGTGATATAAATCAACATTGTGCCCCACTCATAAACACAGAGAACCACACAGTTAGGTCTCTTTACAAGGGTAAATTCAATCATGAAAATAAGATTCTGACCGAAAAATACCTTTTTTGCCTCCCATGAATCACAAACCGATTCCCGGCTGGGTTAAAGGCATTTATAACTTCAGATTTCTCCAGCAGGGGTGTGTTGAAAACTGCAGTAGTAAATCCCACCGATAGTTGCCTTGGAGGAAAGCGTATGCTCGATGCAGTAGGGCTGAATTGGTTAAGGTGACAAGCCAGTGATAAACACAGTAGGCCTTATCCTTGAGAAAGTCGTGTGATACGCCACAAGTCTGACCTATTTATTATGAACAGTTACAACAATCGACTTATCTATTGAGATAAACATCTGTTAAAGTTAATAGGCCCATAAGGATGCCTTGGCTGTAGCCTGTGTTAAAGCTTGTAAATGGTTATTTTGTTACATGGAATCATAATAAGATGGATTTTGGTACTGGCTACCCCCTCTAAGAGATCCTGGGGTTAGACAGCTTGTACACCAAGAATCCTTATTAAGCCCACTTAGGAGGGGTTGAATATTGTCTTACTAACTGACTGTTATTTTGTACATATTTCCAATTTAATGACAGTTTGCCAATACAGTAGGCCTGAATATGTTACGGATTTCGATTGTATTTATTTATAAAACTAAGACATAAGGCAGTAATGTCATAGTATAGCATTAGAAACTGCCTGATGTAGAGTTTGGCAGATAGATACTCTGTCACAAACATGACTGAAATCCTGCTCTCCCTTGTTGGGACAGAAAATCCCCCTGCATGGTTATGGATGTGCATCCCAGCCAGGAGTGTCCCAGCTGCAGCAATATCTGGAGCCCTGGTACCGATTTTCTGTCATGGGTGAGCATGGATCATGCGTGTGCTCTATGACCTAGGCCTGTCTCATGAATAGCGATCTTGTTAAGCCTGAGAGGGGCATAGCAAATGTTACCCTGGTTGTGGTAGAAGGCTACTGTCCTTGCTAAGAGTTAAGTTGCAGAAGCGTGGCGGTGGCAGTATATAGTGTTTGTAATAATTGACCTGTAGCGTGAAGAAGCTTTTTATGTGTTGCTGGAGGGAGGCCTACCGGCCCACTTGTGTTAAGTTCTGCTGTGTACCCAACTCACCCTTGGACTGCATTATGTTAGTATATGGTGCTGTGCAGCATGCATGTAATCGCGTATTCTTGCTGTAGTGTCTGTCTGTGGCAGTGTGTCCATTAGGGCGCTTGGGTGTTGCCTCACTAATATATTTACGCATTCAAACAAGCGTCAGGCACGCCGTCACTCATTCACTTTTTCAATCCCGGGCTACACCTGAGGCCGTCTGATCTGAAGGGGCCGAGGCAGCATGAGTTTAGTCAAGTGAATGACATCGATCATATCAGGTGGTCGGCGGAGCGCACAGCAAGAGTGCGCATGTTCTGTTTAGGGCTGAAATTCTTTCCAACCAGCCCGAACATGCACTCTAGGCTGCACATCAGAAAAGCGAGGGTTGTTCCATGCCGCAGCCCCCGGTCTCCTAATGAGCGGCGAGTATCACTACTCAAGCCAATCCGGGAGCTGCTGGAGCAGTATCTGTATTGGCTGAGATGCATGCGGTACTTGCCAGGCCTCTCCGCAGTGAGCATTGTGAGGTGCTGCGCATGGGAGCACTAACACGCAGTATGACCAATCACTGTCATGGCTTATTGTGAAGCCATGCAGTGATTGGCCATTTCTACTTTGCTGGGCTGGTCAGCCAGCCTGCTGCTGCCTGTCAGTCCCTCCCTCCACCTCAGGGTGGGAGGGAGCGAGCGTGATGTCGGAGCCTCCTGGAGTCAGACCACACCTTGTATTCAGTGGTACTGCTCAGGTGTATTTGTCCCTCCTGGCCCCAGCGAGCCTTGATTGATTTCAAATTGATTTAATTCAATCAAGATCTGATCAACCCGATGCCGACCAGCAGTGCAGAGCAGGAAACAGTGAGTACTGAGTGACAAACATAAAATAATTCTTTGTGAAAACAGGCCCAACACACATTATATTTAATAGCACATGCAGTTTTATAATGTAGCGCTGTGAGAAGTTGGCCTGGCATATGCTGGTCACTAGTTAAAGTGGCCACCTTGCACCAGTCCAATTCGACTCTTATGGTAGATAGGTTTAAGACAACCTTTTAAAGAAAGCTATCCTAGTGGTAGCTGTGGAGAGCAGCCTTCAGGCTAAGTCTCTGAGGAATGTAAAGCAGCTTGTTTTACCTTCTAATCTCTTGAATTATCAAATGAAAGGACACCACACAGGTATATATATAAAATATATATGCATTTATTTCTAGACACACTCTACTAATCTCTTTATGAGATTAGAAGTCAGGAACATATGCACAAATCAATGTTTCACAAGAAATTAAGCACTTATATGGCTGGGGCCCTGGGGGCATACCAGACCATATACTAAAAAAGAGGTATAAGAAGAACGACTTGAGAAGGCCTAAGGTCTTCAGAAGCGCTGGGGCCTCACTAATCCACCCAAGGCAGGTAAGTAAAGGACCCACAGGAGATGCATGCAGTGTGAGAAATCAGCCACGGATCCCAAAAGACTTCAATGGAGCAAGTCGCGGTTGAAATTTTAAAGTTTTAGGATACTTCGGGAGAATCTACAAGCAAGTCACTTACAGGGTAAGTAGTTCTAGAGCCAACACACACAGGAGCACCGGAGTACTCGAGTTACCTCACCCAGGGAAGCCGGGTGCATAGGTGTCTTTTGGTGTCGGGTCGCGGCGTCGTTTTCAATGGAAGCCAAAGAAGACTGGCTGCTTGTGAAGACAGGAGAAGTGTCCGGTGGAATCCAAGGCTGGATTGTGAAGAAAGAAGACCTGAAAGCAGTGGAGACAGTGTTCAAAGTCACTTGCCAGTGACCTGGGGCCAGGAAACTGGATGCCCACAGAAGTCGGGTGATTTCAGGTGATCACGGGTGTCTTGACTCTTCAGCCACGAGGTCCAAGAGGCGTCGACAATGACCAGGAGCTGGATTCGGAGTGTCCCACGAAGTCTGCAGCTTACTGAGGTGTCGGCAACCAGATTGGAGCCAACAAGCCTTGGCAACAGCAAGTCTTGTGGAAAGTGAAGAAAGTCAGCGGTGCATACCAGCAAGGTCTGAGGGACTCACCCAGCAAGGGTAAGTCAGGGCATGCCTGGGGCAACCAGGGGAGCCCTTTGGTTTGATGAAAAAGTCTTCAGTGGACCCACAAGCCAACTGGCAAGGGATTGCGAAGACGCCTCGGGAGGATTCACTTCACAGGAGCCCACGGTCACTCGGGACGAGGTAGGCCACTGATTCTCGGTGGAAATCCTGCTGGAGGCTTGGACCACAGGTGGTCCAATGCACAAGTTCATAGAACATTGTGAAGGGGTTGCACTCAACAATAGTGCACGGTACCTGGGTATTGCTGTTCCTAGTCACTCGTGGGGTCCACTCGCCTCAGTTTTGCTGGGGACTCACAATGGCCATCGAGGTCAGGAAATCTACTTTTGGGGCTGCAGGGACTTCGGACTCCGGCGGGAGCGGGAAAGTTTGCGACTGTTGATTCAAAGTTTTGGTGCCTGCCAAGCAGGGTAATCACTCCTTGACTCCAAGTGAGATTCTTCAGTCTTCCAAAGGTAGTGGAATGTCGAAGGTCCAGGATTCTTCTTCCAGAGCGTCATCCAGGGATATCTAGTTTGCCATGGCAAGGTTTCCCTGTCTTATACTAAAGGAAAGGGAGGGACTAGCTCTCTGACCACTCCTATGGGAGGGTCAGGGGAGTGGGTGATCACACCCACTTCCCTTTGTCCAGTTTCGCGCCAGAGCAGGGGCTAGTAGCCCCTGAACCGGTTTGAGCTGGCATATGCACAGAGGAGCCTACTGCTCCCCCAGTGCAGGACTTCAAAGCACTCTAGGTGTGCACCCACCCAGCCCCAATACACTAAATCCTGTCTGGAAGGTGGTTACACCTCCCTGTGACAGGATGCCTATTGTTGGGCCTCCTCCACTGAGAGTTTCGGTCAGCAGCAGGAGGGCGGCCCAGTGTCTGTGCTGGTGGCATCCATTTTGTGATGCCAGGGCTCTTTCAGGATTTTACCGTGTATCCACAGTAGGTACATGCCTATCCCTCTAGAAAGGTGGGATCATACTCCCACACCAGTTACTGGTGTGGGGGTATGATTCCAAAGCGTTTGACACCAAACACGACATGTTTTGATGCAGCCATTCGAAAGTTAGCATTTACCGATAGGTTATAATGCACTTAAGAGTATATGGTTTAACCACATCCACAAACAGCTACAGAGAATAGACTCTAAGAGCTGTAGAGGGGCCCTGCTCAGGCAGAGGCACCCCCTCACATGGAAACCAATCACCGTGCCCACAGGATTGATAGGGCCTGCCTTAGGGGTGACTGATAGGTTTATATGTGTGTGTAAGGTGAGATATAGGGAACCTATACCTCAGTGAGAAGTGCTAACACTACCTCACCCAGGCTGCAGTAGCAGGCCTGTGGTGTCAGATTTAGTCTGCTTCCCGGGAGTGGCATAATACATGCTTCAGCCCCTGGTAGGCCTGTGAAGTACCTATGCCCTTGGTACCTAAGGTACCATATACTAGGGGGTCATAAGGTACCACAGTATCCAATCACTAGTGCATCTAATATGCACTCCAAGTTGTTTAGAGAGAACAGAGAGGCTGGGGCCCTGATTAGCAGGGACCCAGCCAGACTATAGCCAGAAACCAGTGTAAACATCAGAAAAAAAGTGGGGGCAACATAAGTGCAGATCCTACTCTCCTACAAGTGCAAACTTTATCCACCATAAAAGCAGTTGCATTAAATTGATGCAACTGGTTTTATGCTGGATAAAGTTTGCGCTACAATATAAAACTGCGTGTCATTAAATATAATGCATGTTGGGCCTGTTATCATAATAATGCGTGTAAATTAATTTACTTTTCCATTACTCCGTTGTCTCTGAATGGACGTGATCACATGGATCTATACTGTAGCTTGTCGGCAAACACGTATGGATACCAAATATTCACATGACTGCATTTTTACCAGTCTGTCACTCTTATTTGATTTTAGTTGAAATAACTTCCTGTTTTACAGATTTTTGCAAATTTTGATCCAAAAACGATATATGATTGTGAGTTCTCAACCCATACATTAGTAATGTGAAAAAAATTCAAACTGATATATGGAGAGCGAGGACATATACAAAGTGGATTATTATTATTGTTATTAATTCTCTAAAAATTAGTGTCTCGGCTCAATAGGCAGCACGCAGGCTTCTGTATTCAGAATTTCATATACGTATGTACTGCAATAATGGAACATTAAAACTGCGCCAGAACAGTAACAGCCTGTCATTTCTTAGCATCAGGAGCAAGATGGCTGCTGACTGACCGCTGTGAGAGGCGCTGCGGAGTTCTCGCCCTGAGAAGTGCAAAGATGCCTGTATGCTGACACGCACCTACCTGGTTGACCGGCTGATATCGTGGTGGTGGGATAGCGTTTGTCGACGGAGATCGAGAGGACTGGCCACCGTAGTTGAGGCGCTGCTGGGACTAGGCACAGCGGCCTGTGCACTTTGGAGGCGCCCAATTCAGGAAGGGACGATGGGCCAGAAGACAAACAAGCCAGGGAAGGAACCCCTGAAGGAGCCCCTGAAGGAGGTTGCTGCTGCGGAAACAACGTCTGGGCACGGCTCAACCCAACCTCGGTGCGGCACATATCCCAAAACGATGGAGGAGGCTGGCAGCAATGGGAGAGACGGAGGTGCAGAGCAAGCCACGATCTGCTAATGCGGAGGGCTCTTTGCGGCAACCATCTGTTGTCCAGACTTTCTCAATGGCGTCTGCTAGCGGTTTCGTGAACATCCCGAACATGGCTGCGACCGGGACTAAGGGAGCACTTGAGACAGGCTTGGCTCCACCTCCCACAGATACAATGTTGCTGCTATTGGACTGTATCGAGCTTACTATGACTAGAGCTGATCTGGCTGAAAACCTCCTCATCCTAGAGTATCGCACCTGCCCCCTGAACACTTCATCTATACAGTTCAGGCGGTTTCCGCCTGTTACTCGGAGTAGGCCACCTGACATGCAACTATCCACCACTTCAGTGGGAGGGACCTCTCTGGAAGCAATTGGTTGACTACAGTGCAAGTGTCAACCACACCAGGGACCCTATTTCATCCCTCTAAATATCAAGCATGGCTCCCATAACATCCCTGTCCCTCGCACTGACCCTGAGCCACTGGCAGACGGCTTGAGTAGTCCCCCTACTGATATCCTGAGGGCCCAGGATGCGGAACTCATCACACCCTTAGACCCCCCGATATTGCCCTATGCACCAGCTTTGCTTAGCCAACAACCTCCAAGCAGAAACAATGTACCTGCCTCAGCCTCATACCATCGGCTGAAGATAATATCCAGGGCAGGGCTAAACAGCAAACTGTCAATCCCTGTTATGAATGGGATCTCTGGTTGGCTAAGGCTTGCGCCAAAGCCAGGCAGAGACCACCACTCTAGTTAGGGCAAGGGAGTTACCCGCCAAAGTAAGCCCTGCCCACCCCCTTGGTAGCTTGGCACGAGCAGTCAGGCTGATCCCGGAGGAAATGTGTAAAGCATTTGCACAATACACACACACACAGCAACACCCTAGGTACACTACAAAAGGAACTCCACAAAAGGTTATATAAAAAATAGCCTTTGTATTGTCATAAACACATTAGAAACATAATCACATAATATACACTGTGCCAGCTGGCACTAGGCAATATTTACAGGGGATTGTTTACACCTGGCCAGGCCAATCGGGCCACAACAGAACCTTCAGAAATGCACAAGTTAATTATACATAATGCACAACCATTAACTGCTGGTATAATACTGTCCTGAGAACTAGATCAGGTAACATAAAACATGGGACACCTAAATCGTATCAGGCATGAATCTCATTAGCATAAACCACCATAGGTTAGGCATAATTAGCACACAACCACATTATGCAATAATCATATGAGTGAATAGGCCTCGCAAGCATAAACACCTTAGGCAATAATTGGCATAAAAACAGCGTGCCCCAATCGGGGGCACAACGCACTGAAACTGGCCCCAGGCCAACTGGCCTCTCACAGGGGCTCAAATGCACAATGTCCGGGCTGCCTGCACAGCAGCAGAAGCAAAAGTGAGCAATGCACTGGCCTAAACGTAGCAGCTGCCCACTAATTGCTGGGCAGCTATGCAAATGAGCCCTGGCACCAGCATACCTCCTGAGCTCCTCTCGGGGACTCTTCAACAAAACCTGCCCCCACGTTGCAACTGCCTGCTAACTGCGGTGCAGCTGGATAGTGCCTAATTACTGACAAAAGTGCCCCAATCAGGGCAGGCATTCACAGTGCCTCTTGAGCCCCCTTCACGATGCGTGAGGGTCACCAAAGAGGACACTGCCTCTAACTATGGCCCTCACTATCTGGGCAATCACCAGAAGGACGCTGTCCCATATAATGCCCCCGCTGCACGTGGGCTCCAATGGGGCACCACTCTCCTAAAATGCCCCCACTGTACTCAAAATCGCTGCGAGGACGCTCCTCGAATCTCGCCTTTGCGCCAGCTCACTCACAGCCCCCCCACCGGCTCTTCACCCACTCCCGGCCTAGCACCAACCAAGCGCGGCTGGGAGCGATTTACCTGGAGAGTTGCTCTTGGAGCTGCTTCTTCCTTGGCAGGCGTCTGACGAGACCGGGGCCCTTCTCCTCCGGTACAGCCTCAATGGGGATGGGGCCTCTCACAACACGGTCTCCATGGAGCCGGGACTTCCTCCCTCCGCTCTGCGTTGTGATGACATGGTGGTGGGAGTCCCGGTTGCCAGGCAACGCTCCGGCTTCACTCGGACTGCTGAGCGGCTCTTCCCCGATTACGGACCCAGCCAGGCCGTTTGTAGAAATCAATTCCAAAGGCGGCAAATAACACGGGGTGGTCTCCCGCTGGGTCTGTAGCACAGGGGGGGAATCCCTACACTCGGGATTCCCTCGGCAGGCACCTCTGCAGCGTGCTGCCAGCTGCCAACTCTTCCCAGCAGTAAAAAGCAAAGCGCTCTTAAAAATAAAAGTAAAAGCGCTCCTCAGGAATAAAAGTAAAGAGCTCTCTCAAATATGCAAGGCGCTTCTCCAAATAACAGCAAAGCGCCAGAGTCCAAAAGTCAGGGATGAAGGGGCAAAGCTGGGCTCAGGCAGACCAGCACACAGGGCCCTCCAGCAGGGAGGCAGTCCCTCGTGGCGGTTCCTCCTGGAGCCCAGCAGCAGCAGCACCCCCCCAAGTCAGGAACAGCACACTGAAAAACTCATGGGGTCACAGCCCCTTCATTTATAGGACATTTTCCTTTGTCTGTAAGCACAGGGCTGGGGGGAAACTGGTTTAGGGGGGATTTGGAGCACTCTGTTTGCCCAGCTCCTCTTCCCCTTTGTCAGGTGGGGGCTCACCATCAGATACACCACAGGGGGGCGGAGCCAGCATTCACTAGGCAGACACAATCCTATTCAGGGACCAGGGACTTTCCCTTCCACTACTCAGTGTAGATGTCCCATTCAGCTTAGCGATGACTCACCCTGCCCCTCCTGGAGCCACCCACACCTCACCAGCCCCTGTCACTCAAAAGCCGGACATGCAATTCACATCAGGCAGGCAGACACATAGCACACAGAAATGCCAACTTCTAAAAGTGGCATTTCTAAAATACCCATAATAATTCCGCGCACACCATTGCGCAGCATTTATTCTCACAATTCCATACATACCAGACTTGACCACACTGCTCCTCCCATAACAGGAATTACCACTGACACACATTCATCAGGGAATCCCCCATGTACTCCTATGGGAGGGCAGGCCAATCTCACTAAATGTAACACAGAGCGCACGCACTTTACACTGGACAGCAGTGCTAAAGTGCCTGGAGGCCTAAAACCACCAACACTATACAGGGAAAAGGCTAGGAGACAGGCAAAAAGTTTAGGGGTGAACCTGGCAAAAGGGTCAAGTCCAACAATCCCCCATTGGAACAAACTGATTGAGGGCTTTGATATTTGCATTTTCCACGAGTCCTGGAGTTTGGTTCCATTGTATAAATCAGGCTATACTTGTTTCTATTCGCCAGCAATCACCATGGGGAGAGGGTGCCCGTCAGGGGGTCTGACCATCTGGGTGAATATTGCCCTAGGCTGTCAAATTATCCTACAACTAAGTTCAAGCCCCGATATTTTGAGGCTTACCATCAACTCTGGAAGAAATCCTAGCTAGATGCTCACCCCACTCTAAAGTCGTGGTTGCAGGAGATTTAATCTGCACTTTTGAGCCTCTGGACACAGAGGACATTCTGGGGGTTGAATATGATGACAGGAAATTGGCTGTCCCCCCACTAAACGTACTCCTTTTAAAAGGTGGACACAGCAAGCAATCAGCAGCGGCCCGTGGTGGAAGTGCTGCCGGGCACTGACGTGGGGAGGGGGAGGGGCATGGTGGGGGGTAGTAAAATCCAGAATACGGCCGCACAGAGGTAACTACACAAACAGATAAAACGAATTTCGTTGCACGCGCTGCATCGCCAAATGCGATGCAGAGCGCGCAGCAAAATTTGTTTTATTTATTTGTTTGTGTACTTACCTATGTGCGGCCGTATTCTGGATTTTACTACCCCCCACCCTGCCCCACATCAGCGCTCGGCAGCACTCGCACCACGGGCCGCTACTGATAGCAATCGAACTCAATGCACTTACTACAGAGTTTTGTTTGAGGGCAACTAACGGTAGAACTCCATCAGGTAGCCAGGGGGCAAACACCTATAACAGAGTTAGTTGCCCGTCACGCATTGACTACATCTTATTAGATGTAAGGCTTTGGGGAGATATGATAGACATGTTTGTAGGCACTACCACCGACAGTGATCACAACCCTCTTTGCACTAATATGAAGTCTCCGTGGGCTGTCCCTTGCCATCTTGAGAGCACAAGAACGCTAACCTCTACTAGAGAGGTTGTTCCTTCAAACTGTAAAAGATTTTTAAAATGGCGTAAGGTCTCACTGCAAGAATCAAAAATAGCTGGCATTCAGCAAGTCCTGACCCTGAACACATCAGTTTCAGGCTGCAGTTACCAATCCAGGGGGGCTGATAGACATCCCCACCATCCACTCACATACAATGGAACAACTGAGTGCATACTTCATAGCACCCGGTAGGAATAGCAAGCCGAGCGTGCCTCTTAAAGGGCCACAATCGTGGTACAATAAAGATTGCAGGCATAAAGGACAGCTGTTAAATATAGCAATTACAAACAAGAACTGTCCCCTAATCAAGACTGCTAGGAAGGATTATAGAGCAGCTTTGCACCAAGCAAAGATTAAGTGGGACGAATCGCACTGGCAGGAACTGAAGGATGCTAGTCTAGCCAAGGACACAAATCTCTTCTGGATCCTAGTCACCCGGGGCAACAAGAAGGATTCTTGCCTACTCCCCAATCACATCCCAAGCCATGACTAGCATGATCATTTTGGGAAGCTTTACTCTGCACCAGAGGCTACGCATCTGGAGGGGCTATGTGACCCCTTAGTCTCTTCTGGTGTTGGCAATGTCAGTGAGCCCTTTTCTCTGGCTGAAATTGAAGCTGTGTTAAGGAAGATAGTACCTGCCAAAGCAGCTGGACTGGATGGTCTATCCCGGGTCTTATTTCTCGCAGACACTACAAATTGGGCACTCTATATTCTCTTACTTATTAATGCCATCGCCAGTGGCTGCCCAGTACAGGAATCTTGGAAGGGCGCAGAGGTGGTCCCGATCAATAAAAAGTGTGCCAGAGAAGACCCCTCAAACTACAGACCAATCAGTCTGATAGATGCAATGCAGAAGATCTTCGGTAGAGTCATGCTACAGAGGATTCAGTCTTGGGTAGAGGATGAAGATGTCCTTTCCCATTATCAGGCGGGTTTCAGGGCCAGCACTGGAATGGTCGACCAGGTATTCAGGCTGCTTCTTATATATTGGAAAGTCGTGGTAATCAGCAAGGGAAGTCTTTATCTCGCATTTATAGATTTAAAGACTGCCTTTGACCTGGTACCCAGGAATAAGCTATGGCAGATACTTGGAGATATGGACATCCCTCCTTTAATCCTTAACCGGCTGATCCCACTCCATGAGGGTAATTATGCACCGGTGAGATGGGGAACAAGGGGAGCTGACGGAGCAGATCTTCGTCAAGAGGTGAGTCCGCCAAGGCTGTGTTATGGCACCCACCCTGTTCTCTTTATATGTGAACGGGGTGGTCAGCTTTTTGCAAGATGACCCAGCTGACACTCCAACCATGGCGGGTGACAAGGTACAGACTTTCCTGTTAGCTGATGGTACCCTGCTGGTGTCTAAGACCCCAGCAGGGTTACCAAGACTGCTGAATAGATTCCAATCTTTCTGTGACTCTCGGGGGCTGGTCATCAACACTTCAAAAGCCAAGTTCATGACATTCAACCCCCACAAACCATTTAGAAACAACCTTAACCTGGATGGGACTCATCTGGAGAGAGTCAGTACCTTTGACTACCTTGGCATCCGACTCTCCGATAAAATGTCATGGAGGCCCCATTTAGCTAAGATGCTCTTGAGCCAGAAACGTGTGGTCAGGGTACTAGGTAAAGAACATCATTCCTCACAAAGCAGGCCAGTTGCCCCAATCCCCTCACAGTTTATGACGCCAAAGCAGTTAGCTCTGCCCTCTATGGAGCCGAGTTATGGGGGTTTGATAATGTAGATGACATCTGTCGATCTGAGCATAAGTTTCTGAGGGATTTGGTGATGCTTCCCCGTAATGTCTCATTAACACCCTTAATGCTCTACATGGGAAGGCGGTCGTTCAGAAATAATGCTAAGTTGCGCCCACTACTTTTTTGGGCCAGTATAAGGCGGACCCCTGAACTTTCCAAATATGCCAAAGCACTACCTAAGGTGATGAGTTTAGACGTTAGCCAAAAAATTAGCTGGATATCAAGCGTCAAGAAAACATTGATAGCTCTGGGTTTTAAACAATTCTGGGATAGGCAAAATCCTCCCAGCAAAGTGGAGCTTAAACAATCGTACTGATACTGGGTAGATAGCCAGGAATTCAGCAAGCTAAATGTGGGCAGACTAACAGAAGAATTCTATTGCCACAAGCAGAGCAGAGGCCTTGAGCTATATCTAGGTATAATTCAGATACCAAGAGACAGGACGCTTTATATTCACTTTAGATTTGGTACACTTCCTGTTCGCGCATTATTCACAAAATGGGACACTCCCAAACAGACAACAGAAGATTGTCCTTGCTGCAGAGCCCCATTGGAGTGCGTTACCCATGTTATGTTTGTTTGTCCGGTGTATAAAGCACCAAGGTCTAAATGGCTAAAACCAATCTGCCGACAACTGGGCACGCCGGACCACCGGGTTGCTCTGTGCATTCTGAAGTCTGACGCAAGAGCCCTTTCTACGTGTGGTGTGGCTAAGTTCCTCAGCCACGCCTGGATAGTCAGGCAAAAAGCCTTGCGTGGGGTGGTTTAACATCCCATCCTAGAAGCGGTGGAGAAATCACTCTAGCTCAAGATGAATGCATAATCCACTATTAAAGCTTCACCTTATGCATTTGCACTTTATATTAGCTCATTTGCCCCCGAAATAGGGCCCAAACTCGTCTTTTTATTGGGTGCTCACGGTGGGTTCCACACTCTGCTTTTTTTGTGATGTTTTTACTAGGTAGGACTGTTATGATTATATGTTTTAACTGTTAATGTAATTATCTACGGTTTTATTAATGAACTTTTAATATAATTTGTGTAGTCTTTGATAACTGTCTTATCTTTTGCGGTGCGACAGTGTACGTTTATGTTCTGGCCATGCACATTTTCCAGTCTATTTCTGTATTGCTTGTTATTTTGTACTTTTGTAATCTGTTTTTAAAATGCTTCTTGATGCTTTTATGATACCAGTTATCGAAATAAAGCAAAATGATGATGATGACAATGTTGCTGCAGCAGCCTGGACTGGACTTGGGGCTGCAGGGAGTGGATGCTGTCACTCGATCTGTACAGCAGGAATCGCCATTGAATACATTTGTCAATGGAAAAAGCGCACCAGAACAAACTGGACCCCTCTTAGGGACGGAGCTTGCTGAGAAAGGTAAAGACAAGTTACCTATATCTACGCCAGTTGTCCCAAATGTAACTGTGCCTCTGGGGTCGGGGGTGTTATGGGCCACAATTTTATTCCACTGTGGTCTAAGTCAGCTCTGGGATCCCCAGAGGGAGATACGTTTTTGTCCCTTACTGATGACTCAGACATTTTGCTTTCAAGTGAGGGTAACACAGCGGAAGAAACTAAGTCAGGGAACTCCTCCACTACTCAAAGGGGCTGACGCAGTAAGACCATCTCCCAGAAAAATAGGACCAAATGTAGAACCAGCCCTTCTAAGCCAGATATAGTTACAGCCTGAAAACGTAAGTGTGATTAATCTGCCACCAGCCAGGTCTACGATGATGATGAGGTACAAGCCATAGCTTAGTGGGGCCCTGCTAACTCCGCAAACTCTATAACTGACCCTACCACCCCTCCATCATTGGACCTTGTCTATTCAACCTTGAAGCAGATGCAGGGTGAAGCCTGACAGGAGAGTCGCAGGGCACACCAAGCTACTAAAAAGCTGCAGGGGTCCCTCCGAAAGATGAATAAACTATGCACTGATATTGTAGAAAGGGTAACCCACGTGGAGGAGAGAACAGCAACTTTGGAAGAGGAAGTGGGGAAGCTGCAGACATATAAGGAGTCGCATGACAAACAAGCAGCAGATTCACTTTGGAAACTTGAAGACTTCGAGATTCGGCAGCAGAGATATAACGTGAGACTGTTGGGCCTTGCAGAAAACATCAAAGGGGAAAATGTTAGATCTTTTGTAGTAAATCTCTTAAAAGGAGCATTTCCCGACCTTTCCCATTGGAACTGGGATATGGAGGTCCAGCGGGCACATTGTTTCCCGCTGACACAAAGAAGTGGCAATGCAATGGGGCAATTGGAGTGGCCCATGGCAGTCCTAAACTTTATCTGTAACTTTCTCCTTCGACAGGCCATATTAGACAGAGCAAGGCCAGATGCTAAACACACATTTGAGGGGCACACATTCTTTGCTCGGCCGGACTTTTGCCACATCACGGTCGAAAGGAGATGGAGGCGCCGACAAATGATGACTTCCTTCCAGGGGATCGGCTGTGAAGCATATTTGTTGTACCCTGCTCAATTTAAGGTCATTTTGAATGGGAGGGTGCCAATGTTTACTTCTGAAATTAAGGCATAGGAGTACCTGAACGAAATGAAAGAAGCAAAAGGAAGGACTGGATGTGCACGGCTGTCTCTTCCAGGGGGTGGTGTGACTCCTTAGAAATGTCTCCGGCAAAAATGTGTATCCCTGCTCTAACCAAAAAAAGACTTGATTTTTTTGGGAAAAAGATGTCGCTGGGTGCGAAACACAATGGGTGTATTTAGGAGATCGGGGCGAGGACTCTGCGGCAACTTGAGCTGTGAGATTAGGCTGCCACACAGGTCATAGCTGACCTATTTACTCGTGAGGGGTGTTGGGAGGAGGAGGGTGGGAGGCGTGGGGGCCAGAGGGGCGGGTAGGGTGGGCCAGCTGGAGGAGGAAGAGGTGGGGGGGCAGCACAGCATTTGAGGAATATTTTGATAAATGGGAAAATAAATGAAATCAGGTTGATTTACGAAACAATTGGTGTAGGACCGTAAAGACACAATAAAGTTATTAACATGATAGGTAATCTGTGTAACTGTATCTGATGAGTATCCGATTTGTCTCAATGAAAATATGCGTCTTAAATGGCAAGGGTATGAGACAAAGAGCAGCAATAGTCTTGAAAACACTCGGGCTGATATTTTATGTCTTCAGGAGACCCACATAGAGGGCACTAGAGGGAATATAATAGAACAGTTAGGGTTTAAACTTATTATCAATACTAAGCAAGGGACTAAAGCAAGAGGGGTTGCCATTCTTTCCCATAGGGGAGATATATCCTTCAAGAGAAGCCAATCAGATGGGTGGGGCAGCTGGGTGTTGGCGGAATTCATGTTTCACGATGTCACTATATGTTTAGACTATGGCTCTACTGGAGATGACCCCGAGCCCTTAGAATTTCTAGATACAGAGCTAGCATTGTGGCCTCCCCTGTAATACTGTGTGGGGATTTTAACATTAATGGCTTGGGAGGACTCTGGGGGGAAATGGGTGATAAATACACGGGACGAAAGAGAAAGGTTATTAGGGCTCTTACTAATCTAGTACAAAACAACTGACCAACAGATGTTTGGCCGCATTTAAAGCCTGCCAACCCCGGCAGCCTGTTTTTTTCAGCCCCCCACAAGTCAGTTGTTCTACTACATTATTTTTTTATTTCACACCAATTAATACCTAGGTGTAGAATAGAGAAGTACCCCCGGATCATATCAGACCATAATCCTTTGACCCTAATAGTTACTTTTGCAGGGGCTGGAAGATCAGAGCAGGTTTGCACCTTTGAAAAAGGGCTTCTGTTAGAACTGGGGGTCTCTAGTTGGCAGAGGTAGGTACCTTTGACCAAATAGGGTCCCTTGCCTCTAGTCAGGGTAAGGGGGTCCACTCCTAAAATAACCCCTGCTCACCCCCTTGGTAGCTTGGCACGAGCAGACAGGCTTATCTCAGAGGCAGTATGTAAAGCATTTGTGAACACATACAGTAACCCAGTGACAACACTACAGATGGACAACACACAGGTTTTATATAAAAAATAAGTATTCTTTATATAGACTTATCATAAGACCACAAACGACAAAAATCCACAATACTGTACTTTAAAAATGGTTGAAAATAGCTTAGTTTTCTTAAGATGTAAAATGCGACACTTTGAGTTCAATTTACATTAGGATGCGTAAAGCTATACAACGAAAGTGGTGCAGGGAAGGTGATGCGTTGGTTCCTTACACGCAAGAACGGTGATGCATCAGTTCTTCTCTGCGAGGGGAGGTGATGCGTCGGTTTCTTACTGCGCTTCCGTGGCGATGCGTCCCGCAATGCCGTGATGTGATGAAGATCCGGTGCGTTGAAACAAAGATGGCGTCGTCTTCTTGATGCGACACGATGCGTGCACACTCGACGGCCGTGTGGCGACTCAGCGGTTCTTCTGAGCCGCGACAGGCCCTGCGACACGCTTCCCGGTGATGCGGCAGCTTTTGATGCGATGTCAATCCGCTTCACCGGCGATGCGAGGTGCTTCAGCAACGATGCGACAACATCAGCGGCGACACGCTTTCCCAGCGATGCGACGACAGTGGCTGCGACAAGCTTCTCCGATGATGCGGCGGCGTCTGGTGCGACATCGATCCGCTTCTCCGGCGATGCGAGGCGCTTTCGCATTGTGAAGCGACAGCAGCAGTTCGGCGACACGCTTCTTCTTCGTGCGTCGCGCTTCCAGCTCCTTGCGACACGCAGTCCCTTAGAAAACCCAACACAACTGCAGGCACTTCCAAATAACTCTTGGGGAGCTGGTGGGTGAAGTCTGTTGTCCCTGAGACTTCAGCAGGAGGCAAGCTCTCTCTCAAGTTCTCAAGTCCTTGGAGATCCTTCAAAAGTTGATGAAAGTACACACAAAGTTCCTCTCTCCTTTCTTTGGCAGTCAGGCAGCCATTGCAGGCCAATCCCTCAAGCTTAGGGATAGTCTCTCCTCAGTCTCTCTGGTTCCTCTCCTCAGCAAAGGTTTCTTCTTGTTTCCCAAAAGTGATCTAAAGTTCTGGGGTCTGGGTCCCCCATTTTATACAAAGTTTCTCTTTGTTCCCAGAAGGCAGAGAGGCCTTTGCCTAGTCCAAACCAGTTCTGGTCAGTTCTGGAGCACTCTGTTTACATGACTCCTTCTTTTCTTTCACAGTGCAAGGCAGGGACATCAGACGCACCACAGGAGGTGGAGTCAGCATTGTGTAGGGAAGGCACAGCCATATTCAGGTCCCCAGTGCAACTCCTCCCTCCCATCTGCATGCAGATCTCTCTATTCAGCCCTGTGCTGACTCACCCTGTCTCCTGGATTCCCCAAGCCCCTGTCACTCAGACAAGGAATACACAACCTAGCAGAGGCAGGCTTGGATTGTTAGGCAAGAAAATACCTATTTTCTAAAAGTGGTATTTTCAAACACACAATGTTAAAACCAACTTCACTAAAAGATGTATTTAATCATTCTGAGTTGAGGCATACTAAACTCGAACTTCTACCATGTTCCCTGAGTCAGTTAGGATTATAAAATGTAATAATCAAACTGCCCATTCTGGTCTATGGGGAACAGGTAGCCTTGCAATAGTGAAAAACAAAACATGCCACACACACCAGGGCATGTCCTACCTTATACTTACAATGCACCCTGCCCTTGGGCCTACCATAGGGGTGTCTTATATGAAGAAAAGGGAAGGTTTAGGGACTGGCAAGTGCGCGCACTTGCCCAGTCAACATGGCAGTACCAGACTGCACACAGGCTCTGCAATGGCAGACCTGAGACACACTTTTACAGGCTGCTTCTGTGGGTGGTACAACCAGTGCTGCAAGCCCACTAGAAGCATTTGATTTACAAGCCCTGGGCACCCATGGTGCACTGTACTAGGGTCTGACCAGTAAATCAAATAATCCAATCATGGAGTCACTAATCCATACATCAATTTACAATTGAGGGCATATGCACTTTAGCACTGATCAGCAGTGGTCAAGTGCCCAGAGTCATAAAACAGCCAACAACAGGTCAGGAAAAATACAGGAGGAAGGCAAAATGTTCAGGGATGACCCTGCAAAAAGGGCCAAGTCCAACAGCTTCTAAAAGACCAGGAGTATGTATCACACATGAATGAATGGATTAAGGGGTTTTGGGATATTAATAGGAAGAGTGCAAGTTGTGGGGTGGTTTGGGACACGTTCAAAGCTGAGGTCAGGGGGGAGACACTTAGTTATAGTGTACTTTGACAAAAGAGCGAGGCACATGAGAGAAAACACTGCATAAGACCTTGATGGAGGTAGAGGAAGAACTTTCAGCTGCGTTGGCTTTGGGCACACCATTGGATAACATACTGCTTAGGCTGGCTACAGCCAAGGCAGATGTAGGGGACATTACCGCAGCCAAGGCAGCTGAAAGGTTCCTTGCTAGGAGGGAGCACTGCTATGAGTTCAGTGAGCGGGTGGGGCACGTCTTGGCAGCACGACTGAGAAAAAAGAGCACAGCAGGAGAGATCCTCGAAGTTTTAGACTCAAGGGGGAATCTAATTAAGGGCTCACCGGGGATTTGGGAAGAATTTCGGCAATTCTTTTTTTGAAAACCAATTTTATTGTGTCAAATGATCATATACAGTGCAGTGCTCCTTAAACCAGGAAACATCTGCCACATCAAGCATTGCAGATCAATGTCTTTGACAGTAATTGAATACATTATTATCATTGAAATCATAAAACACATTATAACATAAACACCCTAAACCCCTCACCCCCAGAATTTCGGCAATTCCATAAAAATCTGTGAAACGAGGAACAACGAGGGGAGGAGAGTCTGATCCGAGAATATTTAAGCGATATTCCTATACAGCGTATCACTCGAGACTTCACTGACTGGGGAGGAGATTTATGGCGCCCTTAGCAATCTCCCGTCTGGCAAGGCAGCTGGACCGGACCAGATTCCCCTAGAGTTTTCTAAAACTTTCCTCAATAAATTAGGGCCGGATCTGGTCGATATAGTCTGCCAAGCTCAGCAAGGGAGCTCTGTTCCTGAATCCTGGGCTGGGGCAGATATTACTATATTATTACAAAAGGGCAAACCATCTAGAGAGCCATGTTCTTATAGACCAATCACCCTTATGAACAGCGATGCGAAAATACCATCTAAGGCCTTGGCGACGAGCTTAAATCACATTATTGGTAAAATGATCTACCCCCGCCAGCATGGGTTTATACCAGGGAGGGGCACAACAGACCACATTCGCAGGGTCATAACTCAGTTTGATGTAACCGAAGTCTCAGGGAATCCTATGGCTCTGATACATTTGGATGCCGAAAAAGCATTTGATAGGGTCTCCTGGGACTATCTATGGACGGCCATGACATGGTATGGTATTGGGAATTATTTCATCAAGGCAATACAGGCTTTGTACAAAGCACCGACTGCTTGACTGAGACTGAATGGGAGGGGTATACAGAACCGTTATCAATCACACGGGGCATCAGGCAGGGCTGTTCATGCTCGCCCCTTCTTTTTGCCCTATACATTGACACTTTGATTCGGAAGCTGGAGGCCAATAACAAAATTAAGCCAAATAGATTTCATGGGCTTGAAACAAAAATCCTGGCCTACGCAGATGACATCTCTGTGGTTACCCCTGACCCCCCAACCGCTCTTGCCGCACTTGAGGAAGAAGCCCAGGCATTCGGTTTGATCCCCGGGTATGCACTCAATCGACAGAAGACACAGATAGTTAAGAATAGAATAGCTGATCTGGACGACCCTCAGGTAACTGACACTGTGGTATATTTAAGCATTAATATCACGCCTGAACTGGGACAATTGGTAGAAAGAAATATCGTGCCAGTAATCCAGAAGGCACACAAAGACTTTGATAGAATACATAATCTCCACCTGACGGTGGTTGGACGGTGCAATGTGGTCAAGATGGCCTTTTTACCCAAAGTGCTCTACCTTTTTAGGGCTATCCCACTAGAAATCGAGAAACAATGGTTTACAATGCTTGAAAACCATTTGAACAGGCTGCCGCTGCCTCTCTCCCTCAGGTGGGGGTCAACTCCTGCTCCCCGCCGGACGCGTAGCTTCTATTGGCGCCTTTTCCCGCCACCGCTGCCCCTGGTGAGTCGCCTCTCCCGCCGCTGACCCCAGACCCACCTCCCCTCGCCTCCCATTGGTCGCCCAGCCTCCCGCCTCCCAGCCGACCCTCCCACACGGCTACCTACTTATGATGCCCCCTGAGCGACCGCGCAGCGGACGCGCGCAGCGGGAGCGCCGATTGAGCGCTGAAGGTGCACCAAAGGTAAGCCCGTCTGCGCCCGTCCGCGCCTGGACCGCGCCCAGCGCCAGACCCCCTGGCCCCCGCGCCCGCCAGCCCCCTCGCAGGACCTACGACTTCGCTATGCTCATCGCACTCAAAACCGCCCGAGCCCCCGGATGCTACCGAGCGTCCCCGCGACGCACCCATGGACCCTTCGCCTGCCGATCCTGCAACTTCTCCTGCCTCCAAACAAGCACCACGCCCACCAAGACGGACAACAGCAACCACCTCAAGTGCATCCTGCTCAACACCCGCTCCGTCCACAGACACGCCGTGGAACTCTGGAACCTCCTCGACACAGCATCTCCAGACGTCGCCTTCCTCACGGAAACCTGGATGAACGACTCTTCAGCCCCCGACATCGCCATAGCCATCCCGGACGGCTACAAGATCATCAGGAAGGATCGCGTCAACCAGACCGGAGGAGGCATCGCCATCGTACACAAGAGCACCATTCGCATCTCGACTGACTCCATCGACGTATTCAACGCCGCCGAATACCTGCACTTCCAGATCCACACCGACCCCAAGACTACCCTCAGAGGCACCCTCGTCTACAGACCCCCGGGCCCACGCGCACAATTCTGCGAGGACATCGCTGACTTCATCAGCCCTCACGCCCTCCCCTCCGCCGACTACATCCTCCTCGGGGACCTCAACTTCCACCTGGAGAACAACAATGACCGCAACACCACCGCCCTGCTGGATAACCTCGCCAACCTCGGACTTCAGCAACTGGTCAACACCCCCACCCACTACGCCGGCCACACGCTAGACCCACTCTTCTCGTCCAGCAAGCACGTCACCTTCAGCCACTCCACCGGACTTCACTGGACCGACCACAGCTGCGTCCACTTCAGCTTCAGAAAGAACACGGTCCACCATCACCCGAAGCAGGCTCCCCACAGAAACTGGAGCAAGATCACCGCCGACCAGCTCGCCACCTCCCTCAGCCAGAGCCCACCTGTCAGGACTACGAACCCTAACACAGCTGCCCTCGACCTCACGCAGTGGCTGACCTCCTGTGCCGATGACCTCGTCCCACTGAAGAACCCCCTCACCAGGCCCAGAAGCAAGAAGGCCCCCTGGTTCACCGACGAACTTAAGGACTCCAAGAAGGCCTGCCGCACCCTCGAGAAGGCCTGGCTCCTCAACAAGACCGCCGACAACAGAACAGCACTCAAACTCGCCACTCGCAGACATCACCAGCTCATCCGCACCACCAAGAAGAAATCTCTGCGGGAACGACTGGACAAGAACGCCCATGACAGCAAGGAGCTCTTCAACATCGTCAAGGAGTTCTCCAACCCCAGCACCGGCAACAACGATATCACTCCCTCACAGGACCTCTGCGACTCCCTCGCCTCGTACTTCCACCGCAAGATCGCCGACATCCACAACAGCTTCGACATTTCACCCCCGCACCCATCGGTCGAACCTTCGCACCCCGCCGCCACCCTCCAGACATGGACCGAGGTGACCCCCGAAGACACGTCACGCATGATGAACACCATCCACTCCGGATCTCCGACCGACCCGTGCCCCCATCATGTCTTCAACAAGGCAGCCTCTACCATCGCACCCCACCTCCGAGACATCATCAACACCTCCTTCAACACAGCAACCTTCCCGGAGAGCTGGAAGCACGCCGAACTCAGCGCTCTGCTGAAGAAACCAACAGCGGACCCGACCGACCTCAAGAACTTCCGCCCCATCTCGCTCCTTCCTTTCCCCGCCAAAGTCATCGAGAAGGTCGTCAACAAGCAACTGGCAGCCTTCCTTGAGGCGAACGGATCCCTCGACCCATCACAGTCCGGATTCAGAGCCAACCACAGCACCGAGACCGCCCTCATCGCAGCCACCGACGACATCCGAGCCCTGCTCGACAACGGCGAAACAGCGGCACTCATCCTCCTAGACCTCTCCGCAGCATTTGACACTGTCTGCCACCGCACACTAGTCCAACGCCTCAACGACACCGGCATCCAAGGGAAGGCTCTGGAATGGATCATCTCATACCTCTCCGGCAGAACACAGAGAGTACGCCTCCCTCCGTTCCGCTCCGAGGCCACCGAAGTCATCTGCGGCGTCCCGCAAGGATCGTCGCTCAGCCCCACTCTCTTCAACATCTACATGAAACCCCTCGCTGCCATCGCACGCCAACACAACCTCAACATCATCTCCTACGCCGATGACACCCAGCTGATTCTCTCCCTCTCCAGAGACCCCGACACCGCCAAAGCCAGCCTGCACGAAGGGATGACAGACGTCGCTGAATGGATGAACATCAGCCGCCTGAAACTGAACACGGACAAGACAGAAGTCCTCATCCTGGGACCATCACCCTCCGCATGGGACGACTCCTGGTGGCCCCCGGCACTAGGCACCGCACCTGAACCGACGGACCACGCACGCAACTTGGGCGTCATACTGGACTCCTCCCTATCGATGACCAGACAAGTCAACGCCGTCTCCTCAGCTTGCTTCCACAACCTCCGCATGCTCCGAAAGATCTTCCGATGGATCCCGACCGAGACCAGGAAGACGGTCACCCAGGCTCTCGTCACCAGCAGACTAGACTACGGAAACACCCTCTACGCCGGTACTACAGCCAAGCTTCAGAAAAGACTTCAGCGTATCCAGAACGCCTCCGCCCGACTCATCCTGGACGTCCCCCGACGCAGCCACATCTCGTGCCACCTGAGAGACCTGCACTGGCTCCCTGTCAACAAGAGGATCACGTTCAGACTCCTCACCCACGCACACAAGTCCCTCCACGACCTAGGCCCAGGGTACCTCAACAGCCGCCTCACCTTCTACACGCCCACCCGCCAGCTACGTTCCGCTAACCTCGCCCTCGCCGTCGTCCCTCGCATCCAGAGAGCCACCGCTGGAGGAAGGTCATTCTCCTACCTGGCAGCTAAGACTTGGAACTCCCTACCCGTCCACCTGCGGATGACACAGGACCACCTGGCCTTCAGGAAACAGCTCAAGACCTGGCTGTTCGAGCAGTAGCAGACCCCCTTCCCCAAGCGCCTTGAGACCCTTACGGGTGAGTAGTGCGCGATATAAGTTCCATGATTGATTGATTGATTGATTTGAGCACAGGGGAAAACAAGGAGAGCTTTATGGTATATGACATTACCGAGAGAGAGGGGAGGATGGGCAGTCCCAGAATGCAGTGTGTATTATTGGGCAGCTGCTTTTCAATACATGCAGTGGTTAGTAGGTGGGAGTGTCGAAGATCCCTGAATTAAAACCGGCTCTCCAGATGTATGTAAATTATTGCTATGGGAGGATGCGTTGAACTGCCTATTGAAATATAGCGAACCCAGCTATTGCTATGGGAGGATGCGTTGAACTACCTATTGAAATATAGCGAACCCAGCTACTACAAAAGAACAAGATTTAAAACTTTGGTGGCAGTATTTAATATTTGGGAAGCGTTTATAAAAAAAAATGGCCTGGGGAGAGTTAATTTTTATATGCAGATGTACAGAAAACCTGTGTTTCTGGGAATCTTCTCTGATAGCACAATGCTAGAGTGGGAGGGGTGTGGACTTCGGAAAGTAGGTGCTCTTATAGGGCCAGAGGGAATCCGACCATTTCAAGACATTCAGGCTAAATTTGGAAATAACAAAATATTTTTTTTTTTAAATCTTCAGGTACGTAGCTTTTTAGGAGGTAAAAAAGGTGGACTGAGTCGGTTTAGGGAAATTAAAACAATTGAGGTTGTAAGGGATGATGAGAACTGTACCATTTGGAGAATTTACGCAGAAGTCTCTCCTGAAGCATTATAATCTTGAGAAGCAGGGGAAGAAATGTGTGGATAAGCTTATTGTAGATCAAGACAGATTCCTCGAGTCTTTAGACTTAGGACAGACCATTCTGTGTTCAGTGGGGCTGCAAGCCCAGCATTTAAAAACCATTTTCTCACTGTATTACACTCCAGCTAACATAGCGCAGTGGGGGGAACAGGAGGGAATTAGATGCCCCTGCTGTGACAGCACTGACGCTGATCTAATTCACATGTTCTCAACCTGCCCTCTGCTAGAAATTTTAGTGAAAGCAATAGAAAAATTCCTGGTCAAACTTTAAACTCAAAGGTATTGCTAACGACCGAACTAATACTTCTGGGGATCAGCAGTGGTGAAGCGCAAGATTCGTTTCCATATTTCCTTTTCTTGGCCATGGCAGTGGTGAGAATCTGAATTGTCTCCGCCTCGCTTGACCAAACAGCCCCGACATTCCAGCAATGGCTTGCTAGGCTGCTCGCCATTTTTAATTTGTAAAAGGGGATTTATGAGAGAAAGGGCAGAAGAGGGAGATTGCTTGGCAGGCGTATTTGGGCATCAATCTAGAGATGAAAGAAGACAGGGCGGATAACAGATCTTGACTGACTGCTTGATCACTTTCCTTTTTTTCTCTAGGAAGGCAGGTCTGTAATCTGCTTTTAATTGCTGGTATCTATTTATCAGATATGCAAATGTTTGTATATACTGCCTTACCTGAAGTACTTTACTTTATTGAGGCTAAATGTTATGCTGCTTTTATACTCTGATGTTTCTCTGCCATTTTCTGTATGTATCACTGATGACTGATAATTCCTCATGAATTAACTGTAATTGTAACAATGGTGCTGCAATAATAAATTTAAAAAAAAGAACAGTAAGAGCCTTACATTCATATCTTTAAAATAATAGTGCTATTAAATGTACTTTTGGATATCATAGCACACATTCCAGTCCAGAAGGCAGTACAATTAATTCTCAAACCCCCACTTCCAAGAGAACCGGAAGCCTGTCAAAGGGCTCTAAGTCATAAATGCATGCCCTGTTGCCTGAGGTAGCGCGCGGGCACCGTGCCAGGGTACGTACAGACCAGAACAAACACACTTCATAACCTTCGCAGGCGCAAGGTGTGCGCGCGAGCATTCCAACTAACCTAAAGGATTCCAAAAGCACTTCAAAGAGGAAAGTTCAGGAAATAGATAAATAATGCATAGTGTTTCATCACACCTCAGGAAATTCAAGAACAGTCAGTCTTAGGTCGGATCATTTAATGCCAGCCGCGGCCCGTCATTTGCAGGTGCTCCAGCGGAAAAGGGCAAATTTACATATCCTCGCTGCGTCACAGATCCGTCATCACACCTACTCATTCATTCACACATTCATTGGTGGGGCCCATAACACCAAAACTCATACATCTCACTCCGAATCTGCACACAGGAGGAAAGAAGCGCTGGACATGTGGTGGTACCTTATTACCTATAGGAGAAAAAGTCTTTACATTATGTATACTACATACATCAGTACCTATAGAATCCTAACTTTAACATCAAGGCACTCCACCACTTGGTTGATGGACCAATTAGTTGGACTGGTTGATGGTGATTTAGAACCCGCTAAAACACATTTAAAGCTTCGGAACCTTCAATCAGGACCTTATTAAAAGAATCACAAACTCATTATCTTTAATCAATGTTTAGTTTATCTAATTAATTAGCATTCATTTGCATAATCAGCATTTTAATCAACACAGAGTATTCAAATTGATTATTTGGCATAAATTAGCATGACAATTATATTTACCTAAATCTTGATATCGATGACCATTTCCCAACCCCTGTTAGCCCTGCATAAATCAAATCCTTTCGGGTGAAATCGTCCAATCGAATGCAGGCTAATACCCAAATAAGTCCGGGGAAAAGTTATTTTCGCTCGGCACGACACAGTCCCAAAGAAATCAAAAGGACCAGGCAATCGTGCAAGCAACTTGCTCAACAGCCACCAACGCAAATTCGGGACGCACTTTTTTGGAACGCATTCGCTTACTCTCTTTTATAGTAAATTCTAGGATAACCTGCAACATTTTCTAAAATCTAAATGTCCTGATTGGCTAAGCCCCTAAATTTTGAAATATTGGCCATCGTTCCCAGGGTTTCTTGGTTCTCAGGGAATCGAATATGTCATCCTTTGGCTTGTACAGTTCTCATGCAAAAAGTCCTAAAGTAACAACGTGTGGACCTCTGGGTACAGGTCGCTTATTGTCTTTTCTGTCATTCACACTAGCTGATTTCTGGCAATCCACCACGTTTCTATCCTTGACGAGGAACACAGTGCCAACTTCGGAGGTCGCCTGGAGATCTTCAGAGCCATCCGAGTCTGCGAAGTAGACATCGCGCTCACACGACGGTGGCCTTTTTCGAACTCCATTTTGAATATCGCGGCCTAGTAGGCCCGAATGCCAACTTAAGCAAAACAAACATAAAAGTATTTAATATACGGAAATGAAGATTCTAATGTTTAACCCCACACTAATCCCAATATATATAAGTAGTTTCCTAGCTTATAGCAACATTTAAAGCAATAATACTCACCATTCCGCCATACCAGGAACGCAAACCATTACAAAAGCAACATAAATCAAGCAATATCTATAAAACACGTCCTACAGTTAATATGTGTACCACAGTTAATCATTAGAATTATTAGCCATGCAATTTAGCATTTTAGTCCCGCCTGTATCTTGTGTTTATCAAGGTGTAAAGTTGATTAATAGTAATACTCCAAACCGTTAATACAGGTTAATATTTAGAATAGTTACGTAATTAGTATTTTGTCATACAAATAGAGAAGGTATACAAATTTTGCTTTACCTGATCCACCAATCCCCCCTTTGGTGATTTTTAATTTCACCACAAATCTCACTAAATTTCATAAACTTTTGTTTTATGGAAATGATTTCTCAGTTCTCTTTACTTTGGTTGCGTCACATCATAGTTTCCCCCATCTCATCCTCTCTTGTTTTCTTATACATATTTTCTTTCCACTCTTCCAATCCTATATCTCCCATTTCTCTTTCCCTCGTTTCTTTCTCTCTTTTCTTTACAACTTCTCTTTTTATTTTATTTTTCAACTTTCTTCTTTTTATACCTACACATCCTAATCTCAAAATTAATATTATTACCACACAAGTTACTGGTATTAGAATCTTACCTACAAATGAGCTACCTATTTTGATTACGAAGCCTTTTATAGCAGAAAATCCTTTACCAATCTTTTTCCAAACACTTTCAACCTCCAATGGAACAATTTCCTCATGCAAATCTGTTATGTTCTTAATATATTTCTTTAAATTTTGACTCTCGTCAGGAATGTAAGTACAACAATGTTGCACCTTCAGCATTCCACAGACTCCTCCCTCTTTTGCCAAAATGATATCAAGGGCAAGTCGATTTTGCATCACCATGGCTCTCATGGCAACCATTTCGGTA
Source organism: Triturus cristatus (assembly GCF_964204655.1). Lineage (NCBI taxonomy): Eukaryota > Metazoa > Chordata > Amphibia > Caudata > Salamandridae > Triturus > Triturus cristatus. The sequence continues at coordinate 718,855,407 of NC_140579.1, forward strand.
TTTACCAGTAAGAACCCTTCAGCAGTGCTTGTCGATAAGCGATCCACTACTGTAGATAATTTTCTAATTTTATGTGCATTCAGAGATAATCCAACGGCTGGTATCAGTGCTCCAAAAATATCCCCTACAATTTCTGACCAACTTTCCCTCCTTCTACACGTTAGTTGCCTACCTATCTCGTGCACACCATCTTTTCCCCTTCCCACATGAAATATTTTCGCGAAGACCAGGCCTAGGTAACATGTGCCATACCAATGGTCTGGCAACCGATAATACGCTTTGTTCCCGCAGATGAAATTTAATCCAGGGAATACCGGATCATTTCCTCCTTTAAATCCCCATCCTCCCATAATTCTATATGTATCATGGCATTCACTCGCATCTATAAAATAATTAGCATACACAGTTTCATTTCTTCTGATACACAATCTAAAGCCATAGCCGGACTGGTTTCTCCCTTCAAATGTTTTTCCTTTTCAACATCCCAAACTGTTGTTTCTCTCTTTTCCTCAGGTACCTTTCTTTGCATCTTAATTCTCCTCTCTTCTACCATGTCCAAGAAGGTCTTTTCTTCCTTCCTCAGACTACAAGTAAGATTATTCTTGAACAATTCTTCTAAAGTTAATTCTCTGGTTTCTAAGAAATATCCATCTAAAATTTTACCAGGTTTTATCTTCTTTAGTTCAGGAACTACAGGTACTTGTGAAAAAATATTATCTACATCAGAATAATAGTACGCTAATTTCCCTGTTTTATAAAACAAACTTGCTAATACACTGCATGTTATCCCATATGTCACAGGAAGGTGATGCTAAGTAACACCCTCTGATACTGATGCAGGTAACTGCATACAAACCTAACAATCTCTAACATCCATAGTTTTTACATATTCATACAATAATTTTGAAAAAACGTTATTAGAAAAATCAGTTATGGACCTATCCTTATGTAAGTCAGTTCTATCTATTATTCTAGTTGCATGAGTATCATAACCCTTTTCTATATTAGTCTTGTTTTCAGTGTGATTCTCTAGTTTCTCAAATGTTACTTTCAACAAAATTATTATAGCTAATATACTCCATAGAAGCATTAGTAATCCTGTACAACAACAACAACACACCTTGCACCATCTTCGAAGGAACACACATGTAGGTTTTCTACCCTCAGTGTTTGCCATTTCGGAAATGATCAGTGTCTTTTGACTTAGCATCCTTTATTCACAACTAACTTTTGTCTAAATCCAAGACTCTAAGCGCCTACTTGGTTCCTTTTTGGTTGTATGTCTTATCCGGTAATTCAATCTCTCTGCATCTTCTTCTGCCACTTTAGTCTGGCATTTGATCGTCTTTTACCTTGTTTTCACAATCATGATTCAGAATTTCCTGAACATCCGTTTCTTCTCCGATATCAGACAAGATAACTCTCAGGATTTCCGAATCTTCTTCCTCTTCAACCACTTCCGGTACAGTCACACCTAGACTTTCTTGGCTATCTGCTCCCTCTTGCACTTCAGGAAGTGCCACATACGTCCATTCCGGTGACTTATACTTCTGGGTGGGTTTCTTAATTCGCTTTTCCTTCTTCAAGTGTGCCTGATCAGTGTCTTCTGATCTCCCTTGACTGGACACTTCATTCACTTGTTCTGCTTTAGATGATTTCACTCTTGTCAATCGATACCTCAGCTTTTTTATTCTGTTTGGCCAAATTTCCTCTTTTGCTGGCCTTTTCAACCTAGTTCCCTTTTCACCTCGCTCGGTTTTCCAAGATCTCTTCCTCAAGACTCGTCCTTCTTGTGCTTCTCCTTCACTTTCTTCAGATTCGGTCTCGATTTGATCATTACCTTCTTTGAATTTTTCTTTCACGACCTCCTGTTCCCTATCTACAATTATCCCTCCTCGGTTTCCTCAATATTCTCCTTTACCTTTTCCTGTACTCTCACTTGTTCAGTATCTGATTCGGAACTAGTATCCAAAATTTCCAGTCGTCTCCTTAAGGGCAAATTCTCTTGTTCTGGAACTTGATTTGGTTCCGACTCTCCCCTTCTCGGAGCTTGTCTTGTTCTGGTTTCGTCTGATTCTGACTCAGAACTAGTATCTGATTCTCCCAGATATTCTTCTTCCGGTCTTTTTGCAGGACTAGGGATTTGGAGAGTATGACTCGCATGAATCCAATTCCTTACTCTGGCACATTTCACAGCCGTCGTCGTGGTCAAAATCACTTGACGTGGTTTTCCCCAAAGTGGGACCAGACAAATTTCTCCTTCTATGCACTTTGATCCTTACCCAGTCTCCTGGACTTAAATCATGAGGTGGCTTCTTTTCAAGGGTGGTGGCATCCGATCCAACCTGATAAAACACAGAATGAACGGAATCAGGCAATCCCTTGCAATAATCCAACACGAAGTCATCAGATATAGGCAGTAGTTTGTTGACAGGAATGAAAACATGTCTCATCGCTCTACCCATAACAATCTCATGGGGACTCAGTCCAGTATTCCTATCCGGAATCGATCTAATAGTTATGAGCATTAGAGGCAAGACATCAGGCCATTTTAAACCTGTGGCCAAACACATTTTTCCCAATCTGTTTTTAATGGTGCCATTCATCTGTTCCACCACTCCAGAAGCCTCTGGACGGTAGGCACAATGCAGTTTTTGTTGTACATTCAATGCTTCACAAATCAATTTCATGATTTCATTCTCAAAATGCTTTCCTCTGTCTGACTCAATTGTAACTGTGAACCCAAATCTAGGAATGAACTCTCTTAATAGGAGTTTCGCTACTGTAACCCCATCACTCCTTCTGGTTGGATACGCTTCTGGTGCAGATCAGAACCTCCAAATCCCCTTTACTTCCACGGACGGAATGATTTCACAGTCACACACGCATACACACATCATACGCTGGTGGGGCCCATTACACCAACATTCACCCTAAATCAGACTATCCATGCCCTGTAGAGGAGAAACACCTTTCACATATGTTCTATCTAATCTGCCTGTACTTTGAGGTCAATGCGACCCGCTAGTTGCTTGTAGATCTAACAAAATACATTTCAAAGAATATACAATATTAATCAATAAACATGACCAGAAATAACCACCCGAGACAGGAATTCAAACAGATTGTTCATTTATCTAAAATTTCAAGAAAAGCCAATCAAATGCAAATTTCATTTCTCTCATATTTACCTATTCTGTCTAAATGTCAGATCCTAAGTCAGAACTGGTCCTCTGTAGAATATTTAGAGTCTTCTGTCGTCATGTAGAGTCATCGTCCTCTCCGTCAGCATAGGGACCTCGCATCATCAGCTCGGGAAGAAGTGGCGCTAGACCTCTCTAGTTTACTATTATTTATACTAAAACTTACATTCTATAAAGTAACATTTCTTTATTCAGAACAGATGAATGGCGGAAATAATGTCATCTTGGTACTTTTTCGATATTCTACGGGTTATTCTCAAGCATAGATTGTCCCAAATAATGAATAGCAGAATTGAACGTCCATGACTAATTTGCTACTTTTACGGATGTTTCTACTAGGTGAATTTGTTTCAAAAATGGGTTCATATTGAGTTTGTATCAACTTTTCCGTCTTTCAGGGGCTTTTGGCAGATGTCCCAGACTTGTCATCATGCTTATGGCTTTTCAGTTCATCGGAGGTGCAAGGTCACAGGCAGAGCGAAGCCTTTCTGTAAATTTCCAGCAACTCCAATGCAGGCTGCGGGTGGTGGCCATTTTATGGCAGGCCACAATGGACAACTTTAAGTAAAATAGACATAAAACAGAATTACTGCATAGAAATGATTATACAGTGTTATTCCCCTGCTAATACCCTTATGTGTGTGTATTTATCTAGCCATTTGCGACATTAAAAGCCATTAATGCATATTAATTATAAGCGCAAACACCATAACATCACATAAGCAACATCGTTTTCTGTCAGTTTGCTCACCAACTTAGTTCACTTGTTATTTAGCCATGCAATAGCATTCCCATGTGTAATTCTCTTGTTAATAAGGTTGATTAGTCAACATTCGACAAACTTTTAATCATTAATAATTAATCAGTAGTACTTTTAGTTATGACATGCGAAAATGAAACAGATATTCGGTTTTAGAGTAAAAACCCTGCTTCATCAATCCCCCCTTTGGTGATATATAATCACCACAAAAATCAAAATCCCAAAAATCTATTTAGTTTCCCCTTTTTGGAAGAATTTGAAATATCTTCTTGTTCTTGTTTTTAGACCCTAGTTTCCATCTCATCTTCCTTTTTAGTTTCTATATACATGCTTTCTCTTAGCTCTTCTAGTTCTATTTCTTGTGGATCTCTTTCTGATTTCTTTTGTCTCTTTTTAACATTTTCTTTTGTGATTTTCTTTTTATTTCTTCTATATCTACAACACATACATCCTAATCTAAGGATTAATAATGCAACTATTACACGAGTTAATGGAAATAATATCTTACCAAATATGGTACTACCTATCTTAGCTACAAAGTTCTTAATAGCAATCATTTTGTTAGCCATTTTAGTCCAGATACTTTCAGCTTCCAGTGGTACTAATTCTTCATGCAAATCAGTAATATTTTTGATGTAAACTTTTAGATCTTTACTTTCGTCTGGAATGTAAGTGCAACAATGTTGAACTTTCAGCATTCCACAGACTCCACCCTCTTTTGCCAAAAGAATGTCGAGGGCAAGTCGATTTTGCATCGCCATAGCACGCAAAGCAACCATTTCTGTATTAACCAAAAGAAAGCCTCCAGCGGTTCTTGTTGACAAGCGATCCACCACTGTTGACAGCTTCCGAATGCCAAATGCATTCAAAGAAATTCCCACTGCTGGAATTAAAGCTCCAAAAATATCTCCTACAATTTCTGTCCATGTTTCTCTTCTATAGCGTGTTAATGTATTAGAATGTTCCGCATCATCTACTCTATCCATGTGAAAAATCTTTGGAAAGACCAGGCCAACATAACATGTACCAAACCAATGGTCAGGCAAACGGTAATAAGCCTTGTTCCCACAAATATAATACACTCCCGGGAAAACTGGATCTTCTCCTCCTCTAAATCCCCATCCGGTTGCAATAAAGTATGTATCATGGCACTCACTAGTCCCTTTGAAATAATAATCATATTGGGATCTCTTCCTGGTAATGCACAGTTTTCCTTTCTGTGGGGCATCTATAGCCATAGTTGGACTGGCTCCATTTTTCAACTCCTTTTCTTTCTCAATATCCCACATTGTGTCACTCATTTTATGCCCTTCTGCTTTCTTGTGCATGTTCAACCTTCTTCTCTCAACCATGTCTAGAAAATTCTTCTCTTCTCCTTTCAAACTGCAAGTTAAATTGTTTCTAAAATCATAGTCTAAGGTTAATTCTTTGGTTTCTAGAAAAATCTCACCTAAAGTGTTAGCATCCTTTGCAGGATTCAGTGCTTTATTCATTGGCAACTGCCCAAGAATATTATCTATATTAGACATATTGTAATCTAATTTCCCTAATTGATAAAAGATACTAATCAACACACTACAGGAAATTCCATACGTAGCCGGAAGATGATGATAAGTCACTCCTTCCGAAACAGAGGCAGGTAATTGCATGCAGACGTAGCAATCCCTTACTTCCATTGTCTTTACGTACTCATACAACAATTTAGAAAAAACATTGCTAGAAAAATCGTTAATTGACCTATCTTTATGTATATGTACATTACTAGTTCTAGTTGGAACTACTTTTAATGGACTCTTCCCTATATTAGTCTTGTTCTCAGTATGACCTTCTAAAGTGTCTAAAGTGACTCTAAATGAAATCAGTAGAGCAAGCACGCTCCAAAGCAGCATTAATAAACCTGTACAGCAGCAGCACATTTTGCACCATCTTTTCAGAAAGGTACATCTACTTTTATTCTCAGTGTTAGCCATTTTGTTAATTTGACCGTGTCTTTTGACTTAGCCTCTTCTACTCCTCTACTGAACTTTTAAGGGCAGCAAGTACCCAACAGATTGTTACAATCTACTAATTTTTTAGTATTTCTTCTTCTTCTCTTCTCCAAGTGATTTCTCTTGGATTCACTCAATTTGGATTATCATCACTTTTCACTGTCTCTTCATCATCATCGAACTGTATCAGGTCCTGAACATCCATCTCTTCTCCAATGTTGGACAAGATAACTCTCAGGATTCCCACAGCTTCTTCTTCAGCAACCTCCTTCAGTAAAGCCTCCTCTGGACTTCCTTGGCTGTCCGCCTCTTCTCCTTGTTCAGGCAGTGCCACATACGTCCATTCCGGTGACTTGTACCTCTGGTTTGGTTTTCTTATTCTTTTTGCTCTTTCAGGTATCTTTGTTTCTTCTTCTTTGGTTGGATTTTGACTTGACACTTCGTTCACCTGCTCAGCTCTTGACGAGTTAACTCGTGTCAGTCTGTACCTCAGTCTCTTTATCTTATTTGGCCAAAGATCTCCTTTAGCATTTCTCTTTTGCTTTCCTTCTTTATTGTTTCTTTCTCCAAGCCAAGTTCTCTTTCTCAGAACTCGTCCTCCATGTATCTCATTGTCACTTTCATCAGACTCTGTTTCAGTTGCTACTGGTTCGCGAACAGCTTTCTTTTCTTCAACAGTCTCTTTTTCTCCAACAGTTTCTTTTTCCACCAATTGAGATTTCCCTATTTCTGTCCCTCCTCGGGTCTCCGACACGCAATCTTCTTGCTGTCTACTTGTCCCTTCACCTAGCTTGTTGTTGATGTTCCCTACACCTCCTCGGGGTTTTTCCGCAATCTGTCCCTCTCTGTCTTTGTCTGTGCCTTTTTCTTCAGTATTTATCTCAGGTGGAACTTGTCCAATTCCTTCATGTGACTCAAATGTCTCTTTTGTTAGAATGTTCTTTTCTTTTCTTTCTTTCTTTCTTTTTGTGTTGGTCACTGTCAATTGGAACCTCAGGCAATTCTTCTGAATCTGAACTTGCTTCTGCAGTTTGCACTGTTCTCTTCAGAACCTCTTCTGGTGGGATGAAAGCTTCTCTTGACTCACTTTCTCCACTTTCAGGATTCTTTTTCCTTCTTACTGCCTCACTGTCTGCATCATCACTGGAGTCTGATTCTTCAAAGTATTCTTTTCCAGTACCATCTCTTGGATTTGGAACTCTCAGTGTGTGGCTTGCATGTATTCAATTCTTCACACCAGCACACTTCACAGCTGTCGTTGTAGTCAAGATGACTTGTCTTGGCCTTCCCCACCTTGGAACCAGGCAATTCCTTCTTCTGTGGACTTTTATCCTTACCCAATCCCCTGGGCTCAGATCATGGGCTGGTTTCTTTTCAAGTGTGGTGGCGTCTTCTCCAACCTGGTGAAACACAGAATGAACTGCGTCAGCCAGGCCTTTGCAGTAATCCAAAATCATGTCATCAGTTATTGTCATCAGTTTGTTCACTGGTACATATGCATGCCTCATAGCACGTCCCATGATAATTTCATGTGGACTCAAACCTGTTGTTCTGTCTGGAGTAGACCTAATGGTCATCAAGACTAGAGGCAAGACATCTGGCCATTTCATTCCTGTGGCTAAGCACATTTTGCCAATTCTGTTTTTGATAGTACCGTTCATCTGCTTAACAACCCCAGAAGCCTCTGGTCGGTAGGCACAATGCAACTTCTGCTGTACACTCAATGCTTCACAAATTAGACCCATGATTTCATTATAAAAATGTCCTCCTCTGTCTGATTCAATGGTTACTGGGAACCCGTACCTTGGGATGAATTCTCTTAACAGTAGCTTGGCCACTGTTATCCCATCATTTCTTCTTGTTGGAAATACCTCCACCCACCTGGAGAACAAACAGACTACCACCAGAATACCTTAATCTATTGACTTGGGGCATTTCGATGAAGTATATCTGCATTCTTGTGAAGGGTCCTCCCTCCCTGCCTATTGTTCCTAGGCTCACCACTGTTTTCTTTCCAGGATTGAATTGCTGACATATCAGACATCTCTGGCAGAGGCTTTCTGCTATCAGTCTGAACTTTGGACTGTACCAGGTTTGCTTAAAGGCTCTTATCATAGCATCCCTCCCCAAGTGTCCTTGACCATGATACATCCTTGCCATTGTTGACAACATGCTGTTTGGCATGACTGGTCTTCCATCCCTATAGACCCACACATGATCTTTTTCTCTAGGTGCACAACCTGCTTTCACTCAATCTCTCATTTCATCATCTTCTGCCTCATCCTGCAGCTGTTTTACTTCTTCCCATGTCCCCACTTCATTAGTAAACATTAATGAACAAGAAGACATTTCCCGTTCTTTGCTCCTGTTAATTGAGTGATTGTTCCTTGCATAATATTGTGCTATGTCATTGGCAAACTTGTTACCAACTGTTACAAAATCGTCACTATGACCATGAGCAGCACATTTTACAACTGCTAGTTCTTTAGGCAGCTGTATCGCCTCTAGCAGTTTTCCAACCACTTCAGCATTCTTTATGGGAGTTCCACTTGAGGTCAGGAAACCTCTTTGTCACTATAGTTGGCCAAAATCATGGACAACCCCGAAAACATACTGGCTGTCAGTCATCACAGTCACTCTCACACTCCTCCCAATCTTGCATGCCTTTGTCAGTGCCACCAGTTCAGCCACCTGAGCGGATTTAACTCCTTTCAAGGGTGATGCTTCCACAACTTCCGAAACTTTGCACACAGCATATGCAGCACTCAACACTCCTTCCTCTGTTCTCAGACAAGATCCATCCACAAACAACACATGATCACTTTCAGGCAGTGGCAGATCTCTTATGTCTGGCCTTGGTTTTGTGCAGTAATCAAGTACATCCAGGCAGTCATGATCAACATCATTTCTTACTCCCACACATTCACCATCAGGCAACAGTGTCGCTGGATTCACATTCACACATCTCTCCAGACTTACATTGGTTGCACCAAGAATGACTTTCTCATATTTAGTCAGCCGACTATGAGACATGAACTGTGTCCGGCTCCTTGTCAAAAGGATTGCCACATCATGAGGTACGAATACCCGCACAGGGTATCCCATTATTATTCCCTCACTTTGTTCCAGACTTTTGCAGGTAGCAGCTACTGCTTTTAGGCAACCTGGCAAACCCACCGCTACTGGGTCAAGAGTTGCTGAGAAATAGGCAATTGGCCTTCTCAGACATCCGTGTTTCCGGATTAACACTGAGAGTGCACATCCATTTCTCTCACTACAGTACAGTTCAAATTCCTTTTCATAATCAGGCATTCCTAGGGCAGGAGCTTCACAAAGTCTGTCTTTTAACTCTCTGAATGCAGCCATTTCTTCTGGGTTTAGTTCTAATGGGTCTTTTACCTCACTTTTGGTCAATTTGATCAATGGTTTGGCAATCAGGGAAAAGTTACTTATCCACTGACGACAGTAACCCACCATTCCCAGGAACATTCTCACTTCTCTTTGCGTCATTGGGGCTCTCATTCCCCCAATGATTTTGATTCTGTCAATAGTCACTTTTCTCAGGCCTTTCTCAATATTGTGTCCTAGATACTGAACTTCTTTCTTACAGAACTGCAATTTGGCTGGAGATACCTTTAACCCTCCATCTGCCAAGTGATTCAGTAATGCAATGGTATCTACTTCACAAGCTTCTCGTGTTTTTGATGCCACAAGTAGGTCATCAATATATTGGACCAAAACTGAATTTTCGGGCATTGTCAGACTTTCCAGAGATTTCTTTAGCAATTGATTAAATATTGAGGGGCTCTCTGTATACCCCTGTGGAATTCGGCACCATGCCAAAATCCGCTCTCCAAATCTAAAAGAAAATATTGGCTGGCTGTCATGGTGCAATGGGATTGAAAAGAAAGCATGACACAAATCAATTACCGTGTACCATTCTGCATCATGGGGAATCTGATACAAAATCACTGATGGATTTGGCACAATAGGACAACATGGCACAACAATCTTGTTAATCTTTCTCAAATCTTGTACTATTCTGAATTTTCCATTAGGTTTCTTCAGTCCCATTATCAGTGAATTACATGGGCTGCTCAATATTTCTCTTAACACCCCTTGCTGGATCATCTTCTCAATTAGGGGTGTTGTTCCTTCAATTATTTCAGGTGTCAATCGGTATTGCGGTATGTTTGGGTAAACCACTCGCTCTTTTACAGTAATCTTTACTGGATCAACATTTCTCATCAGACCCACATCTTCTCCAGTAAAATCCCAAACTGCTGCTTTCACTGTCTGTTTCAACTCTGGGGGTAATGCATAAGGATTAAATATTGCATATGTTCCCAAAGCCTCACATTCTCTGTTATCCATGGTCATTCTGTATAGCACATCCTCATCAGGTGTCTCAAAGGTTATACCATCTGGAGTACAGAAAATAGTGCAATTCATTATGCACAGCAGATCCCTGCCTAACAGGTTTACTGGACTGGTGTCACACACCACGAATCGGTGCATGTCTGAAAATTTCCCTATTCTAACCCTTACTGGCTCAGTAAGTAGTGTCTTGATCTGCGTATTGGATACACCAACCACTTGGATCGTTTCATCCAAGAGAGGAAGATTCTTTATATCAGCTGACCTGACAGTTGATCTCGTGGCCCCAGTATCAACGAGGAACGTGATACCCTGACCATTAATTTTTCCATCTACAAAAGGTCCTGCCTGGTCTATTTCCAGAGTTGCGCCAAGTACGCACTCCTCCTCCTCTCTTCGGCACCGTCAGAAGTCTCCCTCAGAGTCACTTCCCTCATTTTTCAGCCAGTACTGAGATACAGCGCTTGCGCGTTTTGGTTTGATTACCTGCTCTTCATCGTAGAACCCCGATTCTTGGCTGTACTTCTGGGATCCTTTTCTCTGTGGCAAGGGTGGTTTTGGCACCTGATTCTGCTGCTTATCAGCCTTCTGCTTTTGTCGATGCTGACCACACCCCTCACTCTGCACCTACGAATTCAATGATGAATTATCATCGTTAGTGGACGGTGGATTCTTACACTCGGATTTCCAGTGCTCCAATTTTCCACAGTTGTGGCAGGGGAACTTTTTCTTTGCTTCCTCTATATTCCCTTTTCCTTTTCCTGGACCAAACCTGGGTTTATTTCCTGGATTATTTGCCTGTTCAACCAGCAGAGCTTCCTGTCTTTCTGCAACTTTCACCTGTGCCCACATTGCCTTTTCTTTTAGTTTTCTCTGCTTTGCCTCAATCTCATCACTGAAGTATTTTGCATGTCTCAAAATCTCATCAATCTTCTTACTCTGCCAGTCCACGGTATGCTGCCGTATCATTTCACTGATTTCAGGCCGCAAACCGTACACAAATCTATACACAAAATGACTCAAATCCTTGTCACCCAGATGTTCATCTCCACTGAACTGCTTAAAAGCTAGTATCAGCCTTTCATAGTAAGCATGGACTGATTCTTTCAATTCCTGATGTGTTCGGTCTATTTTAACCCAGTCTGTCTCCTTGGGGGGTACTTTATTTTTCAAGAACGCCATAACCTGCTCGTATTTTTTCATTACCTCCGGGTCTGGAGCTCCTGTTTTTGGATCTCTCGGGTATTCCTTAGTGGGCCAGTCTATGACTATTTTACATTCTGCCCACAGGTCTGCTGGTACAATTATATCAAACAGACTATTCAGGTCAATCCACAGTACTTTTGACAGCTTTACAAATCTGTCGACTTGTCTGTACCACTCCACAGGCTTTTCCCTTAATCGAGGGAAATCATTCGTAAATGATAAAATATCCTGTCTGGTCCATGGGACATGTACATACCCTCCTCCTGGAATCTCTCTCATGGGGTAAGCTGTCACTGCCTTCTCTTTTTCTGTCAGGGGAAATGCTGAGTAAGTTCTATCTACTCCATCCTCTCGCTTTCGATACCATCTGTCTTTCCATCTTTCTACATCTCCCCATTTCTTCAATAAGGCAATCATTTCCTTAATCTGTCCTGTTCGGCCTGCATTGTTCAGATTCTCGATATCTTTGTCCGAAAAATCCACTCGGTATGTTTTCTGTAAAGCTTTCACCTTATCCATGTCAATTCCCACTTCACTGGCTATTCCTTTCAACCTGTCGTGTATGTTCTTTGCTCTCCATGTGATGCTCTTACATAAAAAGAGAATCTCCCCTTCCTGATAATTCTTCAGTGTTTCTGTAGGTATGGTTCCTACTATCAATTCTTCCATTTCCATACGTAGCCTAGCTACGTCCATTCCCTGTGACTCTTTCTCCTTTTTCTGTAATGTTTTCAACCAATCATTCAAATCTTTAGCAGTTATCACAGATTTTTCCGCACCCCCTGGTTCTGTCACCCTTTGCGGTTCCAAAATCGATCCTCTGTTCCCTTCCATACATCCAGAATTCAAACTTGAGTTAGTCTGTACACTCATTTCCCCTCCACATACGGTATGTCTCCACTGATTTTCTCCTGTTCTCCACTGTGTTTCTCCCGCTCTCATTTCTGCCTGCTCCGGAGGTACAATCAACCTATTGTCCACATATGGCACCGTCAAACCATTTTCACCCGCCCTCTGCTTGTCAAAAATCGGCCTAACCGGGCATATTGTCACAGGCACTGTAACAGCCTCAAGATTCTTAGTTAGCTCCCTGATTTTCTCTGTTAGTTCAGATGTAGTTCTTGCTAGTTCTCTGGTCTTTTCATTTTCAAGTTCATTCTCTCTTTCCATCTCTCTTTCTATCTCTCTTTCTCTCTCTCTCTCTCTCTCTCTCTCTCTTTCTCTCTCTCTCTTTCTCTCTCTCTCTCTCTCACTCTCTTTCTCTCTCTCTTTTTCTCTCTCTCTCTCTCTCTCTCTCTCTCTCTCTCTCTATCTCTCTCTCTCTCTAGCTCTCTTTCTCTATCTCTCTCTCTTTCTCTCTCTCTTTCTCTTTCCGCCAGAGAACAACCGCTTTTCAGCTCAGGGGCTGTAGCCTCTGTCTTTATAATCCGCGGGGTGTTTCTCATTGGGGTAACTGCTGTTTCTACCTCTGGTTCTCTTCTATACGGGGGTGGTCTTTTGTAGAGCATGTCCTCTAAGACATCATCATCAGACTCATTTGCCCCATATCTTCTGGTCTCTACATTATGTTCTTTCTCTGTACATTTTCTCCCTCCTGTTTCTTCTGCCGTTCTTACAGGATATAATCCCTCGGTCATACTGGCATCTCGCCACCTTCTCATTCTGTCATGATGGGTTTCGCGATCATACTTTCGCCCAAACATGTATCTGTAGCTACCCCCACCCCTCTGCTTTTCTCGTTCATGCATTTCGTCTTCCCATTTCGTTAATGCCTCAAACTGCATCGGCCTAGGCCGAGGCTCTAGATACATCATCTGCTCTGGTAAATTCCTCAGTATGGCCAGATTAAATGAGCCATGTTCTGGGAACGCTAACACTCCATCGTCTTTAGTGTATTTCACCCAGTTATCTAACCAAATACAGGTATGATACCCATACTTTGCAACCATGAAGGATGCCGGGGTTCTTATCGGGGGCAATAACTGTCCTTCCCTTGTCACTATGTCTTTATCCCTGTCAAACCAGGTTTTAACCTTACTAAGCAAGGATTTTTTCTTCTTTTCCTCAGCATGGTAATAAATTTTCCTTATTTTCCACTAGCTATTTACTCTTACTACAACTGTACGATCTTTTTGTCCAATTGCAGCGCGACTCACACCAACACACCAATCCTGGAGCGTCTACGTCACTAACTCAGTCCGCGAATCCCAGCGCGACTCACACTAACACACCAGTCCTGGAACGTCTACGTCACCCTGTATGTCTCCAAATCCTAGTGCGGCGTACACTAGCACACCAATCTCTGCGCTTCCTCTGTTCTAACTCACTGTCCAATCACAGCGCGGTCTCCCTGACGTCAGCAACCGCTGCAGTCGCTTCTGCTCCTGTCTCCTGTCTCTTTCGTCTACCCCCTCCTTTACAAGACTTCTTTGGTAGACTTTGTTTCAACTTCTACGAGTCTGTTAGTTACAACATACAAACATCTCCATTGTCTGCTTCGCTAGCCACAGAACAGCAAAAGACCTTTCCCACGAGAATTCTGCCTTTCCCGAGAACAGCGCTTACCTCTGCCCTACTACAGAATCGTTACTTCCGTTGATAAAGTAGCATATCCCTCTACTTTACCCTTCTAACAAGCATCAATTAACTGTCTCCCTCCAAATGTTCCTAAGAGTTTCACAACTAACCAGAATGCCTTCTCATTCACGCACTTACACACCAGAAAATGTAGTACATTCACACAGAATTCTGTCTTTCCCGAGAACAGCGAACAGTCTGTCCTACTACAGAATTATATTATGCGTTAACAAAGCAGCGCTTACCTCTGCCCTGCCCTTCTAACAAGCTCCGAGAATACCTATTACTTCTCCAGCGGTAAGCTTTAACGGAATACCTTACGGATCCCTGGGACTTAAGACCAGAGTTTCACAGATAACCTTTGCTATCATATATACTTCTCTCACACAGAAATACGTTTCTAATGGCAACACACGGCGATGCTACCTTGTCGAACCCAGACAATGCGACGCGGAACTTCAATTGTCATACGTTTTTCCCTGTCTGCATACAGGGCCAACCATCCCGCCTTTTTCCGAGAGCAACACTCCCTTTGCTCTACTACGGAACTGTCACCGACTTCCTACATCCCAGAAGCCGTTCACAATACATAGAACTCAACACGACTTCAACATATAGTGTTAGTACAAATATCAATCAATAATCAACAAGCCTATATACACGCAATTTCGCTAGATCAAGACAATAGCTAACCATCATTCTGCTACCAAGAAACTGGTGCAGATCAGAACCTCCAAATCCCCTTTACTTCCACGGACGGAATGATTTCACAGTCACATACGCATACACACATCATACGCTGGTGGGGCCCATTACACCAACATTCACCCTAAATCAGACTATCCGTGCCCTGTAGAGGAGAAACACCTTTCACATATGTTCTATCTAATCTGCCTGTACTTTGAGGTCAATGCGACCCGCTAGTTGCCTTTTAGATCTAACAAAATACATTTCAAAGTATATACAATAATAATCAATAAACATGACCAGAAATAACCACCCGAGATAGGAATTCAAACAGATTGTTCATTTATCTAAAATTTCAAGAAAAGCTAATCAAATGCAAATTTCATTTCTCTCATATTTACCTATTCTGTCTAAATGTCAGATCCTAAGTCAGAACTGGTACTCAGTATAATATTTAGAGTCTTCTGTCGTCATGTAGAGTCATCGTCCTCTCCGCCAGCATAGGGACCTCGCATCATCAGCTCGGGAAGAAGTGGCGCTAGACCTCTCTAGTTTACTATTATTTATACTAAAACTTACATTCTATAAAGTAACATTTCTTTATTCAGAACGGATGAATGGCGGAAATAATGTCATCTTGGTACTTTTTCGATATTCTACGGGTTATTCTCACGCATAGATTGTCCCAAATAATGAATAGCAGAATTGAACGTCCATGACTAATTTGCTACTTTTACGGATGTTTCTACTAGGTGAATTTGTTTCAAAAATGGGTTCATATTGAGTTCGTATCAACTTTTCCGTCTTTCAGGGGCTTTTGGCAGATGTCCCAGACTTGTCATCATGCTTATGGCTTTTCAGTTCATCGGAGGTGCAAGGTCACAGGCAGAGCGAAGCCTTTCTGTAAATTTCCAGCAACTCCAATGCAGGCTGCGGGTGGTGGCCATTTTATGGCAGGCCACAATGGACAACTTTAAGTAAAATAGACATAAAACAGAATTACTGCATAGAAATGATTATACAGTGTTATTCCCCTGCTAATACCCTTATGTGTGTGTATTTATCTAGCCATTTGCGACATTAAAAGCCATTAATGCATATTAATTATAAGCGCAAACACCATAACATCACATAAGCAACATCGTGTTCTGTCAGTTTGCTCACCAACTTAGTTCACTTGTTATTTAGCCATGCAATAGCATTCCCATGTGTAATTCTCTTGTTAATAAGGTTGATTAGTCAACATTCGACAAACTTTTAATCATTAATAATTCATCAGTAGTACTTTTAGTTATGACATGCGAAAATGAAACAGATATTCGGTTTTAGAGTAAAAACCCTGCTCCATCACTTCCACCCAGCGTGAAAACAGACAAACAACTACTATAACATACCTGAGCCGATTACATGGGGGCATTTCAATGAAATCAATCTGCATTCTCGTGAAAGGACCTCCCTCTCGGCCTATTGTTCCCAAGCTCACCACTGTTTTTCTTCCTGGATTGTATTGCTGACATACTTTGCTGACATACTAGGCATCTCTGACAAAGGCTCTCAGCTACAATCCGGAATTTTGCATTATACGAGGTCTGTTTGAAAAGTCTGATCATAGCGTCTCTGCCTGCATGTACCTGTCCGTGGTACATCCGTGCCATGGTAGAAATCATGCTATCAGGCATTACTGGTCTTCCATCCCGATAAACCCAAACTCTGTCTGCCTCTCGTGGTGCACATCCTGATTTTACCCACTGTTTCTTTTCTTCTTCTCCTGCCTCTTCCTGTAACTGCCTCACCTCCTCCTAAGTACTCACAGTGTTAGTAAAAAGTAATGGACATGAGTTCATTCCTTTTTCCCTGTTCCGATTAACTGAATTCTGGTTGCGCGCACAATATCGCGCTATGTCATTTGCGAATTCATTTGCAGCCGACACGTAGTCAGCACTCTTCGAATGGGCTGCGCATTTTACTACCGCCAATTGCTTGGGCAGCTGTATCGCCTCAAGCAACTTGCCAACCACTTTCACATTCCTTATGGGGGTTCCACTTGATATCAAGAACCCTCTTTGGGACCAAATCTGCCAAAAATCATGCACAACTCCAAATCCATCCTGACTATCAGTAATCACAGTTATTCGCAGATTCTTTACCAACTTGCATGCTCTCATCAGTGCAAACAGTTCAGCACCCTGGGCTGATCTTACTCCTTTCAAACATGACGCTTCCAATACGGCCGCTACAGTACATACGGCATACGCTGCACTCAAAATCCCTTCTTCAGTTCTCAGACATGACCCATCCACAAACATCACATAATCACTTTCTTTCAATGGCACATTTTTTATGTCTGGACGCGGTTTGGTGCAAAAGTCAAGCACTTCCAAACAATCATGATCCACGTCATCCTTCACTTCCACATTTACAGCATCAGACAGCAGTTTTGAGGGGTTCACATTGAGACACCTCGCAAGACTCACATTCGTAGCACCCAAAATGACTTTCTCATATTTAGTTAGACGACTATGCATCATGAATTGAGTGCGGCTCCTTGTTAAAAGGATCGCAACATCATGTGGTACAAACACTCTCACAGGGTATCCCATCACAATTCCTTCACTCTGTTCCAAACTCTTACAAGTAGCAGCCACTGCTTTCAGACAACCAGGCAATGCTACAGCTACGGGATCTAATACAGCTGAAAAATATGCAATTGGTTGTCTTAATTTTCCATGCTTCTGTACCAACACAGAAAGTGCACACCCATCTCTCTCGCTGCAATAGAGCACAAATTCTGTCTCATAGTCAGGCATTCCAAGAGCCGGTGCTTCACTCAAGCTGTCTCTCAATTGTTTAAACGCCTTCATTTCCTCTTTATTCAATTCAAGGGGATCTTTCACATCGCTCTTTGTCAAACGTATCAGAGGTTTTGCAATCAGTGAAAAGTTGCTGATTCACTGACGACAGTATCCAACCATTCCACGAAACATTCTCACCTCTTTTTGAGTCATTGGTGCTCTCATTCCCTTTATTATTCTGATCCTGTCTGCAGTCAACATTCTCAGACCTTTCTCAATTTTATGGCCTAAATATTGTACTTCCTTTTTGCAAAATTGTAATTTCGATGGGGATACTTTAAGTCCTTGTTAGAAATGGGGGTCTCTAGTTGGCAATGGCTGGCCACTGTCCAAGTAGGGACCCTTCTTCCTAAGTCAGAGTAAGCAGACTACACCCTTTGACAACCCCTGCTCAACCCCGTGGTAACGTAGCACAAGCAGCTAGGCTTATCTCAGAGGCAGTGTGTGAAGCATTTATGACCATACACAGCAACACAGTGAAGAACACTACAAAGGGACACCACTCAAGTAGTTATAAAAAATAAGTATCTTTATATATAGACTTAACACAAGACCAATAACAGTAAAAATCCACAATACTAGAAAAATAGGGTTACTCTTAAAATGCTGCAAAAATAGTTCAAGGTGTGCAAAGAGGAGTTCAGTTCAAGGCAGTGGTCTCTGCTACCTTTTTACTCACAAGATACCTGGATTCTGTAGCAAAGCAACAAAAATGTTGCTAAGGAGCTGTAGCGATGATTTTCCCCACGCTAACCAGCGATGCGTTCAATCCTTGCCGCAAGGGAGGATGATGCGCTGATTTGTGTGCGGGACAAAGCGACAAACTTGTGCACGCTAAGCCGGCGATGCGATAAAATCCTTGACGCGAAGGGAGGATGATGCGCCGAGCCTGTTGTGTGTGCGATCTTGTTGCGATGAAAGAAAATGGCGCTCCGCGAGGGAGCGACGAACCTGGTGCGATGCAATGAAAATGGCGAACGCTCGGCGTCCGCTCTGCGATGTCGTGAAGCGATGAACTCGATGCGATGATCTTTGGTTAGTGAGCGCTTTCAGGCCCGCAAACATGCAATGCGATAATCTTAGGGTTAGCGAGCATTTGGCAGCCCGCAGACAGGTGATGCGATGATCTGTGGTTAGCGAGCGCTTTCAGGCCCGCAAACATGCAATGCGATAATCTTCGGGTTAGCAAGCATTTGCAGCCCGCAGACAGGTGATGCGATGATCTCTGGTAGTGAGCACTCGGCAGCAGCAACGCGACGATTTTCCTTACACTCTTCAGCTGCAGCGTCTCGCTAACGGGCGTTAGCGACGATTTTCAGCACTCTCTTCTCCACAGTAGAACTAGAGGCCCTGGAACTCACAGGAGCCTCACCTGCAGATAGAAATCCTCGCTGGGAGGAAACCGGAGGCTGGTGGTGGAGTCTGGTGTGCCTGAGACTCCTGCAGGAGGCTAGCTCTCTTCTAGCCCTTGGGTGATTGCTGTAGCAAAAATAAAAGTTCCTTCAAAGTCCTTTTCCTCTTCTTCCAGGTCCAGTAGTAACCACTGCAGGCCAGTCCAAGAAACAGCACACAAGCACAAGGACAGTCCTTCTCCTGTAGATTCCTTCAGTTACACAGACAGAGGTTCCTCTTGTTGTCCAGGAGCAATACAATTTGTAGGGGTTTCAGCACAGATATTTATACCC
The DNA here is from genome assembly GCF_964204655.1 of Triturus cristatus. Lineage (NCBI taxonomy): Eukaryota > Metazoa > Chordata > Amphibia > Caudata > Salamandridae > Triturus > Triturus cristatus. The sequence continues at coordinate 718,874,742 of NC_140579.1, forward strand.
CAAAGGTCTTTGTTCTAAAGAGTCACAAGTCACTGAACCCAGCCGGAACCAGTTCTGCCCAGCCCTGGAGCACTTTGTTTACCAGGCTGCATCCTTCCTTTCAGAAAGAGGGGGTCTGCCATCAGACGCACAGTGGGAGCTGGAGTCAGCATTCACCTTGCCAGGCACAGCCCTATTCAGGTCCAGGAGCTACCCCTCCCCATACTCCAATGCAGATCTCTCTATTCAACCCAGGTCTGACTCAGCCTGCCCTGTCCCTCCAAAACCAGACAGCCAATACACAGAACAGCAGAGCACACTGGAAGGCTTAGGCAAGAAAATACCTCCTTTCTAAAAGTGGTATTTTCAAACACAGAATATAAAAATAAACTTCACTAAAAGATGTATTTTAATATTCTGAGCTCAGGCATACTAAATTCGGTTTTCTACCACGTTCTTTGGGTCAGTTAGGACTATAGAATGTAATAGTCAAACTGCCCATTCTGGCCTATGGAGAACAGGTAGCCTTACAGTAGTGAAAAACGAAATTGGGTGTAATTCACTACCAGGACATGCTACACACACCAAGGCATGTCCTACCTTACACATACAATGCACCCTACTATAGGGGTGACTCACATGATGCCAAGGGAAGGTTCAGGGGCTGGCAAGTGGGTGCACTTCACAGCCAAGATGGCAGTTCTGGACTGCACACAGACTCTGCAGTGGCAGGTCTGAGACACACTTTACAAGCTGCTTCTGTGGGTGGCGCAAACCAGCGCTGCAGGCCCACCACCAGCATTTGGTCTACCAGCCCTGGGCAAACACCGGCCATGCTACTAGGGACTAACAGGTAAACCAAATAAGCCAATCATGGATATACCAATTCACATATCATATTTACACAGGGAGAGCATATGCACTTTAGCACTGATCAGCAGTGGTAAAGTGCCCAGAGTCATATAGCCAACAAAAACAGGTTAGAACAAATCCAGGAGGAAGGCAAAAAGCTTAGGGATGACCCTGCAAAAAGGGCCATTTCCAACAGTCCTCCATCCGCCAAGTGATTCAGTAATGCAACTGTATCCACCACACAAGCTTCTCTGGTTCTCGATGCCACCAGTAGGTCATCGATGTATTGCACTAGTACTGAGCTTTCGGGCATTTTTAAGTCTTCCAAGGATTTCTTTAGGATCTGATTAAATATTGATGGACTTTCGGTATACCCCTGTGGGATTTGGCACCATGCCAAAGTACGTTCGCCGAACCGGAACGCAAAAATCTGTTGGCTGTCAGGGTGCAATGGGATTGAAAAGAAAGCGTGACACAGGTCAATGACTGTGTACCATTCTGCATCATGGGGAATCTGATATAGAATCACTGAAGGATTCGGTACAATGAGACAACAAGCTACAACTATTTTATTCACTTTTCTCAGGTCTTGCACTATCCTGAAAGTCTCGTTAGGCTTCTTCAAACCCATAATTGGTGAATTATATGGACTACTCATTATCTCTCTCAAAATTCCCTGTTCAATCATTTTGGTGCCGATTACGATCCTGCAAAAAAATTCCCCGTACGACTCGTATCCGGTCTTTTTACCGTACGAATCGTACAAGTGCCGTACAAACTGCCAATCACGATTCGCATGGTAAAAAGTCCATACGAATCGCATTGGGAATTATTCCCCACATGTCCTCGGGTCGGAAAATGTGTCCGACACGTCCCCGGACGATTTACCGTACAAATGTGAAAAGTGAAGTCCGACCGCAGAATCACGATCCATCCCGTGCGTCCGATGTTACAACCGTATGGAAAAAACACCGTTTGCACCGAACTCCCATAGCAACCATGGAGACATGTGCCCGCATACGCGCCCAACACCCCCCCAGCCCTCCTATGTACGAGTCGAATCCCCACCCGTGTATGTACACCCGTGTATGTACGAGACGTACCCCCACCCGTGTATGTACACCCGTGTATGTACGAGACGTACCCCCACCCGTGAATGTACACCCGTGTATGTACACCCGTGTATGTACACCCGTGTATGTACGATCCGTACCCTCACCGATGTATGCATGTAGCGTACCCCCACCCCAACCGTGTATGTATGACCCGTACCCTCACCCGCGTATGCATGGAGCGTCCCCCACCCCAACTGTGTATGTGCGGACCGTACCCCCACCCCAACCTTGTATGTACGACCCGTACCCTCACCCGCGTATGTATGGAGCGTACCCCCACCCCAACCGTGTATGTACGGACCGTACCCCCACCCCAACCGTGCATGTACGACCCGTACCCTCACCCGCGTATGCATGGAGCGTACCCCCACCCCAACCATGTATGTACGGACCGTACCCTCACCCGCGTATGCATGGAGCGTACCCCCACCCCAACCGTGTATGTACGGACCGTACCCTCACCCGCGTACGTATGGAGCGTAACCCCACCCCAACAGTGTATGTACGACCCGTACCCCCACCCCAACCGTGTATGTACGACGCGTACCCCCACCCGCGTATGCATGGAGCGTACCCCCACCCCAACATTCTAAGTACGGAGCGCACCCCAGGCCCCAACACCAGCACCTTCACACAACATCGCGCATGTACGAGTCGTACCAAGCCAGACACAAGGACAGCACTGTACAACAAAATTCCCGAAGTAAACACCGTACACACGCTAAAAACGCATGTACACAACCAGGACAAAGCAAAACAACACAAGAATACACCATTCGAATGGCACAAAGCCACAAAACATGTCCAACAAGCACAAAAACAACACATTCACTTACCTGCAACTGCCAAAATCCCAAACAGAGGCCCAAAACACAACCACTCCTTATAACACACCCACCCAAACTTCAAACACAGCCACACCCACCAATGGACCAATAAAAAGGGCCCACACACACAAACCATGAGCCTTTGCAACAGACTCACTGCTGCCAGACCCCACAGACAACCTACAGCACCATACTAGAACCTTTACTACACCTACACTTGTACACCTTCACACACACACCTTCACAAACACCCCCTCATCACATTCACACACACACCTGCACAACCACACCCACACACCGACAACCATCCACACCCCCCCACCATCCACACCCACACCCCTCACCATGCCCACTAACAAGAATCCAAAGTTCACTAGCCGAGAGTTGGAGGTCCTTGTCGATGAAATCCTCAGAGTCGAGCCACACCTCTTTGGAACATTGGTCAGACAGACCAGCATTTCCGAAAAAACAGCCATGTGGCAGACGATCGTCGATGCTGTGAATGCTGTTGCGGACACCAGAAGGACCAGGCATGAATGCCAAGCCAGGTGGTACGATCTGCGGAGGAGGGTCTGAGCCAAAATGACCGACGAACACAACCAGGCCAACGTCACTGGAGGAGGGCCGCCCCGCAGACGCGTAGAATACCATCCCTGGGAGGAGAGGGTGATGGCCATACTGCCGGTGGTGGCAGTGGACGGATTAGAAGGACTCCGAGACCCGGGTGAGTACACAAACAACTCACCTCACATGGGGGGAACGTCATCCACAACCAAACTCACAAACAGGCACGCAACCACCCCAAGCTATCGCATGACTCAACCACACTCTATGAACACGCACATGCCACTGGCGCCACCATGCCCCATGCACCCAGCTGGACAATGCCAAGTCACAGGCCACAGAAAACACCAACACAAGACACGGTAAGCCGGATGGCGGGAGTGTGGGCCCCAAAAATCACATAGTGCAACTCAGAAGCAGACAACAATGCCCGCTGCCCATATGGCCTAGGTCACAGCCAGACAAACAGTGTGTCCCCACACAGGAAAGACTTGCCAGCAAATGGCGGACGCCTTGCATGAACACATGGGGGTGACGGCACGTTCTTGCACATGACAGCAGCTAATGAACAGCCAACACTGTGAAAGAGTGGCAGCACACACCACCACAGCAGAAGTGCAGACACAGACATTACACCCAATGGGTGCCTGGAGATCAGAAACAAACTCACATCAACAATCCAAGGGCCATTCAAAGATCTGCTAACAGTGTGTGCCCAGGAAGCTGGGCTGAGGTGACAGAGGGTGACACACAGAGGGAGGGAGAGGGGGACAGAGAGGGAGGGAGACACAGGGAGACGGACAGAGGGAGGAGGCTGACACACAGAGGGAGGGAGAGGGGGACAGAGAGGGAGCGAGAAAGGGACACACATGGAGAGCAAATCAGCCTTGTGGGGTGTGGGAATGTCTGCTCGTCAGCAGGTGGACTGCGTGCATGTAGACAAGGGTGGCCAGTGCCAGAACCCCCCCTCTTCTCCATGGCAAAACACAGGGCCATGTCACAACCTGTGCACGAGCACAACGACAGCTACCTGCATTATCTAAGTGTGTGGAACCACTCCATGTGCCCACGTACAGTGCAACACGGAAGGCGCCAATGCATGGCTCGCCACACCTGCCCACTCCACTGCTGACTGCAGTCACAATTGACGCAGCAAGTAAGACTGTGCCACACATAGGTAAAGTCGCAAAAGCTGTGGCCAAGGGACATACCCATGCACAAGTGCACTGTGAGTGGAATGCAAGACATATCCAAATTCCCAGAGGAAATGTGCCAACTTAGAAACCAATGAAACATGGATGTTGCATGGAACAAAATTAACATTGTCTCTCTCACACACAGGTCAACGTCGTGGATCACCCCCCAACACTGGGGGGGAAGACTCACAGGACCCGGCTCGGCGGGATGACGGAGCCACCGGCAGCGACGACTCTCACCACTCTGTGGACGAACCCGACCCCGACCAACCTGGCCCCTCTGGTGTCCAACCACCTGCAGCACCTGCGTCAGGTACAATTGGGCCAACCACCACCCCCACTCCTGCCACATCCCAGGGACACCCAGGATCCCTGCCCCACCACCACAATGCAGCCAGGCTGGTCAGGAGGGACACAGTGTACCGGGCACCCAGGAGGAGGCAGGCGACAACGCCAATGCCACCCCTCAGGGGTCCCGGAGACCCGATGTGCCCACAAGGGCAGGCCAGGTGCAAGTGGGCAGGGGTGGTGGGAGTGGAGGACGGCGGAGGCGCGAGCCTGACCTGTTGGCTGGGGAACCGGTATATTCCCATGTCCGAAACATCCTGGACACATACCGGCAGGACACCACGAGTATGGCCCAAGTTGTGTCCATCCTCGAGGAGATCAAGACCCAGCAGGCCCAGCAACATGCGGAGCAACATGCCTGTCTACTGCGACACCAACGGCGGATGGAGGACAGACAGGCTGAGCTCGTGACGGTGTTCACGGGAATTCACAGTACACTCCGTCGGATAGCCGACAACATGGGCAACCCTCCCTGTGCCATCAGGCGTAGAACATCACCACCCACAGGGAGGGATCAGGAGGAGGAGACATCCGACGGAGCATCCCAAACATCGTCACGGCCTGCTTCTGAAGGTCCCAGCAGGAGGGCGGGTCATCCACGGAAAAGACCGTGAGGGTCGGCGCAACAGCACCATCTCCCAGGACACCTGGCCTGGCACCTGGCCCACTGGAGCAACAGCAGCACAGCAGCAAAAGACATTCTCTGCCACATGGACTTGCTGGTCACTGTCTGACCAATGTTGACAAAGACTGTGGCATGGACTCTGAGGATTTCAAATGGCAAGGACACCAACTCCCCTAGTGAACTTTGGATTCCACACACCCAGAAAGCCCCTCATGTCATATCCCCCCCCGTACCCCAACCAAAATAAAAAGTTACACCATAAAGAGAAGATGCCTACATTTTGCATTATTAACTTACATGTGTCTTGTAAAGTCTAACCATGCCTGAGTTCTCATTTGACTTCAACCATCCACACCCTGGGGCCTGAGTCTGGCACAAGACACACATGGGTCACATTGTATTAGGCAAGACAGACATGGAGCACCATACACACCCGTGATGGGCCCAACCAGCTGAGGAGGTGGCCGCACAACCGTGCCGACAGACATTTTGAGTACAGCGACAGCCATGCGCAGAGGTCAAGGATCATGTGGAGTGTCCTGTGGGGCACCTAGGTATGTCTGGACAGGTGGCAGAACCATGTCCTGCAAGCTTGAGTCAGGTGGATGCAGAGAATGGTGGCCTGGCCAACTTTGGATGCATGGGGATGGCACATGTCACAATACCCACACAGTCATGGACATCATGCACAATACACAGTCTAATCCCACACAAACAGCTTGCATCTTGCTACTCTACACATAGACACATAGCCACTATCAGGGAAAACCATGCCAGACATGCCGGATGCACCGTGGCAACACACCAGCATTGACTGAGAAGAGGCACCTTGGAGGCATAGGGACACCTTTATTAGTCATGTATTCGGGATTGCAGAGGCAACTCGGAGTACACATGAACGGGTCATGTGGAGTAACATGTGGGTCCAACACTGGAACCCCCCTTCTGCAGCACAAATGCGTGATAGCCATGGAACTGGCACACAAGTGTCGGCTAACAGCTAATCACCCCCTGCTGCTCACGGAGAGACTGCCATACACCATTGATCCGCTGATGTGGAAGTCCCACACCATGTCAAGCCAATGCAAACCGTATGTGTCCGAGGGCAGTGTAACACACATTGATGCCATCATCACAATCCACAATCCCATCACTGATGACTGTCAACAAGTCTGACCATCTATTCAGGTGTACACAGCTGCATGTCATGTGTCCCATGGTGATGCGACATGTCTGCAGAGGAAAAAAACATCGACAGGGGCAGTGTGCATACATCATAAACAACTGCCACACCCAATACACCCCTGATGCATCCCTTACCCTAAGGAGACTTCCTAACGTGTCCGTGCGTGTAACGCTGAGTCAGCACACGATGACGTGTCCATGAGGAATAGCAGTGCCACAACAATGCAACCAGCAGACGGCATGCGCAAGTACCTGGGGATGAGAGACACACAAGAAGTCAGCCACAAAAAGCACAGCCACTTGCATGTGCATGTACTCGACACATGTAAGGATGACAACATGCTAGGTCACAATTATGACAGGGGAAATACACTCATCACTGGCACCATCACTCCAGTGACACATCCACACACACCTCTGACTCACGTGCCATACATGCAGATGGACACACACATCGCAACACATGCCACACGGGGACCAATGCGTGCACACACAGACACTGGTACTCACCACTAAGCAAAGAAGTCGCGTATGAGCCGAGTCCGGATGTCCTCTTGCGGAACCACATCCTCCACATCACTAGCCCTATTGCCAAGACCTTGGTCCTCCACGGGTGGATGGTCCTGATCATCTTGATCCAGGATGAGTGGCACAGCTTTCTCAACTGCCATGTTGTGCAGCAGGCAGCAGACCATGAAGATTTTGCAGACCTTCGCCGGGGCATATGGGAGGGCGCCGCCGGTCTTGTGGAGGCATCTGAATCGGCTCTTCAGGAGGCCAAATGTCCTCTCTATCACTCGCCTTGTCCGGCCATGGGCGGTGTTGTAGCGGAGCTGGGCCGGCGTGATGGGGTTACGGAGAGGTGTGATCAGCCATGGCATGTTGGGATAGCCAGCGTCCCCTACATGGAAAGCACATGGACATAAGTAGGACAGGAGAAGCGGTCGTGCTGGAAGTCTACGCAAAATACAGGACAGACAGAGTGTACCCACCAACAACACATGCTCGTTCGTTGCGCAGCTGCGTCATCATTTCAGGCACCCTGCTACGCCTCATGATGTAGGCATCGTGTGCTGATCCTGGAAAACGAGCACAGACATGTGAAATCACCATGTTGGACAGACACACCACAAGGGCATTGATGGAGTGGTAGTGCTTGCGATTCCTGTACGCTACCTCCTGTGCCTGTGGTGGTACCAAAGCCACATGTGTCCCATCTATGGACCCAATGACATGGGGCATCCTTCCCAGGGCATAGAATCCACGCTTGACACCAGTCAACATTTCAGGGGTTGGGAAATGGATGAACTCATCCAGGTGAAGCAACATGGCCTCTAAGAAATCATGCAGCACACGGCAGAACATGCTCTGGGACATGCCACCAACATGAGCTATGGTATTTTGAAAGGTACCCGTGGCAAGAAAATGTAGGGCTGCCATTACCTTCAGCTTGGGTGTTAGTGCCGTAGGATACCTGTGCAGCGGTTGCAGGTGTGGTGCCAGCCTTGCCGTCAACTCCACAATCAACAGTTGGGGGAAGCGGTAGCACCGGATACAGTCATTCTCCCGCATGTCAGCCAAGTCCGGAATTGCTCGGGGAAGAGGCGGCGCTCTGCAGTAATTTGGAAGTGACAAGGAAGAGTGAGTGCACTACAACAACAATTTTTTGGTGCTGAGCACATGTTAATCTGTCAATACACATATGCAACATACGGAGTCAGGTATGTGCCACATGCCCTGGACACATATGGCTGCCAGGTGACACTCCTACCAAGACCCAGCTACACACGGAGATTGTGAACCTCCACATGCCATGGCATGGGATTAGCTGTGTCCCAGTGTAAGTGAACAGCCAGACGCAACACAGGAGTGACATACATCAACACATCAGCAGAAGTAGGATGTCGATTGCAGAGACTGGTAGCGGAACACTAGAGCCACAGGTCACATGACATTACACTAGGACAGCCCACACACCTTGCCATGAAGGTGTACATGTAATGACTCACCACACATTCATAGAGAGGATGCAGACATGTCCTTGTTACGCTACTCCGTGTCCCATGCATACATACCCACCTCACATCCGATACCACATGTGGCCTGGTGTGCGGGACAGTGTGCCATGTCCATCTCCACACAGACACATGTTGGTTGCTGCAACAGCTGATGCTTTTGAGGGAGCTCCACCATCAAGCTAATGGGAACCCCCCACACATACATGACGTAGTCACATCGTGCACCGTGGGTAGTGACATGTCTGGTGTGGTAACCCCTGTAGCGGGCATCAGGGGACACTTGCGTGTGTTGTTGACTGTGCCATGCCAGTGACGCTCATCCCAAGTGTGCAGTACGACATGCACACATGTCAAAGGAGTTAAGGGCATGCCTGGCACACATTGCACCGTCACACATAACATCTGTACACATCTCATCATACATCTGGTGCCTTCTCGACTCAGGAGTAATGTGCCACATCACAGCCTTTCACACCTGTGCCCCACACATGTAGTACTGCCCAGACAATGCCTTGATGTCCATCCATGGACAAGTATGACAGCCCTATTCCTTCCTGTGTGCTGCCTGTCACCACTGTGATGTGTGAAAGTCACCGTACTTTCGCGCAGAGGGCCTGTGTACGTTCCCTATCACTATGGGAGTGCTGCCGTATGTGTACCCATAGTGATAGTGAGTGTACGCACGCGTGTACGGTCTGTATCACTATGAGAACGCATACGTGAGAACACCCATAGTGAAAGTGAGCGTACGCACGCGTGCACGGTCTGTACCACTATGAGTACGCATACGCGAGAACACCCATAGTGATAGTGAGCGTACAAGCATGTGTACGGTCCGTACCACTATGAGTACGCATACGCGAGAACACCCATAGTGATTGTGAGCGTACAGGCGTGTGTACGGTCCGTACCACTATGAGTACGCATACGCGAGAACACCCATAGTGATTGTGAGCGTACAGGCGTGTGTACGGTCCGTACCACTATGAGTACGCATACGCGACAACACCCATAGTAATAGTGAGCGTACAGGTGTGTGTACGGTCGGTACCACTATGAGTACGCATACGCGAGAACACCCATTGTGATACGGACCGTACACGCGTGCGTACGCTCACTTTCACTATGGGTGTTCTCGCGTATGCGTACTCATAGTGGTACGGACCGTACACACGCCTGTACGCTCACTATCACTATGGGTGCTCTCGCGTTTGTGTACCCATAGTGATACGGACCGTACACGCGTGCGTGCGCTCACTTTCACTATGGGTACGCATACGCAAGCACCCCCATAGTGATACGGACCGTACACACGCCTGTACGCGCCGTTGCTATGCATTTGTGGTGCCCTAGGGCCCCGGGACGCACCGTACCTGTGTGTAAAACTCCAAATTACATAGGGGACACATGAGGGACAAGTAGAAAGGCCTACATGCATGCTGGTTGTCATGGAGACCAAGTTTAAAGTTTGAATTTTTTTAAGCAGGTGCACAGCAGTAGTCAGTTTGAATGAATCTACTTTGTTGCAATGTGGTTCTGGAGTTGACATCATGCTCAAGAAAAAAACACAATAAGAATCCACTGACTGTGCTAGGTTTGAAGGGATTGGAGGAAACATAGGATGCAAATGTGAGTGACCAATCACTCTGTACTCCTGTGCATGAAACAGGCCAGCAAGGCAGATATAAGGCAGCCAGGTCCCATGAGGGAGCACTTGCCTGCACATCTTTGGATTCGACGACCCAGCTGCTGCTACTGATTCCCTGGAACCATGTCAAGGTCTGTGGAGAGGTCACAGCCTTTCACCCTGGAGGAGAACCTGGCTTTGCTGGATGTGATCCTCCCACAGTACCCCCTGCTGTATGGGCGACCAGGGTATCAGGTGAGTGCAGAGTCTACTAGCACAGACTGTGTCCCTTGTTTGTGACTGTGACTTCTGGCATTGTGTCCAGGTGTGACACACATGCTATGTACTGTAGGGGGGGTCCCAGGGGGGGGAATGCCTGATGTCTCCCAGCCAGTGCATGCTGTGGTGCATGTCTGCCGTCCCCACTTGCATTGTGTTTACTGTGACAATCACTGCATGGTGCATGCCACATTCTGCCTGTCTTTTCCTCCTGGGAATGTAGCCTCTACAGTCCTCATTTGATTATGTGGTCAGCCCAGTGTGACAGGTGACTGTACCCACAGATGTGTGTTAGTTCTGTGTACCTGTGCTGAGAGTGTCCACATGATGTGTTCGTACCCTGGACATCGGTGTGTGTGTAAGTCCCCTGTCATGTGGGTGGGTGCATATGTGGAGTGTAGCACCCGGGCTGCATGAGGGATGGATATACCCTGCCCATCTGATGTGAGCAGGGAGCAGTGCTGTGTGTCTGATGTGCAGAGCCAGCCCCACACCTGTGAGCCCCCCCGTCTAGTGGCACATGTGCAGAGTGAGGTTTGTCGCTGCATTTGGCAATGGCAGGTGAATGTCCTGTGCCTGTGTGTGTCTGTGTACTCTGCTGAGGTAGCGTCAGTGGCCTGTGGCATGTGACTGCTTAGAGGTGCTGCACATAATCCTGGTGTAGCTTGTGATGCACAGTGTGAGCCTGGATCATTGATTGTGTCGTTGCCCTCATTCCACCTGCGTACTTTGAATGGCACGTACTGCTTTTGCCCTTCCCCAGAGGATCATGTCCCTATGACAAAGGTGCAATGCGTTGGATGCATACTATGCCTTGTTGTAAACAGCAAATTTGTTCTAATATGTCTCTCTGTGACATGTGCCTGGTGTATTGATGTAGTGTCACTTGTTCATCCTCACAGGTAGGCGCCTCTGCCAAGAAGCAGATATGGATGACCGCCGTCAGTGCCGTGAGGAAGACGGAGGGTCGCAAGCGGCGCCTGGCCCAGGTGAGGAAACGCTGGCAGGGTATCCGGTGCTCGACGCGGAGGATCGCACAGGTCCTGCTGGGGGACTCACCTGAGACCCATAAGAACCGCGGGCGCCGCCGTCTGACCCACATCCACAATCGTATGCTGGCGGTGGTATTTCCAGACTTGGACAGGCACTTACAGGAGAAGCAGCAGCAGGAAGGGGGTAGGTACATGTGTGTTTGTTGTGTTTTACCAGCATTTGTAAGTGCACAGTTGCATGGATACACTGCCAGGGTTTAAAGGTGCTGTGCAGATCCAGTTACCCACAGTATAGCGGTGCTCTCCTGCCTCCCTTCCCCTCCTTGCAATGTGTTCCCTGGTCTGTGTGTAGTCACTCCTTCACAAGGTAATGTAGGCTGGCGCTTTCTCCACGTGAACTATGCCTGTAGCATCGTGTGTGGGGGTGGTGTGTAACAGGTTTTGGGACCTTGCCTGTGCCCTGTCCAGTTCAGTACATGTGGGTTCCATGTCAGTTGGCACTGATGCTGAGTCCAGACATGGGAGTTAGTCTCTCAAGTGTCATGCCTTACAGCGCGCATGTCCTATGTTGTGGCCTGTGACATGATGTGCATGAGTGTGCGATACGCATAGTGCAGGGATGGTGGCGTGTGTTGCAGTCATTCCCATTCAGGACCATGGAGTTGTGTGGCCACTACTGTCCCCTGGGGCATATTTTCATAGGTGTCATGTGTGTCATCACAAAACATGGACACTCTCAGTGTCTACAGCATAGGTTGTGCTCTGTGCCATTGTCCCCTGGCACCATGTATATTGACGTAAAATGTAGTACAAGTGTCCACTGTACAGTCTGACCTGATTGTCCTTGTTCATACTCATGGTGGCCAGTGCCTGTGTGTCTTGTTACAATCATCTGATGATGACCATTTGTACATGATTATTTGGACAGGCGCACCTTGGGTATTTGGCGTCCAATCTTGCATTCATGCAGCCCCTGTGTATTTCACCCAGACTAAGAGATGTAAGTGCTTCCTGTGTCTCAACAAATTGTCTCATGTAGGGGGTGGTTGGTGCGGGCAAAGCCTACATGTCAAAACCTGAAATCTCCTTGCTAGGTCTGGCCAGTGTGTGATGTTTGTCTGGACATACACTCAAGGTGCAGTGAGCCAGTCATGTTGGGCATGTTTTCAGTATTACCTATGCAGCATGTGCCTCAAGTTCATGGATATGGTCCCTGCTCATCCCTATTTTCGGCAACCCTGTGTGGTGCAGATGCAGTGCTGGATTGTCCCCAGGGCCTGGCTCCTATGTCAAACTCCATTTCATGTCATTTGCAATTGTGTCATGCTCTCCATGGATTTTCAGTGGCATGGTGGGTCAACCAACTGTGTGTTGCATGCCCTACATCTGTACCTTGTTTTGTAGATGTTACTGATCTTTCTTTTCAGACTGTGCACTGTAACCTATGTAGATTGGACTCATGTGACATATGTATACAGGTGTGTGATTAATTGCTGTCTCTTCACCTTGCCCACAGCATCGTCGGGGGACACGGAGGGAGACATGAGCACAGACGGAGCGGAGGGACCGGGCACCAGTGCCAGCGTTGACATCGTGGCTGGCACATTGAGTGGAACTGAGGCGGAGGAGAGTGAGGCCGTGGACCTGTCCACTGGCATGACAGAATATGAAGCTGACGGGTCCGAGGATGATCTCTCCGAGTGGGCGGAGGCTGCACCAGCAGCCGACAGCGGCACAACATCTCACCCCGCCCCCTCCATTGCCATCAGCCGCCTCCCACTTGCTCGTGTCCCTTCCCAGCGTGCCCGGTCACCACATGTCTCCTTCCTGCCAGGCATCGCACCCCCTGCCCCTGTCTCCACTGCTGCCGCCAATGCCGAGTCTGTGGACATCCAGCGGCAGTTGCAGGTTGGTCAGGCTGCGATGCTTAATGTCCTCCATGGCCACAGCCAAGTGCTGAACAACATGGAGGCATACTTGGAGGGCATTTTTTCATCGCAGGCTGACCAACGCAACTGGCTGAGGTCCATTGACTCGACACTGACTGCAGCAGTGGGTCTCCTGCAGCGCTACGTCCAACCCCCTACCCCTGACCCTTCCCCACTTCCCACTCCCATGCCTGTCCCACGTACACCCAGACGTCAGCATGCACCCACCACAACAGACACAGGCACCACACCAGCAGGGAAGGTCATACGCACACCTCCTGGCACGCAGACACAGGGTGAAGTAGGCACACCCACTGGGTCGGGGGGGCAAACGTAAGTCACGCAGCCAGAGTGGGAGTCCGCATTCCACCAAATCCACTCCCTCCAAATCCCCTCCCCTCAGCTCTCCTGACCACATATCCGGCAAAGACTCCTTCATGGCCGCTCTGTCCCTGAGCCCCACTGTGACACCACCCCGCAAGCGGTCAAGGGAGTCCCCGGTCAGGGTGGTTGAGTCCCCCTCCTGTCCACACCCTCCCCCAGTGGCGCTGCGACCCATCCCTCGGCCCCCCCCCCTCCTTGGGGCCTGTGGTTCCTTCGGGTGCAGGGGAGTCTCTGGAGGACCTTGCTAAGGTGTGCAGCGACATCCTGGCCTCCGCCTTTGGCCCTGCCCCACCCCCTGTGGTGGAGTCCTCCATCCCTGCACCCACGATGCCTACCCTTCGCCCTCATGTCCCTGCGGTGCCTGGTCCTTCCTCCCCACATGATGCCCTCCCCGCTCTGGAAGACGAAGGAGTCTGACTGTGCAGGCAAGCTAGGGGACACGCGTCCCACTGTGTCCCCCACCTGGATTGGAACTTTGGATTGCCCTATGGGCATTGTACTTTTTGAACTGTCAAGGGACAAACATAATTTTGGATGCTGATTAAAGCAATTTATTTTTCCTTAGTACACTACTGTCTGTCTGGTATTGCCGTTGGTCGACCTGCCCCATTATTTTGGGTGGTGATTATGTGTTGTGTGTGCGGGAATTGTCGTCTTGTGCTGGTCATAGGGTGGATCCTGGTATCTGTGTGCCATCACAAGCTGTTGGCTACATAACTTTGTTCATGTAAGCAGTTACTGCATGGTGACATCGTCCCAAGGTGTGTTCCTTCCTCTGTGTAACCTGACTTCTTCCCTGCAGGGTATTTCCAATATGTGGTGCTGAGCTGTGTCTACATTGGCTGGGTGTGTGACGGACTCGTTAGACTTGGGCCATGCATGCTGAGCGATGTCTCCACCTGCATCATTCGTGGCGTCCTTGGTGGTCACTGTACTTGTGTATGTAGACTATTGCCATGACTTCATGTGTACATGTATTCTTTTAGGCGCCATGCATATGTATACTTCCAGCCTCACACACATGTGGTACATGTACTGCAGTATCTTTGTGCACCTGACTGACATTTGTGGGCATTGGATCTGTGGGTACTCCACCCTTTTCTTTGCAGGGGCACTGTTGTGAGTGTTAGGCACCCACCCCTCCAGTGTCTGGGCACTGCTGGGAGGACTCTGCACACACCCCTCCTGTGTCTGGGCACTGCTGGGAGGACTCTGCACACACCACTCTTGTGACTGGGCACTGCTGGGAGGACTGTGCACACACCCCTCCTGCGTCTGGGCACTGCTGGGAGGACTCTGCACACACCACTCTTGTGACTGGGCACTGCTGGGAGTACTCTGCACACACCCCTCCTGCGTCTGGGCGCTGCTGGGAGGACTCTGCACACACCACTCTTGTGACTGGGCACTGCTGGGAGGACTCTACACCCACCCCTCCTGTGTCTGGGCACTGCTGGGAGGACTCTGCACACACCCCTCCTGCATCTGGGCACTGCTGGGAGGACTCTGCACCCACCCCTCCTGTGTCTGGGCACTGCTGGGAGTGATAGGCACCCACCCCTCCTATGTCTGGGCACTGCTGGGAGGACTCTGCACCCACCCCTCCTGTCTCTGGGCACTGCTGGGAGGACTCTACACCCACCCCTCCTGTGTCTGGGCACTGCTGGGAGGACTCTGCACACACCCCGCCTGCGTCTGGGCACTGCTGGGAGGACTCTGCACACACCACTCTTGTGACTGGGCACTGCTGGGAGGACTCTGCACACACCCCTCCTGTGTCTGGGCACTGCTGGGAGAACTCTACACCCACCCCTCCGGTGTCTGGGCACTGCTGGGAGGACTCTGCACACACCCCTCCTGCGTCTGGGCACTGCTGGGAGGACTCTGCATCCACCCCTCCTGTGTCTGGGCACTGCTGGGAGTGATAGGCACCCACCCCTCCTATGTCTGGGCACTGCTGTGAGGACTCTGCACCCACCCCTCCTGTCTCTGGGCACTGCTGGGAGGACTCTACACCCAACCCTCCTGTGTCTGGGCACTGCTGGGAGGACTCTGCACTCACCCCTCCTGTGTCTGGGCACTGCTGGGAGGACTCTGCACACACCACTCTTGTGACTGGGCACTGCTGGGAGGACTCTGCACACACCCCTCCTGCGTCTGGGCACTGCTGGGAGGACTCTGCACACACCACTCTTGTGACTGGGCACTGCTGGGAGGACTCTGCACACACCCCTCCTGCGTCTGGGCACTGCTGGGAGGACTCTGCACACACCACTCTTGTGACTGGGCACTGCTGGGAGGACTCTGCACACACCCCTCCTGTGTCTGGGCACTGCTGGGAGGACTCTGCACACACCACTCTTGTGACTGGGCACTGCTGGGAGGACTCTGCACACATCCCTCCTGCGTCTGGGCACTGCTGGGAGGACTCTGCACACACAACTCTTGTGACTGGGCACTGCTGGGAGGACTCTGCACACACCCCTCCTGCGTCTGGGCACTGCTGGGAGGACTCTGCACACACCACTCTTGTGACTGGGCACTGCTAGGAGGACTCTGCACCCACCCCTCCTGCGTCTGGGCACTGCTGGGAGGACTCTGCACCCACCCCTCCTGCGTCTGGGCACTGCTGGGAGGACTCTGCACACACCCCTCCTATTTCAGGATATGTACGCTTAGAACATACACGGGTGTGGGTTCGCTCCATGCATACGAGGTGGGGGTAGGGTCCGTACATACACGGTTGGGGTGGGGGTACGCTCCATACGTACGCGGGTGAGGGTACAGGTCGTACTTACACTGTTGGGGTTGGGGGTACGCTCCATACGTACGCGGGTGTGGGTAGGGGTCGTACTTACACTGTTGGGGTGGGGGTACGCTCCATACGTACGCGGGTGAGGGTAGGGGTCGTACTTACACTGTTGGGGTTGGGGGTACGCTCCATATGTACGCGGGTGAGGGTACGGGTCTTACATACACGGTTGGGGTGGGGGTACGGTCCGTACATACACTGTTGGGGTGGGGGTACGCTCCATACGTATGCGGGTGAGGGTAGGGGTCGTACTTACACTGTTGGGGTTGGGTGGTACGCTCCATACGTACGCGTGTGAGGGTACGGGTCATACATACACAGTTGGGGTGGGGGTACGGTCCGTACATACACTGTTGGGGTGGGGGTACGCTCCATACGTACGCGGGTGAGGGTACGGGTCGTACTTACACTGTTGGGGTTGGGGGTACGCTCCATACGTACGCGTGTGAGGGTACAGGTCATACATACACGGTTGGGGTGGGGGTACGGTCCGTACATACACTGTTGGGGTGGGGGTACGCTCCATACGTACACGGGTGAGGGTACGGGTTGTACTTACACTGTTGGGGTTGGGGGTACGCTCCATACGTACGCGGGTGTGGGTAGGGGTCGTACTTACACTGTTGGGGTGGGGGGTACGCTCCATACGTACGCGGGTGTGGGTAGGGGTCGTACTTACACTGTTGGGGTGGGGGGTATGCTCCATACGTACGCGGGTGTGGGTAGGGGTCGTACTTACACTGTTGGGGTGGGGGGTATGCTCCATACGTACGCGGGTGTGGGTACGGGTCGTACTTACACTGTTGGGGTGGGGGGTACGCTCCATACGTACGTGGGTGAGGGTACGGGTCGTACTTACACTGTTGGGGTGGGGGGTACGCTCCATACGTACGCGGGTGAGGGTATGGGTCGTACTTACACTGTTTAGGTGGGGGGTACGCTCCATACGTACGCGGGTGGGGGTAGGGGTCATACTTACACGGTTGGGGGTACGCTCCATACGTACGCGGATGTGGGTACGGGTCGTACTTACACTGTTGGGGTGGGGGGTACGCTCCATACGTACGCGGGTGAGGGTACGGGTCGTACTTACACTGTTGGGGTGGGGGGTACGCTCCATGCATGCAGGGGTGGGGGTACGGTCCGTACATATCCGTCCCCACGCTATGTGATGCTTGTGCGGCCCGTACCCAGGCCTTTGCCACGTGGGTACAGCCGTGCCGCCATTGTTGGGATGACGTAGGTGTGGGCGTGGTACGACTCGTACCCACGCTCTTAAGGCGTGGGTATGGGACGTACCTGTTTTGTTGTGTTGCCGGTTCGCGTCGTCAAGCACTTCCATTGTGGCGGACGCTGGCTTTGCTGGACACGCCCCCACCCCCTCGTAGTGACCAGGGCCTGGGGGTCAGGTATGTCCAGGGCATGTGTGCTGTGTGACTTTGGTGGGGGTTTGGTGGCCTCCCCCTGGTCCTGCCCCACCCCCTTTCCCCCCTCCCTTTGTTGTTCTGACCTTCTGCGGCGTCTGCGTCGTAACCTGTAGAGGAGGTCGACTGCTATGAGGGCTGGGATGACACGTAGGTTCGGGTCCATGTCTGTCCGTCGCGTGCAGGTACTCCTTGTTCGCGTCGTCCTGATTTCCCGGCAGTTTTTGGCTGCCGGAAAATATTCACCGTGCGGGATGACGTCGGTGCGAATCGTGATGCCTGGTTCGTGAATGGCAGGCTGCGTGCGTCCCGACGTCACGTCGGCACTTTCCCGGATCACATTTGTATGTTTGTTTTCGTCGGTCGGGCTTTTGTACGATTCGTATGGAAATGGTATTTCCGTGCGAATCGTAATTCCATGTTTGTATATTTTTTCGACCGGGTACGCGTCGGACGGAGAATATGCTCCGTCCGACGGTTCGTACCCGGTTTTTACCGGATCGTAATCGGCACCTTGGTCTATTATGGGAGTCACTCCTGCAATTATCTGTGGTGTCAATTTATATTGGGGAATATTCGGGTAACTTATTCCTTCCTTTACAGTTATCTTCACAGGGTCTACCCTTTTCATCAATCCCATATCTTCTCCTGTGAAATCCCATACCACGGGTTTCACAGTTTTCTTCAATTCTTGAGGCAATTGCTCTGGGTCAAATACAACAAATGCCTCAGTAACTTCTGGTTCCACATTGGCCATGGTCAATTTATACAGCACATCCTCATCAGGAGTTTCAAAAGCTATGCCATCCATAGTACAGAAAATCGTGCAGTTCATTTTACACAACAAATCCCTCCCTAACAAATTTACAGGGCTGGTATCGCACACAACAAATCGGTGCATGTCAGTAAATTTCCCTATTTTAACTTTAACAGTGAGATACGTTTTTATCTGTCTATTTGAAACTCCAACTATTTGGATCGTGTCATCCGAAAGAGGAAGATGAGTTTTTGACGTCAGCTGATCTAACAGTTGAACGAGTAGCACCAGTATCTACTAGGAAAGTAATATTTTCATCATTTACCTTTCCATCCACAAAAGGGCCTGTCTTGTCTACCTCTAGAGTTGCGCCAAGTACGCACTCCTCTTCCTCTCCTCGGCACCGTCAATAACTTCACCGCACTGCAGCCAATACTGCGAAACGGCACTAGCGCGCGGTAGCTTTGTTACCTGTTCCTCAATGTAGAATCCTGTCTCATTACTGTATCTCTGAGGATTTACGCTCTGTGGAAAAGGTGGCTTCGGTACCTGACACTGTTGGGCAACAACCTGCTGCTGTCGCTGCGGTTGACAACTCACCTCATTCTGCACCTGTGGATTCAATGATGCATTATCACCATTAGCACTCGGGGGCAATTTACACTCGGATTTCCAATACCCTAATTTTCCGCAATTATGACATGGCCACTTCTTTTTTGCTTCGTCTACACAAATTTGTCCCTTTCCTTTTCCAATATTAGGTTTTGGTCTCACATGGCCCATGCCATTTGCTTGTTCAATCAACTGGGCTTCTTGCCTTTCCGCTACCTTAACCTGAGCCCACATGGCTTTTTCTTCAGTTTGCGCTGTTTTGCTTCAATTTCGTCGCTAAAATATTTCGCATGTCTCAATACTTCATCTATCTTTTTATTTTGCCAATCTACTGTATGCTGTTTAATCATTTCACTTACTTCAGGTCTTAACCCATAGACAAATCGATATATAAAATGACAAATCCTTTTCACGCAATTTCTCATCACCACTGTATTGTTTAAAGGCTAACAACAATCTTTCATAATAGGCATGGACAGATTTTTTAACTTCCTGATGAGTTCTATCAATTTTCACCCAGTTTCTTTAGAAGGCACTTTATTTTTCAAAAAGGTAATTACCTGCTCATACTTTCTCATTACTTCTGGATCAGGGGCACCTGTTTTAGGATCCCTAGGATACTCTTAAGTGGGCCAATCTACCGTAATTTTGCATTCTGCCCACAGATCTGCTGGCACTATTATATCAAAAAGACCATTCAAATCTATCCACAATACCTTTGATAATTTAACAAACCTTTCCACCTGTCGGTACCACTCCACAGGCTTTTCCCGTAGCCTGGGGAAGTCGTTTGTAAATGACAAAATATCCTGTCTAGTCCAGGGAACATGCACATAACCCCCTCCTGGGATCTCCCTCATAGGGCATTCCGTTACCACCGTCTCCTTTTCTCTTACCGGGAACGCTGAAAAGGTATGTTGCATCATCTCTTTTCCGAAACCACCTGCTTTTCCATCTATCCACATCACCTCATTTTCTTAGCAAGGCAATCAGTTCTTTAATCTGAGTTAATCTCCCTGCAGAATTCAAATTTTCGATATCCGTCTCAGAGAAATATTCTCTATATGGCTTCTGTAATTACCTTATCTTCTCAAAATCAATGCCCATTTCACTCGCCACTTCTTCCAGTTTCTCATGCAAACTCCTCGCTCTCCAAGTTATACTTTTACAAAGAAACATTAGCTCTTCATCCTGATATGCTTTTAATTTTTCAGTTAACCTACTATTAATTCCTCCAACGTTATTTTTAGTTTTGCCACATCTAAAGGTTGAGGTTTTGTATCTTTTCGCTGTAAACTCCTTAACCAATCGCTTAATTCATCAGAAGTGGGACCTATAGGAATTGTTTCATTCCGTATTCATTCCATGCTTCTTTCTGGAGACTCTGATGCTGATTCTGTTGTCATCAGCGTCTTACTTGCTGACCTTTGATTCACTGTCAGATTTTTAGGAGTACTTAATCCCGATGTTCCTACCAATTTTTCCCTTGGATTTTCTCCTGAATCTCTTTTTTCCGTCTCAATTTGCTTATGACTATTATAAGGAACTGTTAAACAATCCTCACTATCTTTCTGTTTATCAAAGACAGGAATAACTGGCCCTATGGTTACAGGCACCGTTACGGCTTCCATGTTTTTGGTTAATTCCTTAATTTTCTCAGTTAGTTCCAGGGTAGTTCTAGCCAGATCAGCGGAATTTTCATTTACCATCCTGACAGGTTGTGCTGTTTCAGAGTCTCTAAATGGATTATTTTTCCCTAAATCAGGTGGCGTTTGCTCAAAAGTTTTATTTCTCAGTGTGTCTTTTACTGGCGCACTCGGCGTCAGCAACGTTGCATTTGGTTGATATGGGGGAGGATTTTTATAAAACATGTCTTCTAGCACATCATCCTCCGACTCATTCACACCATACTTGTAACCTTCTACCCCTGTATTGTTTCTCTTCTCTGTACATTTTCGACCACTCGTCTCTTCCGCATTTCGCAATGGAAACATCCCATCAGTCATGTTTGCACTCCGCCATTTCCTCATTCTGTCATCATGACTTTCCCGTCCACACGGTCTACCAAACATGTAATTGTACCTTCTGCCACTACGCTGCCGTTCTCTTTCATACATCTCTTCTTCCCATTCTGTTAAGGCTTCAAATTGAGTAGGTCTAGGTCTCGGTTCTAACCTCATCATCCTTTCTCTTAGGTCGTAATACAGCTAAGCTGAACGAACCACTTTCTGGAAATGCTAAAACTCCATCTTCTTTTGTATATTTTGTCCCATTATCTAGCCAAATACATGTATGATAACCATATTTTGCTACCATAAAGGATGCGGGCGATTTCGGTGGAGGAAGTAGCTGTCCTTCCCTGGTCACCATTGGCTTATCCTTTTTAAATAGGCTTTTAATCTTCCCAAACCATGACTTTTTCTCCTTCTCAGGTGGATCGTAATACATCATTTTCTCTTACTCTTTTAGTCCCAAATTGCTAGATTTCCAGAATCGCTTCTCTACGACTATTCTGTTTGCTGTCCAATCCCAGCGCGAATCACACTAACGCACCAATCTGGAGCGTCTACGTCACTCTAAAATTCTCCAATCCCAGCGCGACTCACACTAATGCACCAATCCTGTGCGTCTACGTCACACTGGCAATTCTCCACTCCTAGCGCGGCGTGCACCAGTGCACCAATCCGTGAAACCCTCATATCTCTATGGCTGGCCAATCCCAGTGCGGTCTCTCTGACGTCAGCTTGTCTCGCAACTCCTGCTTCTGCTGACCCCTCTTTTACAAAATATATCGACAACTTTCTCTTTAATCAAAATCTGTTAGTAATGACATAAAAACATCACCATTGCCTGTTTCGCTAAACCAAAGAGATAGTTTTATTCAATTACACAAGAATTCTGTATTTCTCGAAGGCAGCGCTTACCTCTAGCTTACCACGGAATTATTTAGTTTTGCCGATAAAGTAGCACTTCCCTCTACCTTACCCCTCTGACAAGCAAAAAGGCTAACCGTTTCTCTGGAGATAAAGCACATGTGGAGACTTCACTGCTCCTGAGAATTAAGGCCAGAGTTTCACAAGAGAACCTGTTGCTATTGCACTCACGCACTTTCACACAGAAATGTCCCTAACGATAACACACGACGATGTTACCAATTCGAACCCAGACAATGCGTGTGCGACTCCAATTGCCACACGTTTCTCCCCGTGTACCTACAGGGCATCCAATTTCCTACGTCCCGGAAGTCTTCAAAAACAACATAAAACGCGACGCGACCCAACATAAAATGTTAGTACATAAATCAATAATCACCAAACCAATACAATAAAACCATCCTCTGCTACCAGAAAACTGCTCCAGCGGAAAAGGGCAAATTTACATATCCTCGCTGCGTCACAGACCCATCATCACACTAACTCATTCATACATGCATTCATTGGTGGGGCCCATAGCACCAACATTCATACGTCTCACTCCGAATCTGCACACAGGAGGAAAGAAGCGCTGGACATGTGGGGGTACCTTATTACCTATAGAAGAAAAAGTCTTTACATTATGTATACTATATACATCAGTACCTAAAGAATCCTAACTTTAACATCAAGGCACTCCACCACTTGGTCGATGGACCAATTAGTTGGACTGGTTGATGGTGATTTAGAACCCGCTAAAACACATTTAAAGCTTTGGAACCTTCAATCAATACCTTATTAAAAGAATCACAAACTCATTCTCTTTAATCAATGTTTAGTTTATCTAATTAATTCGCTTTCATTTGCATAATCGGCATTTTAATCAACACAGACTATTCAAATTGATTATTTGGCATAAATTAGCATGACAATTATATTTAACTAAATCTTGATATCGATGACCATTTCCCAAACCCTGTTAGCCATGCATAAATCAAATCCTTTCGGGTGAAATCGTCCAATCGAAAGCAGGCTAATACCCAAATAAGTCCGGGGAAAAGTTATTTTCGCTCGGCACGACACAGTCCCAAAGATATCAAAAGGACCAGGCAATCGTGCAAGCAACTTGATCAACAGCCACCAACGCAAATTCGGGACGCACTTTTTTGGAACGCATTCGCTTACTCTCTTTTATAGTAAATTCTAGGATAACCTGCAACATTTTCTAAAATCTAAACGTCCTGATTAGCTAAGCCCCTAAATTTTGAAATATTGGACATCGTTCCCAGGGTTTCTTGGTTCTCAGGGAATTGAATATGTCATCCTTTGGCTTGTACAGTTCTCATGCAAAAAGTCCTAAAGTAACAATGTGTGGACCTCTGGGTACAGGTCGCTTATTGTCTTTTCTGTCATTCACACTAGCTGATTTCTGGCAATCCTCCACGTTCCTATCCTTGACGAGGAACACAGTGTCCACTCCGGAGGTCGCCTGGAGATCTTCAGAGCCATCCGAGTCTGCGCAGTAGACATCGCACTCACACGACGGTGGCCACTTTCGAACTCCATTTTGAATATCGCGGCCTAGTAGGCCTGAATGCCAACTTAAGCAAAACAAACATAAAAGTAATTAATATACGGAAATGAAGATTCTAATGTTTAAACCCACACTAATCCCAATATATATTAGTAGTTTCCAAGCTTATAGCAACATTTAAAGCAAATAATACTCACCATTCGGCCATACCAGGAACGCAAACCATTACAAAAGCAACATAAATCATGCAATATATATAAAACACGTCCTACAGTTAATATGTGTACCACAGTTAATCATTAGAATTATTAGCCATGCAATTTAGCATTTTAGTCCCACGTGTATCTTGTGTTTTTCAAGGTGTAAAGTTGATTAATAGTAACACTCCAAACAGTTAATACAGGTTAATATTTAGAATAGTTACGTAATTAGTATTTTGTCATGCAAATAGAGAAGGTATACACATTTTGCTTTACCTGCTCCACCACAGGCTTACCACCTCTGGCTAAGTGGCCCTCAGCCCGGGTCTCCGAGGGCCCCCGGGGCCAGGCCTGCCATAATTGCCTGCGTCCCCGACAGCGGCAAACATTCAATTGTTTATTATTGTAATTGTCCAGCACATTCCTCAGGGAGGGGGCGCGGAGTGTGGCCGGCTATGGCCTGGGGGCGAGAGTGCGGGCTCAGGAGGTGGGGAGCGGGGCAGCATTAAGACAGCCTTGCGGGAGGTGGGATCAAGCAACGTTATTCCCATTACTCACACATTCAAAGAGATACCTTAACCTGTCCTCACTTTTTCACCCATAAGCACTTTGCATTTTGTGAATTGTAGTTTTATGATAAAACTACAATTCACAGAATGCAATGTTTCCACTACTTTGCAAAGTTTTATTGGTGAAACGGTTATGACAATCTGACAGTGTTAGACCAGACATAGGGTCACTGGGTAGTTACACACACATGTGCCTGCAGTTGAGGGAGTGTAAATGTGAGGATGTGGCAAAATGGTGGCATGACCCTTCTCCTGTACGAGCATAAAGTGGGACAATATCAGAAAGTATTTATTGGACAGATAGTTTTTCAGGAGCCATGCAGAGGCCTCTTGCTCCAGAAAGTTGAGGTCTTCAGTTTGACCAAAAGCCTGCGGCCCAGACCGAGTTATGCAGCGGGGTTCACTAAATTAAGTGGCAAGAAAAGCCACATTATGTGCGATAATACGCACATTTTGTGATTTTGTGATAATATTGGTTCATTAAAGTCCAGCATTGCACAGAGATGTAATTTTACTGCATGGCAGTGGAGGCTGAGTGTGCAAGCGCCGTAACTGCACGCGGTTGTTAATTGTGCCCTGACACTGGCACCTAATTGCTACCTGGCACAGGGACAATCAATGCTAATTGTGCAGTGATCCTTTATACATGGGCAGTGTGACTGGCGCTCGTGCGCACAGACCTTCTGCATTTCACCATCGGAATGTGCACTTTTAGAGCAGGTGAAGCAATGTCCAGACAGCATCACTTTTACATAACTGTATATTGAATAGTGTGCTATTTAAGCATCACTTATGCATAGGATGGTCCGCTATGTACTTAATGCCTCGTACTACGTGTGCTTACACAGAGCAGCAAATGTTAGGACAGGCATGTTTTATTTTATGTATTTGGCTAATTAACAACTGTGCGCTCGCTGTCTCTGAGTGCATGTTCTACAGCATTGATTTTGTAATTTAGTCGTAGATTAGTTTTTCGTGCATATCACAACCAGAGTTGTCTCTAGGTGTGCTTCTTTGTGTGAGTATTAACACTGCAGTTATGATACACATTGTGAGGTATAAAGTGCCTATATAATAGCTAATATTATTAGCTAGCTGGGTGCTGCCACTGAAGCAGGGCCAGGGTCGGTGGTCCAGGAACCAGTTTTATAACTGTGTGCTGAAATCATCATTATAAACCTCATAATGTAAACCATGTGAAGGCTGAGGGGCGCTGTTTCTTCTGTGAGAGGACTGTCTGTGTTTGGTTGACTAAATTGTTATATTTTTATTTTCAGCACCTGGTAAAGCCTGACAACAACCATTACCTAATTCTTGGGCAATGTTTGGGCACAGAACAAGAGGCCCCAACCTCCTTTGCTGCACTTTCACCCCTACAACCCAGCAAACACAGGTGTGAAAGGTAAGGAAAGTGATGCTCCATTTTTTACATTGGAGTTAGGGCTATATTTGTGGTCACTCTACATGGTGGGTGGAGTGGGCGCACATTGATATCAATTTGAAGCATGGAACTGTGTAATCAATATTAAAAGATAGATTTGAATGTTGAAAGTTCCATTGAAGACAATGAATTAGCTCAAGGATAATAAGGGCGGGTGTAAGCCTTCTTCTCCCTTAATTTTGAACATTGTACACTAAGTGGATGGAATTTACTAATAGCCTTATAGCCCTGTGCTTTGGGCTACAATGGTTGTTAAAGGCACCATCTATCTCTTGCTTTGTTATGGGCCCTCGACCAGTGTCTGTTTCAGTGCCTTCAGCAACCAGTATGGCACACAGAGTCAGTAGGCAGTAAGGATATATCTTTAGCAGTCATGTTGTGCAAAGGGGAGCTGTTGTAGATATATTGTGATATAGCAAAAGCTATGTTTTTATACGAAAATTTGAAATTATTGCACCAAACCTTATACATTGTTCTTTGATTATTGACAGGTTACTTTAATATTGGTGAGATAGCATCAGCATGAATACAGTACAACAGCTACTTGCAAGTACATTCTTTGGACTGAGACTTGAAGAGAAACTAAATATAAAGCAATTAGGACCTGATCGTCCCGAACTAAAACTACAACAAATTTCCAAGGACAGAGGGAAGACTTACAAACGTACATTCTCAAACACCTGGTACACAAAAGTTGATTGGCTTACAGGGTGCGTATCAACAAATTCTCTGTTCTGATTCCCGTGCTTGCTGTATGGTGGTGACATTCCTTGGACAAAAAAAGGAGTAACAGACTTGAACCATTTGTCAGACAAAATAAAGAAGCATGCACACACAAGAATCCATCTGGAAAACCTGACGAGACTGGGAATGTGGGAGACACCCCGATTGAGCACCACATAACCCATACAGAAGCACAATGAAGCAGTCGATAGGAATAGACACATACTATCAAAAATGATTGATTGCATTAGTTTCTGTGGTGCTTTCGAACTGGTGCTGCGAGGCCATGATGAATCTGAAAGTTCCTCAAATCCAGGTATATCCAGAGGCCTTGTGGATTTAATAGCAAGCATAGACAATAAAATGGACGCACATTTAGCAAGTGCTACAGTCTTTAAGGGCACCTCTAAAATGATTAAAAATGAACTCCTTGAGTGTATGCTAGAAATTATGAGAAGCCATATTGTCCATCATATTGTCCAACAGGTGCAAAACACAGACTTTGTGGCTATTCAGGCTGATGACACTACTGATGTGGGCACAAAAACACAGTCTGTATTAGCCTTTCGGTACCTTGATGACAGTAAAGTTGTGGAGAGGTTCTATGGTTTCACACATTTAAGAGACTCTGGTGCAGAAACCATTACTTCAGCTATACTGCCTGAACTGAACTTGATTTTTCCAGAGCTGCCTCAAAAAAAATTTATTGTACAAAGCTATGATGGGGCGTCCGTAATAAGTGGAAACCTTGGTGGAGTAGAGAAAAGAATTAGAGATGTGTAATCTAATGCTCATTATGTACAGTGTTACCCCCACCAACTTAATCTTATTCTGCAACAGGCAGTATCAAAGATCTCCGAGGCACACATTTTCTTTTTTGATGTAGGAGGCATAGCAGCATTCTTCTCACGTTCCCCCAAAAGAACGGAAGTACTTCAGGAGATTGTGGCCAAAATGCTTCCTAGGGGACCCTCAACTCGTTGGAACTTTAACATACATACAATCAACCTAATATATCAACATAGGGATGATCTTGAGAAATGTTTTGATGCCATAGAAGCCAATGAAGACTTTGAATTTAAAAGTCGGAATGAAGCCTGTGGCTTTGCTAGAACACTACAAGTCAGAGAGTTTCAGTTCTTACTTTTTTTATTTCATGACATAATGACTCATGTCGACAATTTGTACAACCAGTTACAAAAACGAGAAATAGATATAGTGTTTGTGCAAAGAGCTACCAGTTTGTTTGTCACCAGCATCAGCAAATTGAGAGATGGGGTTGACAATTTAGGCAGCAGACTACGAAAGGATTCTACTTTTTCAAACCGCAGGAAAAAAGTCAGTCTGAATTGCAAAGTTGATATGTGACATTATAATTGTGCATGCACAAGAAAGGTTTTCTTTTACAAAACATTTGGTGAGTGCCGCATTATTGGAAAGTGAAAACTTAGCAAAATATGATCAATCCTTCCCTGAGCAAGCTCTGAATGAGGCTGTGGAAGCTTATCCTATGCTCAACAAAGAGGACCTGAAAACGGAGTTGACTGTCCTGTACGGAATGAGTGTACACCGGCAGTTCACTGGTGCCATTTCTTTGCTGACTTTAATTCAGAAACTTAATATAGAAAAGTCACTTACAGAGACAGTGGCTTTACTAAAAATAGTCATTACCATTCCTATGACAACAGCAGAGTCGGAACGATGTTTTTCCACTTTAAACAGAATTAAGACATTCCTGAGGAACACCATGATTCGGGAAAGACTGAATGCTTTATCAATGCTCTCCATAGAGAGAGACCTAGTTAAAAGAATCCCAGACTTTAACGTTCAAGTTTTTTAGAAGTTTGCTGCTATTAAAGACAGACGTGCAGATTTTGTCTACAAAAAGGGAACACTTTGTTAATCCTAACATTTCTTGAGCAGTTTGTGGCCATTTCTTGAATGCTGCTCGTTTGTGACCTGCTCAGTTGTTTCTTATCTGCTGAGCAGATATTGGAGACACTGAAATTAATGGTGTTTAACATATTATACCTAAATACAATCTGTTTAATGTTCACTTTATGGTTGGTTGCTCTCAATGAAACGTACAATGCCTTGTAGGGTGCCCTACTACCTGTTAATGTTTATTGCTTGCTGTCTCAACATGTTCAGTCCAATAAATCACAGTAGCTTGTATTTCGTCAATATACATAATTTCTAAAGATATCAATAAATAAATAAATATGTGAGGTACTCAGCATTGTGATTTATCTCAAAGTCTGTAATGAAGATCTGTGGTTATATTGATTAGCAGCAACCTACATTATATAGGCATACACAATCTATATATTGATGTAATTGCTAGACTTTCCCAATTGCTTTATTAACATTCTTGCTTTCTGAAATATCCTCGAATGCACCATTTGGCCGCTCTTTTTTCAAAATTTCCTCTGTGGGGGGAACCCCCCTGAACCTCCCTTGATACGTTTGGGCTCACTCACTACACTCGCCCGCCAGAGTGCGCCGCCCGCAACTTTTACGCTCACCACTTTCAAATGTCACCAGCCGCCACTGGTCTGTAGTACGGCACATGGTGTCCTGTGGGCTCCATATTGGAAGCCCAGGGATTTGAACAGACATGTGGAGGTGGATGAGTCATCCCAGACAGGTGGAATGTCTGCATTCCTGAACATTGTGTGGGATACACACACTGGAGAGAGGGATATCTGGACTCTCTGCTACTCTTCAAAAGTGTTCTTTGATTATGAAAAGGTTACTTGTCAGTGCTGCCTGGGCACATCAAAGGAAGGAGATTGCGCTGATAAGGGAATCATAAAGGACAGGGCTACGGGCCTGTGTAACCTTATGATAGGCATGTATCACTGAGACTGACACCCCAGTGTGATCCTCTAGTCAGTCTCATGGGAGATTTGTTGTGGGGCTATCAAGGGTGGAGCCGCTCCTGCTTTGAAAGACTGCTTCCTGAACAAAGAACAGGAAAGAGGAGTGGTTACTTAAAAGCGGGCTGCCCCACAGCAAAAACTTGAAAGACTGAGACACTAAGTCACATCCGTGGCTCAGAACTGTTTGCAAAAAGGGGCGCATGAGTCTCCCAAAATTGTCAAACACTAACTGTACATGACTGTGGAGAAGCACAGCACAACTTTTGCTTGTTGTGACCAGGACTGGGGACTAAGGGTCTGCTAGTCTCCCTCCTGGGTGAGGAGAAATCACCCAGGAAAATTAAAACCACTTACCCTGGATCCTGGAGCACTCGCATCTGCCTGCCTGCTGAGAACAAAAGAGCCTGTGAGGAGGAGAGTTCCTGGAGGGAGTGAGGTCTAGTGGGGATCCAGTCAGGTGGATCTGTGAAGCAGAGTGCGGGATTCTGGTCCACATTGGGACTGCCACACTAACTGGGCCACTCTCCTGTATGCAGTAGTAAATGACCCTCATGTGCCAGGTGTGAGCCGTGGTGAAGAGTAAGGGTTGGGGCCCTAGTACATCACTGAGATTGAAGAGGGCTATCACCCTGCGCAGTGTTGTGAGCCGAAGGGGCTGGCACCTTAGGTGCTGCTGTTGGCAACCCCGTTTTCCAGGTGGGGCCCGTGGCGAAGATTGAAGGCCATCCACCTAGTGCATTGATTTGACAAGAAGAGGCCGTGACCCAGTGCAGTGCTGTGGCCCGAATGGGCTGTCCCTCTATGGTCTGCTGTTCGCGACCCCCATATGCCAGGTTGGGGCCACAGTGAAGAGAGATGGAGCAGCATGCAACAGTGAAGCTTAGCGAGTTGCAACCCATGGAAGCAGAACATCGACGATCAAACAACCCAAACCCAGAAGCACCTAAGACCACTTGCTGGACTCAGAAGACTTACCATATGACTGTAGTGTGGTGGATGTCTGCTGCCCTACCTGCAGAATCGAGAAGTTTGCTCACCACCAGGCTGCTGCTGCGTGCCTGGACCTTCCGTTCTGCCACTCCAGCGACAGCCAGTAAGACGAGGCCTCTGGTGCTCTGGCACAACTTGCACTGACTGAAGTGCTACAATGCTGAGATACTTTAACTTTTTAATAGGGGTAGGTAAACTCCGCTCTACTAGTGGAGTTCATGGAGTTTCCCCCACTCCGTGCTCCGCTTAGAGCATGAAGTTCAACAAAAACTCCACCAACTGCCGGCACAGCTGAGTTTACTGGCATGCTTGCCAATCACCCCGTTTGACCACCCTAAAATGCTGTTCAGTGAAGTAAGGACTTCTTTGGTTTGATAACGTCCCAGTCCTTTTGTAAGCAAGGCTTGACTTTACCATTTTTTCAGAGCTGGTTGAGCTTGTTTTCTGTCACGGTGCTGTGCTGTCCTGGCGCCATCGGTAATGTTTCTGTCCCAGGAACCGTAGCAGTGTACGAGGAGGACCTGAGCTTGGTGTCACCATTGTGTTTGAGTCAATGGTGGTACTACTAAATCGCTTCTTGGTGGGCTACGTGGTGAATCTGGTCAACAGCTCCACACTGAAACTGGCCATATGGGGAGGTGAGAGCCGAGAGGTGGGGCACAACATGTGGGTGCACCATATCACTCTTTATATCTGCTCTAGAGAACACTGTAAATGCCAAGACACAGTGTGAATGTATATTTAGAAACAAAGCATAAACAGGCTTGTGTGTGTGTGTGCTGTTAGCTACTGCACACAGTTTGTGAGTGGGCCAGTGTGTGTACATATTGGGATCCCTTATGGCTCAGCCTCCACCATGTGTGACATTGACGCTGACTTCTGTTCTGTGCAGGCAATGGGAGTAAAGCACCAGCAGTATTTCAACAGATGGGCTAGTTAAAGCACACCAAGACATCGACTCTACGAGGGAACAGACTAAATCGTTTGCTAGACCAGGCCCCTTGTTCTTTGGGAATCGCTTCTTTTCATCCTTCGATCGTGCAATAAATCCACTCCACGCGGTGTGTTTAGCGTAAAAGGCCTTTTATTAGGACAAGGTTGTCAACACAAACTTTAACCAAACATCATTAACTTATAACAATCCCCAACCTCAACCTTTCATCCACCAACCATTCCCACACTCCTGTTACTTTCTCCCGTTTCACTCTGTGCCCCCCTCCCTCATTCCATTCACTTCCTCACTTATCTTTCAACCTCCTCTACAGCATCTCCAGCTGTCGCACTCTTGCATCCCGCATCCCGCACCCCCATCATGTACCTGTATTCCCCTCCCCGGAGGGGTGAGTATGCCCGTCATTGACTCCCCACCCTTCCAAAGTACTGCTAACCAGGGAACCCCCGTAGGGCGGTTACCTGCCCCACCTGGTTCTCAGTGCACCTTTCGCCCTTCAGACCCTTTGACACCAAATGGATTTGTTCCACAACTTACTAATGACATCCCACATCTCCATCATGTAATAAGCGTTGCCCATCTGCGAAAGGTGCACCCCATCATCACGAAACAACAAAGGCTCAGCCGCAGACCCACATGCGCTATCACCTTGATACCGTTATCGCCACAGAAAACTTTCATGGCCCTGTTCAATATACTTTGAGCATTCTCAACAGCGGCCGGCTTCAGAGCCCCCCTCCAAATTCTATGCGGCAGAAATTCAATCCAAACAATGCATGCGCCAGAAAGATTGCTCCTCGTGACTTCCAAGTCCCGTTGCAACAAATATAAGAGCGACACGCCCGATTGTCTGATTAAGTCATTTTCTCCCAGGTGCAGGACCAACATATCTGGGCAGCCTTGCTGTGAAATCTTTTTTGCCAGCCAGGGCAGCAACGCTCCCCAGCGCATCCCACTTTTTCCCCACCAATCCCCCTCATGATGACTGCTTCTCAGGCCCAGGTTACGAACGTATACCTGTCTGCGTACTTTGCTGCCCAATGCACAAACGAATGTCCAACGATCCAGGTAACCGTCTTGGCTCCCGGGCCCCCCACACAGCCTACAAGAAGGAAACAGGTGTTAGTGCAAGAAAACGCGGCAGCTATCCCTTTGAGCCCCCAAAACCTCTATCCCCCCCAACAGCCTACCCCCTGCTCATTTGTGCACATAGCGTTTGCAGCACCTGGACCTCCATCGCCCAATCTGTCGTATCCTGTCCCAAGACCACCCCAGGCGCGCTGCCGCCGTCGCCGCGCCAATGCGAAAGGAATGCGTCCCATACCTCACGGGGTCCCTACCTAAGCGTTTCAAAACCATTTGCAACATCGCCAACAACTGAAAAGCTTCTGAGATGCATGACAAAATGCGCCCCTGGCCTGCCATAGGAAGCTTTGCCACTCCTGCACAGGACACGCCCCCAAACAGCCACTTTCACTCAACCGCACCCATTTACCCCTACCAGCCTGGTCAGTCTTTGAACGTCCCAACCAAATACCCAAATGCACCCCATGCAGGTGCACCTCCTTGTACAGTCTCCCAGCCTTCCCCCTCGCACCTACCAACTCTGAAACCCTAAAAGCCCCAAAGAACATCCACACCATGCCCAAGCGAAACATCGAGACCTCACACTCATAACAACAGTTGGGCAACTCAGCCAACAAGCTCCGTAACTAATCATGCGTAATCGCCTCCCTCGGTGCTTCCCCCCCTGCCCCCTGCTCCAGTCCCCAACCTTTCAACATGCAACTTAGCAACTCGTCTTTTGCAGGATGAAAACCCATGTACAACTTGCTGTAAAGAAATCCCAGCCAGTTTACCCGCAATCGTAGTCGTTGACAATTTTTTTTTTTTCCATGCAACTTAAAACAAAACGAATAACTCCCTGTTTGCTTTCCTGCCGTGACATGCGCCATGTCTTACTGGTCCATCCAAGAAATGTGCCAAATTCCGCCCACGCCAGCCTGTAATTGCGCCTTGTAGAATCTGCTATGGATTTTTCAACTAGGCCCACCACTTTCATTCTCCCCAGGCCCAGATGCCGTCCGGCACCTTGGTCTTGCAAGCATCCGCTCCTGGCACCAGACCTCTGAAACGCTGCCACTGCGAACGAGACAATGTCATTGCTTGCTCCGGGAAAATGTTGTGCGCGAAAGATAACATTTAGACGCAGGCATTGCACCATAAAACCTTGCAACAGGCGCAAAACCCGCAAATCTCTCGCCTTCTGCTTGTTCACTAGGTCCACCACAGTCATGTTATCGACATGGAACAGCACTGACCTGTTCTGAAATTCAGGGCCCCAAACTGCCAATGCCACCAACAAAGAAAAAATTCCAAGAAAGCTATGCTTCTCCCTTGCCGCAACCAGTGCACCAGCCATTGCTCTGCGCACCACCTACCATCCCAAAAGACCCGAAACCGGAAGCCCCTGCAGCGTCAGAGAACAGTTGCACCTGCCATATTGTCCTGTCGTCCACAAAGTCCAATGACACACCAGACAGAAAACTCTGCCACACCCTCAAGTCCACCCTGACCCCCATGGAAATCCTGACTCTGTGATGAGGCAGCACAGCCCCTGACATGGCCATGCCAAGGTGCCAGCAAAATGTTCTCCCAGCTCTCATCACCCGGCAAGCAAAATTCAGAAATCCCAGGAGTTGCTGCACTTTTCACAGGTCAATTCTCTTTTCTCCGATCACGTGCAGCAAGAAAGCCTGAATGTCCACCACCTTCCCTTCAGGCAACCTGGCCACTCACAAGACTGAGTCCAACTCAATGCCCAGGAACGTCAGACTACAGCTGGGACCAGCTGTCTTCTCCGGCACCAGGGGGACCACAAACTCCTGAGCCAAAGCCTGAAACTGCCCAAGGGCCCTTCCGCAGGCCCCTGACTGACCTCTTCCAATGAACAGAAAGTCATCTAGGTAGTGAGACACCTCTTGATGTCCGCTACGGTTCGTAAATGCCCACTGCAGGAAAGTGCTGAAAGTCTCAAACAGCGCACAAGAAATCGCGCAGCCCATGGGCAGGACCTTGTCATCAAAAATGGCCCCCTCAATCGGCCGATCAGGCCTACTTCCAAAAATCTCTAGACCCTTCCCCAATGGAGCTGGGTGCAGGAAGAGGCTGAAACCTCCTGAGAAAATTCGATTCTCGATCGTGATCGAATCGACCCGCCATTTTGTGCTCCGCCGCCATTTTGTGTTGCCCTCACTCAGGCAGCACGGCGAACAAAGTCTATTCTGCTTTTCCTGCAGCTTCGTGTCGAAATAAGCCTTCTGCCTCTATTTACAAAACTGGTGTTAGGACTGGCCGAGTACACTAATCCCTGTCTGGTTTTCCTAATCCCCGTCTCAACTATCTCTTGGTTCACACTATTCTTTTCTGACTTTATCTTATCGTCTGGCCTTCGCTGTCCTCTGCTAGCATTCTCTCGTTTCACAACTGTCCTCCAAAACACACAAATGTATCTCGCCACCTGCAAGTTGGTTGCAGATCTGTTAATGAATTAGTTTGTGGGAGGGGTGACAAACACAGTCGGAGGAGAGGCTTCTTCGAGTCATCTAATACTTTGTTTTCAAACCTTTTCTATTGGTTCTGTTCTGTTTTCCAACTTTTCTTATTGGCTCTTTCTTGTATGTCTTGGGTGTGTATTTGGTTAATATATATTTCACATATGTACTATATAAGATTGTGCGCCACGGAGTGAAGTGGCAGTCTCCTGAGAACCTACCTCGTGTACTTCTGGGATAACTGTACTAGTTGCAGCTAATAAATACGATCTTCTAACGCCTAACAGAGTGTCCCGTGTCTCTGTGTAGCTGAGCAGGAGAACCCCGGAGATCAAGGCGTACCCTGCGCCGCCAGGCCCAAAAGGTTCTGTTTCTTCAACTGGCGCCCAACGTTGGGCAGCTTCAGTGGTACCGGTTCTGCCAGAAGGTCGTGAGGAACCCCGCAAGAAAATTCTGGAGGATTCGCGAGCCACGTCAAGCGACCCCTGTATGTCGAAAGTAGTCCGAAAGTCTTTTTCAGCGTGGTTACTCCTTCCTGACGGCTACTGACGACTGCTGCCCTGACTGCCGCCCTGCCTTGGCCCTTCCTTTGGTGATGTATGGTAAGGCAAGACGATAGACGGGCCTCTGTTGGCGTGAGAAGACATCCTTAGTTAAGTATTTGGTGGGTCGCTCCCACAATTTTGTTCCTTTGTTCCTTTGGTCCTTAGATTCGACTATTGCAATAGCCGAAGCCGAGGGGTTAGTGCATTTGTGCTGCGTAAACTGAGTTTTACCCCCTTGAAGTTTGTGAACAGTCCGGTGAAATTACGAGATGCCTGGTCTGACTAAGTTTGGAAAACTTTGTTGCTTTGGTTGTAATAGGGAATCCCGGCTTGAGGACTCTTGTCCGATTCCTTTGGTTGGAAACTCCCACATACGAGCTCTATTCAAAACATGGTATGGCCCCATTACCTTTAACGAGGCATGGACCCGATACACGAAGAAAGATGGTGTTTTAAAATGGCCAGAAAATGGTAGTTTTGATCCTGATGTGCTAGATAATTTAGAAGCAGTTTTATTCAAAAGAAAAGCCCGGCCGGCAATGTTTGACTCTTTCCGCCTTTGGCGTAAGGAAGCCAAACAGAAAGAAATTAAGCAAACAAAAAGAGATAGGAAAGCACAGGGTATGACAATTATACAGGCTGCCCAAGGATTTAAAGATGATGAAATTGATAATGCGATGGAAATTTCAGAGAGACAGCATCGTATGGCGATAGATAAATGCTATCCGGTGTTGCCTGTTTCCCCTTCCGATAACAAGAACGATTTAGAAGAAGATCCCCTAATGTCTCATTTATTGAGATTGCCTCCGCCTTATGCACAAGGTGCCAATTCACCCCAGTTGTTACAGCCTGTTCAGCCGCCAGCAGTACCTCCGCCTGTTCCGGCTCTTCCGCATTTGCCTCCTCCAGTATTACCGCCTCTGCCAGTTTTACCATTAACTTCGACTTCTTTGCCCTCATCTCCTGATCTTCGATCTCTTTTGCCTTCTGCACCTGCTGCAATTACCGGTTCTCCTTCTGTTAGTTCGCCTAATACCTTGTCTCCTATCCTCATGTCCAATTCTCCGTCTGTGCGTAGGCGACTCACGGACACTGTCTCTGGTATTCTATCTCCTTTCTTTGAAGCTTTTAATGTATCTCCGGCTTTTTCTCGAAGAAAATCTCGTAGTCAATTCCCAGCTGCCGAAGAACGAGAAAATTTGGAATCTCTCGCACGAAAATGGATCAAAAAGGGTCCCCGATACAATATGCCCGATATTATGCCTACCTTCTCACAATGGAATGCGCCTACGCAAAGATATGTTTTCGATGTAATGTGTGATACTCTCATTAAAGAATGGGAGGATGTGAATTTGAATTCGGTTCCACAGAGTCCGTTAGATGTTCAGGCTGACTTTGATAAAGGACTTATTGTGGGTTCCAAAGTTGAAAACGCTGTAAGGACACTTATTTCCTTTAGAAACTTATTGTCCTCTCAGACTTTCCTTGATTCCGATTCGTCAGTTAGACTGACACTGAAAAATTATCCCATGAGAGAGGTTCCTCCAGTATGGAAAGAAGAGGTTGCAGCTCAAGGTGTTAATCCAGTTATTCCCGCTCATTTTCAACGTATATGCGTACATGTCCCCTGGAAGAGATCTGAAGTTTTAGCCCCTAAACAGACTCTACCGGATCCTCGTAAAATCCCTGCGGGTTATTATAAAGAATTATCACAGACAGTTGACGCTTGCATCATGAATCTAGCTGATATCGATATGTTGATGGGAAATGTAGTCCCACAGACATTATGGGCTAGGATTCGTAAGGAGAATCACGCACAGGAATTAGGTGCTGATTGGGATACTATAGCTGCCGCAGATAGAGACCAAGTGGGTGGTGCGAAGCATGATGCTTTGATTTCAGAACTCCCAGGTAGGATTATTACATTAATGAAAACGATGATGCCTGCATTGAGAGTTAATTGGGATACATTAGCGGCATGTAAACAAAAGAAAGATGAAAGTGTCTCTGATTTCTTTACTCGTTTCGAGGAGACATTTATTGATCACAGCTGTCAAGATATGGCTACAGAGGGTGGACAGCGATTATTTGTGGACAAATTTGTATTTAATTTGCTTCCCGAGCTGTCACACAAATTGAAAGATTCTGAAAGTTCATGGGCTGTTTCTTCTTCTGCCCAGATATTGGCTACTGCACAATATTATGAAAACAGAGATAAAGAAGAAAGAGAAAAGCAAGAGAAAAAGACGAAAGAATTAAAAACAAAGGTTCTCTTGCAACAAGCTTATCCTCCTCGCTATGCTCAGCCTCAGTTTCAACAGCCCCCGCAGTTTCAGAGGTTGTATCAAAAACCTGAGCCATACATTCCGCGACCTTTGTTAGGACCTAATCAATGTGCCTATTGTAGAGAAGAAGGTCATTTTAAGAATAGTTGTCCGGTTTTATTGCAGCGCAGTGGAGCATTATCTGCTCCACGAGGTCGTGCTGGCCTCCAGTCAGCAAAGAAAGCGAGAATGAAAGTCTTCATGCTAACTAGGACAGCCATGGACAAAGTGAGGGAGTTGTGTCGGTTCCAGTAGATCAGAATGGACCTTATGTTAATGTCAAAACAATGGGTGTTTTAGAGCAATTTCTTCTAGATACTGGGGCGATGAGAAGTTCTATCATTCATTCTAAACTCCCTGGGGCACTTTTGTCTGGCTTAACGAATGTATCTGTAGGATTTTCTGGCGCCCCTATTCGTAATCCGGTTTCTTGCCCTTTGCCTATTTCAA
The DNA here is from genome assembly GCF_964204655.1 of Triturus cristatus. Taxonomy (NCBI): domain Eukaryota; kingdom Metazoa; phylum Chordata; class Amphibia; order Caudata; family Salamandridae; genus Triturus; species Triturus cristatus. The sequence continues at coordinate 718,913,342 of NC_140579.1, forward strand.
TTGGCCCTTATGATTTGGAAGCTCCACTTCTTTTGGCGAATGGTTGTGGTGAGAATCTGTTGGGTTTGGACTTATTGAAAAGAATGCATGCTACGATATATTGTTCTTCTTCTGGTGTACATCTTACTTTAGGCCAGAAACTGATTTCTCCAATGTATTTGTCCCAAGATCAGTTTCCACCTGAATTACTTTCTGTTCCGGCAACGCTTTGGGCCACGGGTCCGAATAATGTGGGCTGTCTTGAGATTCCACCTTATGTTGTCACTCTCAAGCCTAATGTTGAATTGCCGCGTATTCCGCAGTATAGAATTTCCACTGAAGGTGAAAAAGCGCTTTTGGAAATCATTCATGATTTGATTCAGAAGGGTGTGGTTGAAGAAACGAGAGGAAACACATGCAATAGTCCTATTCTTACTGTTCTTAAACGCACTGATCCTTCTCAGCCACCTGTATATCGTTTCATAATTGATCTTCGGAGGTAAACAAAATTGTTGTACCACAATTTCCTGTCGTCCCAGATATCACTGCTCTGTTGACAATGATATCTTCCACAGCGACTTGGTTTTCTGTTATCGATCTAAAGAATGCCTTCTTTAGTATTCCCATTGCAGAAGAGAGTAGGGATATTTTTGGCTTCTCTCTTGGAGGCCGAAGCTTCCGGTTCAAACGCGCACCTCAGGGCTATTGTGAAAGTCCCTCTATTTACAGCCAAGCTTTAAAATGCCATCTTGATACTTTCCATTTGCCGTCTCGTGCTGCTCTTATACAATACATGGATGACTTGTTAATCGCTGCTGATTCAGAAGATATTTGCAAAAATATGACTGTTGCATTGTTACGCCATTTGTTTAATCTGAATCATAAGGTTTCACCTTCCAAACTACAATATGTCCGTCGAGAGGTTACCTATTTGGGTCATCTCCTATCAAAGGAGGGACGACGATTAACCCCAGAACGAATTCAGGCGATTACGCAAATGTCTGTGCCATCCACACAAAGGGAGGTACGTGCCTTTCTGGGTATTACTTCCTATTGTAGGCAGTGGATCCCTAACTTCTCTCTGTTGGCCAAGCCTTTGTTGGCACCCACTTTGAAAGATACGCCTCAGCCTCTTCCTTGGACTGACGAGTGTCAAAGTAGTTTTACTGATTTACGTACTGCTCTGTGTTCCGCTCCTGTACTAGGTACTCCTGATTACAATAAGCCTTTTATGCTCTACGTCCATGAGAGAGAGGGTTGTGCGATGTCAGTTTTGACACAGCAATTTGGAGACAAACAGCGGCTATGTGCCTATTTTTCGGCTACGTTAGATCCCGTAGCTAAAGCATTGCCTAGTTGTCTCAAAGCGACAGCAGCAGCAGCAATTTCTATTCGACAGTCTGCTGGAGTGGTGCTAGATAATACTCTCATTGTCATGGTACCACATGCAGTGGATACTTTACTAAACAGAACGAAAACGCAGCATCTTACAAGTGCTCGTTTAACTGGATACGAGCTGACGCTTTTGGCTAGTCACGTACACATCAAACGATGTAATACCCTAAATCCAGCTACTCTGTTGCCCCTTCCAGAGGAGAAAGGTGTTGAGGAGCAACATGATTGTTTCCTCCGTACTGAGGAAGAGACAAAAGGAAGAATTGACTTGAAAGATACGCCGCTAGAGAATCCGGATGGAATTCTATGGGTAGATGGTTCTTACTTTAAAATGCCTAATGGAGATACAGTTTCAGCCTATGCTGTTACTACTTTACATACAGTTGTGGAAACAGCACGCATCAGACACAATTCAGCTCAAGCAGCGGAACTGATAGCTTTAACGAGAGCATGTGTGTTGTCAAAAGGAAAAAGAGTGAACGTGTACACCGACAGTCAATACGCGTTTGGTGTAGCGTTCAATTTTGGACGTCTTTGGAAAGAGAGTGGATTCCTTACTTCACATGGCACTAAAATACAACATGGTCAGTTGGTGACTGATCTTCTTGAGTCACTTGCTCTGCCCACCCAAATAGCAATAGTGAAGTGTAGTGCGCACAAAAAGATTACTGATGATGTTGGCCGAGGAAAGGCATTTGCTGATGAAGTAGCGAAAAAGACAGCGAAAGACGCTACAAGTCGAATGTATGTGGCAGGTCCTGCGAATTGGGTCAGAGAAAGAGGAATGTATGAGGATACAGTAGAAAGTGTAAAGTCGATTCAGAAAGAGGCTACAGAGAAAGAATTGAGCAAGTGGAAAGAAAGTACGGGAATGTTAGATGAGATGGGCGGTTGGGTGGAATTATCTGAACACCAACGTTGGCTGTTACCAGATGCCTATGTACTCCCAGTGGTTACTATGGCGCATGGTTCAGCCCACTTAAGTGCGAAAGGTATATGCAAGCTTCTGGCTCCAGTGTGGCAAAATGAAGGAATCCCAAAATGTGCAGACAATGTAGTGAAACATTGTATTGTTTGTTTGATGTACAACCCGGGAAAGGGAACCCCAACTCCAGCGGGTCACTTTGCTCCTCCGACATATCCATTTGAGGTGTTGCAGATCGATTACATTCACATGGAACGATGCAACAAGCTCAAATATGTTCTGGTGGTAGTATGCGCCTTTTCTAGGTGGATAGAAGCATACCCTCTAAAAGATAATACAGCCTTATCCACAGCCAAAATTCTACTGAAAGAATTTTTCCCCAGGTTTGGTTTGCCGCGCATTGTCTGGAGTGACAATGGGAGCGAATTTGTGGGCCAAGTCATGCAAAAAGTTTGTGCGGGTCTTGGTATCAAGCAAAAGTTCCATGCGGCAAACCATCCACAGTCAGCAGGTTTAGTGGAATGCTACAACGGAACTTTGAAGCTCAAACTAGCGAAAGTGCAGGCTAGTACAGGACTTAATTGGCCCGATGCTTTACCACTGGCTCTCCTGTCCACCAGAACTGCTGTGCACTCTCGTTTGGGACTTAGCCCTTACGAAGTGGTCTTTGGGCGCCCAGCTAATATATGGGGAGTCCCTCGCCCTAAGAAATACTCAGACTTGCCATATCCTATGTTGATTGACTACTTGCATGAACTTACAACTAAATTGCGTGTTCTCCATCAACAGGTTCAGAGTGCGTTACCGGAGGCTTCCACAGACCCAGGTCATTCCATCCGACCAGGTGACTGGGTGTGTATAAAGAATTTCCAAAGGACGAAAAATTTGGAGCCCAGGTGGAGGGAGCCTCGTTTGGTACTTTTGGTGACAAGAACAGCAGTCAAAGTCGAAGGAAAGAAAAATTGGATTCACGGCGTGCATTGTAAGAAAGTGCCTTTGCCTCTACCCTTCGATCAATGGGTGCGTAGGGGCATTGGTGACTCTGAGAATGAGAAGGTTCCACGATTCGTACCTTTTAGCGATGCACGCCTGAATGGAACATTGTCTGAGAAAGAGGACGACGACATTCTTCAGGAAGCGATAACACCACATCGTCGCTTGAATACGACAAATCCGCGAACATTGTTCCGAGACCAAACTGTACCTGATAAAGAACACGATAATCTAAGACCTACACCAAAGAACACTTAAGATTTTTCTCTCTCCTATGTAGTATTCTATCCCGGTTGCAGGGTCACGGTAGGAGTCTTGATTGTGACCTGAGTAGTGGCAATAGGCTTGCAAGACTTGCAGTGTCATAGGACGGCAGATAATCGTAATTAAGTGATCGAGGAAGATTGCCGTGAGCATCCATTTAGAAAGATGGAAACTACATTAGGCAAAAGAGAGAGAAAGGATGAAATAAAAAAAGAATCCTGTAGATTAATGTACAGTCGTTTTAGTATAACCTTATGTATTATTATATTATTGTGTATCCTTTTGGCGTTTATAAGTTGGATTATTTATGCTCTGCAGCAAAAAGTTGTCTCTCCTTCTACCTCTTCGTCTTCTTCTACTGTCTCTCCCCATCTATTTCATACCCTTCCTCAACATGAACTCATTAGAAGAACTGAATATTATAACAATTCCTTTGTCCAGTTATTACATCAACACCAATTACTGATCAATACAACTGACTGTTGGGTGTGTGGACTTATGCCACATACCACAGAAAAAGGAATGCCATATTTAGTTCTTCCGTTTTCTTATGAGAGTTCTGCTTGGGCTTATTTTGTTATCTTCTCCAATGCCTATCAAAGGAAATTCAGACGATCCGTTAGTTCACATATTGGTGGTCCAGATTTTAGTCATAGTTCTTTGATAAAGGGAATGGTAGCTATGGCTAATCATGGAAAATAGTAAGATTTCCGTTGACGAAAGGAAAGCGTACACAAACTGGAACGTCACCCATTATGTCACTAGCCTTAGTGATAAGGTTAAACAAGGAAAATCTCCACCGATTTGGACTATTCCTCATCAGGGAAATTTCTGTCTGCAAATAAATAGTCAGACTTCTGACACCATACAAAGAAACAACTGTTCCCACACATACGTCTACTCCTCTCAGAACTCGCCGCCTCTAGTGCCATCTCAAGGCACGTATTTCATCTGCCACAATAGGGCTTACACGTGGTTGCCAACGGGTTTTTCTGGTACCTGTTATATAGCTTTCCTTCTTACCCCTACATACACCGCTTCTGCAAACTATCATCGAAACAGATATGGCAGAGGGATTATTGATTCTAAAGACACAGCAGGACAAGAGGGAGGAGATTTCCTCAAAGGATTTCTTCCTTTTTGGGGTCCAATGGCCAACAGCAGAAATATAAGGCAACTGGTTCGTGTCGTAGAAACCACTATAGATATCACTGTAGGAGCCTTAAGTAATATCACGGCAGAACTACAAGCGGATCATCTTATGACCTTACAAAACCGAGTTGCCTTAGATTTTGTTCTTGCGGATCGTGGTGGAGTGTGCAAATTGATCGGGTCAAGTTGCTGTATTTTCATACCTGATGACGCTCCGACAGTATACCAAGCTATCTCTAAGTTACATATAATCTCTGAGTCGATTCATCAGGACAAAGGAGATTGGTCCTTATTGGAGTGGTTTTGGGGACTACTGTCCAAGTGGGGTTGGAAGGCATTGACATTCCTTGGAGTAGTTTTGACCATCATTTTCTCTTGTTACCTTTGTATGCACTGTGGTCCCGCCATCTGCGACCTTTGTGCTACTATGTGCATCCCTAAACCCAAATCACAAAGAACAGAGAATATTAGAATGATGCTACAGCAACAGCTCGATGACCTCATGGCCATTGACATTGACTCAGATTAACATGAGTCTATCTTGCCTGAGTTCTGGCAAAAGGAGGGTCTGAGAAAATTCGATTCTCGATCGTGATCGAATCGACCCGCCATTTTCTGCTCCGCTGCCATTTTGTGTTGCCCTCACTCAGGCAGCACGGCAAACAAAGTCTATTCTGCTTTTTCTGCAGCTTTGTGTCGAAATAAGCCTTCTGCCTCTATTTACAAAACTGGTGTTAGGACTGGCCGAGTACACTAATCCCGGTCTGGTTTTCCTAATCCCCGTCTCAACTATCTGTTGGTTCACACTATTCTCTTCTGACTTTATCCCTTCGCTGTCCTCTGCTAGCATTCTCTCGTTTCACAACTGTCCTCCAAAACACACAAACGTATCTCGCCACCTGCAAGTTGGTTGCAGATCTGTTAATGAATTCGTTTGTGGGAGGGGTGACAAACACAGTCAGAGGAGAGGCTTCTTCGAGTCATTTAATACTTTGTTTTCAAACCTTTTCTATTGGTTCTGTTCTGTTTTCCAACTTTTCTTATTGGCTCTCTCTTGTATGTCTTGGGTGTGTATTTGGTTAATGTATGTTTCACATATGTACTATAAAAGATTGTGCGCCACGGAGTGAAGTGGCAGTCTCCTGAGAACCTACCTCTTGTACTTCTGGGATAACTGTACTAGCAGCAGCTAATAAATCCGATCTTCTAACGCCTAACAGAGTGTCCCGTATCTCTGTGTAGCTGAGCAGGAGAACCCCGGAGATTAAGGCGTACCCTGCGCCGCCAGGCCCAAAAGGTTCTGGTTCCTCACTCCTCCCCTGCGCCCTATAATTCCTCGCCCTAAACCCCCCCTTAGCCCAACCCCTTGACCCCACCCCACCTTGTCCTTCCTGTGATGCGCGAACATCCCGGGGGAAGACTGGTCTGTCGACCCTACTTCCCCCGGGGTCCGGCATTGGTCAAGTTTGCTTGTTGAATGCGGATTGCACTACTCTCATTTGCATAAATGCAAGTCTGGGGCACAAATGCATGATCATAGTAGTAGACAGGAAGTGTATCCATCAGCTAGATGTTTTTTAACCTCTGCATGACTCCTGAATCATCTGGTTGTTGCCGATATGTGAAAGTGAGAATATTGGTAATTTCACTCAGAAAAGAGATGTATGCAGACTCACCGTAAATGTGTGTTTTTCATTAATAAGAAAAACATACTTTTTAAATCCCGCTCCCTGTAAAAAGATTCGCCCTCGACTGGCTTCTTACAAATCATAGATTTTGATTTTTTGCTGCAGGTCAGAATGCTAATGTGATAGGTGTTATATTACTTTCATTGAAGACCCAGGGAGTTGTGTTTGCCTGAGAGGGAAATAACATGATATATCAGGAAGATTATCAGGTCTCGCGCAGAGCAGTTTTATTCAGAATTGTTGAAAGATTCCGGAACAGGAACTTGACATGCTTCGCAAGTTCAAGCTTACAGATTTAGTTTCCAGCAAACTGTGTTTGCAGTAATATAGCCATATTGGGTGTTCATAATGCAGACAAAATGCATGTTACATGAGGACTGGAAATCTGTTTTGCTATGAACCTCCTTCGATTTTCTTCCCCATCTGATTGGTCGGGCTGTGGCCTGTTGTTTACAATCCCAAGTGACCACGAACTTCCTAGAAACGTTTTTCAAAGACTCCTTCTCCTGGGAAATGCAATAAATGAGAGTGCGCTGGCCCACCACTATCCATGATTTTCAGTCGACACGTAGGAGAGACAGCCCCTCAGTTCTGCCCCTGTCTCGCCCTCCTCAGCAGGAGTTTGTCACTACACTTAGACAGGGAGCTCATCTGAGGCATGGAAAGCCAGACGTTGCGAGATCTGGTGTTGCAAAAAACAGTAAAGTGTAACTCCGCCTGCTCACGGAACTCTGCTGAATTTGGCAGAGTTTTTCTGGTAACTCTGCGGAATTCCGCAGAGTGAAACTTCACGAGCTCAGCACAGGCCTACTTTTTAAAAGCCTATGATGAACTTCTAAGACTGGCATTTACTAGCGTGGCCTAGCCTGAATGTTGCCTCATATTAATGGAGAATAAACACAGTCCTTAGGCATGGAAGTGGGACTCAGGATCTTACCCAGACATTGCTAGAAGGCTGGCCTTACAAAGACTGTGTATATTATGTCCCGTATTTTCACAAATATAAATACTACGTTTTTCATAAAAGAAAGTATCTGACTGGAAAATCATTTATTAGGGTTGCTGAGCATGTTTTGAGTCTTGTGCCTGTGTAAACCTTACAGTCCCTGTCCCCCAGGCTGCCCTAGAAGCCTTAGACTGCTCAACCCCTGCTACCACTGAGAGTCAAGTGATGAAGGGGTACTTGGCCCAGTTGCTCGGAGGCCATAGGATATCAGGATCCAGGACATCAGCAGTGAAAGGCCTCAACCACAATGGTTAGGCCAGTAGCTCCTATTTGCCCTGTGTCCCTCTAAATAGTGTTCTAACAGCCTTATTACAAGTACGTTGTACATTTGTGATAAAGTATCAGATCTGCCAAACTCTAAAGCGGGCCAAACGATCTTTCTTGCAAAGTTTGAAGATTATGCAATAAAAAGTGTGCATCAGTTACCTAATAAACATGGATCTTGTTAAATATCCCCTCCAGATACATCAGCCTCTAGCATTTTAATATTGAACAAACAATATGTGTAATGAATTTTTTTGCCTTTCACACTCAGAGGACAATTTCGGTTCACATGATGTAAAACTTTCTTAGCAATTAAATCTTCTTGTAGTCAAAGATTCCTAGCTATAAAACTTAAGAAAATACCTATGAACTGTTGGCTCAACGTACAACACATATATAGGCTTTTCTGTTTTCAGTTTCTATTTTTGGTAAATTCTGGTGGGGGTTTTTTCAGTGTTTTCCAGTGATTTCAATACCTTAAAAAACCGTGGTTATCAGAGTTTACACATTTGTGCGCCAGTAAAAACAGCAGAAACAGTGTTTTTCCGGTGTTTATGGAATGTTTTTATTGCTTGCTTTCTGCACTGGTAGTGCATTGTATATAGACAGTGTTTGTACAGTGTACATGAGATCCAAATACATTTTTACAAATCAAACTTAATTGTAGTACACCATACAATACTTCTTCATTGAGTTTTTGGTCATGCGCGCTCGCTCTTTGAATGTATGACGTTACAACGCAAACATTTACAACGCATGCCTTTACAAAGCAGTTTTTACATCGCAACATCCATTACAACGCATTATTTTACATCGCATGCCATTACAACGTATTTTTAGAAACTAAATTTACAACACATTCCATTACATCGCATTATATCATTACAACGCATACCATTACAACGCATACCAAACATTGCATTTAAGGTAAGTGTTGGATAGTGTAGGGGTAAAAATTACTATTCTAACTCCAGTGAGTGCAACAGTAGGGTAAGTGTTGGATAGTGTAGAGGTAAAAATTACTATTCTAACTCCAGTGAGTTCAACAGTAGGGTAAGTGTTGGATAGTGTAGGGGTAAAAATTACTATTTTAACTCCAGTGAGTGCAACAGTAGGGTAAGTGTTGGATAGTGTAGGGGTACTATGCGTTGTAATGGTATGCGTTGTAATGACATGCAATGTAATGCCTGCGTTGTAGTGACATTTGTTGTAATGACATGCATTGTAGTGACAAGCGATGTAACGGCTGCGTTGTAATGACATGCGATGTAAAGGTAGTGCGATGTAATGACTGCTTTGTAAAGGTTGTTTCCCTTGCTCTTTCCTTCCCATGTAAACTTTTACCTGGGAAAAGGCCCTCTCAACATTGGAACTTGAGATGGGCAGCGCCAAACAGGCAGTACACAATTTGCTAATTCTGGCCACTGACATAGCTTTCCATGCCAATACTGGTGCACCTGAAGATTGCGATTCTCTGGGACCGGTTCTACAACATATGTGTTAGATAAAGTGGTCAAAAATGAAGCAATACTTTTCAAACTCTGGAGAAAATCCCCTTTACGGAAGGGATCTAGAACTTGTGCAGAGTACCACAATAAGGCTTCATTGACTTCAAATGCCATGGTTGGTGAAGGGACATTTAGATGCATCACTGCAAGCCATTTCTCATGCATTGTAAAATAATTTTTCCTGAATTACACCTCAACATTTCTTTGCTTACCAAGTAGCAAGCAGTCAAACCTGGATTATGTTGCTGTGCCAAAGTTATTAAAAGTGGTGCCCAGCCTACTCTCAAGGAGATGGTTCACTTGGTAAACAAGGGTATTTTCAGACTATAGTTTTTTTTATAATGTCTACTACAGCAGTCATGTTTTCCTATAAAAATCTAAGACTGCAGTAGAGTTTACTTTCTTTTAACATCACTATCAATATGCAACCGAAGATCCACCACATTCCTTACCTTTGACATCATCACTAAGCAAAAACTCTGTAAACGGTTGCCACATGGATAATATAGCATTCATTGCCTCTAGGACTGAGAACCACTGGCTAAATGAAACAGTTGGAATGACTCTTTCTTTGATGCCACACAAAGCACAAAATGAGAAATATTTTCGTTTTAGTTGCCACACCTAATGAAATAGTGCACCAGAATGTACTTCAAAGTCAATTACATTCTTCATTAACTCTGAAGATTGTTTAAAGACACTTTCAGCATACCATCTAGCAAGTGGCAAGGATCTCTTACAGGGAAGCACTTCAGCTCAGGTATCGATTTAGATACAAACAATATCACTCCAAACTTTGTTGAACTTGGTAAGAACGTTTTGATGCAACATTCCATGTTTTTCAAAAGTCTGGTGTCATGTTTTCACCACTATCCCAGAGGCTTGGTGACAGCACTCTTTTCACATACGCCTGTCACTACACCTTGCAATGAATGTTTAAAGCCTGGGGTGTTTGGCAATTCACCTACTATCAATACTGACTCGCTAGAAAAGGGGGGGGGGGCTGATGTATCAAAGGGTTTCACCCATTCTCTGTCTGTGGGTAAATGTGTTGGTACAGATTGGGAAAGATTCTTATGAAACCAGCCATTTTACCTATAAGTGAAAGAATCAAATGTAGCCAAAATATCAAATATGCTTTTGATATTTTCTGATTCTCTACAGTTTATAAACTAATTAAATAAGACCTAAAACATGCTTCTAAACCCTGCATCTTTAGATCAAAGACAACAAAAGTGAAAGAGCAAAAAGAAGAAGAAACAATATTTTAGTGACATCCCTAAACAACACACCTCAAGCAGAATAATGTTACCCCAGTCTTTCTTGCTGCTACCTAAGTTACATTGTATTGGCCCCTTCAGGAAAAAATAAAAATGACTCTTTCACTCTCATTTTCCTTTCTTTGAATGGCATTTAGTTTTTGGTTGGGCAGGTGTTTATATGTTGATACTGGTGAGGGTTATTTCCCTTTTTGTGGGGTTTTATCAGTCATTATAGGTTTAAACCTAAAACAGCATAGCCTACACATATAACACTGCGTCTTCAGGTCCATGGGAACTATGACAGTATTTTCGTCTGGTATTTATAAGCATTTCTCTGTTCAGACCATAAGATGGCTTTCAAGATTACAGCAAATGGGCTTTCCTCTGACACTTGTAGAAAAACTCATATTTTTTCTTCATCATTTGCCATATTTATTAAGATTTTATTGACAAAATAACTCTAAACTGGGATTTATGCATTGCATCTTCAGTTAATGTAGCCCAAATACAGTGTCCAAGGAGGCCATTGAGAGTTTGACAGGGCAAGAGCACCACTGTAAATAAGTGACTCTCCTACCCACAAACTTTCAATTCCCCTGCTCTATTGGTAGTTGAGTTGAGGTACATGTTGGGTTTACAGCCTTAGAGCCTCTGCTTGCTGCACTGAGGTAAACCCTTAACTTGATGGTGGTGTCTAGGAGAGAACCAACCCTTTATTTCCGTACCCAAAATCACCATATGAGAAACAGCAGTCAAACAATGACCCCAAGGTGTAGAGAGAAAATGCCCTGCATTTTGGTACAATGATTTTGTTGCATAATAATAAATTCACAACATTGGCGGTTGGTTCTTGCAGATGAAAATACTTTACTGAGTGGGAACAAACAAACAAACATGACGCATACATGGCACAGAGATACCACCCGTCTGTTGGGGATCTCTAAATATTGGAGATGACTCTTTGCCAGGGAAACAGACTTAGTGGGCCAGTGGACCCCCACAAGGGATTCTGTACCAATTCATAATATTAGATCTTGAGCTTCACATTTGTCCATACTTAATGCCTGTGATTTTGCTTTCATATCTAATTACCTCCACTGAGGGATATTGAGTCACGCTCGCTATGTGTCTCCAAAAATGCCTTCCACAGAATTGACACAATTACATAACCTCAACAAGCAGATTGTGCTCCATATAAAACAAGATCAGTATTTTAGATTCAAATGCAGTCTTAATACAGTCAGTTCACAATTGACCCATTAGCCGCTTGGTTGCTTTTGGAGGTCACATCAAAACACCTAGGACAGGAGGTGCTGGCAGCAGAGGTACTCCCATTTATTCCATTTCAGGTCAGGCCGCTGGACATGAGAAATTCAATCGTACAATCCATCACTTTTTGTTTATCTTTAGTATGTCACCCTATGTGGGATGGGTATGCTAAGACTTGGGTCAGTGCATACTGTCCCTGGAACCAAGGTATACCCCGCTGATGAGCCCATAACACGGCCAAAACCAGTCCTGGACTACTTGTGTTCTGGTTCAGGGGGGACCTGGGTTGACAGTTTGGACTGGACTGTTCCCATTGGAACGCGGTCAATACTGATTTGAATATAGCTGGGTCCAAACTGAGATGGAATGGTGTGCAAAATAACAATGAATTGGGATACGGCTTCGAGTAATTACCAATGGCTGAGAATAATTTGGCCATTCGATGCGTCACTTTTGGTAGACAAAAGCTCCATCAGTAGCCCAAGCCTGTTTTTTTCAATGCTCATGATACGCTGACATCAGTAACTTGAAAGTGAAATTAGCTGAAATGCTTATTTTACTTTCATTTTCAATGCTTGTGGGCATATCTCAGTAGAAGTGAGTGGAATTTGCAGGGTTTCACTTTGCTGAATTCCGCGGAGTTACATAAAAGCTCAGAGAAATTCCACTGAGTTCCGCCAATGGGTGGAGAATATGCAGCTTGCGCCACAATTTAGTGCTGATAGCGAAAGCAGTGCTGAAAAATCAGCATTAATGGCAACATGTGTTGCAGAAGAGCATGCTGTCATCCTAGTTGACTTGGCTGCCGCTGGAGTAAAAAATCTACATGAGAAGCAGCAAAACAACTTGAATGGCAACCTGCGTTAGAAAATCGTGCTAGTGGAGGCCAAATCTCGCTCGCCAGCACACATTTTCTGGAGCCTCGCAGGAAGTAATTTCCACCACGCGGCGATAAGCAGATTTTGGCCAGAACTTCGCATTAAAGAGTAAAGCAGAGTGTCAAAATTTCACCAATTAAGAAGGCGGAACAAAACATTTCTCCCACCTCCGTATCTTAACCCCCGAGAACCAATTTTAATGGGAAAGTTATTGTAGGAAAGGAGAGACCTCTCCCTATTGGATCAGGGCTTAGGGACTGCCACATAAGTACTCTTCTCGGCACAAGGGATTTCGTTTGAGAGGGGGAATGACCCCTGGAAATGGGCTAGTGCCTCTATCCTACTCAGTGACACCAGGGAAATATTTAGGAACCATTACGGAAAGAAGTAGGCTCGGCCCACTCAGGCATCAGCTTTGCTGTCCCAAGCAATTCGCCATACAGTCTTTCTGACTTAACTGGAGGAGGATTGGGGGGGGGTTACTCCCAATCTGCCCCCAAAGAACAGAAAGTCAATTAGACACCAGGGTAAAAAAATTGAAAAAACAGGAAAGTGGTGCTTGTTGCCCACATATACATCGGACAGTGCTCCCACCCCAAAATAGGTGCAACAGTTTCTCTGTCCACCCTTGGGGCAAATAACGGAGCACCAGAGACACAATGCCCTATAAAAAGGGGGCAGAGGTAGCCCTTCCAGACATGGGGCTGTGCCCCCACCCGAAAATGTGTCGAGCATATTCCTCCCCCGGGGACGTATTGAAGGAGTATACCCCTAGCATACCCCTTATCTGCACCATGGGGGCTGAAAGCCTCCTAGACACCAGGGGGAAAAAGGTTAAAAGTAAAAATTGGGTAACAGGTAGCCTAGCCATACTTCGGGTGATGCCACCACTACAGAAATGACACAAAATGGCACAACAGTCTTTCTGATTATTGAGGGTGTTTATCCCTATTCCTCCCTTTACCAGTGTAGCAGAAAAACCAAACTCCAAAGAAGAGGAAAGTCACCCCAACTGCCAAAAGGGACAATAAATGAAAATAATTTTTGAGGCCATAAAGTGTGACAGAGACTACTTATACACGTAAATGAGTTTGTACATTGTATTAACTACAGTTAGTGCATTTCCATTTGGTCTATATCAGCAAAGGTTGGGTCCCATTGTTTGAGGGTGCGCAAAAGGGAATTTTGTTTGTGTCTTAGGAGAAATCCCAAAGCCTCTAAACACCAGGGATTTCCACATGGTGGATAAAACAAGGAATGGGTTCAGCCCACCCTGGCATAACGCCATTTCCCCACCTAAAAAAGGGCAATACAGTCTTTCTGCCCTCCTCATTGCAAATTGGATAGTTTGCCCACTAGATATCAGGGATTTTATATTGGGGATGAAAAAGTGGTGAAGGGGTGGAGGTGGCCCACCCTGATATTTGCCCATTACTCCACCCCAAAAGGAGCCATACAGTGTTTCTGCCCACCTCAGCGGGAAGATAGAGAGTCTGCCCTGATTTGGGTTTGCCCCGCAATCTGCCCCTAGTGAGGTAGAAAGCCTGCTAGGCATCAGGGGTTTGACATTGTGCCAGAAATTGGGGGGGGGCAGTCCAATCTCTTATCTGGTCATGCCCCACCCCAAATAGGGCAATACAGTCTTTCTGTCCCTCTGGAAAGACCTGAGGTAATGTGCACCCAATCTGCCTGCAGGGCTGGAAAGCCCATTGGATGCCTAAGATAATTTGTAAAGTTATAATGGTATTGGGGCTGGTCTGTCAGGACATCAGGCTGCATCCCCACTCCTAAAGCCCCAACAGTCTCTCTGTCCCCTGTGCACTAAAGTATTCCCATCCGCAAGACAAGTGAGAGACAATGTGGCTTGTTTTGGACTTCGTTTTTACATTTGGGCCAGCAGAGTGGGAGTAAATCCCAGTTTTCTCTCACTTTCTGCCCTGAATAGCTGCACTCTTCTGGCACAGGGTCAGCCAGCAAACACGAACATCTACCAAATTAAACATTTATGAAATGTAAATACCTAGAGGAGTCCAGGGTGGTGTGCCTTGCTTGCATCCCATGATGTGTTCCTACTTTCAATGCCCTGCCCTGGGCATAAAAATAGTGTTGTAGACAGGCCAATCTGGCCATGCACCATCCCAAAAAGGGCAATACAGTTTTCTGCCCCCCCCCCATCCTTCCCTGGGGGCACTTAGCTTGATTTCCTCCAAATCTGCCCACAGGGGCCAGAGCACCCATTGGATGCAGGGATATATTGTGCATTAATAGTGGGATGGGGGCTGACCTGTCCAGACCAGGACCAATCTGCCTGCAGGGGGTAGAAAGTCCACTGGATGCCTGAGTTAATTTTTAAAGTAAAAATGGAATGGAGGCTGGCCTGACATCAGGCTGTACCAGCTCTCTAAAGCCCCAATGGCATTTCTCTTTCTGTCTCCCCCATCCTCGGAGTACCAAAGAATCATCATCCCCAAGACAAGTGAGAGAAAAGTTTGATTGTTTTAGGCATAGTTTTTATGTGTGGGCCATCAGAGGAGGGAAATCCCAATTTCTCTCACTTGCACACTGAATAGCAGCAGAATTCGGGCACAGGGTTTGCTAGGAAACAAGGACACCTACCAAATGTAGGCATTTATAAAAACGTAAACACCCAAGGGAGTCCAGGGTGGTGTGCTTTACTTAAATCCCAATATGTTTTTTTAACAGCAATGATCTGCAAACCTGAAATTCTGCCTAAAACCATGCATTTGCCTCACATTTCTTTGAGGGAAAGTTCTTGAATCTGTGTGAAGCTGCAAAATTCCTACCATCCAGCAATTACACACTTTTCCCCCTATAAACTCGCTGCCCCACTTATGTGATGCGGCCATGCACCTGTGACACAACAGGCCCCAAAACGAAACATGGGGACATTAACATTTACTGCCAAAAAATGACCTAATATTTGGGCCTGGACTCAGCTGTCATCCAAGGAAAAGTCTCAAACTCAGCATAGTATAACGTTTGTAATTATGAATTGAAATTCTCTCCATTATTCGCTTCTAAATGCAATCCAATGTGCAGGAAATGTCACATTTTGCACATTGCACTCTGATTTACATGATGGTGTGTGTAACTCTAAATTCAGAGGTGTACAAATGCTCACTATTCCTAATCTCAAAATCTTGAAACACAATAAAAATAATTTGTAAGTTTCCTTCATACCCATTTTTATGCATTGGATTGTACCATATGAATTACTGCATGGGCGGTATACAATGGAATTTGATCACAAGGTGCAGGTCAGTTGTTGTCTCTGAGTATCAAGTGTTTGTTTTGGGCAACCAATAAACACTATCTATCCCAGCAACCAAAATAATCTGATGGATGTATTTGTATGTTATGTTTGTAAACCAGCCTTTGGAGCAGAAAATTACAGATGAAACCTCACCAATTGTTTTCTATTTTTTGTTAAATATTGGGGCCTCTAGTTGGCAGTGGTTTGGACCCTGTCCAAGTGGGGACCTTAACTCTGGTGAGGGTAAGGGGATCTCACAGCTAAAATAGCCCCTGCTAATCCCCTTGGTAGCCTGGCATGACCAGGCAGGCTTGCCTCAGAGGCTCTGTGCAAAGCATGTGTACACACACACACACACACACACACACACACAGTGAAACTGTGAAAACACTACAAAACAAGTTCACACCAGTTTGAAAAATAGCCAATATTTATCTGAACAAAACAAGACCAAAACAACAAAATTCCAGCATACACAAGTAAAGATGTCACTTTTCAAAGGTTAAATAAGTTCAGTCCATAGAAAAGTACAAGTGCATCACTTTTAGCCAAAAGTTCCTGGGATGCGTCAAAATCAAAGACAAAAACAGGAAAAGGGAAGGTGAGGCGCCAGAAAAACAAAGCAATGCATTGGTTCTCTACTCCCAGGGGAGGTGATGCGTCGGTTCCTTACAGCCAGGGGAGGTGAGGCGTCGGTTCCTTACTGCTGCGAAAGGGAGGTGATGCCTCGGTTCCTTACTTTTAGGGGAGGTGATGAGTCAGTTCCTTACTTTCAGGGGAGGTGATGAGTCAGTTCCTTACTGGAAGGGGAGGTAATGCGTAGATCTCCAAACACGCTGCCTTGTTTCCTTACTGCTTGGCAATGTCGATGAAGAAATCGGTGGTCAGGGACGATGCAAAAAGAATCCAGATATGCGTAGTCGATGTGGCGGCAGCGAAGCAGGCGCTGCACCGATTTCACAACCGTAAGCAAGTGATGCACCGATTCTTCAGCCGCAAATCAGGGACTTCGTGCCAGTAGCACAGAATAGTTAAGCAAGAAAATGCTTACTCTCCAAAAGTGGAATTTTCAAACATGCAATTTAAAAACCAACTTCACCAAAAAATGCATTTTTAAAAATTGTGAGTGCAGAGACCCCAAACTCTAAATCTCTATCTGCTCCAAATGGGAAATTATCATTAAAAGATATTTCAAGGCAATCCCCATGTTACCCAATGAGTTAGATAGTCCTTGCAATAGTGAAAAACAAAATTAGCAGTATTTCACTATCAGGACATTTAAAACACACCAGTACCATAGCTACCAAGGTTTCAGATTGCTTGTTTGTGACATTTTCATAATTTCTGTGTAATTATGAGTGACATTCAATGACTATGAGTGACACTTCTTGAAAAATCAAGCAATGAAGTCGAGGAGAGCATACAAATATCGAAAAGTACACCCATTTGAGCAAAGAGAGCTCTAAGATCTTAAAACTGTTGTAAAGCACCAGAAATGTCAGGGCACTAACCAAGTAAAAAGCAGTAACTCACAGTTAATCCTCATAAAATACAGTATACGAATATGCGTGGTTCATGTTCCATAGCTGCCAAGTTTTCAGATTGCTTGTGTGTGACATTTCTATGGTTTCCATGTGCATATTAGTGACACTCACTGATCAAATGTGTTACACTCAGAGTGACACTCATGAGTAAAACCAGACAATGAAGTCCACGGAAAGAGGTAGAGTTCAGAAATGTTACCATTGTGAGCAATGAGTACCTCTAAAAAGATCTTTAAACTACTGCAAAGCACCTGAAATGGAAAGTTACACGTGTCTTGGAGCTCCTCAACTCCAGTAGCACAATGGGGAAGCAGCCCACATGATCATAAAGTTCTGTTTAGTGTTTTTTCATCCAGGTGTACTTTGCACACTGGGATTTGTATCATGCTCATCCTGTATGATAGGAAAAAGAGAAAACTACAAGTCCCCACATGAAAACTACAGGGTGTGTGTCAATAAGCTTCCACGGTGTGTGCAACTTACAATTTTTCATACTATGTGTAACTACAAACCTACAAATTGTCACAGATAATGTGACCTTGGTCACATGGTCACATGGTGTGTGACTACAAACTGTCAGATGTTGTGTGACTACAGACTTTCACAGTGTGTGCAGGAACAAACTTTACATGTTATATGACTATAAACAGTAGCTGAATATGTGGGAGCCATATATACCAGAGAAACAGTACCTAGATTCACAGAAGCTGATGGTTGCCACCCAGATGTAACACGACTGCCGCTACTGTCATTTCACCATATTTCGTGCCTTATAGCACTAGTACGGACTGTCACGTACCAATACTGTCCAAGCACAGATTTTTCTGAGCTCAGAAGGTGCAAGAGGAGGCCACACATAATGATAATGCCTGTTTCACACACCACTGATAGTGTTACATAATACTCCATGCCACAGCATGGGAGAAAATTGTAAACCACTTGTGTGTCACACTTATG
This sequence comes from Triturus cristatus, assembly GCF_964204655.1. Classification (NCBI taxonomy): domain Eukaryota; kingdom Metazoa; phylum Chordata; class Amphibia; order Caudata; family Salamandridae; genus Triturus; species Triturus cristatus. Next base: position 718,931,700 of record NC_140579.1, read on the forward strand.
TGACTCAAATTAAAGACGATGGCACATAAGGGAGGTGAAGGGCAATTACTGAGCAATAATGCCCATGGAAATGTTAAATACTGTTACAACAAACTGAATGGAGGAGAATGGAATCTAAAAACTTCCATTGAGGCTCAAAGCTAATAAACACTCAAGACTGTGCTCTTTTGCCTACCCTTTTGCTAATAAATGGTGACTGGCAGACATTCAGTTATAACATCACGTTTGCTGTTTTCAGAAGCTGCCCTCTTGTGGAAAGCAGGCCTTTATTATCATGAAAGCCCTTCATGCAAGTGAACAAATTACCTTCAGCATGGGGTGATCATTCTGTTGAATATTTTAATATAACAAGTGGTAAAAAGTAGCCTAACACAGAACTTAACAACGTTGCATTGGAGTCCCTGCCTGCTAAAGCTCTCTGTGGCCAGGGAGATAATACTTTCTTTAGTACTTTTCCCCACATCTCTTACTTCACAGTGTTTGTTTCTCTCTAATTGTGCTAATATTAATCAATATAGTCTGCGTCAGCTGAGCCCAGCCCGCCGTGGCGCCACAAGCCTCAGGCTGTATTATGAATAAATATTCTCAACAAATTAATCAAACAGAAGAGAGGTGATCCGGCTCTGTAATCCGGCAGCATGGCATGCACCAGAGGCAGTCAGATCCAGTTTTGTATCAATGATCATCATGATCCTGCTGTTACAGTCTCTGTGATCACTGTGTGACCTCTGGTCACTCAATGAATGGTCGTTGATGAGGCACGGTGGCACCAATTAAACTGTCAGCTGGCACAAGCAGTGGTGTGAGCACTTAGGCAAACTAAAGAAACATAACCCCAGCTCACGCCCCAACCCGCCTCACTCAGAGGCTCCAACTTCCTGTCACCAGCAATTGGACACACTGACTAGTGTGTGAGGATTGTTGCAGTCACATGCTGCTGTGGCTGGCTGGGGCTAAGTTTCAGCAGCAGCTGAGCCCCCAGGCCAGCACCACACACTCCTGGCATATTCTGATAAACATTTCAAAGTATACCAGGACAGCACTGCACAGCAGTAGTGCAGTCACACACCACAAAATGAGAGTGCTTCTACAGGGCGGTGACTCAACGCTCCCATCTGGCTTGTGTTTGTCTCGGCACCGGTGGTGGCAAGGAGGCGCTATAAATGCATGACTTTGCATTTTATTGCGGTGATGTGGATCACCACACTAAAATGTGTTAGTCAAACCAAACTGAACTGTACTTTTATACCATTAATACATTTAAATGTTGCTTTATTCAATTGGACTAATTTTATCCACAGCAGAAGAATTAAAGGCTGAACTGTACTGGCAGCTGCAGGATTAGCACCCGTGTCCTTAGATTAGCCTTAGAGCTGGAAAGACCAGGCAGCAAACCAGATACAAAACAATATTTATTTTTATCGCTCACTAGTGCCAGTACCCACCTCCCTCCACCCAATATTTCTCCTCCTCTCAGCTTTTCCCTTTCTAATCTACCTCCATATAAAAGATTATTTCCTTTCTGCTACGAGTTATAGAAGGCACAATAACTCTGGGCCTCGGCAGAATGCAGCATTCTGAAGCTTCAGGACAGTAATTCTCGGCTCTCTGGGTACTCTTTTAGGTAAGCTAAAAGGTGCTCACTCCCCAAACACCATTTCAGTGTTAGAGCGGCAATCAAAAAGTGATGTGGGAAGCCGGAGTCGAGAGAAAGTCTTAATAAACTGGAAGCTGTGTGTCACCTAAGACAACTGGCAGGCGCTAGAGACTGACCGGGCATTTAAATAGCCCTAAGAGATCAACGCAGGTTGGAAGACTGGAGACAAGAAAGAAATTGGAAGTTCAAATGCTAGGAAACAGAATACAAAAGTGTGATAGAAAACAGTCATATTTCCAGTGCTTGGATCAGTAAAAGTGCTGATGTCCGCCTTGGAGTTTACACATTATAGGAGCTTTATGTCAGCGCATGGCCATGTGCCAAGAGGTATCTCGGTGCGGCGCTGTGCACGTCTGTCTGCCCTCGCTTTCCTGAAGAGCTGTCGCATGTGCAGTCTCAGGCATGCAGTGAGTCCACCCTGCACACCCCACTTCTGAGAAAAATACATATCTTCCAGAATGTCAGTTAGAGATAAGCTGAGACAGAAGGAAAGCCGGCAAGTGCACTGCACACTATAGTTTCAATAAACGTACTCCAACCTTGCAGCGCCGGCCACATGGCGATTGAGAGTTTGTTTGCCGCCACCTCCTGAGTCCTGCAGAGTCCTGGCCGCTGCAACTGCACACTCTGCCTCAGGGGCAATTGAATTTGTGTTGGGGGGAGAGGTCACATTGATTGTTACACTGATTTTTAACAGCTGAGCCGAACATGGCTGGCGGCCATTGCAAGCACTCAGGCATTATTAAATCACACCTAAATGATGCATTTAAGTGTGATTTAATAATGTAGAAATGAAACGTAAATAAATAAACAGCCTTGGGTAAGGGCAGGATGCTGCCAGATGTGGAAATGCGAGTAGCAAAGAAAAAAGTAGTCCCTAAATAAAAAAGATAACAGCCAGCAGCGTAAGTTAACTGTAGTTGGTCCATGCTGCTTCCTCCAGAAACGGAAGAAAAAGGAAGTGATGTATCGGACCACCAGCCAATAATGAACAAGATAAGAACAGCAATGCCAAATTCCACCAATGGCAAGCGACAACACTTTAAAAAATGATAGGTTTGCTAGGTTTTCCTGTGTGTCAGCTGAGCTAGGGTTCAAAATTCACAGCTAGGCACTTTGCAGAAACAAGCATTGGCATAGCCAATAGGTCTCGCTTTTGGAACCTTATAAGTATTTAGGTATGCAGCACAATATCCTTGGTGCAGCAACATCAACTGTTGCATGGCTAAACACTTATAAGGTCCCAAAAGCGAGACCTACTGGCTATGCCAATGCTTGTTCTATTTAACTCCTGCCTTGGCCTCAAATTATTTCATTTTAGATCTACTAGGCGCAGACATTTATCTAGCACAATGTGCCCTTGTTACTGAGGGGGTGGGTGTTCTAGTTGTACTGCAGCAAAACAGCAATATTAGCAATTGCTATAATTATTTTTTTTCAAGCACAATATTTATATAGTGTCCTTTGCCCACTTTAATACGGGACTAAATTAAAGGAGGAATATATGCACACAGAATATATAGAATCAAACGCAAATCTAAGCCCCAACCCCTCCCCGTGTCCGCTAATCACATTGCTGACTCTCCTATTGACTCGACCATGAAAAGCCAGCAAAGCAACTCTGCCTAATGAGTCACAAAAACTTTAAGCACTTTACATGGTCACGTTGCATTTAACACTTTTGTAAAGTAATGCTGTCTAATAGGCTGTATCTGATGCGTTCATTTTGCAACACACTCTTTAAATTTGTTCAAGTTCATATATTATTTAAAGAAAATGTTTAGCAGCTTTTTTTTTTAACTTCAAAGGTCCAGAAACAAATGACAAGTCGTTATGTTGTCTAATGTTAACTTTCTTTCTCAAATTAACACATTTAATATTTAAACAGTGCAACAATGGTCAACTTTTAGGTAAATATCTCGTGGTAGGAGATGGAGTTGTTAAATGCATAACTGATGAGCACATTCAGGTTCTTTCAAATGAAGGCAGCATTTAGGACCTTCCAATAGTTGTTGACTTGTAACAGTGAAAGGATCTGATTTTGAATTGGATTGTGCCCAATCGTTGATGTGATATACATCTTGGTGGAGTGCGGTGTGATACACCCTCTGGGAGCATTGGGTGTTATTAGGATTACATAAACTGCTCAGGACTGGCATATTGGAAGAAAAATTACATTTTTTTATTTTTATTTTAATATGATTTGTTTAGAGACAAGTAAGCAGTTTGGCAGTACTGACCTTATCTGGTCATCTTACCGTTGTGTGCCGGGTTCATATTGGTGTTCTGCTTCCCAAGCTTTAGCCCTCATGTGGCATCAACTTCGTGACCCTCCCCCGTTGCTCACACCAACACTGTAAGCTGCAGCATCTGGGGAGGTGACGTCCGATCCAGCCACTGACAGTGTGTTTGAACACAGTGTCAACATAGAAAATAAACTAGTACGGCGGAAAAAGTGGAAGCGAAACGTCAGGCGTGCAGCGGGGCCATCTTAGGAGAAGTAGGCTTCCGTTTGGGTACAGTACGTCACTGAATTAAACAAGGGAGCTTAAAAGGAAATATAACTTCAGCAAGTGTGATCTGTGGGGTGGGAACTGGTCCGTGCTTTCCCGGGTTCTGTGTCTCGGACTTGCACCCTGGAGAGACGACTTGGCGAATGCTAGCAGGGCTCAAGAGGGGGCAGCAGTTCAAACACACTCTGAGCCCTCTCCACCCCACTGTCTAAACTAGTAGTCCCCCCCATGTTCATCGGCCACCCGGAGGATGAGGAGCTGCTGCTTCCGAGGGCCTGGACGCATCCAGCATGGGAGAGGGGAACAGGGGGAGTGAAAGCAGAGCAGTTACACACAAGCCTGGACTTAAAGGCACAAGCACTTCTAAGAAGTGCTCAATGTCAATAATAATTGAAAAAATATTGCATGAAGTGCAGCGTCTCATGTGCCCTGGGATTGGGAGTATGTGAAAGCACGGTGGAAGAGACGCCGGGGTGGATGAAATAGAGCACGCGCTGAAAGTTAAAACAAGTAGACATCACAAGCTCAAATCTCCACCCACCAGAGCCACTGTTTATTAACTGGTCAAGGGCTTTGCTAGTGCAGAACTCAAGGAGGGGGGGAATTGGTGATTGATATTGCAGCTGTTGGCCTAGCACAATCGGAACGATGCATAACACTTTTCAGACCGCATGAGGTGTGTGGTGACCAAACCGCCATATTAAGAGCAGGTAGTGGTCCAGCCGCACGCCCCCAGTCTGCTGTCCCAGGGAGAGGGAGGAGGCCCGCTGTGTGCTGGAGGCCAGCTCCGTCTGACTGACCCACCCAGGGGGCGCCTGGGCCAGCTCTGCTGTCAAGTTCCCATGGCTATAATTGGCGGCTGGTGAAGGAATGTGTCGGAAGCCTGTGTAGTGTGCGTTCTAGTTCTCGCACGCTGCATGGCTACGCAGCGCGCGAGGGCAGAACACACTACAGGGCAATGCGCATGCGCGAGTAGCGGAACGGCAGAGAGCGGAGCCGCGGCACGGAGCAGGGTGTGTTGGCCCAGCGCTCTTGCGTGTGTATCATACAAATAAAGAATTACAGTGTTCCTACATCCCTGAATTGAGTGTTCCTTCTAGTGGGGATACTTACAACACAACAGTGGCGACAAGGGTGGGATATCTGCAAGCACAGACAGCAGAAGAATCCTGACCCACTGACTGGGAGCACAGGCCAGAGCAGCAGTAGCCAGCCAAGGGGGAAGACAGGAAGAAGAGCAATCCCAGAAGAAAAACACACGAAGAGCGTGGCAGAGGCAGCAAATAAAAGGTACGGACCACGTGCAGAGGCCGATAGAAGGCGCGCAACCGCAAGAAGCACACGTGAGGCCTAGTCATAGTGAACCTGGCGGAAGCGGCAGCACGCAGCGACGGGGGGTCGGAAGAGGAGCGACAGCAGGAGCAGGCGCAACCAGAGAGGGGAGACACGCCAGATAGTCCGAGAGGCCCAGGAGCGGTGCCAGGAAGGAGGGGAGAGATGAGCACCCAAGGATCTTCACTGACGGCGCTAATACCATTTCTGCCAAGGCCAGGAGAACCCCAAATGAAGTGGGAGGATTGGCGGGAATATTTTAAGAACTACCTAGCGGCCCTCGAAGATGAAAATGGAGAAGAGTTCCCCAGCGCGAGGAAGAAAAGAATACTCCTGCACAATTTAGGCCCGGAAGGCATAAGGGTCTACCAGAATCTAGTGCCGCAACTCCGGCAAAACGCGGACGATGACGTATTTAAACACGCCATGGAGGACCTCGATGCCCACTACCGCCCAGCGGTGAGTGTCTCGATAGATAGGTACAACTTCCAACAGAGGAAACAAGAGCCGGGAGAAACCATCGACGAATACGTAGCGGCATTGAAGAAACTGGCGGTGACATGCAAATACGGAGCTCTGCACGATGAGTTCATCAAGGACCAAATCGTCATGCATACTATGAACAAAAGTGTACAAGACAAACTGTGGGCGAATAGCGAGGCGCCACTAAAAGAAGTGATTGCGATGGTGAAGAAAGCGGAGTTGACTAAACGGTGCGCGGAGGCGGCAAAACGAGAGGTGGTCCCCAAGACCATGGTGAACAAAGTGGATGACGCAGAAGCACAGGGAAGAAGCAAACAACCGGCCCAGAAGAGCAGAGGACCCCCGAAATGGAAAGGGAAGACGGGACAAACGTGGAAGCCGATTAGAGACAACAATGGAGCCTGCTACAGATGCGGTAGTCCTGCACATACAGCTCAGGACAAGAGATTCCCAGCGTTCCGTGCGAAGTGTATGTTCTGCGGCATAATGGGCCACTATGAGAAAGTCTGCCGAAGGAAGACGAAGAGGCCCGTGGTGAAGTACGTGGAACAAGAGCAACGGGAAGAGGAAGAAGAGCAGGAGGAAGACGTGGAGGTCCTGTGTGTCGATGACCAGGTGCTGGGGATAGACGGGAAGAGAACCCGCAAACCCCAATGCGACATGAAGATAGGAGGGGTGAACATCCAAATAGTTATAGACTCGGGATCCCCGTACACCATCATCCAGAAAGCGGTATGGAAGGAGCAATTTGAACCCACGTTGGGGACAAAGCTGGAACCACCAGACATTCGCCCGGTATCATATACAGGGGAACCGATACCCATGGTGGGGTACAGGAAACTGACCTTTGAATTCCGAGGAAGACAAGCCGAGTGCAAATTGTACATAGCGGAGAAAGGCCCCTCCATACTGGGATGGATGGACCAAGGGGATCTAGGGATCAAACTAGACCCGGGAGGCGACACACAAGTCCTCATGACAGCGCCAGGGAGCTGGCCAGTACTGGAAGCGATGAAGCATAAATTCCCGAAAGTGTTTGGAGGAAAGGTGGGGAAGCTGGAGAAATTTACACACAAGATAGTACTCAAAGAAAACTCCAGTCCAGTGTCCCACAAAGTCAGAAATATACCCCTAGCGGTGAAAGACGCAGTGCAGATGGAGCTACACCGATTGGAGAAGGAGGGGATAATAGAGCCGATCGACAGTGCGGAATGGCTCGCCCCCTTGGTAGTGGCGATGAAACCAAATGGGAAAGTCCGTCTGTGTGTGGACCTTCGGGAACTGAACAAGTGTCTCATAGTAGAGAAATTCCCATTACCTCGCATCGAAGAAATGCTAGCCAAGAGCAAAGGGGTAAAGTGGTTCTCCACCATCGACCTAACGTCCGCCTATCACCAGATAGACCTACACCCGTCAAGCCGGAAGTTGACATCGTTCATCACACCCTTCGGGTGCTACCAATTCCGGAGAATGCCATTTGACCTCGCCTCCGCAGCAGCGGTGTTCCAAAAACTGATGCATCGTCTGTTTCAGGACATCGAGGGCGTCCAGTATTTTTCAGGACGATATACTTGTGATGGGAACAGATAGAAGAGACCACGATGAGAGACTGGAGAAGGTACTCAGAGTACTAGAAGACAAAGGCCTGACGGCGGAATGGGAAAAGTGCAGGCTGGGGATGACATCAGTCACGTATCTAGGGCACGAGATAGGAGGACACGGCATCACCCCTAAAAGAGCGAATGTGGAGGCGATATGCAAGGCGACAGCACCCAATAACAAAGAAGAAGTAAGGTCCTTCTTAGGGATGGCAGAGTATTACAGCAAATTCGTACCACATTTCGCCACCAAGTCACATCACCTTCGACAACTAACGAGGGACAAAATGACTTACAAATGGACGGAGGACACACAAAAGGAATTTGAGGCCCTGAAGAAAGACATCAGTCAAGCGGTGCCCTTGCAAGGGTATGATCCACTCGGCCGGTCGATTCTGACGACAGATGCCAGCGAAAAAGGACTAGGGGCAGTACTCATGCAGGAAAGAAGTGATGGACTGGTGGAAACACTCAGCTTCGCGTCCAGGACACTATCACCCACCGAGCAGAAATACAGTGTGATTGAGAAGGAGATGCTAGCGGTGGTGTGGGCGATGGGAAAATATCGCCAATTCTTATGGGGCACAAGATTCCTACTCAAGCCGGACCACAAGCCCTTGGTCAAGGTGCTCACCTCAAGCGGGCATGCTGGCGCCACACCCCGCATAGCAAAAATGACGCTCAAACTGCTAGAGTACAGATACGACGTGGAGTATATTCCGGGGACGAGGAACAAAGTGGCAGATTATCTTAGCCGAGCAGCAGCCATGGAAGGAGCCCCGGACATGACCACCGAGGAAGACGAGATGGTGGCAATAATGGACGATCCAGAAAGGGTAATAAGCAAACAAGACTGGATACAGTCGTATGGAGAAGATGAGGAAATTTGCAAAGTCAAAGAACACATAATAAGAGGATGGCCGGAGAAGAAACGGCTAGGAGAGGCACTCCGAAAATATTATGAAGTACGAGAAGAATTATCAGTGGGGAACGAAGGAATATTCCTGTACAGGAGAGACAAAGTGGTTCCTCCAGCAGCAGTGGTTCCCCGAATAATTGCAATGCTACACGAAGGGCACTTAGGAATAGTAAAATCTAAGGCGAGGGCGAAGCACATGTACTGGTGGCCAGGAATGGACGCTCAGGTGGAAAGGCAAGTGAGAGAGTGCAATCAGTGCCAAAGAGCAGACAAGACGCTGGTTCCCCTACGGCCGGCGCTGGGGAAATTCCCCTTACCAAGTGGGCCATGGGAAGATGTGGCAGTGGACATCCTAGGACCGGTGCTGGACATCCACGGAACACCCCAATACCTCTGTGTCCTGGTCGACAAGTATTCCAAGTGGCCGGAGATACACATACAGGAAGAAATGGAAGCAGAGACCGTGATAACATTTCTCACCTCGGTCTTCCTAAGGGAAGGCATCCCCAGAACGTTATTGAGTGACAACGGACCCCAATTTAGATCTGAAAAATGGAACAAGTACGCGGAGCGAAATGGGATCAAATTGCTACACACGGCGGTGTACCACCCGTCGAGCAATGGACAGGTAGAGCGCTTCAATAGAGTGCTAATGGGATCCATCCAAGCAGCCATCACGATGGGGAAAGACTGGGAGAAAGAGATACAGAAAACGGTGTGGGCCTACCGCATCACCCCCACGGGGACGGGGTACAGCCCCTTCCAAATCCTAAGGGGGAGACACCCCTTCACCAAGGACAACGTCATGTGGAGGGAAAAGACAATCACAAGCAAATGGTCTGAAGTACTGGGTTTTTCAGAACCAACCCAGCGGTGCCAGGGGACACACCCGAAGACTTCGAGTTCTTCCTGTTTCGGACCACAGAAACACAGAGTCTTCTAGGTGAAGTCAAAGATCGTATTAATTTCCTGCAGACCAATCACAGGTATCCGAGAAGTACAACACGATGTATGTTCTCAGGAGACTGCTCCAAACCAAAAACCAGTCTTTTCTTATATACAGAATATTACGCTCTGGGCAACACCGCCCCTATTTTACAAGTGGTCGTTCACATATTTCCGCTTCAAAGAAAGAGCACAGTCATGATGATAATCCCACATTTCGGCTCGGTCAGCACATAATTATTTACCCAGCGAGGCTCAGAACCCTCATCAGATATCAGCAGACCCCAATAAAACGGACACCTCCTACTCGTAAAACAAGCCATAAAGTAGGAAACAGAGTCAGGTGTGAAAGGGATTAGTCAGGAGTCGCGTGGGATACACGACTTTATGATGTGTTGGGCCCTGATGCAAATCCCATAAGGCCGCAGTAAAAGGAACCGGCCGGGCAGGACTGACCCCGGGCAGCGGAGTCAGTTTGCACAGGTCACAAAGGAGTCACAGAAAGATTGCGTGTCCTTTAGGCCTAGGCATGGCCTCAGTGCGCAGCCTATGTGAGGGCAACCACAAAATGGTTACCCTTTTAAAATGGAACCCGAGGGTTCGACATGTAGTATCGTATACACGGTGAATTCATCGGTGAAACATGACGAAAATACTCATACATACCGTGTTAGTCATTTGCAGTTCGCTGATACCAAAATCGGCAGGGTAGGACCATGCTACCAACATGGTTCCGAAATTTACAGTACCACAGACCCTCCTTTTGCCCTTACATAGGCAATAACTATTCTCATACTAATCTGAGTCCAGGTCTATATTCATAAAGTCATGAAGATGTTGCTGTAGCATCATCCTATTGCTTAGTTCGTCCCTTGATACAGGTCTCCTTACACATGATGTAACACAGAGGCTACACACTACAGGAGCACACTGTACACATAGACAGAACAGGAAAAGAATGGCTAAGATCGTCCCAGTGACTATTAGAATCTTCCATCCCCAAGCTGATATCAGTCCCCAGAACCACCCCATCATCGACCAGTCTCCTTTATCCACATGAATGGATTCGGAAATCTTATGCAGTTTGGAGATGGCTTAATAGACTGTCGGAGTGCTATCTGGTATGAAAATACAACAGCTTGATTGGATAACCTTGCATACCCCACCACGGTCTGCCAGTATGACATCTAGAACCATACGGTTCTGCAATGTCATGAGGCGATCCGCTTGGAGCTCAGCTGTCAAGTTACCAAGGGCCCCAGCCGTTACATTAACAGTTGTTTCAACTACACGAGTCAGTTGTCTCAGGTTCCTACTATTGACCATTGGTCCCCAAAATGGCAGGAAACCCAGGAAAAAGTCTCCCGCTTCCTGACCGGCAGTATCCTCCTTACTAACAACGCCTCTCACAACTCTGGTCTTGTGATAGTCAGAGGCGGCAGTAAATGTCGGCGGTAGCAAATTTGCAACATAACACGTGCCCGAGAAATCAGGGGGCAACCATGTATATGCTCGATCATTACAAACAAAGTATGTACCCTTGGCAGCCAAAAATGCAGGAGAAAACTGTGATGGGAAAATGTACGTTTCAGCACAGTCACTCTTCCCTAACTGAGCTCTTGGATTCTGACCATTACCTTGTAAACAGAACCGACCTATGTGGGGTACGACCCAAATCGGGGATGAACTTTTACGCTGTTTCTCGCCCAGACTAATGCTATACCCTGTCGCGTTCCAACCCACATAAACTCGCAACTCATCCTTGGGAATAGATGAATATGCATCGATATCTCTGCTCATATCAGCAATTCCTCTCATCAAGGCTTTATTGTTCATGCTAGGTCTAGTGGAACGCGGTGGTCGCGTGGAGTAGGTTTCAAGCGCAAACAGAAACATAGTCTGGAATGCCCATGATGACCCATTATAGCTAAACGGCAGCACTAGATATGGGATACACTTATTAGTGGTATGCGGCATCAAACCACACACCCAGCAATTTGTCGTATTCATAACTAGTTGGTGCTGGTGCAGAAGTTGAATAAACGAGTTGTTTACGAACTCAGAACGTCTAGCTTGTTCGTGTTCAGGCAGAGGGTGGAAAGAGTGTGAGGAAACAGTTGGAGGAGGTATGGGCCATATAGGGGGTGCAAATGGCACTTGAAAAGACAATAATACATAACCTACAGAAAACATCATCATGCTAAATAGGAAAAACAGACATAATATTACAAAACGTTTGCTATTCATTACTTTACATAATCTGCTCTTAAAATGTATTTCCTCACCGGGTCTCTTCATCTCGAAAAACTCCATCCTCTAATCGTGCTGTCCGCGGCGAATGAGTGTCTTCTGCTAAGGAGTACCCCTGTCAGTCCAGGGAACGCCCTAGACCAACCAGACCGTTGACCTAACGTCTCCGGTTTGTACCCCAAAGTCTTGGCACCGCGGCCCTGCAGCTGAACCCGGATGGTGGTTCGAAAAAGCAAAAATAAGAAAGTTTTTCAGATGGAAGAGAGAGCTGCACTTCTCAAAAAATATCAAAGAAAAAGAATTTTTATTTGTCCATAGTTCTCGGCCTCAAATTGTAGCGACTTCTTGTAGGTACTGTTTGGTCTTGAAACAAGAGTTCAGGCTCTGTAGTGTCCAATTGAATTGACGGTGGCACAGTTTCTTGCAAGATGTCATCGCTTTCCTTCTCAGAAAGCATTCCTTTTACTCGTGCATCGCTAAACGACAGGAAACGAGTCACAGTCTCAGTCTCTGAGTCAGCGATCCCTTTCTGGACCCACTGGTCGTAAGGCAAAGGCAAAGGGACCCTTTTGCAGTGAACGCCATGTATCCAGTTCTTTTTCCCTTTTACTCGGACAGCCGATCTCGTGGAAAGAAGGATGAGATGGGGGCCGGTCCAACGGGGCTCATCATTCTTTGTCCTTTTAAAGTTTTTGACCAGCACCCATGATCCAGGATTGATAGGATGTCCTGGAGCTTCAGAGACCTGGGGCAGAGTATCATGCACCTGTTGGTGTAAAACACGCAATTTAGCCGTCAATTCATACAAATAATCAAGCAGTACTGGGTGTTCGATCTCACTGAATTTTGTCGGCCTGGGCACTCCCCATATGTTGGCCGGGCGGCCAAACACGATTTCGTAGGGACTAAGTCCCACTCGTGAATGCACAGTCATTCTTGTTGATAGGAGTGCTAAGGGCAGAGCGTCAGGCCATTTAAGACCAGAACTCGCTTGGATCTTGGCTAATTTGAGCTTCAATGTGCCATTATAACACTCTACTAGTCCAGCTGATTGGGGGTGATTTGCAGCGTGGAATTTCTGATTTATACCTAGTCCCTCACATACATTCTTCATCACTCGTCCCACAAATTCACTCCCATTATCACTCCATACCATTCTTGGCATTCCAAACCTAGGGAAAAATTCCTTGACAAGGGCTTTAGCTGTGGATAAGGCAATATTGTCTTTTAGGGGATATGCTTCTATCCACCTTGAAAAAGCGCAGACAACAACAAGTACATATTTCAAATTGTTGCACCTTTCCATGTGGATGAAATCTAGCTGCAAAACCTCAAACGGATACGTTGGAGGCGCAAAATGACCAGCTGGAGTTGGGGTTCCCCTACCAGGATTGTATTTCAAACATACCATGCAATTTTTGACCACATTCTCTGCACACTTGGGAATTCCAGCATTCTGCCATACTGGAGCCAACAACTTACAAATCCCTTTCACACTGATATGCGCCATTCCATGTGCCATCGTGACCACTGGAAGCACATATGCATCAGGTAACAACCATCGCCGGTGTTCTGACAAATCAATCCAACAACCATTTTCATCCAATTTACCCTTACTTTCTTTCCACATGCTCAATTCTTTCTCTGTGGCTTCAGCTTGAAGGGACTTCACACTCTCTATCGTGTCTTCACACATTCCAACATCACCAACCCATCTTGCAGGGCCTGCAACATACATTCGATTCGTCACATCTTTTGCTGTTTCTTTCGCGATTTCGTCAGCAAACGCATTACCACGACCAACATCATCAATAATCTTCTTGTGTGCACTGCATTTCACAATCACAACTTGTAATGGTAAGGTCAGTGATTCAAGGAGATCGTTCACCAACTGACCATTCTGAATCTTAGTTCCATGCGAAGTCAGGAACCCACGTTCTTTCCACAAGCGCCCAAAACTATGGGCCACGCCAAAGGCATACTGACTGTCAGTATATATGTTCACTTTCATTCCTTTCGACAACACGCATGCTCTTGTAAGTGCAATTAATTCCGCTGCTTGAGCCGAATTATGTGGTATACGTGCAGTTTCAACAATCGTGTGCAAAGTGGTGACAGCCTATGCAGCAGTCGTATCACCATTCGGAAGCTTGAAACACGAGCCATCCACCCATAATGTGGTAAATAATTTAATTACCGGGACTTAATTTGATACAGAAACATCATAAAATAGCTCAGTAAATAAGAGGCAGAATCCGTGGTATTAGAGGTTCGGAATGGGCTTTATTCCAGTGGTCGATTATAATCGGTTGCTCCAGGTTCCATCACCACGAAGGTTCAGGAAGTGAAGTACATACATTATTAACAATCAATTACTTTTATACAATAGGCATTACAGTGAGGCAAATACAAGAGGCGTAACAATTGATAGTGGTGATAATATATTCGTACGTAGCAAAAATAGGCGTAACTGGGAGTGATTTAAAGAACGTCATCAGATGTGATGTCATAAGAGGGTGGTTACATGAAAGAATTTCGCAATGTCAGCAGAAATACTTGGCAAATATGCGCGCGCAGCAGCATGACGTGTAATTGACGTGCAACTAGGGGGTGAAGGGGACTTGACATTTAGCTCTACATGTGGCGGCAGAAGTCTGGAGGGTCAAGTCAACCTAATCCCAAATCATATCTAACATCCTATGTTTAAAGAACTAAGTTATCCAAAAGAGAGGTCTCTTCGAGTAGAATCTTATTCTATACTGACTATACTGACTGTTAGTGCGTGTACAAGCGTCTAGGTGTCTATACTAGATGCGAGGGCAGAATCTTCCATAGTAATAGGGCTATGAATTACTTGCATGAAGACAGAGAAACCGGGCCTTTGCTCGGTAGCTGGCAGAATGTTTACTTAAACTACTTGACAGGAATGCATTGGGCAGGGATCGGAGCAGATAACTTCGAAGGTGAAATACAGTTTTTGGCAAGCAGCAGGCTGATGTCAGGCTTCGTGAGCCGCGCAGAGAATGAGACAAAGTTCATGGTCACAGATGCAGGCTCAGACTGGAGCTTTCAGAGGCAGAAGGCAAGAAGAGTTTGATGACAGAATCAGGGCCTACTTGCCTGGACTGTAAAATGGCATAAGTGAACCATATAAAGCCGGTGGCCTTTCATACTTAGGAATGGAATATCCGGCCTATTCATGGCGGATCTGACAGAGGACATGTTAACGGTGGACGCACATGTATTTGCGTCTTCATAACTGGAACTGGAGGGAACATACATGTACTTGTAACATGCACATAGAACCGTTGGGGTCCAAGATAGGGGACATAAATGACCAGAAAAATCCATATTTCCACATTCCCTCCTTGTCCCCTACTTGCCCGTCAAGAGACATCAATCTTCATTAATCCATTGATCTGTTCGTATAGCATCATTTGTTCTTCTTTCTTCTTCCGGGATTTTGAACGAAAATCTTGATGTGGAATGCACGATGTGGCACACAGACCACAGATCGCTGGTCCACATTGCAGGCATAAGCAGCAACTGAATAGTATGAGAAGGCCAATACCTAGGAAGGATAGAACTCTCCATCCCCAGGCTGATAACACGCTCCAAAACCAACCGGACCAAGTCCAGGTGCCTGGATTCTGGTGTATCTGGCTTACAATCTTATGGAGGCGGGTTATGGCTTTATATACAGATGGCGAATTTTCTGGTATGAAAATGCAACAGCTTGATCCGATGACCCTACAAGCTCCGCCCCTATCGGCCAGGATGACGTCAAGGACAAGACGATTTTGAAGCACAACAATCCGTATAGCAGACTGCTCTTCTGTTAAATTGCCTAAGGCGGAAATAGTTTCGTTCACTACTGCTTCAAGGGTTCTAGTTAATCTACGTATCAGTTTACTATTAGTAACGGTACCTATATAGGGAAAGAGACCTTTATTGAAATCTGTGTATTTTTCCCATGCTGTTTCAGTGTAATCGACCATTGGGAGATCTCTCCTTTCTCTATTGTGTACTAAATGAGTATTTCTGTGATAATCAGGAGGAGCTAGGAAAACAGGTGGCAAAAGAAATCCAATGTAGCAGGTACCATCCCAATCTAGAGGCAAACGTACATATGCCGTCTGACCACATATGAAATAGGAATGGCGGGAAGCTCTAAATGTAGACTTGCCTTGATCACTAAATTCTGCTACAGTGGTGCATTTACTATGGCCCATGTGTATGGAACCATTCTTTCTTATACATAATTCACCTTTTACTGGAAATATTGACATAGCGGGCAAAATTGAAGTAGCTTCTGATTCGACATTTAGGATCATAAGATTGAGCGTAAAATTACCTAATCCATACACTTCATTTTCTAGATCAGTTCCTGTTCTCTGGGGAAGTCCCTCCTTGTTAGGGTGGCAGACTTTAAGCAAAACTAAGTTCAAATTTCCCCATACCCAGTTATCTTGATAAACTGCAGAATTCGAATCTAGAGAATTAATTAAACTAAACCATGCTCCACAGGAGCCGTTGTGTGTGAACGGGTATGGAAAGAGAGGTAGAATTCCTTTATAATTCTGATAGGGAGGGAGTCGGCCACATATCCAACAATTTGTAGCATTGCTAACCTGATGGGAATGATGCAACATACTAATAAACGTGTTATTGCGCAGTGCAAATCTATAAGACAACTCAAGCGGAGGTAATTCACTAAAAGAATGTTCAGCAGTAATATTGTAAACATGTCTAGAAATAGGATAATATATGTGCAACAATATACTTGCAGTAATTATTAAAAGACTTGAGAAAAACAAAATTAATAACGTCACTATGCAATGACTACGCAGTGATTTACAGTACGCCTGTCGTTTCAACATTTTTCGGGTGCTTTCTCTATTCAGGTCCAAGGGATACATGTCAGAGACAATTCAACCGCTTCACCTTGGAGAGGACTTAAACAATCAAATTGCTCGACTGATTGGGCCTGAGCTTTAATTTATAATGTTCGGAATCACTTTTTTCCACAAAAGGAAGTTTTGAGTCAATGGGTGTAGACACACAAGGTGTGGTATTCACATCTGATTTTAGTCCATGAAATTTCTTGATATGACTTGAATGAATCCATCCTTTTCTGCCTTCGATCTTCACGGCTGTTCTTGTGGTGAGCAACACCAGCTGAGGTGACCTCCACCTAGGTTCCAGCTGAGTCTTTCGATCAAAGTTCCTCACGAGGACCAAGTCTCCCGGAACCACGTCATGGGGTTTCACCTCAGTGTTGTCAGGAAAAGCTGCAGCTACCTGTGAACGACAAGATTGTAGTGCAGACATCAAGGAAGCCAAGTAATCTGTCAGCATGTTACAGTCAATATCAGTTATTTTGCGTGGTATAGGCGTCCCCCACATATTTGGTGGTCTGCCGAAGATCACTTCATACGGGGATAGCCCTGTTCGAGAGTGTGCTACCATTCTTGTGTAAAAGAGTGCAACTGGTAATGCTACTACCCAGTCGACACCTTTCTCTCTGCATATTTTGGATAATCTTATTTTCAGAGTCTGATTATGTCTTTCTACGAGACCTGCTGCTTCGGGGTGTCGGACACAGTGGAATTTCCACTGATAGCCTAACAAAAGTGAAACGTGTTTCATTAATTCGGATGAGAACGGCTGGCCGTTATCTGAGTGAACAACACGTGGTAAACCGTATCGTGGGAAGAATTCTCGAACCAACTGTTTGGCAGTAGTCGGGGCAGTGTAATCTGAAACCGGGTATGCCTCCGTCCAACGGGAAAGAGCACACACAACTACGAGAACATATTTGAATCCTCTACATCGTTCCATCTGGATATAATCCATCTGGAGGACTTCAAAAGGATGATCAGGAGGATGAAATCCACCCTGTTCTACGGGAACGCTTTTTCCTGGGTTGAACTGGCAACAGATCATACAGGTACGAACTTTTTGTTTGGCTGCAGCTCGTAAATGTTTATTAAACCAAATGTGTTGAATGCTATCTAGCATAGCTTTTTCTCCTAGATGTGCTGGACTATGTACAGTGTTAATTATAACTTGGACCATTGAATCAGGAAGGAACCACACAGACTTTTCCTTCATCATCCATCCTTGATCGGTTTGGATCCCTCCTAATTCAGTCCATTTCTTTATTTCGTCTGGTGTAGCATGTGTCTGTATGTCAATTACGTCAAGAGTAGGATCTTTAACCGTCATACAATGTGTTGGCGTCGGGACTATTGTCTTTGTCATGTCGGATGTTTGAGTTTGAGCAGTCTGTTTAGCTGTTCTATCAGCTAAATCATTGCCTTGAGAAATGATATCAGTAACTTTCGTATGAGCTTTACATTTCATAATTGATATTGCAGTGGGTAGATGTATTGCATCTAATAAAGCATGAATGAGGGGTCCGTGCTGAATGTGGGCACCGTGAGAAGTTAAATAACCTCTCTCTCGCCACAGCACGCCGAAGTCATGTACGACTCCGAATGCATAACGTGAATCAGTGTATATGTTGACTTTTTTATTTGTGGCTTGAATACAGGCTTGTGTCAGAGCGACGAGCTCTGCTGCTTGAGCGGACAAGGTATTTATGCAATTTGTTTCAATGATTTCAGTGTCTGTTGTGACTGCGTAAGCGGCCACTAGTTCTCCTGTACCTTTTCTCATACATGAACCATCTACATACAACGTCAGGTCTGGGTCTGATAATGGGACATCGGTTAAATCTTGTCTGGGTTTCGTCGTGATTGTAATAACTTCAATACAGTCATGGGCTAGTGGGTCTGTTCCATTTACAGGTAAAAGTGTGGCAGGATTCAATGTGTTACAACGTCTGATTTCTATATGTGGCTGAAACAGTGTTAGTTCATACCCTGTAAGTCTTGCTATAGTCAAATGTTGTGTTTGCGTTCGATTCACAAGAACCTCCACTGCATGTGGTACTTGTACTGTCAATGGATGTCCTAACACTATGGCATCGCTTTGTCTGATTGCTAAAGCTGTCGCTGCCACTGATTTCAGGCACGCAGGCAGAGCCTGAGCTACGGGATCTAATGCACTAGAAAAATAAGCACATGGTTTGTGCGCTCCTGCTTGTTCCTGTGTGAGTACTGACAAGGCAGTACCTTCGCGTTCTGTAATAAAGAGTGTAAACTGTTTACTGTAACATGGTGTTGCTAAAACAGGTGCTTGACATAAAGCTTTCTTTAAGCTTTCAAAAGCTTGTGTATGTTCCTGAGTCCAAGGGAGAACAGTCGATGTGGCTGCCTCCTGTGTTGTCAACTGAATGAGGGGTTTTGCTAGAAATGCATACTGAGGGATCCACTGCCTACAATATGAAGTGAGGCCTATGAAAGCCCGTACCTCCTTTTGTGTCTTGGGTATTGGCATGTTAGCTATTAACTGAATGCGGTCGGGTGTAAGCTGCCTTCCCTCCTTGGACAGCGAGTGTCCAAGATAAACAACTCGCTGGACACAGAATTGCAGCTTAGAAGGGGACACCTTGTGCCCCTTTTCGGCTAGAAATTGTAAAACTGTCAGTGATGCTTTCTCACATTCGGGTTCGCTTCTAGCGGTGATCAGCAGATCATCGACATATTGAAGCAAGGCAGTGTTAACTGGCATGTGGATACTGTCGAGTTCTCGTTTCAGTGCTTGGCTATAGATGCTGGGGCTTTCTGTAAATCCTTGAGGTGCGCGTGAGAATTTGAAGCTACGTCCATTTAAACTAAATCCGAACAAATATTGGCTTTCCGGATCTATTGGGACGCTGAAAAAGGCATTTTTGAGATCAATTACAGTAAAGAATGTTGCTTCGGAATCAATAGCTGTCAGTAATGATGAGATATCGGGGACCACAGGGAATTGTGGCACAATACACTTGTTTAATTCGCGCAGATCAATAACCAATCGATATACTGGCGGGGCCTTCGGATCTGTTCGTTTGAGAATCGGAATTATCGGTGAATTACATACATTGGAGTCTGTTTCTACAACCACTCCTTGGGCAATGAGCTCGTCAATGATTTGTAGTAAAGCTACTACAGCATCTGGTGGTAACTTGTATTGTCGCATTCGTGGTAGTACCACTCCTGCCTTTAGTGTAACTCGATATGGTGTAATATTCATGCAACCAACATCAGTAGGGCCTTGTGCCCATAGATGTGTAGGTAAAGTCTGCAATCGGGGATCCATGTCTCTAGACACATAATGACCTTTAAAATCATGTAAAAACAATCTTACTCCTTCCGGAGAACAACATATTATAGCTCCTAGAGCTTTCAATGTCTTTATTCCTAACAGGTTTTCTGGACATGATTTAGTAAGCAATAAATCTGTAGTTCGGGTCAAAGGTCCTATCGTAAGTGGAAGAGGTTGTGACACTTCATTAACAATAGGTTTTCCTGAAAAACCAAGGGAAATATTCTGTGAGCCTGAGAGGGGTGCCCCTGGAACTTCACTACGTTTTATAGTTGTTCGACTTGCCCCTGTATCGAGTAAAAATTTTCTGTCTTGGCCTAATAATTCACTATGTACATAAGGTCCTTCTTGATCTACAGGGATCTCGATAAGGGGTAAGTCAACTTCCCTCTCTAGGCTGGTTCATGCATATCGTTGATAATCAGGATAGTCATACTGTGCGGTCTGGTACAGTTGTCGTGTCGTGGTTTGCGTGGCAGCAACAGGCAGCGCTGGTGCAGCTGGCACAAACTGTATAGTCTGTTGTGGAGCTGGCATGGACTGTGCATGCTGCAAGGCTCCTTGTTCATTCTGGTCCTGTCTAAGTGGCCGTGGTCTTTCTTTTGTAATACCCGTGGCGATATTACGCTTCAGGACTGGACAATCGTGTACATGATGACCTAGTTGTTTACAATAGTTGCATGTCCCTTTTACAGGTCCTGCTAAATCGCCAGAATGTGTCGTACCCTTTTTATGTCCTTCAGCTGGAACTGTCTGGGAGACTAGCATTTTCATTTTCGTGTCTTTCATGCGTCTTTGTTCATGATCTTGTTCCTCTCTAATTCTATTGTGATGATACTGTAACATTTGTAACATTTGTGATGGAGTGTTACCTTGCCAGGTACTCTCGAATTTTAATACTCTATTCTTCACTTGGGGCAAGGAATTTTCAACTAATTTTGTCACAAACAGATGTGGGTATGATTCGCTACTTGCTTTTATGCCACTATTTATACCGAAACATTTTTCAAATCGTGCATAGAAATCACTAGTGTCTTCATCTTGCTTTTGTTTACAGGCTGAAATTGCACCCCAGTCTTCCTTTTTCGTGGTTAATAAACGTGGCAGTACCTGTACTAGTAAACCTGGTAGTGCTTTAGTTTTGTCCCCAAGCCCCGAACCTGGACCTCGGGCCTTTTCTTCATTTTCTAATGCTGTCCAATCTATCTTTTGGTCTCCCACCTCCCACTCTTTTTCCTTGAGTTTTTCATAAATGCCAGCAGGCATTAATACCTTTAATATTGTCATAATGTCGGGATAGGTATACTCTCCCATGAGTAACATGTCTTTAATTTCTCGGTGGAAACCCGCTGGGTCTTTGTCATGACTGGGTACCACTTTCTTCATTTCTAACAATTCTATTTTCGATATGGGCGTATATACATATACACGTTTAAACTCATTGTCCTCGCCTTTTATTGGGTGCACTTCTCGTAAGGGATTCTGTCTGTCCATGTAATACGTGGTTCTTTCCTTAATGGGCAGTGAGACATGTCCTGGACATACAAAAAGAATGTACTGCTTTCTTGATTCTAGTATTTCTTTAATTAGCTTAGTACCTGAACCTCTCCATTTATTCGTGAGTAATTCAGTCAATATATCAGGTAAGGGACCAGGATCTGAATGTTGGCTTTTATATAGTATAAGAAGTTGTTGAATCATATAAATCCCAGCTAAACGCTGTTCATCTGGGGTGAGATTCAAAAATGTGTGTGCTACTGTATTATCACCATACATTCCGGGACTGTCAACCCAATGGACAGCTGACCTGGCTAATTCTTGTTCATCCATAGAATCGAGAAAATGATAACCCCTTCGTTCTCGCAGTAATTTGTCAGCGGCTTGGAACGAATGCTCGGGGGACCTTATATTTATTATAGGTGTTTGAAAATTCCTGTTATTTTCTAGACATATCGGACGTATCGGGTCAGTAAGACATCTAGTATTATTACAAGATCTTCCTCTACCTACATAGGCTATAGTTTCTGACTGTCCTGTGGGCAGTCCTGATGCTTCTTCCTCGCTTTGTTCGAACTGGTCTACCGCTAATCTTTCTTCGTGTAGGCGTTCTATTTCTTTACGGATCTTTCGGCACATGGCTATTATACAGTTTTGCTTATCATGTCTCCCTTCTGATATATTCTGGCTCCATCTGGTAAGAATTTGCATTGCTTCCGGGTCTACCCCCGGTCGGTCTTGATTTCTGATCACACAATTTATGAGGAAACGTAACAGTTCCCCCTGTATTTCCACTTTCTGGTATTCCATAGCTCTGTTAATACATTCAGAATCTCGCCCTGTTTGGACAAAATGGTATATATTATCTAGATGCGCAGTCATTCCTGGTAACTTCCCTAAATACACCGCGGCTCGTCTGATACGTAATGATGCTAGGGTCATTTCGTCCTCTTTTCCGGGCACAGGGTCATATCTACAATCTATAAGAAGTTCCTTAAGCGTACGGGCATTTATGAGTTTGGGGGTACGTGAATGTGCTGACTCTTGAAAAGTAAGTTTATTTATTCTAGGTGGCGTAGAAAAGGTATTGGTAGCACCTCCGGTAGCCCCGTCTGGGGTATCGGGTGTGAAAGGATTCGTTGAACGTGATACAGCAACTATAGGTGTGGATACAGCTATAGAAGTAGCTGTAGGAACAGATGCAGAAACAGATGTGCTTGCCGGAACTTGTGTCAGAACTTGTTGCTGTAGGGATACGGGTACTGGATCTTGGCGTTGAACCTCCCTGGCAGGCGGTCTATGTGGGGCGGGTTTAGCATACTCGGGAGCTGCGTCATCTAAATATGAGGAAAAAAAAACATCTTCTGCGGTTCTAGGATGCCCCTTAGGATGTACCTTTATTGGAAATAATGGGGTTGGCAAGTCTTTTGGTATCCCTGGAGTAGCCTTAGGTAATCCTTCGGCCAGAAGGGGATACATACCATTCATAAGGGCATTTCTTTGTCTGTCTACTTGTTCTGATTTCACTCGTGCACCTTCTTCAATTAATAGATTTTCTCGGACTTCCTTTGAATTCTCTTTACTCTTCTCTTCCTGTCTACGTGCTTTTTCTGTACGTCTATACGATTCTTTACGCCATAATTCAATGGCGTCTTTCTGTGATTGTCTAGCTTTCTTTTTCCATAATTCTTCCTCTACTTTCACGATGCACTCTGCATCCCAGGTCCCAGCCGCGGGCCACCTCTGACTTTCTGGTAATTCCTTAGTGTAGTCTACCCATAAATCAAGAAATAATATAGCGTCTAAGCCATGTTTATGATACATGAAGTGCCCTGGAGTGTCCCTAGGAGGAATAGGAACGGCTTCTTCGAGTACCCCTTTTCTTGTTGTGATCTGTCTTAATTTCGAAAAGAGCGGCATATTGAAAACTGATCTGATACTTGATTTTGAACAAACTTAATACATTAAACACAATAATGAACAGTCATTCACACCACAATATGCAGAACGTTATTAAAACATTTAACATTTAACATTTAACTGAGCAACGATGATGATGATGATCTAAGAAAAACTTAATCACTAAACATAATACTCGACTTGAACTGAATTATTCTGAATTTATATACTTGATATACTAGATATACTGCTAAACAGTACAGATACACTGCTGAAACAGTGCAGACCGGATTTGTGTACCCAAACCCGTCTGGACCGGCACAACTTATGTGCACGCCAGAACGCCTCCCCAGTAATGGTACTCACCGGGTAGCTCGGAACGGAAGGCCTCGGAAACTGAACTGAACTTGAACCGGACTGGACTCGACTCGAACACTTCGGACACTGGACTCGACTTGGGACTTCGGAAAACTGGTGGGCCTCTGTATACCTCGGATCTTGCTCTCTCAGCTAGGCTCTGGTCGGGATACTTCGCACTTCTCACCGCCTCGTCTGGGTGTTGATCGCAGCCTCAGTCGCCCCCGCTTGACCGGAGGGAGATACAGGAAATCCTGCTGGTACGCGTTGTTGTCCGTCCAGCTGTGGCAGGAGACCGGGCCTGCAACGCACCGCCGGCGCGTGAGATGAGAAAGTGTCCCTGTTCGGGCGCCATTCATGTGGTAAATAATTTAATTACCGGGACTTAATTTGAAACAGAAACATCATAAAATAGCTCAGTAAATAAGAGGCAGAATCCGTGGTATTAGAGGTTCGGAATGGGCTTTATTCCAGTGGTCGATTATAATCGGTTGCTCCAGGTTCCATCACCACGAAGGTTCAGGAAGTGAAGTACATACATTATTAACAATCAATTACTTTTATACAATAGGCATTACAGTGAGGCAAATACAAGAGGCGTAACAATTGATAGTGGTGATAATATATTCGTACGTAGCAAAAATAGGCGTAACTGGGAGTGATTTAAAGAACGTCATCAGATGTGATGTCATAAGAGGGTGGTTACATGAAAGAATTTCGCAATGTCAGCAGAAATACTTGGCAAATATGCGCGCGCAGCAGCATGACGTGTAATTGACGTGCAACTAGGGGGTGAAGGGGACTTGACATTTAGCTCTACATGTGGCGACAGAAGTCTGGAGGGTCAAGTCAACCTAATCCCAAATCATATCTAACATCCTATGTTTAAAGAACTAAGTTATCCAAAAGAGAGGTCTCTTCGAGTAGAATCTTATTCTATACTGACTATACTGACTGTTAGTGCGTGTACAAGCGTCTAGGTGTCTATACTAGATGCGAGGGCGGAATCTTCCATAGTAATAGGGCTATGAATTACTTGCATGAAGACAGAGAAACCGGGCCTTTGCTCGGTAGCTGGCAGAATGTTTACTTAAACTACTAGACAGGAATGCATTGGGCAGGGATCGGAGCAGATAACTTCGAAGGTGAAATACAGTTTTTGGCAAGCAGCAGGCTGATGTCAGGCTTCGTGAGCCGCGCAGAGAATGAGACAAAGTTCATGGTCACAGATGCAGGCTCAGACTGGAGCTTTCAGAGGCAGAAGGCAAGAAGAGTTTGATGACAGAATCAGGGCCTACTTGCCTGGACTGTAAAATGGCATAAGTGAACCTTATAAAGCCGGTGGCCTTTCATACTTAGGAATGGAATATCCGGCCTATTCATGGCGGATCTGACAGAGGACATGTTAACGGTGGACGCACATGTATTTGCGTCTTCATAACTGGAACTGGAGGGAACATACATGTACTTGTAACATGCACATAGAACCGTTGGGGTCCAAGATAGGGGACATAACTGACCAGAAAAATCCATATTTCCACAATAAGGTACCATCACACTCAACCAGGGGAGTATCTTTAAGATCCACTCTCCCTTTTGTTTCTTCTTCTGTTCTGAACAGACAATCATGCTGTTCAATCTCATCTGTGTCTGCTGAAATCGGTAAT
Source organism: Triturus cristatus (assembly GCF_964204655.1). Classification (NCBI taxonomy): domain Eukaryota; kingdom Metazoa; phylum Chordata; class Amphibia; order Caudata; family Salamandridae; genus Triturus; species Triturus cristatus. The sequence continues at coordinate 718,957,031 of NC_140579.1, forward strand.
AATGTAGCTGGATTCAACGTGTTGCACCTCTTTATGTGCACATGACTCGCTAGCAGTGTCAACTCATAACCTGACAATCGAGCACTAGTTAAGTGCTGTGTCTTGGTCCTGTTTAATAACGTGTCCACTGCGTGTGGAACCATCACAATCAACGTGTTGTTCATTACTAACCCAGCAGTCTGTCGAATAGAAACAGCTGCTGCCGCTGTGGCTCTCAAACAACTTGGCAATGCCTTGGCTACCGGATCCAAAGTCGACGAAAAATATGCGCATGGACGCTGTCTGTCTCCAAAAGACTGTGTCAGCACTGACAACGCACAACCTTTCTCGTGAACATACAATGTAAAGGTTTACTGTAGTCGGGGGTACCCAATACAGGAGCCGAACATAATGCCTTACGTAATTCCGAAAAACTTTTCTGACACTCTTCAGACCATGGGACGGGATTTGGAGTATCTTTGCATGTTAATGCTATCAAAGGTTTTGCCAGCAAAGAAAAACTCAGGATCCACTGCCTACAGTATGAAGTAATACCCAAGAAAGCACGTACTTCTCTCTGTGTTCTTGGCACGCTTAATTGTGCAATGGCCTGAATTCTTTCTGGGGTCAGTTTCCTTCCCTCCTTAGACAAGAGATGACCTAAGTAGGTCACCTCTTGTCGACAATATTGCAGTTTTGAGAGAGACACTTTGTGATGGAAGGCAGACAAATGACGCAACAATGACAATGTAGTTTCTTTACAAATCTCCTCAGTATCCGCGGTGATTAGTAAATCGTCAACATACTGAATAAGGGTAGCACCACTAGGTAAAACAATTGTATCAAGCTGTGCTTTTAAAGCCTGACTGTATATTGATGGACTTTCACAGTAGCCCTGCGGAGCGCGCTTAAAGCGGAAGCTGCGACCTCCTAAACTAAAACCAAAAATATCCCTGCTTTCCTCTGCAATCGGAATGCTAAAGAAAGCATTCTTTAAATCAATAACTGAGAACCAAGCAGCGGAAGCTGGGATCATAGTTAACAAGGCAGTTATGTCAGGGACAACTGGAAACTGTGGCACAACTATCTTATTTACCTCTCTAAGATCGATCACAAATCTGTAAACAGGTGGCTTAGAAGGGTCAGTACGTTTTAAAACAGGCAAAACAGGACTATTGCAAACGTTGCCTCTTGTCTCTTCGATTACATCCTTTTCAATCAAGTCATAGATGATCGCTAACAACGCTTTCTCACCTTCATTGGAGATCCTGTACTGGGAAATGCGTGGCAATTTAACATTGGCTTTCAAAGTGACCACATATGGCGGTATTTCCAAGCGACCCACATCGTTAGGACCAGTAGCCCAAAGGACATCCGGAAGAGACGACAATCCAGCTGGCAGTTTACTCTTCGACAAATACATTGGAGAAATCACTTCCCTACCCAGTGTAAGTTGTACTCTCGCATGTAATCTCTTTAACAAATCCAATCCTAACAGATTTTCACCACAACCTGTCGTTAGGATAAGGGGTGCTTTCAGCTCACAAGGTCCAACAGAAAGGGGCATAGGACTAGAGATCGGGTTCCTAACCGGGGCGCCAGAAAAACCTACTGAAACATTCATTTCGCCAGACAAAGGCGCGCCAGGGAGTTTTGAGTGCATAATTGAACTCTTTGCAGCACCAGTATCCAATAGAAAAGGCTCTGATACACCCACTGTAGTCACCTTGACATACGGTCCACTCTGGTCCACTGGCACTGAAACAACTCCCTCTCTTTGTCTAGGGCTGTCCTAGTAATCATTACCTTCCGCATTTCCATCTTCTGCATAATAGTCGTTATTATAGTACTGAGCTGTTCCACCAGTTACATTGGCCTGCTGATCAAAACTGTTCATCGTATTTTGAGGCGGAAGAGGACGCGCGTTCTGGGGAACATTCCCACGCCCTCTACCTCTAGGAGCTTGCTGACCACCTCTACCTCTCGTGCCATAAGCATTATTCGTGCGCTGCAACAATATAGGACAACTATACTTAAAATGACCTTCTTGTTTGCAATACGAACACTGATTGGGACCCACAGGAACACGCGGTTGGGAATACCCGAACCTTTGCGAGTTACTCTGAAACTGTTGGGGTTGTTGATAGTTACTCTGACCTTGCTTATAGTTATTCTGATCTCCACGTGGCGGGTGAGCCTGCTGTAGAAGAACCTTTGTTTTTAATTCTTTTGTTTTCTTGTCTGCTCTATCCTTCTCATCTTTATCCCTATTTTCGTAATACTGTGCAGTAGCCAGTATTTGCGCTGATGAGGAAACAGCCCAAGAACTCTCTGAATCTTTTAATTTCTTACACAACTCGGGAAGCAAATTATGCACAAATTTATCAACAAATAACCGTTGACCACCTTCCGTACTCATGTCTTGACCACTGTGGTCGATAAATGTTTCTTCAAACCTGGTGAAGAAATCAGACACTGTTTCGTCTTTCTTTTGTTTGCATGCGGATAATTTATCCCAATTCACACGCATCACCGGCATTAAAGTCTTCATGTAGGTAATAATTCTACCAGGGAGTTCTGCCACTAAGGGCTCAGGTTTCGCACCACCAACTTGTCTAGTGTCTGTAGCAATGATATTAGCCCATGTGCCACCTAGTTCTGCAGCATGATATGCATTACGAATCAACCCCCATAAAGGCTGCGGAACGACATTCCCAAACAACATATCTATGTCAGCTAGGTTCATGACACACGATTCTGCAGTCTGTGATAACTCCTTATAATATCCTGCGGGGTTTTTACGGGGGTCAGGCAATGTCTGCTTAAGGGCTTAAAACTTCTGATCGCTTCCAAGGAACATGTACCCAAACACATTGGAAATGAGCTGGCATAGCAGCAATACCGTTAACGGCATCAGCCGCAACCGCGTCCTTCCATACTGGAGGGACTTCTCTCATAGGGTATTGTCTAACCTTCCTATCAGAGGAGTCACGTTCAAACAGTGACTGAGAAGGACCCTCGATCCTAAAAGACAATAATGTCGCAACTGCTTTCTCCACATCGGGACCCACAATCGTACCCTTTCCAAATTCAAACCGTACATGACACAATTCCTGCGGGCTTAAGTCCAAACCATGATCTTCCAATTCCTCACAGAGGAATACACACATTTTCTCGAAAACGTATCTCTGTTTTGGTGCTTCCCATTGATGAAAAACATTTACAACAGACTCTACATCTTATCTTGAAGGAAAAACAATCCATTTATATGCCATGCGGTCTAATACTTCTTTCTCTTCAGAACCTGGCAGCTGACTACGCAACTGCGTACGTTGTGAACCATGGGTCGTACTAGATGACCCAAAGAGAGGCGATATAAAACTAGTGACCGCACTAGCTATTCGTTGTCGTGTAGAAGGAGAAGTTGAGGCGAGAACAGGGGGAAAGACAGAGGGAAGAAAAACGGGTGCAGATACAGGTACAGGGGTCGTATCAGGAAGAGCGCCGAGGGAGGCAGCTGATGTACTGGGAAAAGTCGCAGGAAGCGCAGAAGAGATAGGCAGCGAAACCGGCGGCCCTTGAGAGGGCTGCGCCGTAGGCATAGGAGCCGGCTGAGGAGGAGCTGGCGGCTGCGGGAAAGCTTGCGGCAAATTAACTAGAGGCCGTACATTTAAAGGCTTTGGAGGCGCTGAAGCGCTCTGCGCATACAGGTGTGGCGAACTCAGCAAATGTGACATTAGGGGATCTTTCTCCTTTTCTTCTGACGCATCCTGCTGAAGGGGCGGCAAAACTGGGTAACATTTATCAATCACTAGTTGACGTTGCCTGCGCAACTGCTCATTCATTTGTTCTTCCTCATTATCTTTAAACTGTAAGGCTGCTTGCATTATCGACATACCTTTCTCTCTTTTATTTTTCTTCGCTAATTTAATTTCTTTCTGTTTGGCTTCCTTTCGCCATAGGCGGAAAGAATCAAACATCGCCGGCTGGGCTTTCTTTTTAAATAATTTAACTTCTAAGTTATCTAGGATTTCTGTGTCGAAACTACCATTTTGGGGCCATTTTAAAACACCATCCTTCCTGGTGTATCGGATCCATACTTCATTATACGCAATGGGGCCCACGCCATGTTTCACATAAAGCTCATACGTTGGAGTTCCAATTGGAGGAACCGGACACGAATCCTCTAATCGGGAGTCCCTATTACAACCCAAACAAAACAAATTTCCAAATATACTAGAACCAGGCATCGTCGCTCACTAGTCTAGTTTCAAACTTCAAAGGATTATCGAATACGACAGTCTCGTGAATACACAAGTCCTTCGGCTTTGGCACTTGCAAGTTCCAAATCAAAGCGATCCCGAAGGGATACCAAACCAAACTAAGGACTGGGAAACGCTCCACTTATACTTAACTGAGGTATCGATGACGTCACCAGAAGACTCGTTAAATCGTTTCGCTCTACCAAATCATCAAGGGTCCAAAACAGGGCGATAGTCAGGGCAGCAGTCCTTTGTAGCCGTCGGGACACGGAGAACCTCGCAGTAAAGACTTTCGGACCACGTCGACATGCAGGGGTCGATGAAGTGGCGGCCTTCTTTCAGAATTTTCACACGAAGCTCCTCACGAACCTCTGGCTTGGACCGGTACCGCTGAAATCGCCCCACGTTGGGCGCCAACTGAAGTACTGGGTTTTTCAGAACCAACCCAGCGGTGCCAGGGGACACACCCGAAGACTTCGAGTTCTTCCTGTTTCGGACCACAGAAACACAGAGTCTTCTAGGTGAAGTCAAAGATCGTATTTATTGGCTGCAGACCAACCACAGGTATCCGAGAAGTACAACACGATGTATGTTCTCAGGAGACTGCTCCAAACCAAAAACCAGTCTTTTCTTATATACAGAATATTACGCTCTGGGCAACACCGCCCCTATTTTACAAGTGGTCGTTCACATATTTCCGCTTCAAAGAAAGAGCACAGTCATGATGATAATCCCACATTTCGGCTCGGTCAGCACATAATTATTTACCCAGCGAGGCTCAGAACCCTCATCAGATATCAGCAGACCCCAATAAAACGGACACCTCCTACTCGTAAAACAAGCCATAAAGTAGGAAACAGAGTCAGGTGTGAAAGGGATTAGTCAGGAGTCGCGTGGGATACACGACTTTATGATGTGTTGGGCCCTGATGCTAATCCCATAAGGCCGCAGTAAAAGGAACCGGCCGGGCAGGACTGACCCCGGGCAGCGGAGTCAGTTTGCACAGGTCACAAAGGAGTCACAGAAAGATTGCGTGTCCTTTAGGCCTAGGCATGGCCTCAGTGCGCAGCCTATGTGAGGGCAACCACAAAATGGTTACCCTTTTAAAATGGAACCCGAGGGTTCGACATGTAGTATCGTATACACGGTGAATTAATCGGTGAAACATGACGAAAATACTCATACATACCGCATTAGTCATTTGCGGTTCGCTGATACCGAAATCGGCAGGGTAGGACCATGCTACCAACATGGTTCCGAAATTTACAGTACCACAGGTCTCCGGCGGTAGTACAACACAACCTGGAGAAGGCCCAGAGAGTGTACACGGAGTACTACAACCAGAGACGGAAGGTCAAAAACGCCACTCTGGAGAAAGGGGAGTGGGTGAGAGTCAAGTTAGCGGTACGAAGGAAGAAGGGAGACAGCAAGTACAGTCCACCTCTACAAGTGGAGGAGGTATATGAGAGAGCCGCCCTACTCAGCGATGGGAACGTGTGGTCCCACGACCGCATGGCGAAATGCAACAAGATCTTAAAATGGCCAGAGGAAGAGAACGAGAAATTATCCCATGAGACCTACACAAAGGACAATGAAGGAAGTAAACTCCCTGAAGGAAGAGGCATACCAGAGAGAGAGTACAGTGAGGAGCAGGGAGACCAGGGGACGATGGAAGCGGAAGAGCTACCGACGGAGGAAGGCCACAGCCCGGACAGAGCGGGCAAGGTGACCCCCGAGGCATGAGGGGAGCCCAGCCGTAAGCAATGATCCTGGAAATCCTGGCACCCCGGTAAGACGTACCCGAGCTGGCAGAGTGATTGTGAGGCCTAGCCGCTTCAAAGACTTTGAACTAGATGGAGGGTGTATACCCTAGAGACTGTGAGGACAGCATGTTATCAGGGCCATGGAAAAGGAGGGAGATATGTAGTGTGCGTTCTAGTTCTCGCACGCTGCGTGGCTACACAGTACGCGAGGGCAGAATGCGCTACAGGGCAATGCGCATGCGCGAGTAGTGGAACGGCAGAGAGCGGAGCCGCGGCACGGAGCAGGGTGTGTTGGCCCGGCGCTCTTGCGTGTGTATCATACAAATAAAGAATTACAGTGTTCCTACATCCCTGAATTGCGTGTTCCTTCTAGTGGGGATACTTACAACACAACAGCCTGCAAATCTAATCGATTTAGGGGAGAGGGAGTGCCTCCTGTTACTGAATGGGGAGGTACCGGGACTTCTCGTCCATTCCAACCTTAAGAATGAGGCGTGGCAATCAATCAGAAGTGAGGGGGCAGAGACGGAAGAGTTTACAGAGCAGAGATGGGGGGCGACAGAGCGTAAAGAGGGGGCCAGCAGTGAGCTGGGAGGGTCCAGAGAAGCAGCTAGGGGGCACCAGCTGATGGGAGAGTGGCAATTAATCAGACAGAGCGAGGCAGGGCGTCTGGAGATAGGAGTCGCACAGAGAAAGGGAGGTCATGCACTGAGCTCACAGACACGAAGAGAGCGACCACAGCTCTCAGCAGGGCAGTTCAGCTGAACTGGCAAAGAGCTCCGATCGAGAGGCCAGGAAAGGATAGGGGCAGTGAAGAGTGACAGAGAGGCATTGCAGGACTGGAGACGGGGAGGAGGTGGGCCTTGAGACACTTCCAGCTAGTGCGGGAGAGAGTCAGGGGGCGGTAGGTGGAGGAATGTGACGGCGCCCACCACAGTGCAGACGGGCCGCGCGGAAATGATAAAAACAAGGAAGTTAATCGTGGGGGAAAAATGCTACCACCGGCCAGAGCTTGCAGTGCATGTGCAGCAGTAATCACGCCATATGGCACCTCTGCTCAAGCGCACGCCCGCGCACATGCACTGCAAGCTATGGCCGGCGGTAGCATTTTTTGAAGCCCTTACTTAAAGTCTCGCCAGACCAGCGCAAGCGGCGAGACCTAAAGAGGGTCTGTTTTCACTGTAAAAATGTGGTGTGTCCACGTTGCGTTTTGCGCCATTACCTGTCGTGGGCACTAGGCCTACCCATACAAGTGAGGTACCATTTTTATCGGGGGGCTGAGGGGAACACAGAATTGTAGAGCAACTGTTATTACCTATAGATTTTCTATGCATTTCAGCCTTCCAAATGGAAGACAGTGTGTAAAAAAGAAGTCACTTTGAAAAATGTTCTATAATTCACATGCCAGTATGGGTACCCACAATTTCGGAGATGTGCAAATAGCTACTGCCACTGGGAGCCCTTCACCACCACAAACTTTGCTTAACCTGGCCTGGGGACCTCATCGCCCAACAGCCCTTGCGCCCAGGAGGCGCCAGCGTGTTCCCTGCGTGCCCGGAGGCGCATAAATCCAGCTCGGCTTCACCGCCGCAAACCTTGCTTGGCGTGGCTTGGGGACTTCATCCCCCAACAGCCCTTGCACACAGGAGTTGACAGCGTGTTTCCTGCCTGCCCAGAGGCGCATAAATCCAGATCAGGGTTACTGCAGCATGGGAGCCCTTCACCGCCGCAAACCTTGCTTCGCCTGGCCTGGGGACTTCATCCCCCAACAGCCCTTGTGCCCAGGAGACACCAGCATGTTCTCTGCGTGCCCAGAGGCGCATAAATCTAGCTCGGGGCTCCCGCGGCACGTGAGCCCTTCACAGCTGCAAACCTTTCTTTGCCTGGCCTGGGGACTTCATTACCCAACAGCCCTTGCGCCCAGGAGCCAGGAGCCAGCGTGTTCCTTGCGCGCCCAGAGACGCATAAATCCAGTTCCGAACTCCCATGGCGCAGGACGGGCGCGGGCGTGCCCAGCCCGCGCCCGGGCAAGGCCCGGGCCAGGGGGGTTCGTCTGCGCCCTTCAGACTCAGGAAGAGGCAGGGCAGGGCCCCCTCTCTTGGCTGGGTGGACTTCGATAACTGAACAATCTCCTGATCAGCGCAACTGTAAGTTTTGTGATACATACTATTGATACTTACATACAGTGTCTACCATTATTATTTTTAGCATCCAATGTTACGACTATAAGTAACTGTGTTTCATAGATCATGGGGAAGAGGAAACACCCTAGTTCTGCGCTAGCTACGTCCCCTCCAAGATCTCAACAGTCAATTGTGAACTACAACACAGGGGCTATGGGGGCTATCAAAAAACAGATTTTAAGTGTGGAAGAAATTTTAACTACCTGCTCGGAGGGTGGTCCTAATCTGCCAGGTATATGCTCAGCTCCACTAACCGCCGTCCAACCCTGTAACCTGCAAACGGTAGGGAAGGTTAATTTGGATAAGGATGAGATCAATCTGAAGTCCACACCTCCAGACACACCTCCAGACACTTTGATCTCTCAGCCGCCCTTTAATGCCTTAAAACTCTGAGGAGACGCAATGTTGACTCTGCCATGGCCTCTTCTGAAGGGACAATAAAGACCATTAAAGGCACCAACGCGGAGCCAAGTCCGTTGGGGGTAGTGATACCCTACCATCAGAGGCATCTTCGAATTGAACATCAATGGCAGTATCCATTCAAACCCTAACAGAACTAGTCGGGACAACTTTTTGTTCCAATACGGACAGACTTAAATCGATTGAAAGTGCCATGCAATATTGTATAGAGCGTTTGGGTTTTGCCAATTTGGAGGGATCAAATGAACACTCCAGTAACTCTAAGTCACTCTGTAATCCTCCCATTACATCTGTCTACCCAGGGGAATTCCAAGCCACCAGTCCGCTCTGTGCAAAATCCGGTGCCCCAGCCCCAACAAGCATTAGATATAGAAAATGGGATTTCCGATAAAAGGTCTTTACCTATTACTTTGCTAAATAATCATAGCACAAGAGCAGTTTCTGCCCCTTCTCTGCCTACCCATGAAAGATTATATCTTCCCCCTATGGGACCCCTTATGTGGTTATCCTGACCAATGTCCCGACTATATGTGCACCAACTGCAGAAGCATTGGACTCGCTAAGAAATAAATCACTTAACTGGCTGAACAATAGAGTCAGTTTGGGGGGGAGCTTTTCACAGATTTTAAGATGGCTAGATGAATTGTGTGGGTTAGAAGAGGCTCTAAAAGTACTGCAGGAGGATTTGTGTGGTGCTTTCTTTCAAATCCCCTGTAATAGTCACTGTCATACTCAGCAAAATTGGTTCATCATCCTTAAACCAAAATCATATCTCAGTTTTGCCTCTGGGATTTTTTTACCAACCTACCCCGCAGCCTCTAATTCATTCTACTGTACCCATTCAACATCCTTCCTACCCACAACCTTCACTTCAACCATTCTCTAATGCCTGTTCTTCCATGTTCCCCATTGCTACATCGAATAGGTTTGACTGCCTCTCTAATCTCTCCAGGGTGGATTGACTGAAGGCAGACATACCGAACGGTGACATCATTGGTGGTTCTGCAACTACAATCGCGACCCCAGACAGTTGCTTTCAGATAGTTGATGCACAGACTAGATCAGGACCAGAGGTGGATCATATTTCTTTAAGATGCGCAGAAAAAAATAATATATTAACATCAATCACAAATGGTAGTCACCCATTGATAGAGGAAGACACCTCAAATCAGTGGAATCGCCTCTTGAGAGAAGCAAGATTAGTATAGATCCCCTAACAACACCCATGGGTGAGATTACTGTTTTAAGTTGGAATGTAGCGGGGCTCCGAAGTAAGTTTAGTACACCAGAATTGTTAGATTTTACGACAGGTTTCAACGTTATGTTTCTGCAATCGAACCTATTCATCATAATGGATTTAAGACGTTCCATTCTCCAGCTATCCCATCAAGGCATGGTAGGCGCAAGGGTGTATGCATATTTCCAACAAACTTACTTTTATTGATGTACCTTTAAAGTTCTCTAAAACCTTTTATCAAATTGTCCAGGTCGACTTTTCAACATCCTTTTCATTGATATTAGTAAATATTTATAATAATGCATCTGATTTAGACATATTGGATAGCTTATGCCAATTTGACCTGGAATTACTAATTAACAAGGGACCTAGTGAAAAAATCATGATATGGGGGGAGATTTTAACATCCAACCTTGCCAATTGTTAGCTAGTAAAATGTGTGGCCTAGCGTCCCCTTCAGGGGTCGATGTTACGTACTTTTCTCACACAGAGTATGGAGAGAAACTTAATGAGCTACTTTTTAAATATGATTTGGGTTTTTAGCAATGAGTTTGTGGACATGCCAGTTGAAATATTATGCACATTTGATGGCAGTATGGGAAAAAGCGTTATTGATGTTTTGCTCCTCCCTAAGCGCTATTCTGCCCTAGTTCAAATCTTTTTATTACACGACATTGTAATGAGCGACCACTTCCCACAGAGCTTAACGCTGGGCACTGACCCTGTAACTAAGAAGGGGGTCCACCACCACACCTTAGCCATGGAAAATATTGAGCTCTCCCGTATTAATGGTTTTACCCTGCATTGGTCTATGGTTGACCCGTCTAGATTTTTAGAACAATTAATCTACCAGAAGAGAAGGGCTTGGATGTGTGTCTGGACGAGTCAGCGGAAGCAAGTACGGTTATTAAGGCCTTTAACCAAATCATTAAGGCAGGGCTAATTGCCAATAAAAAGAGCGAGACCGGAAAAATCCATAGCTGGTTTGATCACGCCGGCTCCCAGGCTCACAAAAAATTTAAAGGAGCCCTAAAAGAGACACCTAGAAATGCCATGGAAGAACAGAATTGCAGGCGGGTCTACAGGCTAGCTTTAAAAAACCGTAAGAAAGGCCTGAAAGAGGAGGCCTGGGAAAAACTGAACATGGCAAGCCAAAACAAGGACAACACTGCATTCTGGAGAGTCTTAAACTCCTCCTTCTTTAGTGATGCTGACAAGCCTTGAATCGAGGTTGCAATAACAGAAGAAGAATGGGTAGCTCATTTTTCCAACCTATATACTGGCCCAATTGATAGCAGTCTAAATTGTTTTGCGCCCAAGCCGGCTACCGATTTTACCAGGTCTACATTTTTGCCTCTAAACTTTGATTTTAATTTCACATTGGATGAGGTGATTCAGGCTTTGGGAGCAGCATCGGGCCCGAAGGCATCCCAGTTGACCATTTTAAAATAAATATTGAACTCTGGGGCCCTCTTTTGACTCTGGTTTTTAGATCTTACCAGAGCGTTGGATTTCCAAGTTCCTGGTCCGAATCCCATATTGTGCCAATATTTAAAAAGGGAGACCGTAATTGTCCCGTGTACTGCAGACTCATCTCTTTGCTAGACTCTTTAGTCAAAGTGGTGCGTTGCATACTTTTATTCAGATTGCAGGAGTGGGCGGTCGCTAACAATATCATTTTGGATTTCCAATATGGGTTTTGCCAGGCAATTGGGACCAGGGAGCAAGCCATAAACTTGAACTTATTGGTGGGCAAATATATTCATATTAATCGTGGTAAATCATTTTTAGTTTTTGTGGATTTGTTATCTGCATTTGACTGTATTGTTCATGATAAACTATGGTTTGTCATGACTTCAATGGTTATAAATATCGCTATTATCAACTACCTCAGATATCTATGCTCAACCGATTCCGCTAAGACCCGCTTTGGTACGAGTGGTGAATGCACACGATCTTTTGACATCAGAGAAGGAGTTTGTCAAGGATGCGTACTCGCTCCTTTTTTATTCAATCTATATATTAATAGTTTGGGTAGCACCTTTGTGGATGCATGCACCGACCTGCCCCAGATAGGACTTCAGCCTATACCGGTTCTACTCTATGCAGATGATGCGGCGCTTATAGCCCGTACTCCACTGGCGTTTGCAGCGTCTTTTAGAAAAATATGTACATTTTATGGAGAATCTGGGGTTATTAATCAACATTAGTAAAACCTTCTTTATGAAAACAGGCCGAAAATTATCAAAGGGGCGTAACATTTTAATAGGAAAAGCGATTCTACCACAAACGTCCTCTTTTTCATACTTGGGTATTTTATTTGATGGTGTAGGGAATTGGAAAAGTGCAGTAAGCTAGAGAAGGATGCAATTTCTTAGATCAATTACGGGCCTGTGCAATTTTTCAAGGAAATTGGGAAGTAAACCTCCTAAAAAAATGTTAACCATCTACAGTGCCAAATGTCGATCAAGTGCAATCTATGGTTCTGAGCTATGGTGTTCTGTAAATGTGGACTCTTTACAGCTGCTAGAAAAACTTTTTTTTTTTTTTAAATCTCCTTGGGCTCCCAACCAGCTGTTTGAACTTTGTATGCCACTCGGAACTGGGTGCAACTCATTTAGCTGATTTGATAGAAGTGCAGCCAGTGCTCCTCTGGCACAAGATTTTAACTGATTATATGGATTTTAATCGTTCTATTGCACAGGACTGTTGTGATTCGGAGCTTGCTCTGACAATTTCATGATTACATTTTATCAAAAAATGTAGAATTGACATTAGTCATCCTGAATATCATAATAACCCTGAAACGCTGAAACGCATCACAAGGAAATCACTAAAAACACAGGGTCTGATTAGGATGGCGGACGTACCCTTGACCGCCCGCCACCCTAACAGAGATGGGACCGTCCACCATATGTGCGGCGGTCCTGTGGGGAAGATTAGGATGCGCCCGCCACTCTGGCGGGCATATCCCTCATTTCTGACATTGCAGCGGGCGGTGCATTAGCAGCACCCGCCGAAATGGCAAAAAGGCATGTTGTGCATTTGCATGCACAACGTGGCAGGCACCGCGCGGTGCCTTTCATGTTGTGCATGCAAATGCAGGGGGTGCCATAGGTACTCCCCATGTGCACCCCCCGCACCCCCAATACCCTGGGGGTCCGTAACGGGTCCACGCATTCAGTTACCGCATACCTTTCAATGGCGGCAATGCCGCCATGGAGAGGCATTTCATCACATGAATTGTCATATGGATAGCCGCATCTTGCAGACACCGCCACCATATACAGCCCCTTTTCCGCCGGTTGACTCATCGACCGGCGGAAAACCGGCGGACGGTCTTTCAGTCCACCGGGGTCCCCCCCGCCATACTAATATGGCGGGGGGAAATGGCATGCGAGCGGACGAAAATGTCGGGCGGATTGCATCCGCCCGACATACTAATGGAACCCATAATGTTTAAACCTACAGGAAGATGTGAGATCATCGGTGGAACTGGTCAAACCAACTGTACAGCACAACCAAATGATTTTGACCAGCTTCTCGATTCAACCATATTTAATTAGTGTTCTTAATCCCCAATATAGGTTTGTTTTGAAGCGTTTAAGGCTTGATATCTTTCAAATTTGACAAGCTTCCCAACTACTAACAACTGGTCATGACAACTAATGTACTGCCCTTAGGATAAGATATCTGAACAATCGACCATTCATGTACTGTTTTTCTGTAAATTTTATAAGGATGTGAGGATTTCTGTTATCAAGCATCTATTGAAATCACTAAATTTTAGACAATGTAGGCCGACGTATTTATATTTACAATTACTCCCAAATTTGTATTCATGTGTGGCATTAGCTTGATTCTTGAGGGCTGCTATTTTCAGAAGGAAGTCACTAAATGCTGTATGCTAAATTGCTCATGCTTTTTATCTGCACTCTTATCTTTTAAAAAACTTTTTTTTAAATCCTTTTAAATGCACTGTTATGTACACTTTTATAATTTTTCACTTTTAATCGAATAAAGATGATTATGATTACTGCTTCTAAACTCTATATTTTGTTCCCATTTCGGAAATACATAGGTGTCCTTGATACCTATTTTTCACTCTTTATCTTTTACCAAATGAATTGCTATATACCCGGGGGCAGATTTAAAAGCCCCCTGCACCACCAGTACGTCACTTTTTGTGACGTACTGGTGGCGCATGTTACTGCTCCATATTTACAAGGGCAGGAAAATCCACCCTGCGTGGCTTTTCTTGTAAATATGGCCCCTTTACATGCAGCACTTTGCAAGAAAGGGGCGTTCCATGGGTGCTGCTGTGGGTGATCCCACGCAACACCCATGGAACAAGACACATTTCCAGATTTACGAGGAATCGTAATTCTGGAAATGCGTCTGAATGCGTAGCAAGGCGCAACGAGGAGAAATGTCTTCATTTCTCCTCATATTTTTCCTCTTTCATTGCGTGCTGCATTCTACAGCACACATTGAAAGAGGAAAATGCCTGTAGTGATTGTTTTTGTGCAGGAAGGTGCCCCTTCTTGCACAAAAACAATCTCCCTGTGACGCAGGCATCCTTGCACCATGTGTGTGGTTGTGTGTGTGTTTGTGTGTGGTAGTGTGTGTGTGTGGTAGTGTGTGTGTGTGGTTGTGTGTGTGTGTGGTTGTGTGTGTGTGGTTGTGGGTGTAGGTGTGGTTGTGTGTGTGGTTGTGTGTGGTTGTGTGTGGTTGTGTTTGTGGTTCTGTGTGTGGTTGTGTGTGTGCTTGTGTTTGTGTTTGTGTGTGTGCTTTTGTGCAGTTGTGGTTGTGTGGTTGTGGGTGTGGTTGTGTGGTTGGGTATGATTGTGTGGTTGTGTGTGTGTGTGGTTGTGTGGGTGTGATTGTGTGTGGGGCTGTGTGTGTGGTTGGGTGTGGATGTGTGTGTGTGGTTGTGTGTGTGTGGTTGTGTGTGTGGTTGTGTGGTTGTGTGTGGTTGTATGTGTGGTTGTGTGTGTGTGGTTGTGTGTGTGGTTGTGTGTGGTTGTGTGTGGTTTTGTGTGTGTGGTTGTGTGTGTGTGGTTGTGTGTGTGGTTGTGTGTGTGGTTGTGTGTGGTTGTGGTTGTGTGTGTTTGTTTGTGGTTCTGTGTGTGTGGTTGTGGGTGTGGTTGTGGGTGTAGTTTGTGTGTGGTTGTGTGTGTGATTGTGTGTGTGTGTGGTTGTGGTTGTGTGTGTGTGTGGTTGTGTGTGTTTGGGTGTGGTTGCATGTGGTTGTGTGTGTGGTTGTGTGTGTGTGGTTGGGTGTGGTTGTGTGGTTGTGTGTGGTTGTGTGTGTGGTTGTGTGTGTGTGTTTGTGTGTGTGGTTGTGTGTGTGTGGTTGTGTGTGGGGTTGTGTGTGGGGTTGTGTGTGTGGTTGTGTATGTGGTTGTGTGTGGCTGTGTGTGGTTGTTTGTGTGTGTGGTTGTGTGTGTGGTTGTGGGTGTGGTTGTGTGTGTGGTTGTGTGTGTGGTTGTGTGTGTTTGTGTGTGGTTGTGTGTGTGGTTGTGTGTGTGTGTGGTTGTGGTTGTGTGTGGCTGTGTGTGTGGTTGTGGTTGTGTGTGTGGTTGTGTGTGTTGTGTGTGTGGTTGTGTGTGTGGTGTTGGTTGTGTGTGTGGTTATGTGGTTGTGGTTGTGTGGTTGTGTGTGTGGTTGTGTGTGTGTGGTTGTGGTTGTGTGTGTGTGGTTGTGTGTGTGTGGTTGTGTGTGTGTGGTTGTGTGTGTGTGTGGTTGTTTGTGGTTGTGGTTGTGTGTGTGGTTGTGGTTGTGTGTGTGTGATTATGTGTGTAGTTGTGTGTGTGGTTGTGTGTGTGTGGTTGTGTGTGTGGCTGTGGGTGTGGTTGTGGGTGTGGTTGTGGTTATGTTTGTGTGTGTGTGTGTGTGTGTGTTGAGTGTGTTGTGTGTGTGGTTGTGTGTGTGGTTGTGTGTGTGTGGTTGGGTGTGATTGTGTGTGGTTGTGTTTGTGGTTGTGTGTGTGCATGTGTGTGTGCTTGTGTTTGTGTTTGTGTGTGTGCTTGTGTGCGGTTGTGGTTGTGTGGTTGTGGGTGTGGTTGTGTGGTTGGGTATGGTTGTGTGGTTGTGTGTGTGTGGTTGTGTGGGTGTGATTGTGTGTGGGGCTGTGTGTGGGGTTGGGTGTGGATGTGTGTGTGTGGTTGTGTGTGGTTGTGTGTGTGGTTGTGTGGTTGTGTGTGTGTTTGTGGCTGTGTGTGATTGTGTGTGGTTTTGTGTGTGTGGTTGTGTGTGTGTGGTTGTGTGTGTGGTTGTGTGTGTGGTTGTGTGTGGTTGTGTGCGTGGTTGTGTGTGTGGTTATGTGTGGGGGTGTGTGTGTGGTTGTGTGTGGTTGTGTGTGTTGTGTGTGTGTTTGTGGTTGTGTGTGTGGTTATGTGTGTGGTTGTGTGCGTGGTTGTGTGTGTGTGTTTGTGGTTCTGTGTGTGTGGTTGTGTGTGTGTGTGGGTGTGGTTGTGTGTGTGGTATGGGTGTGGTTGTGTGTGGTTGTGGGTGTGGTTGTGGGTGTAGTTTGTGTGTGGTTGTTTGTGTGGTTGTGTGTGTGTGTGGTTGTGGTTGTGTGTGTGTGGTTGTGTGTGTTTGGGTGGGGTTGTGTGTGGTTGTGTATGTGGTTGTATGTGTGTGATTGTGTGTGGTTGTGTGTGTGGTTGTATGTGTGTGATTGGGTGTGGTTCTGTGGTTGTGTGTGTTTGTGTGTGTGGTTCTGTGTGTGTTTGTGTGTGTGGTTGTGTGTGTGGTTGTGGGTGTGGTTGTGTGTGTTTTTTTTTATTTGTTTTTTTTTATTGTTGAGCAGAACAGGGATAGTAACAAACAATCAGGAAATATTCTCCATGTACAAATCAATCATAATCCTTATAATATACCTGAGACCATTAGACATTGAAGTACTGAACTACCATGACTGAGAGGAGGAGAAGAAGAAAAAAAAACAAAAAAAAACAAACCTTTACATAAAGTGCAAAAAACGCATGAGGAGAGCTATAGATATTTTAACATAGAGTCTAATGTTACTACAAAATATCGCAATACAATACATATGAAATTATTAAACAGTATTTGCTGCATAATACTAACTCAATATGAAATCAATTCATAGAACTGGTTAACGTCCATAGCAGCATTATCATAAAACATTAAGCCCTCTTTCATGCTAATCCAGAACATAGAAGTTCTTTAGCTAACGTGCAATAATATTTAGAAGTATTATGTGCTGGCAGGAGTCTACTTAGAGAATGTGCATAGTACCATTGTCAAATAACTGCCAAATCTTTACAAATGTACTTGTTGCTCCCGCCCTCCTAGCATAGGCTTCCTCAAAGCCCCTCGTACGCTTCATTTTATTGACCCATTTCATAAAGGAAGGAATCTCTAGCGACCTCCAGTTTTGAACAATTAATGAACGTGCCATCAATGAACAAATCATCACATATGATTCTTCATGTTTGGTCAGGCATGGCTTAACTCTGGAGATTCCGAAAAAGGCAATTTCAACTTCAGGATCTACCGGCTTTTGGATGGCCTGACTTATAGCTACAAAGATGTTTCCCCAGAATTCATTAAGTTTAGGACAGGTGTAAAAAATGTGGAGCCAATTTCCTTCCTCCTCAGCCTGACAACGGAAACATCTATTTTCCACATCTGAATATCGTTTACTCAAAGTCTTGGGAGTATAGTATGCTAGCCATCTATTTAAAAAAGCCATCCGTTTAAAATTAGCCGCTCTCAAAGCCTTGTGACCGAGCTGGGCTTGAAGTTGCCATTCTTGACAGGACAAGGCGCACCCCGTTTCCCGCTCAACCTTACCAAAAAACATATGTAAGATAGGGAGCTCACTATCTTTCCGGAGCAGAGTGTACCATTTTCCTATGCCTTTAACTTTGGTTTTATAAAGGAGGGAAGCCAAATTCATCGTCGCAGAGGGGGAGGGAAAATTGGCCTTTTTCAGGAAATTGATGACCTGCAAGTAGTCCAGGAAATTGGGTGTAGTTTGATCTATAAGCTTGATTTGGACCTCCTGCCACGAGATCACCTTATTGTTCATATAGAAATGACCCAATTCCTCAAGACCAATCTCCCTCCACTTCGAAATTCGAGAGGGATGAAGTAGTAGACCTAAAGTCTTGCATTCCTGCAGCTTTAAGTAAGCCCAGCCTGGAGAAGTGTGCTGTTTAAATAACAATTGGAGTCTAGATGACAGATCACGTAATGTCTTATATCTTGTGTTTTTTGGCAATTTAATAATTTTTAAGAAAGTAGGAAGTTGTACATCTGCCTCCTGAACCATTCTATTTAGAAAGAAATGGTCTTCTAAATTATTAAAGTCTAGTAAACGAGCTACTATATCGAGCATTACAGCCTCGTAATAAGTGCGAATTTTTTGAAGTGCTAGCCCCCCTTTATCTACTTCCAGTTGTAACACTTCAAGATTCACACTGGGAGCCTTCTTTGCCCATATAAAATTCCTGAATAAAGAATCAATTTCTTTAAAATAGCTCGCATTAATCTTTAGAGGGACGTTACTAAAGAGAAACACCAGAAGAGGGAGGATAGACATTTTTATCTGTGCCACACGTACTATAATTGTCAAAGGAAGTACTGACCATTTATCCAGCAGGCTTTTTATTTTTATCAGCATAGCCGTGTAATTCAGTGTAAACAGTTGATCTATTGATTTAGAGATGAAAATACCCAAATATCGTATGGGGGCTGACTTGGATGCTTGTATTTGTAGAATGGGTGGTAAAAAAGAGTTATCATTGATATTTAATGTAATGATTTCTGTTTTATTTTGATTGATTTTATACCCCCCTATAGATTCAAAGCTAGTAAACTCGGCTAAGAGCCGCTCTAGATTATATTAATCAGGACGCAAGTAAAGAATAATATCCTCAGCAAAGAGTTTCAATTTCTCCATCCGGTCTATGGGCGCTCTAATTTTGGGATTTTCACGAATTCTAATTACCAATGGCTCAATAAAAAAAGTGAATAATAGGGGGGACAGCCCTGCCTGGTCCACCGCCTGATGGATACTGTCCCAATCTGATCGGCATTCAAAACTATTCTGGCTTCAGCCCCCTGATATATATTCCTTAACATGCGAATGATTGAGAGCGGAAGTCCGAATTTATTTAATGCAGTAAATAATGCCTCCCAGTTTACGAGGTCAAAAGCCTTCTCGGCGTCGACCATCATAAACATAGATGGAATTTTATTACAAGTAAAATAATCAAGGGTTTGAATTAAAAACCCAGTATTTGATAACATGAAGCGGCCAGCTACAAAGCCAGATTGATCACTATGAACTAACTCTTGAGCAGCTGGTGTAAACCGCTGTGCCCAAACTTTCATCAGAATTTTATAGTCAACATTGAGCAAACTAATGGGACGATAGGAATTCACGTCATTTGGGTTTTTACCTTTCTTGACAAAGCTGACAATCACAGACTCTTTAAAGCTAGATGGAATATCAGAGCCGTTTTTAATAGCATTGAACAGCTTTGTCAGGAAGGGAGTCAATTCATTTGAAAAAGTTTTATAAAGTTCAGCGGGAAAGCCATCTACCCCACACGCCTTGGCTCCTGCAATAGATTTTATTGTTTGCGAGACCTCCAATTCCATAATCTGTTGACCCATTTGCTCAGATCGAAATTCTGAAAGACACGGCAAAATAACTCCCTCAAAATATTTAATTATCTGTTCCTGGGGTAGCTCATAATTTGTGGCATATAGCTTCGAGTAATGCTCCATAAAAACCTTATCTATTCCTTCCTTTTCGCCCATTGTATTTCCGGTTTGAGGATCAATAATCTCAGACACCAGTGCCGCTTCCTGCTTAAATTTCGTCGCCCCAGCTAGCAATTTACCTACCATCTGGCTTTCCTCATACACCCTCTGTTGGAAGGTTTTAGTGCTATTGATCTCTTCTAATAGAAAAAATTCCAGAAGAGATTGTTTAGCCTTCTCGAGCAGACACCCCACATTAATAGAACCTTGTCGACTATTTCGAAGCTGAAGGGGGCTTTCTACTGCCTGCTGAAGTTTATCAATTTTATCCCGGCGTAATTTGTTCTGGATTGCAGAGTGGGCTATCAGCTGACCTCGCAATGTTGCTTTAAATGCTCCCCAGACTGCAAAAACCCCTGCAGACTCCTGATTACGAGAAAACAACTCAGGTATCCAAATCCTCATACTCGCAACCCAATGGGGATCTTGCGTTAGGCGCCGATCCATTTGCCACCTGGAGCGGGGAGTTGCTTGTTCGATGATTCCAACCTCTAATTTAATAAAAGAATGGTCAGAAAAGGAGTTAGCCCCTATTTCGGACCCAAGCATTTAATTGACTGGGATATCAGAAAAAAGTAAATCCGCGAGGCGGAACGAAATTGACTAGAATAACAAGTATATTTATGATGAGAAGGGTACATATGTCGCCAAGGGTCATGAAGATGATGCTCCATTTTAAGGGCTTCGAGCATCTTCTTAGTGCGTGGTTTTAGCTCTTTTTTATTTATGTTGGAAGTATCTTTTTTAATATCTTGGATAAAGTTAAAATCACCTCCCATTATTATTTTTCCTGGGGCGCCCCTTATTAAGTCCGCTATTTTAATTATCTGGGAAATCTCATCTACTACCGGCCCATAGTAGTTTATAAAGTTTAATATAGTGCCACTTAATTTAGCCACAATCCAAATCCATCTCCCTTGTGGGTCTCTCTCAATTTGGCCAAACTCCCAGGGGAAATTCCTGGAGAAATAAACTGCAACCCCTCTTTTCGCTAAGCCTGACGAAGCGTAGAAGGCATGAGCAAAAAATCTAGGAAGAAATAGCTTAGGGAAGCTAGTTTTCAAATGCGTCTCTTGTAAAAATAATACATGAGGGGAAAAGGAGGTGAGCCACCTTATCAATCCTCCATATTTCTGCTTTTTTAAAATCCCATTTACATTGACTGACATCATGGTACATTTATTACCTTTATTAGCCATTCTTTTGTAAAACATTCCTGATTTTAAATTCCCTGGATTTACCAAATTTACCATTTTCCCTGATACTGCTCATTTTATTATTTTTGACCCAAACCCCCCAACCAGTCACCCACCTACCCTCTAGAGATGTGGAAGATTCCCGCTTACCACATCTCACCCTCCCAAACTGCATGGGGTGCCTTGTTGATGCACCCTGTGTGACCTTTCACCCCCCCACCCCGATGAAGATAGTAGCCATTTAATTTTCCTTTCTTTTCCCTTTTCCTTACCCTTTGCTTCTTCTTCCTCCTCTCTTCCCTCCCTGCTTTATTCCCTCTTTCCCCCTTTTTCAACCCATTTTCTTCTTCTTTTTCCTTTTTTCCCCTTCTCCCTTCTTTCTCTTACCCCCTTCTTTTTCTACCCTTTTCTCAATTTTTTCTTTTTTTTCCCCATTTTCCCCTTTCCCTTAACTACTACTTCTTTTACAGCTACCTCCTCCTTTCCTGCCCTTTGGCCTTTCCCCCATATTTCTTAATTCCCCCCCCTCTTCCTACCAAATGAGTGTTCTATCCTGGTGATAGTTCTTTCAATAATTCCTGTGCTTCTTCAACCGATGAAAACATAAGAAATTTTCCTCTTACTAGAACTTTTAACTTTGATTGTTGTGCTATGGAGGCTTGTGCCCCCTTAGCTTTAAAGAGATGCAGGAGTTTGACAAACTCTTTTCGTCTTCTGGCTGCCTGAGCTGACATATCTGAAAAGACTCGGCATTTTGATGTCTCATTAACCGAAAATTGTCTTTGTTCAATAACCTTGCACAGGACTCTCTCTTTGATTCTAAAGTCTGCAAAATTAACCAAAATAGTACGAGGTATCAAAGAGTTTGGAAGAGGGTGGGATGGTATCCTGTGCGCCCGGGTAATTGTTAAATTATCCATACAACCTGGAAGTATTTTCTGTTTATTAAAGGATTCTACCCACTGGATAGGCTGTGTTCCTTCACTACCCTCCGGGACCCCTACAAACCGAAGGTTAGTGCGCCTGGAATGATTTTCAAGTTCCTCCAGTTTATTTTCCAGAACTCGTTTTTCCTTAAGACCCTCTTTAACTTTCAGGGACAAAATGCTCATCTGGTCTTCCAAATCAGAGATTCTTGTCTCTGCTTCTTGAATTCTAACGGGGAAGCCCAACATTGCTTCTTCGATTTTATCCAGACGAAGATGAATAGATGCCGTCTCAGTTTCTTGTGATTTTTTTAAATCCCTGATTTCATCTAAAATCATATTGAGCATTTCCTTAATGTCCATTTTAAACATATTTGCTTCTTTGATTTCAGAAACTGAAGGCTTAGAGGGAAGTTGAGCATTATTCAAAGGAGATGAAAGCCCTGCCTGTTCTCCAAGATCTGGTAAACAGCCACCTATTTCGGTTTCTACCACTGGGTACATAACGACAGTCTCAAATAGGGCTGTTACCAGTCGTGGACTTACTGCTGTTAAGTTTTCACCTGCATCTTCCAAAGTACTAGTTGAGCCTTCGCGCAGGGGGGGGTG
Organism: Triturus cristatus; assembly: GCF_964204655.1. Classification (NCBI taxonomy): domain Eukaryota; kingdom Metazoa; phylum Chordata; class Amphibia; order Caudata; family Salamandridae; genus Triturus; species Triturus cristatus. The sequence goes on from NC_140579.1 coordinate 718,979,410, forward strand.
TTAAGGCAGGGGTCTGACCGATGGCTGCCATTACCGGTGAGTTCGAAGTGGCATCATTAATTTAGGGGCTCTCAAAATAAATTGTTCAGTGGTCGACATCGGAACTTGGGGTGCGCCCTTCCCTTGATTTGATGTAGGGGTGGGGCTACTCAATCCAGGCGCCTGAGTAATCTCAACCTCTGATGATCCTTCAGCGTGTTGGTCCTTACCAGATGTCCCATTTAAGATATCAGACACATGCTGTATGTTTTTTTTTTTAAATAATGGAAACTCTTTTGGTTGTGTGTGTGGTTGTGTGTGTGGTTGTGTGTGTGTGTGTGTGTGTGGTTGTGTGTGTGTGTGGTTGTGGTTGTGTGTGGCTGTGTGTGTGGTTGTGGTTGTGTGTGTGGTTGTGTGTGTTGTGTGTGTGGTTGTGGTTGTGTGTGTGGTTGTGTGTGTGGTTGTGATTGTGTGTGGTTGTGTGTGTGGTTGTGGTTGTGTGTGTGTGGTTGTGTGTGTGTGTGGTTGTGTGTGTGTGTGGTGTGGGTGTGGTTGTGTGTGGTTGTGTGTGTGTGGTTGTGGGTGTGGCTGTGTGTGTGTGGTTGTTTGTGTGGTTGTGTGTGTGTGGTTGTGGTTATGTGTGTGTGTGTGGTTGTATGTGTTTGTATATGGTTGTGTGTGGTTGTGTGTGGTTGTGTGGTTGTGTGTGGTTGTGTCGTTGTGTGTGGTTGTGTGTGTGGATGTGAGTGTGATTGTGTGTATGGGGTTGTGTGTGTGGTTGTGTGTGGTTGGTTGTGTGTGTGGTTGTGTGGTTGTGGGTATGGGTGTGGTTGTGTTTGTGGTTGTGTATATGTGTGTGGTTGTGTGTGTGGTTGTGTGTGTGTGGTTGTGTGTGTGTGTTGTGTGTGTGTGGTTGTGTGTGTTTGTGGTTGTGTGGTTGTGTGTGTGGTTGTGGTTGTGTGTGTGGTTGTGGGGTTGTGTGTGGTTGTGTGTGTGTGTGGTTGTGTGTGGTTTTGTGTGTATGGTTGTGTGTGGTTGTGATTGTGTGTGTGGTTGTGTGTGTGGTTGTATGTGGTTGGTTGTGTGTGTGGTTGTGTGTGTGGTTGTTTGGTTGTGTGTTTGGTTGTGGTTGTGTTTGTGGTTGTGTGTTTGTGTGTGGTTGTGTGTGTGTGTGGCTGTGTGTGTGTTGTTGTGTGTGTGGTTGTGTGTGTGTGTATTTGTGTGGGTGTGGTTTTGAGTGGGGTTGTGTGTGTGGTTGTGTGTGTGTGGTTGTGTGTGTGTGTGGTTGTGTGGTTGTGTGTGGCTGTGTGTGTGTGTGTGGTTGTGTGTGGTTGTGTGTAGTTTTGTGTGTGGCTGTGTGTGGTTGTGGTTGTGTGTGTGGTTGTGTGTGATTATGTGTGTGGTTGTGTGTGTGGTTGTGTGTGGTTGTGTGTGTGTGGTTGTGTGTGTGTAGTTGTGTGTGTGGTTGTGTGTGTGGTTGGGTATGTTGTATGTGTGGTTGTGGGTGTGGGTGTTGTTGTGTGTGTGGTTGTGGTTGTGTGTGGTTGTGTGTGTGTGGTTGTGGTTCTGTGTGTGTGGTTGTGTGTGTGTGTAGTGTGGTTGTGTGTGTGTGTAGTGTGGGTGTGGTAGGGTATGGTTGTGTGTGTGTGGTTGTGGGTGTGGTTGTGGGTGTAGTTGTGTGTGCATGGTTGTTTGTGTGGTTGTGTGTGTGTGGTTTTGGTTGTGTGTGTGGTTGTGTGTGTGTGTTTGGGTGTGGTTATGTGTGGTTGCGTGTGTAGTTGTGTGTGTGTGGTTGTATGTGTGGTTGTGTGTGGTTTTGTGGTTGGGTGTGGTTGTGTGGTTATGTGTGTGGTTGTGTGTGTGGTTGTGGTTGTGTGTGGTTGTGTGTGTGGGTGTGTGTGGTTGTGTGTGGGGTTGTGTATGTGGTTGGGTGTGTATGTGTGTCATTGTGTGTGTGTGATGTTGTGGTTGTGGTTGTGGGTGTGGTTGTGGTTGTGTGTGTGGTTGTGTATGTGGTTGTGATTGTGTGTGTGGTTGTGTGTGTGTGGTTGTGTGTGTGTGGTTGTGGTTGTGTGTGTGTGGTTGTGTGTGTGGTTGTGTGTGGGGTTGTGTGTGAGGTTGTGTATGTCATTGGGTGTGGTTGTGTGTGGTTGTGTGAGTGTGTGTGTGGTTATGGTTGTGGTTGTGGGTGTGGTTGTGGTTGTGTGTGTGGTTGTGTGTGTTTGTGTGTGTGTGCTTGTGTGTGTTTGTGTGTGCTTGTGTGTGTGTGTGGTTGTGTGTGTGGTTGTGGTTGTGTGTGTGTGTGTGGTTGTGTGTGTGGTTATGGTTGTGTGTATGGTTGTGTGTGTTGTGTGTGTGGTTGTGGTTGTGTGTGTGGTTGTGATTGTGTGTGTGGTTGTGTGTGTGTGGTTGTGGTTGTGTGTGTGTGGTTGTGTATGTGTGTGGTAATGTGGTTGTGTGTGTGTGTGGTTGTGGGTGTGGTTGTCTGTAGTTGTGGTTGTGTGTGTGTGGTTGTGGGTGTGGTTGTGGGTGTGGTTGTGTGTGTGTGGTTGTTTGAGTGGTTGTGTGTGTGTGTGGTTGTGTGTGTGGTTGTGTGTGTGTGTGGTTGTGTGTGTGTGTGTGGTTGTGTGTGTTTGTGTATGGTTGTGTGTGGTTGTGTGTGTGGTTGTGTGTGTGGGGTTGTGTGTGGTTGTGTGTGTGGTTGTGTGTGTGGTTGTGTGGTTGTGTGTGGTTGTGTGTGTGTGTGTGTGGTTGTGGGTGGGGTTGTGTGGTTGGTTGTGTGTGGGGTTGTGTGGTTGGTTGTGTGTGGTTGTGTGTGTGGTTGTGGGTATGGTTGTGTTTGTGGTTGTGTGTATGTGTGTGGTTGTGTGTGTGTGTGGTTGTGTGTGTGGTTGTATGTGTGGTTGTGTGTGGTTGTGTGTGTGTGTGTGTGGTTGTATGTGTGGTTGTGTGTGTGTGTTTGTGGTTGTGTGGTTGTGCGTGTGGTTGTGGTTGTGTGTGGTTGTGGTTGTGGTTGTGTGTGTGGTTGTGTGTGTGGTTGTGGTTGTGTGTGTGACAGTAATACTGAAAGCATCTCAAAATAAAAGAACACAAACATCGAGTTTGTGGAAAGAGAAAGCACGTTGTAAGTCAAACGGGCGCAGCAAAGCATTAACACAACAACAAAACAAACCAGATCACATAGCGAAGACTGAGTGCTGATAATGGATACACACAGCCCATCATCTTAAGAGTTCAATTGCAGCCAATGTGCACTCAAACCTGCCCCCTCCTTGTGAGTTGCACCCCATATTTCATGAGTTGTAACTGCTGCACCCACCATAGCGCTTTGAGATCTAAAGCGCTACATAGGTCTAATCGATTAACCAGTCGCCAACATGCTGTGCTTTTAAAGAGAAAGTGCCAAAGTTTCCAGCTTCCTCATCATGTCCTCCTGAAAGCGCCAACGAAAGGACTCCCTGAATGGTGCAACGGACATGAAGTCGCTGCGTTCAGAAATAAACACTGTGAACGTTGTCCAGTTTCATAGTAACATTTCCTTAATGTTCTTTAAGTCACAAAACAGTAATACTAAAAGCATCTCAAAATAAAGGAACACAAACATCAAGTTTGTGGAAAGAGAAAGCTCATTGTAAGTCAAACGGGCGCAGCAAAGCATTAACACAACAACATGTTCTTTGATGTTTGATGTTCTTTGAACGAGAACATCAAAGGGGTGCCGCGAAAGTAAACGCGGGCAAAAGTGAAAGTGATTGTGGGCGCTTAATGAGCATGACGAGGTTTGCCAGCCTCTGCTCCTAAGCGCGCGCCCGCCCGCGCACATGCACTGTAGCTCTAGGCTGGCCATGGTAGCATTTTTTGAGCCCTCACAAAAAGTCTTGCCAGACCAGCGCATGCGCTGGGTCAGGCGAGACCTAAAAATGGGGGCTCTTGTTGGAAGTGGTTTGCACCTTCTCCAACTAGGTACCTTAACTCTAATCAGGGCAAGGGGATCACACAGCTAAGATAACCCCTACTGAGCCCCTTGGCAGCATGGCATGAGCAGTCAGGTTTGTTTCAGAGGCAATGTGTAAAACATTTGTACACACTCACACAGTAACACAGTGAAACACTACAAAACAAGTCACACCAGTTCAGAAAAATAGGCAATATTTATCTGAATAAAACAAGACAAAAACAACAAAAATCTAACATACACAATTAAAGATGTCACTTTTCAAAGCTGAAATAAGTTTAGTCCCCAAAAAATCTATAGATGAGTCACTTTTAGTGCAAAGTACCTGGGAGGCATCAAAATCAAAGAGGAAAACAGGCGCAGGGGAGGAAAACCAAAGTGATGCGTTGGTTCCTTACTGCCAGGGGAGATGATGTGTCGGTTCCCTACTGCTGCACAGGGAAGGTGATGCGGAAACTCCTTACTGTCAGGGGAGGTGATGCTTTGGTTCCTTACTGGAAGGGGAGGTGGTGCTCAATCTCCTGACACGCAGCCTCGGTTCTATAGTGCTGGGCAATGTCGATGAAGAAATCGGCACCCAGGGATGATGCGTCACAAATCCAGATGCGCTGTATCGATTTCAAAGCAGGTGCTGTCTCGATTTCACAACCGCAAGCAGGTCATGTGTCGATACTTGAGCTGCAAAGCAGGGACTGCATCAGAATGGGTGCCACGGACATTGGTGACATGGTGCATGGGACTCGCGCTGCAGTGATCTTCCAATTACACTGCAGGCGCTGCGTCAATTCTTCTGTCACAAAGCGCTGATGCATCGATTTTTCAGCCACACAGTGGTGTTGCTTTGAGAAAACAGCCACTATGAGTCGATGTGTAGATTTTCTTCTTCAGATCACTAGATTCTACTTCCAAAGGGGCCAAGGAACTGGATTTTGCACCACTTGGCAAGGCAGGGCTCTCAGAAGAAGAGCCCAGTCACTGGTAAGTGAAGTCTCTGATGGCCCTGAGACTTCTTAAAAGGATGCAAGTACACACAAGCCCTTGGAGAATCTTGGATGCAGGATGAAGAAAGCAAAGTCCAGTCCTTTCACTCCCAGAACAGAAGCAGCAAACAGCAGGCCAACACAGCAAAGCAACCAGCAGAGTGCTAGTCCCTCCTACATCATCTGGCTCTTCTTCCTGGCAGAATGTCCTTTAGTCTGGAAGTGTTCTGAAGTTATGGTGTCAAAGCTCCAATACTTATACCAGTTTCTGCTTTTGAAGTAGGAAAACTTCAAAGGAAAGTCTTTTTAGTGCACAAGACCCTGTCTTTCCTGACCTGGCTCCAGACACACCACATGGGGGTGGAGACAGCTTTGTGTGAGGACAGGCCCAGCCCTCTTCAGGTGTCAGTGACAACTCCTTCCACCACTCAAGTTCAGGAAGGCCCATCAGCCTGGCGATGGTCCATCAGGTTATGCAAGGTACACATCAGCTCTCTGTGTGTGACTCTCTAGAGGGAATGCACAAGTACCCAACTGTCATCCAAACCCACACATGGATTCTACAGATAGGCAGAGGCACAGAATGGTTAAGCAAGAAAATGCTAACTTTCTAAAAGAATGAATGAAAGAATGTGGTGTTGAACTCTAAATATTGAAATGAGTCATACTCAAATGTAAACTTGAATAAACTTGCTTAGTAAGCTTCGTGTGCACACTGTGAGAGGATATCATCCTCATCCCCTGTTATAGAATAAAAAAGTATTTAGAACTAAATTCCAGACACAGCGTGCACTACTAGTGTGTGGAGGTTCAATCAGTCACCGAGGCATTAGTCATAGAAGAGACGTTTATTAGACAACCCTCTGTCAGCTTCCCCACGGCAGCAGTAACCGTTCACACACGAACCTCCCAACACAGGGCATTCTGGCGTTCTAGAATACTACGCCAAGAATTCCACCCTGATAGAATCACAAGACATCACCACACATTTCCCTCCTCTAAACATTCTGAAGAGAAACAGCATAATAAGCAAATAACAGTTACAGTATAAGCAAATAACAGTTACAGAAAAACAATAAAACCTAAAACAATATAAAATACTAAAACAACATTATTGCACTTAAGTTCTCGTCGCTCCTTTATACATCACGAAACCTGACAGGCTTGAGAACACTCCTTTTGCTTCTGCGCAAAACAGGAGACGTATTTTCATGAGGGACATTCTTGCTGCAAACTTCTGATATTGTGTTTCTTCTACTACCACCGCTCACACCTTGAACACTCACACCTTGGACATTCTCCTCCTCCCTGTTCGTATTGATTTTGTATACTCTATTCTTATTCCACCAGTCACGCCCATAAACCCTCACAGCATTTCTTGACACCGCATCAACCTGCACTGGATCTCTAAATTTCGATTTTCCTTTTACCACATGTGTGGGATTCTTGATTCGAACCCAATCACCTACCTCTATGTTTGTTTGTTTAACACCAACTCTATGCTTCTCATCATAATACTCCTTCATCTTCTCTTGGTATTGTTCAACTTTATTTCTCATTGTCTCATCTCTGGGGTTCACCCTGTCTATTTTAGATTGAAATGACCTCAACCAAGGAGGACATAATTTCGATGCAGAAACACGTCCCCTCATAAGTTCAAATGGAGTCTTACCCGTCACAGCATTGGGAGAAGTGCGATGCGACCACAACATACTCTCAACTGCCTCATTTACAGGCACAGAATTCTGTACTGCCCACTGAATGCATTCAACCAATGTCCTATTCATTTTCTCCACCAACCCATTTGCTTGCGGGTGATAAAGAGCAACTCTCTTATGAACCATGGCATTATTCTGCAGAAAAACCCTCTTTTCACTCGAAGTGAACTGGACACCGTTATCAGAAACTAACTCTTTTGGTAACCCCTGTAGGAGAGTAGGGTCTGCTATCCTATGGTCACCCCAAATTTTTGCTTTTTGCTTCACTGGTTTTTGACATATTGAGGCTGTGGGCCTGCCAATCAGACCCCCAGCCTGTTGTTCTCTCTACTAAATTAAAACTATGCACCCTAGGTGCATAACCAATTGGAAATGGATCACCCTGTCAGCCCCTGTACCAGTGTACACTAGGTACCCAGGGCATTGGTGTACCCAAGGCCTGCCAGGGGCTGAAGCATGTATTATGCCACCCCAGGCTTGGCCTAACAATTTGACACAACTGGCTGATCACTCAGCTGGGGTAAGTTGGTGTAATCACCTCTTACTTAGGTGTAGTAAACCTATACCTAACCTTAAATGGGACACCTGGTAACCTATAAGTCACTCCTATGGCAGGCCTTAACAATCCTGAAGGCAGAGTGCTGGGTTCCATGTGAGATGGTGCTCTGGCATGAGCTGAGCCTGTCTGCAGTGGTCGGAACAACTTCCTTCTACTGTTTCCAGATATCGTCATACCATATACTCTTAAGTGCATTATGAACCTCGCGGTTAAATGCTAACTTTGGTTTGGCTTTATCAAAACATGTCGAGTAAGGTGTCATACGAATTGGAATACTAACCCCTCGCCAATTCTGGCGACGGGGTTAGCATTCCACCCTTCTAGAGGGACACGACATGTACAGTACCTGAAACCCGGGTAAAATCAGACATAGCCTCAGCTCCACAAAATGGATGCTGCCACCACAGACACAAGTCTGCCCTCCTGCTGCTGGGAGTCCTTCCAGCTTGGGAGGTGTGGACAAAGGGTTTCCTGCCAGGGGAGGTGCATGCACCACCCCAGACAGGATTTTGTGTATTGGTCAGGTAGGGCTTGAAAGAAACCAGACATGCCTGTGGCTCACAAGGAGCCTCGGTGCATATGCCAGTTCAAACCAGTCCTGGGGCACACCAGTCCCGGGCCTGGGGTGAGCTGGACAAAGGATTGGGGGTGTAACCACCCCCCTTCCTGGTCCCACCCATAGGGAGGGACCTAGCAGGTAGTCCGGCCCCTAGAATCCGCTTAAAGGTAGGAGCTGTGTCCTAAGACTTCAGACATCCTGGAATCAACTTGAAACTAAGAAGAAGACGGGAACTTCGACATTCTGCTGCACAGAAGACTGAAGGAAATCTCCCCTGTGGTCAGGGAGTGACCACCTTGCTAACGCAAGCACCATCCAGCGAATCAATGTCTGCTTTGCCGCCGCCTCCCGCCGGAGCCCGAGCCCAAAGACTGACAAGACCTGGACCTCCAGACCTCTCACCGCCCGATCCACAGTCCCTGAAAAGAGGAGACCCGTGGAGGCACCGAGACACGTGGAGCCAGCCATCTTGAAACGACCACGACAAGCTGACAAGTGCAACCACCGAGGCTCCCTCCAAGTTGTGCTTTGGGATCTGAGAAGCCCAACCCTCGAGCAGCATCTGCACCAAAGGTGAGCCCTCCAGCATCTCCACGATCTGCATGGGGCCCTTCTGCATTTTGCCACTCGACGCGCCTAACCGGTTGCTGGCCCGCTGGCTAGTAGCCATCTTGGCGACGAACTTTATGAAATACACTGCTGGTCTGGTTGCTCCAGACTGGCCCTTGCTCCCCTTCAAAGGAGCAGTCCCTCTGACCTTGCTGGTCAGAGCCATCAGCTTATTTCATCTCATACAACAATTGCTTTTGCCAAGGCTTGTTTGCTTCGATCAAGTCGCCGACACCGCCGACAGTGAGAACCTGCGTGGGACAGCTTGTGAACCAACTCCTGGGCGTCGTCGACCTCCAGGGACCACGTGGCTGCAGAGACAAGCTACACCTTTCTTCCTGTTTGCACCCGACATTGCCTGGTACCCACCTGGTGCCACGCTGGTCACTGGCTAGTGACTGTGAACACTGTCCCCTCTGCTTACAGGTCTTCAACATCTCTGATCCACTCTTGGATCCACCGCATCTCTCCCGGACCGACCGCCTGCAGCATCTTTGTCTTCAGGCTCCACGGAACAGATAGAAGAAACCCGACGCACTTCGAGGCCTATGCACCCGCTTCCTGTGGGTGAGGTAAAGCTGGCACACCTGTGCCCAAGTGTAGTATTACATCTCTAGTGCCTGTGTTCCAAATCTTGAGTTCCTAGTCCATCCGGAAGATCCTTTTTGCAGTAACTTTGTACTTTTTACGCACCCATTGAAACCTATGGGAGCACGCGTGTGACTATTTGCTCTGCACACGCCACCCGTGGACCTCCTGATCACTAACTGAAGTTAGCTCCTTGTAGGCCCAGCGATTCTAGAGGCCCTAGGCCTTTTCCCTTTTCTGTTCGTGGTACTTATACCACTATTTTAGTATATGGTTCGAGCGGCCACCAGGGCCTATCCATATAAAGTGCAACTTCTGTGTATTCTACTGTAATCTTGTTTGACGATTTGTGCTCCTGTGCTCATAAAGAGACTAGGGGTTACTTTGAGAAATAAATACATATATATTTTGAATATATATCTGTGTGGTGTCCTTTCATTGGTATAAAAGGGGGTTGCATTTGGTAAAACAGCTGGCTTAACACACTTTACGAGTTTAGCCTCAAAGACTGCTTAGCCTACGCTACCACTAGGGCAGCTAGTCCGAAAAGGTTGACTTACAACCACACCATAAGGGTTGCTTAGCATGGTACAAGGTGATCACTTTAACTAGTGAGCATCATATACCAGGCCAACTTCTCACATTGGTGAGCAGCGGTTGGATTTGAGCTTGCTGTGTTTTACCATTGTAATCTCTTGGTTACCAATTGAAAGATCACATAGGTACCTGTAGGTACATATAAAACAAGATTAGATATACATAAGTTCTACTGAACTTAGTTGTTGTAGAGAAAAGGGAGTAGCACACCCTGACTACAACTACTAGATAGGTTTAGTAGGTAAACCCAAGTGTAGGTAGATTGCAACACATCCACCCACACTTAAGAGCAATGGCTGGGGCAGAGGGGTCCACTGTACCTATCTCTGTTGAGCGTGACCCCCAGAGGGCACCATCCATCTTTGCTACCCTTAATCAGAATGAGCTCAGGCATTTGGCAACTCTTAGAGGCCTTAAACAGCCCAAGAACCCTACCTCTGCTGAGCTCAGAGAACTCTTGCAAAATGATGAAAATCAGAGAGAGCTCAAGAAAGCTTCCCAGTTAGCCCCCTTAGGGTCAGGAACAGGAGGCCCCCCTTCTGAAGATGCTACAGAAGTACCCCTTTCCAATAGCCATCCCTTAGATGAGAACCATACTACAGAGGAGGAAAGTGGGGAGGATACAGAGAGTAGTGATGATGAAGGGAGAACTAGCCCAGTGCCAAGTGTTATACTTTGCCCAGCTAAACTAAGGCTGTTGGGGGACTGACAATGGGATCATCCCATTGGATCTCCCCAGTGGACTTAACCAGGGGCTTGGGAGGCAAAGGAATCGCTCAGGTGACTCTAATGCTTCTCATGCCTCTAGAGGCTCTCAAGGTCACTCCAGGAAAAGGATGACCACCCCTCAGAGGAGGGAACATGAGGCCAGAATGCAGGAAGCCCAGCTGAGGATCAGGAAGCAGGAGCTAGAAGTAGCCCTGATGGAAGAAAAACTGAACAAGGCTAGGCAACCTAGAGAGAGTGGGTCTATACCCACTGGTGGCAGCATTGTCCCTAAGGACAAAGATAGGGTCTTTGATAATAGGAACCTGTCTAAGGTTGTGCCCCCCTACAAAAGTGGGGATGACATCCACAAATGGATAACTGCTCTTGAGAGAGCCTGCAAAGTACAGCAGGTTCCTGAAGACCAGTGGGCAGCAATCCTCTGGCTCTCCTTTGAAGGAAGAGGCAGAGACAGACTCCTCACTGTTAGAGAAGAGGATGTCAGAAATTACAGAGTCCTGAAGAGTGTTCTGGTTGATGGGTTAGGCTTAACCACTGAACAGTACAGGTTAATGTTCAGAGACAACCAAAAGACACAGACTCAGGACTGGTCTGAATATGTTGAATGTGCCACTAAGGCTTTGGAGGGTTGGTTGCTGGGAAGTAAGGTATCTGATTTTACAGGATTGTATAATTTGATGATGAGAGAACAGATTTTAAATAACTGTCAAAACCAGCAACTGCATCAACACTTGGTTGACTCTGATCTGACCTCTCCCCAAGAATTGGGAAAGAAGGCAGACAAATGGGTCAGAACCAGGGTTAAGCAAAAGAACCAGAACCAGGGCCAAGGGGGTGATCAGAAGAAAACAGACCAAAAGGGTGGAGATCAGAAATCTAAAGACCAGAAGTCTTCAACAGGGCCCCAAACTACTGCTAAGGAGGGTGGGTCCCAACAACAATCCAAGGGAAAGAAGAAAGAAGGTCAAAAGAAACCCTGGTGCAATCATTGCAAGAATACAACTCACTGGACTAGTGATTGTAAGAAGGGTGGAGCCCCCAACACTGTTGCCCCTAAGGCACCTGCTCCCAGTACTACTGTTAGCAGTGTTGGTCCCCAGACAAAGGGTGTAGTGGGAATCACTATGGGAACTGAAGGAGATTCTGACTTAGACAGAACCCTGACACAGGCAGTCTTGATCTGTGATGGGGACATTGATTTGTCCCTGACTGTGAGCCCCAGTAACCTGGGCAAGTACAGACAGACTCCTTTAATTAACGAAAAAGTGGCTCAAGCCTACAGGGACACATGTGCCAGTGTCACTATGGTGACACCAGGCTTTGTGGACCCTGGACAGTACATACCAGGTGAGAACTACCTGGTGACCAATGCCAGCAATGCCACTACTTCACATAGTGTGGCAGTTGTTAACTTCTCATGGGGAGGGGTAACTGGCCTCAAAAGGGTTGTGGTTAGTGCAGACCTCCCAGTAGAATGTTTGTTGGGCAATGACCTAGAGAGTTCTCTATGGTCAGAAGTGGAGTACAGAACTCATGCAGAGATGTTAGGTATATCATCACACGTCCTTGCTGTAACCAGGTCACAGGCCAAAAAGTCCCTTACTGAACCTCAGGTCTTGGATCCTGGAACAATGGACCAAGCACCTACCAAGAAGAAGAACAGGAGGGTCAAGGCTGTGCCTTCCCCCCTGCCTCAGAGTGATGATCAGCCTTCCCAGGAAGCTGATCTGGAGGACCCTGAAGGAACTGTCCCTGAAGAGCTTGAACCTGATCAGGTTGAGTTTCTGGGGACAGGGGGACCTTCAAGGGCTGACTTGAGGCAGGCTCAGTTATCCTGTCCCTCTCTTGAACCCCTCAGACAGCTGGCTGCTGCTGAGGCTGCTGGGAATGCTCAAGGTACCCATAAAGTGTATTGGGATGAAGGGCTCCTTTATTCAGAGGCTAGAGACCCCAAGCCTGGTGCTACCAGGAGGTTGGTTATACCTCTGCAATTTAGGGGCTTCCTTCTTACCTTGGCCCATGATATTCCTTTAGTAGGACACTTAGGCCAGAACAAGACTTGGGACAGGCTTGTCCCTCACTTTCACTGGCCTCATATGAATGAAGATACAAAGGAGTTTTGTCGCTCCTGTGTGACCTGCCAAGCCAGTGGCAAATCAGGTGGCACAACAAAGGCCCCCCTAATACCACTACCTGTGGTGGGGGTCCCCTTTGATAGAGTGGGAATAGATATAGTGGGTCCCATGGATCCTCCCACTGCATCTGGGCACAGATTTATACTGGTGGTAGTGGATCATGCCACCAGGTATCCAGAGGCAATTCCCCTTAGGACCACTACAGCACCTGTTGTGGCCAGGGCCCTGCTGGGAGTATTCTCCAGAGTGGGGTTTCCTAAGGAGGTAGTATCTGACAGAGGTACCAACTTTATGTCAGGATACTTGACAGCTATGTGGAAGGAATGTGGTGTCAACTACAAGTTCACCACCCCTTATCACCCACAATGCAATGGGCTTGTTGAGAGATTCAACAAGACCCTAAAGGGTATGATCAAAGGATTACCTGAAAAGCTCAGGCGAAGATGGGACATCCTTCTACCCTGCCTTCTGTTTGCTTACAGAGAGGTCCCACAAAAAGGAGTTGGCTACAGCCCCTTTGAATTGTTGTTTGGGCACCCTGTAAGAGGCCCACTGTGTTTAGTGAAGGAAGGATGGGAGTTACCTCTCAAAAAGCCTAAGCAAGACATAGTGGACTATGTACTTGGTCTCCGCTCCAGGATGGCTGAGTATATGGAGAAGGCATCCAAAAACCTTGAGGCAAGCCAGGCCTTACAGAAAGCTTGGCATGACCAAAAGGCTGTCTTGGTTGAGTTTCAGCCAGGACAGAAGGTATGGGTGCTGGAGCCAGTGGCCCCAGCAGCACTCCAAGACAAATGGTCTGGACCCCATACAATCCTGGAAAAGAAGGGAGAGGTCACCTACTTGGTAGACCTAGGAACTCCCAGGAGTCCCCACAGGGTACTCCATGTTAACAGGCTTAAAGCATATGTTGACAGGGCAGACATGGGCTTGCTCATGGCTACAGATGAGGGACAGGAGGAAGAGAGTGACCCTCTCCCAGACCTGTTGTCTCAGAACCCTGAAGATGGCTCAGTTGAAGGAGTGACCCTTGGAGGCAACCTCACTGCCCATCAGCAGACTGAATGTAGACAGGTTCTACAATCATTTTCACATATGTTTTCCTTGATACCTAGTCAAACTGACTGGTGTACCCATGTGGTGGACACTGGTGACAGTCTGCCTGTAAAGAACAAGCTTTACATACAACCTGACCACGTCAGGGACTGTATAAAGGCTGAGGTACATAAAATGCTGGAATTAGGTGTCATTGAACCCTCAGAGAGCCCCTGGGCTAGCCCAGTGGTTCTGGTCCCCAAACCTCACACCAAAGATGGAAAGAGAGAGATGAGGTTCTGTGTGGATTACAGAGGACTCAATGCTGTCACCAGGACAGATGCACACCCTATTCCAAGGGCAGATGAGCTCATAGACAAACTAGCTTCTGCTAAGTTTTTGAGCATATTTGACTTAACAGCTGGCTATTGGCAAATCAGATTAGCTGAGGAGTCTAAGGCCAAAACAGCATTCTCAACCCCAGGTGGGCATTATCAGTTTGTGGTGATGCCCTTTGGTCTGAAGAATGCACCTGCCACCTTCCAAAGGCTGGTGAACCAAGTCCTTACTGGGTTGGATGACTTTTGCGCAGCATATCTTGATGACATTGCTGTCTTTAGCTCCACCTGGGAGGATCACCTGATCCACCTGAAGAAGGCTCTTGAGGCTCTGCAAAGGGCAGGCCTCACTATCAAGGCTACTAAGTGCCAGATAGGGCAGAGTAAGGTTGTATATTTGGGCCACCTTGTAGGTGGAGGCCAAGTTCAACCACTGGAGAGTAAGATACAATCCATCAAGGACTGGTCCCCTCCAACCACCCAGACTCAAGTTCGAGCTTTCTTGGGCTTGACTGGGTACTACAGGAAGTTTGTTAAGAACTATGGGTCTATTGTGACTCCTCTTAATGATCTGACATCCAAGAAGATGCCCAAAAAGGTTCAGTGGACAGTAAGCTGTCAAAAGGCATTTGATGACCTGAAGGAGGCCATGTGCTCTGCACCTATCCTGAAAAGTCCTGACTACTCCAAAGAGTTTATTGTCCAAACAGATGCTTCTGAGTTGGGTGTGGGAGCTGTGCTGTCACAACTTAATGTAGATGGTCAAGACCAACCCATTGCTTTTATTAGCAGAAGGTTGACCCCCAGAGAGAAGAATTGGTCAGCTATTGAGAGGGAGGCCTTTGCTGTGGTGTGGGCCCTGAAGAAGCTGAGGCCATACTTGTTTGGCACTCACTTCAAGATTCAGACCGACCATAAGCCCCTCCATTTCCCTACAGGGGATGGACTTTACAGTGGAGCACCGGCCAGGTACTGACCATGGGAATGCAGATGGTCTCTCCAGGTACTTCCACTTAGGACATGAAGACGAGACTGGTCAAGGCTAGTTTAATGTCCCAGCGTTTGGGGGGGGTTGTGTAGGAGAGTAGGGTCTGCTATCCTATGGTCACCCCAAATTTTTGCTTTTTGCTTCACTGGTTTTTGACATATTGAGGCTGTGGGCCTGCCAATCAGACCCCCAGCCTGCTGTTCTCTCTACTAAATTTACACTATGCACCCTAGGTGCATAACCAATTGGAAGTGGATCACCCTGTCAGCCCCTGTACCAGTGTACACTAGGTACCCAGGGCATTGGTGTACCCAAGGCCTGCCAGGGGCTGAAGCATGTATTATGCCACCCCAGGCTTGGCCTAACAATTTGACACAACTGGCTGATCACTCAGCTGGGGTAAGTTGGTGTAATCACCTCTTACTTAGGTGTAGTATACCTATACCTAACCTTAAATGGGACACCTGGTAACCTATAAGTCACTCCTATGGCAGGCCTTAACAATCCTGAAGGCAGAGTGCTGGGTTCCATGTGAGATGGTGCTCTGGCATGAGCTGAGCCTGTCTGCAGTGGTCGGAACAACTTCCTTCTACTGTTTCCAGATATCGTCATACCATATACTCTTAAGTGCATTATGAACCTCGCGGTTAAATGCTAACTTTGGTTTGGCTTTATCAAAACATGTCGAGTAAGGTGTCATACGAATTGGAATACTAACCCCTCGCCAATTCTGGCGACGGGGTTAGCATTCCACCCTTCTAGAGGGACACGACATGTACAGTACCTGAAACCCGGGTAAAATCAGACATAGCCTCAGCTCCACAAAATGGATGCTGCCACCACAGACACAAGTCTGCCCTCCTGCTGCTGGGAGTCCTTCCAGCTTGGGAGGTGTGGACAAAGGGTTTCCTGCCAGGGGAGGTGCATGCACCACCCCAGACAGAATTTTGTGTATTGGTCAGGTAGGGCTTGAAAGAAACCAGACATGCCTGTGGCTCACAAGGGGCCTCGGTGCATATGCCAGTTCAAACCGGTCCTGGGGCAGACCAGTCCCGGGCCTGGGGCGAGCTGGACAAAGGATTGGGGGTGTAACCACCCCCCTTCCTGGTCCCACCCATAGGGAGGGACCTAGCAGGTAGTCCGGCCCCTAGAATCCGCTTAAAGGTAGGAGCTGTGTCCTAAGACTTCAGACATCCTGGAATCAACTTGAAACTAAGAAGAAGACGGGAACTTCGACATTCTGCTGCACAGAAGACTGAAGGAAATCTCCCCTGTGGTCAGGGAGTGACCACCTTGCTAACGCAAGCACCATCCAGCGAATCAACATCTGCTTTGCCGCCGCCTCCCGCCGGAGCCCGAGCCCAAAGACTGACAAGACCTGGACCCCCAGACCTCTCACCGCCCGATCCACAGTCCCTGAAAAGAGGAGACCCGTGGAGGCACCGAGACACGTGGAGCCAGCCATCTTGAAACGACCACGACAAGCTGACAAGTGCAACCACCGAGGCTCCCTCCAAGTTGTGCTTTGGGATCTGAGAAGCCCAACCCTCGAGCAGCATCTGCACCAAAGGTGAGCCCTCCAGCATCTCCACGATCTGCGTGGGGCCCTTCTGCATTTTGCCACTCGACGCGCCTAACCGGTTGCTGGCCCGCTGGCTAGTAGCCATCTTGGCGACGAACTTTACAAAATACACCACTGGTCTGGTTGCTCCAGACTGGCCCTTGCTCCCCTCCAAAGGAGCAGTCCCTCTGACCTTGCTGGTCAGAGCCATCAGCTTATTTCATCTCCTACAACAATTGCTTTTGCCAAGGCTTGTTTGCTTTGATCAAGTCGCCGACACCGCCGACAGCGAGAGCCTGCATTGGACAGCTCGTGAACCAACTCCTGGGCGTCGTCGACCTCCAGGGACCACGTGGCTGCAGAGACAAGCTACACCTTTCTTCCTGTTTGCACCCGACATTGCCTGGTACCCACCTGGTGCCACGCTGGTCACTGGCTAGTGACTGTGAACACTGTCCCCTCTGCTTACAGGTCTTCAACATCTCCGATCCACTCTTGGATCCACCGCATCTCTCCCGGACCGACCGCCTGCAGCATCTTTGTCTTCAGGCTCCACGGAACAGATAGAAGAAACCCGACGCACTTCGAGGCCTATGCACCCGCTTCCTGTGGGTGAGGTAAAGCTGGCACACCTGTGCCCAAGTGTAGTATTACATCTCTAGTGCCTGTGTTCCAAATCTTGAGTTCCTAGTCCATCCGGAAGATCCTTTTTGCAGTAACTTTGTACTTTTTACGCACCCATTGAAACCTATGGGAGCACGCGTGTGACTATTTGCTCTGCACACGCCACCCGTGGACCTCCTGGTCACTAACTGAAGTTAGCTCCTTGTAGGCCCAGCGATTCTAGAGGCCCTAGGCCTTTTCCCTTTTCTGTTTGTGGTACTTATACCACTATTTTAGTATATGGTTCGAGCGGCCACCAGGGCCTATCCATATAAAGTGCAACTTCTGTGTATTCTACTGTAATCTTGTTTGACGATTTGTGCTCCTGTGCTCATAAAGAGACTAGGGGTTACTTTGAGAAATAAATACATATATATTTTGAATATATATCTGTGTGGTGTCCTTTCATTGGTATAAAAGGGGGTTGCATTTGGAAAACAGCTGGCTTAACACGCTTCACGAGTTTAGCCTCAAAGACTGCTTAGCCTACGCTACCACTAGGGCAGCTAGTCCGAAAAGGTTGACTTACAACCACACCATAAGGGTTGCTTGGCATGGTACAAGGTGATCACTTTAACTAGTGAGCATCATATACCAGGCCAACTTCTCACAACCCCTATCTCTGAAAAATATTCTTGAGAGAAATTAAAACTGAATTAGTGTTAGGCTCCTCCATGAAGTCAACCTCCCACCATTTGGTAAAGTAATCCACAATGACCAAAGCAAACCTGTATTGACGTGGCAACATATTAAAAGGACCAATAAAATCAATGGCAATCTTTACCCATGGCCCTTCATGTAATACACAATGTTGTAATGGAAAAGTTGTAAGTTTGATCCCCTTGTCACTGTTAGCACAAATGACACATCTTTCAATTTTATTATTAATTTCGGTGTCCATGGCGGGCCACCAAAAATCTTCTCTTATTTTCCTTTTCGTAATGGTTTGCCCCAAATGTCCCTCATGACCATTCACAACAATTCTCTCCCTTAAACCGAAAGGTGGGACAAACCTATCGCCTCTCATCAGAATCCCATTTTTTTTAACATGAAGTTCATCTGCAATCTTCGCATACACTTGCAAATTAACAGGCAAAACTTGTTCCCTCGGCCAACCTTCGATCACACATTTTTTAACAATGGCAAGATCTGCATCATCTTCCATACTCTGAATCCATTCTACTTCACTAATAGCCTGACCTTGACACACATCCACAGGAGCAATCAAACATTCATCCAAATCCTCATCACATAGATCAAATTTGGTTTCACCTGACATTGGTGCATGTGATAAAAAATCTGCCCTCACATTTTTTCCCCCAGGTATGTATCCAATCTTGAGATCGTACTGCAATAATTTCGCACTCAATCTCGAAATTCTTGGCGTATGGTCACTTATAACCCGTTAAAATATTGACCAAAGGTTTGTGGTCCGTTTGCAAAACAAACCTCCTTCCCCAAATGAAACATTTGAACCTTTCCACAGCCCAACAACATGCTAACAGTTCTTTTTCGATCACAGAGTATATTTTTTCACTGTCTCTCAATGATCTAGATGCAAATCCCAATGTGACTTCTTCTCCATTCCTGTTTATCTGAGATAAAGTCGCACCCAAACCTTCATTAGTTGCATCTACAGTAATAATGCATTGTCTTGAAGAGTCAAAAGGTGCCAACATGGTAGGAGAACTGATCTCTTTCTTTAGATTTTCAAATTCTCTTTGACACTCAGAAGACCATGTGAAAACCTTCTTTTTCTTAAGCAATTCCCTCAAATTTGCCGTCTTGCTTGAAAAATTCTCTACAAACTTAGAATAAAACTCACAAACTCCTAAAAATGAGGAAACATGTTCTTTTGTTGTTGGACACGGTGCTTTGACTATTGCGTCGACTAAGCCAGGTCTTGGTGAAACCCCTTTCTCCGATATAACATGACCAAGATACTCTATACTGTCTTTAGTGAACTCACATTTCTTGCGATTAGCAACAATCCCCGCTTTCTTGAGTCTAATTAGAACTTGCTCCATTAATTCATCATGATCCTTTATATCTTTCCCTGCCACCAGAATATCATCTTGAAATGTCACTACGCCTTTTAGACCTTTCAACACATTTTCCAACACACGCTGGAAAACCGACGCAGCAGAGGCTAGTCCAAAAGGCATTCTCTTGAATTGAAAAGTACCGATGGGAGAAACAAAAGCCGTGAAATGTTTGGATGAATCTTCTAGAACAATTTGGTGGTAGGCGGAGGATAGATCTATTTTGCTAAAAACCTTTGCTCCAGAGAAAGTAGAGACAATGTCATCGATACGTGGTAGAGGATGTGAATCTACCCAAATTACTTTATTTAAACTTCTGAGGTCCACACAGACCCTAAGTTGACCATTTTTCTTCCTTGCGATAACTAATGGAGATAACCAAATAGAAGACGCGATTGGTTCAATTACTCCATCGTCACACATTTTCTTGAGAATTTGTGATAGCTCATCACGTACACTAAACAGAACATTCCTTAGTTTGTGTTTCACTGGAACTGCACCACTCTGCACTTTAATCAAGTGTTTAAAACCAGAAATCTTTCCCAATTTTTCACTGAACACTTCATCGTATTTATTTATCCATTCCACATCATCGGGTGCCTGTTCAGAAAGGTTAGCACATGGATGTTCCGGGATCAATGAAACTTGTTTTTTCTTTCCTGGCCTGAGAGTCATACCAAATAACCCTTGGTGGTACCACCCTAGACTGTTCAAGCCTTCTTTTGCAACATATATTTTCCCAAAAATCACTTTTCCCTCAAACATCAATTGCCCCTCAAAATACCCTTTAAGATCTATTTTTCTTCCATCATATGTGAAAGGATTTCTATCAGGAGGCAATAATAGTTTATCATTCCACATTTTCTTAAATAATTCTTCAGTGATGATGGTCATTCTTGCACCAGAGTCTATTAACAACTTTAAACTTTTACCATCAACTAAAATGTTCTCATAAGGATCAACACAATCCCTCTCATCACTTTGAACAACGACAACCATATCTCTTTGAAATTGCATATTCATATCTTCATAGTCTAAGTCACTTTCAACTACAGTATTTACTTTTATGTTTTCTTTTGGTGTTTGACATACTTTTGCAAAATGGCCAATTTTGTTGCATAACTTACACTTTACACTCAAAGCGGGACATGGACGCCCGTTAAAACCATGTCTTGTGTTACCACACCTGAAACAAATGTTTTTTTGATTGAAAAAACTTTCCTCTCCCTCTTTTTTTTTTACAACAAATTTCCCTGGATTTTTTTGTGCTGTTCCCATACTCTCCTTACTGACTTCTTTGACGACTGACACAGCCGAATCTTCATTTTTTTTTTTAAGTTCCCTAGAAGACTTTTGTGATATTTCTATACTCTTTACTATGTCTATTGTTTCAGTGAGTGACGGATTTTTTAACGTCAATAATTTCTCTTGAACTTTCTTGTCCCAACATCTGACCACTATCTGATCCCTAATCAGTTGCGATGTGAAATTTTCGAACTCACATTCTGCCGCTAAAGTACGCAAAGCAGCAACATATGTAATTATTGTTTCATCCTGTTGTTGCTCCCTTGTAAAAAAACTTGTGTCTGTTGACAATTAGACTAGGTGGAATGTCGTATTGTTTTTCTAACTTCTTCACCGCTAACTGATATTCATCTAGATCACCTTCATCTTCACCCACCTCATACGGTGGAAGATGTTCGTAAACCGACTGACCTTCAAAACCTAAACTGTGTTCCAATAAAAAATGTTTCCTTTCTGGACAATATCTAGTACCTCCAATTGCACCCAGATATTTTGTGAATGCCCTATACCAGGACCGCCATGGAATAGGTGGATCCCCAGGAACCTGAAGGAAAGGAGGAGGTGCATTGATGCTTTGCATAGTGACAACACACAAACCCAAAATTTTAAACAAAATATTATGCTAGTATGTCACACACTCTATACTCCTAAATAAACCTTCAGTTTAGATTCTATTTCACTAAAGATTTCCACCAATGTAACCATGCAATGTTTTCACAAGTTTCCCTTAAATTGTTAATTTAAACATGAACCACTGTACAATGAAAATTTCATCCAACATTTAAAACTACACTGTCACATCATTTCACTTCATTCCAAAAGAATGGGCGAACTTTCATCATGTGTGCGTGTCACAGTGCAAACACACTTATAATGCTTTTTTTTTCACGTGTCACTAAGCTTTTTTTTTTTTAAAAGAATGGGCGAACTTTCATCATGTGTTCGTGTCACAGTGCAAACACGCTTATAACGCTTTAGTCACTAAACTGCTCTCCTTTACTCGATTTGCTTTTTCCCCTCTTTTTTTAAAAAATAAATAGCACCTGACGCGCATGAAACTTCACTCAACACGCTTGAAATTGATGTGAGCATGTCACAGTGCGTTCTGGCTGAATAACTTTCCTCAGTACAAAGAAAACACTTGACGCGCAAACAAACACGCTTAACGCGCTTGAGATTGGTGTGCACATCAAGATGTCACTTTGTTCGATAAATCACTTTCACGTCGTTACCCAGATGATGAAACACGTGACGTATTTCCCTTTCTCCAGCCAATGTACGCGCGGTTGCTAAGTGTAACTCTTGGGTAGTTACCAACACGCACCACGTGATGTTTCCTTCCTTCACTAACCAATCGACGAGTGGTTGCTAAGAGGATCACCTGCTTAGTTACCAACATTTTCGCAGTCCCGTTTTACTTTCCCTTGTTTAAATCTTTATTTTTCTCCATGCTGCGCAACATGCGGGAAGCCGATCCTTGCTCTACGGGCATTTTCTGACAACGAAGGATAATCCAGAATCGTAAGTTAGATTTACTTACATTTTTCTTTTCCCTCTTGAAAAAAAACCCGTCGTTAACCTTTCTTTATTTCTCTGCACGCGTTGATCCTTTTAGGGTTGTCTTCTTTTTAAATCGTCGCCAAAATTGTGGAGGTTCATTCAGTCACTGAGGCATTAGTCGTAGAAGAGACGTTTATTAGACAACCCTCTGTCAGCTTCCCCACGGCAGCAGTAACCGTTCACACACGAACCTCCCAACACAGGGCATTCTGGCGTTCTAGAATACTACGCCAAGAATTCCACCCTGATAGAATCACAAGACATCACCACATAGTGTCCCAAAACGGGAGTAAACAATGTTCTCAAACTTGCAACAATATACTCCAATATTAAAATGGTGCATCGAATATTTATTAAACAAAAATGTATAACAACTTCAGATTGTGAAGTGTGAGACACATAAACACTGTCATTAAGTATTGTCACTTTAATTTCAAGAACATGATTCTTCTTTGACTTCCACCAACTCCCTCAACAGATGCATTTTTAAATTGTGAGTTCAGAGACCCCAAACTCTAAGGGCATCATTAGGATGACGGGCGGACAATGTCCGTCGGGCATTCCTGACGGAAAACGGGACCGCCCGCCATATGTGCGGCGGTCCCGTGGGGGATATTAGGATGCGCCTGCCACACTGGTGGACGCATCACACATTTTTAACATTGTGGCGGGCGGTGCTTTCAGCAGCACCCACCGCAATGGTAAAA
Source organism: Triturus cristatus (assembly GCF_964204655.1). Lineage (NCBI taxonomy): Eukaryota > Metazoa > Chordata > Amphibia > Caudata > Salamandridae > Triturus > Triturus cristatus. The sequence goes on from NC_140579.1 coordinate 719,002,014, forward strand.
CTGCATGTTGTGCATTTGCATGCACAAAGTGGCAGACACCGCGTGGTGCCTGCCGCATTGTGCATGCAAATGGTACCCCCCTGTAATGACAAACCTTAGATCTCCCCTGGACCAAGGAATGTACCGTCACTTTCCCAGGGAGAGAATATCAGTTCCAAACTTATGGAATATAACAAATACACAGCACGTCCTAAGGGGGGCAAACTTTCAACACTCCCCCAAAGGCAAGGCAAGAAAACAATAATTTGCGCATCACTTGTTAGGATTAGACCAACTTCCTATAACACAATTACCTGCTAGAAGGGAATTCACCCATCCTTCTACAACAGAATACTTGGCCAAGAAGAGTCCACACCTCCTGCTACAAGGAAAAGACGAATTGATATATCTGGGATGTATTTATTTGTAAATAGCACCACACAGTAAGCCAAATGCACCTAACATAGCAGACTCTAACATATCAATAGTATGATTGCAAATATCAATCAAGGCAAATATATATTTAGAAATATATATATATGGATATAAGAATCAGAAATCAGAAGGAAAGGCAGTAAAGAATCAAGAGACAGTTAGTAGCAGAGACACCTCACCTAATGCTCCATCACTTCACCCCGCTTTGCTCAAGGGGAGTCCATTGCTTGAACCGGGTCAAAGCTCAGAGGTGACACCAGCCTCTACTCTTCCGTGACAAAACGTCTGCTCCACGGATGAACTTCCACCGAGCCAGTGTAGACTCCCCTTTTTAATACACATTCAAAACACAGCGAAGCTTCTAGCAAGCCACGCCCTCTAGTTCTCATGAGAGCCAGTACCAGCCTGCTTCAAGGTCAGACCAAGGGTTGATCAGGCCCCTGTTATGACTAAAAGTCAAACCATGTACATTCCTCTGATAAGAACCAGTTCTCTCTAGTCGGTAAAATGCGAAAAACAGGAGGAAAGAGCAGACCATGCCCTACCCACTTTGCAGCTTCGTGCAGGCACAGAAAATGGCTTCAGAGTTAGTTAAGCCATACACACAAAGGCCCAAAGCAAGATGGAATTGAAAAGCAAGATGACATGAGACCATGTCAAAGGAGCACCTATAATTCTCATCCACACAACTTACAAGCACCACTGTGCACACAGAAAAGTTTGAAGCAAGGTAAAGTCAGAAGGCAGAATGACATTAGACCACGTCAAAGCCAATAGGTCAAAGTCATAATTCACCTAACCCAAATAACATTATACACTTAATCCCTCAGTATACAACATTGAGCACATGTGTGCACCACCACCTACAGCACTGCACCTCAACATCCCATACCTTCTATTCTTGGAAAGACTATTCCACTAAAAGACAGAAGTAAAGCAGGCATATGCAAACCCATCCTACATTAAGGCTAAGGTAACATAACACACTTAAGTCAGTACAGAATGGTGGTGGTTGAGGGTCATCATACGGTGTCAGATCACAAAAGTGGCTGATTCACTACATTGCACCCCATGACCCTCTATCATCACCATTCACATATGTCAAAAACAAAATCCTCAACTAAAGGCACAACTATGAATGAAGCACTGCATCTCCTAACTGCAAACATGTAATCATTACAAAGCAAATAGCAACTGTATATCATAACTGAAAAACAAAACTATCATTGAAGCACTGCATATGTCAATTGAAAGCAAAACCATTTAAAACCACATGTCTAAATTAAAAGTCACAACTACTAAAAAGCACATGTTGAAACAGCAACTCATGTGTTGAAGTGGCTATACAAAAATACATAAGTCAAAACAAATCATGACTAAAAAGCAACTATGATCAAAATGCTTCATTGCAAAACTGAAAAACTCATCAAAGGTATATGATAATCACTTTAGAGCAAATAAAGTCTGCATTCTCTAAATACATGCAGAAGCAATAACTCAGGTGCATCTAGAAATAGCTCATAGATAACTGGATACATGTTGAATGGATACACAAAATAAATGAATCAAGCTCTTGAATGCTCCTAATACCTCTAATGGTTAAACTGGAAACTCTACTGCCAAACTCATATATTGTAGCAACAGCTACAGGTTATTACTGTTCACTAACTCAGAAAATATCTACGCCGATCGCAGCAAAGCGTCGCTATAGGTCTTCATTCACAAAAACAGTCCTTCTGTGTGAAAAAACACACAGCTGTCTCCCATCGCATCTGAACTTCACGTTGATAAAACAGTTCTGGCAAAGCACATCCTGTAGTTCCTTCTTTTGTTTTGTCTTCACTGTCACACAAGCAGGTACCCTGTGTGAAAGACACACAGCCTTCATGCATGGAAAGTTGGCCTCACGTGAAGGAAACAGTTCCACACTTTGCTGATCCCATTTTGCTTGGAAAGAAGCAGTCCATCATGCTCTCTGGTATATATCAGCAGCTGTATCTCCTTGACAAGGGAGGACCCCATCCAGTCTGGATAGCCACAGGCATCAGCCGCCACCGTCTGGTCTGGCGATCACTCCAGGCTTGGGGAGAGGGGAGGGGAGGGGGGAGGGGGGGAGAGGGAGGGCCCCACTCACACGGGAGAAGGGAGTCCCACTCACACGCGGAGAACTGGGCGAATCTGAAAAAGAAACCAGCATCACTCTTCTTGCAAAAAACATTTTTCAAAAGTACACTTTTTCCGTCTTGCATTTCTAAAAATACAATATTTTAATTTCTGTCTACATAGGTCTCCTCCAGCTCTGGGGAATTGTCTAAGAATACTACCAACGCTTTAGCCTCTGAATACTTGGTAAAATCCCTCTTTTTCTATACACAGCAAGAATGGCTGGGGCAGTCTCCTTCTCTCATTTCTCTCACTGCACCCCTCACAAGTGCTGCCCCCCTTCACATATCTCTGCGGACAGCAATTGGCCGCTCGCCAAACATAACAAGCAGAGCCTTCTCTGCTGTCTCTAGCTCGCACCTTATCTCCTTCAAGGTCGAAGTGAACTGCACTCCTGCCAACTTTCGTCGACTATCTGCGACTCTCCTCATGGGGGGGGGGGGAGGACCTGTGCCTTTGCAAGCCTCCCAGACATCTATCTCCATGAAGCTGTCCCTGCCTACCGGGGAGAGGAGCTGGAATGACCCCTCCCATAGGAATTCCTCCTCGGACTTCACAGAAAGCCTGAACTCTTCTCAGCGTTGCTGGATGATCTCATTGCAAGCCTCCCAAACATCAATCTGAAAGACGCTTTCAAATGACCCACTCCCAGAACAACTCTTTACATGTCTGAGAGGAAAAACAGCTTTAACCACTCCTTACCTCCAGCAAGACTTCACATTCTTTAATCTGAAAATGCTCTCCCATTCTGTCCAACTAATTCTAGCAAATTCTTAACTGACATTAGTCTATCGCCTCATGAAAAAAAAAAAACTAAACTGCTCTTGACATATCAAAAAGAAAAAACCATTGGCAATATCAAAAGTCACATATCAAGTCCCATGCTACTTCTGTAACAATATCTGGGACAGCATCAGTCAAAGAAGGTATATTTGCACACATGCTACACAATTAGGGTCACCACCTCAATCTGTCAAGCCCTGAATGATCTCACTGATCCCTTCACGCCCATCTGGCATTCTGTACTGTTTCAAATTAATTTCCATTATAACATAGGGCACCTTCACTGGGAAATCTTGTGTTTCAAACTCCACTTCAGGACTTTCTATCAAATCCTGTGCAAACTGTTTTTCTGTCTGTACATGCCACTTAATAACCATTGCAATCTCCCATAGGCAAACCACATTTTCTCTAACTCTGTTCTGTCCAGTATCTGTTGGTGCGCAAAAGCACAACATTTGTCCAGCATCTGAATTTAAAAGTGACCTGTTATTTCCCTGCACTTTCCTGTAACTAAAAAGGGCACATTGCTCTTGAATGAACTCACCGTTGGTCTGTTTACCTTCCTGCACATTACTTTGTAGCTGGAAAACTTCATCAGAAGAATTAATTAAAACTGTCTGTGTAGCTCGTAGCCTGACTGCATTCTCTGTTACACTTATCACATCTGAATCATTCTGGCTGGTCAAAGTAAACAACTTCACAGCCTGGTACACGTTTAATTCTGTCTTCAAAGATATATTTTCAAACTGGGCATCAAGTAGCTCTGTTTTCAACTCACTATATTCTGTTAGCAAATGCTCACATGTTTGATGCATATTAACCAACACATTTAAAATAACACCGCTGTCTTTGTCTAAAATGTCATTAATCTCCTGCTGATTAACACCCTTCATTGCAACTCCGGAGTCTGGAATCTCAAGGGAGTCCCACGTTTCAGAGTTATGCTCTGATATCTTACATTCACTTTGCAACTGAAAACATTTTATATGCATTCCTTCACAAACACTTGAAAGGGATCCAGCCCTTTCTGCCTCACGTAGCAAGCTATTTATGAGCACTTTTTACAAAACACACTTAAACACACACACACGCCAATTCTAACTCAGCACAATTAGCTCACTTCACGAGCCAGCACATCATATGGGCTACCCCATGCAAATAAATCAATTGATATCTAAGAGTCTGCTTTCAATTTCTAAAAAAAACAAAAACATATTTCTTCCCCTTTTAAAATCAACGTTCAGATCCTGCAACCGACTACGCCAAAAATGTAATGACAAACCTTAGAACTCCCCTGGACCAAGGAATGTACCGTCACTTTCCCAGGGAGAGAATTTCAGTTCCAAACTTATGGAATATAACAAATACACAGCACTTCCTAAGGTGGGCAAACTTTCAACACTCCCCAAAGGCAAGGCAAGAAAACAATAATTTGCGCATCACTTGTTAGGATTAGACCAACTTCCTAAAACACAATTACCTGCTAGAAGGGAATTCACCCATCCTTCTACAACAGAATACTTGGCCAAGAAGAGTCCGCACCTCCTGCTACAAGGAAAAGACGAAATGATATATCTGGGATGTATTTATTTGTAAATAGCACCACACAGTAAGCCAAATGCACCTAACATAGCAGACTCTAACATATCAATAGTATGATTGCAAATATCAATCAAGGCAAATATATATTTAGAAATATATATATATATGGATATAAGAATCAGAAATCAGAAGGAAAGGCAGTAAAGAATCAAGAGACAGTTAGTAGCAGAGACACCTCACCTAATGCTCCATCACTTCACCCTGCTTTTGCTCAAGGGGAGTCCATTGCTTGAACCGGGTGAAAGCTCAGAGGTGACACCAGCCTCTACTTTTCCGTGACAACACGTCTGCTCCACGGATGAACTTCCACCGAGCCAGTGTAGACTCCCCTTTTTAATACACATTCAAAACACAGCGAAGCTTCTAGCAAGCCACGCCCCCTAGTTCTCATGAGAGCCAGTACCAGCCTGCTTCAAGGTCAGACCAAGGGTTGATCAGGCCCCTGTTATGACTAAAAGTCAAACCATGTACATTCCTCTGATAAGAACCAGTTCTCTCTAGTCGGTAAAATGCGAAAAACAGGAGGAAAGAGCAGACCATGCCCTACCCACTTTGCAGCTTCGTGCAGGCACAGACAATGGCTTCAGAGTTAGTTAAGCCATGCACACAAAGGCCCAAAGCAAGATGGAATTGAAAAGCAAGATGACATGAGACCATGTCAAAGGAGCACCTATAATTCTCATCCACACAACTTACAAGCACCACTGTGCACACAGAAAAGTTTGAAGCAAGGTAAAGTCAGAAGGCAGAATGACATTAGACCACGTCAAAGCCAATAGGTCAAAGTCATAATTCACCTAACCCAAATAACATTATACACTTAATCCCTCAGTATACAACATTGAGCACATGTGTGCACCACCACCCACAGCACTGCACCTCAACATCCCATACCTTCTATTCTTGGAAAGACTATTCCACTAAAAGACAGAAGAAAAGCAGGCATATGCAAACCCATCCTACATTAAGGCTAAGGTAACATAACACACTTAAGTCAATACAGAATGGTGGTGGTTGAGGGTCATCATACGGTGTCAGACCACAAAAGTGGCTGATTCACTACACCCCCATGTGCATCCCCACCCCCCAATACCCTGGGGGGCCACAACGGGCCCCCGAAGTCACTGTCTTCATGCCTTTCTGTGGCGGCGCTGCCTTCCTAATATGGATGGGGGTGTCTAACAGACACCGCCACCATAGCAGGCCCCTTTTCCGCCTGGTCACCTGTGTGACCGGCGGAAAACCGTCGGACAGTCTTTCCATCCGCTGGGGTCCCCCCCGCCATACTAATATGGCAGGGGGAAATGGGTGGCGGGCGGGGAAGAATGTAGGGCGGATCACCACCGCCATGAGAGCGGTGGCGATCCACCCTACATTCTAATGGGCCCCTAAATCTCTATCTGCTCCCAGTGGGAAATTACACTTCAAAGATATTTCGAGGCAATCCCCATGATACCCTATGGGAGAGATAGTCCTTGCACTAGTAAAAAACAAAATTATCAGTATTTCAGTATCAGGACATGTAAAACACACCAGTACATGTCTTACCTATTGAATACACTGCACCCTGTCCATAGGGCTGCCTTGGACCTACCTTAGGGGTGGAATAAATATAGGAAAAGGGAATGTGTGGGTCTGGCAAGTGGGTGCACTTGGCAGGTCGAAATGGCAGTTTAAAACTGCACACACAGACACTGCAGTGGCATGTCTCAGACATGTTTGCAGGGCTACTCATGTGGGTGACACAATCAGTACTGCCAGACCACTAGTACATCAAATATGCCAATCATTAATAAATCAATCACCAATACAATTTACACAGGGGGCACTTGAACTTTAGCACTGGTCAGCAGTGGTAAAGTGCCCAGAGTCCTAAAACCAGCAAAAAGAAAATGCAGCACACAGTAAAAAAACACAGAAAGTCAGAAGCAAAAACAACAGGGGAAATAACGCCAAAGATGCAAGGTCTAACATTTATTATTTCTGGATTTCAATGATCAGTTTCTTTTGGAAAACGTAACAAATCTACACAAACAATGCCTTGCTGAGTTCAGGTTTTTATCTAGTTTTCAGAAATGTATAGCTATCAGTGGTCATCATTGGGTTGTGCACCTGTTTCCACTACACACTGCAAGTAGGTTAAAACTGCAAAAATAGGAACAATGAACAACCAGTTAGAAAAATGAACAAAATGTTGTAAAAATTGTATTCTCTTACAGCTCTACTTAGGGGTCGATTCCGATCCGGGTCGGGCAGCTCTCGGAGAGCTGTTTGTAGCCTTACCTTGCGACCAACACTTACCCGTAGCCGGTCCGTCCTGTTGATGAAGTACGATGCGCATAACTGCCAAAAACCCGACCGACACGTAGGCTGTGATTCAAGCTTCATTCTCCGTCCGAGCCGTAACTCCTAACGCCGAACCGAGTCGCCCGGAAGCAGTATCCATAGCAGTTTCCGCCCTGACAAGTACGATGCGTACTTCCTACGCGCCGGACGGGTCGCCACATACGGCACGTCACAGCATCCGGAAAAGCAGCATATCAGCTACGATTCGCGCCACAACACAATCCACGGCTACGAGACGGACCAGCTTGCAACGGGTACGAGACGGAGCAACAAGCAGCGTGTACGAGACGAACACATCATGAATCCCATCGCGCAGGTCATACCAGTACTCTACATCTATGACCGGATCAGGAACAGACGCGGACGACGCCCATCACTTCTGCCACCCCCACTCAGCGGACCTGTTGCCCAGCACTACTGCCACCAACACCCATAGGGACTATGTTGCCCAGCACTCCTGCTACCCCCACCCATAGGGGACCTGTTGCCCATCACTCCTGCCACCCCCACCCATAGGGCTCATGTTGCCCATCACTACTTGCACCCCCACCCATAGGGCTTATGTTGCCCATCACTACTGCCACCCCCACTCATAGGTGACCTGTTGCCCAGCACTACTCCACCCCCACCCCTAGGGACTATGTTTCCCAGCACTCCTGCCACCCCCACCCATAGGGACTATGTTGCCCAGTACTCCTGCCACCCCCACCTATAGGGGACCTGTTGCCCAGCACTAATGCCACCCAGACCCATAGGGCTTATGTTGCCCATCACTACTGCCACCCCCAACAATAGGGACTATGTTGCCCAGCACTACTGCCACCCCACCCATAGGGGACCTGTTGCCCATCACTCCTGCCACCCCCACTCATAGGGGACCTGTTGCCCATCACTCCTGCCACCCCCACCCATAGGGCTCATGTTGCCCATCACTACTGCCACCCCCACATAGGGCTTATGTTGCCCATCACTACTGCCACCCCCACTCATAGGGGATCTGTTGCCCAGCACTACTGCCACCCCCCATAGGGCTTATGTTGCCCATCACTACTGCCACCCCCACTCATAGGGCTTATGTTGCCCATCACTCCTGCCACCTCCACTCATAGGGGAAATGTTGCCCATCACTCCTGCCACCCCCACTCATAGGGGACCTGTTGCCCAGCACTATTGCCACCCCCACCCATAGCGACTATGTTGCCCAGCACTCCTGCCATCCCCACCCATAGGGGACCTGTTGCCCATCACTCCTGCCCCCCCACCCATAGGGCTCATGTTGCCCATCACTACTGCCACCCCCCATAGGGCTTATGTTGCCCATCACTACTGCCACCCCCACTCATAGGGCTTATGTTGCCCATCACTACTGTCACCCCCACTCATAGGGGAACTGTTGCCCAGCACTACTGCCACTCCCACCCCTAGGGACTATGATGCCCAGCACTCCTGCCACCCCCACCCGTAGGGGACCTGTTGCCCATCACTACTGCCACCCCCACCCCTAGGGCCTATGTTGCCCATCACTCCTGCCACCCCCACTCATAGGGGATCTGTTGCCCAGCACTACTGCCACACCCACCCATAGGGGGCCTATTGCCCATCACTCCTGCCCCCCCCACCCATAGGGCTCATGTTGCCCATCACTACTTGCACCCCCACCCATAGGGCTTATGTTGCCCATCACTACTGCCACCCCCACCCATAGGGCTTATGTTGCCCAGCACTCCCGCCACCCCCACCCATAGGGCCTATGTTGCCCATCACTAATGCCACCCCCACTCATAGGATGTGTGATGCGCCACACATCCATCATACACCAACATCATGTAAGTCAGCAAAATACATCCCCCTAACATCATGACAACAGTGTGTAGTCTGTGACAAATGCCCACAACAGTGATCATGACTTTGAACATACAATGTAACTACCATCACATGTGTGACCAAAAAATGAGTGTGGCCTACACAAGGCAAGCATCACTAGCACTGGCAATGTAAAAATAACACCCCCTCACTGTGTAGAACAAAAGTTAAATGTGGGGTTCCAAACTGCAGCAGATGTTGTTGAGCATTGTGGTGATGGGGTCTAAAACCCCCTCATCACAGTGACCAAAAAGGAAGTGTCATCATGGACAAAGCTGCAAATGCCAAACAGTATGTATGATTCCTGGTCCCAACACATGAAACACTTTTGCGCCAAAGTAGTGGCTGTGTGTAGATGTGGTGAGGCTAACAGTGCTGTGATAACCTAACATACTCCCGGCCATGTGCCGACAAGCACCACCCATGGGGGCTGACAATGCATACAGTGTACAATGACACAAAAGCAGAAGTGACCATCACAAAGCATACACACATCTCGAAAATAGACACACAAATCAAAACAACCTGTGTAGACTGTAGGTGTCAGGTCACAAACTCCCATTTCATGCCAGCAATGGCACCTAACAACCAGGATGAATGTGCAGAATGATGTGATATGACAGCAGGGTAAATCACAAAAACAACATCCAGACAATGGCCCACAACAACAATACCAATGCACTGGTGCAGATGCACAAACACAAACAGGCAACCTCACACTGCACATCTGACCCAACGTGTGTGTGTGTGTCAGTATCCCCAGGCAACTACACAACACATGAGGGGGGTGAACCACAGTGACACAGATGTGGACACAGTGCCATACAAAAGTAACCCATCAATGGGCCCCCCTTAGTGGGCAATCAGGCATTGTGAGATGAGAGGGAGCACAACAGACTCATGTGACACAAGCTGGAATGAACACAAATTAACACAGCAAGAGACTGACACACAACAGCACTACCCCCAGGGACCAAACATTGGGGTGACACAAGCATGCATGACACCTCCACTGTGCTGACAAAGGTAGATGTCGTACAAACTGAGAAACCCAGACATGTGTCCTGTGCCACAAACGTACATCACACCTAGACAAACACATATCACTCAGCATGGCCCGTCATCCATGGATAAACGGGAGCTAGGGGCACATCCATGCAAACATTTACATCAGTCCACCCTAAACACCACACACCCTGAACTGCACCAATGTGCATCTGTGAAGGTGACATTGCACATGCACCCATGACAAACACAGTAATGTTGGGAGGAACTAAGGTGCACAGAATCATCACACAAGGACAGTTTACAACCCTGGTGAATGACAGACATACTGCAAAGTATGCGGTACATGGCCATGACGTCCAAACTCACGTAACCTGCAGAATACCTGCCACAGTCCCAGGACAATGCAGAAGCCAAGGAGAACCACAAGGCACACATGCTGACACCTACAAACATTGCAGCCCTGAACCGGACAAGTGGGAGCAGTCACACACACATACACATGTCTCAAACACTGAAAGGTACCACCTAGGGACAACTACATGATTTTGCGAACAAACAAGTGCCTTGGGGACCCCTGACTGTGTCCCATCTGTGTCTGACAACATCATCACCACTCAGAACTGACAAATCCCAATGATGAAACACCAATTAACAGTAGTGTGTCATGCACCCACACATCTGGTAGCCCATGGCAAAGTTGAGGGATGAACACAGTACCACTCAGCAAGCATCAACAACAGGAACATATCAAGGGAACACTGCCACACACATGCTCACACAACACACACCATGGGCCCAGGCAATGTCACAGAACAACACACTTACTTGAGGGGACTCAACTCCAGTGGAAGCTCAGCTGTGCCAAACATAGTCCCAGCAGGTCTCAGTCATGTCAGCAGAACACTTAGTCAGTCAGCCATCAGTTACCACACAATGAAGCCTCTGGTCACAACAGCCTGGGTACGGGAGTCTCCCTTAAGTCATCTGCACATACTCAACACATATGTCCAGCAAGTTACACAGAGGACCCAGTTGCTCCTACACCAATGATGCCCACACCTGTAGGTCCAGTGGAGATGCGCCCAGTCAGGGAAATAGACAAATTGGACAATGGGAAGCACATCATATGTTCATGTGTGCAAGCCACAGATGTGACCATGCAAATGAAATGTTCACAGAGATGTTAACAAATTGTTGATCATGACACACCCAGTTAGCTGCAAAGGATGACATGGATACCGACCAGAATTGGATACATATCTCATGGACCACATGGAGTACCTCACATCAAAACCTCAGTATTCAACATTTGAAATTCAGCATTACAACTGCAAGGTCATGGTAAACATCATCAACATAATGTACAGCTAAATCAAATTCACAAGGATAAAGGAAAAAAGCTTTATTCAGCAGATGAAAAATTAAACGTCCGTTCAAAACAAAGGCCAATGGCCAGTCCATTATCAAATGACAAGAAGTGAACTTGAGTGACAACTGTCACACGTTGCTTGCCTGCACTGCTAAGGACAGGGGACATCCCCTCGGAGGGGCATACATGGGGGCAGGCTAGGCACCGCAGGAACAGGATCAGGGCGCAGCAGAAGGAGGCAGTGAAGGGGTGGTGGATGCAGGAGAGTCACTGGCAACTGCAGTGGAGCTGACTGAAGTAGTGGGAGCAGTCACAACTGTGGGGCACAAGTCAGATGGGGTGGGTGCCAACACAACATCAGTGGGCAGGTCAGATGGAGTGGATTGGGTCCCCACTGCAGTGCCCAAGTCAGACGGGGTGGTCGTGGACTCCACTGCAGTGCCTAACTCAATGTGAGCGGAATGGGGTTCAGGTGAGGTCGGCAGGACAGAAGGGGGGACACGGTCCCCACATCAGTGGCACTAACAATCTGACCAGGGGTGGAAGAGCAAGTGGTAGGGGGAGAGGGCCTCAGCCTTTTGGGGATGGTGTATCTGTGGGTGGGGGAACGTGGGGCAGGGTGTGGTGGGGGAACCTCTGGAGTGGTGGCCTGGGGGATGGAGGACGGAGACTTCGCCGTGGAGCTGCGGGGGCTGGCTCCGGGGGGACTTGCGGGTGGGGGCCTCAGTCTGACTGCGCCTGGGGGAGGGTGTCCGGGTGTGAGGGGCACTCCCCTCTGTGTGTGGGGACTTCCTCTTCCCCTTGTAATCTGGATCTCCTGGGTCGGTGGGGAAGAGGCCAAGGTCGCAGAGGAAGAGCTTCTGTGGAGATGGGGTTGCAGGCGAGGCAAGGGAAGGGTGCTGGGAGGGAGAGGTATCGGAGGACTGCGGAGTGGTTGTGGATGACTGTGTGTGTGTCTGCAAACCATCCCCTGTGTGTGTGGTATCAGTCCCCTGCGCTTGCTTGTGTGCACATCTAGACCTTGTTTTGGGTGTTTGTGTGCTGCCCGTGTCTGTGGCTTTGTCAGAATGTGCAGGTGTGTGTGTGCTTGGGGCAGGTAGGGTGCTAGGAATCGTGGTTGGTGCAGGGGTTGGAGGGGTGCGGGACTGTTGGAGGAGGGACACTGCTGCCATCAGGGAGGAGGCCACGGACTGATTGGTCCTCTGTGGGGCAGACATGCCCGATGAAATGCCCTCCATGAGCGACACCAGTTGTGTCAACAGACTGGTGTGTACATGGAGGACACTCAGCATTGATGTCTGCCCTACATGGAACTGTCTAAGTAAGTCCACAGACTCCTCACTCAGAGCAGCAGGGGACACAGGGGCAGGGGGTGCGGTGCCTGGCACAAAGGAGACATGCTCCCGAACACGGGAGCCTCCACGGACCTCTGGGATGGGAGCCGATGGGAGGCTGGTGATGGTGGTGGTGGGGGCAGTGGCGGTGACAGCCTCACTAGCTGGGGTTTGGTGGCTGCTGACACCCGCCTCCACAAGGGAGTCATCCTCCGAGCTGCTGTGGCCCTCAGCTGGGGTGGATGGTGCTGAGGACTCCTCGGTGTGGCTCCACTCGCCCTCCGTGCCACTGGGTCCCCCCGACTCCTCTCCTTCTGTCCCAGTCAGGCTCTGTGGCTCCTCCTGCTCCGTGGAGCTGTCCCCTCCTGTGGCCGTGGATGTATCTGGATATAAATAGGAAGAAAGAGAACAACATCAGTCACCTGCACTGACTGCACACACCACAGTGAGCACATCACATCACAGGGCAAGGCCTGGCATCATCGGCTGAACACTGCTCAAAGTGCTCACACTGTTTAGAATAAGCCAATTGTCAGTCTCACGATCAACCATGGCACACATATCTCTCCTGGACTTGCACCCATATGTCTGTTGCATGTTGGATGCTAATACCTCAATGTGCCGACATGCACCACCCACACATTTTTTGGACATGCAAGTGAACATGTAGGAGTATGTCACTATACACACAGCGCATCTCTTGCCACTGACTCAGTACAGGTGTCCGGATGAAGGGATGACCAGAGACTCATTTCACATGCTTGTGATGCATGCCAGCAACACACACTATGATGTTCTCATGTCCTGATAGTCAATGCCACAATGGGGTGCATGGAGCACACTTGAACACAATGCAGGATCACTCATAGCAAGTTAAATGCCATGGCACTGGCATGCCTGGAAAGTCAGTCAACACTGTCTCCTGTCACAGGGGCAGGGCTTCCAGAAAACAACAGTATGCACTGTGTCACAATCATAGCTCAGGGGTAAAGCAAACTCTGATGCTGACAAGTGCACTTGCCCATCCCCTGCAAACAACATATCCCGGACCCAGAAGACCCCTCATTATACAAATCAGACATATGAGTCTCTGCGAACACAACTCCCTGTACATCAGCACATCACAGTCTGCTGTGCATGTAACCCAGCTCCCTGAAGTGCACAGTTGCATACACTATTGTGCGCTGTCAAATGATCACACACCTATATGTCCCACAGGTCTTGTCTCTCATAGTCACATCTCAGGTGTCCTGCTGACCCTCAAACTCATGAACACCCCAGTTGTACGTAACAGGAAGCCACACCACAATGACACAGGCAGACACCTGAAGGCACATGTCACTAAGCACAACCTGTAAGTTGATACACAGGAGTGGGATTACAGACTGTTTGTAAATGTCCTTGAGTAGGCATGATTGCCCAGGTCGATGTGAAACTGTGTGTGGCCCTGGACAGTAGTCAGGTGGCTAAGCAAGTGTGACATACTTTATATACGTACTCCTGAGGCCCACAAATTGAAGTCCCCTGCTTCATGGGTTTGTTTGAAATACCCCAGCCACATGTGGCGTCTCAGACCAGCAATTGGAACACATATCAAGGGCACACACAGATCACATGTCAGATCTCAGGCATTGAGTAAACAATTGACCCACCCATGAAACACACAACAGAGTCACGGGAACAGATGCTGTCCGGAAGCTGAAGCATAGCTGACTGCAGGGACACAGTGACCTAGTGACACAAGCAACAGACTGTAGGGACCACACCTGTGGATCAAATAAGGAGGGTGCATCACACAAGTGAGGGACCTGAGTGTTGGACTACAAGACCTACATAATGTGGAAGTGTGACCAGGCCAAAAGACTGCAATTAGCATGTCAGACATAGCATACAAATTAGGCATGGACTTACCCCCTCCTTGCTGCTGTCTGGCCTTCAGCTGCCTATCCATGTCCAGGAAGGCCACCGCCAGTATCCGGAGCATGTGGGGGTCAGGGTCCGGTGTCTGCCCCTCCTGCGAAGAGGCGACAGCTTCAGCTGGACCCTTGTGATCCTCCGGGTCCAGCCCCGAAGGTCCTGCCACCTCTTCTGGCAGTTGCGGATCCGGCGCTTGTAGACCCCCACCGAACGAACTGCCCGGGCGATGGACAGCCATATCTCCTGCTTCTGGTGGGCATCAACCTGTGAGGATGACAAAGTTAAAAGTACATTAACACACATGCCCCATATTTGTGCTGCACACATTTTGACAGACATGTCATCATCACAAAGGGAAATGAGTGACACAGGTAGTTCACCCATGGAAAAGGACAAATGATCTGCATGTCTGACATGTTAGCAATGTCTGGGAAGTTTAAGCTTGCACAAATGCACTTTAGCTTCAGAACACCTGTTCATTACATGTACCTACACACTTTGGGGGATGAAAGTACTCAGTGAGTGTGCTTGCCAATGGTGTACACACTGCTAGTACTGCTAGTCAGACAACATGCACAATTAGGAAGACAGTGGACTGCACACTTACCTGCTCCCCTGGTTTCCCATACAGCTTGCTGTACTGTGGAAAGAGCCCATCCAGCAGGGCCTGGTTCTCCTCCTCAGTGAAGGCTGGGGCCCTCTACAGAGTACGTGCCATAGCAGTAGCCAGAGGATGCAGGGACAGCAGCAGTGGTAGCAGGGATGTGGTCCACTAGCATGTAGTGCAGGCAAGTGAGCTCCCTGGGGTCCAGCCAGCCTTATATCTGTGCTGCAGAGGCAGACTCTGTGCCATGTGTCCCCAGTGATAGGTCCAACACGGTTGCATTCTATGAATCTGGTCTATCCATGGAAATGTACGACTCGTACACGTCTTCCGCTGTAGTGGAGACGGAGGTCCATGTACACACATTGCTATGTTAGCATAAGCGTCTTAGATTTAAAACGCCATCTTGCCACTTTTGCTGCTTTTGCACACGACACTGCAGGTAGCTGTTATTATAAGAAAAACAGCTTGCTTGCTTTTTCTTCACATGAGAACGGTCTGTTGTTCCCATCCCTAGACGTGCACCGCGACCTTAGTCTGAACACTGTGTGCAGAAGCCGTCAAGGTCAAATAACAATGTATGCTTTTGAATTCATGTTGATCGGCCCACGCTCTAGCCATAACACGCACACAGCTGCAAGTATCTGAAACTAGAGTGCCTTTAATATTGCACTTTGCATGCATGATTCAGACACTTTAGAGAAGACCTTTTCCAGACACAGAGCAGAGCTGATCCTGTGATGTGATTCACCTAAGCTGATATTTACGGTATGGGATTCCCCATTCAAACCTAGAGACCTTCTATTAGTTTAATAATACTAGCTTACTAGCGAAGGGAGGGTGGCCCTTCATTTTCTATGGTATTGTAACAATGCGGATGGTTTTATTTTTAATCATTTGTCTGCTTATGTTAGCCAAAGTACTGCATCTTAGGGCACGTAGTTAAAAATAAACATTTTAAACTTTACTGTGTTTTTGATTACTCTTTTTGTGGACTGATATGAGAATAATAACGAAAAGGTGTTTCTGATTCCCACCATTCCTGAGAGTACTCTAAGTCGCTTGTTCTGGGTTGTCTAATCATTGGTAGCTTTGAGATGATATGGAGAACGAATGAGACACTGATGCTAGTCGGATAGGGGTTCTGGGTACTGAGGTGAGTTTTTGGTACACCGCTATTCACTGAGGTCCTGGTTTCCTGCGCATAGTTCTGTGCATGAGCAGAATCCCTGCGACATGGCGCACCTAACGTTTGGTCTTCTGATTTGAGATGCCTTAGTAGTGCTTATATTAGTCCACGACGCCCTCACTCTTGTTTCCGGATAGCGGGAGTGACGGTTTTAACCTACCTAATAGTTACTATATAGGTTCGAACAAGCTTGTCAATTAAAAAGGTTTTTAATTTATACCCTTTTTGTACTACTGTTTATATAGATTATTTTTCTTCTCTGTGTACTTATGGCTGAGGTCGCTATTGCGGCGCATAGCCGCGCACTTCTCCGGCGTCATTTGACGCAGTTCGGGGTGCCTGACGATGGGATGTCTATTATCTTTGTATTGAGTGCCGATGCATCATATCCCTATGAGTTGTTTTACTCTTGGGTTACCTTGCCAGCGGTGAATGCGGACGATAGTAAGTTTCACTCTTACACTCCTACGGCAGTCCCAGCGAATTATACGCCATATAGGACGCAGGAGATTCCTGTTTTCGCTTGGCAGCATCGTATTTGGTTTAATAGCACCCTCCCCCACACGGTTACACCGGTTCGTTTGGGCCCTTTGTCCATTCCAGAGGCCACTTGGCCAGCACTGGCCGGATTCACACCTCATCCTCGTTATTTACATGCCACGGTGGATGAGTTACGTCAAGTCCATACAGCCCTGATTACAGTACATCCGGCTTTGGTGCAATATGTTTCACGCAATGTGCAGATAGGGGCACCTGTTGTTGCGGGGCAACCAGCTGGCCCGGCCGGGATTACTATTAGTCCCGTCATGGTTAATTCGGTAATGGGCAAGCGCACCCAGAATAAGGACGATTTGCCTTATTGGCTTGCTGAGAAATTTGACCAGCTGGAAGCAGTATTTCCGAATTCTACTCCTGTGGAAAAACACAGGATACTCCCCATTAGTTTGCAGAAAGACTTAGTCCCAGAAGTGGCCGATTGTGATAACTGGGGACAGGTTTTTGTGGCAGTCTACTCGAGGTGCTTCGGCACCCCGTCTGTGGCCGTACTGCCCTCCGTGATCAAACGTGTTCAAGATCAACACAGTCCGGAGGCGGCGGTCGAGTTGGGGATGAGACTTGTCGGTGTGTTCGACGTAGTTGCCACTCTCATCTTTGGTAACGTCAAGGGAGATGCGGTTCACTTTCAAGTGTCGAATGCTCTGCGCCTCGTCAACGACATCGATAAACCCCGGGAGTTGCCTAAAATTATTGCGGAGGCGTATAGGACCATAGGCCGCAGTAGATTAGGGGTTAAGCCTTCTGTTCAGACAACAGTTGCACAACAGCAAACTAAGATGGGTTCGTCTTTTAAAGACGAACGTCCAGCTTTTCCCAAACAAAATTGGAAAGCTAAGAAACAAGGAAAGCAGCAACAGAAACAGGGGTCTCGTCCCGCGTATCCTGTACAGGCGACTGGTGAGCGCACATATGACTTGCGCGATCGCACTTGGATTAGGTCACCTGATAGATTTCAGGTCACTGAACAACGTTCTCCTCGTTCTTCACAGGAAACATCGGTCTCATAGTCCGGTGGAGGAGAACGTGGCAAAGGTCGGGGTGCCCGACAAGGACGTGAGCAGCCCCGTCAGCCTGACGGTAAAGGCAAGCAGGACCAATTTGCACGCCAACGACCCCGATTTCAGAAGAATAAAGTTGCTGCACTAACAGCGAGGTATACCACAGATAGTGAGAATGCAGCTTCGGAACCTGACATGGGCACTAACGCTGCTCGACAGCGCAGCGGAGGTTACAGTAGTGCGGCAAGCACTGCGTCCATATCTGGAGGCGACAGCAACTGACACATTCATTACTGTAGAAACTGCGGATAATAGAGTGGCTCCCCCTGACAGACTATGTGATATAGTGCTTTTAATAGAAGGTGACATACAACGTACCATAAGAGGGATTTTTGGGGAGAATGTGACCTCTACATATGACATTCTGTTGGCAGAGGTGGACTGGCCCCCAGCTTTCGTTTTGGCCGCTCCTAGAGGGGAGGAGGTAATCCTCCCATCCTTCGCGCAAACTGTGCCGAGGGATCAGGCTCAGAACTTTGCGGAAGAGTGGGCTCAGGTGCTTGCTCCGGCTTTGTACCGTACTCAGGTTGGGTGAGATAAACTGTCACCAAGCCACGAGATTCCTTTATGGTCTATGCCCCAGCCGCAACCCCAATATCCCATGCGCCGCGAAGCTAGATTTCACATCGCAGAAATCCTTGAACAATTGGAATATCAAGGTGTTATTGAGACATGTGTGTCACCCATGAATAATCCTCTATTCACTGTAACTAAACTTGATGGGTCGTACCGCCTAGTTTTGGATTACCGACATTTGAACTCTCATTGTCGGACTTGTGCTGTACAGAATACCCACAGTTCAGCCCTCGTTGAGAGTCTCGTGAGAAAGAGGTTTAAGACCACACTTGACATATCCCATTGTTTTTTTAGCCATAATCTGTCCTCTATTAGTAGTCAATGGACAGCCTTTACTTCAGGTGACAAACAGAAACAGTTTAAAAGATTATCCATGGGCTATAAAAACAGTCCAGGCGTCTTTTCCGCACGTGTAGTCTCTTTGTTAGAGAGCATTGACCCTGATGCGTACTCGTATGTTGATGATATTTATCTCACGGACGACGATTTATGGCCGCATCTGTGTCGCGTTGACCGCATCATTGTCATGTTTGCGGACTTTGGTTACAAATTCAACTTTGCAAAGCCACACATTGCAGAGTATACAGTGTTGTTTTTGGGCTATGAACTCAACAATGAAGGTCGAGGATTAGCCCCTCACTTCCTGGAGAAGTGCGCATGTTTGCGTGCTCTGACAAAACTGAAAAAACGACAATCTTTTCTGGGTTTTCTAAATTTCAGGCGTACTTACATTCCCGATTATGCCCAGCGTATAAAGCCGCTATATGCCTTGGTACAACCTACTTTTTCCAAATCGAGCTGGCTGCCAGAGTATTCAGCTATCTTGCAATCTTTGCAGGCGGATCTTCTTGCTTCAAAGTACTTACTGACACGTGATAACCACACTAACTTAGTGATAAGAATTGTGCCTGGTGCAGTGGGTTTCACGTACTTAACGTTCAATGAGGGCGACACCGTTCCCATTGCTTACAAATCACACTTGTACACTTCGGCTGAAATGCGCTTTTCCACTGTCGAGAAAGTTTTGACTGCAGTGCAGATGGCGATTCTGAAAGAGAGAGCGCTGTCGCAAGGGAAACGCATGTTGGTTGTGACACCTTATTCTGCCCTAGAGGCAGTGACGAAAGCCAGTGTACCTAATTCTAAAGCTTTGCATCCACGTTGAATACAATGGGCCACTTCCTTGACATCGCCGGATGTCGCCTACATCTTTGATGCCTCATTGCAAACTCAGGAGTATTTGCAGTAGGAATTCGTTCATCCAGCTCCTCTGTCTTTGCGCCCGCTTGAGGATTACCATTGTGTCATTTACACTGACGGTACGGCGCAACCGGTGACGGAATCTAAGCATGCATATTCAGCAGCCTGCGCAATTGTGGCTGGTACTTTGTGAATGGTGAATTCAAGTCTGATGTCGTGCATACGCAGTCATTGGGTGATTGTACCGCCCACTTGGCAGAGCTACGTGCTCTGGTGCTCGCACTGGAGTTTGCTGATCCACGAGTTACAACTCTTATAGTGAGTGACTCATTTTACTGTGTTCAGTCTTTTAACGACAATTTATTCTTTTGATCTCAAAATGAATACCGTGATTCCAAGGGTAGCACAATCAAGCATAAAATGCTTTGGGTTCGAGTTGCAGAACTTAAACAGAATCTGCCTCTCGTGAATGTAATTCATACTCACGGGCACCAGCGAGTTGGTGTCCATGCTGTCAGAAACAGCTTAGCTGACGAAGCAGCGATAACCGCAGTGGCAACATATCTAGTGGCAGCAGTTACAAGATCCAAAAGTAAGATTGATGATGACATCTTGGCAGCTATTGCTGCAACAGAGAAGGGAAGTGATTACCCTAGAGGATTCCCTTCTAAATACTCTTATCATTTAAGTCCTGATAAAGTTCCCTATGTGAGAATTAACGACATTGGTGACAGATTGATTCCCAACGTGGACTGCAGACTTTCCTTGGTAACAGCGGCTCACGAAGGTATGGCTTCTGCGCATGCCGGCATTTCAGCGACTGTTATTCTCTTACAACAATGTTACTGGTGGCGCAGATTGTATAAACAAACTTGTGCTTATGTTCTTAATTGTGACATCTGCCAGCAGATTAAACCTTCGACTGCTGCGCGCCCACCATAAACACAGTTGTACATATCTAATAAACCACTTGAGTGTATTTATTTAGATCACTGCGGTCCTTTCTCCTCTGATACTGCGTATAAGTACATCTTAGTTGCAGTGGATTCATGCACATGTTTTCTTTGGGTATGGCCGCAATGAAGTGCTGATGTTCACACTGTCATCAGGGATTTGCGTGTCTTTGTGGGAATTTTCGCATGTGGTACCCTTCATTCTGACCAAGGTCCTGTGTTCACCTCTAAGGCGTACAAAGAAGCCATGAGATCTTTGGGGGTCCAAGTCAAATTTTCGTCTCCGTACCGGCCTGAGGACAATAGTGTTGTGGATCGAATGAACCGTGACTTAAAGCAATCCCTGACAGGTAGGGTTTTAGGCACTGGCAGGAACTGGTTAGCCCATCTGTATAGCGTTCAACGTGCACTTAATAATCTCCCTAGAAGGTCTCTGGGTGGGCGGACCCCATACGAAATGTTCTTTGGCATAAAGATGTTTGTTCGGGGCCTTGATGGTCTAGACACGGCAGCGTCAGCAGCACCCTTTGGCGTAGATGATCACTGTGCTGTATTACAGAATCTACAAGAGACCAGAGACGGTATTGCAAAGAAACACTTGCCCTCCATGACTGATGCTGTGATTCCGGTAGTTGGCTGGCTACCTCAAGTTGGTGACCTGGTCCGTGAGAAGGTGGAGAACAAGAAGGAGTTCGGCCCCTCTTATCGTGCTCCGGTACCAGTGCTTGGCGTGCAGGGTACAAGAACAGTCATTTTACCTCCACTTCCTGGTCGCAAGGATAACAGGTACATCTCCATTGACAATGTCAAACTACAGCGAGTGGCTGATTCTTCTTAGTATGACTCCAGCGGTCTCTTGTCCAGCGTTGCTGAGAAATTCTATTTTGGCTCTGGCGTCTACCACCAGGCCTGACATTGCCATCGAGATGCATACAGTTACTAATCCTTTGTTGCCACCACCGGCTGGTGGTCCACCTGAAGATACTGAGTATACTTATCCCACAGATGTGTTGTTGCCTGGTTTACAATCAACTGCAGTTGACCAGTCACGGTTTTCTTTTGACACTAACTCTATGATTTCCAATCGTCCATCGAAAATTTCTATTTTTGCTGCTTGGTTTTAAAGACATTTTTTAATTCCCCCCTGGACTTACATTTGTCTGTTGCTCATAAGTATTGTTTTGTTTATGTCCATTGGATTTGTGGTGGTATTTTTTTGTATTGTAAATGGACACTATCTCACCGAAAGATCTGCAATTAGATTAATTGATGGAACTTTGGCCCCCCACTCCTCATCGCACATCACGAAAAGGGACCAGACTTTTGTGAATATTACTGCCTGGCCTGTGTTGGATGGGATTGTGTGGGATGCTGTTAAATTTCAAATTCATGGTCCCACAGAGGTGATTAATGTCCCCAATGTACTTCGTGTTTCTATGGGGGATGTTGTGAAACAAACAAAACATTCGCTCTGATGATTGGGACGTCCAAGCCATAGAGGCACTTTTTTCTGATTTGAAATATTATGCTGCTTTTGATGCTGAAGATTTGTATTTAGACACGGCTAACTATAGGGAGTTGTTTTGCTACCAACACTATGGCAATCATTTCCTGCACAAAGCAAATACATTTAGAAATGTTGTCAATTACACACAATGGGAACATTGCCCTGCGCCCATTGAAGGCAGCTCTAAAATGTTAGTGAAAAAATGTACATATTTTACTGATTTCAGTGTATCTGAACCTGAAGCATTTTATTTTAAAATGGCTGCGGAGTCAGCTTCAAAGATTAGACTGACCGACACTAAATTGTTATATTCCAAGTCCTTTATGGATGAATTGGCTATAGGGGGCCATGAGCTGTGGAAAGATACCATTGATCTTAAATCAGTTTGGGGTTCTAAAACATGGCAGGTACAAGGTACAGAGGCTCTGCATCGTGCTTGCCTTATCCCAAACCACATTTTGTTTTTGAATTCTACCATTTTTCAAACCACCTGCTTTGGATTGGCTACTTCTAAAAAGATGAATTCACCCTCTGTTCCTGATCTGGGTGCTTATCCACAATGGAATAATCACACAGATCTGTCCATCGATGCGTTGCAGTCCTATATTTCTAATACATCCTTCAACATTTCCAACTTAGATCCTGATGGTTGATACGGCAGATGAGCTCAGATTCCTGTCAACGTCATTTTCTGGGTCTATATCCTGGCTATACACAGGTTAGGGTTCACCCCAGGTTTGCATCTCCTCATTCTGTTACTACCTATTCTGTCGGGAAATTATGTCAGAATTGGCTGCAACATTCCACCTTAGCATCTGTTAAAATTCATTTATCAAAATTAAACGACAGAATAGATTTGAATGATTTTGTTAAGGGTCCTGTGGGTGGCAGATCCAAAAGATGGATATATGCTGTTTACAACAAAGTTTGGAAATTATCTCAAATTGAAGCTGCTTCGAGATTAAGAGCTATTGATCAAGCTAATTTAGAAAAAGTGCTAGCTGTCATTGATGACAGCATCAATACCCTTTCTTCAAGGATTTATACATTAGATAATATTGTTTCATCTGTTGTGGATATTGTACAGGATGATGTATCTGTTCTATATCATGGTCAAAATCAATTGTGTTCTATTATGCAGTTTGCATGGACTTTGCAAACGTTGAAGGCTGGGAAAGTTCCCTGGGACTACATGAAAACGTCATCATTATTCCTCCCATTTAATCTAACTGCAAAAAAAAATTCATGTCCGTGAAAGATGCAACATACTCATTACTGCATATTGAGAAGTTAGAACCTTTACCTTTCTCTGTGGCCGAATCAAACTCAGCTGTGTGGCTTATCCACGGTTTAATCACCTTGACGTTTCCTATTGTTTAAGTTCAGTTCATGTATGAAACATTATGCCCTAGGCAGATATGAACCATTGGGTACTGCTTTCCTGCATGAAGTTTGGTCACTTCCGTTTACATACAGTTGCATGAGAGAGGGTAAAGAAGTTTATTTGAAAGTAGAGGAATGCACTTCCACAGCTGATCACTCGGTAGTTTGTAGGCACATCCAATTGCATGGCGCATGCAACGTTCAGGCACCGAATTTAGCTTGCGTTCTAAAGGGAAATCCTGTGCCAGCAATTCCGCCCACTTTTACATTATTAGCTAACGGCAGTTATTTGCTTTTAAATAATGAGGCATGCTGCGGGATGCTAATAGGAATGCCGTAAATTGTAACTGTGTCACGATGCACAGTATTCTGCTGTAAAAATGTCCTTTTCCCGCCCCCGCATGGGAGACTGGATGTATCCATTTGGCCTTCCATCCCGTCCTTGAAAGCAGAGTTCAACAAGATGAGCAGAATAAGGGCTCTATTGTCTCAAAAACAAGTCACACTGACTTCCTCCAGTGAAACATTCGTCCTTCACGTAGCTAACACCCGCACCGAGGTGCATGCGCTTCTAAATACTGATCTCCCGCTTCATTTCGGTGCTCTGATTCATACTATTTTCAATGCCTCGTCAACAACTGGCTTGGTGCATTTTTTCAAAATTGTGGGCTCCGGTCTCGTGACCTCCTTCCAAACAATATTTGGGGGCAGATTTATGAGCCCCTTGCGCCACTTTTGCGTCACTTTTAACATGGGAAAAGTGACGCAAAAGTGGCGCAAGGGGCTCATAAATCTGCCCCTTGGTGTGATACCGGCATTTTTTCATTCTATTTTTTCCAGCGTCTTTGACGGGCTTACGTTGATTCTCGCCCTCACGGCCGGTGTGCTCCTGTTGGTCTGCAATGGCTGCACGATATGTATCACACGACAGCCTGTCCCGGCTGCTTCAACTTCGTAACCGGATGCTTGAATACTATGGAACGTTACCACTGGCCACTTTGAGCGTGGCTTATGGATTGTCCTTCCGGTTCTCCTACTTTACTTGCGTGCAACCTGTTTTTCATTGCCTAGATTGTCCTTTCGAATGGGCTCTGGATTTGTGCCTGTCGAACTCGGTGTCTCTTGCCCCGGATTATGATCAACTGATGAGTCCCTTAGTGGCTCATGAGTTGGACTGTTCTGGCATCGGGATTATGGCCTGTGGAGCGGCCCATGGAGTCCTAGGGAATTGGGCTATATCTAAGGCAGCGTATGACTTCTTGGCGAGAAGTTATCTTGAAGAACACGCAAGTTGTCCTCTGATTGCGCTAGAGGCTCTGGTTATCGAAGAACATGTATGTTCATTTACTTTGCTAGACTGGATGGCGGATTCTTTTACTGAACATTATAATGACTTCCTCTTGGAGGCTGTTGCTACTTATTGTGCTTACACACTGATGGATTAATTTGGGATTTGTCCCTCTTCCAATAATCTGACCCCGGATTTTCTTTTTTTTTTTTTTCCCCCCTTTTTCTAACAGGTTTTTCGAACTGTCACTACCAATTATATGGATAGGCAATACATGAACTTGGTTCTGTCTCTGTCGAACTTCAACTCTGCGTTCCTACTTTGCTTCCCTGTTTGTTCGTGGTCCGATCAAGGGAGGGTGTAGTGGAGACGGAGTTCCATGTACACACATTGCTATGTTAGCATAAGCGTCTTAGATTTAAAACGCCATCTTGCCACTTTTGCTGCTTTTGCACATGACACTGCAGGTAGCTGTTATTATAAGAAAAACTGCTTGCTTGCTTTTTCTTCACATGAGAACAGTCTGTTGTTCCCATCCCTAGATGTGCACCGCGACCTTATTCTGAACACTGTGTGCAGAAGCCATCAAGGTCAAATAACAATGTATGCTTTTGAATTCATGTTGATCGGCCCACGCTCTAGCCATAACTCGCACACAGCTGCAAGTATCTGAAACTCGAGTGTCTTTAATATTGCATTTTGCATGCATGATTCAGACACTTTGGAGAAGACCTTTTCCAGACACAGAGCAGAGCTGATCCTGTGATGTGATTCACCTATGCTGATATTTACGGTATGGGGTTCCCCATTTAAACCTAGAGACCTTCTATTAGTTTAATAATACTAGCTTACTAGCGAAGGGAGGGTGGTTGTATTTCACTATCATTTGTAATATGATTTCTCCCTTCATTTTCTATGGTATTGTAACAATGCTGATGGTTTTATTTTTAATCATTTGTCTGCTTATGTTAGCCAAAGTACTGCATCTTAGGGCACGTAGTTGAAAATAAACATTTTAAACTTTACTGTGTCTTTGATTACTCTTGTTGTGGACTGATATGAGAATAATAATGAAAAGGTGTTTCTGATTCCCACCATTCCTGAGAGTACTCTAAGTCGCTTGTTCTGGGTTGTCTAATCATTGGTAGTTTCGAGATGATACGGAGAATGAATGAGACACTGATGCTAGTCAGATAGGGGATCTGGGTACTGAGGTGAGTTTTTGGTACACAGCAATTCACTGAGGTCCTGGTTTCCTGCACATAGTTCTGTGCATGAGCAGAATCCCTGCAACACCGCATCATTCAAATCTTCACCTTCATAAAACCCTAGGAATTGCAACATTGTTGTAGGCATCCAACTGAATTTCCAGAGCACAACTCGTACAAGTTTTGAATCTGCATCCGTCTCCATGACAGTCCAGAGCCAATGGGCGCGCACGGCTCGGTCAACTGACTGTACAACGCGTATTTTGAAAATACACATGCACTCGTCTCCATACGATCCAATGGCCAAGGCGTACGCCTGTCTCGGAGCATGCCTGCCCGACGTGCATGCATTATAGTCACCCGCGTCGGACCTCATTGCAGTCAATGGCAAAGCGTACGCACGGCTCGGTCATGAACCATGCAATGCGTAAGCATTGTCACCCGCGTCGGACCTCATTGCAGTCAAGGGCAAAGCGTACGTATGGCTCGGTCATGAACCGTGCACTGCGTAAGCATTGTCACCCGCGTCGGACCTCATTGCAGTCAATGACAAAGCGTACGCATGGCTCGGTCATGAACCGTGCAATGCGTACGCATTGTCACCAGCGTCGGAGCTCATTGCAGTCCATGGCAAATCGTACGCACGGCTCAGTCATAAACCGTGCAATGCGTATGCATTGTCACCCGCGTCGGAGCTCATTGGTGTGACTATTTGATGGCGTCAACACACAATTACTTGGCAGGGACACATGTGCACACCTACCATACTACAGCATTGGCCACATAGTGTCCCATGGCATGTAAGGCTGCATTCCCTGTGTGTTGGGGGGCAACATTTGGTTTGTTGGGTGGCACTTTTGTTCAGCCACTCCCAGGCTGTGCAAGTGTTCATGGGAGCAGAATCCTTTGTGTGTTGTGCACATTACCACTGTGATGTGCAACTGTACAGTTATGGGCATGAGTCATGGACACAGTTGCAGGTTGGATATGTTTAGGTCATGTCACATACACATCCTGGGGGTGATGGCATGTACGTCACAGTGAGACCTGTAGCCACAATTCTGATGTGCACCCACAGTATGTGTGCATGTTGTGTCTCAGATGTGGATGATCAAATGTGCCCAATGGGAGACAGTCCCACATCTATGTGGTATGTGCAGCAACCTTGATGGTGTGTGTGTGTCTAAGAGACGTACATGTAGGGCCTGCAGAGACAACAGTGGCCACTACCTGTGGGACTCATGCTTGCCGTGTGGCGTGTACGTGATACGCCATGTCATGTCATGCCAGTGTCAATGTGGCAATACAGGGACCCTGGGTATCTGCATGGCAAAGATCTGTGATGCCTGGGAGACATCAGGCTTCACTTGTCACTGTGGTGTGTGTTTGTAACGTCACAGCAGTACATAGGTAGGGTGACACAGCCCAATGATTGGCCATTGCACTACATGGGACTTATGTGGACATGTGGAATTGAGATGTGAGATGATGGTCATGTAGGTGACATATGTGTCCATGCCCAAAAGCACACACCTCAGTACATTGTGTAATGTCATGATGCGTCATGTGATATTTAGCCTGGTCATGGCCACATGGGTGGATGAACCAACAATCTTCCTTTGTGCATCTCTGTTCTGCAGGGCACCAGCTGTCCATCGACCGTTCCCAGACCTTGAAACCATGCAGGAACGCGACTGCATCTGATGGTACCGCTTCACCAGGCCACTGATTGAGGAGTTGGCGGAGCAGTTGGCGCCACATCTGCTACCTGGCAGGACATACCCTACAGCACTGACCCCAGAGGTGAAGGTGATGGCAGCCCTGCACTTCTTTACTACTGGTACCTTCCAGTACACTGTGGCTACTGCTGGTGGTATGTCACAAACTATGTTTAGTCGTGTGCTACGCGATGTCTTGGAGGGGATGTTGCATTTCCTTGACCTGTGCATCAAGTTCCCTAGCCCAGCTCAACTCCCTGAAATAAAGGATGCCTTTTATACACTGGGGAGGATGCCCAACATCAGCAGACCTATTGATGGGACACATGTTGCCCTGATACCACCACAGGCACATGAGCAGGCATACCGGAACAGGAAACATTTCCACTTGATCAATGCTCTGGTGGTATGTCTTGCAGACATCTGTATCACACGTGTGTGCACGGTTCCCCGGTTCTGCGTACGATGCCTACATAATGAGGAGTAGTCGCATTGCAACGCTGATGTCACAGATGCCAGACCAGCGTGCCTGGCTTGTCGGTGTGTACTGACTGTTTACCATTGTGTGTATTTGGCAATGTTGTATTCCGCACTCCTACAAAACTCATCAAATTGTTCAATTGTTTGTGTGTAGGTTACTCAGGATACCCCAACATGCCGTGGTTGCTGACACCCCTCAGGAACCCTGTGACACCAGCCGAGATGCGCTACAATGAGGCACATAGTCAGAGCAGGAAGGTGATTGAGCGGACATTTGGCCTCCTGAAAAGCCGCTTTCGCTGCCTGGTCAAGACCGGAGGGGCCCTCCCATATGACCCTGCAAAGGTGTGCAAAATTATCCTTGTATGCTGCATGCTACACAACATGGCAGTGCGGAAAAAGGTGCCTCTCATCCAGGATGACGATGACCGACCTCCGCCACCTGTGGAGGATCCCGGCCTGGGTCACGATGCCAGTGATGATGAAGATGAGGGTGACGTCCGCACACAGCTCATCAACAACTTCTTCACCTGAATGTGAATTTACAGGGTTATTATGTCAATGTATGGAGTTAGCCTGAAATGTGTTGTGGCTGCTCGGTTGCTGTCTGAGTGTGTCTGTGTGCCACTTGACTGGATGCGTGCAGTGATGTGTCCATTCAGGTGGTCTGTACTGCACAATAGGGTAGTACTGCTAACTTGTTTCTGTGTAGGTTTCTTGTGACATGTTTTGTGCATGTGTATTGCATTTCTATCCTGTTCTGCTGTGCTTTTGACTGTGTCTTGTGTCTGTCCATCCCAGGGTACTTTGCCTGTTGTTTGGTCAACACACACCCAGAATCCAACACCAGTGTGGGAGTAGTCAATTGCCATCAAGTGATGTGCCACACACCCCTGCAATTCAATTCTCAGACACTCTGTGACCGTGTGTCCACCGTAATGTACAATTGCCTTTCAACTATTTTAGAATAAACATGTTCCTGATGTGTAATGAACCTGTGCTATGCTTTGTTATGTGTGTTGTTTGTCTTCCCACATCTGAGTTACATTTGCTTACCTCACCTGTGGACTTGTTACCACTGACTGTGGATAGGTGTTGTGTCTGTGCATACCAATGTGTTTCAGGTCAAAATCATCGTGTGGGATGAGTAACATGGCCATGGTGAGTATGTGTTGTGTTGCCATAGTGGTGTGTCTCCCTCACATGTGTCACATCACCATGACTCACCTAACGGTGGTCACATTGTTCTAGTATTTGGCATGCACTGTGTTGTTTAGCAGATCAACATCTCCATGACACATGACAAGTTGGAATCACAACATAGGCAAGTATGGTGTACTGGTGAGTTTATTTTCGAACATGTGTGAGGAAAGTGCACAAAGTGAATGGGTTGCGCACAAAGAACATTGTCCAGAACAGGTTTAGAGGCCCTGGGGGATGTGCAGGGACATCTGCGTCTCACATGTCCTTCTTCGGACGACCCCTCTTCTTCTTAGGTGGGGAATTCTCAGGTGCAGGCCTCTGCTGTGCAGGGGACTCTTCCCCAGAGTCCTCCTCCCTCCCTGTGGCACTGGCAGATGGTGTGGCAACAGATGTTGTGGCCACACAGGGAGGTGTGGACATGTTTGTGGTGATCTGGCTGAGGCATTGGAGTACGCCCCGATGCACCGCAGTAAGGGCATCCCACTTTGCCTCCGTGCGGGCCTGGTGGGCATCCTGCTTCTGTTGTATGTCTTTGAGGATCCCCACTGCCTGGCCAAATCCTCCGGTGCTATCCTGGTACGCATCTATGATGCTTGCCAGTTGGGGGTCATCATGCAGTCCAGACCCCTCTGCAAAGCGCGCCCTCTGCCTCCCACTCCTCCCAGCACCCCTATCCACACGGGCAGGACCAGCGGCAGCACGCACAGGTGACACTGGGACCCCTTGGGTGGTGCTGCTGGTGGTGTTGGCTGCAGCTTCCGGGGGGTTCTGTGTCCCTGTGCTGTGGATGTTCTGTGGCCTTGGTCTGTCCGTGTTGGCGGGGGTGCCCTGTCTGTTTCCAGATGCTGGGGGCACGGGTACAGGGGGTGCAGATGTTGGTGCTGCTGGTGCTGCATGATGACTCACACCGGAGGTGCTAGGTTGTCCTTCGTCATCCGAAGAGGACAGAGACAGAGTCAAACCAGAGAGCTAAGTGTCCACCAGAGTCTGGGACTGGGAATTCTCTTCATTTGGTGCTGTGTCCCCAGCACCACCTGTGTTTGGAAGAGACACACAATGTAAGGTATGTTTCTACAGGCATCAATGGTTCACAAACATGACATTTTCTACTGTACGAATGGATGCCTGCCTGTACACTGCTTTTTTCCGGGTTGTCGCGGACAGAGATTGATATTGTTGTTACACATTACCCAGCCAAAATGAAACCTTTCAGTGTGCATGTCGAAGTGTATGCATGCCTAGCTCATGGATAGATTTGTCTGTACATGACCATTACTACTCAAGGGCCATCACGTTGCTGACACAGGTGTGTCATCCGTGTACACATGTGAGATTTAACGAGGACATACATGCTATTCCACTGGGGATATGTTGTACTATTGGGGCATGTGTGGTAGCAGAGTTTGCTAGTCTTTGTGTGCCACATTGGTGTATTGGTATGACCTGGTCACAGTCCGGTATGCCTGTGATCTCTTTGGAGGAAGTGTTTTTTTCCAGTGTTCCTAGTTCCCATCTCATTTCATACAAGTGATGATGTCACCATCGTTAATGAGTCTGGTGCTGAGTTTTGTACGTGCATATGTGATTTGACTTGTGAATGTTCTCCATGGTGACATGGATTGGGCAATGTAGCACTCTGGCTTGTCAATGCTCATGACAGTGAGGGCCAGTGATGTGTGTGTTGCAGATTGGCTGCTGTGAGTAGCATGTTCCTCTAATGCTGTCCAGGTTTGACCTTGTATCTACAGTGTCTATGTCAGTGAGTGGTGTGTTGTGTGAAGGATGCCTATGTTTCAGCATGATGTAGTAGTGGGATGCAGCTCACAACAGCAACAAGTGTGAATGCGAACATGCTATGGTGTCGGCTAGATTGGTGTGTCCATTCCATTCACTGTCAGATGTCCCCTGTCTATCATGTATATGTGAGTTCCTGTGTGTTTTGTTTAATGTACCATATATGGGTCTCCACATTTGTCATTTGCAAGACACACCTCCCCTGCCCGGCCAGGGGGAACCCCTGGACACTGCATCCCCAGACAATGATTTAGAACATATGGTTGCAATGGCTGTGTGTGCGACCGGGTTTTGTTTGGCCAGTGCATATGTGTGATTGTCAGCCACATCATTTCTCAGGGCCATTGTCAGACATCTTGTCAGTCCATTCCCACTCCCTGTGAGGTGAGTATGGTTCAGTGTGAGCTTGCTGGGCCATGTGGGTGGCTGGGGATTGTCTGTGACTGCAACTCCCATCATGCTCTTGGCTACACCCCCTTCCCAGCATGCCGATACTACCTTCCTCTTGACTCTGCTTCCCTGTGAGGGGGTGTGACAGCAATGGCAAGATGGCTGACTGTGAAGTCCTGGTGTTTGTTGGTGCCCAGTTCCCAGCATGGCCTTGTACTCCCCACAACAGAGCCCAGTGTCAGATATCTTGACAGTCCCTTCCCACTCCCTGTGAGGCAAGCATGGTTCAGTGTGAGCTTGCTGGGCCATGTGGGTGGCTGGGGATTGTCTGTGACTACAACTCCCATCATGCTCCTGGCTACACCCCCCCTTCCCAGCATGCCCATACTTCCTTCCTCTTGACTCTGCTTCCCTGTGAGGGGGTGTGACAGCAATGGCAAGATGGCTGACTGTGAAGTCCTGGTGGTTGTTGTTGCCCAGTTCCCAGCATGGCCTTGTGCTCCCCACAACAGAGCCCAGTGTCAGACATCTTGTCAGTCCCTTCCCACTCCCTGTGAGGCGAGCATGGTTCAGTGTGAGCTTGCTGGGCCATGTGGGTGGCTGGGGATTGTCTGTGACTGCAAATCCCATCATGCTCTTGGCTACACCCCCCTTCCCAGCATGCCCATACTTCTTTCCTCTTGATTCTGCTTCCCTGAGAGGGAGTGTGACAGCAATGGCAAGATGGCTGACTGTGAAATCCTTGTGTTTGTTTGGCTACAAGTCCAAAGAGAGCCCCTGTGCTTCAAACAGCAGCACCCAGTACGGGGTATCTTTTGCTGATATTTCACTGAGGTGTGGGTCAATGCATTCTATCCGGTGAGTTGTGTGGAGTTTTTGTTGGGGGGGTGTGTCTCCACATGCTGGTAAGTATGGTCAGAGCTGTCAGTCCTCCTTCCCACCCGGCCAGATATCCCACCATGAAACGTGCTTCCATTGGAGGGCGTGCAAGTTGTCTTTCAGGATGTCAGTCAGTGGTGGCCTGCTTCTGATTGCACACAACCCCTACCAGGGCCTTGTGCTCCCCACAGCAGGAGCCTGTCAGTGTCAGCTATCTTGTCAGTCATTTTCCACTGCCTGTGATGTGGGCATGTTTCAGAGAGGTCTTGATGGGCCAATTTGAGGGGGAGCATTATCTGTGACTACAAACCCCATCATGCTTTTGGATTCACTCACTTCACCTGCATATCCACTATTCCTTCCTGTCAGTCAGCTGCACTGTGAGGTAGTGTGTTTGTGGTGGCAAACTGTCTGACAGTGTTTATTTGGCTTTATGCCACTGCCTTGCTCTATTTGTTGTTAGGTTTGTACATGTCATGAAACAGCTCCAAGTCACTATGAGATAGCAGGTATTGTGTTTGCATGACTAGCATACACATCTTGGGTTGGTTATCTATTGGTTACTGTGGCTTTGCTTACGGTGCATGGTTTCACTGTCCCCTTGCCACACAATATTTAGTATGTTGTTTGTGTACTCACCAGGCTCTGGTATGTCTGTTAGACCATGGACGCTCTCTGGTGGTAGGATGTCCCGCACCTTCTCCTCCCAGGTGCTGAAGTAGACTAGTTTGGCAGGAGGGCCACTGCCGGTGCGCTGACTCAAGGTGTGATCTTTCTCTATGAGTTTCTTGACCCTCCTGCGCACGTCATACCACCTGTTCTGGACATCATCCTTTGTGCACCTTTCTGGTGCTTGGGCGTTCACCTTATATAGTGGGAACTGTGTCATGACATGCACCAACCTACAAACAAATAGAGCAAGCCAGTGGCACAAAGCCAAATAGACCCTGACAGACAGTTTGCCAACACAAATACACCACCTCACAGTGCAGCTGACTGTCAGGAAGGAATAGTGGGGATGCAGGTGAAGCGAGTGTATCCAAAAGCATGATGGGGCCTGTAGTCACAAATAATGCTCCCCCTCCTGATTGGCCCATCAAGACCTCTCTGAAACATGCTCACATCACAGGGAGTGGAAAATGACTGACAAGATGGCTGACAGTGGGTCCTGTTGTGGGGAGCACAAGGCCATGCTCGGGGTTGTGTGCAAATCAGAAGCAGGACACCACTGAATGACATCCTGAAAGACAACTTGCACGCCCTACAATGGAAGCACGTTTCATGATGGGAAGGAGGACTGACAGCCCTCACCATACTTAGCTGCATGGGGAGACACCCCCCTCAACACAAACTACACACAACTCACTGGGTACAATGCATTGACACACACCTCAGTGAAATATCAGCAAAAGATACCCCGTACTGGGTGCTGCTGTGTGAAGCACAGGGGCTCACTTTGGACTTGTAGCCAAACAAACACCAGGATTTCACAGTCAGCCATCTTGCCACTGCTGTCACACCCCCTCACAGGGAAGCAGAGTCAAGAGGGAGGAAGTATGGGCATGCTGGGAAGGGGGGTGTAGCCAAGAGTATGATGGGACTCGCAGTCACAGACAATCTACACCCACCCACATGGCCCAGCAAGATCAAACTGAACCATACTCGCCTCACAGGGAGTGCGAAGGCACTGACAAGATGTCTGACACTGGGCTCTGTTGTGGGGAGCACAAGGCCATGCTGGGATATGGCCAACAACAAACATCAGGACTTCACAGTCAGCCATCTTGCCATTGCTGTCACACCCCCTCACAGGGAAGCAGAGTCCAGAGGGAGGAAGTATGGGTATGCTGGGAAGGGGGGTGTAGCCAAGAGTATGATGGAACTCACAGTCACAGACAATCTACACCCACCCACATGGCCCAGCAAGATCAAACTGAACCATACTCGCCCCACAGGGAGTGGGAAGGGACTGACAAGATGTCTGACACTGGGCTGTGTTGTGGGGAGCAAAAGGCTATGCTGGGAAATGGCCAACAACAATATCAAACTCTGTCCGTGACAAGCTGGGAAAAAGCAGTGTACAGGCAGGCATCTGTTCGAAAAGTAGAAAAAGTCATGTTTGTGAACCATCGATGGCCCTTGAGTAGTAATGGTCATGTACAGACAAATCTATCCATGAGCTGGGCATGCACACACTTCGACATGCACATTGAAAGGTTTCATTTTGTCTGGGCAATGTGTAACAACAATATCAATCTCTGTCCGTGACAACCTGGAACAAAGCAGTGTGCAGGCAGGCATCCATTCGTACAGTAGAAAATGTCATGTTTGTGAACCATTGATGCCTGTGGAAACATAGCTTACATTGTGTGTCTCTTCCAAACACAGGTTGTGCTGGGCACCCAGCACCAAATGATGAGGATACCTAGTCCCAGACTCTGGCGGACACTGAGCTCTCTGGTCTGACTCTCTCACTGTCCTCTTCAGATGACGACGACCAACCTGGCCCCTCCGGTGTGAGCCATCATGCAGCACCAGCAGCATCAACATCTGCACCCCCTGTACCCACGCCTCCAGCATCTGGACACCGACAGGGCACCCCCGCCAACACGGACAGACCAAGGTCAATCAACACCCACAACACAGGGACACATGACCCCCTGGAAGCTACAGCAAACACCACCAGCAACACCACCCAAGGGGTCACAGTGTCACCTGTGCATCCCGCCGCTGGTCCTGCCTGTGTGAATAGGGGTGCTGGGAGGGGTGGGAGGCAGAGGGCGCGCCTTAGAGAGGGGTCTGGACTGCATGATGACCCCCACCTGGCACGCATCTTAGATGCGTACCTGGATAGCACCGGAGGATTTGGCCAGGTAGGGGGGATCCTCAAGGACATGCAACACGAGCAGGTCGCCCACCATGCCCGCATGGAGGCCAAGTGGGATGACATTACTGCGGTGCATCGGGACATACTCCAATGCCTCCACCAGATCAACACCAACCTGTCCACACCTCCCTGTGTGGCCACAACATCTGTCACAACACCATCTGCCAGCGCCACAGGGAGGGAGGAGGACTCTGGCGGAGAGTCCCCTGCACCGCAGAGGCCTGCACATGAGGATCCCGCCCGGAAGAAGAGGGGTCGTCCGTAGAAGGACATGTGAGAGACAGATGTCCCAGCACATCCCCCAGGGCCTCTAAACCTGTTCTGGACAATGTTCCTTTTGCGCAACCCGTTCACCTTGTCCAATCGCACACAACTCGCCCACATGACATGGAGGGTTCATGTTGGGCCAATGTAGCAGATGACTGTGGATTTTACTCTGGACATTTCATCTACCAGCACTTCCAACTCCAATGTGAACTTTGGATTCCCAAACCAATGTACAGCACCTACCATCCTGTGCATTTCCCACACACATGTTTGTAAATAAACTCACCAGTACACCATGCTTGCCTCTGTTGTGATTCCAACTTGTCATGTTCAGGGAGGTGCCGATCTGCTACACAACACAGTGCATACCAAATACTGCAACAATGTGACCAAAGTAAGGTTAGTCATGGTGATGTGACACATGTGAGGGAGACACACCACTATGGCAACACAAAACATACTCACCATGGCCATGTTACTCATCACACACAATGATATTGACCTGAAACACATTGGCATGCACAGACACAACACCAACCCCAGTCAGTGGTAACAAGTCCACAGGTGAGGTAAGCAGATGTCACTCAGATGTGGAAAGACAGACAACGCACATAACAAAACATAGCACAGGTTCATTACACATCAGCAACATGTTTATTCCACAATAGTTGCACGGTAATTCTACCTAACAGTGGACACACGCTCTCAATGTGTTGGAGTATGGAAGTCCAGGGATGTGTGGTACATCAGTTGATGGGAATTTTCAACTTCCACACTGGTGTTGGCTTCTGGGTGTTGGGGGTCAGTGTTGACCACACAACAGGCAAAGTACCCTGGGAAGGACAGACAAGATACAGTCAAAAGCACAGAAGTACAGGAGAGAAATGCAATACACATGCACAAAACATGTTTCAAGACAGCTACACAAACACCAGTTAGCAGTACTACCCTATTGTGGAGTACACACCACCTGAATGGACACATCACAGCACACATCCAGTCAAGTGGCACACAGACACACTCAGACAGCAACAGAGCTGGCACAACACATTCCAGGCTACCTCCATACATTCACATAAAAACCCTGGAAACTCACATTCAGGTGAAGTTGTTGATGAGCTGTGAGCGGACATCACCATCATCTTCATCATCACTGGCATCTTGACCCAGGCCGGGATCCTCCACAGGTGCCGATGGTTGGTCATCGTCATCCTGGATGAGAGGCACCTCCTTCCGCATAACCATGTTGTGTAGCATGCAGCAGAGGATTATTTTGCACACCTTTGCAGGCTCATATGGGAGGGCCCCTCCGGTCTTGTCCAGGCTGCGAAAGCGGCTTTTCAGGAGGCCGAATGTCCGCCCAATCACCCTCCTGCTCCGACCATGTGCCTCATTGTAGCGCAGCTCAGCTGGTGTCACAGGGTTCCTTAGGGGTGTCAGCAACCATGGCATGTTGGGGTATCCGGAGTCACATACACACACAAAAATGAACAAGTAGCTGAGGTTTGTAGGAGTGCGGAATACAACATTGACAAACACACATAATGACAAACAGTCAGTACACACCGACAAGCCAGGCATGCTGAGCTGGCATCTGTGACATCAGCGTTCCAATGCGACTACTCCTCATAATGTAGGCATTGTGCGCAGAACCAGTGAACCGTGCACACACATGTGTGATCGACATGTCAGCAAGACAGACCACCAGAGCATTGATCGAATGGTAGTGCTTCCTGTTACGGTATGCCCTCTCATGTGCCTGTGGTGGTATCAGGGCAACATGTGTCTCATCAATAGATCCGATGACATTCGGCATCCTCCCCAGTGTATAAAAGACATCCTTTATTTCAGGGAGTTCAGCTG
The DNA here is from genome assembly GCF_964204655.1 of Triturus cristatus. Classification (NCBI taxonomy): domain Eukaryota; kingdom Metazoa; phylum Chordata; class Amphibia; order Caudata; family Salamandridae; genus Triturus; species Triturus cristatus. The sequence continues at coordinate 719,039,818 of NC_140579.1, forward strand.
GGCTCGGGAACTTGATATACAGTTCGAGGAATTGCAACATCCCCTCCAAGACATCACGTAGCACCCGAATAAACATCGTTTGCGACATCCCACCAGCAGTAGCCACAGTGTACTGGAAGGTACCAGTAGCAAAGAAGTGCAGGGCTGCCATCACCTTCACCTCTGGGGTCAGTGCTGTAGGGAATGTCCGGCCAGGTAGCAGATGTGGCGCCAACTGCTCCGCCAACTCCGCAATCGGTGGCCTGGTGAAGCGATACTGTCTGATGCAGTCGTGTTCCTGCATGGTTACAAGATCTGGGAACGGCCGATGGACAGCTGGTGCCCTGCAGTACAGAGATGCACAGTTCATCCACCCATGTGGCCATGACCACGATCAATATCACATGCTAGATCATGACATTACACAATGTACTGAGGTGTGTGCTGTTGGGCATGGACACATATGTCACCTACAAGACCACCACCTCACATCTCAATTCCACATGTCCACATGAGTCCTATGTAGTGCAATGGCCAATCATCTGGCTGTGTCACCCAACCTATGTGCTGCTGCAACGTTCCAAACACACACCACAGTGACAAGTGAGGCCTCATGTCTCCCAGGCATCACACATCATTGCCATGCATAAACCCAGGGTCCCTGTATTGCCACATCGACACAGCAATGGACATGGCGTAGCACGTACACACCACAAGGCAAGCGTAAGTCCCACAGGTAGTGGCCACTAATGTTCCTGCCAGCCCTACATGTACGTCTCTTAGACACACACCCCATCAAGGGTGATGCATATACCACATGGATGTGGAGACTGTCACCCATTGAGCACATTTGATCAGACACATCTGAGACACAACATGCACACAGACTGTGGGTGCACATCAGAATTATGGCTACAGGTCTCACTGTGACGTACATGCCATCACCCCCAGGACTCAGGGTGTATGTGACCTGTCCTAAACATATCCAACCTGACACTGTGTCCGTGACTCATGCCCATTACTGTACAATTGCACATCACAGTGGTAATGTGCACATCACACAAAGGATTCTGCCCCCATGTACACGTGCACAGCCTGGGAGTGGCTGCACAAAGTGCCAGCCAAAATAACAGATGTGGCCCCCCCAAACACCCATGGAATGCAGCCTTACATGCAATGAGACACTGTGTGGCCAATGCTGTAGTGTGGTAGGTGTGCACAGCTGTCCCTGGCCAGTATATGTGTGTTGCATCCGTATAATAGTCACACTAATGAGGTCCGACGCGGGTGACAATGTGTACGCATTGCACGGGTCATGTCCGAGCCGTGCGTATGCTTTGTCATTGAATGCAATGAGGACCGACGCGGGTGACAATGCGTACGCATTGCAAGGGTCATGTCCGAGCTGTGCGTACGCTTTGTCATTGAATGCAATGAGGACCGACGCGGGTTACAATGCGTATGCATTGCACGGGTCATGTCCGAGCCGTGCGTACACTTTGTCATTGAATGCAATGAGGTTCGACGCGGGTGACTATCATGCATACGCGTCGGATAGGCATGGTCCGAGACAGGCATACGCCTTGGCCATTGAATCGTATGGAGACACGTGCATGTGTATATTCAAAATACGCATTGTACAGTCAGTTGAACGAGCCGGGCGCACCCATTGGCTCCGGACTGTCATGGAGACGGATGCGGAATTAAAACTTGTACGAGTTGTGCACTGGAAATTCAGTTGGATGCCTACAACAATGTTACAATTTCAAGTTTTCCATGAAGGTGAAGATTTGAACGATGCGGAAGGCGTGTACGAGTCGTACTTTTAAATGGATTGGCCAGATTCATAGAATGCAACCGTGTTGGACCTATCACTTGGGACACATGGCACAGATTCTGCCTCTGCAGCACAGATATAAGGCTGGCTGGCCCCCAGGGAGCTCACTTGCCTGCACTACATGCTACTGGACCACATCCCTGCTACCACTGCTGCTGTCTCTGCATCCTCTGCTATGGCACGTACTCTGGAGAGTGCCCCAGCCTTCATTGAGGAGGAGAACCAGGCCCTGCTGGATGGGCTCCTTCCATAGTACAGCAAGCTCTATGGGAAACCAGGGGAGCAGGTGAATGTGCAGTCCACTGCCTTTCTATTTATGCATGTTGTCTGACTAGCAGTACTAGCAGTGTGTACACCAGTGGCAAGCATTCTCACTGACTACTTTCATCCCCCAAAGTGTGTAGGTACATGTAATGTATAGGTTTCCTGCTGCTAAAGTGCATTATTGCAAGCTTAAACTATCCAGGCATTGTTAACATGTCAGACATGCAGGTGATTTTGCCTTCCCCATGTTTGCACTACCTGTGTAATTCATTTCCCTTTGTGATGATGACATGTATATCCAAATGTGTGCTGCAAAAATAAGGGGCATGTGTGTTAATGTACTTTTCACTTTGTCATCCTCACAGGTTGATGCCCACCAGAAGCAGGAGATCTGGCTGACCAACGCCCGGGCTGTTCGTTCTGTGGGGGTCTACAAGCGCCGGGTCCGCAACTGCCAGAAGAGGTGGCAGGACCTTCGGGGCTGGACCCGGAGGATAGCTAGAGTCCAGCTGAAGCTGTCACCTCCACACAGGAGGGGCAGACACCAGACCCTGACTCCCCACATGCTCCGTATCCTGGCGGTGGTCTTCCCGGACCTGGATAGGCAGCTGAAGGCCAGACAGCAGCGGGAAGGGGGTAAGTCCATGCCTGAGCTGTGTACTATGTCTGACATGCTAATAGCAGTCTTTTGGCCTGTTCACACTTCCACATTACGTAGGTCTTGTAGTCCAATACTCAGGTCCCTCAATTGTGTGATGCACCCTCCTCATCTGTTCCACAGGTGTGGCCCCTACAGTCTGTTGCTTGTGTCACTAGGCCACTGTGTCCCTGCAGTCAGCTATGCTTCAGCTACCGGTCTGTATCTGTTCCTGTGACTCTGTTGTGTGTTTCATGGGTGGGTCAATTGTTTACACAATGCCTGAGATCCGACATGTGATCTGTGTGTGCCCTTGAGATGTCTACCAATTGCTGGTCTGACTCGCAACATGTGGCTGGGGTATTCCAAACAAACCCATGCAGCAGGGGACTCCAATTTTTGGGCCTCAGGAGTATGTATATCAAGCATGTCACACTTGCTTAGCCCCCTGACTACTGTCCAGGGCCAAACACTGTTTCACGTAGACCTGGCCAGTCATGCCTCCTCAAGAGCATTTAGAAACACTCTGTAATCCCACTCCTGTGTGTGAAATTGCAGGTTGTGTTTGGTGATGTGTGCTCTCAGGTGTCTGCCTCTGTGTCATTAGGGTGTGGCTGGTTGTTACATACAACTGGGATGTTCATGATTCAGAGGGTCAGCATGACATCTGAGATGTGACTGTGAGAGACAAGACCTACGTGACATATAGGTGTGTGATCATCTGACAGCGCACAATGGTGTATGCAACTGTGTCCTTCATGCAGCTGGGTTACATGCATGGCAGATTGTGATGTGTTAATGTACAGGGATTTGTGTTTGCAGAGACTCACATGTATGATTTGCATGATGTGGGGTCTTCTGGGTCCTGAATATGTTATTTGCATGGGATGGGCAAGTGCGCCGGTCATCTGCAGAGTTAGCTTTACCCCTGAGCTAGGATTGTGAGTCAGTGCATATTGTTGTTGTCTGGATGCCCTGCCCCTGTGACAGGAGACAGTGTTGACTGACTTTCAGGGCATCCCAGTGCCATGGCATTTAACTTGCTATGAGTGATCCTGCATTGTGTTCAAGTGTGCACCATGCACACCATTGTGGCATTGCCCATCAGGTTCATCCCACTACTTTTACAATGGGCTACCAGATGTGTGGGTGCATGACACACTACTGTTAATTGCTGTATCATCATTAGGATTTGTCAGTTCTGAGTAACCCTGGGCGTAGTTCGCGTAGCCGCGCTTTGCGACGCTTCGCGAAGATGTACTTGCACTACGCGACCTTCGCGTAGCTTCGCGAGCTTGCGTAGCTGCTTGGTGAGCCCGTTTGAGTTGGCTTTTTCTTGTTCGGGAGCGCGGTGAGCGTGTTCGGGGAGCTGTTTGCATGCTCAGGGGATATATCTCGCGATCTTACCCATGCGGTCGCCAACGGGCGCGGCCATCTTGTTTTTCAATTGTCCCGCCCGCTCGCGATGCCTATTTCCTGTTCCGGGTCACGGATAGCGTGTTCGCGATGTGCATTGACGTGTTCGAGAGCGCATTTTACTTGTTCGCGATGAATAGTACATGTTCGCGAGAAATATCGCGTGAACTTACCCACGCGGTCGCGTATGGGCGCGGCCATCTTGTTTTTCACTCTATGCTCTGGTTCTGGGCCTACTTTTGTATCCTCCCTTAATCTGTTCAATCCTTTGTCTTTAAACATTTTTCTGACTTTTTTTAGTTATTATCTATCTCTCTCTTTGCCAAAGTTTATATTTTGCATTTTATTTCTACTTTTACTGTGTTTTTGTTATTTTTATAAAGTTCTTTCTATCTTCTTCCCCCTAACCATTTTTTCCCCTTCTAACTTTTCTTTTCCGCCTCCCACCCACCCCAGAACCATGGCCAAGGGCACACCGAGTGCCAAGGGCAAGGGACCTGCAGGAGCAGAGAAGGGCCGCCTGCCTTGCGGCAGAATGCGTCCTGCAGGGGTGCAGGCCCGGCAACTGTTTGGGGAGGAGGAGGTGGCTGCCCTTGTTTTTTTCATCCAGCGCCACCTCCCCTTGACCTTGGCAGCAGGCGGCAGGCCCAGCTCCAGGTACGCTACCCAGGAGCGGCACCGTCGGTGGGCGAAGGTGCGCCGGGCCGTGTTCCGGTGCTCTGGGGTCCGGCGCACCCACAATCAACTAGCCCACCGGTGGTCCGACATCCTGGACCGGGAGCAGGACCTGTTGGACCTGCTAGGTGTCGAGGTCGTCGGGCTTGGTGAGTAACTTATTGTGTATATTAAATTTGATGAACAACAAGATTACTGCTGCATGCCAAGCGTTGCTGGTAAATTAAGTTCCAAAAAGCAAGATGTTCTTTGATTTAAGGACCCAGGTACTCTTACTTGTTTGCAACTTAGTTTGCGCTAGCTTGTGCTGATGCTGATTATATAAGAGTTAATTTTACAGAACTGAAGTTAGGTAAAGCGATTTGCTAGAGCGACTCTAGTCCTTCCATTGTCCTACTGTGAAATAGTGCTGGATGGATATTGGATACTAGGTTTAGTTTGTTAGTATTAGTTAATAATTGTTTTATGCGGTCTGCGTGATGCCTCCTCTGTCACTGAGTGCTGCTTACCCCAGTCCTCCGTCGAACCTTTTGTACTTTGTTTAGTGAGTGGTAGGCTTAGCATGGTCAGTCAGTAGCAGAACTAGATCAGAATCATGCAACCAACCCACAATTTGTTTTATGTATGTATGCATCTGTCCTCCATCTCAGCTATGCATTTGATGGCTGAAAAAAAATGGAAATGCAGACTTAGTGAACAATTGGCCCGTCTGGAATAGGTGGTGTAGGTCAGGTGGTACTTACTAGGCTTCGTTAGTATTTGTAATCAGAATGATTATGGAACACTGGAGTGTTCATAAATAAGTAGACGATCCGTGAATGCAGGAAGAAGCCAGTAGTCGATCCATCTGATTAGATAGGTCAATTTTATTGCAATTGTTGTTTCCTAAAATGTTGTTTGACTTATTTTTCCAAATTATTTATTATTATTTCTTTCACAGCACTCCTTAATGTTTGTCTCTTTGTTTATTATATTGTACATGTTCATCAGCACCACCCAGGGGCAAGAAGACGGGGTCGGAGTCGGCGGGGGAACCAGAAGACCGCTCCTCTACCGAGGCTCCTGCTGCTGGCCCCAGTAAGTCCTCCAGTGGTTATATTGCGAAGCTTGCACAGTTGCCCACTCTTTATAGAAGGTTTTATTTGGAATAATAAAACTCTGATTGACCAATAGCTCTAGCCACTGTGTCCTGTCCTTTGGGTTGTCCTTTTCAAGTCTTCTCAATGTTGAGGCTTTGACAATTACCACAAACAAAATGGCCAACCAGATATTTGACTAGTATTTTTGATCGTATAGTACATGATACTATTCTTGTCTAGTGATTCTGCAGAGCCACATACAGAACTGGGCACAACAAAATAGGATGTTGCTGATGGGAGGTTGGACCTTACTGATCACACCTCAGTCCGAAGAACCCAGGATCCCCTGACCGACTAGCTATAGTGTCTCACATTAGGGTCCCACTCCCGACCCCCCCACAAAGAAGATACACAATGTTGATGATGACTGAAACAGACAACCTAGAACATAATAACATCATTTTGCTCACTCACTTGTGTAAGTCCACCACACCACACCAAATACAACAAAGTCTATGTGTAAGTTCAAAAGGTTTATTTGAAACAAGTATCAAACTCTGTACATCGTTAATATGAAATTTAATTTACTACAGCCATAGTCAATAAGCCAGCAAAAAGCCTAAGATTAAAACAGTAAACATTTACAAGTGCATGACAACAAGAACAAGAGCCAAGATCTTTAGAATTCTGGAAGACCCCTCACCGTAGAACGTAGAAATACTGGTTACATCATCTTGCATCATAATATGTTCTGTAAATCTCTGGTTTGTAGAAGGGAATCTTCCGCCTATTATATGAGAAAAATGCTGCGAGTTAGCCGTTAGATAGTATACTGGTGAATGCAAGCATTTTGCAGTCATGGCAAAAAGTGTAACATGTATGTGATGGCTAAGCAATATGAACTAAACAAACTCAATAAGTGTTTTTTTTTCCGACCTTTTCACTTGTACGCAACAGTCAAGTGGCCTCAAAGGCATCTACTGCACATGTCAATAAGCTGGCAGGTATAATTAAATATGCGCCAAAAGAGTAGTAGTCGACATGATGAATCTAAAAGGGTTACACATGGCTCAGGCTAACTTTCAAAAGAGTAGAGTAGGACTAGATGACCCTAGGATGTGGAACCATATCACTACTACTAGTGTCTGTCTACTGACTGTACTTACTGTCTAGTGCTTTTTTTCAATGTTCCAAGTGAACACTTAAAATAGGGGGAGGTTTCCAGGAATCTAAAAATTTGTGATGTTTTTTTCTAGGCACACTACCATCCACCAGTGCCATCGGGGCCAGCGATGCGGCCATTCCGGAGGGGGCAGGAGAACTGGCGGCACCTGCAGGAGAGACAGGGGGGGATCCAGCAGCAGTGGCCGGCGGCGGTAAGTTATATTCATTACTTCTTGACATTACTACTAGATGGAAGTGTGTTCACTATTTCACTGTACTGTGCGACTTATTATTATACAACGGTTGAAGAAGACACCTTTTACTTAGCATTAGCAGTGTGAGTAGAGTAACCAATGGCCTCTTCTATTTGACTCCAAAATCAGCTGTGAAGGTTTTATGGAGAAGACAAACTCAGATCAGATGACCTTGATGGATGTGTTGAACAAAGAGGGAAAGAACTAAGGGTGGAAGGACGGGCGAGATAAATAATATGACTGACTGGCAGAGAAGGATATGTTGTTGGAAGCATGCAAAGGTGGCTGATAGTAATCAGATCAGATGCATGGGTTGTTGAAGGATGGGTGGAAAGTGAAAGAATGCCAGCCTGGGTGGGCGACACAGTATGGGTGGATAGTGCTAGATAGCAAAAATCAGCGTTGTTTGGTGCAAATTCAAAGCCAAGGCAAGCAAGGAAGGAGCGGAAGCATGGGTGGTTGTTGGTGAAACCAATTAAGTATGAGAGATATAAAAAAGAAGGATAAACGTTTACTTTAATGGATGTATGACTGGATGTACTATCATCAATAGACAATATAGGTGGAAAGTGTCACTGAAGATTCTTACTTTGAAGAAAATGTAAAAGAAACTGCGCGACAGTAGCAAAGCCTATGGGAATATAGGTAGTATTATCAGAATACAGTACACTTGCAGTAGTTTGCAAGCACGTCATATATATTTATATATATATTCACTGAAAAAACCATGGGTTTCACACACGTTATAGTTCGGAATTATCATTTAAAAAACCTTGCAAATTCAGTGAAAAAACCATAGGTTTCACAGACGCTATAGTTAGTTGGACATTTTACTCGTAAAAAAACAATGAAATTCCCCCGTTATAGTTAGTTAAGCTAACTATATCTCGCGCACCCGCAATCCACTGCTGATGACGTCACATATAACATCACTCATGACATGGTTACTGACATCACTCATGACATCACTGATGACATCTCAAATGACATCACTGATGACATCACTGATGACATCATCCAGTGAATGTGTGTTTTTCTGAAAATTAAATATGTTTTATATATGTATATCTCAAGGTCGATGGAAGAATAAATGGGTATATAAGTGTCTAAAAGGATGATTTTTTTTCAAAAATATATTTTGTAACTGACTGATTAAGTGTATCATAGTGAATACATAGCTTAGTGAGTAATGTTTAAATATGTAAATATCTGTATCAGTCTCTCACTTTGTGTATAAGTGGCTGCATGGGTTGGTGAGTAGCTACATGGGTGTCTATATAGGTTATTAGTTGGTTTTTTGAATATCAGTCTGAGTGTCTGCAGGGTTCGGTGGGGGGTATTACGTAGTGCATAGGTGCATGAATGAGTGACTCACTGTTTGTGTTGAAGACAGCATGTGTGCAGGACTGTATGGGTGGATGAGTGTGTGCATGGGTATGTTAGTGAGTGAATGACTGTCTCAATAGTGTCTCTATGAGTAACTACATATGTTTTAAACTAGTATATGTGACTATTGGTGTATGTAAGTGAGTATATGTGAGAGTGAGAGATTGAAAGTGTTCCTGTATGAATAAGTATGTGTTTCTATAAGTGATTGTTTAAAAGACTAAGTATGTGTAAGTTTCCGTGGAAGTAAGTGTGGTGGTGTGTGTATAACTGTATATGCAAATAAATGTATGTTTGATTCTTTATTAGCATGAGTGACTATGTGTGTGAGTAACTCTATGGATGAGTGGCATTGTGTAACAGGATGTATAGGTGTATGAGTACATATGATGAGTGAGTACATGTATGAGTGACTGTATAGGACTGTTGGTGAATGAGTGGATGTGTATGTGGATCTTAGAATTACTGAAGAGGTTGTTGTAACTGGTATTGGTATGTCCATTGTTTTGAAAAGTTTAGTCTCTATTTTTTAATGTGTGTATCAAAGGTTATAATAGGGTGAGAGGAGGTCTGCCACTTTATCACAAGGATGATGTCATCAGTGATGTCATCAGTGATGTCATTTGAGATGTCATCAGTGATGTCATGAGTGATGTCAGTGACCATGTCATGAGTGATGTTATATGTGGTGTCATCAGCAGTGGATTGCAGGTGCGCGAGTTATAGTTAGCTTAACTAACTATAACGGGGGAATTTCATTGGTTTTTTACGAGTAAAATGTCCAGCTAACTATAACGTCTGTGAAACCTATGGTTTTTTCACTGAATTTGCAAGGTTTTTTAAATGATAATTCCTAACTATAACGTGTGTGAAACCCATGGTTTTTTCAGTGAATTTGTATGGTTTTTTAAATGCTAATTCTTATATTTAACGTGTGTGATTTTTTTTTTTTTTTTTTTTGCAAGGTTTTTTACATCTTTTTATTTTTTCTTTATATTCTCTTTAAACACTATTGTAAAATTTAAAAACTTCTGCAATATATATTTTTGTCACCTTTTTTTTAACCAAACAGGTAAGATATATTAGTATAACATAGTGATTCTTTTTGTCCAATTTTTTTTTTTTTTACGTGCGCGTACGGTAAGCTTACCGTAAGCGCACGGTTTGCTTTATGTACGTAATATTTCTACTCTTTTTGCGTATGGTTACGCAATTTACGTAGACGTGCGTACTGCGTACGCGGCGCGTAAGCGCATACGTTAAACGCGCACGTTACGCGGAAGTGTTGGGGCGTGCCTGTTATGCGCATGCGCGCGTGCGCGTGTCTTTTATACGCGCATGCGTACTTTTACCGTAAGCGCTCCGTAAGCGCTCCGTAAGCGTAACGTATGCGCACGGTGGGTCATGTGATCAAGAAACAACACTTTTGATTGGTTTAAACTACTTTCAGTTCTAGAACTCTCCTACACCACACCCATTCCCCTCATTTCTGCTTGTGATCCCTTAGGAGAAGGAGCTGAGTTGTCTTTGTGATACGATGGCAGAACAGCAGTCCTCTTCTGAGAGTGAGGCTAGCAGCACCACCATCAGGCAGAGAAGGAGGAAACAAAAGAGCTCTTTTATATGGGAGTATTTTACGTTTCCTGATGGCCAAAAAAAGGTAAATGCTCCTTTAGTGACTTGCAAGCTTTGCCAGCGTGTACTTTCTAGAGGTAATCCTAACAAGAAGTATTCCTTCGGGAATCACACTATGTTAAGACACCTTGAGGATGTACACCCTAGGACAAATGCTCGACATACTGGAGCAAACCCTTCAGTAAGTCGACCGAGCACATCCACAGCAGCTCAGCCGAGTACATCTTCGGCAGCTCAGCTATTGCTAGAAAAATGGTTTTATTTTTCGAAAATTTTCTTTCTCAATCTGAAAAAAAAAGAAAAAAGTATTAATATTTAATAAAACATTTTATAATACAGTACACGTATTTACATATTTTCCAAAAACAATTTTTTGCCATTTTTTTGCTGTTTTCAGAATATATTGCATTTCACTATAAATCGTGAAAGCAATTGCATTCATCACTTAACAGCAGGCAAAAAAAATAACAATCTCAAAGATTGTTTTAAAAAAGCCCAGAATCTCTTCTCACTTAAACATAACATTATAGAAATGCAAAATATTCAAAAAAAATTTCATCTAATAACAATAACTATTTCTAAAAAATACAGTCTGACAATTTTGTTACAGAAGCATAATCACAAAAATAATATATCTCAAATAACTCCACAATACATCTGGTTACCTTTCCTTTAGGCCAAATGGTAATTTTTAAATTCTTTTTTGATTAAATTTCCAATGGTAATCCAATAAAATTCCAAAATTTGATTTGTACAGATGTTACCAATTCTCTCTAAAATTTTGGTTTCCGAAAGATTAATTAGGAATTAAATAAGTCCACAATACAATTGGTTACCTTTCCTTTAGGCCAAATGGTAATTTTAAAAATCTTTTTATTAGAAAATTCCAATGGTAATCCAATAAAATGGTAAAATTGATTTGTACAGATGTTGCCAATTCTCTCTAAAATTTAGGTTTCAGGAAGATTAGATAGGAATTTGCTAAATCAAAAGGCAAACGTTGCTTAAAAGCCAATTGACAATCATTACACATTGTCCAGCCTTTTTTACATTTTAGATAAACTGTGTAATGACCAGAAGTTACAGTAGGTCCATCATGGAAAATTATTGCAACTGTTACAAAAGTTTTTCCTGAAATTGATAATTGCTGTCCTGTAAACTTCTTTATTAAAGTATCCAATTTTGAACCATCAGCTATACATCGTTGCATCATTAAAATTACATACTGTCCGTATTCCTTTAAAATTAACGTTGAAAACATGTCAGATTTACACTCACCGCATTCCATGCTATGATTAGCATCTTTAACTAATTTAGCAAAAGTGACTGATTTACTCTCTGGCAATGTTAAATAAAGAAACCTTTCAGAATCAACATTAGAGCCACATGTATTGAAACAGTTTTCACAACTATGTTCCCATTTATAAGAGAGACCAAACATATTTTCTATTTGTACCCCTTCTTCTTCCAGTACCTGAAGAAAATACATCAAGAATTCCTGTGCATCTTGCTGTACATTTTGAGAAAACTGTGTACATCCTGAACATACATCTAAAAGTTTTCTAATTTCAGTAGCACTTTCTATTTTAGTTTTATCAATACTCAGCTTTTCAAAAAGGAGACTCAGCACAGAACAGAATCTTTTTCCCTGATTTACTATTATCTGCTCTTGCAAACTTTCAAGATAAAATGCAACATTCAGCACTACATTAGCGTAGCAGTTGACACCAGAGCTATTTTCAAAATGACTACCAACAACCTCTTCAACATTGTCCTTTTTCTTTTTGCTTGCAATTACATCACTCTTCTTTTGTTTTCTCTTCTCTACATCCTCATTACAGATATTCTCAATTCTCCTTTTCCGAGAAACAACACGTTTTTCCAACACAGGATACTGACCTAAATGAGAAGCATAGGTTCTTCTTAATCTATTATACTCCTTTACACAATTTGCATCAGCACTAACTTTTGAGTCATCAAAGTCTATCATGAATAAACCAGATAATGTTTTCACTCGTGACAAAGCAACATAAGCCATACCTTCTTTGAACACAGTTGAACCAATGTTCACAAAAGCACAATCTACAGTTAATCCTTGAGACTTGTGAATAGTTACAGCATATGCTAGAGAAAATGGAAACTGCTTCCTACGTACATATAAGTCTTTCACAAGCAAAAAACGGACTGAACAACGACAAATGTCTTTAACCTCTTCAATCTGATCAAACTTTATTTTTAAAAATTCAATCCCATCTTTTTTCTGGTAGTTCACAAAACCCACAACTTTACCCATAGCTCCATTCACTAAGCCTTTTTCAACATCCAAATTTCTCCTTAAAAATACTCTACAGTTCATGCAAACATATAGATTTTTTTCTAATCCAGCTGTTTTCGAAATTTTCTTCTCTAGAGAATCCAATTTTTTTCTCAGTTCGCCTGTTAATGTAATTGTAATTCTTTCATGCTGAATTTTGTCCACTGCTTCCAATCTCTTAATCTCTTCCTTTTCCAATTTCAAAAGTTCCTCATTGAATACTGAGCACTCACGTAGTGTTGGCATTAAGCAGATTACAGTATTTTTTTCTGCAATGTTCTGGTATATTTTCTCTGCAACTATTTCTTCATTTGGGAATAAATTATGTAGCAACCGACTCTGTAATGCTTTCCTGCCAACTTCAGTGAGTAGTCCAATTCTGATATCTTTCAGAATACTTGCATAATCTTCATCGTTTGCTTGCCTCATATTAGTAGTAAGTTCCTTGTACTCAAAGAAGGACCAAATATTTGCATTACCAATGCTTCCCAATGACTTCTTTGTGTCTTCATGTGTCACAGTATTAAACACTGGTTGTCCTTCAACTGGAGTAGGCTGTAGAAGATCCCCAAAAACTATGACATGTTTTCCACCAAATAACACGTCATAGTCTCTCCTTAGAATTTGCTGCATTCTTAAATGCACAAAGGCAAGCATTAAGTTTGATACCATGCTCACCTCATCAATAATGAGAACTTGCATCTTCTTCAACACTCTTGACACTTCAAAGCATGCTTCTCCTGTTAGCTTGTGGTATTCTATTTTGTTCTCATGCTCCACTGGTAACATTAGCAAACGATGTAAGGTAATTCCTTTTATGTTATATGCTGCTAACCCAGTTGGAGCAGTTACCACACAAGACAAAGTTGAATCCGTTTTTTGCTGTAGGTAGCTTCTGATGACTTTTATTAAGAAACTTTTTCCAGTTCCAGCTTGTCCGCTCACATACATCCTGATTGGTTCAAATGATGTGCATGAGCACTCTTTTTTTCATGTAGTAATCCGTGATCAATTTTGTTTCTGATCTCTTCATAAATTTGTTGCTGTTCTTCATTCAGTTGTTCTTCCAAATTTGGTAAGTCTATTAATTCTTCTTGAGCTTGATTCATAGCCGTTTCCACTTCAGTCATGGCTATTGCAGCTTCATTTTCTACGATTGGTTGTCCAAGGGGATCTTGACTGAGCGTTCCTGAACTTTGGCTGTCTTGAGAACTGTCTCTAGCTACTTCAGCTGCAATTGTAGCTTCCTGTTCAATTTCTTCATTTAACATTTGGACATAATTTGTGAAAGTACTGCATTCAATCGTATGTTTACATGCATTAAATGAGTCCTCATAGCTCTGGAATTCTCCAAGTAGTTCATCCTCTGAACGCCATGGTTTGAACAGCTGTAAAAGTGGCAAGTAGTAAAATTCCTTTTTGTCAGTAATGTCGCAACTCAGCTTCCGGTGATTTATCAAACTTCCTTTTGTTTGCTTCACCAAACATCCTTCCTCACCACTGACTTTATATTTTCCATTGTTGATGTCTTCTGTGGCATTCCGTTTAAAAACGAAGTTCTGCAGCACTTCATAGAGACACATGTTTTCAAGGTGATGACTTCTTTTTGGGTAATATGTGTCCAACATGTTTGTTTTTAAAATGTCTGCACTTTCAGGTTCGAACTGTGCTAAATATTCAATTTCTCCAACAGATTTCAGTACCCGATTTCTCATTGCTGCAAGGCCTAAACTTGCCCAAATTATTCTTCTTGATTTCGAGTAGAGACTTGCAGAAGATAACCTATCTGAACATTCGTAGGATCCAATTTCTCAATGCGATAACATCTTTAAACTGAAACTGTATAGCTTCTTACTGACAGTCTTCTCGTGAGAAATCTCTTCCCACATTTCTTTCAATTCAGTCTTTTCTGATTTAGTAATGTAAGACGTTACATATCGAGCAACAGCAATGGAATTGTCAGCTACATACTGTATATCCATGTTAGCATTCCACATGGATAAAATGACTGGGTTGTAGTCATTTATATATTTTGATTCTTCTTTTCTTTTTAGGTTGTAGGTATTCTTAGGTGATTTTCTTGTAATAGTATGTCTCACAGCTGACATAAAACTGTTTACTCTTCCTTTTGAAAGAACAGGTCTAGGAAATCCAAATCGACATTTAGTGTAGAATTTATCTTTGCTCTTGTATTTCCGTCGACAGTATTTTCCACACCGATGACTTTGGAAACGTAAAACTTGCTCCTTTAACTTTTTCTCTTCTGTGCTTTTTGGTATAGCACATGTTGCATATTCTTCAATGAAAGATAACACTGCTTCATCAGCATCTGTTCCAAATTTTGGGGCATCCTTGATCCACAACAGCATATGAATATGAGGAGCACCTCTTGCTTGGTACTCTTTTCTCCAAAAGAAATCCACAACTTCTCCAAGAGGTGGATTTTTTTTATTGCAGATGAAGCACATCATAGCCTCAAATCTATGATTGAAATATCTGCAAACATTAACCGGATCCAATGAGCACAGTTCTCCTGCTGTCTTGTATTGGATGTTTTTAATGTTTGAATTTGCCTCTCGTAGAAAATCCAGTAAATCATCCCAAGCGTACTCAGCACAGCTTAGGGTAAGGAACCATGTTGGAGTTCCTAAATTCCGTAACATGCATTTTAATTCACCATGGCGTCGGTACCAATATTCATTTGTCCCACGCTGACAAGCCATCAGATTGATCAGTTGTGTTTCCAAATGATCATCTCGGTGCTGCACTTTCTCCATAAAATCCTTAGCAGACACATTTTGTAAATGTACTCCACTTTTTAAAATGTGATTTACTGCATAAGATAATGCAGACAAGTCGCTTTCAAATAAAAGATGGAACAAATAAGGAATACTTTGACGAAATCTTGGATCTTCTGCATATAGTCTTGTAGTCCGATACTCAGAAGCTGGAATCTGTTCTGGACGTTCATCGTATCGTCCTCCTTTTCCTGTAGGAAACAGCTGGGGAAAACATCGAGCTTCCAAGCTCTCCTCCCATACACTCACGGGAGTTCCTTTTGCTTTCTTCATCTGAAACAGATCAATAGTGTCTCCCATAACTTCTTTTGAATGAAGAGGATGTATGCTAAAATGTTCATAAATTTCTTCTTCCTTTGACTTGTCCACTTTTTCAATTTGACCAGTTGGTGTTTCTGTGTCTTCTTGTAAATCTTCTTCTTCTTCTTCTTCTATATAAATTGATTCATACCATTTATTATTTTTTTTCAAATACAAATTTGCTCTTTGTACTTTTCGTACATCCACCAGCTCTTGCCAAATCTTCTTATTCTTTGTAGGTACACCATTAACCAGAATTACTAATGGTTCAGTTTCCAAAGTATCTGCATCAATAGTTTCCATATTTTTTTTCAAATCCAAGGGCAAATACACCACTCTTCCTTTTAAACCTCTCAGTAAATCAGAAGGAGGTAATTAACCAGTTTTGGGCTCCATATGTACTATGGTCTGGAACGGATGAACACATTGAATGAGTATAGACTCATATGTATTTAAATCAGAAAGTTCGGCAGGAATAGCATCCAATTCTAAATTATTATGTACAGCTCTGGTCGGCATTCTATTTTCTTCTAACTTGTTATAACAGTATTTACAAATACGCTGATCTTCACCCAATTCAAAACAATTTTCCAGAAATATATATGTTGCAAAATCCTTCCACTTATAATTATCTTCATTTTCACTTTTTTTATGCAGATCAACATTCCTGGTTTGATTTTTATAATGAGTTCTGCGGCAACAAATACAAGTAATATTTGGTCTTTCATAGGAGATTATTGCAAATTTTGTCATTTGATCATCAAATTTCTTACTTACAGAGGGTTCTACATTCTCTTCCACATCTTCCTCGATAACTGTGTCATTACCTGCACTCTCTTGTTTTGGACCAAAGTAACTAAACTGAATTTCATCAGTAACCTTCTCTACATCTGATACCGATCCACGGAACAGAGCCCTATTCAATTCATCTAACTTTATTGCTGGACTTTTAGCAAAATACAATCGTCTCACAAACTTTCTCATTTCAGTATGATGAACTGCCAGCATCCTAAAATGGTGAAAAACACTTTGACACACTTTCCTAGATAGACAAGCCAGAGAGTGTCCTTGCAAACCAGTATTCTCTCTCATTCTGCATGGATCTAGACTTTGAAGCACATTAATCTTCTGTTTAACACTTTTTTTTACTATATTCTCTTATAAACTCACGAAATTTATCAATAGATTCCTGACGCACAGTGCAAATACTACTACAATTCCAAGTATACACTGGGGCTTTAGGACGTCTCCCCATAACCTCATCCGCCATCACTTGTTTCTCATCTCTTGGAACCATTTTCTCCTTCTCCATTATACAACCATTTTTCACTTCATAAGCACGACCTCTGGTGTCAACTGCATGCAGCAAACTATTACTTTGAAGATAACTCTCTTCATTAAAAAAAGGTTCACTACTTGAACTATGCATCCATTCTCCTAAAAACACTTTACAAAAGTTTGTTCTTTTCACTAGTCTTTTTCTTTTGCTTTGTGATTTCAGTACATTGACCATTTTATCTAATGTACGCATCCTGTTCAAAATTAAAATGAATAGTTTCCTTTTTAATTCTAAAGCCTTTGCTACAATGGCTTCAATTTCTTTTTTTCTCTTATAAAATGTTGCTTTTTTCTTATATTTCTTCACATCCTTTATCAAATTGGACATAACTCTTCTCTGAAACATTTTTCTACGAATCTCTTTAAACGCTGTTTTTCTTTTTAAGTTAATCTTTATTGTTTCTGAAGGTATATTTGCATTAACTAAATGCTCAATTTTCTCCTGTTGTTTTCTATTTAAAACATTATTTCCAGTACAGACATTTTGTACATTTTTCCTTTTTTTTTGAAGATATTTTAAAAAAAATCTTTTGTCTGCTTACCAGAAGACTTTCTCTTTTTCCCAACATGAGCATCTCCAACTAACTTAGGTCCTCCAGTTGTCTTCAAATATAGATTTTTTTTCTGGTTTTTCCTTAGTCTGGATTTTGTAGGCATCTTAAATTTTGTTCACTGCTCTTCAGCAATACCTGAAAGAAACTAAAAAAAAAATCCTTTATTTTATTTAAATATATTACTATATTTTTTATGATCTTTTCAAATCTTAAAATACTATGTACCCCTTTCTTACAAGTGAAAATCACAATAAAACCATCACAAATTAAATATCTAAAAACAATTCCTCTTTGCACACAGAGTCATGGTTTGATATTAGGCAGAAAACGAAATTTCTTTGCCAATTTGAAAGCACACTTACTACTCTTTTTTTGGCAAGTGATAAGTACTTTTACAGTCTGACACATTTTCAATCCACTTTTCAGAATCTGCAAACAGCACATGTCCAAACAGCTTTTTGAGACCAGGAACATGTGTAACCTGGGTGAATGACTACACTCCAGCAAAGGCAACCAGCCTTAGTGTTGTTGAATGTATTTGCATTACTCCCTGCAACCTCAAACACCACTCGTTTGTGAATACTATGCATGATTCTACAGGATAAGCAGCTGGGTGTGTGCTAAGAGTCTGCTTCTGCAGAAAAATAGCTGCCCCTTTCCTACTAATGCCAATCTAAAATTACCAGAGTAATACGCAATAAATCTCTGTCAACAATTCCTCTTTGCACACAGAGTCATGGTTTGATTTTAGGCAGAAAACGAAATTTCTTTGCCAATTTGAAAGCACACTTACTACTCTTTTTTTGGCAAGTGATAAGTACTTTTACAGTCTGACACATTTTCAATCCACTTTTCAGAATCTGAAAACGGCACATGTCCAAACAGCTTTTTGAGACCAGGAACATGTGTAACCTGGGTGAATGACTACACTCCAGCAAAGGCAACCAGCCTTAGTGTTGTTGTATGTATTTGCATTACTCACTGCAACCTCAAACACCACTCGGTTGTGAATACTATGCATGATTCTACAGGATAAGCAGCTGGGTGTGTGCTAAGAGTCTGCTTCTGCAGAAAAATAGCTGCCCCTTTCCTACTAATGCCAATCTAAAATTACCAGAGTAATACGCAATAAATCTCTGTCAACAATTCCTCTTTGCACACAGAGTCATGGTTTGATATTAGGCAGAAAATGAAATTTCTTTGCCAATTTGAAAGCACACTTACTACTCTTTTTTTGGCAAGTAATAAGTACTTTTACAGTCTGACACATTTTCAATCCACTTTTCAGAATCTGAAAACAGCACATGTCCAAACAGCTTTTTGAGACCAGGAACATGTGTAACCTGGGTGAATGACTACACTCCAGCAAAGGCAACCAGCCTTAGTGTTGTTAAATGTATTTGCATTACTCACTGCAACCTCAAACACCACTCGGTTGTGAATACTATGCATGATTCTACAGGATAAGCAGCTGGGTGTGTGCTAAGAGTCTGCTTCTGCAGAAAAATAGCTGCCCCTTTCCTACTAATGCCAATCTAAAATTACCAGAGTAATACGCAATAAATCTCTGTCAACAATTCCTCTTTGCACACAGAGTCATGGTTTGATATTAGGCAGAAAACGAAATTTCTTTGCCAATTTGAAAGCACACTTACTACTCTTTTTTTGGCAAGTGATAAGTACTTTTACAGTCTGACACATTTTCAATCCACTTTTCAGAATCTGAAAACAGCACATGTCCAAACAGCTTTTTGAGACCAGGAACATGTGTAACCTCGGTGAATGACTACACTCCAGCAAAGGCAACCAGCCTTAGTGTTGTTGAATGTATTTGCATTACTCACTGCAACCTCAAACACCACTCGGTTGTGAATACTATGCATGATTCTACAGGATAAGCAGCTGGGTGTGTGCTAAGAGTCTGCTTCTGCAGAAAAATAGCTGCCCCTTATCTACTAATGCCAATCTAAAATTACCAGAGTAATACGCAATAAATCTCTGTCAACAATTCCTCTTTGCACACAGAGTCATCTTCTGATTCTATGCAGAAAACAGTATTCCTCATTCATACCAGTACACCTTAATTTATGGTGAAAACATAGTCCATAATATTTTACATGTTCCTTACATTTAAATTTCTCCCAAAACACAAATTGAAAAACACAACTTCAACAAAAGGAATTCCAATTCTATTATTCATTTCTAAATTTACCACATACATCCCCTCTCAAACTCTTATCTCACCTTTAAAATTAGTTAGTTGTGAAAGAAATGTGGCACTCAAACAGCAGATTATCAGAGCCAGGATCTCTGTTCTGTACACCTCTCTCCTCTCAGCAGAACCAGATAATGGCAATGTTTCCCTCTCTTTTTCCACACATATACATGTTAATTACAAATCTCAGTGCTTCCCCCTTTTTTTCAAATGAAATCACACATTTCTATTGGTTGAAAACCAACCCTTTTCCAAAAGTACCCTTCCCCCAACTTGACTTCTGCCTGCTACCATAGCAACAGCTCATGGAACAGTGCTGTGTGGAGTCAGGTCAGAAGTTCACCACACAATGTTTCATTTCCAAAGAGCTAGAGTGCTTGACTTTTCAAACCTAACAGCAAATCCTTAAGTAATGTTCTTTGGTAACACATTTTTCTGTACCAATACAAAACATGCTTCTATAAATTTACACATACAGCCTAGTTTTTAGTGTAGAATGGTGTGAAACATCCAATGAGTTCTTTTTATTTTAAAAAAATATGTATGCCTCCATTTCCAAACTGTCTTTCATTTTTTTTCCCATTCTACTGAAATACACCTCCTGAGTGCATCCAGATCTCCTTGGAAGATGTTCACAGTGTGGATTGTAGGGTACAGCTATGTCTTCTGGAGTGAAAAGTATGCAGAGAAAACAGGTATGGTGAGAGACCTTGCTTTGCCAAATGTAGACATTAAATGGATTGGTCAGAGAGGGTTAAAGTGGCACCAATTGATGCCATTGGTGAAATCCTTCATGCAAATCCAACACCCTGACCTCATAATAGTGCACTGTGGTGGCAATGACCTAGGCACTTTGACTGGGGTAGGTCTGGAAATGCTTATGAAGGAGACCTTTGCACAACTGTTTTCACTTTTCCCTAAAACTGCCTTTGCGTATTCTAACATATGCCAAAGGCAAAAATGGAACTGGTCCAATCAATTTTGTCCACAGATTGACAAAGCAAGAAAGCACGTCAACAAATCTGTTTCTGCTTTCCTCCGAGACTATGGGATGGGTTCCATTTTCCACAACAACTTGCGTTACAACATGCAAGACATTTATAGAGGAGATGGTGTACACTTCACTGATGAAGGGAACAGAGTCTTCCTCTTGAACCTTAGACTCTGCATCGGTACTTACCTGTAGGTACCACTAAAAAATCACTTCATAAACACAACGGCTCTTTTTAGAGCCCCCTAATATCTAAACACTTAAATCTGAATTTTATTTCTTTTTTTATTTTTTTTTGCTGCCGTACGCGTACGGTAAGCTTACCGTACGCGCACTCCGCGATTTTTAAAAAAAATTAATAAATGTATTTTTCGTTCTTTTGTGTCCTTCTTTGACCCCCTTTCAAATGTTAGGGGGTCTGTAACTCTCTTCCTTGCCCCCTTTTCACGTTATCTCCCTTTTTTTTTCTGTGTGAAACACACGAAATGGAGGCCGACACTTCCTGATTTCGTCCGATTCGAATGTTTACAGTCATGTGACAACCAATCAGATTTGAGCTCGCGCACGGCACCGTACGCGTACGGTAAGCTTACCGTAAGCGCACGGAACGCGCTTACAGATATATATATATTGCTTTAAATGCTATTTTCTCAGGAACTACTGAACAGATTTACACCAGACCTACAAAAGGCACATCCTTGACCTACGGACTACCTCTCTGCCAAATTACAAGTAATTCTGTTCAGCCGTTCGGGCTGTAGCTCGGACTAAAGGTCCTATGGAAAAATGCATGGGGAAAACGTGTTTTGGGACCCCCCCTTTTTCTCTGCCCCCGCTTGACGTATCACCCCGAGACTTTCAGGGTAGGAACTGGACGGAGCGCCCCATTTGTTTTGAAAATTTCGCGAGGAATCGTCAACCGGCGCCAAAGTTATTCAAAATAGAATTTTGAGATTTCCTATGGAAACTCGGTCCTAACTATAACTACCTACTGGCGACCGCCAGTAGGTAATATATATATATATATATATTATCAAGCGGAAGCCCCTTCCTCCCACTCTGGGGACCACTCCCTACCTATTATTATTAATGTATTTTTGATTGGGGCAGCCAGCCTGCAAAGGGTGGCCTATCTGTTGTTTATGGTTATTGGTTACACAATCAATGAAAACAAAGTACCCTCTGCAGTAGCGGTTGGTGGTGGAAGTGTTGGCGGGCGGTGACATGGGGAGGGGACGGGTGGGTGGCACTGGCGAGTAAACTGTGTATTACGGCCAAATACAGGTAATCAACATAAAAATAAATAAAATTATTTTCAATGTGCGCACTGCACCACCGAATGCGATGTATTGTTTAATTACCTGTGACTGTCCTTAATCCATAGTTTACTATCCCCACCCTGCACCTTCCCACGTCACCGACTCACCGCCCGGCAGCACTCCCACCACCGACCGCTACTGACTTGATGTCGTATCGTATTAGCATCTATAATATGAATATAAGCAATGATCATTGGATCAGATAAATAATCGCCTTTTTGTAGTACCCATGGAAGGGTGTAAGTGAAATTGTGCATGCCATTTGCCCTCCTGTAACAGAGTATGGCCAGTGCCAACGGCCGTAAGGCGTCACACAAAAATATGAGCTTCCCCACCTGCAGACAGTAGTAGTAAATAAAATTTATGTGAGTCTGCATCATGTGGCTCATATCTGTTTCTCTTGGGTGCAAGCTTAGCTGACTGAGCTGGCATGCCGGCTACAACAAGGTTATGTAATTGGGCTAAACTACAGTGAAGAACAACAAGACTGGTGTACCGGAGTACATAGTACGATTATATTTATAATGTTGGAAACTCCCACAAATAGGAGTAGAGATACTTACCACCAAATCACAAATGTTCTGAACTGTGCTTGCTAGTGATACTGTGACACTATGTGTTGAATGATTTTAGTATTTCTGTTTTGCTAAGAGTATTGGCTACAACATGTTCTTTTTCTTTCTTGATATAGATACTCTTTCCACATCCACTAAACCATCAAGGAAGGAGTTGGCCGCTAGGGCCCGGCGCCGGAAACTGGAGACCATCTGCGAACATTATCGCCGGCTGGTGGCTCAGGCGGAGGAGGAGGAGGAGGCGGCTGCAGCTGCAGCCTCCTCCAATGCCCCGGGCCCCCTGGTCAGACCCTGCCTCCACTTTCACAGTGCCGTGGTCCGGCATCCGCCCGCCGCCGCGCCTCGATTTCAAGCACTGCTGCCCCCCGCCCTGCATGTAACTGCAGGGCATTTCGCCGCCAGCTGCTCCGCCGGATGGCCCGCTTAGAGGAGAACATGGAGGAGCGGGTAAAGATCCTGGTCGACAAACACCTTAAGGCCCGCCGACAATAGAGGACCTCGTCATTTGCCCCTTTTTTAATTCCTTTTGTTGATGGGTGGGTTTTTTGGCATTGGGGATTCTTTCGGACATTGGGACTCTTCAACTTTCGTTTAGTTTTGGACATTGGTTGGGGTTAGGGAGGGGGTGGGTTAGGTCAGAGTGGGATAGTTTATTTTTGTTAGGGGATATTAAATGATATACTATTTACTATTTACTTATACGAAGTTAATGTTTTGTGGTTGGTTACAGTTTTCCGAATTCAATCTAAGTTACATGGTTTGTTACTTTGTTTCCGTGCTGCTGCATGCCCACAGCCAGTGTTTGATTTAAAAGATCTGCCGATTTTGTAACACACAAACCGATAGATGCAGTACCCTTCACTGAGTTATTTTTAATTGTCATAATAGTACTGTCAGTCTCTCCTCCTAGTCCATACCTCCCACCAAACTTATCTTACCTATGATTGATGATGAAGTTCGGCACACTGATGGCTGCATGGTTGGTTTCCCAAATTAACGGACAAGATGCCATTGTGTTGGTAGTAGTAGACACTGGCAATAGCATTTGAAAAAAGAAATAGAAAGTCACTTGACTGAGAGACTGTGGGAGGAGTAGTAGAACAGAAGACAAAGTAAACTACAGCATGTATGGGCAAGCAGAAGAAGATCCTTGCCCTGTCTTAGTTGAAATTTAATTAGTGTTGCTTTCACCACATCTGCCCCAGCAAGCGTGTGATCAATTGGTGTACATTTAATGTAGTCATCACATCACACCTCAATATAAATCACACAGCCCGGGGGAAGAGGGTTAGGGATTGATGAATGGATGGGAAGTGGGGTTTTGGGAAAGGTTTGAGAAAGAAAAACAGACAGTATGCATGGACACAACAAAAGTAAAACACAATCTTGTAAGACGACCATGATCCATTATCAAAGAAATCAAAGTATAAAGTGAGAAAAAGCAAATGCATGCATGCTGAGGAAGAGAACTTGATGGTTAATGATAATGAGTTGTACTTACTATAACTACTATTACCCAATGAGACAGTACAGTCAGGGAAGAAATTGAAATTTTCCTTGCCTGTGTGCCGCCCTCAGAGCTCAGACCGAACCCAATTACATGCTGTACCGGGCTTACTTTTATTTTTCAAGCTAGCAAAGGAAATTAAAAATAGTTGTAGGGATCAATTACCAAACAAACCACAACACACAGTCGTAATGATTGAAGAGAAAAAAGCAATCAAATAAATTTAAAGACGAATGATGAATGATGCTAAAGTTACAGTATTATCCTGGTCCAAATGTGGAGTTGCATCATTCTCGTCATTCCTCTTGGTCCTCCCTTCCATGGACACTCCGCACATCAATCTTGGGTACCACTGCCTGCCTGATGTGGATTGGTAAGGTAAGTGTGAGTCATTTCTCCCACTATAGCACAGGTTAAAGGCCGGCCTGTAAGTGTAGATGGAAAAACAAACGGGGTATTGAAAAATTACTGCATTTAAAACAATAAACTCAATTACAGTGGAGTGCAAGACGAGAAGACAACACTCTGGAGAGAACACTTTCAGACTGAGGCAGCTTGGATAGGATACATAGTGTCTACTCTACAGCATTAAGGTACAACAACAACGGGACAGGACTCAGGAGCCAGCACAACCACAGAACAGGAGAACCGCGGCACAGGCCAGGCACCCTACCCCTTACTTACATTTTGACCGAGCCAGAGAAATGTCATATGCACTGCAGCAACCTAGCATTTTCCAAATGAAGTGACTAAATTAATGAGCCACTGTCCCTCATACCACTACACTCTACTCCAGTCCACACCACTACACAGACATCTAGCCTAGGTCTGCTGTGGTTCTTGTTCAAACTGTTTACCTTTTAAGCCAGGCCATGAAACGCAGTTATTCCATCAATTTTCTCCAATCCAACTGACTGTGTGCAAAGATAGTATGCTCAGCAGCATCATGATAATGACCGTGTGGTACGTATTCTCCAACACCAACTCAGGCTGTAGTGACTGATTAAGTTTATAATATATTCCATATTACAAAATTGCAACGGATATTGGCCGGCACCTGCAGTGGTAGGAGTACAATGTGGCTATTATTAAACAACAAGGAAACATTAACTGTCACCACACCTGAGTCACTTTTACTTTGTCGATAAACTAGTATAGTTCTACTTCATGCACAATTATTCGTAGTCAGCCAGCATCCAATGCGATGCATGCCACCATCATTCACAATAATCACTCATTACCTGTCTTGGTGTTCTCTTTGGCTGTCTGATCTGATGCCTGCCTAGCCTTCTGCCAGTCAGTGATGAGTTTCTTTCGGCTTGGAAACAAAATGGAATATAGCTGGAGTCACGTTTTACTTCTTATGGAGGGACTGATAGAGGCAACATGTATTGTACTATTCTCCATCTCCATCCAATGTCTGGCTTGCTTGAAATGTACTTTGGGAGAGTAAGGAAGATGGAGCAGGACCCTGAGGAGTGGAGTGGACAGTTATGCACAGACGTGCAACTCCAATAGGGAAATAAAAAGAGGAGACTGTTGATGGATTTGTTGTGATTAGATTTTGAACCAGAAAAACAGATACACAGTCACACAAATAAAGGAAGGGAGAACAATTTGAAAGCCTAGTTGTCAGGGAAGAGGAGCTCATCCTCAAACTCTGGTGGTTCGGACAGAAGTACGTCTAACAACCCACTACTTATGTCATCGAAGTCGCTCTTCTCTTCCTGCTGTGATTCACGTATTTTGTACTCCGGTGGTATAAAGTGTTGATTCATTTTGATAATGGTTAACCTCTCAACGCATTTGGGTGAGAGACTGGTCCTTTTGACAGTAACAATGGCACCAGCAGCACTGAAAACACACTCTGAAGAGACCGTTGCAACAGGGCAAGCCACATACTTTATCACCAGCCTGCTGAGCACTGGCCATTGGCTTCTTTTCCCATACCAATACACCAATGGGCTTTGCTCCATGAAGACCTCTGTTGTGTCATCTAGATAGGCCTGAACCATTCGCTCAATGTTCAGGGGTGCTCCGATTTCCTGGGCCTCTTTTGCCTTTGCATCAGTCATGGACGTACAATACCCTTTCCGTAGAAACCAATCACTTGCCGTTTTTTTCAAATGTGCCTGATGATCCTGTTGGTGCTGTTGATGTTATTGCTGGCAGTGTTGTTGACTGCTGGGAGGCAAACGCACTGCTCTTGGACTCTGAAGTAGAACTTGACTGTGGGTGCCCTGCAGTACTTTTTCTGCCCTGGGGGGGCGGACCTCTAATTCAGATCCTTTCGTTTTCAAAGTCAGTGGCTTCCTCAGCTATCAAAGTTTTGTACTGGGCACCATCCACTTCTGAAAAAGGAATTACTTCATTACTGCGCAGCAATAATTTGTAACGTGGATCCAAAATTGAGGCAGTAATGTAATGTGGATGTGACACAATGTTATTTTGAATCCTTGTATTGTCAGATAAGCGAGCGACTAAGGTGTCTGCCAAATAATATGCGTCTACTTTGTCATCCACACCTGCGTACATTTCTAACACCTCCTTCAGCTCTTGCTCTAGCATGTACAACAATGGGATAGCTTGGCCCATAGTACAGTCCCCCCTGCTCCCTTCACGTGTGAAGACCTCAAAAGGAAGTAGCATCTCTGTCAGGCATTTGACGAGGTCCCATTGGGCCATCTCAACTGTCATGCCTTTCACAGTAGGATCCCCTGACCTTTTCATGACATAAGCATTAAGTGGTATGTACTGCTCAAACAGACGCTCAAGCATGTAACACGTTGAGTTCCAACGTGTTGGCACCTCCTGGATGAGTGCTTTGACTGGCATTTTATGCTCACGTTGAATGACCCTCAGCTGCTTCCGGGCTTTAAAAGAATGGTTGAAATGTGTGCATATTCTTTTGCAGGTGGTCAGTAAGCTGCTGACTTTGCTTTCATTTTTCAGAAAGTCCTGAACAACAATGTTAATGCAGTGTGCCAAACATGGCACCCTGAAATAGCCACCATCTTTCATGGTCCTAACTACATTACTGCCATTGTCCGTGGCAACAAAACCAATGGTGCTGTTAAACTCATCCAAAATGTTTGCAGCAGTGTGAGATTTCTCCATAGCAAACATGGCTACAGTTGCATGTTTGCGAGTGTCTTTAAAAATCTCAGCGGTGTCAACAACACCGTCAGATATCTTATCTTTAACACCCGAAAAAGAG
The DNA here is from genome assembly GCF_964204655.1 of Triturus cristatus. Taxonomy (NCBI): domain Eukaryota; kingdom Metazoa; phylum Chordata; class Amphibia; order Caudata; family Salamandridae; genus Triturus; species Triturus cristatus. The sequence goes on from NC_140579.1 coordinate 719,067,272, forward strand.
ACCCAGTGTGCAGTGATGCACATGTAATCAGTAGCTTGGCAACTGGTCCACATGTCTGTTGTCATGTGTATACTCTGAACAGCAATCTGTTTTAAGGCTTTTCCAAGCAATTCCAGCACGTCGTGATGTAGTGCTGGAACAGCAACTCTTGCGAAATAGTAGCGGCTGGGAACTTTCCATTTTGGGCAGATGGTGGTCACAAATTCAAGAAAACCCACCTCTTCAACAAAAGAAAAAGGGAGAAGGTCCAGTGCTAACATTTTAGCCAGCTTTGCATTGTACAAACGTGCTATTGGGTGGTTGCGTTCGTACTGCCCCTCCGGCCTACTAAACATGCTAAGAATGGTAGGCTGCATGGTATTCCTTCCTGTGGTCAACGTCGCACTTTTTTGGCCAGTAGTACTCCTTGGTGTCTCAGGCTGACTCTTACTCTTCTGCCAATGAGATGTGACTGAGGATGTGGGCGTTACCACTGCAGTGCTGGGGACAGGGCTACTTTGTGTACCACTACCACAGAGAATTTTTCCCTCTTCTTCCTGTTCCACCGTGAGCGGACTTTCTACTCGCTTATGCCCAACAGCAATGGTTCCAGTTTTGATAAGACTAAGGTGCTCCTCCCACTGGATTGCGTGGTGTTTTTTCAGATGGGTCATTTGGCCTCCGGTACCATAGTTTGTACCAAGCTTACCACGACTAACAGAGGTATGACAAACGGAGCATATAGCAATGTTCTCCTCCTTTCTGCTAACTGTAAAGAAGTCCCACACTGGGGAGCTTAACTTTTGTCTCCTGCTGGAGGTGCCACTCCCACTTCCAATGCTGGATGAACTGGAGGGTGTGTGTTGAATTTGACTCTGTGCAGTACCACTACCTACTTCTGCTGAGGTGGTGCTTGTGCTGGATGTAGGATGCTGCCGGCCCTTTGCTAATGTAAATATGGAAGCTGGAGGTCGTGTTGGTGTTACCTGTGTTGGAGGTATGCGTGCTACATCCCTCGCAGCCATTTTGGATAGTGTAATAATGTTGGTCTCCATCTCCTCAGGCCCGGGAGTGATGTTTGTGATGACTGGCTTATCATCATCATCATCATCCTGGTCTTCTACATCAACATCCATAAGTATAAGGCTTTCTGGAACCTTCCTTTTCCCATGCCTGCTCTTGTTATGTGTTTCCCTCTCAGACTCAGTTTGTGGCTTCCAAGTGGCATCTAGATCATCAGAAGGGGGGCTTGGTGAAGAACTTGATGTACTAACCCTCCTTTTCCTTGCTGGGGATTTGGAAGCCAATGGAACTTCTAAAGGAGTGGCTTCCTCTTCTTCCTCTGCATGAGGCTCAATTTCCTGAACTGCCCCTACTTCGGGAGGAACAACAGCTATTATTGCGGGCGGTGGCTGCGGCTGTTGACCACTTATCTGCTGTGTTCCCTCCTGCGTTGATTGTGTACTACTTTGAGATAGCGATACGTTTAGTTCAGGCTCAGCATCACTGCTTTCCACCATAAGGTTGGCTAACTCTTCCACACTCATCTGGGTTGGGCCCACTGATGTGGAGGTGCTGCCCCCAACTTGGCCCGGCGACACCGCTGCTGCAGGCGTCATTTTTGGTGTACCAAAAAAGGTTTTGGGAGGCACACCAGACTTAAGTAACACTTCCTTCTTCTTCTGTTCCTTCTTCTCCATGGCAACTTTCTTGGTACCGGAGGACCTACTACCTGCTTTCTTTGGGGGCATCTTCAACAGATGTCAAAACAGCACTCAGTTGCACAAGTTGCCTGGTCAGGTCACTCACACATCACGTTGTGTACAGCAGCAGGACGTCGGTCTGGCACCACAACGGTGGATGATGATGACACACCTCCTCTGTCTTTTGTGCACCCAAAAGCAAAAAAGCCAGAAGAGCATCAGTCAAAAGATCCATAATATAATATATAACTTATTAGTGTCTGGTGGGTGGTCACAATTATTAAATTTTATGAAGTCAGTGAACAACAACAGTATAGCCAGCCATTAAGAGACTGACAAGGCCAGGGATCCTGTTGTATTTCTACTGTGTACACTCAGGAAGAAGAATAGCAAAGAACAAAAACATAAATGTAGTCTAGCCTGTTTGCCCTAAATAAAAATTTGTGCATCTTATGGGATGGATGCAGCATCAGGGAGCAACAACAATGAACATATACACAAAAACTAAAAGCATTTATTTACAACACCCAAAAAGTGAAATCTACCCCCGTAAAAAAGTAAAGGCCACATTTTACAATTCAATCCAAAGCCATACATGATGTTAAAATTTAACGCACAACACAAAAACTGTTGTTTAAATTCCATGCACCCGTGATGATTGATGAGTAGTACCCCTGGGCCTACTGTACGACTAGGCCACAAGCTTGGAGGCCTATGCAAAAAGCACAATAACTGCCTCCACAAAATGGCCGCCACACATGCTCAGGCCACCCACCTCAAATAACCAAAGTGATTACAAATGACAGGAACAGGAAGTTGTAGTCTCTGTGGGACTTACTTCCTCTCTCAAAGTTATTTTTAAAAAAATAAAAGCTTCTCCGTGCTCTAAAACTACAGCTGAATGAGAACCTGAGTAGTTTTTTTAGCAAAATGCACAAAATCAGCGTTTTCGAGAAGGATATATGTTGCTCGCGAGATATTGTTTGCGAGATTGCAAATGCTGCGTGTTCGGGGTCGCGAACTGTACAAAAAGGCTTTATCGCGTGCGTGAACACGCATATTGAGAGCGCGAAAATGACGAAAACTGTAAGTCCGCGTTGTCGCGCTGTGCAGAGTTACCAAAAGTACGCGAGCTGAATCCCTAGAGTTACCTACTGGCTAAAAATCCCTATTTATTTAACACACACCCAAAAAATGCTATTCCACCCCAAAAAAACACCTTTTGCAATAAAATCCAAAGCCATCCATGGTGTAAAAAAAAAAAAATCAACAGACAACACAAACTGTAAATTTAAATAACGCACCAAAGATTTGAGGCTGACTACCTCTGGGCCTACTTGCAGACTAGGCCACAAGCTTGGAACAGAATGGCAAAAGCAAGCACACTGCTTGGATGGCTCCACAAAATGGCCGCCACACACCCACAACAACAAGAAATGGAAGACAGTCAATGTACGCCTATGGCAAAAGCACAATGCCTGCCTTCCTAAAATGGCCACCACACACATGCTCAGGCCACCCACCACAAATAACCAAAAAGGGATTACAAAGGACAGGAACAGGAAGTTGTAGTGTCTGTGGAACTTACTTCCTCTCATCAAAATATTTTCAAAAAAATAAAAGCTTCTCCGTGCTCCAAACCTACAGCTGAATGACAAACTGAGGAGTTTTTTTTAGCAAAATGCACAAAAAAAGCGTTTTCGAGAAGGATTTATGTTGCTCGCGAGATATTGTTTGCCAGATTGCAAATGCTGCGTGTTTGGGATCGCGAACTGTACAAAAAGGCTGTATCGCGTGCGCGAACACGCATATTGAGAGCGCGAAAATGACGAAAACTGTAAGTCCGCGTTGTCGCGCTGTGCAGAGTTACCAAAACTACGCGAGCTGAATCCCTTGGGTTACCTACTGGCTAAAAAGCCCTATTTATTTAACACACACCCAAAAAATGCAATTCCACCCCAAAAAAACACCTTTTGCAATAAAATCCAAAGACATCCATGGTGTCAAAAAAAAAAATCAACAGACAACACAAACTGTAAATTTAAATAACACACCAAAGATTTGAGGCTGACTACCTCTGGGCCTACTGGCAGACTAGGCCACAAGCTTGGAACAGAATGGCAAAAGCAAGCACACTGCTTGGATGGCTCCACAAAATGGCCGCCACACACCCACAACAACAAGAAATGGAAGACAGTCAATGTACGCCTATGGCAAAAGCACAATGCCTGCCTTCCTAAAATAGCCGCCACACACATGCTCAGGCCACCCACCACAAATAACCAAAAAGTGATTAAGAAGGACAGGAACAGGAAGTTGTAGTGTCTGTGTCCCTAGGGTTACCTACTGGCTAAAAAGCCCTATTTATTTAACACACACCCAAAAAATGCTATTCCACCCCAAAAAAACACCTTTTGCAATAAAATCCAAAGCCATCCATGGTGTAAAAAAAAAAAATCAACAGACAACACAAACTGTAAATTTAAATAACGCACCAAAGATTTGAGGCTGACTACCTCTGGGCCTACTGGCAGACTAGGCCACAAGCTTGGAACAGAATGGCAAAAGCAAGCACACTGCTTGGATGGCTCCACAAAATGGCTGCCACACAACCACAACAACAAGAAATGGAAGACAGTCAATGTACGCCTATGGCAAAAGCACAATGCCTGCCTTCCTAAAATGGCCGCCACACACATGCTCAGGTCACCCACCACAAATAACCAAAAAGTGATTACAAAGGACAGGAACAGGAAGTTGTAGTGTCTGTGGAACCTACTTCCTCTCATAAAAATATTTTCTAAAAAATAAAAGCTTCTCCATGCTCCAAACCTACAGCTGAATGACAACCTGAGGAGTTTTTTTAGCAAAATGCACAAAAAAAGCGTTTTTGAGAAGGATTTATGTTGCTCGCGAGATATTGTTTGCCAGATTGCAAATGCTGCGTGTTCGGGATCGCGAACTGTACAAAAAGGCTTTATCGCGTGCGCGAACACGCATATTGAGAGCGCAAAAATGGCAAAAACTGTAAGGCCGCGTTGTCGCGCTGTGCAGAGTTACCAAAAGTACGCGAGCTGAATCCCTAGGGTTACCTACTGGCTAAAAAGCCCTATTTATTTAACACACACCCAAAAAATGCTATTCCACCCCAAAAAAACACCTTTTGCAATAAAATCCAAAGCCATCCATGGTGTAAAAAAAAAAAAATCAACAGACAACACAAACTGTAAATTTAAATAACGCACCAAAGATTTGAGGCTGACTACCTCTGGACCTACTGGCAGACTAGGCCACAAGCTTGGAACAGTCAATGTAAGCCTATGGCAAAAGCACAATGCCTGCCTTATTTTATTTATTTATTTTGTGTGTTTTATAAAGCGCACAGCTGCCCCAACGGGGCGTCCCGGCGCTGATAAATCTGGGAACATGGAGGATCAGAACAGAAGAAGCATTATGTGGAAAAGAGATGAGTCTTCAGAGACTTTCGGAATGCTGATTCTGTTTGACAGGCACGTAAGGCAACCGGAAGCTTGTTCCAACACTGAGTGGCGCAAACCTCAAATGTTTTCCTTCCAGCACGAGTTCGTTTGAATCTTGGGGTTTGCAGGAGAAGTAGAGAGTTAGAACGTAATGTCCTAGTGTTGACATACGGCCTCAGAGTACTTTTCAGGTGGGCCGAGCCATTGCCCTTAGAAGCGCGAAAAGCCAGAGTCATGGCCTTAAATACACATCTCTTGGCAATGGGTAACCAATGCAGTTTACGGAGGTGAGGGGAGATGTGATGTCTAGCAGGAATTCTCTCCACTAGCCGAGCGGCAGCATTTTGGACAGTCTGTAGTTTATGACATAGGCCTGCTGTGATACCAAGGTATAGTGCGTTGGCATAGTCGAGATGCGATGTTATCAATGCTTGTACCACAGTCTTACGGCAGTCCGCCGGCAGATAGTTGATAAGCCGGTTGATAGTCTTGATCTTAGCGAAACAGGATGCTGCTACTGTTTGAACCTGGGCATTAAAACTTAGATGATTATCCCAGCGCACTCCCAGATTTCTCACCGAGTCTTTAGGCGTGGGGGCTTGGCTCAGATCCTCTGGCCACCACAGGTTGGAATCTAAAGGCGATGGTGAATTAAAAAACAGAATCTCCGTCTTTCCTGCATTGAGTCGGAGGTAGTTAGAGTCCATCCAACTAGAGATGTCTCTGAGACAGGATTTCAGCGGGTCGAAGACAGAGGCGGAGTGTGTGTCAAAGGAAAAAAGTAACTGAATGTCGTCAGCATAGGAGGTGGATTTGATCCCAGTTTGTGCAATCAGTTTAGCCAGGGGGGTAAAATAAACATTAAACAAAAGCGGGCTCAGGGATGAGTCCTGTGGAACTTCCCATTTGAGTGGTCTAGCGGAGGAGGTATAAGGAGAGGTATATACCTGCTGTGTGCGGTCGCATAGATAAGAAGAGAGCCACCTCAACACAGTTCCGCCTATACCCAGGTCCCCCAGCCTTCTCAGCAGCATCTTATGAAAGACGGTGTCAAATGCTGCTGAGAGATCCAGCAGCACTAACACCGCCCTCGACCCCCGGTCCAGCGTCCATCTCACCGAGTCAGCCATTTCAACAAGGGCTGACTCCGTGCTATGGCCTGACCGAAAGCCGTGCTGAGAATCATGTAGGAGCCCATTGGATTCGATGTAATTCGCCAGCTGGGAGTGTGCCAGTTTTTCCAGGATCTTAGCTGGGGCAGGCAGAAGAGAAATAGGCCTGTCATTACTGGGGTTGTCAGGGTCTAAATTGGGTTTCTTCAGAATGGGGACCAGGGAAGCATGCTTCCATTTGGCGGGGAAGCTGCCCATTCTCAAGGATTCATTCCAGATATGATTCAGGTAGGGATTGAGCAGGGGTGCCAGTTTTTTATATTGTTTGGCTGGCAGAGGGTCATTTGGAGAGCCAGATTTGCATTTGAGTAATTCTACCATAGTGTCGGCCTCACAAAATGGCCGCCACAAACATGGCCAGGAGGACACAACAACAACAAGCATAAGCCAAGGGGAACAAAGAAAAGAAATGCAGGCCTTTATGGAAAAAGAAGCAGAGACTACTAAACTACCACCACAAAATTGCCACAAGCCACATGGGCACTCACAGTCACAACAGGCCATGGAAAACAATGAACTGAAGCAGGCCTATAATATATGACCGGACAAAGGAGGCCTGCTAAACAACACAGCTTTAATACAAAAATGAAAATCAACAGGGCTACGAAAGGATTGGAAAGAAGTTACACATCAAGCACACACATCCAACAAAGGTATTTCACACACACACACACCAACAGTGAAATACACCACAGCCACATTTAGCATTTCAAATAATCCTATGCCATCCATGCCCCACATGATGTTGAAAATTCTACAGACACCACGAAACATGGACCCATGGGTACCCTACTGGTTGAAATTGCAGAGAAAAACAACTAGGCCCCTATTGAAAGCACAGGCCACCCGCCACAACAATAATTTTAAAAAATAATGAAAAACCCAGAAAAATGTAGGTAATACAAGCCCCAATGAAACAAACACACCAATTCTCCAACTTACTTGTAGTAAATTAAATCTCAAATCAAAAAGTCCTCAAATAAATCCAATCCAATGGTATGATGCAGCAGACAGACACAAAAAGTGATCCTTCCAGCTCCAAATCCAAATGAAAGTGAACAGCACATGCACAAAGCACTGGGAGGAGCCTGCTGGACAGGAACAGAAAGTTGTAGACTCAGGGGCACTTCCTTCCTCTTGAAAAAAAGAGTTAAAAAAATTAAAGGACTCCTTACACAAAAGACTACAGCAAAATCACAATCTGAGGAGTTTTTCTGAGCAAAATGATCATTTTAGAGAAGTTTTTATGAAGATCGCGAGATATTCTTCGCCAGATTGTAGTTTTTGCATGTTCGGGATCGCGATCTTACCAAGACAGCCGCCGGAAGTCAGCTCGCGCGCCCGAATGACGTGTTCGCGTTCGCACACTCTCGCGGGCTTGGGCAGCCAGATTACAAATCTCGTGGCGCACGCGAACGGACAGAAAATCAAGTTGGCGATCGCAGAATCACGGTAAGACGTTACCGCGCGCGCGAGAATGCATATTGAGCGCGCGAGGAAGCAAAACTACTACGCTACGTGCAAGATTGCATAGCAATCTGCAACTTCGCACTCTGCGCGAATCGCGAAGTTGCCTAAACTTCGCAAGCTCCGCGAACGGAGCGTAGTTCAACGCCCAGGCTTAGTTCTGAGTGGTAATGATGTTGTTAGACACAGATGGGACACAGTCAGGGTTCATCAAGGCACCTGTTTATTTGCTAAATCATGTAGTTTAGGTGGTACCTTTCAGTGATTGAGCAGTCACACACACATACAATTGAGACATTTGTATGTGTGTGTGACTGCTCCCACTTGTTGGGTTCATGGCTGCGATGCTGGCAGGTGTCAGCATGTGTGCCTTGTGGTTCTCCTTGGCTTTTGCATTGTCCTGGGGCTGTGGCAGGGATTCTGAAGGTTACGTGAGCTTTGAGGTCATGGCCATGTACCGCATACTGTGCAGTATGTCTGTCATTCCCCAGGGTTGTAAACTGTCCTTGTGTGATGTGTCTGTGCACCTTAGTTCCTTCCAACATTCCTGTGTTTGTCATAGGTGCATGTGAAATGTCACCTGTCCATGTGGGCTTCATACATGCTGTTTGTTATTTGCAGCTTTGACGATGATGACACTTACCTTTTGGTCACTGTGATGAGGGGGGGTTTAGTCCCCATTACCACAATGCTCAACATCTGCTGTATTTTGGAAGCCCACACTTAACTTCTATTCTACACAGTGAGGGGGTGTTCTTTTTACATTGCCACAGTGCTATGGGGATGCTTGCCTTGTGTATGTCACACTCATGTGTTGGTCACACATGTGCTGTTACTTACATTGTATGTTCGTAGTCCTAATCACTGTTGTGGGCATTTGTCACAGACTACGCACTGTTGACTTGATGTTATGGGGGATGTATTTTGCTGTCATACCTGATGTTGGAGTATGCTGGATGTGTTGCGCATCACCAATCCAATGGCTGGGGGTGGCAGTAGTGATGGGCAATATAAGCCATATGGCTGGAGTTGGCAGGGGTGATTGCCAACATAGTCCCTATGGCTGGGGCTGGCAGTAGTGATGGGCAATATAAGCCCTATGGCTGGGGGTGGCCGGGGTGATGGGCAACATAGTCCCTATCGATGTGGGTGGCAGGGTGATGGGCAACATAAACCCTATGGCTGGGGGTGGCATTAGTTATGGGCAACATAAGCCCTATGGGTGGGGGTGGCAGGGGTGATGGGCAACAGGTCCCCTATGGGTGGGGGTGGCAGTAGTGATGGGCAACATACGCCCTATGGGTGGGGGTGGCAGTAGTGATGGGCAACATAAGCCCTATGGGTGAGGGTGGCAGGGGTGATGGGCAACAGGTCCCCTGTGAGTGGGGGCGTCAGGGGTGATGGGCAACATGAGCCCTTTGGCTGGGGGTGGCAGTAGTGATGGGCAAATGGTCTCCTATGGGTGTGGGTGGCAGGGGTGCTGGGCAACATAAGCCCTATGACTGGGGGTGGCAGTAGTGATGGGCAACATACCCTCTATGGGTGGGGGTGGCAGTAGTGATGGGCAACATAAGCCCTATGGCTGGGGGTGACAGGGGTGATAGGCAACATAGTCCCTATGGCTGGGGATGGCAGTAGTGATGGGCAATATAAGCCCTATGGGTGGGGGTGGCAGGGTTGATGGGCAACAGGTCCCCTGTGAGTGGGGGTGGCAGGGGTGATGGGCAACATGAGCCCTATGGCTGGGGGTGGCAGTACTGATGGGCAACAGGTTCCCTATGGGTGGGGGTGGCAGTAGTGATGGGCAACATAAGCCCTATGGGTGGGGGTGTTAGTGGTGCTGGCCATGCAACCCCTATGGTGGAATGTTGTTAGTGGCCAGGATGTGGATCCTCTGTGTGTGTGTGCCATTTTGCGGGTACGTGTCGTTTGTTTATGTGGTAGGTGTCTGACTTACCACCTGCACCATCGGCGTCGGTTCCTGAGCCGGTCATAGATGTAGAGTACTGGTATGACCTGCGCGATGGGATTCATGATGTGTTCATGTCGTACACGCTGCTTGTTGCTCCGTCTCGTACCTTCTGCAAGCTGGTCCGTCTTGTAGCCGTGGATTGAGTTGTGGCGCGAATCGTAGCTGATATGCTTGTTTTCCGGATGCTGTGACGTCCCGTACGTGGCGACCCGTCCGGCATGTAGGAAGTACGCATCGTACTTGTCATGCCGGAAACTGCTATGGATACTGCTTCCGGGCCACTCGGTTCAGCGTTAGGAGTTACGGCTCGGACAGAGAATGGAGCTTGAATCACAGCCTCCGTGTCGGTCGGGTTTTTGGCAGTTATGCGCATCATACTTACTCTACAGGACGGACCGGCTCCCGGTACGTGTCAGTCGCACGGTAAGGCTACGAACAGCTGTCCGACCGGCTATCGGAATTGGCCCCTATATGTATTAGTTATTATTTTTAAACATGTTTTAATATTTTTAACTATGTTTCTTTTAATTATATGTATTATTTACTTTATTTTACATTATTTTTTTAACATTTAAAAAAAACTATATTTTTTACAACGATATTTTTGACATTGATATTTTTTTTCCGATATTATTTTACTTACCATGATGTAGTTATTCTTGACTTCGATATTTTTGTGTTGATATTTTTGTAGCTCGATGTTCTGTCCGTCGATATTTTGTCAGTAATTCCAATTGAGATGCACTGTTTTTTATCCTAGGAAAATTCGTATTTGCTGATTTTACAATGTTATGGAATCTCTATCAAAGGGATTAGAAATGCAAAGGCAGGTAAGATTAAAATTAACCGGGGTACACATCAGGGATGCCCCCTGTCTCCTACGCTGGTTATGATATTTATTGAACCATTAAAAATTAAGATCTGCTGCAATACTACTTTTTTCACTATTAATTGGGATGCCTAAAATCAAGCTCTTTGCTGATGACATTATTTTATATCTTCAATCTGACGCGATGAATATTCAGACCATTTAAAAGTAATTGCAGATTTACTGGAATTGGAGGTGATAAAGTCAACCAAATAAAGACAGAAATAGTAATGCTTAATAAGTCTCCTCACGATCTTCCCCTAGATCTTAGGGGTCTATTAGGATGGCGGTCCGCCAGGGTTGCTGAAAACCACCACCCGCCGGTACCGCGGCAAAACCGGCGGTACAATTAGGACTAACCGCCCCAAAAATTTGACCGCGGTGGACCGAGACCGCAAAAAACTGCCCGTAGCAGGCGAAAATCCATCCACGGCGGTCAGATTCGCGGCGGAAACACAACAAACCGCCGCCAGGACAGCAGTGACACTACACGGAAAACTAGGATATCCCCAATGTGACCACGGTACGTTCCACTGTCTCCGACCGCCACGGTCGCAAACAGTGATGAATGGGAGATCCGGTGGAAGGGCTGTAGTATAGCCATCGCTGCGGATGCTCTGTGAAAAAAATGGTGGTCGACTTAATAAAAACACAGCAAGGCCCCCAAGTGCACAAAGCAAACTAGTCCTGCCCCCAAAAACACCTAACACATCCCAAAGACATACCCCCATGTTAAATTCAAAAAGTACAAATCCCAGGACAACCCACACAACACACCTGACAGCAATACCCCATCCTGACACACCCACATAGCTGAGCATAAAGCCAGCCCCTTCCCTGACCAGAATCCTTTGCAATACTCCACAACTGAAGGGACAAACACCACAGCTGAAAGGAGAGGCAAATCAACACACCATCACTACTCACCCCACACATAGTACCACCACCACTTCTACACCTGCACCTCTAATCCCTTTGCACATCACAAACCATACACATTACTCCCACTCTCACCACTTACACACCTGCACCTCTAACCCCTTTGCACATCACACACCATGTGGTGTGAGGCCTGCACTACAACTCCCAGCATGCACCCCTGTCCCACCCCTGTACAGGATGTAGCACTCCACCACACCCAGAAGCATATGGCAGCCATTGTATTACAACAACCAAACTTACAGGTAGGTAGCCATCTGCACAGGGAGACGTGTTTGGGGGTGGTATGCCTGCACTACAAATTCCACCAGGCCCCCCATCCCACCCTTGAGCAGGATGTAGCACTCCACCACACCCAGGAGAATGTGGCAGCCATTGTATAACAACAACCAAACTTACAGGTAGGTAGCCATCTTCAAAGGGAGGGGTGTTTGGGGGTGGGAGGCCTGTACTACAACTCCCCCAAGGCCCCTTGTCTCACAGCTGAGCAAGATGAAACACTCCCCCTCACCCAGAAGCATGTGCCAGCCATTGCATTGCTCACCTTCACCTAACAGGTAGGTAGCCATCTTCACAGGGAGGGGTGTGGGTGGGTGGGAGGCCATTACTTCAACTCCCAACAGGCCCCCCTGTCCCACCCCTGGGCAGGATGTAGCACTCCACAACACCCAGAAGCATGTGGCAGCCATTGTATTACAACAACCAAACTTACAGGTAGGTAGCCATCTTCACAGGGAGGGGTGTTTCGTGGTGGAAGGCCTGCACTATAACTCCCAGCAAGCACCCATGTCCCACCCCTGAGCAGGATGGAGCACTCCATCCCACCCAGATGCATGTGTCAGCCATTGCATTGTTCACTTCAAACTAACAGGTAGGTAGCCACCTTATGCTCTCTTGTCCCACCCCTGAGCAGGATGGAGCACTCCAACACGCACTCAGAGAGATGTGTCACAGATTCAACCCAAATGTGAAAACAGAACAGTAAGTAGACAGTACATGCAACCAGCTATTCCTCTCAAAAAGCATGGTGCCCTATGAAAACACCAGCCCTCTCATCACACAAAAACACATACAGATCATTTTGCCATTTACAGTGTGCAGACAGCTAAGCAAATATAACTGTCACAGCAACCTAAGTGTGACACACCAATTCACATGTAGAATAAAGTCTGTGCACAATCATGCACAGCACTGAATGCCATGTGTAAGTGCCATGGGGCCAGAGCAGCAAAGACCATAAGAAAACAACGAAAGCATGGTCGGTGGTACAAATTGAGATTTTCTCATGACATGACAAAGTTATGCATGAGATAACAATGGCCAGTCATGCTCAGATGTAACGTCTGCCAGGCAGAGCAATCGACTAAGAGGCTTCACATAACTTATTTGTTGCGCTAGTCGTTAGATGGCAACATGTCCCTGTATTCACAAAATATGCACGTGGCACATGGTATGTTTTGACACGTCACACCATGGACAAGTAAAGAATGTACCTCAACATCATGTCAGGAGGCACAGTAGTGGGCATACAACAATGTGATGATTAGTCAACTGTGTGGTGTATAAACAGTGAATAACATACATCTAACACAAAGCTTGCGGAGTGCACTACAATGACAATTTCCCATCTGGCCCAAAGGTGACAAAGAACTGACTGCAGAGGACAACACTAGCAACCTGCAAAGCCATTCTCCCTTACCCCCTGGAACATGGACTCTCGGATGTTGACTCCTGGGATTCAGAGGACGAGGAGCTCGAAGCTGGCCCATCTGGTGTGCCAGGGCCCAACAGGTACCAGGACCACATCGTCCCCCCTCCACATCTGCAGCAACACCAACTTATACGCAGACCCCTGCGGTAACAGCCTGTGCGTCCTCCACCACCACCACCACCATTGCTGCCTGCAACACTCTCCCTGTCCCAGAGGATTACCACACCACACCACCAACTTATGAGGGCTGAGAGAGGATGCGGGTGCCTACAGTGGTGAGGCAACAGGTCCGTGGCAGCAGGGCAGGTGGGAGGGCAATGTTAAGTCAAAGACAACCGGACACTGGGACTGAAGCCCTGCACAACATCAACAGAGTCCTTGGGGCCTATGAACAGGCCCAGGGACAAAGGGGCTGGGCTGAGGAAGATTCACTCTAGCTCCTCCTGCTGATGAGGTCCATGGACACCTGCATGGGCCAAATTGTGGACCTCTTGGGCCAGCTAGTGGCAGTACTGAGGGACAGGCCCGTACCACAAACAACACCTCCACCTCCCTCTGGTGGGCCGCAGGATGACAGTTCAAAATCCTCCCCTGCGGCCACAGAGAGGGGTGAGTCCTCTGACCCCACAGGTCCTGCAGCAGAGGCACCCCCTGCCAAACGACGATGGGGCCGTCCCAAGAAATCCCTGGGAGTATCCAGTGGCAAAGCACCTGCCAAACGCCAGTCACGGAGTCAGCCATGATGGCAACACTCTTAGATACTGCATTGACTGTTTTGGACTGTCCTTACCCACACTGCCTTGTGAATGGCATCTGTCTGTTGGACTGGGTCACCACATCAATGTGCTGACTACTCGATTGTATCATGCACCATAACTGACAACTCACTGCTTCACTAATCACCTCAATGTAAATATCCACCCCCACTCCTGTATCCATTGTAAATAAATACTCCTTACACACAAGGCACTGTTTTTGCTCTGTGTTTATTCCAGGATGTGCAGTCTTCACCATGATTACAATGTACCTGGAGTATGGAATGTATGTAATCTGACTTCGAAGCGTGGCTAGGTTACACTTGCGCAAAATCAATTTTTTTGTATTTAAGACAGACAGAAGTATGCTCAAGGGAACAGAAAGGGAAACAGCCACCAATGTCCCAATAATCCTCTGTTACATTAGGTACACAGAAGATAAATGCAAAAACAAGATATCGTTCCTGAGCATAAACAAATAAATGTTCAGGCAGAAGGTATTGATATTTCGTTGGGCCATTTACCCAAGACGAAGCACGTGTTGGCTTCTAACTTTGGCTGCAAACATTTCTGTCTTCCTGTCATCATGAACCACTGTGGTATATCCATAAGGGGAGATCCTGAAAATTAAGATAATAAAGAAGATTATCTTTTTGAACACATGGACTGGATTCTCTCTCTGAAATATCAATACCTTCTGTCTAAACATTTATTTGTTTATGCTCGGGAACGATATCTTGTTTATGGAATGTATGTAGGCAAGGAGAGGCTGAAGGGACCTAGGAAAACACAACAGAACAATATTCACTAGTCAGGGGTTGGCATCACAGACATTACAGAACACTTCCCATCAAGCTACTCCATTATGCACACATCAGAATGAGCAACAGTGCCAACATAAACATCCTGTAGATGTGCAGAACTACCCTGTCCCAGATACATTGTCAGTCACCACTGAGTCAACAACTGGCTGCAGTCACAAAGCTGACATACACCTTGCCAACAACAGTGACATCATCAGACAATGGTTCCGTTGTACATTGTCACTCACCTTCAAGTGAAGTAGCGGTTGATGAGCTGTTGACGCAGGTCAACACCTTCCTCCTCTCCACTATCCTGGTCACTGGACACGGGTTGGTTTGCAGGCAGGGACCTTCACTGCTCATCAGCATCCAGTAGCAGGAGGATATGCTTACGCAAGGATAGGTTGTGGAGCATGCAGAATGCAACTACAATCTGACACACCTTCCCCGGCGAGTACATTAGTGCACCTCCGGTCTTGTCCAGGCAGCAAAACCTTCAGGAGACCGAAAGTACGCTCCACCACACGACGTGTCCTCCCATGGGCATCATTGTAGTGGACTTCAGCTGGTGTCCTGGGATTCCGCAGTGGGCTCAGCAACCAAGGACAGTTGGGATATGCAGAGTCACTTAGGTGACTGTCATCACAGTTGAGCTCACAGCACACCTTACATGTAGGGATACTTTCAGCTACACTACTCGTACCCTTGATCACTTTTCAAAGAGCAAGTACCTCCAAAACAATATCTGACTATGAGAATGCCCGAAGTGATATGGCCGCATCTTGCATGAGCAGCCCTAAGAGTATTTCACACAGTATATGTGTGAAACTGCAACACTGCTGTCTCATACCTAGCTGCAGTACATGCCACACCTTCTAGTCAAACAGGGCACACATCAAACACACAACGAGCACAGTCTGTGTGGAAATAAAATTATGTGTGCATGAGCCAGGAAAAGTAGACCGTAAAATCAGCACATTGTTCAGTAAGACAATCATTACTGTGGGTTGATCAGCACTTTCACAAAATGACATGTGTACCCATTGGAGGGTCCATAACAACACTGTTCTGAGGGCATGCCCAGCAATATCACAAGTGACAGGTGGCAGGTGAGGGAGTACATGCCAATGTTCAAAGGCATAAACACAAACATGGCATGTGTAGTGCACAATCATGTGTCATTAATCGTGTGGCCACTGTGCACTGTTAATACCTGCCCATTGGCCATTGACACAGCATGATGTGTCCATAGGGGCTGTCAAAGTGCTCCGCCACACAAATCAGGGTCATTCATAGCAATGAATGGCACATAAATTGCGGTAGCTACCGCCTGGCCCCAGCGTTGTGTCACCACCAATGCCCAAAACACAATTGCAGTAGTGATAGGCATATGAGTATTGCCAAATGGCGGTTGGCATGCTCCGCCACCCAAATCACGGTCACTCATAGCAATGTATGGCACACAAATCGCGGTAGCTACCGCCTGGCCCCAGCGGTGTGTCACCACCAATACCCAAAACACAATCGCGGTGGTAATAGGCATATGAGTATTGCCAAATGGCGGTTGGCATGCTCTGCCACCCAAATCACGGTCACTCATAGCAATGTATGGCACACAAATCACGGTAGCTACCGCCTGGCCCCAGCGGTGTGTCACCACCAATGCCCAAAACGCAATTGCGTTACTGATAGGCATATACACATGCTCAAATAGCGGTTGGCATGCTCCGCCACCCAAATATGGTCACTCATAGCAATGTATGGCAGCCATATCGTGGTAGCTACTACCATGGTCCATGCCCAAATAGCCAATGGGAACCGTAATCGCGGTAGCCTAATGCAATTTTGAAAATCGCGATAGGCATGCTCCACCACCGCGGAGCCAGTCATTGGATGCAATTAAAAGATGTACCACCGCGGCAGCGCCCGACTGGCCCCTGCGGTGTGTCACCGCCATGGCCAAAGCCCTCATAGTCAATGGGAATCGCAATCGCGGTACCTAATGCAATTTTGAAAATCACGGTAGGCGTGCTCCGCCACCACGGAGCCGGTCATTGGATGCAATTGAAAGACGCAGGGGCCAGGCGGTAGCGCCCGCCTGGCCCCTGCGGTGTGTCACCGCCATGGCCCATGCCCTCATAGCCAATGGAAACCGCAATCGCGGTAGCCTAATGCAAATTTGAAAATCGCGGTAGGCGTGCTACGCCACCGCAGAGCTGGTCATTGGATGCATTTGAGAAAGGCTGACCTGGAACACCAATTGCAGCAGCTCAGAAACACTGAAACGACCCCAGGGGGCTATATATGCGTGGGGAAGAGCCTCACATATCCCCAGCTCACAGAGCCTGCTGCCTGCCACCCCTCAACACCAACTGCTGCTGCTGTCTCCAGGGCCTGCTGCCTTCCACCCCTCAACACCAACTGCTGCTGCTGTCTCCAGGGCCTATGTGTGAAGATTCCTACTTGTGTTTGACAGTAATGGAGTGTTGCAATGGGCCCTGTGTGTTGTGCTGCTGACATACTCCTGTCAAGTAGTTGGATACAGATGTGTGGCTGTTCACTGTTTGACTTCAGGGCATTCCTTTCATCCCTGTGCCTATACATGGTTTGCCTTGCTGTCTCCCTGAGTTGTTGCACGGAGGTGAGTGTGGTTTGACTTCACTCACTGTGCCAGCCATGTGTGATTTGATGAGCTAAGGGTGTTGTTATATGTTCCTTCTCTTGCATGTGATGTACACATGCTTGGTAGTTAGCCCCTTGGACTTCCATTTGTGTGCACCTCACTTTAGCTTTCCTATTTGTTGTCCTCCATTACTGCTGGCATGTGGTCTGTGTATGTGGCTGTGTGTTAGTGTGGGGTAAGTCTGTGTGACTTGGCAGGCTGTGTGTCGAGTGGAGTGATTGTTCATTATCTGTGTGTGTGTTCATTTTGTGCTTGGACTCAGTTTTCTTGCCATAAGTGTGGTGTTGTTGTGGTGTGTGGGTTGCCCTGGGCCTGTGCTTCTTTGCTGTGTGTTCCTTTGCAGCCACACGTGCTGAGGCTGTCTCCCTAGTTGTTTGGTGTGTGGTGCAGGGTGTGGGTTCACCTGGCTGGTTATTGTGCATGGGGGAGCACAGGAGGGGCACATGGCATGTCCCTTCATGTTGGGGGGGCTAGTGTGTGGAGGGTAGAGGTGTGGCCCTGTGATCTTTGTGCACTGCCCATGCCTGGCGCTGGCCCTGCCTTCTGCATTGGGCGCATGTTTTCCCGCGTCTTCACCGCTGCGGTGACGTGACCGGGAAATTACTTCAAGATCGCGGTAGATGGGTAACCTGGATGCGGAGGGGTGAGTTGGTGACAGGTAGGACATATGTGGGTACACTTGTGGATGTGTTCCTGTCCCCACCAGGGTGTGTGGTGTGGACAGGAACCCTATATCTGCACCTGGGTAATGTGTTGTGGTTGTGTGCGGAATTGTGTGTTTGCATACCTGCGTCGTCGTCCGCGACGGTCCATGACTTGCTAGTAATGTATCAAGGCCAGCACCGGGATGACATCTAGAGCTGGATCCATTGCGGTCGGGACCGGGTGGAAGGAACCAGGACTCTGGTTTCGTGCTCCCCTGTCGTGCTTCCACCGTCTCTGGTTGGGTGGTTTCCCCTCTGCGGTGCGACTGGCTGTTTGGGGCATCCTGATTTGTACAGCGGACAGGACGTTATTCTGCAGGGCTGTGAGTCTCCATTGGCTCCCACTGCCGTGGTGGCGGGTTCTTTTTGATGGCGGGTCGCATCGCACCGCGGTGGATGGGAAATGGGCTATATTTGACCATACTAATATGGCAGGTGTAAGGACTGCTGCTGGCGTGCGGTAATTGGCATTTTCCGCCAGAACCGCGGTTGTGCATCCGCCCGCCATCCTAATGGACCCCTTTGTCTCTATAGTCACCTCAACGACCTATCAGATACCTAGGCATCTTGGTAATGCATGATTACTTCCAGCTATTTGATTTAAACTATAAAGTGACCTGCGTTGCATACGTACTTGTCCCATTTATTTTAATTTAGTGATTTCCTTTTTAGCAATTACTTTAGTTTACACTTACTTACCCAGTAGGCACGTGGCTCAGGGGAGTGCTCCATTTTAAATACACAGGTAAGGAGGTAGCCTGTAATAACTTTAAACTTAAAATGGAACAAAATGGTTATGTCTGTGACCGGTGTAATTTTGCGTGCCAGTTTGAGCCACTACACAATATTTCCCGCTGAGTGACTGTCAGTATGGGGCTTCCCTTGAATGGTAAGCTTAATTGTTTTCTTTTGAATATTTGCTCTGCAATGAAACATAGTTTAGAGATCTTTGAATATCTTGACTGACATATCCCTGACATCTTTTTCCTAACGAAAACTTGGGCAGACAATTGTTCTGACCCATATTTAGTCTTTGCGCTTCCAGTGGGGTATTTTGTGGAGAGATTAGATCAGGAAGGCAAATGGGATTAGCTATAATTCATAAATATTGCTATAAAACCACATGCGAACAGGTCAAAATAGCTGACTGTGGAGCACTTTTTTTATAATTGAAAGCTGAATAACTTAAGGTTTTGCGCCTATTGATCTACAGACTTCCTGTCCCCAAACTGAAATTTCTGGAAGCGCTTAGTGATTTTCTTGACAATATCATACATTATCCAGCTTTACAATTGTAGGGGATTTCAAACTTTATTTGGAAGATCTGTCAGACAAAGATGAGAAAACTCACATTGCTAACATGAATGGATTTGATTTGAAATTGCTGACTACCACCCCATGCACACTGCAAGACATATGCTTGATGGGATTTTTTCAAACCACTCAAATCTACATTGGGAGCATACCCTCCCCGTTACATGGTCTGACGATTTGAAGGTACGTTTCAGCATTTGATTAAATTCTATGACAATGTCAAATAAGATGGCTAGGTAACCCAAAGTTATTAGGGTTTGGAACAAAATTGATTTAAATACATTTGCTGAGACTCTGAATGCCTCTATGCCTACTTTATGTAGCGACCCAATGAATATTGCAGATGGGTTCTTTAACTGGATCAATGAGGCAGCTCTCCAGGTGGCCCCTGTTAAGATGGTGAAAAACCACAGAAGCCACCCAACTGCTTTGTGGTATTCACAATCGTTAAAGGATTTTAAGAAGTGCCAGAAACAAGAAAATATCTAAAGGAGTAATTGTTCCTTAGTAGAAAGTATACAAATTGAATATTCAGTAATATAAATCCCCGATTTAGATTGAAAAAACTAAGGGGGATATGTACTAGGAAGTGGCGAGAGAGGCGTTAGCCTTCCGGGCTTAACGCCTCTCTCCTCCACTTCTGAAACGCAAGGCTGCACCATATTAACAAGAATGTGGTGCAGCCTTGCGTTTCCCCCTGCAATGGCGCTAAGTTTAGCAACTTAGCGCCAACACAGGCACCCCTGCACCAGAGTGCAAGGGTGTCTGCATGCAGGGGAGGTTTGTTTATGTGTAGGAAGGTACCCCTTCGTAGAAATGCCATTCGGTCACTTTTATGTGTGCTACTTCATGCAGCACACATGAAAGTGACAAAATGGCATTTTTTTTTAAAGTTTGTTTATGTACAGGAAGGGACACCTTCCTACACATAAACAAAAAATGGCATTTTGCTTTTTCCATGTGTGCTGCACAAGGCAGCACACATGGAAAAAGCAAAAAACGAGGAGAAATAATGCATTTCTCCTTGATTCGCCATCTTAAGACCAGTTTTTACCTGTTCTTAATGTTGGCACTGCCTCCTATGTGTGCCACCCTTGTAAATAGGGGGCAGCGTCAAAATGAATGGGTGTTGCAGTGGAACGCCCACCACAACACCCACTGCCCACCCCTTTCACGCTAACCATCGCAGGAAAGGGGGGCTTATGTACAAGGCAGGGTTAAGCCATGTTAAGTGGATTAACGCTGCCTTGTACATAAGGTGCAGCCCCTATTGCCACCACAACGTCACTATTCCTTTGGAGGAAAACCTCTTGGGTTTTTGTAATTTTCCATCACTGACACCTGAGCGAGTATAGGAACTGATACTGACCATGAAATCAGGGGCCCTAGTAGATTTGTGTCCTCTAAAGTGTTACATGAGATTGCGGGATGTATGCTGCACTGCTGAGCAACATTGTTAGGATCGGAAGTTTTCCTTAGAAATGGAAAGAAGTGTCGATCCTTCCATTATTAAAAAAAACCTTCTTTAAACTCAAATGTAGAGCACTACAACCCAATCTCATGGCCCCCCATTACAGCTAAAATTATAGAGATATCTAAATATCCCAATCTCGGAATTCATGGATCATAATAAGATTTTGAACAAAGCACATTCCTTTTTTAGAAAAGCTCACAGTACAAAATCAACCTGTGTGTTAGCCACAGAGGAGATTCAAGATATAATGGATTAAAGTGTGAAGGCTGCGGTGGTACTGTTAGATCTATCCGCAGGCTTTGACACTGTCAGTTATCCAGTTTTGAAACATCGATTGACAATAGTAGGAGTTGGAGGGTGAGCTTTTGATCTGCTCTGCTTCTTCTGTTGCAGGGATTCTGTTGAGTTTCAGAATTATGCTTGGGATCATGGGACCCTAGTAGGCAGGAACTGAGTCATCCTACCACCTGAGCACCTATGAGCCCGAAACTGACTAGCTATAGTGTCTCACTTGCCCTCCTACTCACTTACAGAGGAACAAGTGATTAGACACCCCAGAACACAACACCCGACTCTCTCAGGAATCGCGGTTGCAGGACACACCTTTTTGCTCACACACCCTACTAGGGCCCCTGATTTCATGGTCAGTATCAGTTCCTATACTCGCTCAGGTGTCATTGATGGAAAATTACAAAAACCCAAGAGGTTTTCCTCCAAAGGAATAGTGACGTTGTGGTGGCAATAGGGGCTGCACCTTATGTACAAGGCAGCGTTAATCCACTTAACATGGCTTAACGCTGCCTTGTACATAAGCCCCCCTTTCCTGCGATGGTTAGCGTGAAAGGGGTGGGCAGTGGGTGTTGTGGTGGGCGTTCCACTGCAACACCCATTCATTTTGACGCTGCCCCCTATTTACAAGGGTGGCACACATAGGAGGCAGCGCCAACATTAAGAACAGGTAAAAACCATTGAAATTCCCCCGTTATAGTTAGTTCAGCTAACTATAACTCGCGCGACCGCAATCCACTGCTGATGACGTCACATATTACATCACTCATGACATGGTCAGTGACATCACTCATGACATCACTGTGTGCCATTTTGCGGGTACGTGTCGTTTGTTTATGTGGTAGGTGTCTGACTTACCACCTGCACCATCGGCGTCGGTTCCTGAGCCGGTCATAGATGTAGAGTAATGGTATGACCTGCGCGATGGGATTCATGATGTGTTCGTGTCGTACACGCTGCTTGTTGCTCCGTCTCGTACCTGGTGCAAGCTGGTCCGTCTCGTAGCCGTGGATTGAGTTGTGGCACGAATCGTAGCTGATATGCTTGTTTACCGGATTCTGTTACGTCCCGTAAGTGGCGACCCGTCCGGCATGTAGGAAGTACGCATCGTACTTGTCATGCCGGAAACTGCTATGGATACTGCTTCCGGGCCACTCGGTTCAGCGTTAGGAGTTACGGCTCGGACACAGAATGGAGCTTGAATCACAGCCTCCGTGTTGGTCGGATTTTTGGCAGTTATGCGCATCATACTTACTCTACAGGACGGACCGGCTCCCGGTACGTGTCAGTCGCACGGTAAGGCTATGAACAGCTGTCCGACCGGCTATCGGAATCGGCCCCTATATGTATTAGTTATTATTTTTAAAAATGTTTTAATATTTTTAACTATGTTTCTTTTAATTATATGTATTATTTACTTTATTTTACATTATTTTTTTAACATTTAAATAAACGATATGTTTTACAACGATATTTTTGACATTGATATTTTTTTGCCGATATTATTGTACTTACCATAATGTAGTTATTCTTGACTTTGATATTTTTGTGTCGATATTTTTGTAGCTCGATGTTCTGTCCGTCGATATTTTGTCAGTGATTCCAATTGAGATGCACTGTTTTTTATCCTAGGAAAATTTGTATTTGCTGATTTTACAATGTTATGGAATCTCTATCAAAGGGATTAGAAATGCAAAGGCAGGTAAGATTAAAATTAACCGGGGTACACATCAGGGATGCCACCTGTCTCCTACGCTGGTTATGATATTTATTGAACCATTAAAAATTAAGATCTGCTGCAATACTACTTTTTTCACTATTAATTGGGATGCCTAAAATCAAGCTCTTTGCTGATGACATTATTTTATATCTTCAATCTGACGCGATGAATATTCAGACCATTTAAAAGTAATTGCAGATTTACTGGAATTGGAGGTTATAAAGTCAACCAAATAAAGACAGAAATAGTAATGCTTAATAAGTCTCCTCACGATCTTCCCCTAGATCTTAGGGGTCTATTAGGATGGTGGTCCGCCAGGGTTGCTGAAAACCACCACCCGCCGGTACCGCGGCAAAACCGGCGGTACAATTAGGACTAACCGCCCCAAAAATGTATTATCTTAATTTTCAGGATCTCCCCTTATGGATATACCACAGTGGTTCATAATGACAGGAAGACGGAAATGTTTGCAGTCAAAGTTAGCAGCCAACACGTTTTTCGTCTTGGGTAAATGGCCCAACGACTTCCTCGGGGCATAAAAAATCTCAAAGTAAGCAACACTCCACACATTAGATGGGTCTATATGTGGTACCCATACCAAGTAGGGTAAATATTAAAACCGGTATCCGTCATAAGTAGCGCAGTATAGGCGAGTATCTCGAAACGACAGGGAGAATGTATGATCCGGTCAGCAAATTGTGACGTAGGAGCAGTAATAGATCGAATAAGTGGAGAGTGCTCCGTTCGTAATCTAAAACTGTCTTGAAGTACTTCGCTGAGGAAGTCGTTGGGCCATTTACCCAAGACAAAGCACGTGTTGGCTGCTAATTTTGGCTGCAAACATTTCTGTCTTCCTGTCATCATGAACCACTGTGGTATATCCATAAGGGGAGATCCTGAAAATTAAGATAATAAAGAAGATTATCTTTTTGAACACATGGACTGGATTCTCTCTCTGAAATATCAATACCTTCTGTCTAAACATTTATTTGTTTATGCTCGGGAACAGAACACTTCCCATCAAGCTACTCCATTATGCACACATCAGAATGAGCAACAGTGCCAACATAAACATCCTGTAGATGTGCAGAACTACCCTGTCCCAGATACATTGTCAGTCACCACTGAGTCAACAACTGGCTGCAGTCACAAAGCTGACATACACCTTGCCAACAACAGTGACATCATCAGACAATGGTTCCGTTGTACATTGTCACTCACCTTCAAGTGAAGTAGCGGTTGATGAGCTGTTGACGCAGGTCAACACCTTCCTCCTCTCCACTATCCTGGTCACTGGACACGGGTTGGTTTGCAGGCAGGGGCCTTCACTGCTCATCAGCATCCAGTAGCAGGAGGATATGCTTGCGCAAGGCTAGGTAACTTGTGGAGCATGCAGAATGCAACTACAATCTGACACACCTTCCCCGGCGAGTACATTAGTGCACCTCCTGTCTTGTCCAGGCAGCAAGACCTTCAGGAGACCGAAAGTACGCTCCACCACACGACGTGTCCTCCCATGGGCATCATTGTAGTGGACTTCAGCTGGTGTCCTGGGATTCCGCAGTGGGCTCAGCAACCAAGGACAGTTGGGATATGCAGAGTCACTTAGGTGACTGTCATCACAGTTGAGCTCACAGCACACCTTAAATGTAGGGACACTTTCAGCTACACTACTCGTACACTTGATCACTTTTCAAACATCAAGTACCTCCAAAACAATATCTGACTATGAGAATGCCCAAAGGAATATGGCCGCATCTTGCATGAGCAGCCCTCAGAGTATTTCACACAGTATATGTGTGAAACTGCAACACTGCTGTCTCATACCTAGCTGCAGTACATGCCACACCTTCTAGTCAAACAGGGCACACATCAAACACACAAGGAGCACAGTCTGTGTGGAAAAAAAATTATGTGTGCATGAGCCAGGAAAAGTAGACAGTAAAATCAGCACATTGTTCAGTAAGACAATCATTACTGTGGGTTGATCAGCACTTTCACACATTGACATGCGTACCCATTGGAGGGTCCATAACAACACTGTTCTGAGGGCATGCCCAGCAATATCACAAGTGACAGGTGGCAGGTGAGAGAGTACATGCCAATGTTCAAAGGCATAAACACAAACATCGCATGTGTAGTGCACAATCATGTGTCATTAATCGTGTGGCCACTGTGCACTGTTAATATCTGCCCATTGGCCATTGACACAGCATGATGTGTCCATAGGTGCTTTCAAAGTGCTCTGCCACACAAATCACGGTCATTCATAGCAATGAATGGCACATAAATTGCGGTAGCTACCGCCTGGCCCCAGCGTTGTGTCACCACCAATGCCCAAAACACAATTGCAGTAGTGATAGGCATATGAGTAGTGCCAAATGGCGGTTGGCATGCTCCACCACCCAAATCACGGTCACTCATAGCAATGTGTGGCACACAAATCGCGGTAGCTACCGCCTGGCCCCAGCGGTGTGTCACCACCAATACCCAAAACACAATCGCGTTACTGATAGGCATATACACATGCTCAAATAGCGGTTGGCATGCTCCGCCACCCAAATATGGTCACTCATAGCAATGTATGGCAGCCATATCGTGGTAGCTACCACCATGGTCCATGCCCACATAGCCAATGTGAACCGCAATTGCGGTAGCCTAATGCAATTTTGAAAATCGCGATAGGCATGCTCCACCACCGCGGAGCCAGTCATTGGATGCAATTAAAAGATGCACCACTGCGGCAGCGCCCGACTGGCCCCTGCGGTGTGTCACCGCCATGGCCAAAGCCCTCATAGTCAATAAGAATCGCAATCGCGGTACCTAATGCAATTTTGAAAATCACGGTAGGCGTGCTCCGCCACCACGGAGCCGGTCATTGGATGCAATTGAAAGATGCACCATCGCGGTAGCGCCCGCCTGGGCCCTGCGGTGTGTCACCGCCATGGCCCATGCCCTCATAGCCAATGGAAACCGCAATCGCGGTAGCCTAATGCAAATTTGAAAATCGCGGTAAGCGAGCTACGCCACCGCGGAGCTGGTCATTGGATGCATTTGAAAAAGGCTGACCTGGAACACCAATTGCAGCAGCTCAGAACCACTGAAACTACCCCAGGGGGCTATATATGCGTGGGGAAGAGCCTCACATTTCCCCAGCTCACACAGAGCCTGCTGCCTGCCACCCCTCAACACCAACTGCTGCTGCTGTCTTCAGGGCCTGCTGCCTTCCACCCCTCAACACCAACTGCTGCTGCTGTCTCCAGGGCCTATGTGTGAAAATTCCTACTTGTGTTTAACAGTAATGGAGTGTTGCACTGGGCCCTGTGTGTTGTGCTGCTGACATACTCCTGTCAAGTAGTTGGATACAGATGTGTGGCTGTTCACTGTTTGACTTCAGGGCATTCCTTTAATCCCTGTGCCTATACATGGTTTGCCTTGCTGTCTCCCTGAGTTGTTGCACAGAGGTGAGTGTGGTTTGACTTCACTCACTGTGCCAGCCATGTGTGATTTGATGAGCTAAGGGTGTTGTTATATGTTCCTTCTCTTGCATGTGATGTACACATGCTTGGTAGTTAGCTCCTTGGACTTCCATTTGTGTGCACCTCACTTTAGCTTTCCTATTTGCTGTCCTCCATTACTGCTGGCATGTGGTCTGTGTATGTGGCTGTGTGTTAGTGTGGGGTAAGTCTGTGTGACTTGGCAGGCTGTGTGTCCAGTGGAGTGATTGTTCATTATCTGTGTGTGTGTTCATTTTGTGCTTGGACTCAGTTTTATTGCCCTAAGTGTGGTGTTTTTGTGGTGTGTGGGTTGCCCTGGGCCTGTGCTTCTGTGCTGTGTGTTCCTTTGCAGCCACACGTGCTGAGGCTCTCTCCCTAGTTGTTTGGTGTGTGGTGCAGGGTGTGGGTTCACCTGGCTGGTTATTGTGCATGGGGGAGCACAGGAGGGGCACATGGCATGTCCCTTCATGTTGGGGGGGCTAGTGTGTGGAGGGTGGAGGTGTGGCCCTGTGATCTTTGTGCACTGCCCATGCCTGGCACTGGCCCTGCCTTCTGCATTGGGCGCATGTTTTCCGCGTCTTTACCGCTGCGGTGACGTGACCGGGAAATTACTTCAAGATCGCGGTAAATGGGTGACCTGGATGCGGAGGGGTGAGTTGGTGACAGGTAGGACATATGTGGGTACACTTTTGGATGTGTTCCTGTTCCCACCAGGGTGTCTGGTGTGGACAGGAACCCTATATCTGCACCTGGGTAATGTGTTGTGGTAGTGTGCGGAATTGTGTGTTTGCGTACCTGCGTCGTCGTCCGCGACGGTCCATGACTTGCTAGTAGTGTATCAAGGCCAGCCCCGGGATGACATCTAGAGCTGGATCCATTGCGGTCGGGACCGGGTGGAAGGAACCAGGACTCTGGTTTCGTGCTCCCCTGTCGTGCTTCCACCGTCTCTGGTTGGGTGGTTTCTCCTCTGCGGTGCGACTGGCTGTTTGGGGCATCCTGATTTGTACAGCGGACAGGATGTTATTCTGCACGGCTGTGAGTCTCCATTGGCTCCCACTGCCGTGGTGGCGAGTTCTTTTTGATGGCGGTTCGCATCGCACCGCGGTGGATGGGAAATGGGCTATATTTGACCATACTAATATGGCAGGCGTGAGGACTGCTGCTGGGGTGCGGTAATTGGCATTTTACGCCAGCACCGCGGTGGTGCATCCACCCGCCATCCTAATGGACCCCTTTGTCTCTATAGTCACCTCAATGACCTATCAGATACCTAGGCATCTTGGTAATGCATGATTACTTCCAGCTATTTGATTTAAACTATAAAGTGACCTGCGTTGCATACGTACTTGTCCAATTTATTTTAATTTAGTGATTTCCTTTTTAGCAATTACTTTAGTTTACACTTACTTACCCAGTAGGCACGTGGCTCAGGGGAGTGCTCCATTTTAAACACACAGGTAAGGAGGTAGCCTGTAAGAACTTTAAACTTAAAATGGAACAAAATGGTTATGTCTGTGACCGGTGTAATTTTGCGTGCAAGTTTGAGCCACTACACAATATTTCCCGCTGAGTGACTGTCAGTATGGGGCTTCCCTTGAATGGTAAGCTTAATTGTTTTCTTTTGAAGACTTGCTCTGCAATGAAACATAGTTTAGAGATCTTTGAATATCTTGACTGACATGTCCCTGACATCTTTTTCCTAACGAAAACTTGGGCAGACAATTGTTCTGCCCATATTTAGTCTTTGCGCTTCCAGTGGGGTATTTTGTGGAGAGATTAGATCAGGAAGGCAAATGGGATTAGCTATAATTCATAAATATTGCTATAAAACCACATGCGAACAGGTCAAAATAGCTGACTGTGGAGCACTTTTTTATAATTGAAAGCTGAATAACTTAAGGTTTTGCGCCTATTGATCTACAGACTTCCTGTCCCCAAACTGAAATTTCTGGAAGCGCTTAGTGATTTTCTTGACAACATCATACATTATCCAGCTTTACAATTGTAGGGGATTTCAAACTTTATTTGGAAGATCTGTCAGACAAAGATGAGAAAACTCACATTGCTAACATGAATGGATTTGATTTGAAATTGCTGACTACCACCCCCATGCACACTGCAAGACATATGCTTGATGGGATTTTTTCAAACCACTCAAATCTACATTGGGAGCATACCCTCCCCGTTACATGGTCTGACGATTTGAAGGTACGTTTCAGCATTTGATTAAATTCTATGACAATGCCAAATAAGATGGCTAGGTAACCCAAAGTTATTAGGGTTTGGAACAAAATTGATTTAAATACATTTGCTGAGACTCTGAATGCCTCTATGCCTACTTTATGTAGTGACCCAATAAATATTGCAGATGGGTTCTTTAACTGGATCAATGAGGCAGCTCTCCAGGTGGCCCCTGTTAAGATGGTGAAAAACCACAGAAGCCGCCCAACTGCTTTGTGGTATTCACAATCGTTAAAGGATTTTAAGAAGTGCCAGAAACAAGAAAATATCTAAAGGAGTAATTGTTCCTTAGTAGAAAGTATACAAATTGAATATTCAGTAATATAAATCCCCAATTTAGATTGAAAAGACTAAGGGGGATATGTACTAGGAAGTGGCGAGAGAGGCGTTAGCCTTCCGGGCTTAACGCCTCTCTCCTCCACTTCTGAAACGCAAGGCTGCACCATATTAACAAGAATGTGGTGCAGCCTTGCTTTTCCCCCTGCAATGGCGCTAAGTTTAGCAACTTAGCGCCAACACAGGCACCCTTGCACCAGAGTGCAAGGGTGTCTGCATGCAGGGGAGGTTTGTTTATGTGTAGGAAGGTATCCCTTCGTAGAAATGCCATTCGGTCACTTTTATGTGTGCTACTTCATGCAGCACACATGAAAGTGACAAAATGGCATTTTTTTTAAAAGTTTGTTTATGTACAGGAAGGGACACCTTCCTACACATAAATGGCATTTTGGTTTTTCCATGTGTGCTGCACAAGGCAGCACACATGGAAAAAGCAAAAAACGAGAAGAAAGAATGCATTTCTCCTCGTTTCGCCATCTTAAGACCAGTTTTTACCTGTTCTTAATGTTGGCGCTGCCTCCTATGTGTGCCACCCTTGTAAATAGGGGGCAGCGTCAAAATGAATGGGTGTTGCAGTGGAACGCCCACCACAACACCCACTGCCCACCCCTTTCACGCTTACCATCGCAGGAAAGGGGGGCTTATGTGCAAGGCAGCGTTATTGCTACCACAACGTCACTATTCCTTTGGAGGAAAACCTCTTGGGTTTTTGTAATTTTCCATCACTGACACCTGAGCGAGTATAGGAACTGATACTGACCATGAAATCAGGGGCCCTAGTAGATTTGTGTCCTCCTAAAGTGTTACATGAGATTGCGGGATGTATGCTGCACTGCTGAGCAACATTGTTAGGATCGGAAGTTTTCCTAAGAAATGGAAAGAAGTGTCGATCCTTCCATTATTAAAAAAAACCTTCTTTAAACTCAAATGTAGAGCACTAAAACCCAATCTCATGGCCCCCCATTACAGCTAAAACTATAGAGAGATATCTAAATATCCCAATCTCGGAATTCATGGATCATAATAAGATTTTGAACAAAGCACATTCCTTTTTTAGAAAAGCTCACAGTACAAAATCAACCTGTGTGTTAGCCACAGAGGAGAATCAAGATATAATGGATAAAAGTGTGAAGGCTGCGGTTGTACTTTTAGATCTATCCGCAGGCTTTGACACTGTCAGTCATCCAGTTTTAAAACATCGATTGGCAATAGTAGGAGTTGGAGGGTGAGCTTTTGATCTGCTCTGCTTCTTCTGTTGCAGGGATTCTGTTGAGTTTCAGAATTATGCTTGGGATCATGGGACCCTAGTAGGCAGGAACTGAGTCATCCTACCACCTGAGCACCTATGAGCCCGGAACTGACTAGCTATAGTGTCTCACTTGCCCTCCTACTCACTAACAGAGGAACAAGTGATTAGACACCCCAGAACACAACACCCGACTCTCTCAGGAATCACGGTTGCAGGACACACCTTTTTGCTCACACACTCTACTAGGGTCCCTGATTTCATGGTCAGTATCAGTTCCTATACTCGCTCAGGTGTCATTGATGGAAAATTACAAAAACCCAAGAGGTTTTCCTCCAAAGGAATAGTGACGTTGTGGTGGCAATAGGGGCTGAACCTTATGTACAAGGCAGCGTTAATCCACTTAACATGGCTTAACGCTGCCTTGTACATAAGCCCCCC
This sequence comes from Triturus cristatus, assembly GCF_964204655.1. NCBI lineage: Eukaryota > Metazoa > Chordata > Amphibia > Caudata > Salamandridae > Triturus > Triturus cristatus. The sequence continues at coordinate 719,098,064 of NC_140579.1, forward strand.
TTTCCTGCGATGGTTAGCGTGAAAGGGGTGAGCAGTGGGTGTTGTGGTGGGCGTTCCACTGCAACACCCATTCATTTTGACGCTGCCCCCTATTTACAAGGGTGGCACACATAGGAGGCAGCGCCAACATTAAGAACAGGTAAAAACCATTGAAATTCCCCCGTTATAGTTAGTTCAGCTAACTATAACTCGCGCGACCGCAATCCACTGCTGATGACATCACATATTACATCACACATGTAATGGTCAGTGACATCACTCATGACATCACTGATGACATCTCAAATGACATCACTGATGACTTCACTGATGACATCATCCAGTGAATATGCGTCTTTCTGAAAATATATATTTTTTATATATGTATATCTAAAGGTCACTGGAAGAATAAATGGGTAAATAAGTGTCTAAATGGATGTTTTTTTTGTAAAATTTATTGTATAACTGACTTATTAACAGTATCTTAGTGAATACAGTGATGTAATATGTGACGTCATCAGCAGTGGATTGCGGTCGTGCGAGTTATAGTTAGCTGAACTAACTATAACGGGGGAATTTCAATGGTTTTGTACGAGTGAAATGTCCAGCTAACTATAACATGTGTGAAACCTATGTTTTTTTCAGTGAATTTTCAAGGTTTTTTAAATGCAAATTCATAACTATAACGTGTGTGAAACCTATGGTTTTTTCAGTGAATTTGCAAGGTTTTTTAAATGCTAATTCCTAACTATAACGTGTGTGAAGCCTATGGTTTTTTCAGTGAATTTGCAAGGTTTTTTAAATGCTAATTCCTAACTATAACGTGTGTGAAACCTATGGTTTTTTTAAGTGAATTTGCAAGGTTTTTTAAATGCTAATTTCTAACTATAACGTGTGTGAAACCTATGTTTTTTTTAGTGAATTTGTAAGGTTTTTTAAATGCTAATTTATGTATGTATTATTATATTTTTTATATATTTATTTTACAATAAACTACCTATGTGTATAGTTATAGATTGACTGTATCCTGTAATATGGAATGGCTCAGCTCTTTTTTTTTTGAATTAGGATAAAGTTGAACAGCATAGTTAATATCTTCTATAAACTTATGAACAGTTTAAAATGTTTTTATTTTTTTAAGGGTTTTTCACGGTGCACGCACCGTGCGCACAACGTGCTCGCACCGTGCGCGCAACGTGCTCGCACCCCGCGATCTTTTGAAAAAAAATAAAATGTTTTTTTCACCCTTCGGGGTCCTTCAGGGACTCCCTGACAAAGGCTAGGAGGTCAGGAACTCTCTACCCTGCCCCCTTTTCACGTTCTCCACCTTTCTTTTTCACTGTCACACACAAAATGGCGTCCGACACTTCCTGATTTTGACCGATTGGAATGTTGACTGACATCTGACCACCAATCAGAATTACGCTCGCGGACATTTGGTGCGCGCCCCGTGGGCGCACCGTGCATGCACAGTGCGCGCATATAGATGTTTATGTACTTTTAACTGCAATTTTCTCAGGAACTACTGAACAGATTGACACCATATATGCAAAAAGCACATGCCTGACCTCAGGACTACCTCTTTGCCAAATTTCAAGAAAACGCGTTTTGGGACCCCCCTTTTTTCTCAGCCCCCGCTTGATGAATCACCCCGAGACTTTCAGGGTAGGAACTGAGCGGAGCGACCCATTAGTTTTGAAAATTTCACGAAGATAAGTGAACCGGCGCCAAAGTTATTCAAAATAGAATTTTCAGATTTCCTATGGGAACTCGGTCCTAACTATAGCTATCTACTGGCGACCGCCAGTAGATAATATATATATATATATATTCAGCACAAGGGTGCTGAATAGTACATTTTGCTAACAGCCAACATGATGAACTTTTCCTTTACTTACCCGTATGAAATGATGCATTCTGGGAGCTGGATGCCAGAATCAGTCAGGTGACCAGAAACTTTATAAATTTGTAGGCACAGACACTATGGTTGTTATTTCCTGCCCGTGACCAAGGCTCAAGGTGCCGAAACTAGTTGGGACTACAGGAATGCTGTGCTAAAAAGCTCGATTAAATGCTTTCTGTTTTCGGAAGTGGGCCTCCTATGTGGTGCTTCATTGTTGTGGAATAGCTGGGAATCTCCGTGCCCGGTTGAAGAGGCCGCCCTGCAGGGTCGGGGGCTCCCCAGTCGGAGGTGTTTCTGTGGATGTTAAAATGAGGGAGCATGACCCACACGCTGCCGTCAGACCTACTGAGGAATGCCAATTGGTAAAATGATCGGCAGCGCTGGAAGGGATTTGGTCGGGGATGATTCCCCTTCCAATCGTTCAGACGACAGAGGCATGAAAACCGAGCAGTTTGTTATTTCAGCATTGTGCTTTTTACGAGGAAACCTGCCTGATTACCACTTGGATTTTAATTTCTCACTATCAAGAATGCACAAGGGTGCTGAATAGTACATTTTGCTAACAGCCAACATGATGAACTTTTCCTTTACTTACCCGTATGAAATGATGCATTCTGGGAGCTGGATGCCAGAATCAGTCAGGTGACCAGAAACTTTATAAATTTGTAGGCACAGACACTATGGTTGTTATTTCCTGCCCGTGACCAAGGCTCAAGGTGCCGAAACTAGTTGGGACTACAGGAATGCTGTGCTAAAAAGCTCGATTAAATGCTTTCTGTTTTCGGAAGTGGGCCTCCTATGTGGTGCTTCATTGTTGTGGAATTGCTGGGAATCTCCGTGCCCGGTTGAAGAGGCCGCCCTGCAGGGTCGGAGGCTCCCCAGTCGGAGGTGTTTCTGTGGATGTTAAAATGAGGGAGCATGACCCACACGCTGCCGTCAGACCTACTGAGGAATGCCAATTGGTAAAATGATCGGCAGCGCTGGAAGGGATTTGGTCGGGGATGATTCCCCTTCCAATCGTTCAGACGACAGAGGCATGAAAACCGAGCAGTTTGTTATTTCAGCATTGTGCTTTTTACGAGGAAACCTGCCTGATTACCACTTGGATTTTAATTTCTCACTATCAAGAATGCACAAGGGTGCTGAATAGTACATTTTGCTAACAGCCAACATGATGAACTTTTCCTTTACTTACCCGTATGAAATGATGTATTCTGGGAGCTGGATGCCAGAATCAGTCAGGTGACCAGAAACTTTATAAATTTGTAGGCACAGACACTATGGTTGTTATTTCCTGCCCGTGACCAAGGCTCAAGGTGCCGAAACTAGTTGAGACTACAGGAATGCTGTGCTAAAAAGCTCGATTAAATGCTTTCTGTTTTCGGAAGTGGGCCTCCTATGTGGTGCTTCATTGTTGTGGAATTGCCGGGAATCTCCGTGCCCGGTTGAAGAGGCCGCCCTGCAGGGTTGGGGGCTCCCCAGTCGGAGGTGTTTCTGTAGAGATATATATATATATATATATATATATATATATATATATATATATATATATACCGCTCCAAAAGTTGTCCACCTTTAAGTAGCACTCGACCAGCAGCTTGGTTTATGTGTAGGTAGGGACGGGGATCCGCTTGTAGGAGCCGCTCCGTAGTGGATTTGCCTGACGCGTTTCGAAGCTCCATATGCTTCTCTTCAGAGGCTTTAACGGAAGCGGTGTGCGCAACCACTGACCCACTTCACCCTTTTCCATATGACACACCCACCAATGGGAGGCTCAGATGAGACTGTGCATTAAGGGAAGTGTAGTGTGGAGAGCACACAATCAAGTCCTGTATGGACCCTCCAAGTGGGCCCGTCCTCAATCCTGTATACGGCTGCTGTTTCACTTGCGTGACCCCCAAGAATTGCGGGGTGGTGCATACTCCGCGGCTGGACTGCCGCGTGTTGTATACCGCTCCAAAAGTTGTCCACCTTTAAGTAGCACTCGACCAGCAGCTTGGTTTATGTGTAGGTAGGGACGGGGATCCGCTTGTAGGAGCCGCTCCGTAGTGGATTTGCCTGACGCGTTTCGAAGCTCCATATGCTTCTCTTCAGAGGCTTTAACGGAAGCGGTGTGCGCAACCACTGACCCACTTCACCCTTTTCCATATGACACACCCACCAATGGGAGGTTCAGATGAGACTGTGCATTATGGGAAGTGTAGTGCGGAGAGCACACAATCAAGTCCTGTATGGACCCTGCAAGTGGGCCCGTCCTCAATCCTGTATACGGCTGCTGTTTCACTTGCGTGACCCCCAAGAATTACGGGGTGGTGCATACTCCGCGGCAGGACTGCCGTGTGTTGTATACCGCTCCAAAAGTTGTCCACCTTTAAGTAGCACTCGACCAGCAGCTTGGTTTATGTGTAGGTAGGGACGGGGATCCGCTTGTAGGAGCCGCTCCGTAGTGGATTTGCCTGACGCGTTTCGAAGCTCCATATGCTTCTCTTCAGAGGCTTTAACGGAAGCGGTGTGCGCAACCACTGACCCACTTCACCCTTTTCCATATGACACACCCACCAATGGGAGGCTCAGATGAGACTGTGCATTATGGGAAGTGTAGTGCGGAGAGCACACAATCAAGTCCTGTATGGACCCTGCAAGTGGGCCCGTCCTCAATCCTGTATACGGCTGCTGTTTCACTTGCGTGACCCCCAAGAATTACGGGGTGGTGCATACTCCGCGGCTGGACTGCCGCGTGTTGTATACCGCTCCAAAAGTTGTCCACCTTTAAGTAGCACTCGACCAGCAGCTTGGTTTATGTGTAGGTAGGGACGGGGATCCGCTTGTAGGAGCCGCTCCGTAGTGGATTTGCCTGACGCGTTTCGAAGCTCCATATGCTTCTCTTCAGAGGCTTTAACGGAAGCGGTGTGCGCAACCACTGACCCACTTCACCCTTTTCCATGTGACACACCTACCAATGGGAGGCTCAGATGAGACTGTGCATTATGGGAAGTGTAGTGCGGAGAGCACACAATCAAGCCCTGTATGGACCCTGCAAGTGGGCCCGTCCTCAATCCTGTATAAGGCTGCTGTTTCACTTGCGTGACCCCCAAGAATTACGGGGTGGTGCATACTCTGCGGCTGGACTGCCGCGTGTTGTATACCGCTCCAAAAGTTGTCCACCTTTAAGTAGCACTCGACCAGCAGCTTGGTTTATGTGTAGGTAGGGACGGGGATCCGCTTGTAGGAGCCGCTCTGTAGTGGATTTGCCTGACGCGTTTCGAAGCTCCATATGCTTCTCTTCAGAGACTTTAACGGAAGCGGTGTGCGCAACCACTGACCCACTTCACCCTTTTCCATATGACACACCTACCAATGGGAGGCTCAGATGAGACTGTGCATTATGGGAAGTGTAGTGCGGAGAGCACTTAATCAAGTCCTGTATGGACCCTGCAAGTGGGCCCGTCCTCAATCCTGTATACGGCTGCTGTTTCACTTGCGTGACCCCCAAGAATCACGGGGTGGTGCATACTCCGCGGCTGGACTGCCGCGTGTTGTATACCGCTCCAAAAGTTGTCCACCTTTAAGTAGCACTCGACCAGCAGCTTGGTTTATGTGTAGGTAGGGACGGGGATTCGCTTGTAGGAGCCGCTCCGTAGTGGATTTGCCTGACGCGTTTCGAAGCTCCATATGCTTCTCTTCAGAGGCTTTAACGGAAGCGGTGTGCGCAACCACTGACCCACTTCACCCTTTTCCATATGACACACCCACCAATGGGAGGCTCAGATGAGACTGTGCATTATGGGAAGTGTAGTGCGGAGAGCACACAATCAAGTCCTGTATGGACCCTGCAAGTGGGCCCGTCCTCAATCCTGTATACGGCTGCTGTTTCACTTGCATGACCCCCAAGAATTACGGGGTAGTGCATACTCCGCAGCTGGACTGGCGCGTGTTGTATACTGCTCCAAAAGTTGTCCACCTTTAAGTAGCATTCGACCAGCAGCTTGGTTTATGTGTAGGTAGGGACGGGGATCCGCTTGTAGGAGCCGCTCCGTAGTGGATTTGCCTGACGCGTTTCGAAGCACCATATGCTTCTCTTCAGAGGCTTTAACGGAAGCGGTGTGCGCAACCACTGACCCACTACACCCTTTTCCATATGAGACACCTACCAATGGGAGGCTCAGATGAGACTGTGCATTATGGGAAGTGTAGTGCGGAGAGCGCACAATCAAGTCCCGTATGGACCCTGCAAGTGGGCCCGTCCTCAATCCTGTATACGGCTGCTGTTTCACTTGCGTGACCCCCAAGAATTACGGGGTGGTGCATACTCCGCGGCAGGACTGCCGTGTGTTGTATACCGCTCCAAAAGTTGTCCACCTTTAAGTAGCACTCGACCAGCAGCTTGGTTTATGTGTAGGTAGGGACGGGGATCCGCTTGTAGGAGCCGCTCCGTAGTGGATTTGCCTGACGCGTTTCGAAGCTCCATATGCTTCTCTTCAGAGGCTTTAACGGAAGCGGTGTGCGCAACCACTGACCCACTTCACCCTTTTCCATATGACACACCCACCAATGGGAGGCTCAGATGAGACTGTGCATTATGGGAAGTGTAGTGCGGAGAGCACACAATCAAGTCCTGTATGGACCCTGCAAGTGGGCCCGTCCTCAATCCTGTATACGGCTGCTGTTTCACTTGCGTGACCCCCAAGAATTACGGGGTGGTGCATACTCCGCGGCTGGACTGCCGCGTGTTGTATACCGCTCCAAAAGTTGTCCACCTTTAAGTAGCACTCGACCAGCAGCTTGGTTTATGTGTAGGTAGGGACGGGGATCCGCTTGTAGGAGTTGCTCCGTAGTGGATTTGCCTGACGCGTTTCGAAGCTCCATATGCTTCTCTTCAGAGGCTTTAACGGAAGCGGTGTGCGCAACCACTGACCCACTTCACCCTTTTCCATGTGACACACCTACCAATGGGAGGCTCAGATGAGACTGTGCATTATGGGAAGTGTAGTGCGGAGAGCACACAATCAAGCCCTGTATGGACCCTGCAAGTGGGCCCGTCCTCAATCCTGTATAAGGCTGCTGTTTCACTTGCGTGACCCCCAAGAATTACGGGGTGGTGCATACTCTGCGGCTGGACTGCCGCGTGTTGTATACCGCTCCAAAAGTTGTCCACCTTTAAGTAGCACTCGACCAGCAGCTTGGTTTATGTGTAGGTAGGGACGGGGATCCGCTTGTAGGAGCCGCTCCGTAGTGGATTTGCCTGACGCGTTTCGAAGCTCCATATGCTTCTCTTCAGAGGCTTTAACGGAAGCGGTGTGCGCAACCACTGACCCACTTCACCCTTTTCCATATGACACACCTACCAATGGGAGGCTCAGATGAGACTGTGCATTATGGGAAGTGTAGTGCGGAGAGCACACAATCAAGTCCTGTATGGACCCTGCAAGTGGGCCCGTCCTCAATCCTGTATACGGCTGCTGTTTCACTTGCGTGACCCCCAAGAATCACGGGGTGGTGCATACTCCGCGGCTGGACTGCCGCGTGTTGTATACCGCTCCAAAAGTTGTCCACCTTTAAGTAGCACTCGACCAGCAGCTTGGTTTATGTGTAGGTAGGGACGGGGATCCGCTTGTAGGAGCCGCTCCGTAGTGGATTTGCCTGACGCGTTTCGAAGCTCCATATGCTTCTCTTCAGAGGCTTTAACGGAAGCGGTGTGCGCAACCACTGACCCACTTCACCCTTTTCCATATGACACACCCACCAATGGGAGGCTCAGATGAGACTGTGCATTATGGGAAGTGTAGTGCGGAGAGCACACAATCAAGTCCTGTATGGACCCTGCAAGTGGGCCCGTCCTCAATCCTGTATACGGCTGCTGTTTCACTTGCATGACCCCCAAGAATTACGGGGTAGTGCATACTCCGCAGCTGGACTGCCGCGTGTTGTATACTGCTCCAAAAGTTGTCCACCTTTAAGTAGCATTCGACCAGCAGCTTGGTTTATGTGTAGGTAGGGACGGGGATCCGCTTGTAGGAGCCGCTCCGTAGTGGATTTGCCTGACGCGTTTTGAAGCACCATATGCTTCTCTTCAGAGGCTTTAACGGAAGCGGTGTGCGCAACCACTGACCCACTACACCCTTTTCCATATGAGACACCTACCAATGGGAGGCTCAGATGAGACTGTGCATTATGGGAAGTGTAGTGCGGAGAGCGCACAATCAAGTCCCGTATGGACCCTGCAAGTGGGCCCGTCCTCAATCCTGTATACGGCTGCTGTTTCACTTGCGTGACCCCCAAGAATTACGGGGTGGTGCATACTCCGCGGCTGGACTGCCGCGTGTTGTATACCGCTCCAAAAGTTGTCCACCTTTAAGTAGCACTCGACCAGCAGCTTGGTTTATGTGTAGGTAGGGACGGGGATCCGCTTGTAGGAGCCGCTCCGTAGTGGATTTGCCTGACGCGTTTCGAAGCTCCATATGCTTCTCTTCAGAGGCTTTAACGGAAGCGGTGTGCGCAACCACTGACCCACTTCACCCTTTTCCATATGACACACCCACCAATGGGAGGCTCAGATGAGACTGTGCATTATGGGAAGTGTAGTGCGGAGAGCACACAATCAAGTCCTATATGGACCCTGCAAGTGGGCCCGTCCTCAATCCTGTATACGGCTGCTGTTTCACTTGCGTGACCCCCAAGAATTACGGGGTGGTGCATACTCCGCGGCTGGACTGCCACGTGATGTATACAGCTCCAAAAGTTGTCCACCTTTAAGTAGCACTCGACCAGCAGCTTGGTTTATGTGTAGGTAGGGACAGGGATCCGCTTGTAGGAGCCGCTCCGTAGTGGATTTGCCTGACGCGTTTCGAAGCTCCATATGCTTCTCTTCAGAGGCTTTAACGGAAGCGGTGTGCGCAACCACTGACCCACTTCACCCTTTTCCATATGACACACCCACCAATGGGAGGCTCAGATGAGACTGTGCATTATGGGAAGTGTAGTGCGGAGAGCACACAATCAAGTCCTGTATGGACCCTGCAAGTGGGCCCGTCCTCAATCCTGTAAACGGCTGCTGTTTCACTTGCGTGGCCCCCAAGAATTACGGGGTGGTGCATACTCCGCGGCTGGACTGCCGCGTGTTGTATACCGCTCCAAAAGTTGTCCACCTTTAAGTAGCAATCGACCAGCAGCTTGGTTTATGTGTAGGTAGGGATGGGGATCCGCTTGTAGGAGCCGCTCCGTAGTGGATTTGCCTGACGCGTTTCGAAGCTCCATATGCTTCTCTTCAGAGGCTTTAACGGAAGCGGTGTGCGCAACCACTGACCCACTTCACCCTTTTCCATATGACACACCCACCAATGGGAGGCTCAGATGAGACTGTGCATTATGGGAAGTGTAGTGCGGAGAGCACACAATCAAGTCCTGTATGGACCCTGCAAGTGGGCCCGTCCTCAATCCTGTATACGGCTGCTGTTTCACTTGCGTGACCCCCAAGAATTACGGGGTGGTGCATACTCCGCGGCTGGACTGCCGTGTGTTTTATACCGCTCCAAAAGTTGTCCACCTTTAAGTAGCACTCGACCAGCAGCTTGGTTTATGTGTAGGTAGGGACGGGGATCCGCTTGTAGGAGCCGCTCCGTAGTGGATTTGCCTGACGCGTTTCGAAGCTCCATATGCTTCTCTTCAGAGGCTTTAACGGAAGCGGTGTGCGCAACCACTGACCCACTTCACCCTTTTCCATATGACACACCCACCAATGGGAGGCTCAGATGAGACTGTGCATTATGGGAAGTGTAGTGCGGAGAGCACACAATCAAGTCCTGTATGGACCCTGCAAGTGGGCCCGCCCTCAATCCTGTATACGGCTGCTGTTTCACTTGCGTGACCCCCAAGAATTACGGGGTGGTGCATACTCCGCGGCTGGACTGCCGCGTGTTGTATACCGCTCCAAAAGTTGTCCACCTTTAAGTAGCACTCGACCAGCAGCTTGGTTTATGTGTAGGTAGGGACAATGGGAGGCTCAGATGAGACTGTGCACTTCCCATGATGCACAGTCTCATATGAGCCTCCCATTGGTGGGTGTGTCATATGGAAAAGGGTGAAGTGGGTCAGTGGTTGCGCACACCGCTTCCGTTAAAGCCTCTGAAGAGAAGCATATGGAGCTTCGAAACGCGTCAGGCAAATCCATTACGTTGCGGCTCCTACAAGCGGATCCCCGTCCCTACCTACACATAAACCAAGCTGCTGGTCGAGTGCTACTTAAAGGTGGACAACTTTTGAGCGGTATACAACACGCGGCAGTCCAGCCGCGGAGTATGCACCACCCCGTAATTCTTGGGGGTCACGCAAGTGAAACAGCAGCCGTATACAGGATTGAGGACGGGCCCACTTGCAGGGTCCATACAGGACTTGATTGTGTGCTCTCCGCACTACACTTCCCATAATGCACAGTCTCATCTGAGCCTCCTATTGGTGGGTGTGTCATATGGAAAAGGGTGAAGTGGGTCAGTGGTTGCGCACACCGCTTCCGTTAAAGCCTCTGAAGAGAAGCATATGGAGCTTCGAAACGCGTCAGGCAAATCCACTACGGAGCGGCTCCTACAAGCGGATCCCCGTCCCTACCTACACATAAACCAAGCTGCTGGTCGATTGCTACTTAAAGGTGGACAACTTTTGGAGCGGTATACAACACGCGGCAGTCCAGCCGCGGAGTATGCACCACCCCGTAATTCTTGGGGGTCACGCAAGTGAAACAGCAGCCATATACAGGATTGAGGACGGGTCCATTTGCAGGGTCCATACAGGACTTGATTGTGTGCTCTCCGCACTACACTTCCCATAATGCACAGTCTCATCTGAGCCTCCCATTGGTGGGTGTGTCATATGGAAAAGGGTGAAGTGGGTCAGTTGTTGCGCACACCGCTTCCGTTAAAGCCTCTGAAGAGAAGCATATGGAGCTTCGAAACGCGTCAGGCAAATCCACTACGGAGCGGCTCCTACAAGCGGATCCCGGTCCCTACCTACACATAAACCAAGCTGCTGGTCGAGTGCTACTTAAAGGTGGACAACTTTTGGAGCGGTATACAACACGCAGCAGTCCAGCCGCGGAGTATGCACCACTCCGTAATTCTTGGGGGTCACGCAAGTGAAACAGCAGCCGTATACAGGATTGAGGACGGGCCCACTTGCAGGGTCCATCAGGACTTGATTGTGTGCTCTCCGCACTACACTTCCCATAATGCACAGTCTCATCTGAGCCTCCCATTGATGGGTGTGTCATATGGAAAAGGGTGAAGTGGGTCAGTGGTTGCGCACACCGCTTCCGTTAAAGCCTCTGAAGAGAAGCATATGGAGCTTCGAAACGCGTCAGGCAAATCCACTACGGAGCGGCTCCTACAAGCGGATCCCCGTCCCTACCTACACATAAACCAAGCTGCTGGTCGAGTGCTACTTAAAGGTGTACAACTTTTGGAGCGGTATATATATATATATATATATATATATTCACTGTAAAACCATAGGTTTTACAGACGTTATAGTTGGAAATTAGCATTTAAAAAACCTTAGAAATTCACTGAAAAAACCATAGGTTTCAGGGACGATATAGTTAGTTGGACATTTGACTCATATTAAAACCAGAGAAATTCGCCCGTTATAGTTAGTTGAGCTAACTAGAACTCGCGTGCCCGCAATGCACTGGTGATTCCGTCACATATTACATCACTCATGACATGGTCAGTGACATCACTGATGACATCACTGATGACATTCCAAATGACATCAATGATGACATCATCCACGTGATAATCTGATGCACATACTGATGGCCTAATATAAACTTTGATACACGCACTCTAAAATACAGACTACTATTTTTGAAACCATACACACAACAATGCCAGATACTGCATACCACCCACTATTTCCTAGGTCTACACTCACATCCACTCACTTATACATTCAGTTACTCATCAATACAGTACTATAATATGCACTCATACACCTGTACATACAGTCACAGTCCACCACACATCCATAGAGTTACTCACACACCTAGTCAGTCATGCAAAGAATCAATCACATACCCATTTACTCATGTATACAGTTATACACACTAACTGTGTTATTTATACACGCACCACATCACTTATTTATGCAGATACTAACACATACTTTTTGTCTTATACAATCACTGATACAATCAGACACTCTTTTATACACCCACTCTTCAAGTAACTTACTCTCACGTATAGTCATTAATATACTCCAACACTCACATATTGTCAAGAATCGGTACCTGAGTCTAGCGATTCCACAGGAGCTGAATGGCTGAAGTCCAACTTTAGTGTAAGGTTCCCAACGGCCCAACGCCTCTGAACCAGAAAACTCTGATCTCAGAAACGGGGGAAAAAGGGGAATGGCAAATAAACAAGAGAGACTGCCACTCTGGTGCCTTCACTGCTATCACTCCAGGAGAAATAACCTTCACCTGCAACAAGTAAAGGATTACTAAGTCCTGAAATTCTATGGGAACCCAATCGTTAACATTACATTTTACATCTCATTTACCGGACTTATAGTGGATTTTTGCCTCTCTCTTATACAGTTGGATTACTTTGATTACATGTTTTCAATCCAAAAGTTGACATTAAGGGGTCGATTCCGATCCTGTATTTTTTTTCCCGTATGACTCGTATCCGTATATTTTTCCGTACGAATCGCACAAGTCACGACCGACCCGTGAAGTACGATCCGTACGCGAAAAAGTACATACGGATTGGCCCGATCCGTACGAATCGTACCTGGAAAATTAGTACGAGACGGACCCGGACACTTCTCCCTACAAATCGTAAAAATGAAGTCCAACCGTACTAGTACGATCCGGACCGGCGTTACAATTTATGATTCGTACGGAAAACGTCCCGTACACGGGGAATGACTTTGGCCGCTATGAAGCGAAGTTTGTACGCACTGTACCCCCAGCGCGAATGTACGGTGCGTACCCCCCAAGCGTAGGTGCGCACCGTACTCCCAGTGCGAATGTACGGTGCGTATCCCCCGCACGTAGGTACGCACCGTACCCCCAGTGCAAATGTGCGGTGCATACCCACCCCACGTAGGTACGCACCGTACCCCCAGTGCGAATGTACGGTACGTACCCCCCTGCGTAGGTACGCACCGTACCCCCCCTGTAGGTACGCAACGTACCCCCATTGTGAATGTACGGTGCGTTCCCCCAACATTGCGTATGTACGGTGGATGTTGCGGGTACGCAATGTTGCGGGTACACACCTTACATACGCGATGGCGGTCTACGAACCCGCACCGTACAGAAGCAGCAATGGGGTGTACACACCGTACATGGCAATGTCCGTGTACGCGCCGTACATACACAACGCATGGGGGTGTGTGGCCGTACGACACGTACCCCTGTAGCGTACTGAAACACGGACACTGTAAAACAGCACAAGGAGGGCCTATTCGACTCGCACAACACCACAAAACACGTCTACACTGCAGAAAAAATGAAAAGGACTGACCTGAACACATCCAAACAGGCAAACAGAGGGGCAACCTCACAACCACCATTTATAACACACCCACCAAAAATTCAAAATGAGCCCCACCCACAAATGGACCAATAAAAAGGGACCACACACACAAACCATGAGCCTTTGCAACAGACTCACCACTGCTACAGAGCACACACAAACCACTGCACCCATCCACCTAAACATATACACCTACACACACACCCCTTCACACATACCCCCTCTCCACATTCACACCCACACCGTCACATTCAGACCCACACACCCACAACCATCCACACCCTCACCCCACACCATGCCCACCAACAAGAATCCAAAGTTCACAAGGGAGGAGCTGGACATCCTTGTCAACGAAGTCATCAGAGTCGAGCCACAGCTGTTTGGAACACTGGTCAGACAGACCAGCATAGCCAAAAAAACACGCCTGTGCCAGAGGATCGTCGAGAGGGTGAATGCTGTCGCACCCATCAGAAGGACCAGGAATGAATGCCAAGCCAGGTGGTACGATCTGCTGAGGGCGGTCAAGAGAAAAATGAATGAAGAGCACGCCCAGACCAACATCACTGGAGGCGGCGCGCCCCGCAGACCAGTACATTACCATCCCTGGGAGGAGAAGGTGATGGCCATGCTTCCACCGGTGGGAGTACATGGACTCCAAGGACCTCCAGAGCCTGGTGAGTACACAAACCACTTACGTAACATGGAGGTAATGGCATCCACACCCCAACTACACCTAATGCACGCAAGTACCCCCAAGCCCTCACCCGCCTGCACCACAGTCACAAACAACGCGAATGCCAATAACATGTGTATGCCCCATGGAGAAAGCAAGGCCATGCCATGTCCCATGCTACACGAAGCACCAACTCAAGAATGGATGTCCCGTATGCTGGGAGGGTGGGTGCACCAAAACGCATGTTTGAATTCCAAATCAGACACAATTGCCCTCATCCCATATGGCCCAGCTACATACCCATGCACCATGCGCAATGCACAGGGATTGGAAAAGTACTGACAAGATAGCTCACACTTGGCCCTGGTGTAGGCAGCACAATGGCCTCCTGTGACCAGTGCAAACACAAACACCAACACAACAAGGTCAGATATCTAGGACAGGAACTCACACTCACTGTCATGGCAGCATGCTCCATGGGGGGACAGATACATCACCTGGGAGTCCCAGGGCCAAATCACACTACACCCACCAGCAGGCCCTGTCACACACACCCCTTACACTAGCACACACCACCAGGACAGGCAACGGATTTACCCACTGCCACAATGGACATGTAACACAACAACACCAATACATAGCCGAAGAAGCATCCAAGCCACTAATGGACATGTCAAAGACTCAGGAGAACATATCAATCTGTCCCCAGCAACATACCCATACACAAGTGAACATTGAGGAGAATGCTAGGCACATACAACTACCTGGAGGAACTGTGCCAACTTGAATGCGTATGAAACATGCATGTTGCATTAAACAGCTTTAACATTGTCTCTCTCTCACACACAGGGCAACGTGATGAACATCCCCCCAACAATGGGGGGAAGAATCACAGTCACAGGCTCGGGAGGAACCGGATCCCACCAGCAGCGATGCCTCTCAACACTCCGTGGATGACCCCGACCGACCTGGACCCTCTGGTGTACAAGCCCCTGCAGCACCTGCTTCAGGAACATTTGTGCCAACCACCAGCCCCATTCCTGCCACATCACAGGAGACACCCAGGAGCCCTGCCCGCAGTGAACAGAGCCAGTCTGACCAGGAGGGAAAAGGTGCGGCGGGCACCCAGGAGGAGGCAGACAACACTGCCGCTGCCATCCCTCAGGGGTCCCGTCGACCCGATGTGCCCACAACAGCAGGCCCGGCTCATGTGGGCAGGGGTGGCGGGAGTGGAGGCAGGCGGAGGCGAGAACCTGACCAGCCAGCTGAAGGGACCGGTATGTCACACATCCGCAACATCATGGAGGCATACCGGCGTGACACCAGGGAGATCAGCCAGGTAGTGGGGACCCTCACAGAGATCAAAAACCAGCAGGCCGAGCAACACGCCAGTCAACAACAACACCAAGGACGAATGGAGGCAAGACTGGCTGAGCTCCTGGCGGTGCAAAGGGACATAAGCCATTCACTCCATCGGATCGCCGACAATATGGGCAACCCTCCCTGTAACACCAGGCGCAGACCAGCACCAGTCACAAGGAGGGAGGAGGAGGAGGATTCGTCCGACGGAGCGTCCCAAACATCGTCAAGGCCTGCATCTGAGGGTCCCCGGAGGAAGGTTGGTCGTCCACGGAAAAGACCGCGAGAGGCAGCGGGCCATCCACATCTCCCAGGTCACCTGGCCAGGCACCTGGCCTTCATGTGCGACAGCATCACCCCATTGACTGACATCATCTGCCACATGGACTTGCTGGTCACAGTCTGACCAATGATGCCAAACACTGTTGGCTTGACTCTGATGACTTCAAATGCCCAGGATCCCATCTCCCCCTGTGAACTTTGGATTCTATGGTCCCTGCATTTCTCCAATTTTCTGTGCACAAATCCCGCCCCAGAGCTCGAAATTAAATATTTAATACTTGAATTTTCATGTTGCAGTCATTTAGCATGAGTCCACAACCTACGTGTGGGGACATGTTAAAGTATGCCTGAGTATGGAACTAACTCCAGCCACCCATACACTTAGATCTGAGTCCGGTCGAGGACACACATGGCTCACAATGTACCACAAAATACAGACATGGAGCCTAACACTCACCCGTGATGTCCTCAAGCTGCTGAGGGGGGCTTGCTATATTGCTCTGACAGACCAATTTGGTAGAGTTACATGAAGGTGTAGAGGTCATGGGTCATGTTGATGTGCCCGGGGAGGGAGTACCAGGTCTGTTTTGCGAGGAGGGAGAACTATCTCCTGCATGCAGAGGTTATGTGGATGTGATGAATGGTGGCAAGGGCAAGGTGGGCTGCATGGAGTAGGGCCAACGGGGTGTTGGATGACACACGTCCAAGGTGGGTTCGGGTCTGGGGTTGTGGAGTGCCTCCTGAGTGTGGTTGAGGAGTCCGAAGGTGATCCTGCAGCACACAGTGAGCCATTGTGGCTGGGGCGGGAGATGTTGCAGATGAGGTGTGCGGATGCACCCTGGAGGTGGATAAGTTCTCCTGCAGGTTTGCTGTTGTCCTCTGAAGAGGCCGGTGCTGTATTTGAGCCGGCTGGTCTCCTGGACCAGGGGGACAGTCTGTCTTGCCTTGGAGTGGATTTATCTGGGGGCCATCAGCAGCATGTGGAGGGTGATGCAGCATGAGGTACAGATGTGGTGAGTTGCATGTTAATTGTGAACAATAGGTCCATGATGAACACCAGCTTGCCTGCGTGGCCACTGGGTGCTGGTGCGGTGCACAGACCAGTGGGACGCAAGGAGTTGACCCAGACGTAAGTGGACAATCCTCAGATGATGACCTCTGTCCCGTCAAAGTCCAGCCTCAGATGGCTGATGTTCAGCCATTCATCAACGGATCTCATGCCTTCTTGAAGTTTGGATCTGGCAATGGCTGACTCTTTGGTGAGTTTGAGGAGCAGCTGGGTGTCAATGGCATACCAGATGATGATGAGGCTGTGTGTGCATGTGATGGTGGAGAGGGGGGTCATGGAGACATTGAAGATCGTCACGCTGAGATAAGAGTCCTGTGGCATAGGCCAGATGACCCCAGTGTACTACATGTTGCAGGGTGGAGGCGGACTCCCTGGACCTTGCTGGTGAGCTACTTCCTGAGTGAATCCTGGGCCCTCCTCTGGATACCAGTGTTGGAGATGTGTGAGCTGACAGTGTGGTAGCACATGGTGTAGAATGGCGTTGAGAGGTCAAGGGTGGTGGCCTCACCATTGTTGAGCAGGGCAAAGTAGTCATTGGTGTTGGCAATGATGACGGTTGCAGTGGTGTGATTACTGTGTAAAACTGTCTGGTGCCAGTTGGCTGGAGCTGGTTGCATGTAGGAAATTGGTCAGTTGCTAGTTGAGTGTCTTCCTGGTGACATTTGCTGGGTAGGGAAGTAGGCTGATGTACCAGGAGATCCTGCGGTACTGCCGTCCATTGTTTAAGAAGGGCCTGGGGCTCTGCATGCCTCCTGCACCCATGGAATGTGGCTAACTCAAAGGAGACATTCATGACGCGCAGGCCGTGGGCTTCAAGGATGGCGAATGATGTGGTTGAGATGTTGTGTGGGAAGGGGCGTGATGGAGAGCCAGAGTAGATGGTGCACATGATCCTGGATGTGTACTTGCTGGTGATGGGAGTCCATGACCTGAGGGGGGTTTGTCCAGCGGAAAATAGTGCTGTCTGCCTCTGTGTGCCAAGGCAGTTGTCCATGGCCATGAGCTTGCAGTGGTACAAAGTAGCAAGGGATGTGATCTGCCTTGCAAGGGTGGGGTGTCCTGGATGGAGATCTGCTGTCAGTTCACTCACAATGCTGATGAGCTCCTTGATGTCGTGTGCTTGGGTGTCTCGGCACTATCTGAAGGATCTCCACTTGGCCTTGCTGATGATATGGTGATGGCTGTGTGTGGTGTATTACAGGGCTGTAAGGAAAATGATGTCTCTTTGTGTTGCAAGGTTTGCACAAGAGTCCGGCTTGGTCTGTAGGAGTCCAGTAGGTCTGCCTTGTCCCAGGTGCCTTAACTGTTTTTGTGCTTCACGGGAAAGTCCGTCAATGTGGCAAGATTGATGGATCTGTTGCTGATCCAGTGTGTGAGTTTGCAGGGTGTGGCGGTGGTGTTGTTTTGAGTGTCCCACACAGCTTGTCTGTGGCGACTTACATCCGGCATCTTTAAGGGATCGGTAGCGGGGTGAGTGGCACTGTGTTGCTTGTTGGAGACGTGGATTCAAATGTTGATGGACCAATGATGGATGGTGGTGTGTGTCCCCTCCAGCAAGAAGTTACTGGCACCCAGCCACATGTAGCCTGTGGAGGTGAGGGCCTGCATGCAGATGTACGTGGTGATGGCTTAGCAGAATTGTGGAAGTAGGCCTGCAGATCTGTAGATGAGTGATACTCCGAGGGTTGCTAGGGAGTTGCTGCGAACCGGGACTTGTGACTCTGAGGGTGTACTTGTCAATAATTACCAATTCAGCCCCTGGGAGTGGTGTTGGCGTCCCTGCGGGTGATCTTGGATCCGTCTGAGATGGCAATGAAGACGTCATGTGCTGAGGATGCTTTTGTCCAGGTTACTGTCATGAAGGTGATGTGTGGGACTGTAGTGTTGAGGAGGTAACAGATTCCAATGTCGTGCTGGTGGATGGAGCGGCTGTGGAGTAGGAGGCACATAACCTGGTTGGAATGACCGGGTCTGGTAGGCTGGGCAGCGCTGTGTAGGCAGTTGGAGTAGCACACTCAGCATGCAAAGGTGTGGTGTCTGTGCCTAGGGGTTGCCTGATGGCAGGAGGATGATTGTCACAAGGAAATTACCTGGAGAGTGGCTGCAGCATGAGCCTGTTGTGTGATGTGGGTCATACAAAGACTAGAAGGTCGTGCACTGGGGTTAGAAATCATGCAAACATCAACACACAAAGACAAGGAGGTCTGCAAGGCACAGTGCAACAGGTGTATGTCAAGGAAGGAGTGTCAGCTCACTCATGGGTCACTCCCAGAAAGTGGATGATCAATCACCATAAATGACAGCCACTGTGTCAAGCAACAAAATGCGGAGATGCGCAAAGGAGACACACCATCAGCAGGCATTCACGTCCCGTTGTGGGCAGCAACCTGCACAAATACATACACAACCAGGCACGTCATGCAGAATAGAGATTATTAGCCATGAAGCACTGCATGCATGTTGCCAAAGTACACATACACTCATATGCTCAATCTTTGTCAATTCACCCATAGATGATGCATGCAAACTGATAAGAGATCTGCAGTGACCGAGATTAGGCACTTTGGATTGTGCTGAACACCTTTATTCCACATACACACACAAAGGGATATGCCTCCATATTAACAGACTCAGAGGTCAGTTGACAGAACATGTGGGACATACGCTGGACCCCCCCTTCACAACACGGATGATGTCAATCCCAATGAACTGGCACACAAGGTAAGGGGATGAGCCAAACACATCCTGCTGCACACTGAGAGGCTGCAATTCCCCATAAAGCATGTTGTTGTGATGTCCCCCACTATGTCCACCCGTAGCATCTGCAATGTTTCAGAGCCAAGGTACACACACATTGAAGCCTTCATCAGACGCCATATTCCACAACAGATGACTGTCAGGAAGGCTGACTATCATGTCATGGGAGTGATGCTACATGTCATATGCTCCATGGTGAGAAGACATGTATGCATGGTACCACAACATGCACAGAAGCAGTCACCACACATTCCCAACCTGTATCACCACAAAAGCCTTGCTGCAATACTTACCCAAACTGACATTTCCACATGTCCGTGCATGGAACGCTGATTCAGCCCACGTTGTAATCCACACGAGGAATAGCAGGAGGACAACTATGACACGACCAGACAACATGTGCAAAATACCTGGGAATGACAGACACACGAGAAGTCACCAAAAATAGATTCTCAACGCACACATGAAAGTGTACAAAACAGCAACAATGTTGGACACATGTAAATTGCCAATCAAGTCTCTCTGAAAAACTGTGTTGCATGACATCCTCACTCGAGTGACACATCAGAACACACATCCAAGTCACTGTGCATTCATTCAGCTGGACACACACATTGCAACACATGCCACTCAACGCTACAAGCTTGCACACTCATAGCCAGTGACTCACCATTATGAGAAGAAGTTGCGTATGAGCTGACTCCGGATATCATCCCCCTCCTCCTCATCATCACTAGCCTCGTGACCAAGCCCTTGATCCTCCACGGCTGGATGTTCCTGCTCATCCAGATCCAGGATGAGTGGCACTGCCTTCTCAACTGCCATGTTGTGCAGCATGCAGCACACAATGAAGATTGTGCAGACCTTCTCCGGGGCATAAGGGAGGGACCCGCCTGTCTTGTCCAAGCACCGGAATCGGCTCTTCAGGAGTCCAAACGTCCTCTCAATCACTCGCCTGGTCTGGCCGTGTGCATCGTTGTACCGGTGATCTGCAGCTGTTCTTGGGTTGCGGAGAGGTGTAATCAGCCATGGCATGTTGGGATAGCCAGAGTCCCCTACATGGAAACATCATGTAAATAAGTGGGTCAGGAGATGCCATAAGAGACAAAGATACCGCAACACATAGGACAAAAAGACTATACCCACCAACAAGACATGCTCGTTCGTTGTGCAGCCGCAGCATCATTTGTGGCTCCCTGCTACGCCTCATGATGTAGGCATCGTGTGCTGATCCTGGAAAACGTGCACAGACATGGGAAATCAGCATGTTAGCAAGACACACCACAAGGGCATTTATCGAGTGGTAATGTTTGCGGTTCCTATAGGCTTGTTCCTGTGCCTGTGGTAGTACAAAAGCCACATGTGTACCATCAATGGACCCAATTACATGGGCATCCCACCCAGGGCATAGAAATCCCCCTTGACATCCCTCAACCCCTCTGGAGTCGGAAATTTGATGAATTCATCAAGGTGCTCCAACATGGCTGCTAGAACATCAGGCAGGACACGGCTGAACATAGTCTGGGACATCCCACCCACATCAGCTATGGTCAATTGAAACGTACCTGTTGCAAAAAAATGTAAGGCTTCCATCACCTTCATCTTGGGGGTCAGTGCAGTAGGATACCTGTGTTGCGGTTGGAGGTGTGGTGCCAGCCTGTTTGTCAGGTCCTCAATCAACTGTTGAGTGAATCTGTAATGGCGGATGCAGGCAGGTTCCAACATGACACCCAAGTCTGGCTTTGTTCTTGGGACAGGTGGTGCCCTGCAAAACATAGTTTTGAGGAATGAAGATTGAGAGTCGGCAAACATCAATGTCAATGAACATAGCACATGCTACACTGCTAATACACATCAGCTAACTATGGAGTCAGGTGGGTGCAATGCATCCAGGACACAGATGGCAGCTTACTGGCACCCCTACAAAATGCATGATACACCTGTTGATTGTCAAGTCTACATGACATGCCCTGAAAACATTTGGGGGCCAGTCTGAGTGAAGAGCCACAGATATGACCGGAGTGACACACAACCACATAGCTGCATTTGAAGGATGTCATCTCATCCAGACAACTGACTGCAAGGCACACGCACAGGTCACATGGAATGTCAAATGCACATGTCAAACACAGTGCGATGATGGGGTACACGTGACAACACAAAGACACAGCCATTGAGACAACAAACACATGTATGACAGCAAACATATGATGTCCCATGCACACAGACCCTACAGCCTTGGGAATCCACATGTGGCATGGTGTGCGTAGATGTGTTACATGCCCATCTCCACAGAGACCCCTGTTGGATTCACCAACAGCAGATGCCGTTGACGGGACACTGACATGAAGCTCATGTGAACACATGACACACAGCCAACATAGTCCCAAAGGGGCACGCAGATCGTGACAGGTCAGTTCATAAAGTGTCCCTGTCCCTGGCATCAGGAGACAGGTGCGAGTGTTGATGAATGTGCCACCCACTGCTGCTATGCATGACACATTTGGACTACAGACACACATGTGGCACGTGTCAAGGTGATGAGTGGCACATCATGCCCCATCACACATGACATGTGTCCACAGGTCAGAACACATCAATTGTGCTACGAGATGGAAGGACCTGTGCAAGATCACTGGCTAACACACCTAGGGCCTGCACCAGAAAGTATGCAATGACAAGTACTTGATGGACAGCCATGTGCGACTCGTAGACCTCCATTCCTGGAATGTGTACGGCTGTATCACCATTGTAAGCGTGTGAAATGCGTACCCGTATGTGTACGCCATGGTAGTAGACGTACTTGTACAGGTACATGTACGCCATGGTAGTACACGTACGTGTAGGCACTGGTAGTACACGTATGTGTATGCTACAGTTGTACACGTGCGTGTACTACCAGTGCCTACATGTACGTGTACTACCAGTGCCTACACCTACGTGTACTACCAGTGCCTACACGTACGTGTACTACCATGGCGTACACATACCTGTACAAGTACGTGTACGCACTAGTTGTACTCGTACGTGTAGGCACTGGTAGTACACATACGTCTAGGCACTGGTAGTACACGTATGTGTAGGCACTGGTAGTACACGTACGTGTACAACTGTAGCGTACACATACATGTACTACCAGTGCCTACACGTACGTGTACATGTACGTGTACGCACTAGTTGTACTCGTACATGTAGGCACTGGTAGTACACGTACGTGTAGGCACTGGTAGTACACGTACGTGTACAACTGTAGCGTACACGTACGTGTACTACCAGTGCCTACACGTACATGTACTACCATGGCGTACACGTACCTGTACAAGTACGTGTACGCACTAGTTGTACTTGTACGTGTAGGCACTGGTAGTACACGTACGTGTAGGCATTGGTAGTACACATATGTGTACAACTGTAGAGTACACGTACGTGTACTACCAGTGCCTACACATACGTGTATTACCATGGTGTACACGTACCTGTACAAGTACGTGTATGCACTAGTTGTACTCATATGTGTAGGCACTGGTAGTACACGTACGTGTAGGCACTGGTAGTACACGTACATGTACAACTGTTGCGTACACGTTTTCTATGAAGCCACTGTTATAAATAAATGTTGTCACAGATTCTCAATATACATGTGCCCACGGTGGTCTAGATTTTGTGAGACTCATTAGTTGTCGGTGATACAAACTAACGAGTGTCAAGACGTCCAGACCTCCGTGGGCCCATGTATATGTAATTTCTGCAACACAATCTATTTCTAACAGTGGCTCCTCCGAAAAGGTGCCAGCTTCTTCAATGACAGTGTCAATGTACTTTTGTGTGCACTGCCTTGTGCAACATCTTGCATGCAGGCACATCAGTGTTCTTTTTGCAAAATGGCCAATTGGCACATCCCAAACATGTAGATTGGTTGCAGCTGTGTGAGTCCCAAGGTACCAACATTTGTTTATTTTGTGTTCCAAGGGACTTACAGGTCTCTGAGTGTGGTGACACCTTGAGTATTGAGGTGTGTTAGTTAACCTTGAGTGCACCACTCCTGTTTCTTTCAGGGTAAACAAGAGGTGGCATGACTTCATTGTATTGCTGTGCTCACCGGTTTGCAGACACTAACTTCTCAGTGTATTGCTCAATCAAGTTGTGGCCTTTTGTGTATTGAGTTTCCTGGTGTCAAAGTGGCATGGTGGATCTACCAACTGGTCAGTACAGGGCTTACATATGTGCGGAGTAATCCAGCTGTTACTCATGATGCATTGCCTGATATGCACTGTGACCTATTGTTCTTGTGCTCATGTGTCAGATGTATACAGGCGACTGATGCTTTCTTGTTTCTTCTCCTTGCCCACAGCATCATCATCCACACGCGAGGGAGACACCGGCATGGACCTTGAGGAGGGACCCAGCGACAGTGCCAACAGTGCTGTGGACGCAGGAGACAGTGGCACGGAGGGCGAGGGGAGTCAGTCGGAGGACCTGTCTGGAGGCGAGAGCACGTACGACACCGACGGGTCCCAGGCTGACATCCTTGAGGAGGCGGAGGATGCTACAACATCTGGAAGCATCCCACCATCTTTACCCGCCTCCTCCATTGCCATCTCCGCCCTCCCAGTTGCTCCGGTCCCTTCTGTGTGTGCAGGGTCCCACCGCGTCTCCTTCGGACCAGGCACCGCAGCCCCTGCCCCTGTCACCCCTGCTGCCCTCAGTGAAGAGTCTGTGGACACACTGCACCAGTTGCAGGTTGGTCAGGCATCGATGCTGCATGTCCTCCATGAACACACTAGATTGCTCACACAGTTGGTGTTGTTCGTGGAGGGCATGTCATCAACAATGAATGAGCAATGCAGGTTTCTGCAGTCCATGGCCTCTTCACTGATGGAAGAAGAGTCTCTCCTGCGGTGCTCTGTCCCCCCCCCTACCCCGGACCCATCCACACTGCCCTCTCCCATGCCTGTCCAAAGCACACACAGACAGTCACAGGCACACAACACAACAGACAAATCCAGCACACCACCACCTAAGGCACAGCGCACACCTCCTGGCACGCACACTCAGGGGGATGTAGTCACACCCACAGGGTCTGGGGGCAAACGGCAGACACGCAGCCACAGTCAGAGTCCGCAGTCCTCACGACCGACTTCCTCCAAATCCACTCCCCTTAGCTCCCCTGGCAAAAGGTCACCCAAAGAGACCTTCATGGCTAGTCTGTCCCTCAGCCCCACTGTGACACCACCCTGCAAGCGGTTGAGGAAGTCTCCGGCCAGGGGTGTTGAGTCCCCCCCATGTCCACCACCTCGCCCGAGAGCGCTGCACCCCATCCCTCGGACACCCCCCCTCCGTTGGCCCTGGTGTTCGTTCCGGTGCAGGGGTTCCTCTGGACGCCCTGGCTGCAGTGTGCAGCGAGCTGCTCACCACCACCTTTGGCGCTGCACCACCCCCTGTGGTGGATACATTCAGCCCTGCACCCACCACACCTACCAACCCACTCCTGTCCCTGCGGTGCCTGGTACTCCCAGTGATGATGCCCCCCCAGTCAAAAACCCTTGAGGTGACTTTGTGCAGGCCAGGTAGGGGTGGACAGACTGGCATACGTCCACCCTTGGACTCGAACTATGGACTGAATAAAGCCTTTTCTTTTAGTTTCCACACTGTTGCATTTCAGGTACTTGATGTTGGTGATGAGGCCATTGAAGTTGGTGTTCTGGTAATGTGTTAGGGTTCTGAGAAATGTTATAGTATGATGGTCATGAGGTGGACCATGGTATCTGTGTGCCATCTCAATGTCTGTGAAAATATTAATTGGTAGTGTGTGTTCCTTTGGATTGTGAGACATTGTTCCAGGAAGTGATCCTTCCTCTGTGGCACCTGACATGTTCCCTGCAAACAGTTGCACAATTATTGTGCTGACCTATGTCAACATATCCTTTGTTGGTGACGGATCCCTTCAACAATGGCCATGCATGCTCGCCGATGTCTCCTGCTAACTTGTCTGTGCCATCCTTGCCAGTCACTGTACTTGTGTTTTGTGTATATAGGAATGGCATCAGGGACCAATTGCCCCTTTTCAGCACTATGGATGTGTGTAATCTCGGCCTAACACACAAATGGCACGTGTGATGCAGGGTATTTGGGCACCTGACTCACAATTGTGGGCATTGTATCTAGTCACAGTGAACCCTATTCCTTACATGAGAGACATCATCTGGGTGGCTGGACCAGCACCTAGACATTCCTATCACTCCTGTGATGTGCGTGACAGTGTGTGTTCCCCTTGGCTAACTTATTTTAGTATGTATTTCCATGACTATACATTCTGTTGGCATTAAATCCGGGTGTGTATTGTGGGGCATCCACCATGGGTGGGTATACATGTGTTGTATGTCCTCACACCCACATGTGGTGTGTCATGCAGTGTGTGAATGACATCCATCCTCCTGGGAGTGGGGCACTGCTGGGAGTCCTCTGCACCCACCCCTCATATGTCTGGTCACTGCTGGGAGTCCTCTGCACCCACCCCTCATGTGTCTGGGCACTGATGGCAGTGATATGCACCCACCCCTCGTATGTCTGGGCATAGCTGGGAGTCCTCTGCACCCACCCCTCATGTGTCTGGGCACTGCTGGGAGTCCTCTGCACCCATCCCTCATGTGTCTGGGCACTGCTGGTAGTGATATGCACCCACCCCTCATATGTCTGGGCACTGCTGGGAGGCCACTGCACCCACCCCTCAAATGTCTGGGCACTGCTGGGAGTCCTCTGCACCCACCCCTCACGTGTCTGGGCACTGCTGGGAGTCCTCTGCACCCACCCCTCATTTGTCTGGGCACTGCTGGGAGTCCTCTGAACCCACCCCTCATTTGTCTGGGCACTGCTGGGAGTCCTCTGCACCCACCCCTCATATGTCTGGGCACTGCTGGGAGTCCTCTGCACCCACCCCTCATGTGTCTGGGCACTGCTGGGAGGCCACTGCACCCACCCCTCATATGTCTGGGCACTGATGGTAGTGATATGCACCCACCTCTCATATGTCTGGGCACTGCTGGGAGTCCGTTGCACCCATGACTCATGTGTCTGGGCACTGCTGGTAGTGATATGCACCCACCCCTCATATGTCTCGGCACTGCTGGGAGTCCTCTGCACCCACCCCTCATGTGTCTGGGCACTGCTGGGAGTGATATGCACCCACCCCTCATATGTCTGGGCACTGCTGGGAGTCCTCTGCACCCACCCCTCTTTTGTCTGGGCACTGCTAGGAGTCCTCTGCACCCACCCCTCATGTGTCTCGGCACTGCTGGGAGTGCTCTGCACCCACCCCTCATTTGTCTGGGCACTGCTGGGAGTCCTCTGCACCCACCCCTCATCTGTCTGGGCACTGCTGGGAGTCCTCTGCACCCACCCCTCATATGTCTGGGCACTGCTGGGAGTCCTCTGCACCCACCCCTCATTTGTCTGGGCACTGCTGGGAGTCCTCTGCACCCACCCCTCATCTGTCTGGGCACTGCTGGGAGGCCACTGTACCCACCCCTCATATGTCTGGGCACTGATGGTAGTGATATGCACCCACGCCTCATATGTCTGGGGACTGCTGGGAGTCCTCTGCACCCACCCCTCATGTGTCTGGGCACTGCTGGTAGTGATATGCACCCACCCCTCATATGTCTGGCCACTGCTGGGAGTCCTCTGCACCCACCCCTCATGTGTCTGGGCACTGATGGTAGTCCTCTGCACCCACCCCTCATATGTCTGGGCACTGCTGGGAGGCCACTACACCCACCCCTCATGTGTCTGTCCACTGCTGGGAGTCCTCTGCACCCACCCCTCATTTGTCTGGGCACTGCTGGGAGTCCTCTGCACCCACCCCTCATGTGTCTGGGCACTAATGGTAGTCCTCTGCACCCACCCCTCATATGTCTGGGCACTGCTGGGAGGCCATTGCACCCACCCCTCATGTGTCTGGGCACTGATGGTAGTGATATGCACCCACCCCTAATATGTCTGGGCACTGCTGGGAGTCCTCTGCACCCACCCCTCATGTGTCTGGGCACTGCTGGTAGTGATATGCACCCACCCCTCATATGTCTGGGCACTGCTGGGAGTCCTCTGCACCCACCCCTCATGTGTCTGGGCACTGCTGGGAGTGATATGCACCCACCCCTCATATGTCTGGGCACTGCTGGGAGTCCTCTGCACCCACCCCTCATGTGTCTGGGCACTGCTGGTAGTGATATGCACCCACCCCTCATATGTCTGGGCACTGCTGGGAGTCCTCTGCTCCCACCCCTCATGTGTCTGGGCACTGCTGGGAGTGATATGCACCCACCCCTCATGTGTCTGGGCACTGATGGTAGTCCTCTGCACCCACCCCTCATATGTCTGGGCACTGCTGGGAGGCCACTGCATCCACCCCTTATGTGTCTGTCCACTGCTGGGATTCCTCTGCACCCACCCCTCATTTGTCTGGGCACTGCTGGGAGTCCTCTGCACCCACCCCTCATGTGTCTGGGCACTAATGGTAGTCCTCTGCACCCACCCCTCATATGTCTGGGCACTGCTGGGAGGCCATTGCACCCACCCCTCATGTGTCTGGGCACTGATGGTAGTGATATGCACCCACCCCTAACATGTCTGGGCACTGCTGGGAGTCCTCTGCACCCACCCCTCATGTGTCTGGGCACTGCTGGTAGTGATATGCACCCACCCCTCATATGTCTGGGCACTGCTGGGAGTCCTCTGCACCCACCCCTCATGTGTCTGGGCACTGCTGGGAGTGATATGCACCCACCCCTCATATGTCTGGGCACTGCTGGGAGTTCTCTGCACCCACCCCTCATGTGTCTGGGCACTGCTGGTAGTGATATGCACCCACCCCTCATATGTCTGGGCACTGCTGGGAGTCCTCTGCTCCCACCCCTCATGTGTCTGGGCACTTCTGGGAGTGATATGCACCCACCCCTCATGTGTCTGGGCACTGATGGTAGTCCTCTGCACCCACCCCTCATATGTCTGGGCACTGCTGGGAGGCCACTGCATCCACCCCTTATGTGTCTGTCCACTGCTGGGAGTCCTCTGCACCCACCCCTCATTTGTCTGGGCACTGTTGGGAGTCCTCTGCACACACCCACGCACCCCCTTGGAGCTGTAAACTGCTGGCCAGGACCTACACACACAACAATTTGTAGGTGACATGCTGGCCCAGTCCTCTATGGCCACATTCCTTGCGTGTGTACGCAGCCATTTCCTGCTGCCGTAACGGGGTACGAGTGGTATGGTCTGTACCTGATTAATCATGTGGCCGTAGGGGTACGCTCCGTACCCACGCATTCATGCGTGGATACGGTCCATACCTGAGTACTCATGGGGCCGTAGGGGTACGCACCGTACCCACGCATTCATGCGTGGGTACGGTCCGCACCTGAGGACTCATGGGGCCGTGGGGGTGCGCACCGTAGCCACTTATTCATGAGTGGGTACGGTCCGTACCTGAGTACTCATGGGGCCGTAGAGGTACGCATCGTACCCACACATTCATGCGTGGGTACGGTCCGTACCTGAGAACTCATGGGGCCATGGGGGTGCGCACCGTACCCACGTATTCATGCATGGGTACGGTCCGTACCTGAGTACTAATGGGGCCGTAGGGGTATGCATCGTACCCATGCATTCATGCGTGGGTACGGTCCGTACCTGAGGACTCATGGGGCCATAGGGGTACGCACCGTACCCACGCATTCATGCGTGGGTACGGTCCATACCTGAGGACTCATGCGTGGGTACGGTCCGTACCTGAGGACTCATGCGTGGGTACGGTCCGTACCTGAGGACTCATGGGGCCTTACGGGTACGCACCATACCCACGCATTCATGCGTGGGTACGGTCCGTACCTGAGGACTCATGGGGCCGTAAGGGTGAGCACCATACCCACGTATTCATGCGTGGGTATGGTCCGTACCTGAGTACTCATTGGGCCGTAGGGGTACGCACCGTACCCACGGATACTTGCATGGGTACGGTCCGTACTACTGTTGGCATGGTGCCGTAGGGGTACGTATGGTATGCACCGTACCCATGCATTCATGCGTGGGTACGGTCCGTACCTGAGGACTCATGGGGCCGTAGGGGTACGCACCGTACCCACGTATTCATGCATGGGTACGGTCCCTACCACTGTTGGCATGGTGCAGTAGGGGTACGTATGGTATGCACCGTACCCACACATTCATGCGTGGGTATGGTCCGTACCTGAGGACTCATGGGGCCATAGGGGTGCGCACCGTACCCACGTATTCATGCGTGGGTACGGTCCCTACCACTGTTGTCATGGCGCCATAGGAGTACGTGTGGTACGCACCGTACCCACGCATGTTCTCACCTTCTGCGGCATGTGCGTCAGGTGCGGTGCATCAGGTCGTAGGCCAAGAGGACCGGGATGACATGTACGATGGGGTTCATGGCTTTACGTCATGTACCGGGGTTCTGCTTTCCCGGCAGTTTTTCGCTCCCGTAGTCACAGCGAGGTACGTAGTGACGTCGGTACGAATCGTACTTGCTGGGCCGGAAAACGCTGCTGAAATACGTGCGGACGTCGCGTACAAGCATTTCCGGATCGGAATCGTGGGTATTTTTTTGCTGTATGGTCTTTAGTACGATTCGTACAGAAAAAGGCTTTCTGTACGAATCGTACTTCCTAGGTTGCAGAATGAGTTTACCTGGTACGAGTAGTATGGAGAAAACGCTCCGTACGACTATTCGTACAGCCTTTTTCCATGATTGGAATCGGCCCCTAAGTAAGTTCAATAGTTAACATCCAAAGTGTATATTCATGCTGTCTCTCTTCTTCTTTTCAGGTATTCCTACCGAAGCGGAAATTGCAGCTATCGTTGGTAAGTATGAATATATTTTTATATACATTTATATCGATTTGTTGAGGTTGAGAAGTCTTTTTGGCACAAAATTGTAGAATATAGTCTCTAGCAACCTTTTTAGTAGTCTCAGCAATAGTTGCGCAAATTGAAACTGCACAGTATTGAAGGAATAATTTGAAATCAATAGAGTCTTTAATACTGACTGCCTTTACTAAACTGAAGCTTCAAGCATTGTAGTCTTTATTTAAATTACATAGAACTCAAGAAGCTGGCTTGCTGGCTAAACGCTAAGGCAAGACTTGAACGAATAATGAACCTGGCACCTTTAAAATCAAGTGGCTACAAATAGCGCTTCAGAAACATGGAAGAAAAAATACCTGGCTGTTCCTTCGTCCTAAGGAACTTGAATTTGGAAAAAACTTATTCAGCATCCAAAAATCGATACCTAACGGGCGCCAAACCTGGAAACTGTTCACCTTGCTGAATTCACACAGAAATGCGAGGAACTCTCTCCTCGCAGCCGAAAATCCTAAAGTCTCTGTGGAGCTTGAGGAGAAGCGTCACCTCACCAGAAAAACAACAGTTGAAGTGCGCAGAGTCACAGGGGCATGCGCACAATGCTGCTGGGCTGCTGACAGGCGAAAGGGGAAAACACTAGAACGCTGACCCACTTGCGCATGTCCTCCATGTTGGGTGTCCCTTGCTTAACGAAGCTCCTCGCAACCAATTCACACCATTTAATGGGTGAATGCAACAGCGTGTAACCCTGCCTAAACTTGAAAACTGGACCCCAGTGTAGTCACCTAGAGAGAATCTGATTAGTCCTGACACATATACTGCCTTAAAACATATGTAGTTACTCACACATATACCAGTGAGACATTCATTCACTCACCAACACACCCATACACACACTAACTTACCCATACAGCCCTTCCCAGATGTACTTTTGAATCCATACAACCAATGAATCACCCACTCAGACATGTGTGCACAGAGTCACACACACCCCCATCCACCCACACAGACACTCAGGCACTCATACAGATACTCAGACAACAAATCAATAACCCATATAGACACTCATGTAGCTACTCACAAACCCATGCAGCCGCTTATACACCAACTGAGACACTAATATCGAATTTCACACAGTTTAATCACTAACCCATACATTCAGTAACTCATGTTCAATCACTCACTTATACAGTCAGTCACACACCTACTAAATAATCCATTCAGGCACTTGTAAATCCACTCATTCTTCAATACAACTTGGCATAGATATATATGAAAAATATTTAAACTTTACAGAAACACACATTCACTGGATGATGTCATCAGTGATGTCATTTGAGATGTCATCAGTGATGTCATCAGTGATGTCACTGACCGTGTCATGAGTGATGTAGTATGTGACGTCATCACCAGTGCATTGCGGGCGCGCAAGTTATAGTTAGCTCAACTAACTATAAGGGGCGAATTTCTCTGGTTTTATATGAGTCAAATGTCCAACTAACTATAACGTCCCTGAAAACTATGTTTTTTTCAGTGAATTTCTAAGGTTTTCTAAATGCTAATTCCTAACTATAGCATCTGTAAAACCTATGGGTTTTTCAGTGAATTTCAAAGGTTCTTTAAATGCTAATTCCTAACTATAACGTCTGTAAAACCTATGTTTTTTTCAGTGAATATATATATATATATATATATATATATATATATATATATATATATATATATCTATATTCACTGAAAAAACCATAGGTTTCAGGCACGTTATAGTTAGGAATTAGCATTTAAAAAACCTTAGAAATTCACTGAAAAAACCATAGGTTTCAGGGGTGTTATAGTTAGCTGGACTATTCACTCGTACAAAACCATTGAAATTCCCCCGTTATAGTTAGTTTAGCTAACTATAACTCGCGCGCCCGCAATGCACTGCTGATGACGTCACATATTACATCACTCATGACATGGTCAGTGACATCACTCATGACATCACTGATGACATCTCAAATGACATCACTGATGACATCATCCAGTGAATGTGTGTTTTTCTGAAAATTACATATGTTTTATATATGTATATCTCAAGGTCGATGGAAGAATAAATGGGTATATAAGTGTCTAAATGGATGATTTGTTTTTGAAAAATTGATTGTATAACTGACTGATTAAGTGTATCTTAGTGAATACATGGCTTAGTGAGTAATGTTTAAATGTGTAAATATCTGTATCAGTCTCTCACTTTGTGTATAAGTGGCTGCATGGGTTGGTGAGTAGCTACATGAGTGTCTATATAGGTTATTAGTTGTTTTTTTGAGTATCAGTATGAGTATCTGAGTGTCTGTATGGTTCGGTGGGGGTATTACATAGTGCATAGGTGCATGAATGAGTGACTCACTGTTTGTATGTGTTGAAGACAGCATGTGTGCAGGACTGTATGGGTGGATGAGTGTGTGCATGGGTATGTTAGTGAGTGATAGACTGTCTCAATAGTGTCTTTATGAGTAACTACATATGTTTTAAACTAGTATATGTGACTATTGGTGTATATAAGTGAGTATATGTGAGAGTGAGAGATTGAAAGAGTTCCTGTATGAATAAGTATGTGTTTCTATAAGTGATTGTTTAAAAGACTAAGTATGTGTAAGTTTCTTTTTTTTTTTTTTTAATTTTTTTTTTATTCATTATCACATAAGAAAATCAATCCATGTATTTCATTATACAGATTCCATTCATCAAATTTTACAACAAATTCAGCAAGGATAACAGTGCAATATATACAAATAGACATAGTTAAGACATGATTAAGCCTCTGAATAGTAGAGAAGGAAAAAAAATAAAATAAAAAAAAATAAAAAGGGAAGAGTCTTTGCTATTTCAGTCATTTTCGAGTCTATCTTTCCAATCAATAATAGGAGTCCATATCCGTTTCCCCATTTGCTGTGTCTTCCATCCTTTTTTGTCATACAGAGCTTTTTCTAATACAAATATCGCTAGTAATCGTGCCCTCCATTGTTGGAATGTTGGCGGGTTGGGGTCTTTCCACATCGCTGCAACACATAATCGACATAGAGTCATTGCTATATAAATGAACTCCTCTTGATATTGTTCTATACCATCCCTGGTTACACCCAATAGCATAACTTCATTAGTTATATTTAATTTAATCCCAAGTTCATGATCCAGTAATAGCTCTATTGTATTCTTAAATAGATCCAGGGCGGGGCAAGCGGAGAACATATGGATGGTATCCGCCTGTGCCGCCCGGTATCTAGGGCAGACCACTCCCGTTGTTCCCCCCCATTGAGCAATTCTGTATGGTGTATAATATAGCTCATAGATAGTCTTATACTGTTGGGTTTGTAAAGTGGCAGCTCTTAGCACTAAATTCGATAGTTTAATCGCTTTTTCAACCTCATTACCAGCTAAGTTCAGCTTGTTATTCCATTTGTCAATGAGTTTCCCACGGTCATCCTCTTTAAACCTGATCAATTCTCCATAAACCTGGGAGATTGAGCAGCCTTTGTTATCCCTAAGGATATCTATAATTTCTACTCTTTTATAATTAATATCCCCTCCCTGTTTCTTTGACAGAGCCGATCTTATCTGTAGATATTTTAAAAAGTCTCTACGATCTAGATTATATAACTGCCGTGCTTGGTCGAATGTTATAAGACCCATTGTGCCTACCAAATCTCCTATTATTTTTATCCCCTGCACATCCCAGCGCTTCATAACTGGATCATGGAATATTGTTGATAACGACTGATTGTTAAATAGCGGAGTATAATAATTCATCCTCCCGATTTTCATTCTCTTCCTTACAGCTGACCATATTGCCATTGCTGCGCCCAGAGTCTTGAACTTGACCTTCTTGTAATAACTGCCTTCATTAAATGTAAGAAGCCATTTGTTAGAACCCTCGATCAATAACTCATATATATCAGGAACACTCTCCCCTACTCTCCATTGATCCTCCATATTTCCGCCCACTAACCCACGGGTATATTGTAGGACAGCTGCCCAATAAAATGCCCTATAGTCTGGTGCCGCTAGACCCCCACGCTCTCTCGGTAGTGACAGGAATTTCAATGCTCGCCGCGTTTTACCTTTGGCCCAAATAAAATGATTTGTAAATCCTTCTATTTCACTGAGCCAGTTGTTATTAAATCTCAGCGGAATTGTTCGAAACAAATATAATATTTTTGGAAGGAAAATCATTTTTATTAAATTGCATCTGCCAATTGTGGTTAAATACAGATTATTTAGTCTATCTAAGTCCCCCTTAGCCTTTTTGATTACCGGTCTCAGGTTCATTTCCACTATCTTTGAGAGGTCAGAAGTTATTGTTATTCCTAAATAAGTGGTTGAGTCTGTTATTCTTTTATCCACCATCCTTACCATTTTATTAATTACTATTTGGGTTTTGCTCTCGTTTAATTTATACCCTGAAAGTGCCCCATAAACTGCGGCCTCCCTTTCTATCTCTGGCAAGGCTGTTGCCGGGTCCACAGATATTACAGCCAAATCATCTGCATACCCTAAAATTTTTGTTTCGTGTCCATTCAGGACAACGGGTAAAATGTTTCTGTTTAGCTCTATCTTTCTTATAAATGCGTCTATATATAGTGCAAAGAGTAATGGGGAGCATGGGCACCCTTGTCTGGTTCCCCGTCCAATTTTTATAACCCCGCTCTGCTCCCCCATGATCCTCAATCTTATTGTGGGGTTCAAATATAGAGCCCTCTGCGCCCCAATAAAAACATCCCCTATGTTTACTTTCCCTAAGGCCGCCCAGAGGAAGCCCCACGAGACCCTATCAAATGCTTTTTCTGCATCTAATAAAATTAGAGCCATAGGGTCTCGTGAGGCTGCTGTCCCATCGAACAGTGCACATACTCTGCGAATATGATCCACTGTACCCCTGCCTGGGATAAACCCATGCTGGCGAGGGGAGGCAATCTTCCCAATAAACACACTGAGGCGATTAGCTAGCATCTTAGAATAGATCTTGGTATCGCTATTCATCAAGCTTATGGGCCTGTATGACCCGGGGTCAGTTGGAATTTTGTTCTTTTTGAGAAATACCACCATAGTCGCCTCTTGCCAGGACTCGGGAGGGATCGCCCCTCGTTGCGTATCAACCACTAATCGATAAAGATCGACTTCTATACTAGAGAGAAATTTTTTATAAAATTCAAGTGGTATAGAGTCAGGACCCACCGCTTTCCCAGATGGTAGATCTTTAATTGCTCCTCTCAATTCTTCTAGCGAGAAGTTGGAATCCGTTGATACTCTATCCGCACTTATTAATTTCTCTACTTGAGCCCTCTCCAAATAGCTCTCAATTTCGCCGCCTACGGCGTCTTTTTCAGGATTATACAGATTTTGATAAAACTCTTGAAAAATAGCGCAGATATCCTTCGGCGTTCTGGCAATTACTCCTGTTGCAGAATTTATCTGTAAAATGTCCCCCTTTGTGGCTACCTGCCTAGTCCTGATGGCTAAAGTGCGCCCTATCTGCTCACTATATTCATATTGGTCCTGTTTCCATGCCAGGTATTTTCCTGCCGCTTTGTTTAATAATAGCTCGCCCACAGCTGCCTTTGCCATGGCGAGACGTTGTGAGATTCCTGAAATCTCTTGTTTAGCTTCAATTGCTTTTATAAATTCCTCTTCAATAGCGGCAACTTTTCTTTGCCTACCCTCCATTTCTTCCTTCTCTAGTTTATTTCGTTTAGACGTATAGCTGATTGTCTCTCCCCTTATACCAGCCTTCATGGCATCCCGTACAATTCTAGGGGGCGCAGATCCTCTATTTATACTTAGATATTCCCTTAACCAGCTGTCCATCCAATTTATATAATTAGGATCATAAAGTAAGGCTCTCTCGAAAGTCCAACTAGATCTCTCTTTTTGCTGGTTTGGGATATCTATATCAAGTATCAAAGGACTGTGATCTGAAACCACCCGCGGTAATTTTTTAACCTTAGAGATCGACAACAATACAGATGATACTAGAAAATAGTCCAGTCTGGCCAAGGATTTATGTGGTGCAGAATAATAAGTGCTCCCCCCTCTCATTCCCCCATTCTTTTGTTGTTCCCATATATCCGTCAATCCATTATCCTGCATCATCTGCATTAGTGCCCTGTGAGTTTTTTTCTTTCGGCCTGTGAACCTAGATGGGTCATTTTTCCACAGTCCATGTATACCATTTATATTTAAATCTCCACAGACTATGATAGGCAAGGGCCAGTTTGTTAATTGTTCATTAATATAATCCAAAACCTCTGAATCATCGATTACTGGGGCATAGATGGAGCAAAGTGTAAAGTCGAAACCTCGCACCCTGCATTCCATTATGATCCATCGGCCATAAGAGTCTGCTTTCTGTTTTTTAACTGTCACCATCCCACCCCGCGCTAACACAGCAACCCCCGCGTCCTGGACCCTTGTGTTGTATATATTAAAAGCTGATAGCCAAGCTGTTCTAATAAATATTTTCGGGAAGCCTCGATATGAGTCTCTTGTATACATACAATATCGGCATTTATTGACTTTAGATACTCTGTCAGCTCTCTCCGTTTTTTGGCATCATTCAAGCCGCATATATTAATTGTAATTACTCGCATGAAGATTTATTATCTCTTTTTTCCTCTTTTTCCCTCCTTTTCCCTCCTTCCTCCCCCCCACCATCATCCTGCTGATTTCTCTCTTTTCCCTCCTGTGTATTTTCATTTGTGATAATGACATTTTTCCTCTTTTTTTCCCCCCCAGGTCCCCCCACCACCCCCAACCCAGCCCCATCCCCGACCCCACCCCCAGCCACCCTCTGAAAGGCGGCCCCCCCCACCACCCCCCTACTGTGGCAAGCAGACCTATGGTCTCTGTGATGGAGTCTGACCCTCAGCCTCCCTATGCATTACCTCCTTCCCCCCCGTCTTTTTTTTTTTTTGAAGGCGGTGTATCATTTCATATCATAGTATCGTCCGCAACTTCAATTCTTACACCCCACAGTCTGGTCTACCCCCGTGCCTATATATACAACATGTATCTTATATCTGATATCTATATATATCAATATATATCTACTTATTGACAGTGTCTCTGAGATTTGTTATTCAGTCCATTTTTTTTTTTCATACAGTGGTACTATCTTTTTTCAATGTTTCCAAATATACTTTTGCCTGTATTTCAGAGGTGAACACTCTGACAGTATTTTTATATATAATCTTCAGTTTCGCTGGGTTCATGAGATATGCCTGCAAGCCCATCTGATGACAGGGATCAAGCAGCTCTCTTAATCTCCATCTCCTTTCCACTGTTATATGACAGTAGTCTGGAGTAGTGAAGAAGGACTGACCATCAAACGAGCGCTTAGAATTGGGGCGAGCTTTAGCATACACTTCTTCCCTTAGTAAGAAATGACCAAAATATATCAATATAGCCCTGGGCTTTTGTGCTCTCTGTGTGCCTCCCTGAGCTTTTTCCAAAGCCTGCCCCAGATTCTCTCTCTTTTTCAACATTAATGGAAATCGGTGCACCCTCTGAACTTCTCTCTCCCAATCCCAGTGGCTTAGTTCTGGGAAGGCTCCCTTCAACAGCTGTATTACAAAAGTTCAGACGTCCCCCCCTTCCTTTCCTTCTTCTATGCCCAGAATTCTGAGATTGTTCCGTCTTTGGCGGTTCTCTAAATCTTCCAGTTTCCATTGGATATCTGATAGCTGCCGCTCATGTTCTTTTGTCTTAATTGACTCTTTTAGTTGTTGATCTTCCAAGTTGCTGGTGCGCTCTTCTAGATGAGATACCCTCATTTTGGTCTCTGTGCAGGCTTTAGCTATTTTTTTTACTGACTTTTCTAGGTTCCTAGTTGCAAGACGATTTTTCCTCCCCTCAGTTTTTGTTGCATCTTGTAATTCCTTTATAGAAGTCAAAATCAGCTGCAGAGGAGGCATTTCCCTTTCTGATTCTCCGAGAGCCTTCTGCAACTCTGTTTCTGGATAGTTTCCCTGGGTATCCGAGTAGTCCCACCTTAAGTTAGTTATACTGTCGCCTCTACTACGTCGTCTTTGTGCACCTAGTGTTTTTTCCTGTGACTGTGCTCTTTGTCGCCTTGACAGCCTCTTCTTTCTAATTGCTGTATCTCTTTCCTTAAGAGAGCCCAGGCTACTTGCTGAGCTGGGAATCGAATTAGCATCCGTAGAAATCTCTTCCTCGCTCCCTTCTGCCTCAGAGGGAGTATCTTCAGACCCATCGGTAACGGAGAAGAAATTATCCGTTACATCTGGGTTATCCTCAGCACCACTGGGTCCGCCGCATAAGGCAATCTCCTGCATTAGGGGATCGGTTGTCTCTGGGACATGGCTCATGATATCGGGTGCAGTTTCCGAGCTGGCTATTATTGATCCCATTGCCTCTGCCCCTACATAACTTTTTTGCCCCTTTGGCTGGTCTGTAAGAGTTGCTGGGCTCGTCTCAATTCTAATCTCGCCATGGCCTGCTTGACCTATTTGAAGCTCCCCGGAAGCCTCGATCTCCATGGTCTCCCCCCATTGCAGCTCAAAGTTAGCTTCCTGCTCCTGCGCCTCCGAAACCCTACTTGGGTTCTCATATATATTGCCTTTTTCCTTGCAGGTACCCACATTTTTTTCCTTCTTCTTCTCCCGGCCCGGCATTACTTTGGTAATTTTGTCTGTTGCTCCCATTGGGCTGCCTGCTTCAACTGCTTTGGCTTTATTCCTAATATCTTGACTGACGGGGGAGAAGTACCCCGTAATAGATTTGGTGGCGCCTGTGTTTACCCCATGGTTCGTGAGCTTATCCACACTGGTAACACTTATTGTAGTCTCTGTGCCTGGCGCTTTAGCTTTTCTCCCCCTAGCATTGCTCCGAGTCCCCATATTAGTTTCTATCCCCCCGCTCTCACCTGAGATAGTCAGGGCGTCCTCATTAATCTTCGTTTTCTCAGAATCCTTCAGGGGAGCCTGGTGTTTAATGCTCGTCTGCTCTATTTCGGGGTTTTTTCCTCTTCCTCCTCGCACTGTTTTCAGCGCCATCCCGTGTGTGCTGTTTGCTACAAATCTTGGTTTATAAAAATCCAGTGGAGACACGAACACAGCGCCTTGTCTGATTTGCCTTTCGGTGGGTTCTTCCCACAATGGCACCCTCCGCCAGTTACCCTGCCGATCTCTCTTCTTCCCGCTGGTAATCCCGCAGCCTTCAGGAGTCCTTTCCTTCTTGCTGCCGCGTTTTTCGCTAGCCCAGCCTTCCACGCACCCGCAGTTGGCGGCGTCTCCTGGACACAGGCTGTCTCTCAGCCCGGTCTTCCAATCACGTAGTTTCGCCAATGCCACCAATACCGCCGTAGACGCCACCAGCAACCCCCGGGTTAGCTCCTCAGCGGCAGAAACAAATTCACAGCTCAAAGACGCCGACTCCATGGGGCATATGTCCCCCGTACACCGCCTCTTTCCCGATTCATTTCTCAGGCATAGGGAGCGATCTCGAGCGCTGCTTAGTCAGACGCCATCTTGTGGTGGTGTGTGTATAACTATATATGCAAGTAAATGGATGTTTGATTCTTTATTAGCATGAGTGACTATGTGTGTGAGTAACTCTATGGATGAGTGGCGTTGTGTAACAGGATGTATAGGGGTCTGAGTACATATGATGAGTGAGTACATGTATGAGTGACTGTATAGGACTGTTGGTGAATGAGTGGATGTGTATGTGGATCTTAGAATTACTGAATAGGTTGTTGTAACTGGTATTGGTATGTCCATTGTTTTGAACATTGTAGTTTCTATTTTTGAATGTGTGTATCAAAGATTATATTAGGGGAAGAGGAGGTCTGCCACTCTATCACAAGGATGATGTCATCAGTGATGTCATTAGTGATGTCATTTGAGATGTCATCAGTGATGTCATGAGTGATGTCACTGACCATGTCATGAGTGATGTAATATGTGACGTCATCAGCATTGCATTGCGGGCGTGCGAGTTATAGTTAGCTGAACTAACTATAACGGGGGAATTTCAATGGTTTTGTACGAGTGAAAAGTCCAGCTAACTATAACACCCCTGAAACCTATGGTTTTTTCAGTGAATTTCTAAGGTTTTTTAAATGCTAATTCCTAACTATTACGTGCCTGAAACCTATGTTTTTTTCAGTGAATTTCAAAGGTTTTTTAAATGCTAATTTCTAACTATGCCTACAGAGATAGGACATGTGAAGAAAGAAGAAAAAACGCACAGAAAGAAAAAAA
Organism: Triturus cristatus; assembly: GCF_964204655.1. Classification (NCBI taxonomy): domain Eukaryota; kingdom Metazoa; phylum Chordata; class Amphibia; order Caudata; family Salamandridae; genus Triturus; species Triturus cristatus. Next base: position 719,138,757 of record NC_140579.1, read on the forward strand.
AGAAATGCAGAAAGAAGCAACAGAAGTCCTCAAAGACGAAGAAAAGTGCAGGAAGAAGGATAACGTGCAGAAAGAACAAACAGAAGAGCAGAAAGAAGCCTTGTTGCAAAATCATCCTGTACCCTCAACTTTTTCAGACGGATACTGGTGGTAACTGAGTCTGACTAACCAGTCCTAGAGTCAGTGCTATGTTCAAAGACACTCTGAATACAGTGAAAACACCTACATACACTAGGGAACACTATGCGTTGGGGTCCCCCTGTGATCAGCATGACCTCCTCTGTAAGCCCCTAGTATATAATAGGGGAGGGGATTAAAACTACCTCTTAAAATGCGCCACAGGGCGTGTTTGCACACGTCACCTCAGGCCCCGTCACCTCACTTCCCCACTGTGTAAACACGCCCTGTGGCCGTTTTAAGTTGGGAGATTAAGTCCCCTTGAATCCTGAGGGTCCCTAGGGTCCAACTAGACCACTAGGTACCTCCAGTAAGCGCCACAGAGCTGCATTGCAGAGAGATGTAAAAAGGGCAACGGCCTAGACCACCTCTCTGCAACGCAGCGGAGTGGTGCTTACTGGCAGCACCTGGTGGGCTAATTGGCCCCCAGGGTCCCTCAGGATTGAAGGGGAATTATTTCCCCAACTTAAAACACGCCACAGGGCTTGTTTGCACACGTTAACTCAGGCCCCGTCCCCTCAATTCACCACTGTGTAAACAAGCCCTGTGGCTGTTTTTAGTTGGGCGATTAAGTTAATTTGAATCCTGAGGGTCCCTAGGGCCCAACTAGCCCACTAGGTACCTCCAGTATGCGCCACAGAGCTGCGTTGCAGAGAGGTGTAAAAAGTGGCACGGCCTGGACCACCTCTCTGCAACGCAGCTCAGTGGCGCTTACTGGAAGCACCTGGTGGGCTAGTTAGCCCCCAGGGGCCCTCAGGATTGAAGGGGAATTATTTCCCCAACTTAAAACGCGCCATAGGGTGTGTTTGCACACGTCACCTTAGGCCCCGTCCCCTTCCTTCCCCACTGTGTAAACATGCCCTGTGGCCATTTTTTAAGTTGGGAGATTAAGTCCCCTTGAATCCTGAGGATCCCTAGGGTCAAACTAGCCCACTAGGTACCTCCAGTAAGCGCCACAGAGCTGCGTTGCATAGAGATGTAAAAAGGGGCGTGGCCTCAGAACACCTGTCTGCAACGCAGCTCCCTGGCGCACACTGGAGATACCTGTGGGGCTAGTTGGCCCTCAGGGACCCTCAGTATTGAAGGGGAATTAATTCCCCAACTTACAACTGGCCAGGGGGCGCGTTTGCAGAGTGCTGCAAGGAGGGGGCGTGGCCTCCAGCGCGATGCTGGTCTTTTATTTTTTTTATTTTTTTAAGAAGGAGGGCTGTGTGGCCCCCCTTCTTTTTCTAATTTACTGGCCCTGGGGACCCCATCCCCCAGGGCCTGCACCCTAATATCTTTTGTTGAAAAAAATTAATTTGGCCCTCCCAAGGCTTTAATCGGCCCCGGGGACCCCAACCCCCGGGTCATGGCCTTTTTTTAATTTAAATTCTTTGGGAGGGGGCTGCGTTGCCCCCCTCCTCAGGCCACTTATGGCTCCTGGGACCCCATCCCCCGGGGCCGGCCTTTGTTTTTTATTATTTTAAATATATATATATTTATAGAAACACCTAGGACATGCTGGACAAACCATATGTACCTATCACCATGACGATTTGCGTGATATTCATTAAAAGGCGACTATGCATAGAATGAATCCTCATAGAATGTATTTACACCGCTAGTGAAGCTCTGACGTGTCTGACGCCCTACCGTGCCTAATCCCGGCGCCCCCGCCGGTGGGTACTCTCCAAGTAGACACCCTTGTCGTTTATTTATACAAACATGGGTAGCTATTGACGGGCACATTTAATATACACGCACACCAAGCCATTCAAAGGGGATTCGACAAAAATTCGACCAAACTATGCAAGAAACCCCCCTCACGGTTAATAAAAAAACACATCCACCGCCGGATGTGTCATACTTTTTATTTTACTCTCTGGAAAGGAGATGAACCTCACTTGAGAGTCACAGTGTGCTCCTGGCTGAGCCCAATGCTGTGTTACACCCACCAGTGCCCGCCGATTGCCTCGCACCTCTGTGTTGTATTCCACCAGCTAGTGCGTATGCTATGACACTCTCTAGCCCATGTGCACTGTAACACTACCCCGTGAATATGTTATGCCACACTTGCCTTCGCACGGGTTATATTGCCCCATCTAACGTGCCTTCCTCGATGTGTATGTTATAACGCACAGCGCTATGCCAAACATATTACAATCTGGGATCCATATCTTTTTCACAGTGCATATGCAACGTTACACTCCCCAGCACATATTTTATATTACAACTTTAGAGACTAGTTATGTTACACAACACTGCCCTGTGCATATTACACACCAAGGTGCATATCGCATAGCACGCGCTAGTGCCTGTGCTATCTCTCGCCCTCCAATGAATCTGTCATTGCGCACAATGTATTGCATATTATATTTCACGCCCCGGTTCATCTTATAGCACACTTTTTGGTGCATAGTTTATACCATATACTACATCTTCATTTTCAATCGTGCTCTCAGGACTACGTTCTATATAACACTGCGTCCACCTACCCTTTTCACAGGCATTACATTTTGCGATGGGGGTGGAGGGTCAGGGGGTGTTTCTGCCAAGTGAGCCCGGAGTCACAGTCACAAACGTCCTCTTCTTCCTGAATAAAAGTGAGATTATGCTGCATACTTGTTCATATTTTAAGTAGTTCGCACAGACACACATTTTAAAAACAATAAAGTTCCTAATACCCACCTTCTCTGAACAGTTAGCTTGCTGCCCCATCCACCTCCTCCCTATCCTCTGTTGTCTGAATCCATGGACTAGCCTCCTCCCTCCTGCCATGCATGGTCTGATGTGCTGCCACTGCCCTCCATTTAGCATGATGTACCAGTCCACTCCTCCTGCCCTCCATTGCCCAATTCTATGGCCATCATTGACCTCCTGCTTAGCCTCTGTGCTTAGCTTGCTGCCCCTATTCTCCTTCCCCCTGCCCTTCGATGTCTTTGTGCATGCCCCTGCTCCATCCTTTTTGCCCACTATGTTCCATGGACCTGCCACTCCTATCTACTCTGAGTGTTCTGTTGAGCTGCCACTCCCCTCCAACCTGCCTAGCATTGTCAGATGACTGTAACCTGTCCCTGCCACCTCCACCCTGCCTGTCCACATGCCATGCCCCTATCCCCTTCCTCCTGTCCTCCATGGTCCATTTTACTGCCACACCCTTCTGCCCTCCCTGATCTGTTGTGCTGCAACTGCTCCTCCTGCCTGCCCCGCGCGGTCTGTTGTGAGGCCCCTTCCCCTGAACTCTCTTGTCTGTGCCCAGGTCCTGACCCTCCCTTCTATCCTCCATGGTCCTTTGTGCATGCCCCTGTACCCTCCTTCTTGCCCATCATAGCCATTGTGCTGCCACTAACCCTCCCGCTTGCCATGCATGGTCTTCTGTGCTGTCATGGCCCCTCCCACCTTCCCTGTGTGGTCAGCTAGCTGCCCCTGACCCCCTCCCACCTTCCCTCCATGGTCTGTGTGTATGCCACCATAGTCTCATTGTTGCTCTCCATGGTGTGTCTTGTTTCTAGTGCCCATACTGCCTGACCTCCATGGTCATCTTGCTGCTCCTGCCCTGCCACCTTGCCCCCAGCCCTCTGTTTCCATGTGCAGACCCCCTATTCCCTCCCTCCTGGCTTGTCTGTTCCATTGTAATGCCCCTGATCCATCCCTCCTGCCCTTTATGGTCTGTTATGCTGCAGCTTTCTCTCCTGTCTGTCCATTATGGTCAGCTAGCTACCATTGCCTCTTTCCCATCTGTTCTCTGTTGTCCATGTGCATGGTCCTGTCCCCTCCCTATTGCTTTCTATGGATTGTTGTGCTGCACTCCCGTCCCGCATGCGCTGGGTGGTGTATTGTGCTGCTGCAAACCCTGATGCCTGCCCTGTAGGGTCAGTTTGGTGCCCCTCTCCATGTCCCTCCTGTCCTCTGTTATCCGAGTCCATGTCCCTACCCCAATTCCTCTTGCCTACCATGATTCAATGTACCATACTTGCGAGCATTTTGAACTTGGTAAGAGGGCGATTTTGAAAAAAAACTGGGGTATTGATTTTCCCCTTTGAGTTACATTGAAAAAGAGGAGATGTAGACAGGAGACAGATCAAATAAAGCCCATTTGAGCTTAAAAACATTGGACGTTTCCTGGCTGAAACGGGTCTGTTGGCATGTATGGTTGTACTACCACTGCCTCTTCCTTCTGCCCACAATGGTCTATTATATTGCCACAGCCTCTCTTGCCAGTCCTGTATTGTTGGTTTGTTGCCCCTGCCGCCCTTTCCACTGCCCTCCATAGTCTGTTGTGCTGCCACTGCCCTTCCTGCCTGCCCAGTGTGGTCAAATTGTTGCCTCTGCACTCTCCTACCTGCCTTCAATTTTCAGAGTCCGTGCCCCTGGCCTCTGCCTCTCAACAGTATCCCAATGAACAACTAGATTGCTAACATTCTATATTTATTACAAAAGTGTGGAACGCCTGACGTCATCTTGATGTAATCAAAACTGTAATACCTAGAGTATTTCCTTTAGAAATTACATATATGAGAGGGTCTTATTTGCATCAAAATTATGGTTAGTGCTCTAAAAAAATTAAAATGAGGACATATTTTCTGAGTTTTCAAATAGCGACAAAGAACTTTTAAATTATTTGTAATCTTTATGTTTTTTTATCCAGTTGACCACTTGATTAAATGTTGCACCTTGGCGAGAGGATGTGGTGTTACTTCCAGAGCTGCAGACTTTGCAACTGGGGAACCAGGTTGAAGTTTCTGCTTCAGATCAACATTCTGTGATTGTGGTCAAATCACTTAATCTCCCCATGTCTACAACCAAAATGAATTTGATCTTGTGTGATGTAACCAATGCTCATGTAAAGCATTCCAATACCTGACAAGTCTGCACTATATAAAACTGCAAATACACAAAAAATAAGTGTTTTGCACACTTCTGTCATTGGGCTACATGTGGGCTACATCTTGGTGATATTTGTGCTGCATTTAGGCTCTTTTGTGTCTGGTGGCCATCTTGGGAGATTTATTTGTTATGAAGTTTCCTAATTTCCTCATTTACTGCAGTCTCCTCAGTAGGAAATGCTTTCAGTTTTTTCCTTTGATTCCATCAAGAAGGTATTCAGATATGTCACACATTTGCCATAAATTCTGAATGTTAGCACTCTAGTTGCTCATTAGATCACTGTAGTAAAGCTACTGCTCACCACGGAAGTCTGTGCTGGTATTAAAAGTGCATGTTTCAGTCTGCATATCAGAATTTTTTAATGAAATAGAAGAGGATTTGAGAAGTCAAAATGTGCCCTAATTTTTCTTTCTCCAGAACTAATCATAATTTCTATGGCAAAATGAACCCCCTCATTTTGTTCCTTTGTAAATTAAATGTTTTAAGTGTTACCACTTTATTCCAATCGAGATGGCTTCAGGTGTGCCATACTTTTGTCATAAGTAAGACTGTTAGCGCTCTAGTTGTTCTTAAGAACACTCTGGGACATTCTGTCATTAGGCTATACTTGGGCTACATCTGGGTGATATTTGGCCTACATTTGGGCTCTTTTGTCTCTGGTGGCCATCTTGGGAGATTTATTTGTTATGAAGTTTCCTAATTTCCTCATTTACTGCAGTCTCCTCAGTGGGAATACTTTTAGTTTTTTATTTTGGTTCCATCAAGAAGGCATTCAGACGTGTCACACATTTGCCATAAATTCTGAATGTTAGCACTCTAGTTGCTCATTAGATCACTGTAGTAAAACTACTGCTCACCAGGGAAGTCTGCTGCTGGTATTCAAAGTGCATGTTTCAGTCTGCATGTCAGAATTTGTTTAGGAAATAGAAGAGGATTTGAGAAGTCAAAATGTGCCCTAATTTTTCTTTCTCCAGAACTAATCATAATTTCTATCGCAAAATGAACCCCCTCATTTTGTTCCTTTGTAAATTAAATGTTTTAAGTGTTACCACTTTATTCCAATCAAGATGGCTTCAGGTGTGCCATACTTTTGTCATAAGTAAGACTGTTAGCGCTCTAGTTGTTCGTTAGAACACTCTGGGACATTCTGTCATTGGGCTATACTTGAGCTACATCTGGGTGATATTTGGGCTACATATGGGCTCTTTTGTCTCTGGTGGCCATCTTGGGAGATTTATTTGTTATGAAGTTTCCTTATTTCCTCATTTACTGCAGTCTCCTCAATAGAAAATACTTTCAGTTTTTTACTTGGTTCCATCAAGAAGGCATTCAGATGTGTCACACATTTGCCATAAATTCTGAATGTTAGCACTCTAGTTGCTCATTAGATCACTGTAGTAAAGCTACTGCTCACCAGGGAAGTCTGCTGCTGGTATTCAAAGTGCATGTTTCAGTCTGCATGTCAGAATTTTTTTATGACATAGAAGAGGATTTGAGAAGTCAAAATCTGCCCTAATTTTTCTTTCTGCAGCACTAATCATAATTTCTATGGCAAAATGAATCCCCTCATTTTGTTCCTTTGTAAATTAAATGTTTTAAGTGTTACCACTTTATTCCATTCAAGATGGCTTCAGGTGTGCCATACTTTTGTCATAAGTAAGACTGTTAGCGCTCTAGTTGTTCGTTAGAACACTCTGGGACATTCTGTCATTGGGCTATACTTGGGCTACATCTGGGTGATATTTGGGCTACATTTGGGCTCTTTTGTCTCTGGTGGCCTTTTTGGGAGACTTATTTGTTATGATGTTTCCTAATTTCCTCATTTACTACAGTCTTCTCAGTAGGAAATACTTTCAGTTTTTTACTTTGATTCCATCAAGAAGGCATTCAGATGTGTCACAAATTTGACATAAATTCAGAATGTTAGCACTCTAGTTGCTTATTAGATCACTGTAGTAAAGCTACTGCTCACCAGGGAAGTCTGCTGCTGGTATTGAAAGTGCATGTTTCAGTCTGCATGTCAGAATTTTTTAATGAAATAGAAGAGGATTTGAGAAGTCACTCAAAATGTGCCCTAATTTTTCTTTCTGCGGCACTAATCATACTTTCTATGGCAAAATGAACCCCCTCATGTTGTTCCTTATTAAATTAAATGTTTTAAGAATTACCACTTTATTCCAACCAAGATGGCTTCAGGTGTGCCATACGTTTGTCATAAGTAGGACTGTTAGCGCTCTAGTTGTTCTTTAGAACACTCTGGGAAGCTGCAGTAGAACACAAAGGAATCAACTGACAGTCTCTGCCCTTGTTGGATGTACACGTTTTACTGAGAATGTCAGACTTCATTCTCACATGACTGAGAAAGATAATGTGAATTTACAGAAAATATGCTCTCAGTTAGCTTATAGATCACCTTCCAAACCTCTGTGGGAAAAGCATAAGAAAATAGTTTTCTCTCAAACATGATTCATGATATCACAGCAGAAGGCTTTTTCACATGGTAAAATCACCTTAGAACTCACCACAATTCCTAAAATGAGTATGGTACCATCAACAAATGATTTATAATGTAACTAAAGTCTTAAAACCTTCTATTAACTGCAATGCTTTTTAATGAGGTGCTTTCATGTATATTGGTCCCAAGATGGCTGCCAACACTTCTTGGATGAAGTGCTGACAGCCAATCAGATCTCACGATGAGATGTGTGGTTAGGCTCCGCCCAGATATATATGTGATTTTACTTTTGATTTTCTCAGGAACTACTGAACGGATTTACACCATTTAAGCAAAAGGCACATGCCTGACCTGAGGACTACCTCTTTGCCAAATTTCAAGTAATTCTGTTCAGCCGTTCGGGCTGTACCTTCGACTAAAGGTCCTATGGGAAAATGCATGGGGAAAACGCGTTTTGGGACCCCCTTTTTCTCAGCTCCTGCTTGACGAATCACCCCGAGACTTTCAGGGTAGGAGCTGAGCGGAGCGTCCCATTAGTTTTGAAAATTTCACGAAGATAAGTCAACCGGGGCCAAAGTTATTCAAAATAGAATTTTCAGATTTCCTATGGGAACTCGGTCCTAACTATAACTATCTACTGGCGACCGCCAGTAGATAATATATATATATCTATATATATATATTCACAGAAAAAAACATAGGTTTCAGGGGTGTTATAGTTAGCTGGCCATTTCACTCGTACAAAACCATAGAAATTCCTCCGTTATAGTTAATTCTGCTAACTATAACTCGCGCGCCCGCAATGCACTGCTGATGATGTCACATATTGCATCATTCATGACATGGTCAGTGATATCACTGATGTCATCACTGATGACATCTCAATTGACATCACTGATGACATCACTGATGACATCAATCATTGAATGTGGTTTAGTTTGAAATTTAAATATGTATTATATATATACCAATCTGTATTGAAGATTGAGTGGATATATAACTGTCTGGATGGAGGATTTAGTAGCTGTCTGACTGTCTAAGTGAGTAATTAAAAGTGTCTTACTTAATACTTGGATTAGTAACTCAACTATGTGAATGTGTGCAGCACTGTCTCTGTTGTTGTATAACATGCTGTATCAGTTGGTCACTAACTACATGAGTGTGTATATTAGTGATTGATTAGTTGGGTGAGTATTTGTATGGGACACTGTGTTTGTGTGTGGTTGGATGGGGTGTGTGTAACTCAATGCATAGATGTGTGAATGGTTGATTGACTAGGTGTATAGGTTTAAGAGTGCATGTGGAAACAGTTGTTTGGGTGACAGAGTGTATTTATTTGTGTGTTGGTGAGCGAATATATGTTTTAGTTGTATATCTTCAACAAAGTAAAAACATAAAAGGCATTGTATTTGAGAGTTGGTGTATATAAATAAGTACGTGTAAGAGTCAGTGATTGTGAGAGTAACTATATGAATGAGTGTATAATTGTAATGGTGATTTTGTAACATATTAACTATGAGTTACTATGTGCTTGAATAAATGAGGTGTTGTTGGATAACTGTGTAAGTGAATAAATGTAAGTGTGATTAATTTTTTTCATGAGTGAGTAGGATGACTGCATAACCGACTAAGATGACTGCTGATGTGTCAATGTCTATATATGTGTATAAGTGCATTTGATAGTGTTCTATTCATTAGTGACTGCATGTATAAATGATTCTGTTGTTGAATGGGTAGTTGTGTGTGTAGACTTAGGAATCAGTGAGTGGGTATGTAGTAACTGGTATTGGTGTGTCAATGGTTTCAAATATGGTACTCTGTATTTTACAGTGAGTGATGAAAGGTTATACTAGTGTATGATGAGGTGTATCAGATTGTCACGTGGATGATGTCATCAGTGATGTCATTTGAGATGTCATCAGTGATGTCACTGACCATGTCATGAATGATGCAATATGTGCAATACTCAGCAGTGCATTGCGGGCGCGGGAGTTATAGTTAGCAGAACTAACTATAACGGAGGAATTTCTATGGTTTTGTACAAGTGAAATGGCCAGCTAACTATAACACCCCTGAAACCTATGGTTTTTTCTGTGAATTTCTAAGGATTTTTAAATGTTAATTTCTAACTATAACGTCTCTGAAACCTATGGTTTTTTCAGTGAATTTCAAAGCTTTTTTAAATGCTAATTTCTAACTATAACGTCTCTGAAACCTAAGGTTTTTTTCAGTGAATTTCAAAGGTTTTTTAAATGCTAATTGTTAAGTGTGATAGTAGTTATACCTATTTTTTTTTACTGATTTTCTACAGTTTTTTAACTGTTTATTGATTAATATTTTATTCATTAAATTACATTATATATTTTTCTGAAAATTGCAACAAAAAAATGTGTAAAAATTCAAACTGAAATATTGATTAATTTTCTTGTTTTCATTATTTATTTTAATATATTTATATTATTTTCTGACTCAAAGCGTACACATCATGGTGGGTGCGCTCATTCTAGCCACCATTTTAGAAATGTCGTGAACGATCCGTGCACGGTGTGCGACGGCTGCGTGTTTTTCAGTTACATCATATACATTTAATATTACATGATGTGCGCGAATGGTATGCGACCAGTCTGCGACTCCTGTTCCCGCGCATTCGTCACACATGCGCATTATGGTACGAGATGCTTGCGTGTTGCGATCCCGCGTAACTTCATATACGTGCTGGGGCACGCTGGGTGCGTGACTCCCGCAAAAAAAAATTATGTTCCAAAATGATATATATGTGTCTTTAATATACATATTAGGGCAAAAGATTATCTAAGATATTCATAAAAATAATATATTTGTACTATAATAAACTTATATTACTTTTAAATATATTTTCGCGAAGTCGGGTGCGTGCATCGTGAGTGCAGAGAATCAGGTCAGCAGAGCTGCTGTAGAGCCAGAGAAACCAGGTCAGCAGAGCCGTTGTAGAGCCAGAGAACCAGGTCAGCAGAGCTGCTCTAGAACCTAAGAAGCAGGTCAGCAGCGCTGCTCTAGAACCAGAGACCCAGGTCAGCAGAGCTGCTCTAGAGCCAGAGACCCAGGTCAGCAGAGCTGCTCTAGAGGCCGAGAACCAGATCAGCAGAGCTGCTGTAGAGCCAGAGTAACCAGGTCAGGAGAGCTGCTTTAGAGGGAGAGAACAAGGTCAGCAGAACTGATTTAGACCCAGAGAACCAGGTCAGCAGAGCTGCTCTAGAGCCAGAGAACCAGGTCAGCAGAGTTGCTTTAGAGCCATAGAACCAGGTCAGCAGAGCTGCTCTAGAGGCAGAGAACCAGGTCAGCAGAGCTCTTTAGAGGGAGAGAACCAGGTCAGCAGAGCTGATTTAGAGCCATAGAACCAGGTCAGCAGAGCTGCTCTAGAGGCAGAGACCCAGGTCAGTAGAGCTGATTTAGAGGGAGAGAACCAGGTCAGCAGAGCTGCTTTAGAGCCAGAGAACCAGGTCATCAGAGCTACTCTAGAGCCAGAGAACCAGGTCAGCAGAGCTGCTTTAGAGCCAGAGAACCAGGTCAGCAGAGCTGCTCTAGAGGCAAAGAACCAAGTCAGCAGAGCTGCTTTAGAGGGAGAGAACCAGGTCAGCAGAGCTGCTTCAGAGCCAGAGAACCAGGTCAGCAGAGCTCCTCTAGAGCCAGAGAAACCAGGTCAGCAGAGCTGCTTTAGAGGGAGAGAACCAGGTCAGCAGAGCTGCTTTAGAGCCAGAGAACCAGGTCAGCAGGGCTGCTTTAGAGCCAGAGAACCAGGTCAGCAGAGCTGCTCTAGAGGCAGAGAACCAAGTCAGCAGAGCTGCTTTAGAGGGAGAGAACCAGGTCAGAAGAGCTGCTTTAGAGCCAGAGAACCAGGTCAGCAGAGCTCCTCTAGAGCCAGAGAAACCAGGTCAGCAGAGCTGCTTTAGAGGGAGAGAACCAGGTCAGCAGAGCTGCTCTAGAGCCAGAGAACCAGGTCAGCAGAGCTGCTTTAGAGCCATAGAACCAGGTCAGCAGACCTGCTCTAGAGGCAGAGAACTAGGTCAGTTGAGCTGATTTAGAGGGAGAGAACCAGGTCAGCAGAGCTGCTTTAGAGCCAGAGAACCAGGTCAGTAGAGCTGCTTTAGAGCCATAGAACCAGGTCAGCAGAGCTGATTTAGAGCCAGAGAACCAAGCCAGCGGAGCTGCTCTAGAGCCTAAGAACCGGGTCAGCAGAGCTGCTCTAGAGCCAGAGAACCAGGTCAGCAGAGCTGCTGTAGAGCCAGAGAAACCAGGTCAGTAGAGCTGCTTTAGAGTGAGAGAACCAGGTCAGCAGAGCTGCTTTAGAGGGAGAGAACCAGGTCAGCAGAGCTGCTTTAGAGCCAAGGGACCAGGTCAGCAGAGCTGCTCTAGAGCCAGTAAACCAGGTCAGCAAAACTGCTTTAAACCAAAGAACCGGGTCAGCAGAGCTGCTTTAGAGCCAGAGAACCAGGTCAGCAGAGCTGCTCTAGAGCCTAAGAACTAGGTCAGCAGAGCTGCTCTCGAGCCAGAGAACCAGGTCAGCAGAGCTGCTGTAGAGCCAGAGAAACCAGGTCAGCAGAGCTGCTTTAGAGGGCGAGAACCAGGTCAGCATTGCTGCTTTAGAGCCAGAGAACCAGGCCAGCAGAGCTGCTTTAGAGCCGGAGAACCGGGTCAGCAGAGCTGCTTTAGAGCCAGAGAACCAGGTCAGCAGAGCTGCTCTAGAGCCAGATAACCAAGTCAGCAGAGCTGCTTTAGAGCCATAGAACCAGGTTAGCAGAGCTGCTTTAGAGCCAGAGAACCAGGTCAGCAGAGCTCCTGTAGAGCCAGAGATACCAGGTCAGTAGAGCTGCTTTAGAGGGAGAGAACCAGGTCAGCAGAGCTGCTCTAGAGGGAGAGAACCAGGTCAGCAGAGCTGCTCTAGAGCCAGAGAACCATGTCAGCAGAACTGCTTTAGAGCCATAGAACCGGATCAGCAGAGCTGCTTTAGAGCCAGAGAACCAGGTCAGCAGAGCTGTTGTAGAGCCAGAGAACCAGATCAGCAGAGCTGCTCTGTAGCCTAAGAACTAGGTCAGCAGAGCTGCTTTAGAGCCAGAGAACCAGGTCAGCAGAGCTGCTCTAGCTGACACTGACTGACTGACACTGACTGACTAACACTGACTGATTGACACTGACTAACACTGATTGACTGACACTGACTGACACTGACACTGACTGACACTGATTGACTGAAACTGACTGACACTGATTGACTGACACTGACTGACTGACACTGACTGACACTAATTGACTGACACTGACTGACACTGATTGACTGACACTGACTGACTGACTGACACTGACTGACTGACACTGACTGACACTGACTGACTACTCTCTACTACTCTACTACTCACTATCTACTACTCTCTCTCTACTACTCACTCTCTACTGCTCTCTACTATTCACTCTCTACTACTCACTCTCTACTACTCTCTACTACTCACTCTACTACTCTCTATCACTCACTCTCTACAACTCTACTACTCACTCTCTACTCCTCTCTACTACTCACTCTCTACTACTCACTCTTTACTACTCTCTACTACTCACTCTCTACTACTCTCCATTTACTACTCTCTACTAGTCACTCTCTACTACTCTCTCTCTACTACTCTCTACTACTACTCTCTACTATTCACTCTCTACTACTCACTCTCTACTACTCTCTACTACTCACTCTCTACTACTCTCTTTCTACTACTCACTCTCTACTACTGACTCTCTGCTACTTGCTCTCTACTGCGCTCTACAACTCACTCTTCACTACTCATTCTCTACTACTCGCTTCTCTACTACTTTCTACTAGTCACTCTCTACTACTCACTCTATACTACTCTACTACTCTCTACTACTCACTCTCTACTACTCACTCTCTACTACTCTTCTACTATCTCTGCTACTCACTCTCTACTATTCTCTACTACTCACTCTGCTACTCTCTACTACTCTCTACCACTCACTCTCTACTACTCTACCACTCATTCTCTACTACTCTCTCTCTACTACTCACTGTCTACTACTCACTCTACTACTCTCCACTACTCACTCTCTACAAGTCTCTCTCTACTACTCTCTCTACTACTCATTCTCTTCTACTCTCTACTACTCACTCTCTGTTACTCTCTACTGCTCACTCTCTACTACTCACTCTCTACTACTCACTCTCAACTACTCTCTACTACTCACTCTACTACTCACTCTCTACTACTCTACTACTCTCTCTTACTCTCTCTACTTCTCACTCCCTACTACTCTCTCTACTACTCACTCTCTACTACTCTTTACTACTCACTCTCTACTACACACTCTCTACTGCTTGCTCTCTACTACTCGCTCTCTACTACTCTCTAGTACTCACTCTAGTACTCACTCTCTACTACTCTCTACTACTCACACTACTACTCACTCTCTACTACTCTCTACTACTCACTCTCTACTACTCCACTACTCTCTACTACTCACTCTCTACTACTCTACTACTCTCTACTACTCTCTCTCTACTACTCACTCTCTACTACTCACTCTCTACTTCTCTCTACTACTCACTCTCCACTACTCTCTCTCCTACTCACTCTCTACTACTCTCTACTACTCACTCTCTACTACTCTCTACTACTCACTCTCTACTACTCTCTCTCTACTACCCTCTTCTACTCACTTTCTACTACGCACTCTACTATTCACTCTACTACTCACTCTCTACTACTCTCTACTACTCATTCTCTACCACTCTCTCTCTACTACTCTCTACTACTCACTCTACTACTCACTCTCTACTACTCTCTAATACTCTCTCTGCTACTCATTCTCTACTACTCTCTACTACTCACTCTCTACCACTCTCTCTCTACTACTCTCTACTACTCACTCTACTACTCACTCTCTACTACTCTCTAATACTCTCTCTGCTACTCATTCTCTACTACTCTCTACTACTCACTCTCTACCACTCACTCTCTACTACTCTACCACTCATTCTCTACTACTCTCTCTCTACTACTCACTCTCTACTACTCACTCTACTACTCTCCACTACTCACTCTCTACAAGTCTCTCTCTACTACTCTCTCTACTACTCATTCTCTTCTACTCTCTACTACTCACTCTCTGTTACTCTCTACTGCTCACTCTCTACTACTCACTCTCTACTACTCACTCTCAACTACTCTCTACTACTCACTCTACTACTCACTCTCTACTACTCTACTACTCTCTCTTACTCTCTCTACTTCTCACTCCCTACTACTCTCTCTACTACTCACGCTCTACTACTCTCTACTACTCACTCTCTACTACACACTCTCTACTGCTTGCTCTCTACTACTCGCTCTCTACTACTCTCTAGTACTCACTCTACTACTCATTCTCTACTACTCTCTACTACTCACACTACTACTCACTCTCTACTACTCTCTACTACTCACTCTCTACTACTCCACTACTCTCTACTACTCACTCTCTACTACTCACTCTCTACTACTCTACTACTCTCTCTCTACTACTCACTCACTACTACTCACTCTCTACTTCTCTCTATTACTCACTCTCTACTACTCTCCCTCTACTATTCACTCTCTACTACTCTCTACTACTCACTCTCTACTACTCACTCTCTCCTACTCTCTCTCTACTACCCTCTACTACTCACTCTCTACTACTCACTCTACTACTCACTCTGCCACTCACTCTCTACTACTCTCTACCACTCACTCTCTACTACTCACTCACTACTACTCACTTTCTACTACTCACTCTACTACTCACTCTCTGTTACTCTCTCTGCTACTCTCTACTACTCTCTACTACTCACTCTCTACTCTCTATTACTCACTCTCTACTCTCTACCTCTCTACCTCTCTCTACCTCTCTTTCTTCTACTCTCTACCTCTCTACCTCTACCTCTCTACCTCTCTACCTCTACCTCCCTACCTCTACACCTCTACCTCTCTACCTCTCTCTACCGCTCTCTACAAGCACACATATGCACATATATATATTCACAGAAAAAAACATCGTTTTCAGGGGTGTTATAGTTAGCTGCCCATTTCACTCATACAAAACCATAGAAATTTCGCAGTTATATTTAGTTCTGCTAACTATAACTCACGCGCCCGCAATGCACTGCTGATGATGTCACATGTTGCATCATTCATGACATGGTCAGTGACATCAGTGATGACATCACTGATGACATCTCAAATGACATCACTGATGACATCACTGATGACATCATCCACTGAATGTGGTTTAGTTCGAAATTTAAATATGTATTATATATATACCAATCTGTATTGAAGATTGAGTGGATATATAACAGTCTGGATGGAGGATTTAGTAGCTGTCTGACTGGCTTTTTAAGTGAGTAATTAAAAGTGTCTCGCTTAATACATGGATTAGTAACTAAACTATGTGAATGTGTGCAGCACTGTCTCTGTTGTTGTATAACATGCTGCATCAGTTGGTCACTAACTACATGAGTGGGTATATTAGTTATTGATTAGTTGGGTGAGTATTTGTATGGGACACTGAGTTTGTGTGTGGTTGGATGGGGTGTGTGTAACTCTATGCATAGATATGTGAATGGTTGATTGACTAGGTGTATGTGTTTAAGAGTGCTTGTGGAAACAGTTGTTTGGGTGACTGAGTGTATTTATTTGTGTGTTGGTGAGCGAATATATGTTTTAGTTGTACATCTTCCACAAAGCAAAAAAATAAAAGGCATTGTATGTGAGAGTTGGTGTATATAAATAAGTATGTGTAAGAGTCAGTGATTGTGAGAGTAACTATATGAATGAGTGTATAATTGTAATGGTGCTTTTTTAACATATTAACGATGAGTTTCTATGTGTTTGAATAAATGAGGTGTTGTTGGATAATTGTGTAAGTGAGTACATTTTTAGTGTGATAATTTTTTTTCATGAGTGAGTAGGATGACTGCATAACCGACTAAGATGACTGCTGATGTGTCAATGTCTATATATGTGTATAAGTGCATTTGATAGTGTTCTCATTCTAGCCACCATTTTAGAAAAGTTGTGAACGATCCGTGCACGGTGTGCGACGGCTGCATGTTTTTCAATTACATCATATACATTTAACATTACGTGATGTGCGCTGAAGAACCAGGGCCTTATGGGCCTGGCGGCGCAGGGCACGCCTTAATCTCCTGAGTTCACCTGCTTTGTTGAACAGAGACACAGGACATTCTGTTGAGCGTAGAAGATCAGATTTATTAGCTGCAGCTAAGTACAGTTGTCCCAGAATTACACTCAGTATGTTCTTAGGAGACTGCCACTTTACACTGTGGCGCGCAATCTTTTATAGCACATAGATTCACCAAGAACACTCCCAATGCACTCATGGTTATCCAATGAGAAGAGTTTGAAAACAAAATATAACCAATGAGAAAAGTTTGAAAACAAGATATCAAGTAACCCAAAAAAACCTCTCTTCCAACTGTTTTTGTCACCCCTCCCCACAAGTTAATCAGTGGTAGTGTCTACAACTCAACTTGCAGGTGGCAGGACATTTTTGTATGCTTTGGAGGACAGTTTTGAAATGAGAGAATACAAGTAGAGAATAGCGAAGGCCAGAAGATAAGATAAAGTCAGGAAAGAATGGTGTGAACCGACAGACAGTTGAGACAGGGTTTAGTCAAACCAGACGAGGATTAGTGGACTCAGCCAGTCCCTGACATCAGCCTCGTAAACAGAGGCAGAAGGTTATTTGACACGTCGCAGTAAGATCAGCAGAAAAACTTCGTTCATTGTGCTGCCTGAATGAGGGCAACACAAAATGGCGGTGGTAGCTGAATACAAGCGAGATCGAAAATAGAATTTCCTCAGCGCGATTGGTATGCGACCAGTCCGCGACGCCTGCTCCCGCGCATTCGTCACACATGCGCATTACGGTACGAGATGCTTGCGTGTTGCGGGTCCCGCGTAACTTCATATACATGCTGGGGCGCGCTGGGTGCATGACTTCCGCAAAAAAAATTTTACCTTCAAAAAACATTATATAAGTCTTATGTTTTATATTTAATTTATATATCAAAATCCTTTAAATCACTATAACATTGTAATAAATGTATGCATCTAACAAAAAATTATTAAATATAAATATAACCCCTAAAAAATATAAAACCCTACAAACAATATTACACAGTTACAAACATTAAACTACCAAACTATTACAAATTGCAAACCCTAAAACATGTTCTAATCAAATATCTAAAAAAAATCAATAAAAAATAATATATTACAATAACCCATCCAAAAAACTATTCCATCTCCAAACTAAGTAAATTCAGGGAAAGTGCTGGATAATAAAACATAAAAAATAACTATTCTAACTCCAAATTAAATAAATTCAGGGAAAGTTCTGGATAATAAAACATAAAAAATTACTATTTCAACTCCAAACTAACTACATTCAGTGAAAGTACAGGATATTAAATCTTAAAAACAATATATTTCCAAAACCAAACTCAAATAAATAATTACAAATACCACACCCTAATCAAAAATAAAAATATGTAATCAATTTCATTATGCAAAAACCATTAAAACATACATTAAACAATAAAAACAAACTCAATTATTATACTAAACTAAAGTAATCAAATAAACCAAATATACATAATGAATAAAATGCTTATACTATACAATTACTATATATGTGTCTTTAATATACATATTAGGGCAAGAGATTATCTAAGATATTCATAAAAATAATATATTTGTACTATAATCAACTTATATTACTTTTAAATATATTTTCGCAAAGTCGGGTGCGTGCATCGTGAGTGCAGAGAACCAGGTCAGCAGAGCTGCTGTAGAGCCAGAGAAACCAGGTCAGCAGAGCCGTTGTAGAGCCAGAGAACCAGGTCAGCAGAGCTGCTCTAGAGCCTAAGAAGCAGGTCAGCAGAGCTGCTCTAGAACCAGAGACCCAGGTCAGCAGAGCTGCTCTAGAGCCAGATATCCAGGTCAGCAGAGCTGCTCTAGAGGCCGAGAACCAGGTCAGCAGAGCTGCTGTAGAGCCAGAAAACCCAGGTCAGGAGAGCTGCTTTAGAGGGAGAGAACCAGGTCAGCAGAGCTGATTTAGAGCCAGAGAACCAGGTCAGCAGAGCTGCTCTAGAGCCAGAGAACCAGGTCAGCAGAGTTGCTTTAAAGCCATAGAACCAGGTCAGCAGGACTGCTCTAGAGGCAGAGAACCAGGTCAGCAGAACTGCTTTATAGCCAGAGAACCAGGTCAGCAGAGGTCTTTATAGGGAGAGAACCAGGTCAGCAGAGCTGACTTAGAGCCAGAGAACCAGGTCAGCAGAGCTGCTCTAGAGCCAGAGAACCAGGTCAGCAGATCTGCTTTAGAGCCATAGAACCAGGTCAGCAGAGCTGCTTTAGAGCCAGAGAACCAGGTCAGCAGAGCTGCTTTAGAGGGAGAGAACCAGGTCAGCAGAGCTCCTCTAGAGCCAGAGAAACCAGGTCAGCAGAGCTGCTTTAGAGGGAGAGAACCAGGTCAGCAGAGCTGCTTTAGAGCCAGAGAACCAGCTCAGCAGAGCTGCTCTAGAGCCAGAGAACCACGTCAGCAGAGCTGCTTTAGAGCTATAGAACCACGTCAGCAGACCTGCTCTAGAGGCAGAGAACCAGGTCAGTAGAGCTGAATTAGAGGGAGAGAACCAGGTCAGCAGAGCTGCGTTAGAGCCAGAGAACCAGTTCAGCAAAGCTGCTCTAGAGCCAGAGAACCAGGTCAGCAGAGGTGCTTTAGAGTCAAAGAACCAGGTCAGCAGAGCTGCTTTAGAGCCAGAGAACCAGGCCAGCAGAGCTGCTCTAGAGGCAGAGAACCAAGTCAGCAGAGCTGCTTTAGAGGGAGAGAACCAGGTCAGCAGAGCTGCTTTAGAGCCAGAGAACCAGGTCAGCAGAGCTCCTCTAGAGCCAGAGAAACCAGGTCAGCAGAGCTGCTTTAGAGGGAGAGAACCAGGTCAGCAGATCTGCTTTAGAGCCAGATAACCTGGTCAGCAGAGCTGCTCTAGAGCCAGAGAACCAGGTCAGCAGAGCTGCTTTAGAGCCATAGAACCAGGTCAGCAGACCTGCTCTAGAGGCAGAGAACCAGGTCAGTAGAGCTGATTTAGAGGGAGAGAACCAGGTCAGCAGAGCTGCTTTAGAGCCAGAGAACCAGGCCAGCAGAGCTGCTTTAGAGCCAGAGAACCGGGTCAGCAGAGCTGCTTTAGAGCCAGAGAACCAGGTCAGCAGAGCTGCTCTAGAGCCAGATAACCAAGTCAGCAGAACTGCTTTAGAGCCATAGAACCAGGTCAGCAGAGCTGCTTTAGAGCCAGAGAACCAGGTCAGCAGAGCTCCTGTAGAGCCAGAGAACCAGGTCAGCAGAGCTGCTCTAGAGCCTAAGAACCGGGTCAGCAGAGCTGCTCTAGATCGAGAGAACCAGGTCAGCAGAGCTGCTGTAGAGCCAGAGAAACCAGGTCAGTAGAGCTGCTTTAGAGGGAGAGAACCAGGTCAGCAGAGCTGCTTTAGAGGGAGAGAACCAGGTCAGCAGAGCTGCTTTAGAGGGAGAGAACCAGGTCAGCAGAGCTGCTTTAGAGCCAGAGAACCAGGCCAGCAGAGCTGCTTTAGAGCCAGAGAACCGGGTCAGCAGAGCTGTTTTAGAGCCAGAGAACCAGGTCAGCAGAGCTGCTCTAGAGCCAGATAACCAAGTCAGCAGAGCTGCTTTAGAGCCATAGAACCAGGTCAGCAGAGCTGCTTTAGAGCCAGAGAACCAGGTCAGCAGAGCTGCTTTAGAGCCATAGAACCAGGTCAACAGAGCTGCTTTAGAGCCAGAGAACCAGGTCAGCAGAGCTGCTTTAGAGCCAGAGAACCAGGTCAGCAGAGCTGCTCTAGAGCCTAAGAACCGGGTCAGCAGAGCTGCTCTAGAGCCAGAGAACCAGGTCAGCAGAGCTGCTGTAGAGCCAGAGAAACCAGGTCAGTAGAGCTGCTTTAGAGGGAGAGAACCAGGTCAGCAGAGCTGCTTTAGAGGGAGAGTACCAGGTCAGCAGAGCTGCTTTAGAGCCAAGGGACCAGGTCAGCAGAGCTGCTCTAGAGCCAGAGAACCCGGTCAGCAGAACTGCTTTAGAACCCTATTACCGGGTCAGCAGAGCTGCTTTAGAGCCAGAGAACCAGGTCAGCAGAGCTGCTCTAGAGCCTAAGAACTAGGTCAGCAGAGCTGCTCTCGAGCCAGAGAACCAGGTCAGCAGAGCTGCTTTAGAGCTATAGAACCACGTCAGCAGACCTGCTCTAGAGGCAGAGAACCAGGTCAGTAGAGCTGAATTAGAGGGAGAGAACCAGGTCAGCAGAGCTGCGTTAGAGCCAGAGAACCAGTTCAGCAAAGCTGCTCTAGAGCCAGAGAACCAGGTCAGCAGAGGTGCTTTAGAGTCAAAGAACCAGGTCAGCAGAGCTGCTTTAGAGCCAGAGAACCAGGCCAGCAGAGCTGCTCTAGAGGCAGAGAACCAAGTCAGCAGAGCTGCTTTAGAGGGAGAGAACCAGGTCAGCAGAGCTGCTTTAGAGCCAGAGAACCAGGTCAGCAGAGCTCCTCTAGAGCCAGAGAAACCAGGTCAGCAGAGCTGCTTTAGAGGGAGAGAACCAGGTCAGCAGATCTGCTTTAGAGCCAGATAACCTGGTCAGCAGAGCTGCTCTAGAGCCAGAGAACCAGGTCAGCAGAGCTGCTTTAGAGCCATAGAACCAGGTCAGCAGACCTGCTCTAGAGGCAGAGAACCAGGTCAGTAGAGCTGATTTAGAGGGAGAGAACCAGGTCAGCAGAGCTGCTTTAGAGCCAGAGAACCAGGCCAGCAGAGCTGCTTTAGAGCCAGAGAACCGGATCAGCAGAGCTGCTTTAGAGCCAGAGAACCAGGTCAGCAGAGCTGCTCTAGAGCCAGATAACCAAGTCAGCAGAACTGCTTTAGAGCCATAGAACCAGGTCAGCAGAGCTGCTTTAGAGCCAGAGAACCAGGTCAGCAGAGCTCCTGTAGAGCCAGAGAACCAGGTCAGCAGAGCTGCTCTAGAGCCTAAGAACCGGGTCAGCAGAGCTGCTCTAGATCGAGAGAACCAGGTCAGCAGAGCTGCTGTAGAGCCAGAGAAACCAGGTCAGTAGAGCTGCTTTAGAGGGAGAGAACCAGGTCAGCAGAGCTGCTTTAGAGGGAGAGAACCAGGTCAGCAGAGCTGCTTTAGAGGGAGAGAACCAGGTCAGCAGAGCTGCTTTAGAGCCAGAGAACCAGGCCAGCAGAGCTGCTTTAGAGCCAGAGAACCGGGTCAGCAGAGCTGTTTTAGAGCCAGAGAACCAGGTCAGCAGAGCTGCTCTAGAGCCAGATAACCAAGTCAGCAGAGCTGCTTTAGAGCCATAGAACCAGGTCAGCAGAGCTGCTTTAGAGCCAGAGAACCAGGTCAGCAGAGCTGCTTTAGAGCCATAGAACCAGGTCAGCAGAGCTGCTTTAGAGCCAGAGAACCAGGTCAGCAGAGCTGCTTTAGAGCCAGAGAACCAGGTCAGCAGAGCTGCTCTAGAGCCTAAGAACCGGGTCAGCAGAGCTGCTCTAGAGCCAGAGAACCAGGTCAGCAGAGCTGCTGTAGAGCCAGAGAAACCAGGTCAGTAGAGCTGCTTTAGAGGGAGAGAACCAGGTCAGCAGAGCTGCTTTAGAGGGAGAGTACCAGGTCAGCAGAGCTGCTTTAGAGCCAAGGGACCAGGTCAGCAGAGCTGCTCTAGAGCCAGAGAACCCGGTCAGCAGAACTGCTTTAGAACCCTATTACCGGGTCAGCAGAGCTGCTTTAGAGCCAGAGAACCAGGTCAGCAGAGCTGCTCTAGAGCCTAAGAACTAGGTCAGCAGAGCTGCTCTCGAGCCAGAGAACCAGGTCAGCAGAGCTGTTGTAGAGCCAGAGAAACCAGGTCAGCAGAACTGCTTTAGAGGGAGAGAACCAGGCCAGCAGAGCTGCTTTAGAGCCAGAGAACCAGGTCAGCAGAGCTGCTCTAGAGCCAGATAACCAAGTCAGCAGAGCTGCTTTAGAGCCATAGAACCAGGTCAGTAGAGCTGCTTTAGAGCCAGAGAACCAGGTCAGCAGAGCTCCTGTAGAGCCAGAGAAACCAGGTCAGCAGAGCTGCTTTAGAGCCAGAGAACCAGGTCAGCAGAGCTCCTGTAGAGCCAGAGAAACCAGGTCAGCAGAACTGCTTTAGAGCCAGAGAACCAGGCCAGCAGAGCTGCTTTAGAGCCAGAGAACCAGGTCAGCAGAGCTGCTCTAGAGCCAGATAACCAAGTCAGCAGAGCTGCTTTAGAGCCATAGAACCAGGTCAGCAGAGCTGCTTTAGAGCCAGAGAACCAGGTCAGCAGAGCTCCTGTAGAGCCAGAGAAACCAGGTCAGCAGAGCTGCTTTAGAGCCAGAGAACCAGGTCAGCAGAACTCCTGTAGAGCCAGAGAAACCAGGTTCGTAGAGCTGCTTTAGAGGGAGACAACCAGGTCAGCAGAGCTGCTCTAGAGGGAGAGAACCAGGTCAGCAGAGCTGCTCTAGAGCCAGAGAACCATGTCAGCAGAACTGCTTTAGAGCCATAGAACCGGATCAGCAGAGCTGCTTTAGAGCCAGAGAACCAGGTCAGCAGAGCTGTTGTAGAGCCAGAGAACCAGATCAGCAGAGCTGCTCTGTAGCCTAAGAACTAGGTCAGCAGAGCTGCTCTAGAGCCAGAGAACCATGTCAGAAGACCTGCTGTAGTGCCAGAGAAACCAGGTCAGAAGAGCTGCTTTAGAGGGAGAGAACCAGGTCAGCAGAGCTGCTTTAGAGCCAGAGATCCAGGTCAGCAGAGCTGCTCTAGCTGACACTGACTGACTGACACTGACTGACTGACACTGACTGATTGACACTGACTAACACTGATAGACTGACACTGACACTGACACTGACTGACACTGATTGACTGAAACTGACTGACTGACACTGATTTACTGACACTGACTGACACTGACTGACGCTAATTGACTGACACTGACTGACACTGATTGACTGACACTGACTGACTGACTGACACTGACTGACTGACACTGACTGACACTCACTGACTACTCTCTACTACTCTACTACTCACTATCTACTACTCTCTACTACTCTCTCTCTACTACTCACTCTCTACTACTCACTCTCTAGTACTCTCTACTATTCACTCTCTACTACTCACTCTCTACTACTCTCTACTACTCACTCTCTACTACTCTCTCTCTACTACTCACTCTCGACTACTCTCTACGATTCACTCTCTACTACTCACTCTCTACTACTCTCTACTACTCACTCTACTATTCTCTACCACTCACTCTCTACTACTCACTCTCTACTCCTCTCTACTATTCACTCTCTACTACTCACTCTTTACTACTCTCTACTACTCACTCTCTACTACTCTCCATTTACTACTCTCTACTACTCACTCTCTACTAATCTCTCGCTACTACTCTCTACTACTACTCTCTACTACTCACTCTCTACTACTCTCTCTCTACTACTCACTCTCTACTACTCACTCTCTACTACTCGCTCTCTACTGCGCTCTACTACTCACTCTTCACTACTCATTCTCTACTACTCGCTCTCTACTACTTTCTACTAGTCACTCTCTACTACTCACTCTATACTACTCTACTACTATCTACTACTCACTCTCTACTAATCACTCTCTACTACTCTACTACTCTCTTTGCTACTCACTCTCTACTATTCTCTACTACTCACTCTACTACTCTCTACTACTCTCTACCACTTACTCCCTACTACTCTACCACTCATTCTCCAGTACTCTCTCTCTACTACTCACTCTCTACTACTCACTCTACTACTCTCTACTACTCACTCTCTACTACTCTCTCTCTACTACTCTCTCTACTACTCATTCTCTTCTACTCTCTACTACTCACTCTACATCTCTCTACTGCTCACTCTCTACTACTCACTCTCTACTACTTGCTCACAACTACTCTCTACTACTCACTCATCTACTCACTCTCTACTACTCTACTACTCTCTCTTACTCTCTCTACTTCTCACTGCCTTCTACTCTCTCTACTACTCACTCTCTACTACTCTCTACTACCCACTCTCTACTACACACTCTCTACTGCTTGCTCTCTACTACTCGCTCTCTACTACTCTCTAGTACTCACTCTACTACTCACTCTCTACTACTCTCTACTACTCACACTACTACTCACTCTCTACTACTCTCTACTACTCACTCTCTACTACTCCACTACTCACTCTCTACTACTCTACTACTCTCTACTAATCTCTCTCTACTACTCACTCTCTACTACTCACTCTCTACTTCTCTCTACTACTCACTCTCTACTACTCTCTCTCTACTACTCACTCGCTACTACTTTCTACTACTCACTCTCTACTACTCACTCTCTACTACTCTCTCTCTACTACCCTCTACTACTCACTCTCTACTACTCACTCTACTACTCACTCTACTACTCACTCTCTACTACTCTCTACTACTCACTCTCTACCACTCTCTCTCTACTACTCACTCTCGACTACTCTCTACGATTCACTCTCTACTACTCACTCTCTACTACTCTCTACTACTCACTCTACTACTCTCTACCACTCACTCTCTACTACTCACTCTCTACTCCTCTCTACTATTCACTCTCTACTACTCACTCTTTACTACTCTCTACTACTCACTCTCTACTACTCTCCATTTACTACTCTCTACTACTCACTCTCTACTAATCTCTCGCTACTACTCTCTACTACTACTCTCTACTACTCACTCTCTACTACTCTCTCTCTACTACTCACTCTCTACTACTCACTCTCTACTACTCGCTCTCTACTGCGCTCTACTACTCACTCTTCACTACTCATTCTCTACTACTTGCTCTCTACTACTTTCTACTAGTCACTCTCTACTACTCACTCTATACTACTCTACTACTATCTACTACTCACTCTCTACTACTCACTCTCTACTACTCTACTACTCTCTCTGCTACTCACTCTCTACTATTCTCTACTACTCACTCTACTACTCTCTACTACTCTCTACCACTTACTCCCTACTACTCTACCACTCATTCTCCAGTACTCTCTCTCTACTACTCACTCTCTACTACTCACTCTACTACTCTCTACTACTCACTCTCTACTACTCTCTCTCTACTACTCTCTCTACTACTCATTCTCTTCTACTCTCTACTACTCACTCTCTACTTCTCTCTACTGCTCACTCTCTACTACTCACTCTCTACTACTCGCTCACAACTACTCTCTACTACTCACTCTACTACTCACTCTCTACTACTCTACTACTCTCTCTTACTCTCTCAACTTCTCACTCCCTTCTACTCTCTCTACTACTCACTCTCTACTACTCTCTACTACTCACTCTCTACTACACACTCTCTACTGCTTGCTCTCTACTACTCGCTCTCTACTACTCTCTAGTACTCACTCTACTACTCAATCTCTACTACTCTCTACTACTCACACTACTACTCACTCTCTACTACTCACTCTCTACTACTCCACTGCTCTCTACTACTCACTCTCTACTACTCTACTACTCTCTACTAATCTCTCTCTACTACTCACTCTCTACTACTCACTCTCTACTTCTCTCTACTACTCACTCTCTACTACTCTCTCTCTACTACTCACTCGCTACTACTTTCTACTACTCACTCTCTACTACTCACTCTCTACTACTCTCGCTCTACTACCCTCTACTACTCACTCTCTACTACTCACTCTACTACTCACTCTACTACTCACTCTCTACTACTCTCTACTACTCACTCTCTACCACTCTCTCTCTACTACTCTCTACTACTCACTCTACTACTCACTCTCTACTACTCTCTAATACTCTCTCTGCTACTCATTCTCTACTACTCTCTAAAACTCACTCTCTACTACTCTCTACTACTCTCTACTACTCACTCTACTACTCACTCTCTACTACTATCTACTACTCTCTACTGCTCACTCTCTACTACTCACTCTACCACACACTGTCTACTACTCTCTACTACTCACTCTCTACTACTCACTTTCTACTACTCACTCTACTACTCTTTACTACTCACTCTCTGCTACTCTCTCTGCTACTCTCTACTACTCTCTACTACTCACTCGCTACTCTCTATTAGTCACTCTCTACTCTCTACCTCTCTCTACCTCTCTCACTTCTACTCTCTACACCTCTACCTCTAACTCTCTATCTCTACCTCTCTGCCTCTACACCTCTACCTCTCTACCTCTCTCTACCTCTCTCTACAAGCACACATATGCACATATATATATTCACAGAAAAAACCATAGGTTTCAGGGGTGTTATAGTTAGCTGCCCATTTCACTCATACAAAACCATAGAAATTCCTCCGTTATAGTTAGTTCTGCTAACTATAACTCACGCGCCCGCAATGCACTGCTGATGATGTCACATATTGCATCATTCATGACATGGTCAGTGACATCACTGATGACATCACTGATGACATCTCAAATGACATCACTGATGACATCACTGATGACATCATCCACTGAATGTGGTTTAGTTTGAAATTTAAATATGTATTATATATATATATACCAATCTGTATTGATATATAACTGTCTGGATGGAGGATTTAGTAGCTCTCTGACTGTCTTTTTAAGTGAGTAATTAAAAGTGTCTCACTTAATACATGGATTAGTAACTAAACTATGTGAATGTGTGCAGCACTGTCTCTGTTGTTGTATAACATGCTACAGCAGTTGGTCACTAACTACATGAGTGGGTATATTAGTTATTGATTAGTTTTGTGAGTATTTGTATGGGACACTGAGTTTGTGTGTGGTTGGATGGGGTGTGTGTAACTCTATGCATAGATGTGTGAATGGTTGATTGACTAGGTGTATGGGTTTAGGAGTGCTTGTGGAAACAGTTGTTTGGGTGACTGAGTGTATTTGTGTGTTGGTGAGCGAATATATGTTTTAGCTGTACATCTTCAACAAAGTAAAAAAATAAAAGGCATTGTATGTGAGAGTTGGTGTATATAAATAAGTATGTATAAGAGTCAGTGATTGTGATAGTAACTAAATGAATGAGTGTATAGTTGTAATGGTGCTTTTTAACATATTAACGATGAGTTACTATGTGTTTGAATAAATGAGGTGTTGTTGGATAATTGTGTAAGTGAGAAAATTTAAGTGCGATCA
Organism: Triturus cristatus; assembly: GCF_964204655.1. NCBI lineage: Eukaryota > Metazoa > Chordata > Amphibia > Caudata > Salamandridae > Triturus > Triturus cristatus. The sequence goes on from NC_140579.1 coordinate 719,166,519, forward strand.
TTTTTTTTTATAAGTGAGTAGGATGACTGCATAACCGACTAAGATGACTGCTGATGTGTCAATGTCTATATATGTGTATACGTGCATTTGATAGTGTTCTATTAATTAATGACTGCATGTATAGATGATTCTGTTGTTGAATGGGTAGTTGTGTGTGTAGACTTAGGAATCAGTGAGTGGGTATGTAGTAACTGGTATTGGTGTGTCAATGGTTTCAAATATGGTACTCTGTATTTTACAGTGAGTGATGAAAGGTTATACTAGTGTATGATGAGGTGTATCAGATTGTCAAGTGGATGATGTCATCAGTGATGTCATTTGAGATGTCATCAGTGATGTCATCAGTGATGTCACTGACCATGTCATGAATGATGCAATATGTGAGATCATCAGTAGTGCATTGCGGGCGCGTGAGTTATAGTTAGCAGAACTATCTATAACGGAGGAATTTCTATGGTTTTGTATGAGTGAAATGGGCAGCTAACTATAACACCCCTGAAACCTATGTTTTTTTCTGTGAATTTCTAAGGTTTTTTAAATGCTAATTTCCAACTATAACGTCTTTAAAACCTATTTTTTTTTTCAGTGTATTTCAAAGGTTTTTTAAATGCTAACTTTTAAGTGTGATAGTGGTTATATCTATTTTTTTGTACTGATTTTCTACAGTTTTTTAACTGTTTATTTATAAATATTTTATTCATTAAATAACATTATATATTTTTCTGAAAATTGCACATTTTTTTTTTTAATTAAAACTGAAATATTGATTAATTTTCTTGTTTTCATTTTTTATTTTAATATATTTATATTATTTTCAGAGTCGCGTACTCAAAGTGTACACATCGCGGTGGGTGCGCGCATTCTAGCCGCCATTTTAGAAAAGTCATGAAGGATCCGAGTATGGTGTGCGACGGCTGCGTGTTTTTCAGTTACATCATATACATTTAATATCACGTAATATGCGTGATTGGTATGCGACCAGTCTGCGACTCCTGCTCCCGTGTATTCGCGACACATGCGCATTACAGTACGAGATGTTTGCACGGTTACGGGTCCCACGTGACATCATATATGTGCTGGGGCGTGCTGGGTGCGCGACTCCCGCAAAAAAAATGTATGTTCCAAAATGATATGTATGTGTCTTTAATATACATATTAAGGTAAGAGATTATGTAAGATATTCATCAAAATAATATATTTGTACTTATAATAAACTTATATTATTGTTAAATATATTTTCGCGAAGTCGGGTGCGTGCATCGTGAGTGCAGAAAACCAGGTCAGCAGAGTTGCTGTAGAGCCAGAGAACCAGGTCAGCAGAGCTGCTCTAGAGCCTAAGAACTAGGTCAGCAGAGCGGCTCTAGAGCCAGAGAACCAGGTCAGCAGAGCTGCTGTAGAGCCAGAGAAACCAGGTCAGCAGAGCTGCTTTAGAGGGAGAGAACCAGGTCAGTAGAGCTGCTTTAGAACCAGAGAACCAGGCCAGCAGTGCTGCTTTAGAGCCAGAGAACCAGGTTAGCAGAGCTGCTTTAGAGCCAGAGAACCAGGTCAGCAGAGCTACTCTAGAGCCAGAGAACCAAATCAGCAGAGCTGCTTTAGAGCCATAGAACCAGGTCAGCAGAGCTGCTTCAGAGCCAGTGAACCAGGTCAGTAGAGCTGCTCTAGAGCCTAAGAACCAGGTCAACAGAGCTGCTCTAGAGCCAGAGAACCAGGTCTGCAGAGCTGCTTTAGAGCCAGAGAACCAGGTCAGCAGAGCTACTCTAGAGCCAGAGAACCAAATCAGCAGAGCTGCTTTAGAGCCATAGAACCAGGTCAGCAGATCTGCTTTAGAGCCAGTGAACCAGGTCAGTAGAGCTGCTCTAGAGCCTAAGAACCAGGTCAACAGAGCTGCTCTAGAGCCAGAGAATCAGGTCTGCAGAGCTGCTGCAGAGCCAGAGAAACCAGGTCAGTAGAGCTGCTTTAGAGGGAGAGAACCAGGTCAGCAGAGCTGCTCTAGAGCCAGAGAACCATGTCAGCAGAACTGCTTCAGAGCCATAGAACTGGGTCAGCGGAGATGCTTTATAGCCAGAGAACCAGGTCAGCAGAGCTGTTGTAGAGCCAGAGAACTAGATCAGCAGAGCTGCTCAGTAGCATAAGAACTAGGTCAGCAGAGCTGCTCTAGAGCCAGAGAACCAGGTCTGCAGACCTGCTGTAGAGCCAGAGAAACCAGGTCAGCAGAGCTGCTTTAGAGAGAGAGAACCAGGTCAGCAGAGCTGCTTTAGAGCCAGAGAACCAGGTCAGCAGAGCTGCTCTAGCTGACACTGACTGACTGACACTGACTGACTGACACTGACTGATTGACACTGACTGACACTGATTGACTGACACTGACTGACTGACACTGACTGACTGCCTGCCACTGACTGACACTGATTGACACTGACTGACACTGATTGACTGACACTGACTAACTGACACTAATTGACTGACACTGACTGACAATGATTGACTGACACTGACTGACTGACTGACACTGACTGACTGACACTGACTGACTACTCTCTACTACTCTCTCTCTCTACTACTCACTCTCTAATACTCACTCTCTACTACTCTCTACTACTCACTCTCTACTACTCTACTACTCTACTACTCACTCTCTACTACTCTCTACTACTCACTCGCTACTACTCTCTACTACTCACTCTCTACTACACTCTCTACTACTCTCTCTCTCTACTCTCTACTCTCTATCTCTACTACTCTCTACTACTATTCTCTACTGTTCACTCTCTACTACTCACTCTCTACTACTCACTTTACTACTCTCTGCTGCTCTCTACTTCTCACTCTCTACTATTCACTTTCTACTACTCACTCTCTACTACTCACTCTCAACTACTCACTCTCTACTACTCGCTCTGTACTACTCTCTACTACTCACTCTCTACTACTAACTCTCTACTACTCTCTACTACTCTCTCTGCTACTCACTCTCCACTACTCACTCTCTACTACTCTACTACTCTTTACTAATCTCTCTACTACTCACTCTCTACTATTCTCTACTACTCACTCTACTGCAGTCTCCTACTCTCTACCACTCACTCTCTACTACTCTACTACTCACTCTCTACTACTCTCTCTCTACTACTCACTCTCTACTACTCACTCTACTACTCTCTACTACTCACTCTCTACAACTCTCTACTACTCACTCTGTACTACTCACTCTGTACTACTCACTCTCTACTACTCTCTACTGCTCACTCTCCACTACTCATTCTCTACTACTCGCTCTCAACTACTCTCTACTACTCACTGTACTACTCACTCTCTACTACTCTACTACTCTCTCTACTTCTCACTCTCTAGTACTCTCTCTCTACTACTCACTCTCTAATACTCTGTACTACTCACTCTCTACTACACACTCTCTACTACTTGCTCTCTGCTACTCGCTCTCTACTACTCTCTAGTACTCACTCTACTACTCACTCTCTACTACTCTCTACTACTCACTCTCTACTACTCCACTACTCTCTACTACTCACTCTCTACTACTCACTCTCTACTACTCTACTACTCTCTACTACTCTCTCTCTTCTACTCTCTCTCTACTACTCACTCCCTACTACTCTCTACTACTCACTCTCTACTACTCTCTACTACTCACTCTCTACTACTCACTCTCTACTACTCTCTACTACACACTCTCTACTACTCTCTACTACTCTCTACTACTCACTCTCTACTACTCTCTACTACTCACTCTCTAATACTCACTCTCTACTACTCACTCTCTACTACTCACTCTACTACTCTCTACTACTCACTCTCTGATACTTTCTCTACTACTCTCTACTACTCTCTACTACTCGTTCTCTACTCTTGATTACTCGCTCTCTACTCTCTACCTCTCTCTACCGCTCTCTCTACTACTCTCTATCTCTCTACCTCTACCTCTCTACTTCTACACCTCTACCTCTACACCTCTACCTCTCTACCTCTCTACCTCTCTGTACATGCACACATATGCACATATATATATATGCATATATATGCATCTGCATTTATATATATGTATGTGTATATATATATATACATATATAAACATATAAATATAATCTGCATATCTATCTAACTATAAATGCATGCAAACATATACATATATATATATGCATACATATGCATGGTATGTACATGAAAGTTTGAAAAACTCTAATACAAGCAAAGCTAAAAAGCCACCAAATTACCAACAGAATTGCTTTAACTTAAACGAGGGCGAGACCTATTGTATTTTCAATGCTTGTTTACTTTGATTCCATCAAGAAGGCATTCAGATGTGTCACACATTTTCCATAAATTCTGAATGGTAGCACTCTAGTTGCTCATTAGATCACTGTAGTAAAGCTACTGCTCACCAGGGAAGTCTTCTGCTGGTATTCAAAGTGCATGTTTCAGTCTGCATGTCAGAATTTTTTAATGAAATGGAAGAGGATTTGAGAAGTCAAAATGTGCCCTAATCTTTCTTTCTGCAGCACTAATCATAATTTCTATGGCAAAATGAACCCCCTCATTTTGTTCCTTTGCAAATTAAATGTTTTAAGTGTTACCACTTTATTCCAATCAAGATGACATCAGGTGTGCCATACTTTTGTCATAAGTAAGACTGTTAGCGCTCTAGTTGTTCTTTAAAACACTCTGGGACATTCTGTCTTTGGGCTATACTTGGGCTACATCTCGGTGATATTTGTGCTACATTTGGGCTCTTTTGTCTCTGGTGGCCATCTTGGGAGACTTATTTGTTTTGAAGTTTCCAAATTTCCTCATTTACAACAGTCTCCTCAGTAGGAAATACTTTCAGGTTTTTTACTTTCATTCCATCAAGAAGGCATTCAGATGTGTCACACATTTGCCATCAATTCGGAATGTTAGCACTCTAGTTGTTTATTAGATCACTGTAGTAAAGCTCCTGCTCACAAGGGAAGTCTGCCGCTGGTATTGAAAGTGCATGTTTCAGTCTGCATGTCAGAATTTTTTTATGAAATAGAAGAGGATTTGAGAAGTCACTCAAAATGTGCCCTAATTTTCTTTTTTCTGCACTAATCATAATTATTATGGCAAAATGAACCTCCTCATTGTGTTCCTTTTAAATTAAACTACTCACTCTCTACTACTCACTCACTACTACTTTCTACTACTCACTCTCTACTACTCTCTCTCTACTACTCTCTACTACTCTCTACTACTACTCTCTACCACTCACTCTCAACTACTCTACTACTCACTCTCTACTACTCTCTACTACTCTCTCTCTACTACTCCCTCTCTACTACTCACTGTACTACTCTCTACTACTCACTCTCTACTACTCACTCTCTACTACTCTACTACTCTCTACTACACTCTACTACTCACTCTCTACTACTCACTCTCAACTACTCACTCTCTACTACTCTCAATCAATCAATCAATCATAGGCATTTTTAAAGCGCACTACTCACCCGGAGGGTCTCAAGGCGCTAGGGGGGGGGGGTCCGCTACTGCTCGAACAACCAGGTCTTGAGCTTCTTCCTGAAGGAGAGGTGGTCTTGGGTCAGGCGTAGGTCGGTCGGGAGGGCGTTCCAAGTCTTGGCGGCCAGGTGGGAGAAGGATCTTCCTCCTGTTGTCGCTCTGTGGATGCGGGGGACGGCTGCGAGGGCGTGACTGGTCGAGCGGAGGTGGCGTTTGGGAGCGTAGAAGTTGAGGCGGCTGTTGAGGTAGGTCGGGTCTTGGTTGTGTAGGGCTTTGTGTGCGTGGGTGAGGAGCCGGAAGGTGATTCTTTTGTTGATCGGGAGCCAGTGCAGGTCTCTCAGGTGTCTGGAGATGTGAGTTCGTCTGGGGACGTCGAGGATGAGTCTCGCCGAGGCGTTCTGGATCCGCTGGAGTCTCTTCTGGAGCTTGGCGGTGGTACCGGCGTAGAGGGCGTTGCCGTAGTCCAATCGACTGGTGACGAGGGCCTGGGTGACCGTCTTCCTGGTCTCGGTGGGGATCCACCGGAAGATCTTACGTAGCATGCGCAGGATGTTGAAACAGGACGAGGAAACGGCGTTGACTTGTCTGGTCATGGAGAGGGAGGAGTCCAGGATGAAGCCCAGGTTGCGTGCGTGATCTGTCGGTTTGGGTGCGTTGCCCAGGGCGGGGGGCCACCAGGAGTCGTCCCAGGCGGAGGGTGAGGAGCCCAGGATGAGGACTTCCGTCTTGTCTGTGTTCAGTTTCAGGCGGCTGGTCGTCATCCACTCGGCCACGTTTTTCATCCCTTCGTGTAGGTTGGCTCTGGCGGTGGCGGGGTCGTTGGTCAGGGAGAGGATGAGCTGGGTGTCATCGGCGTAGGAGATGATGTTCAGGTTGTGTTGGCGTGCGATGGCCGCGAGGGGGCTCATGTAGACATTGAAGAGGGTGGGGCTGAGCGAGGAGCCCTGAGGGACGCCGCAGATGACTTCCGTGGCTTCTGATCTGAACGGGGGCAGGCGGACTCTCTGTGTCCTTCCGGTGAGGAAGGAGATGATCCAATCCAGTGCCTTCTCCTGGATTCCGATGTTGTTGAGGCACTGCACTAGGGTGCGGTGGCAGACAGTGTCGAATGCCGCGGAGAGGTCTAGGAGGATGAGGGCCGCTGTTTCTCCGTTGTCCAGCAGGGTTCGGATGTCGTCGGTGGCAGCGATGAGGGCGGTCTCGGTGCTGTGGTTGGCCCGGAAGCCTGACTGGGAAGGGTCGAGGGAACCGGTCGTCTCGAGGAAGGCTGCCAGTTGCTTGTTGATGGTCTTCTCGATGACTTTGGCTGGAAACGGGAGGAGCGAGATGGGGCGGTAGTTCTTGAGTTCGGTGGGGTCCGCCGTTGGTTTCTTTAGTAGAGCGTTGAGTTCGGCGTGCTTCCAGCTCTCAGGGAAGGTGGCGGTGTCGAGGGAGGTGTTGATGATGTCCCGCAGGTGGGGTGCGATGACAGCGTCGGCCTTGTTGAAGATGTGGTGAGGGCAGGGGTCGGTTGGGGATCCGGAGTGGATGGAGTTCATCGTGCTGATGGTGTCTTCGAGGTTGATCGGTGTCCAGGCGTTGAGGGTGGTGGTGGGGGGCGTTGGTTTGGTCGTAGGGAGCGTTGGTTGTGTTCTGAAGCTGTTGTGTATATCAGCGATCTTGTTGTGGAAGTAGGAGGCGAGGGAGTTGCAGAGGTCTTGCGATGGGGTGATGTCGTTGGTTCCGGCGTTGGGGTTGGAGAGCTCTCTGACGATGTTGAAGAGTTCCTTGCTGTTGTGTGCGTTGTTGTCCAGCCGGTCCTTGAATGCTGTTTTCTTGGTGGCGTGGATCAGTTGATGGTGCATTCGGGTGGCGAGCTTGAGGGTAGTCATGTTGTCCGGCGTTGGGTCTCTTCTCCAGGCTTTCTCGAGGGCTCGGCAGTTCTTCTTGGAGTTCTTGAGTTCGTCGGTGAACCACGGGGCCTTCTTGCTTCCGGGTCTGCTGGGCGGGGTCCTCAGAGGGGCGAGCTCGTCCGCGCAGGTGGAGATCCATTTCGTGAGGTTGTCGGCGGCTTGGCTGGGGTTCGGTGAGCTGGCGGGAGGGTGCTGGCTCAGGGATGCGGCGAGTTGTTCGGCTGTGATCTTGTTCCAGCTTCTTCGTGCAGCCTGTTGCTGGTGGTGGTGGGCCGTGGTTCTTTTGAAGGTGAAGTGGATGCAGCTGTGGTCCGTCCAGTGGAGTCCAGTGGCGTGGCTGAAGGAGATGTCTTTGCTGGACGAGAAGACGGCATCGAGTGTGTGTCCGGCAAGGTGGGTGGGGGTGGTCACCAGCTGCTTGAGTCCGAGGGTGGCGAGGTTGTCAAGCAGGGTGGTGGTGTTGCGGTCGTTGTTGTTCTCCAGGTGGAAGTTGATGTCCCCGAGGAGGATGTAGTCAGCAGAGGGGAGGGCGTTCGGGCTGAGGAAGTCGGCGATGTCTTCGCTGAATTGAGTGCGTGGTCCCGGGAGTCGGTAGATCAGGGTGCCTCTGAGGGTGTTCTTGGGGTCGGTGTGGATCTGGAAGTGCAGGTGTTCGGCGGTTGTCAGGGTGTTGTCGGCGTTGGTCGAGATACGGATGGTGTCCCTGTGGATGATGGCGATGCCTCCTCCAGTCTGGATGTCGCGGTCTCTCCGGATGATCTTGTAGCTCTCTGGGATGGAGATGGCGATGTCGGGCGCTGAGGAGTCGTTCATCCAGGTTTCCGTGAGGAAGGCAACGTCAGGAGCTGTGGTGTCGAGGAGGTTCCAGAGTTGAACGGCGTGTCTGTCTACTCTCTCTACTACTCACTCTCTACTACTCTCTACTACTCACTCTGCTATTCTCTACTACTCTCTACCACTCACTCTCTACTACTCTACTACTCACTCTCTACTACTCTCAACTACTCTCTCTCTACTACTCACTCTCTACTACTCACTCTACTACTGTCTACTACTCTCTCTCTACTACTCACTCTCTACTACTCTACTACTCTCTCTCTAGTACTCATCCTCTACTACTCACTCTCTACTACTCACACTCTACTACTCACTCTCCACTACTCTACTACTCGCTACTACTCTCTACTACTCACTCTCTACTACTCACTCTCAACTGCTCACTCTCTACTACTCTCTCTACTACTCACTCTCTACTACTCTCTGCTCCTCACTCTAGTACTCTCTACTACTCTCTACCACTCACTCTCTACTACTCTACTACTCACTCTCTACTACTCTCTACTACTCTCTCTCTGCTACTCACTCTCTACTACTCACTCTACTACTCTCTCTCTACTACTCACACTCTACTACTCACGCTCTACTACTCTACTACTCACTCTCCACTACTCACTCTCTACTACTCGCTCTCTACTACTCTCTACCACTCACTCTACTACTCACTCACTACTACTCTACTACTCTCTACTACTCTCTCTGCTACTCACTCTCTACTACTCTCTACTACTCACTCTCTACTACTCACTCTCTACTACTCACTCTCTACTACTCTCTCTACTACTCAATCTCTACTACTCACTCTCTACTACTCTCTATTACTCTCTCTCTACTACACACTCTCTACTACTTGCTCTCTACTACTCACTCTACTACTCACTCTACTACTCACTCTCTACCACTCCCTACTACTCACTCTACTACTCACTCTCTACTACTCTCTACTACTCACTCTCTACTACTCCACTACTCTCTACTAATCACTCTCTACTACTCACTCTGTACTGCTCTCTACTACTCACTCTCTACTACTCTCTACTACTCACTCTCTACTACTCCACTACTGTCTATGAATCACTCTCTGCTACTCACTCTGTACTGCTCTCTACTACTCACTCTCTACTACTCACTCTCTACTACTCTCTCTCTCTACTACTCACTCTCTGCTGCTCACTCTCTACTACTCTCTACTACTCACTCCCTACTACTGTCTCTCTACTACTCTCTACTACTCACTCTACTACTCACTCTCTACTACTCACTCTCTACTACTCTCTCTCTACTACTCTCTACTACTCACTCTACTACTCATTCTCTACTACTCATTCTCTACTACTCTCTCTCTGCTACTCAGTCTCCACTACTCACTCTCTACTACTCTCTACTACTCACTCTCTAATACTCACTCTCTACCACTCTCTACTACTCACTTTCTACTACTCTCTACTACTCACTCTACTACTCACTCTTTACTACTCTCTACTACTCTCTACTTCTCACTCTCTACTACTCTCTACTACTCATTCTCTACTACTCTCTCTACTACTCTCTCCTACTCACTCTCTGCTACACTCTCTACTTCTCTCTACTACTCTCTCTCTACTCTCTATTACTCATCCTCTACTCTCTACCTCTCTACCTCTCTCTACCTCTCTCTCTACTACTCTCTACCTCTCTACCTCTACCTCTCTACCTCTACGTCTCTACCTCTACACCTCTACCTCTCTACCTCTCTCTACCTCTCTCTACACGCACACATATGCACATATATGCATATGCATTTATATATATGTATGTGTATATATATATACATACATATATAAACATATATATAATCTGCATATCTATATAAATGCAAATATAAATGCATACATACATATACATATATGCATGTTATGTACATGAAATTTTGAAAAACACTAATAAAAGCAAAGCTAAAAAGCCACCTAATTTCAAACAGAATTCCTTTAACTTAAACGAGGGCGAGACCTATTGCGTTTTCAATGTTTGTTTACTTTGGTTCCATCAAGAAGGCATTCAGATGTGCCACACATTTTCCATAAATTCTGAATGGTAGCACTCTAGTTCCTCATTAGATCACTGTAGTAAAGCTACTGCTCACCAGGGAAGTCTGCTGCTGGTATTCAAAGTGCATGTTTCAGTCTGCATGTCAGAAACTTTTAATGAAATAGCAGAGGATTTGAGAAGTCAAAATGTGCCCTAATTTTTCTTTCTGCAGCACTAATCATAATTTCTATGGCAAAATGAACACCTTCATTTCATTTTGTTCCTTTGCAAATTAAATGTTTTAAGTGTTACCACTTTATTCCAATCAAGAGGGCTTCAGGTGTGCCATACTTTTGTCACAAGTATGACTGTTAGCGTTCTAGTTGTTCTTTTAAAGACTCTGGGATTTCTGTCTTTGGACTATACTTGGGCTACATCTCGGTGATATTTGTGCTACATTTGGGCTATTTTGTCTCTGGTAGCCATCTTGGGAGACTTGTTGTGAAGTTTCCTAATTTCCTCATTTACTACAGTCTCCTCAGCAGGCATACTGTCAGTTTTTTACGTTGATTCCATCAAGAAGGCATTCAGATGTGTCACACATTTTCCATAAATTCTGAATGATAGCACTCTAGTTGCTCATTAGATCACTGTAGTAAAGCTACTGCTCACCAGGGAAGTCTTCTGCTGGTATTCAAAGTGCATGTTTCAGTCTGCATGTCAGAATTTTTTAATGAAATGGAAGAGGATTTGAGAAGTCAAAATGTGCCCTAATCTTTCTTTCTGCAGCACTAATCATAATTTCTATGGCAAAATGAACCCCCTCGTTTTGTTCCTTTGCAAATTAAATGTTTTAAGTGTTACCACTTTATTCCAATCAAGATGGCTTCAGGTGTGCCATACTTTTGTCACAAGTAAGACTGTTAGCGTTCTAGTTGTTCTTTAAAACACTCTGGGATTTCTGTCATTGGACTATACTTGGGCTACATCTCGGTGATATTTGTGCTGCATTTGGGCTCTTTTGTCTCTGGTGGCCATCTTGGGAGACTTGTTAAGAAGTTTCCTAATTTCCTCATTTAGTACAGTCTCCTTAGTAGGCATACTGTCAGTTTTGTACTTTGATTCAATGAAGAAGGCATTCAGATATGTCACACATTTGCCATAAATTCAGAATGTTAGCACTCTAGTTGCTCATTAGATCACTGTAGTAAAGCTACTTCTCACCAGGGAAGTCTGCTGCTGGTATTGAAAGTGCATGTTTCAGTCTGCATGTCAGAATTCTTTAATGAAATAGAAGAGGATTTGAGAAGTCACTCAAAATGTGCCCTAATTTTTCTTTCTGCAGCACTAATCATACATTCTATGGTTAAATGAACCCCCTCATTTTGTTCTTTTTTAAATTAAATGTTTTAGGAGTTACCACTTTATTCCAATCAAGATGACTTCAGGTGTGCCATACATTTATCATAAGTAGGAGTGTTAGCGCTCTAGTTGTTCTTTGGAACACTCTGGGAAGCTGCAGTAGAACACAAAGGAATCAACTGACAGTCTCTGCCCTTGTTGGATGTACATGTTTTACTGAGAATGTCAGACTTCATTCTCACATGACTGAGAAAGATAATGTGAATTTACAGAAAATATGCTCTCAGTTTAGCTTATAGATCACCTTCCAAACCTCTGTGGGAAAAGCATGTGAAAATAGTTTTCTCTCAAACATGATTCATGATATCCCAGCAGAAGGCTTTTTCACATGGTAAAATCACCTTAGAACAGAGGTCTTCAAACTGGGGGGCGGGCCCCCCTAGGGGGGCCTCAAGTGATCCCAGGGGGGGCGCCAGTCTCTGGCCAGAAGAAACATTATGCTTTATTTTCAGTCCAAAAAATGAGCTGCAGTAAGCTCGTCTGTAATGGGCCATCATTAACATCCTTTGTCATTTAAATCCTTGCTGGGAGAAGGCGTCAAGAGGAAAGGGACTCCAAATTTTCTCCAAACCCCCCACTACCATTTCGAATGATCACACTGTGGATACTATTACACATTAGTAAGGCCTGCCTCACCAGAATAGTATGTTTGGAAATCCTGTATTTGTTTGCATTTCTAAAACAGTGACAGAACTTAGCTGCAATGTTTAAATAAGTCTAGAAATATTTAAACATTGGCAGTTAAATAGAATAATTGTGAAAAATGTTGAGGGGGGGCCCGGTGATTTTTTTTTCTACACTGGGGGGGCGCGGAATAAAAAAGTTTGAAGACCACTGCCTTAGAACATACCACAATTCCTAAAATGAGTATGGTACCATCAACAAAGGATTTATAATGTAACTAAAGTCTTAAAACCTTCTATTAACTGCAATGATTTTTAATGAGGTGCTATCATGTATATTGGTCCCAAGATGGCTGCCAACACTTCTTGGATGAAGTACTGACAGCCAATCAGATCTCACGCTGAGATGTGTGGTTAGGCTCTGCCCAGATATATCTATCTTTTTAACTCTCATTTTCTCAGGAACTACTGAATGGATTTACACCATTTAAGCGAAAGGCACGACTCTGAACCAAGGTCTACCTTTCTGCCAAATATGGTGTAATTCTGTTCAGCAGTTCAGGCTGTAGCTGCGTCAAGAGGTCCTAGGGGAAATTGCATGGGGAAAACGCGTTTTGGGACCCCCCTTTTTTCTCAGCCCCCGCTTCACGAATCACCACAAAACTTTCAGGATAGGAGCGGACCGGAGCTGGCCAAACGTTTTGAAAATTTCGCAAAGATTCGTCAACTGGTGCCAGACTTATTGGGAATAGAATGTTGCGGATTTCCTATGGAAAATAGGTCCTAACTATAACTACCTACTGGCGACCGCCAGTAGGTAATGTAGATATATGCATATGCATTTATATATATGTATGTGTATATATATATATATATATATGTATATATATATATATATATATATATATATATATATATATATATATATATATATACATACATATATATATAATCTGCATATCTATATAAATACAAATATAAATGCATACATACATACACATATACATATATGCATACATGAAAGTTTGAAAAACACTAATACAAGCAAAGCTAAAAAGCCACCTAATTACAAACAGAATTGCTTCAACTTAAACGAGGGTGAGACCAATTACATTTTCATTTCTTGTTTACTTTGGTTCCATCAAGAAGGCATTCAGATGTGTCAAATAAAAACTATATAGAGTCTAGTGCAGGGGACAGCTACTGTGAATGGGCACAACACAGCAAATTATTGCTGTGTAAGCGTTACATTGACGACATCTTAATCATTTGGGAAGGTGATCACATTTCTCTACTGGAATTTTCAAGATGGCTTAACACTCTTACTGTACATCTGAAATGTACCTGTGAGGCAAGCAATGAGACCTTACCTTTCTTGGATTTGAGATTGTACCCAAAAGAGGGCAAGATATTTACAGAACTATATCAGAAACCCATGGCATTAATGCACTATTGAATTACACCAGCTTCCATCCTCGGGCCCTTCGGGACAATCTCCCCATAGGACAATTCCTACGGTTGAGGAGAAATTGTACGGAACTCCGCATGTATCAGAAACATGCAACCACGCTGAGTACAAATCTTCACACCCGACAATATCCGTCACGATTGATTCAAACGGCAAAGAAGAGAGCCTTAAATAAGAGGCATTGTTGGAGACTTATGGGAAACCTCCCTCGAACCGTTTGGTGTGTGTCAGCACTTTCAGCCATCTCTGCACCACAATCAAGAAAGCCATTAACTCAAACTGGCATATCTTGAATAAAGGCAAAACAACTAATGAGAGGCCCCTTTTTGCCTTTAAATGTAGTAGGAACCTTGGGAATATACTTGTTCAATCTCGGCCGAGATTGTCACAAGTAACCGACCTAGTACGGACCATCGATACTGGTTCACCGGTTCAGGGCCATTTCCCATGTGGCCAGTGTTTGGTTTGCCATCTGACCAAACGTACGTTCCAACATGACTTGGGTTTAAAAACTCCCTGGGTATTACTGAGTCATACCAATTGCAACTCAGAAGCATTGATATATCTTATACAATGCCCCTGCAAGTTATACTATGTAGGGATGACAACCCGTAAAGTCAAAACTAGGATGATTGAACATAAGAGCTCAATCAAATGGAAGAAATTCAATACTAAACTCACAAGACACTTTCTTGATATGGGACACATAGAGAGTGATCTTAGATGGGTAGTATTGGATAAACCTCATTACCATAGAGATATGGGACCTATGGAGACTGTGTTGTTCCGTAGAGAACAAAGATGGGTGTTTAGATTGGGGAGTCATCATACAGGACTTAATGACGATATACCCTGGTGTGCTGTAGGTTCGCCTTAAGATACATGACAGCAGATATATCATGCTACGGTATAGTCAGACATTATAGACACCATGCTACCTGCTATAGGAGTTTGTAATAACCACCAGAGGACCAACACACTATTAGAGACATCTGATTTATTTAGATGCTGAGAGGTCTTAGTTAGTCAACACATGACTGTTGTTACATCTTTCCATTGCATGATCAGGCATCACTGACACTATGCTATCTGCTTTAGGAGTATACAACAATTACAGAACATCTATATACCATTAGAGATATCTGGTTTAGCTAGATGTTGTGAGGTTTAAGTCAAGAGAAATGAAATACTAATTTATACATTTGGTACGATGATTTGTACCTTTCGAGTAGCGGAGGTATTGTATTACATGTCCCCTATTAGGACCAGTTTTATATATCATGCTGAGCAAGTGATTGGATGATCAGGCTCTTAGCGGTGCACCACGAGGATTTCTTTGTTGTGGCATTGTCTTTTGCGAGGTACACTGTGTTTGGATTAGCACGTTGAGCATACTTAGTCAATTGTTGCGATCCTGGGGCATTTTTTCTAGTGAGAAACATGCTCAGTTAAGTTATTGACGGAAGTAAAGATCAACCATACGGCCATACTAGAGCCGTTGCTTTGCAGAGAGCGGCACATCGTTACTATGACAACGCGAGCGAGTGTATACGTCCTACGTATACATCACGTCGTGTGCGCCCCGATTCCACTTCCGTATATATTAGCATACAATGAACGCCGCGCCGCACCCTCCCGAGTATCGAAGAGGAGACTGTGGGTTTACAAGAGGTGAGCACATTTACATGTCACATGTTACGTGAGACTTGTCCCCCATTTTGAAGAAGGATCTTGATTGCAGCATGTGGCCATCTTCATAGGGTCTTAAGGTCTTCAGTAGCCAGATCGAATTTTGGTTTGGTAACTTTAAGAAACTTTAGTAACTGGTCAGGGTTTACTTTTTCCTAGACCTTTTTATAACTATGAAGTGGTGGTTAGCACATTAGATATAGTCACTTGAGTTAGATTACTCTCTCTGGCTATTTCCATATGGGAAGCATACATTATAAGTTATAATAGTACATCACTCATAACGTAATATGACACTATATAGATTTAAATATGTATACATCTATGCTCATCTTTGGCTGTGGTGTCTGCATTATGGCTTCATATAGGTATGAGTTCATACTACTTTTACCCTCTACCAGATTAACCGACACGGCAAGATACCCGGAAGAAGGTTGAGTTGTAACATACATCCTACACTTAGGTAAGCTCTCTATTGAGACTTGCAACTTAATTGATGAGGGATGCTTCTGTAGACTACAGAAAGGCTGTTGTTAAATTGGGTTGTATAGTTATTGTTTTACAGAGCCCCCTGACCGATCATATCGATCAACACAAGTGCATGATGGTCAAGGATTAGAGGCCTAAGTATCACTTTTATTATTATTTTTCCACTTCATGTCGCAGAGTGACTGGTATTAATCCTGATGAATGCCTTGAACTTTTTGTCACCATGGCAGAAACATGTTGATCATTTAAGAGGGTATGCATCCATAACCCTTTACTCACTTGCATTTTAATCACTACCACTTAGGTAGGAGGAATAAAGTTGTGACCCCTAAGTAGGTCGTTTTTAAGACACATTTGTCCCTTATTCTTTAGCACTCTGCCCCTCCTTACCTTTTGAGTTGGTAGTTCCAACACATGCTTTTCACTCCTGCTCCTTCCCTTTTGGGTTAAGTTGTAGCCCACACGGGGTACCTTGCGGTCCTCGTGTGTTGGAGAAACCCAATGATGAAGCATGTCACCCTCGGGTGAGTGAGGGTTTTCGTCCACAACTGTGTTGTGCCCATTCACAGTAGCTGTCCCCTGCACTAGACCCTGTATAGTTTTTATTTGCTACCCTATAATTGGTGTGAGATTTATGATATGGAAGCCTTATAGGATAGAATTGTCCTCTTTTCTATATTGTAGCATTGTTCTTCCTTTTGGCCCCCTTTGTGAGCTACATTCAGATGTGTCATACATTTGCCATGAATTCTGAATGGTAGCACTATATATATATATATATATACAAACGAGAGCGGACCCAAAGATAAGTGTAATTTTCTTAGTTTATTCACCGCATACAAGTCTCGCCATAACGCGTTTCGGCAGTCGCCCACCTTGATCACATATATATATATATATATATTACCTACTGGCGGCCGCCAGAAGGTAGTTATAGTTAGGACCACGTTTCCATAGGAAATCCGCAACATTCTATTTTGAATAACTTTGGCGCCGGTCAACGAATCCTCACGAATTTTTCGAAATAGGTGGGGCGCTACGCTCCGCTCCTACCCTGAAAGTCTCGGGGGGATTCGTCAAGCGAGGGCTGAGATAAAAGGGGGGTCCCAAAACGCGTTTTTCCCATGCATTTTTCCATAGGACCTTTAGACACAGCTACAGCCCGAATGGCTGAACAGAATTACTAGAAATTTGGCAGAGAGGTAGTCCTCAGGTCAAGGAAGTGCCTTTTGTAGGTTTGGTGTAAATCTGTTCAGTAGATTCTGAGAAAATAGCATTTAAATCAATATATATATCTGTGACAGCTTACGGTGCGCTTACGGTGCGCTTACCGTACGCGTACGGTGGCGTGCGCGAGCGCGATTCTGATTGGCTGTTAGATCTTAGTAAACATTCGAATCGGTCGAAACCAGGAAGCGGCGGCCGCCATTTTGTGTGTTTAACACAGAAAAAAAAGGGTGATAATTTGAAAAGGGGGCAAGGAGGAGAGTTACAGACCCCCTAACATTTGAAAGGGGGTCAAAGAAGGACAGAAAAGTACAAAAAAAACATTTATTGATTTTAAAAAAGAATCGCGGGGTATGCGTACGGTAAGCTTACGGTGAGCTTACCGTACGCGTACGGTAGAAAAAAAAAAAAAATAAAATAAAATTCAGATTTAAGTGTTTAGATATTAGGGGAGCCGTTGTGTTTATGAAGTGATTTTTTAGTGGTACCTACAAGTAAGTACCGATTCAGAGTCTAAGGTTCAAGAGGAAGACTCTGTTCCCTTCATCATTGAAGTGCACACCATCTCCTCTATAAATGTCTTGAATGTCGTAACGCAAGTTGTTGTGGTAAATGGATCCCATACCATAGTCTCGGAGGAAAGCAGAAACAGATTTGTTGACGTGTTTTCTTGCTTTGTCAATCTGTGGACAGAAATGATTGGACCAGTTCCATTTTTGCCTTTGGCATATGTTAGAAAACACAAAGGCAGTTTTAGGGAAAAGTGAAAACAGTTGTGCAAAGGTCTCCTTCATAAGCATTTCCAGACCTACCCCAGTCAAAGTGCCTAGGTCATTGCCACCACAGTGCACTATTATGAGGTCAGGGTGTTGGTTTTGCATGAAGGATTTCACCAATGGCATCAATTGGTGCCACTTTAACCCTCGCTGACCAATCCATTTAATGTCTACATTTGGCAAAGCAAGGTCTCTCACCATATCTGTTTTCTCTGCATACTTTTCACTCCAGAAGACATAGCTGTGCCCTACAATCCACACTGTGAACATCTTCAAAGGAGAACTGGATGCACTCAGGAGGTGTAATTCAGTAGAATGGAAAAAAGAAATGAAAGACAGTTTGGAAATGGAGGCAAACATATATATTTTTTTTTTTTTAAACTGATTGGCTGTTTCATACCATTCTAGAATAAAAACTAGGCTGTATGTGTAAATTTATAGAAGCATGTTTTGTATTGGTACAGAAAAATGTGTTACCAAAGAACAGTACTATGGATTTGCTGTTCGGTTTGAAAAGTCAAGCACTCCTGCTCTTTGGAAATGAAACATTGTTTGGTGAACTTCTGACCTGACTCTACACAGCAGTGTTCCATGAGCTGTTGCTATGGTAGCAGGCAGAAGTCAAGTTGGGGGAAGGGTACTAGGCAGAAGTCAAGTTGGGGGAAGGGTACTTTTGGAAAAGGGTTGGTTTTTAACCAATAGAAATGTGTGATTACATTTGAAAAAAAGGGGGAAGCACTGAGATTTGAAACTTACATGTATATGTGTGGAAAAATAGAGGGAAACTTTGCCATTATCTGGTTCTGCTGAGAGGAGAGAGGTGTAGAGAACAGAGATCCTGGCTCTGATAATCTGCTGTTTGAGTGCCACATTTCTTTCACAACTAACTAATTTTAAAGGTGAGTTTAGAGTTTGAGAGGGGATGTATATGGTAAATTAAGAAATGAATAATAGAATTGGAATTCCTTTTGTTGAAGTTGTGTTTATTATTTTCTGTTTTGGGAGAAATTTAAATGTGAGGAACATGTAAAATAATATGGACTATGTTTTCACGATAAATTAAGGTGTACTGGTAAAAATAAGGAATACTTTAAGGGTTTGAGGTTGCAGTCAGTAATGCAAATACATTCAGCATCAGTGAGGCTGGTTGCCCTTGCTGGAGTGTAGTGAGTCACCCAGGTTACACATGTTGCTGGTCTAAGAAAGCTGTTTGGTATTGCTCTGGTGATTTTACATTTGCATTAGATGTAAAGGGGGAGCCATTTTTTTGTATGCAGAAGCAGACTCTTAGCACACAGCCAGCTGGTTATCCTGTGGAATCATGCACAGTATTCACAACCGAGTGGGGTTTGAGGTTTCAGTCAGTAATGCAAATACATTCAGCATCACTAAGGCTGGTTGCCCTTGCTGGAGTGTAGTCAGTCACCCAGGTTACACATGGTGCTGGTCTGAAAAAGCAGTTTGGACATGTGCTTTTATCAGAATCTGAAAAGTGGATTCATAATGTGTCAGTCTGTAAAAGTGTTTATCACTTGCCAAAAAAAAGAGTAGTAAGTGTGCTTTCAAATTGGCAAAGAAATTTCGTTTTGTGGCTAATATGAAAACATGACTCTGTGTGTAAATAGGAATTACAGGCAGAGATTTATTGCGTATTGCTCTGGTGATTTTACATTTGCATTAGATGTAAAGGGGGAGCCATTTTTTGTATGCAGAAGCAGACTCTTAGCACACAGCCAGCTGCTTATCCTGTGGAATCATGCACAGTATTCACAACCGAGTGGGGTTTGAGGTTTCAGTCAGTAATGCAAATACATTCAGCATCACTAAGGCTGGTTGCCCTTGCTGGAGTGTAGTCAGTCACCCAGGTTACACATGGTGCTGGTCTGAAAAAGCAGTTTGGACATGTGCTTTTATCAGAATCTGAAAAGTGGATTCATAATGTGTCAGTCTGTAAAAGTGTTTATCACTTGCCAAAAAAAAGAGTAGTAAGTGTGCTTTCAAATTGGCAAAGAAATTTCGTTTTGTGACTAATGTGGAAACATGACTCTGTGTGTAAATAGGAATTACAGACAGAGATTTATTGCGTATTGCTCTGGTGATTTTACATTTGCAATAGATGTAAAGGGGGAGCCATTTTTTTGTATGCAGAAGCAGACTCTTAGCACACAGCCAGCTGGTTATCCTGTGGAATCATGCACAGTATTCACAACCGAGTGGGGTTTGAGGTTTCAGTCAGTAATGCAAATACATTCAGCATCACTAAGGCTGGTTGCCCTTGCTGGAGTGTAGTCAGTCACCCAGGTTACACATGGTGCTGGTCTGAAAAAGCAGTTTGGACATGTGCTTTTATCAGAATCTGAAAAGTGGATTCATAATGTGTCAGTCTGTAAAAGTGTTTATCACTTGCCAAAAAAAAGAGTAGTAAGTGTGCTTTCAAATTGGCAAAGAAATTTCGTTTTGTGACTAATGTGGAAACATGACTCTGTGTGTAAATAGGAATTACAGGCAGAGATTTATTGCGTATTGCTCTGGTGATTTTACATTTGCATTAGATGGAAAGGGGGAGCCATTTTTTTGTATGCAGTAGCAGACTCTTAGCACACAGCCAGCTGGTTATCCTGTGGAATCATGCATAGTATTTACAACCGAGTGGGGTTTGAGGTTTCAGTCAGTAATGCAAATACATTCAGCATCACTAAGGCTGGTTGCCCTTGCTGGAGTGTAGTCAGTCACCCAGGTTACACATGGTGCTGGTCTGAAAAAGCAGTTTGGACATGTGCTTTTATCAGAATCTGAAAAGTGGATTCATAATGTGTCAGTCTGTAAAAGTGTTTATCACTTGCCAAAAAAAAGAGCAGTAAGTGTGCTTTCAAATTGGCAAAGAAATTTCGTTTTGTGACTAATGTGGAAACATGACTCTGTGTGTAAATAGGAATTACAGGCAGAGATTTATTGCGTATTGCTCTGGTGATTTTACATTTGCATTGGATGGAAAGGGGGAGCCATTTTTTTGTATGCAGTAGCAGACTCTTAGCACACAGCCAGCTGGTTATCCTGTGGAATCATGCATAGTATTTACAACCGAGTGGGGTTTGAGGTTTCAGTCAGTAATGCAAATACATTCAGCATCACTAAGGCTGGTTGCCCTTGTTGGAGTGTAGTCAGTCACCCAGGTTACACATGTTGCTGGTCTGAAAAAGCAGTTTGGACATGTGCTTTTATCAGAATCTGAAAAGTGGATTCATAATGTGTCAGTCTGTAAAAGTGTTTATCACTTGCCAAAAAAAAGAGTAGTAAGTGTGCTTTCAAATTGGCAAAGAAATTTTGTTTTGTGACTAATGTGGAAACATGACTCTGTGTGTAAATAGGAATTACAGGCAGAGATGTATTGCGTATTGCTCTGGTGATTTTACATTTGTATTAGATGGAAAGGAGGAGCCATTTTTCTTGTATGCAGAAGCAGACTCTTAGCACACAGCCAGCTGGTTATCCTGTGGAATCATGCATAGTATTTACAACCGAGTGGGGTTTGAGGTTTCAGTCAGTAATGCAAATACATTCAGCATCACTAAGGCTGGTTGCCCTTGTTGGAGTGTAGTCAGTCACCCAGGTTACACATGTTGCTGGTCTGAAAAAGCAGTTTGGACATGTGCTTTTATCAGAATCTGAAAAGTGGATTCATAATGTGTTAGTCTGTAAAAGTGTTTATCACTTGCCAAAAAAAAGAGTAGTAAGTGTGCTTTCAAATTGGCAAAGAAATTTCGTTTTCTGGCTAATATGAAAACATGACTCTGTGTGTAAATAGGAATTACAGGCAGAGATTTATTGCGTATTGCTCTGGTGATTTTACATTTGCATTGGATGGAAAGGGGGAGCCATTTTTTTGTATGCAGTAGCAGACTCTTAGCACACAGCCAGCTGGTTATCCTGTGGAATCATGCATAGTATTTACAACCGAGTGGGGTTTGAGGTTTCAGTCAGTAATGCAAATACATTCAGCATCACTAAGGCTGGTTGCCCTTGCTGGAGTGTAGTCAGTCACCCAGGTTACACATGGTGCTGGTCTGAAAAAGCAGTTTGGACATGTGCTTTTATCAGAATCTGAAAAGTGGATTCATAATGTGTCAGTCTGTAAAAGTGTTTATCACTTGCCAAAAAAAAGAGTAGTAAGTGTGCTTTCAAATTGGCAAAGAAATTTCGTTTTGTGACTAATGTGGAAACATGACTCTGTGTGTAAATAGGAATTACAGACAGAGATTTATTGCGTATTGCTCTGGTGATTTTACATTTGCAATAGATGTAAAGGGGGAGCCATTTTTTTGTATGCAGAAGCAGACTCTTAGCACACAGCCAGCTGATTATCCTGTGGAATCATGCACAGTATTCACAACCGAGTGGGGTTTGAGGTTTCAGTCAGTAATGCAAATACATTCAGCATCACTAAGGCTGGTTGCCCTTGCTGGAGTGTAGTCAGTCACCCAGGTTACACATGGTGCTGGTCTGAAAAAGCAGTTTGGACATGTGCTTTTATCAGAATCTGAAAAGTGGATTCATAATGTGTCAGTCTGTAAAAGTGTTTATCACTTGCCAAAAAAAAGAGTAGTAAGTGTGCTTTCAAATTGGCAAAGAAATTTCGTTTTGTGACTAATGTGGAAACATGACTCTGTGTGTAAATAGGAATTACAGGCAGAGATTTATTGCGTATTGCTCTGGTGATTTTACATTTGTATTAGATGGAAAGGAGGAGCCATTTTTTTGTATGCAGAAGCAGACTCTTAGCACACAGCCAGCTGGTTATCCTGTGGAATCATGTACAGTATTCACAACCGAGTGGGGTTTGAGGTTTCAGTCAGTAATGCAAATACATTCAGCATCAGTAAGGCTGGTTGCCCTTGCTGGAGTGTAGTCAGTCACCCAGGTTACACATGTTGCTGGTCTCAGAAAGGTGTTTGGTATTGCTCTGGTGATTTTACATTTGCAATAGATGGAAAGGGGGTGTTATTTTTTTATGCAGAAGCAGACTCTTAGCACACAACCAGCTGCTTATCCTGTGGAATCAAGCACAGTATTCACAACCGAGTGGGGTTTGAGGTTTCAGTCAGTAATGCAAATACATTCAGCATCACTAAGGCTGGTTGCCCTTGCTGGAGTGTAGTCAGTCACCCAGGTTACACATGTTGCTGGTCTGAAAAAGCTGTTTGGACATGTGCTGTTTTCATAATCTGAAAAGTGGATTCAAAATGTGTCAGACTGTAAAAGTACTTATCACTTGCCAAAAAAGTAGTAGAAAGTATGCTTTGCAATTGGCAAAGAAATTTCGTTTTCTGCCTAATTTCAAAGCATGACTCTGTGTGCACACAGGAATTGTTTTTAGATATTTAATTTGTGAAGGTGTTATTGTGATTTTCACTTGTAGGAAAGGGGTACATAGTATTTTAAGATTTGAAAAGATCATAAAAAATGTAGTAATATATTTAAATAAAATAAAGGAATTTTTTTTTAGTTTTTTTCAGGTATTGCTGAAGAGCAGTGAACAAAATTTAAGATGCCTACAAAATCCAGACTAAAGAAAGACCACAAAAAAAACCTATATTTGAAGACAACTGGAGGACCTAAGTTAGTTGGAGATGCTCATGTTGGGAAAAAGAAAAAATCTTCTGGTAAGCAGACAAAAGATTTTTTAAAGAACATATTCAAAAAAAGGAAAAATGTACAAAATGTCTGTACTGGAAAGAATGTTTTCAATAGAAAAGGACAGGAAAAAATTGAGAATTTAGTTAATGCAAATATACCTTCTGCAACAACAAAGATTAACTTAAACAGAAAAACAGCGTTTAAAGAGATACGTAGAAAAATGTTTCAGAGAAGAGTTATGTCCAATTTGATAAAGGATGTGAAGAAATATAAGCAAAAGGCAAAATATTACAAGAGAAAAAACAGAAATTGAAGCCATTGCAGCAAAGGCATTAGAATTAAAAAGGAAACTATTCATTTTAATTTTGAATAGGATGCGTACATTAGATAAAATGGTTAATGTACTGAAATCACAAAGCAAAAGGAAAAGAGTAGTGAACCGAACAAACTTTTGTAAAGTGTTTTTAGGAAAGTGGATGCATAGTTCAAGTAGTGAACCTTTTTTTAATGAAGAGAGTTATTTTCAAAGTAATAGTTTGCTGCATGCAGTTGACACCAGAGGTCGTGCTTATGAAGTGAAAAATGGTTGCATAATGGAGAAGGAGATAATGGTTCCAAGAGATGAGGTACAAGTGATGGCGGATGAGGCTATGGGGAGACGTCCTAAAGCCCCAGTGTACACTTGGAATTGTAGTAGTATTTGCACTGTGCGTCAGGAATCTATTGATAAATTTCGTGAGTTTCTAAGAGAATATAGTAAAAAAAAGTGTAAAACAGAAGATTAAGGTGCTTCAAAGTCTAGATCCATGCAGAGTGAGAGAGAATACTGGTTTGCAGGGTCATTCTCTGGCTTGTCTATCTAGAAAAGTGTGTAATAGTGTTTTCCATCATTTTAGGATGCTGGCTGTTCATCATACTGAAATGAGAAAGTTTGTGAGACGGTTGTATTTTGCTAAAAGTCCAGCAATAAAGTTAGATGAATTGAATAGGGCTCTGTTCCGTGGATCGGTATCAGATGTAGAGAAGGTTGTTGATGAAATTCAGTTTTGTTACTTTGGTCCTGAACAAAACAGTGCAGAAAAGGACACAGTAAATGAGGAAGAAGTGGAAGAGAATGTAGAACCCTCTGTAAGTAAGACATTTAATGATCACATAACAAAATTTGAAAAAATCTCTAATGAAAGACCAAATATTATTTGTATTTGTTGCCGCAGAACTCATTATAGAAAACAAACTAGGAATGTTGATCTCTACAGAAAGAGTGAAAATGAAGATAATTATAAGTGGAAAGATTTTGCCACATATATATTTCTAGAAAATTGTTTTGAATTGGGTGAAGATCAGCGTATTTGTAAATACTGTTACAACAAGTTAGAGGACAATAGAATGCCGACCAGAGCTGTACATAATAATTTAGAATTGGATGCTATTCCTGCTGAACTTTCTGAATTAAATACATATGAGTCTATACTTATTCAATGTGTTCATCCGTTCCAGACCATAGTACGTATGGAGCCTAAAACTGGTAAATTACCTCCTTCAGATTTACTGAGAGGTTTAAAAGGTAGAGTGGTGCATTTGCCCTTGGATTTGAAAAAAAATATGGAAACTATTGATGCGGATACTTTGGAAACTGAACCATTAGTTATTCTGGTTAATGGTGTACCTACAAAGAATAAGAAGATTTGGCAGGAGCTGGTAGATGTACGGAAAGTACAAAGAGCAAATTTGTATTTGAAAAGGAATAACAAATGGTATGAATCAATTTATATAGAAGAAGAAGAAGAAGATTTACAAGAAGACACAGAAACACCAACTGGACAAATTGAAAAAGTGGACAAGTCAAAGGAAGAAGAAATTTATGAACATTTTAGCATATATCCTCTTCATTCAAAAGAAGTTATGGGAGACAATATTGATCTGTTTCAGATGAAGAAAGCAAAAGGAACTCCCGTGAGTGTGTAGGAGGAATGCTTGGAAGCTCGATGTTTTCCCCAGCTGTTTCCTACAGGAAAAGGAGGACGATACGATGAACGTCCAGAACAGATTCCAGCTTCTGAGTATCGGACTACAAGACTATATGCTGAAGATCCCAGATTTCGACAAAGTATTCCTTATTTGTTCCATCTTTTATTTGAAAGCGACTTGTCTGCACTGTCTTATGCAGTAAATCACATTTTAAAAAGTGGAGTACATTTACAAAATGTGTCTGCTAAGGATTTTATGGAGAAAGTGCAGCACCGAGATGATCATTTGGAAACACAACTGATCAATCTGATGGCTTGTCAGCGTGGGACAAATGAATATTGGTACCGACGCCATGGTGAATTAAAATGCATGTTACGGAATTTAGGAACACCAACATGGTTCGTTACCCTAAGCTGTGCTGAGTACGCTTGGGATGATTTACTGGATTTTCTACGAGAGGCAAATTCAAACATTAAAAACATCGAATACAAGACAGCAGGAGAACTGTGCTCATTGGATTGGGTTAATGTTTGCAGATATTTCAATCATAGATTTGAGGCTATGATGTCCTTCATCTGCAATAAAAAAAATCCACCTCTTGGAGAAGTAGTGGATTTCTTTTGGAGAAAAGAGTACCAGGCAAGAGGTGCTCCTCATATTCATATGCTGTTGTGGATCAAGGATGCCCCAAAGTTTGGAACAGATACTGATGAAGCAGTGTTATCTTACATTGAAGAATATGCAACATGTGCTATACCAAAAAGCACAGAAGAGAAAAAGTTAAAGGAGCAAGTTTTACGTTTCCAAAGTCATCGGTGTGGAAAATACTGTCGACGGAAATACAAGAGCAAAGAAAAATACTACACTAAATGTCGATTTGGATTTCCTAGACCTGTTCTTTTAAATGGAAGAGTAAACAGTTTTATGTCATCTGTGAGACATACTATCACAAGAAAATCACCTAAGAATACCTACAACCTAAAAAGAAAAGAAGAATCAAAAAATATAAATGACTACAACCCAGTCATTTTATCCATGTGGAATGCTAACATGGATATACAGTATGTAGCTGACAATTCCATTGCTGTTGCTCGATATGTAACGTCTTACATTACTAAATCTGAAAAAACTGAATTGAAAGAAATGTGGGAAGAGATTTCTCACGAGAAGACTGTCAGTAAGAAGCTGTACAGTTTCAGTTTAAAGATGTTATCGCATCCAGAAATTGGATCCTACGAATGTTCAGATAGGTTATCTTCTGCAAGTCTCTACTCGAAATCAAGAAGAATAATTTGGGCAAGTTTAGGCCTTGCAGCAATGAGAAATCGGGTACTGAAATCTGTTGGAGAAATTGAATATTTGGCCGAGAATGACCCAGAAAGTACAGATATTTTGAAATCAAACATGTTGGACACATATTATCCCAAGAGAAGTCAACATCTGGAGAACATGTGTCTCTATGAAGTGCTGCAGAACTACATTTATTCACGGAAAGCCGCAGAAGACATCAACAATGGAAAATATAAAGTCATTGGTGAGGAAGGATGTTTGGTGAAGCAAACAAAAGGAAGTTTGATAAATCACAGGAAGCTGAGTTGCGACACTACTGACAAAAAGGAATTTTACTACTTGGCTCTTTTACAGCTATTTAAACCCTGGCGTACAGAGGATGAACTAATGGGAGAATTTCAAAGCTATGAAGATTCAATTAATGCTTGCAAAGACAGCATACAATGCAATACATTCACAACTTATCTGCAAATGTTAAATGAAGAAATTGAACAGGAAACTACAATTGCAGCAGAAGTAGCTAGAGACAGTTCTCAGGACAGCCAAAGTTCAGGAACACTCAGTCAAGATCCCCTAGGACAACCAATCGTTGAAAATGAAGCATCAATAGCCATGAATGAAGTGGAAACGGCTATGAATCAAGCTCAAGAAGAATTTATAGACTTACAAAATTTGGAAAGACAACTGAACGAAGAGCAGCAACAAATTTATGAAGAGATCAGAAACAAAATTGATCACGGATTTCTACATGAAAAAAATGAGTGTTCATGCACATCATTTTATCCAATCAGGATGTATGCAAGCGGACAAGCTGGAACTGGAAAAAGATTCCTTATAAAAGTCATCAGAAGCTACCGACAGCAAAAAACGGATTCTACTTTGTCTTGTGTGGTTACTGCTCCAACTGGGTTAGCAGCATATAACATAAAAGGAATCACTTTACATCGTTTGCTAATGTTACCAGTGGAGCATGAGAACAAAATACAATACAACAAGCTAACTGGAGAAGCATGCTTGGAAGTTTCAAGAGTATTGAAGAAGATGCAAGTTCTCATTATTGATGGGGTGAGCATGGTATCAAACTTAATGCTTGCCTTTGTGCATTTAAGAATGCAGCAAATTCTAAGGACAGACTATGACGTGTTATTTGGTGGAAAACATGTCATAGTTTTTGGGGATCTTCTACAGCTTACTCCAGTTAAAGGACAACCAGTGTTTAATACTGTGACACATGAAGACACGAAGAAGTCATTGGGAAGCATCGGTAATGCAAATATTTGGTCCTTCTTTGAATACAAGGAACTTACTACTAATATGAGGCAAGCAAACGATGAAGAATATGGAAGTATTCTGAAAGATATCAGGATTGGACTACTCACAGAAGTTGGCAAAAAAGCATTACAGAGTCGGCTGCTACATAATTTATTTCCAAAGGAAGAAATAGTTGCAGAGAAGATATACAAGAACATTGCAGAAAAGAAAAGTGTAATTTGCTTAATGCCAACTCTACGTGAATGCTTAATATTCAATGAGGAGCTTTTAAAATTGGAAAAGGAAGATATCAGGAAATTGGAAGCAGTGGACAAAATTGAGGATGGAAGAATTACTATCACATTAACAGGCACACTGAAAAATAAATTGGATTCACTAGAGATGAACATTTCCAAAACAGCTGGATTCGAAAAAAATCTGTATGTTTGCATGAACTGTAGAGTATTTTTAAGGTGAAATTTGGATGTTGAAAAAGGTTTAGTTAATGGAGCTATGGGAAGAGTTGTGGGTTTTATTAATTATCAGAAAAAAGATGGAATTGAATGTTTAAAAATAAAATTTGATCAGTTAGAAGTTAAAGACATTTGTCGTTGTTCAGTTCGTTTCATGCTTGTGAAAGACTTATATGTACGTAGGAAGCAGTTTCCTTTTTCGCTAGCATATGCTGTAACTATTCACAAGTCTCAAGGATTGACTGTAGATTGTGCTTTTGTGAACATTGGTTCAACTGTGTTCAAAGAAGGTATGGCTTATGTAGCTTTGTCACGAGTGAAAACATTATCTGGTTTATTCATGATAGACTTTGATGACTCAAAAGTTAGTGCTGATACAAATTGTGTAAAGGAGTATAATAGATTAAGAAGAACCTATGCTCCTCATTTAGGTCAGTATCCTGTGTTGGAGAAACGTGTAGTTTCTCGTAAAAGGAGAAATGAGAATATCTGTAATGAAGATGTAGAGAGGAGGAAAAAAAAGAGGAGTGATGTAATTGCAAGCAAAAAGAAAAAGGAAAATGAAGAAGAGGTTGTAGGATGTCATTTTGAAAATAGCTCTGGTGTCAACTGCTACGCTAATGTAGTGCTGAATGTTGCATTTTATCTGGAAAGTGTGCAAGAGCAGATAATAGTAAATCAGAGAAAAAGATTCTGTTCTGAGTTGAGTCTCCTTTTTCAAAAGCTGAGTAATGATAAAACTCAAATAGAAAGTGCTACTGAAATTAGAAAACTTTTAGATGTATGTTCAGGACGAACACAGTTTTCTCAAAATGTACAGCAAGACGCACAGGAATTCTTGATGTTTTTTCTTCAGGTACTGGAAGAAGAAGGGGTTCCCATTGAAAATTTATTTGGTCTCTCTAATAAATGGGAACATAGTTGTGAAAACTGTTATAATACATGTGGCTCTTATGTTGATTCTGAAAGGTTTATTTATTTAACATTGCCAGAAAGTAAAACAGTCACTTTTGCTAAATTAGTTAAAGATGCTAATCATAACATGGAATGCAGTGAGTGTCAATCTGAAATGTTTTCAACGTTACTTTTAAAGGAATACGGACAATATGTAATTTTAATGATGTAAAGCTGATGGTTCAAAATTGGATACTTTAATAAAGAAGTTTACAGGACAGCAATTATCAATTTCAGGAAAAACTTTTGTAACTCTTGCAATAATTTTCCATGAAGGACCTACTGTTACTTCTGGACATTACACAGTTTATCTTAAATGTGAAAAAGGCTGGACACTGTGTAATGATTCCCAATTGATTTTCAAGCAACGTTTGCCTTTTGATTTAGCAAATTCCTATCTAATCTTCCTGAAACCTAAATTTTAGAGAGACTTGGCAAGATGTGTACAAAACAATTTTACCATTTTATTGGATTACCATTGGAATTTTCAAAAAAAAATGATTTTTCAAATTATCATTTGGCCTAATGGAAAGATAACCAATTGTAATGTGGACTTTTTAAATTTTTAATGAAACTTTGGAAAACCAAAAATTTAGACAAAATCGGTAACATCTGCACAATTTAAATTTTGGAATGTTATTGGATTGCCATTGGAAATTTATTCAAAAAAGATTTTTAAAATTACTATTTGGCCATGAGGAAAGGTAACCAATTGTATTGTGGACTTATTTAATTATTAATTAATCTTTCGGAAACCAAAATGTTACAGAGAATCGGTGAGATCTGTACAATTTAAACTTTAGAATTTTATTGGATTACCATTGGAAATTTAATCAAAAAAGAATTTTAAAATTACTATTTGGCCTAAAGGAAATGGAACCAGATGTATTGTGGAGTTATTTGAGATATATTTTTGTGATTATACTTCTGAAACAAAAATGTCAGACGGTATTTTAAAGAAATAAGTTTTGATATTAGTTGATATTTTTTTTAGAATATTATGCATTTCTATAATGTTATGTTTAAGTTAAAAGAGATTCTGGGCTTTTTTTATACAATCTTTGAGATTGTTATTTTTTTTTTGCCCGCTGTTAAATGATGAATGCAATTGCTTTCACAATTTATAGTGAAATGCAATATATTCTGAAAACAGCAAAAAAAAGGCAAAAATTTTTTGGGGAAAACATGTAAATACGTGTACTGTGTAATATATTGATTTATTAAATATTAACACTTTTTTCTTTTTTTTCAGATTGTGAAAGAAAATTTTCAAAATAAACCAACCATTTTTTCAAGTAATTTCAATTACATTTTAATTAAAAATTAAATTGTTTGGTGGGTCAGGTAAGTGAGAAATTAGATGGTCCTTTTCTTCCTCTTTATCTCAAAAAGATTTTTAGTATTTAGTTATTAATTCCTCAAGGATCTTGAGATGTGGTAATTGATTTTTAGTGTTTTAAAAAAAAAAAAAAAAAAAAAATACGTTTACCGTACGCGTACGGTAAAAAAAAAAAAAAAAAGTTTTAAAGAAAAAATAAAAAAAAGTTGAGAGGTAAGGTTGGCTCTTAAAAGAGCCGTTGTGTTCATGCAGGGACAGAGGAAAGGAAGTATGGGAACATTAGCTGGTTGGACATTTGTGCTGATCTATTCTGTTGTTAATGAGGGAAACACTGGTCTCCCTTTGAACAATTAGATCATGGCAAAATGAACACCGCATAGTAACCCTACCAAACCGAGGGTTAATTTCCAGAGGTTCAGAAAAAGGTGAATGTGCCCCCACAGATGAAGGGCTCTGCTGAGCTTCCGAAGAAGGACTCGGCTGAGCTGGTGTGGATGTGCTTGGTTGACTTACTGAAGGGTTGCCCCTAGTATGTCTAGCATGTGTCCTGGGATGTACATCCTCAAGGTGTCTCAACATAGTGTGATTCCCGAAGGAATACTTCTTGTTGGGATTACCTCGCAAAAGTACACCCTTGCACAGCTTGCAAGTCACCAATGCAGCATTGACTTTTTTCTCACCCTCAGGAAAAGTAAAATACTCCCATATGAAAGAGCCCTTCTGTTTCCTCCTTCTCTGCCTGATGGTGGTGCTGCTAGCCTCACTCTCAGCAGAAGAGTGCTGTTCTGCCATCGTATCACAAAGACAAGTCAGCTCCTTCTCCTAAGGGATCACAAGCAGAAATGAGGGGAATGGGTGTGGTGTAGGAGAGTTCTAGAACTGAAAGTAGTTTCAACCAATCAAAAGTTGTGTTTCATGATCACATGACCCACCGTGCGCGTACGTTACGCTTACGGTGCGCTTACAGTGCGCTTACGGTAAAAGTGCGCATGCGCGTAAAAAAGACACGCGCTCGCGCGCATGCGCAAAACAGTCACTCTACAACACTTCCGCGTAACGTGCGCGTGTAGCGTACACGCCTACGCACCCCACGAACAGTACGCGCGGCTACGCAAATTGCGTAACTATACGCAAACAGAGTAGATAAATTACAAACATTGCGTAAACCGTACGCTTACCGTACGCTTACCGTACGCGTAATTAAAATTTTTTTTTAAAAAAAATAAAAAATATTTTCTATGTTATACTAATATATCTTACCTGTTTGGTAAAAAAAAAAGAGAAAACTTGATATATTGCATATTTTTTTTTAAAAAAGCATAGTGTTTTAAGAGAATAAAAAGTTTAAAAAAACTTGTTTTTTTAAAAAAAAAACACATTTAAGATAAGAATTTATAATAAAAAAATCATACAAAATCAATAAAAAAAAATATGGGAATCACATATGTTATAGGTAAGAATTAGCATTTAAAAAACTATACAAATTCACTGAAAAAACCATGGGAATCACATATGTTATAGTTAGAAATTAGCATTTAAAAAACCTTGCAAATTCACTGAAAAAACCATAGGTTTCACACATGTTATAGTTAGGGATTAGCATTAAAAAAACCTTGCAAATTCACTGAAAAAACCATAGGTTTCACACATGTTATAGTTAGGAATTAGCATTTAAAAAACCTTGCAAATTCAGTGAAAAAACCATAGGTTTCACACATGTTATAGTTAGCTGGACATTTCACTCGTAAAAAACCAATGAAATTTTCCCGTTATAGTTAGTTCAGCTAACTATAACTCGCGCGCCCGCAATGCACTGCTGATCACGTCACATATTACATCACTCATGACATGGTCAGTGACATCACTCATGACATCACTGATGACATCTCAAATGACATCACTGATGACATCACTGATGACATCATCCAGTGAATGTGTGTTTTTCTGAAAATTAAATATGTTTTATATATGTATATCTCAAGGTCGATGGAAGAATAAATGGGTATATAAGTGTCTAAATGGATGATTTGTTTTTGAAAAATTGATTGTGTAACTGACTGATTAAGTGTATCTTAGTGAATACATGGCTTAGTGAGTAATGTTTAAATATGTAAATATCTGTATCAGTCTCTCACTTTGTGTATAAGTGGCTGCATGGGTTGGTGAGTAGCTACATGAGTGTCTATATAGGTTATTAGTTGGTTTTTTGAGTATCAGTGTCTATATGGTTTGGTGGGGGGTATTACGTAGTGCATAGGTGCATGAATGAGTGACTCACTGTTTGTATGTGTTGAAGACAGCATATGTGCAGGACTGTATGGGTGGAAGAGTGTGTGTATGGGTGTGTTAGTGAGTGAATGGCTGTCTCAATAGTGTCTTTATGAGTAACTACATATGTTTTAAACTAGTATATGTGACTATTGGTGTATATAAGTGAGTATATGTGAGAGAGTGAGAGATTGAAAGAGTTCCTGTATGAATAAGTATGTGTTTCTATAAGTGTTTGTTTAAAAGACTAAGTATGTGTAAGTTTCTGTAGAAGTAAGTGTGGTGGTGTGTGTATAACTGTATATGCAAGTAAATGTATGTTTCTTTTTTTCATGAGTGACTATGTGTGTCAGTAACTCTGTGGATGAGTGGCATTGTGTAACAGGATGTATTGGTGTATGAGTACATATGATGTGTGAGTACACGAATGAGTGACTGTACAGGACTGTTGGTGAATGAGTGGATGTGTATGTGGTTCTTAGAATTATTGAAGAGGATGTTGTAATTGGTATTGGTATGTCCATTTTTTTGAAAATTTCAGTCTCTATTTTTGAATGTGTGTATCAAAGGTTATATTAGGGTGAGAGGTGGTCTGCCACTCTATCACAAGGATGATGTCATCAGTGATGTCATCAGTGATGTCATTTGAGATGTCATCAGTGATGTCATGAGTGATGTCACTGACCATGTCATGAGTGATGTAATATGTGACGTGATCAGCAGTGCATTGCGGGCGCGCGAGTTATAGTTAGCTGAACTAACTATAACGGGAAAATTTCATTGGTTCATCTGGGCGGATCCTAACCACACATCTCATCGTGAGATCTGATTGGCTTTCAGTACTTCATCCAAGAAGTGTTGGCAGCCATCTTGGGACCAATATACATGATAGCACCTCGTTAAAAAGCATTGCAGTTAATAGAAGGTTTTAAGACTTTAGTTACATTATAAATCATTTGTTGATGGTACCATACTCATTTTAGAAATTGTGGTGTGTTCTAAGGTGATTTTACCATGTGAAAAAGTCTTCTGCTGTGATATCATGAATCATGTTTGAGAGAAAACTATTTTCTCATGCTTTTCCCACAGAGGTTTGGAAGGTGATCTATAAGCTAAACTGAGAGCATATTTTCTGTAAATTCACATTATCTTTCTCAGTCATGTGAGAATGAAGTCTGACATTCTCAGTAAAACATGTACATCCAACAAGGGCAGAGACTGTCAGTTGATTCTTTTGTGTTCTGCTGCAGCTTCCCAGAGTGTTCTAAAGAACAACTAGAGCGCTAACAGTCCTACTTATGACAAACGTATTGCACACCTGATGCCATCTTGATTGGAATAAAGTGGGAACTCTTAAAACATTTAATTTAAAAAGGAACAAAATGAGGGGTTCACTTTGCCATAGAAAGTATCATTAGTGCTGCAAAAAGAAAAACTAGGGCACATTTTGAGTGTCTTCTCAAATCCCCTTCTATTTCATTAAAAAATTCTG
The DNA here is from genome assembly GCF_964204655.1 of Triturus cristatus. Taxonomy (NCBI): domain Eukaryota; kingdom Metazoa; phylum Chordata; class Amphibia; order Caudata; family Salamandridae; genus Triturus; species Triturus cristatus. Next base: position 719,201,111 of record NC_140579.1, read on the forward strand.
ACATGCAGACTGAAACATGCACTTTCAATACCAGCAGAAGACTTCCCTGGTGAGAAGTAGCTTTACTACAGTGATCTAATGAGCAACTAGAGTGCTAACATTCTGAATTTATGGCAAATGTGTGACACATCTGAATGCCTTCTTGATGGAATCAAAGTAAAAAACTGAAAGTATGCCTACTGAGGAGACTGTACTAAATGAGGAAATTAGGAAACTTCATAACAAGTCTCCCAAGATGGCCACCAGAGACAAAATAGCCCAAATGCAGCACAAATATCACCGAGATGTAGCCCAAGTATAGTCCAATGACAGAAATCCCAGAGTGTTTTAAAGAACAACTAGAACGCTAACAGTCTTACTTGTGACAAAAGTATGGCACACCTGAAGCCATCTTGATTGGAATAAAGTGGTAACACTTAAAACATTTAATTTGCAAAGGAACAAAATGAGGGGGTTCATTTTGCCATAGAAATTATGATTAGTGCTGCAGAAAGAAAGATTAGGGCACATTTTGACTTCTCAAATCCTCTTCTATTTCATAAAAAAATTCTGACATGCACACTGAAACATGCACTTTGAATACCAGCAGCAGACTTCCCTGGTGAGCAGTAGCTTTTCTACAGTGATCTAATGAGCAACTAGAGTGCTAACATTCAGAATTTATGGCAAATGTGTGACACATCTGAATGCCTTCTTGATGGAACCAAAGTAAAATGCTGAAAGTATTTCCTACTGAGGAGTCTGCAGTAAATGAGGAAATTAGGAAACTTCATAACAAATAAATCTCCCAAGATGGCCACCAGAGACAAAAGAGCCCAAATGCAGCACAAATATCACCGAGATGTAGCCCACATGTAGCCCAATGACAGAAGTGTGCAAAACACTTATTTTTTGTGTATTTACAGTTTTATATAGTGCAGACTTGTCAGGTATTGAAGTGCTTTACATGAGCATTGGTTACATCACACAAGATCAAATTCATTTTGGTTGTAGACATAGGGAATTAAGTGATTTGACCAGAATCACAGAATGTTGAGCTGAAGCAGAAACTCCAACCTGGTTCCCCAGTTGCAAAGTCTGCAGCTCTAGAAGTAACACCACATCCTCTCCCCTAAGTGCAACATTTAATCAAGTGGTCAACTAGATAAAAAAACATAAAGATTACAAATAATTTAAACGTTCTTTGTCGCTATTTGAAAACTCAGAAAATATGTTCTCATTTTAGTTTTTTAGAGCACTAACCATAATTTTGATGCAAATAAGACCCTCTCATATATGTAATTTCTAAAGGAAATGCTCTAGGTATTACAGTTTTGATTACATCAAGATGACGTCAGGCGTTCCACACTTTTGTAATAAATATAGAATGTTTGCAATCTAGCTGTTCATTGGGACACTGTTGAGAGGCAGAGGCCAGGGGCACGGACTCTGAAAACTGAAGGCAGGTAGGAAAGTGCAGAGGCAACAATTTGACCACACTGGCAGGCAGGAAGGGCAGTGGCAGCACAACAGACTATGGAGGGTAGTGGAAAGGGGGGCAGGGGCAACAAACCAACAATACAGGACTGGCAAGAGAGGCTGTGGCAATATAATAGACCAATGTGGGCAGAAGGAAGAGGCAGTGGTAGTACAACCATACATGCCAACAGACCCGTTTCAGCCAGGAAACGTCCAATGTTTTTAAACTCAAAAGGGCTTTATTTGATCTATCTCCTGTCTACAATCTCCTCTTTTTCAATGTAACTCAAAGGGGAAAATCAATACCCCAGTTTTTGTTTCAAAATCTCCCTCTTACCAAGTTCAAAATGTTCGCAAGTATGGTACATTGGATCATGGTAGGCAGGAGGAATTGGGGTAGGGACATGGACTCGTATAACAGAGTACAAGAGGGACATGGAGAGGTGCACCAAACTGACCCTACAGGGCAGGCATCAGAGTTTGCAGCAGTACAATACACCACACAGGGCATGCGGGACGGGAGTGCAGCACAACAATCCATAGAAAGCAATAGGGAGGGGACAGGACCATGCACATGGACAACAGAGAACAGAGGGGAAAGAGGCAATGGTAGCTAGCTGACCATAATGAACAGACAGGCGAGAAAGCTGCAGCATAACAGACCATAAAGGGCAGTAGGGATGGATCAGGGGCATTACAATGGAACAGACAAGCCAGGAGGGAGGGAATAGGGGTCTGCACATGGAAACAGAGGGCTGGGGGCAAGGGGGCAGGGCAGGAGCAGCAAGATGACCATGGAGGTCAGGCAGGATGGGCACTAGAAACAAGACACACCAAGGAGAGCAACAGTGAGACTATGATGGCATACACACAGACCATGGAGGGAAGGTGGGAGGGGGTCAGGGGCAGCTAGCTGACCACACAGGGAAGGTGGGAGGGGCCATGGCAGCACAGAAGACCATGCATGGCAAGCAGGAGGGTTAGTGGCAGCACAATGGCTATGATGGGCAAGAAGGGGGGTGCAGGGGCATGCACAAAGGACCATGGAGGATAGAAGGGAGTGTCAGGACCTGGGCACAGACAAGAGAGTTCAGAGGAAGGGGCCTCACAACAGACCGCGCGGGGTAGGCAGGAGGAGCAGTTGCAGCACAACAGACCAGGGAGGGCAGAAGGGCGTGGCAGTAAAATGGACCATGGAGGACAGGAGGAAGGGGATAGGGGCATGGCATGTGGACAGGCAGAGTGGAGGTGGCAGGGACCGGTTACAGTCATCTGACAATGCTAGGCAGGTGGGAGGGGAGTGGCAGCTCAACAGAACACTCAGAGTAGATGGGAGTGGCAGGTCCATGGAACATGATGGGCAAAAAGGATGGCACAGGCGCATGCACAAAGACATCGGAGGGCAGGGGGAAGGAGAATAGGGGAAGCAAGCTAAGCACAGAGGCTAAGCAGGAAGTCAATGATGGGCCATAGAATTGGGCAATGGAGGGCAGGAGGAGTGGACTGGTACATCATACTAAATGGAGGGCAGTGACAGCACATCAGACCATGCATGGCAGGAGGGAGGAGGCTAGTCCATCGATTCAGACAACAGAGGATAGGGAGGAGGTGGATGGGGCAGCAAGCTAACTGTTCAGAGAAGGTGGGTATTAGGAACTTTATTGTTTTTAAAATGTGTGTCTGTGCGAACTACCTAAAATATGAACAAGTATGCAGCATAATCTCACTTTTATTCAGGAAGAAGAGGACGTTTCTGACTGTGACTCCGGGCTCACTTGGCAGAAACACCCCCTGACCCTCCACCCCCATCGCAAAATGTAATGCCCGTGAAAAGGGTAGGTGGACGCAGTGTTATATAGAACATAGCCCTGAGAGCACGATTGAAAATGAAAACTAGATATAGTGTATGGTATAAACTATGCACCAAAAAGTGTGATATACGATGAACCAGGGCGTGAAATATAATATGTAATACATTGTGCGCAATGACAGATTCATTGGAGAGCGCGAGATAGCACAGGCACTAGCGCGTGCTATGCGATATGCGCCTTGGAGTGTAATATGCACAGGGCAGTGTTGTGTAACCTAACTAGTCTCTAAAGTTGTAATATAAAATATGTGCTGGGGAGTTTAACGTTGCATATGCACTGTGACACAGATATGGATCCCAGATTGTAATGTTGCATATGCACTGTGACAAAGATATGGATCCCAGATTGTAATATGTATGGCATAGTGCTGTGCGTTATAACATAGGCATCGAGGAAGGCACGTTAGATGGGGCAATATAACCCGTGCGAAGGCAAGTGTGGCATGACATTCATGGGGTGGTGTTACAGTCACATGGGCTAGAGAGTGTCATAGCATACGCACTAGCTGGTGAAATACAACACAGAGGTGTGTGGCACTCGGCGGGCACAGTGGGTGTAACACAGCATTGGGCTCAGCCAGGAGCACGCTGTGACTCTCAAGTGAGGTTCGTCTCCTTTCCAGAGAGTAAAATAAAAAGTATTACACATCCGGCGGTGGATGTGTGTTTTATTAACCATGAGGGGGTTTTCTTGCATAGTTTGGTCGAATCCCCTTTGAATGGCTTGGTGTGCGTGTGTAGTAAATGTGCCCGTCAATAGCTACCCATGTTTGTATAAATAAACGACAAGGGTGTCTACTTGGAGAGTACCCAACGGCGGGGGCGCCGGGATTAGGCACGGTAGGGCGTCAGACACGTCAGAGCTTCACTAGCGGTGTAAATAAATTCCACGTGGATTCATTGTATGCATTGTCGCCTTTTAATGAATATCACGCAAATCGTCATGGTGACAGGTACATACAGTTTGTCCAGCATGTTCTAGGTGTTTCTATAAATATATATTTTTTTAAAATAATAAAAAACAAAGGCCATGACCCGGGGGTTGGGGTCCCCGGGGCCGATTAAGGCCTTGGGAGGGGGGCCACGCGGCCCCCTTCCAAATGTATTTTTTTCAGCAAAAAAAACTTAGGGTTCAGGCCCTGGGGGATGGGTCCCCAGGGCCAATAAATTAGTAAAAGAAGGGGGGGGCACACAGCCCTGCTTCTTAAAAAAATAAAATAAATAAAAGACCGGCATCGCGCCGGAGGCCACGCCCCCTCCTTGCAGCACTCTGCAAACGCGCCCCCTGGCCAGTTGTAAGTTGGGGAATTAATTCCCCTTCAATACTGAGGGCCAACTAGCCCAACAGGTATCTCCAGTATGCGCCAGGGAGCTGCGTTGCAGACAGGTGTTCTGAGGCCACGCCCCTTTTTACACCTCTATGCAACGCAGCTCTGTGGTGCTTTCTGGAGGTACCTAGTGGGCTAGTTTGACCCTAGGGACCCTTAGGATTCAAGAGCACTTAATCTCTCAACTCAGAACGGCCACAGGGCGCATTTACACAGTGGTGAAGGGAGGGGACGGTGCCTGAGGTGACATGTGCAAACACGCCCTGTGGCGCGTTTTAAGTTGGGGAAATAATTCCCTTTCAATCCTGAGGGACCCTGGGGGCCAACTAGCCCACCAGGTGCTTCCAGTAAGCGGCACTGCTCTGCATTGCAGAGAGGTGGTGCAGGCCGTGCCCCTTTTTACACCTCTCTGCAATGGCGCTTACTGGACGTACCTAGTGGGCTATTTTGTCCCTAGGAACCCTCAGGATTCAAGGGGACTTAATCTCCCAACTTAAAACGGCCACAGGGCGTGTTTACACAGTGGGGAAGGGAGGGGACGGGGCTTGAGGTGACGTGTGCAAACACGCCCTATGGCGCGTTTTAAGTTGGGGAAATAATTCCCCTTCAATCCTGAGGGCCCCTCGGTGCTAACTAGCCCACCAGGTGCTTCCAGTAAACGCCACTGAGCTGCGTTGCAGAGAGGTGGTCCAGGCCGTGCCACTTTTTACACCTCTCTGCAACGCAGCTCTGTGGCGCTTACTGGAGGTACCTAGTGGGCTAGTTGGACCCTAGGGACCCTCAGGATTCAAATGAACTTAATCTCCCAACTAAAAACGGCTACAGGGCGTGTTTACACAGTGGGGAAGGGAGGGGACGGGGCCTGAGGCAACATGTGCAAACACGCCCTGTGGCGCGTTTTAAGTTGGGGAAATAATTCCCCTTCAATCCTGAGGGACCCTGGGGGCCAACTAGCCCACCAGGTGCTTCCAGTAAGCGCCACTGCGCTGCATTGCAGAGAGGTGGTCTAGGCCGTGGCCCTTTTTACATCTCTCTGCAACGCAGCTCTGTGGCGCTTACTGGAGGTACCTAGTGGTCTAGTTGGACCCTAGGGACCCTCAGGATTCAAGGGGACTTAATCTCCCAACTTAAAACGGCCACAGGGCGTGTTTAGACAGTGGGGACGGGAGGGGACGGGGCCTGAGGAGACGTGTGCAAACACGCCCTGTGGCGTGTTTTAAGAGGTAGTTTTAATCCCCTGCCCTATTATATACTAGGGGCTTACAGAGGAGGTGATGCTAATCACAGGGGGACACCAACGCATAGTGTTCCCTAGTGTAGGTAGGTGTTTTCACTGTGTTCTGAGTGTCTTTTAACATAGCACTGGCTCTGGCACTGGTTAGTCAGGCTCAGTTACCACCAGTATCCGTCTGAAAAAGTTGAGGGTACAGGATGATTTTGCAACAAATCTTCTTTCTGCTCTTCTGTTTGTTCTTTCTGCACGTTATCCTTCTTCCTGCACTTTTCTTCGTCTTTGAGGACTTCTGTTGCTTCTTTCTGCATTTCTTTTTTTTCTTTCTGTGCGTTTTTTCTTCTTTCTTCACATGTCCTATCTCTGTAGGCATAATTAGAAATTAGCATTTAAAAAACCTTTGAAATACTCTGAAAAAAACGTAGGTTTCAGGGGCGTTATAGTTAGGAATTAGCATTTAAAAAACCTTAGAAATTCACTGAAAAAAACATAGGTTTTAGGGAAAGTTATAGTTAGTTGGACATTGCACTCGTACAAAACCCGTGAAATTCCCCCATTATAGTTAGTTCAGCTAACTATAAATCACGCCACCGCAATGCACTGCTGATGACGTCACATATTACATCACTCATGACATGGTCAGTGACATCACTGATGACATCACTGATGACAATTCAAATGACATCACTCAGGACATCACTCATGACATCATCCATGTGATAATTTGATGCATCTTCTCACTCCCTAATATAACCTTTGATACACCCACTCTAAATTATAGACTGACATTCTAAAAACCATAGACACTCCAACACCAATAACTACATACCCACTCACTGATTCTTAAGTTTTCACACACATCCAATCCCTCACCCGTACAGTCAGTCATACTTATGGTCACTCAGTACAGGACTATCATATGCACTCATACACCTATATAGAAACTCAAACACTGCCACTCATCCATAGAGGTACTCACACACCTAGTCAGTCATGCAAATAATTAATCACACTGCCATTTACTCACCTATACAGTTATACACACACCAGCTCACTTACTCATACAAATACTAGCACATTCTTACGCTTTTATACAATCACTGATACAAGCACACACTCATCCATACAGCCACTCTCACAATCACACACTCTCACTTATAGCCATTTGTATACTCCAACACACATATATACAGCCTTTCATATATGTAGTTACTCACACATGTACCACTGAGATATACATTCACTCACTAACACACCCATACACACACTCACCCACCCATACAGTCCATCACAGATTCACTCTTGAAACCATGCATCCAGTGAATCACCCACGCACACATCTATGCACAGAGTCACACACACCCCACCCACACAAACACTTAGGAACCCATACAGATACTCAGGCAAGCAATTAATAACTCATATAGACACTCATGTAGCTATTCATAAACCCATGCAGCCACTTAAACAACAACAGACAGACGGATACAGACATTCACACAGTTTAGTCACTAACCCATGCATTCAGTAAGATACGTTTAGTCACTCACTTATAGAGTCTGTCATGCACCTACTAAATCATCCATTCAGACACTTATACACCCACTCATTCTTCAATACGCCTTTCCCTATATATATAAAACATATTTAAACTTTACAGAAACACACAGTCACTGGATAATGTCATCAGTGATGTCATCAGTGATGTCATTTGAGATGTCATCAGTGATGTCACTGACTATGTCATGAGTGATGTAATATGTGACATCATCAGCAGTGCATTGAGGGGCGCGAGTTATAATTCGCTGAACTAACTATAACTGGGGTATTTCACGGGTTTTGTGAGAGTGCAATGTCCAACTAACTATAACTTTCCCTAAAACCTATGGTTTTTTCAGTGAATTTCTAAGGTTTTTTAAATGCTAATTCCTAACTATAACGCCCCTGAAACCTATGGTTTTTTCAGTGAATACATATATGTATACATTATCTACTGGCGGTCGAAAATACACAGTTATAGTTAGGACCTAGTTTCCATAGGAAAAGTGTTTTTTGTTTTCCCAAAAACTTTGGCGCCGGATGACGAATCTTCGCGAACTTTTCAAAACTTGTGGGAACTCCGGTCAGCTCCTATCCTGAAAGTTTCGGGGTGATTCGCCAAGCAGGGGTCGAGAAAAAAGGGGGTCCTAAAACGTGTTTTCTCCATGCTAATTCCAATAGGAAACTTTAGACACGGCTACAGCTGAAACTGCTAAACGGAATGACACCAAATTTGGCAAAAAGGTAGCCCTTGGTTCAGAAAGAGACCTTTTTTTTAAATGGTGTAAATCTGTTCAGTAGTTTTTGAGATATTAAAGGAATAATGTGTTTATATATCTGGGCGGGACCTAACTACACAACCACAAGCTTGGCTCTAATTGGCTGACAATCCAGGAAGTGTTGGCAGCCACCTTGGTGCAATGCTTTTAGGTCTCGCTTAGCGATACAGCGCATGCACTGCACGCTTGGCGAGATCTATTGTTGTCGATCTACCCAAACACCACTGCACTAACCTAAACCCTAAAACACTACCCCCAGCATAACCCCTACACTACACAAACACCACTGCACTACCCTAAACCCTAAAACACAGTCCCATCACGACCCCCTACACTACCCAAACACCACTGCACTACCCTAAACCCTGAAACACTACCCCCAGCATCAACCCCTACTCTACCCAAATACCACTGCACTACCCTACAACACGACCCCCTACACTACACAAACACCACTGCACTAACCTAAACCCTAAAACCCTACCCAGGCACGACAAGCTACACTACACAAACACCACTGCACTACCCTAAACCCTAAAACACTACCCGAGCATGACACCCTACACTACACAAACACCACTGCACTACCCTAAACCCTAAAACACTACACCCAGCATGACCCCCTACACTACCCAAACACAACTGCACTACCCTAAAACACAACCCCCTACACTACCCAAACACCACTGCTCTGCCCTAAACCCTAAAACACTACCCTTGGCACGACCCCCTACACTACCCTAACACCACTGCACTACCCTAAACCCTAAAACACTACCCCCAGCGCAATACCCTACACTACCCAAAAACCACTGCACTACCCTAAACCCTAAAACACAACCCCCAGCATGAGCCCCTACACTACCCAAACATCACTGCACTACCCTAAAATACACCCCCTACACTACCCAAACACCATTGCACTACCCTAAACCCTAAAACACTACCCCAGCACGACCCCCTACACTACATAAACACCACTGCACTACACTAAACCCTAAAACACTACCTCCAGCATGACCCCTTAAACTACACAAACACCACTGCACTGCCCTAAACCCTAAAATAGTACCCCCAGCATGACCCCCTACACTACCCAAACACCACTGCACTGCCCTAAACCCTAATACACTACCCCAGTACGATCCCCTACACTACCCAAACACCACTGCACTGCCCTAAAACCAAAAACACTACCCCCAGCACGACCCCATACACTTTCCAAATTCCACTGCACTACCCTAAACCCTAAATCTACCCCAGCAAGACCCGTACACTACACAAACACCACTGCACTAACCTAAACACTACATCTACCCCAGCACGAACCCTAACCTACACAAACACCACTTCACTAACTAAACTCTAAAACACTACCCCTAGGATGACCCCCTACATTACCCAAACACCACTGCACTACCCTAAAACACAACCCCCTACACTACCCAAAGACCACTGCTCTGCCCTAAACCCTAAAACACTACCCGTGGCACGACCCTCTACACTACCCAAACACCACTGCACAACACTAAACCCTAAATCACTACCCCAACACAACACCCTACACTACCCAAACACCACTGCACTACCATAAACCCTAAAATATGACCCCCTATACTACACAAACAACACTGCACTACCCTAAACACTAAAGCACTACCCCAGCACAAACCCCTACACTACCCAAACACCACTGCACTACCCTAAACCCTAAAACATGACCCCCTACACTACACAAACACCACTGCATTACCCTAAACCCTAAACCTACCCCCAGCATGACCCACCACACTACCCAAACAACACTGCACTAACCTAAATGCTAAAACACTACCGGCAGCACAACCCCTACAATACCCAAACACCACTGCACTGCCCTAAACCCTAAAACACTACCCCCGGCATGACCGCCTATACTACACAAACACCACTGCACTGCCCTAAACCCTAAAACACTACCCCCAGCAGGACCCCTACACTACATAAACACCACAGCACTACCCTAAACCCGAAAACACTACCCCTAGCACGACACCCTACACTACACAAACACATCTGCACTGCCCTAAAACACTACCCCCAGCAGGACCCCGTACACTACATAAACACCACTGCACTACCCTAAACCCTGAAACACTACTCCCAGCACGACACCCGTACACTACACAAACACCTCTGCACTGCCCTAAAACACTACCCCCAGCAGGACCCCCTACACTACATAAACACCACTGCACTAAAATAAACCCTAAATCTACCCCCAGCACGAACCCTAACCTACACAAACACCACTTCACAACACTAAACTCTAAAACACTACCCCTAGGACGACCCCCTACATTACCCAAACACCACTGCACTACCCTAAAACACAACCTCCTACACTACCCAAACACCATTGCTCTGCCCTAAACCCTAAAACACTACCCTTGGCACGACCCCCTACACTATCCAAACACCACTGCACTACCCTAAACCCTAAAACACTACCCGCAGCACAACACCCTACACTACCCAAACACCACTGCACTGCCCTAAACCCTAAAACACTTCCATCAGCACGATCCCCCTACACTACCCAAACACCACTGCACTTCCCTAAACCCTAAACCCTACCCCCAGTACGACCACCTACACTACCCAAACACCACTGCACTATCCTAAACTCTAAATCTACCCCCAGTACGACCCCCTACACAACCCAAACACCACTGCACTATCCTAAACCCTACATCTATCCCCACTACGACCCCCACCACTGCCCAAACACCACTGCACAACCCTAAACCCTAAAACATGACCCCCTACAAAACACAAACAACACTGCACTACCCTAAACACTAAAACAGTACCCCCAGCACAACCCCCTACACTACCCAAACACCACTGCACAACACTAAACCCTAAAACACTACCTCCTACACTACACAAACACCACTGCACTACCTTAAACTCTAAATCTAACCCCAGCACGAACCCCTACACTACACAAACACCACTTCACTACCCTAAACCCTAAAACACTGCCCCAGCACGACCCCCTACACTACACTAATACCACTGCACTACCCTAAACCCTAAAATACTACACCCAGCACGATGACCTACACTACACAAACACCTCTGCACTGCCCTAAAACACTATCCCCAGCATGACCACCTACACTACCCAAACTGCACTGCTCTAAACCCTAAACCCTAAAACACTTCCATCAGCACACTCCCCTACACTACCCAAAAACAACTGCACTGCCCTAAACCATAAAACCCTAATCCCAGCATGACCCCTACACTAGCCAAACACCACTGCACTATCCTAATTCCTAAATCTACCCCAGTACGATCCCCTACACTACACAAACACCACTGCACTGCCCTAAACCCTAAAACACTACCTCCAGTATGACCCCTACACTACACAAACACCACTGCAAAGCCCTACACCCTAAAACACTATCTGCAGCACGACCCCCTCCACTACACAAACACCACTGCATTACCCTAAACCCTAAATCTACCCCCACCATGACCTCTACACTACACAAACAACAACACACTACCCTAAACCCTAAAACACTACCCCCAGCTTGACCCCCTACACTACACAAACACCACTGCACTACCCTAAACCCTAAAACACTACCCCCAGTCAGACCCCTTTTACTACACAAACACCTCTGCAATACCAAAAACCCTATAACACTACCCCCAGCAATACCCCCTACTCTACCAAAACACCACTGCACTATCCTAAACCCTAAAACACTACCCCAGCATGAACCCCTACACTACACAAACACCACTGAACTACACTAAAGCCTAAAATACTACCCCCAGCATGACCCCCTACACTACCCAACCACCACTGCACTGCCCTAAACTCTAAAACCCTACCACCAGCGTGGCCCCCTATACTACCTAAACACCACTGCACTACCCTAAACCCTAAAACACTACCCCCAGCACGACCCCCTACACAACACAAACACCACTGCACTACCCTAAACCCTAAATCTACCCCCACCATGACAACCTACACTTCTGAAACACCACGGTACTACCCTAAACGCTAAATCACTACCCCCAGCACAAACCCCTACACTACCCAAACACCACTGCACTGCCCTAAACCATAAACACATCCACCAGCACGATCCCTCTACACTACCCAACCACCACTGCACTGCCCTAAACCCTAAACCTCTACCCCCAGCATGACCCCCTACACTACACAAACACCACTGCACTGTCCTAAACCCTAAACCTACCCCCAATACGACCGCCTACACTACACAAACACCACTTCACTACCCTAAATCCTAAAACACTACTCCCAGCACGACCCCCTACACTACCCAAATACCAGTGCACTACCCTAAACCCTAAAACACGACCGCCTATACTACACAAACACCTCTGCACTGCCCTAAAACACTACCCCCAGCACAACGCCCTACACTACCCAAATAGCACTGCACTGCCCTAAACCCTAAAACACTTCCACCAGCACGATCACCCTACACTACCCAAACACCACTGCACTGCTCTAAACCCTAAAACCCTACCCCCAGCACAACCCCCTCCACTACCCAAACACCACTGCACTATCCTAAACCCTATATCTACCCCCAGTACGACCCCCTACACTACACAAACACCATTGCACTACCCTAAACCCTAAAACACTACCCCAGCACGTCCCCCTACACTACACAAACACCACTGCACTACCCTAAACCCTAAAACACTACCCCCAGCATGACCCCCTACTCTACACAAATATCACTGACCTACCCTAAACCCTAGAACACTACCCCCAGCGTGACCCACTACACTACCAAAACACCACTGCACTACCCTGAACCCTAAAACACTACCCCGAGCATGACACCTTATACTACCCAACCACCAATGCACTACCCTAAAAGCTAAAACACTACCCCCAGCACAACCCCCTACAATACCCAAACCCCACTGCACTGCCCTAAACCCTAAAACACTACCCCAGGCATGACCCCCTATACTACACAAACACCTCTGCAGTGCCCTAAACCCTAAAACACTACTCCCAGCACGAAACCTTACACTACCCAAACACCACTGCACTGCCCTAAACCCTAAAACACTACCTGCAGCACGACCCCCTACACTTCCCAAACACCACTGGATTACCCTAAACCCTAAATCTACCCCCAGCATGACCACTACACTACACAAACAACATTGCACTACCCTAAATCCTAAAGCACTACCCCCAGATAGACCCCCTACACTACACAAACACCACTGCAAAACCCTAAACCCTAAAACACTACCCCCAGCCAGACCCCCTATACTACACAAACACCTCTGCACTACCCAAAACCCTATAACACTACCCCAGCACGACCCTCTACACTTCACAAACACAACTGCACAACACTAAACCCTAAAACACTACCCCTAGCGTGACCCCCACACTACACAAACACCACTGCACTAAACCCTTAAACACTACCCCCAGCGTGACCCCCTACACTACCCAAACACCACTGCACTACTCTAAACCCTAAAACACTACCCCCAGCACGACCCCCTACACTACACAAACACTTCTGCACTGCCCTAAACCCTAAGACACTACTCCCAGCACGACCCCTTACACTACACAAACACCACTGCACTACTCTAAACCCTAAAACACTTCCCCCAGCACGACCCCCTACACTATACAAACACCTCTGCACTGCCCTAAAACACTACCCCCAGCATGACCCCATTCACTACCCAAATACCACAGCACTGCCCTAAACCCTTAAACACTTCCACCAGCACGCACACCCTACACTACCCAAACAGCACTGCACTGCCCTAAACCCTAAAACCCTACCCCAGCACGACCCCCTCCACTACCCAAACACCACTGCACTATCCTAAACCCTAGATCTACCCCAGTACGACCACCTACACTCCAAAAACACCATGGTACTACCCTAAACCCTAAAAAACTACCCCAGCACGACAGGCTACACTAAACAAACACCTCTGCACTGCCCTAAAACACTACCCCCAGCACAACGCCCTACACTACCCAAATAGCACTGCACTGCCCTAAACCCTAAAACACTTCCACCAGCACGATCACCCTACACTACCCAAACACCACTGCACTGCTCTAAACCCTAAAAACCTACCCCCAGCACAACCTCCTCCACTACCCAAACACCACTGCACTATCCTAAACCCTATATCTATCCCCAGTACGACCCCCTACACTACACAAACACCATTGCACTACCTTAAACCCTAAAACATTACCCCAGCACGTCTCCCTACACTACACAAACACCACTGCACTACCCTAAACCCTAAAACACTACCCCCAGCATGACCCCCTACACTACACAAATATCACTGACCTACCCTAAACCCTAGAACACTACCCCCAGCGTGACCCACTACACTACCCAAACACCACTGCACTACCCTGAACCCTAAAACACTACCCGAGCGCGACCCCCTACACTACACAAACACAACTGCACTACCCTAAACCCTAAATCTACACCCAGCATGACACCTTATGCTACCCAAACACCAATGCACTACCCTAAAAGCTAAAACACTACCCCCAGCACAACCCCCTACAATACCCAAACACCACTGCACTGCCTTAAACCCTAAAACACTACCCCAGGCATGACCCCCTATATTACACAAACACCTCTGCAGTGCCCTAAACCCTAAAACACTACTCCCAGCACGACCCCTTATACTACCCAAACACCACTGCACTGCCCTAAACCCTAAAACACTACCCCCAGCATGACCCCCTACACTACACAAACACCCCTGCACTGCCCTAATCCCTAAAACACTACCTGCAGCACGACCCCCTAAACTTCCCAAACACCACTGGATTACCCTAAACCCTAAATCTACCCCCAGCATGACCTCTACACTACACAAACACTACTGCACTACCCTAAACCCTAAAACACTACCACCAGCATGACCCCCTACACGACACAGATACCACTGACTTACCCGAAACCCTAAAACACTACCACCAGCGTGACCCAGTACACTACCCAAACACCACTGCACCACCCTAAACCCTAAAACACTACCACCAGCGTGACCCCCTACACTACACAAACACAACTGCACCACCCTAAACCCTAAATCTATCCCCAGCATGACCCCCTATACTACCCAAATACCACTGCACTGCCCTAAACCCTAAAACACTACCCTTGGCATGACCCACTACACTACACAAACACCACTGCACTAAACCCTGAAACACTACCCCCAGCGTGACCCCCTACACTACTCAAACACCACTGCACTACCCTAAACCCTAAAACATTACCCCCAGCATGACCCCCTACAAGACACAGATACCACTGACCTACCCTAAAACACTACCACCAGCGTGACCCACTACACTACCCAAACACCACTGCACCACCCTAAACCCTAAAACACTACCACCAGTGTGACCCCCTACACTACACAAACACAACTGCACTGCCCTAAACCCTAAAACACTACCTGCAGCACGACCCCCTAAACTTCCCAAAGACCACTGGATTACCCTAAACCCTAAATCTACCCCCAGCATGACCTGTACACTACACAAACACTACTGCACTACCCTAAACCCTAAAACACTACCACCAGCATGACGCCCTACACGACACAGATACCACTGACTTACCCGAAACCCTAAAACACTACCACCAGCGTGACCCAGTACACTACCCAAACACCACTGCACCACCCTAAACCCTAAAACACTACCACCAGCGTGACCCCCTACACTACACAAACACAACTGCACTACCCTAAACCCTAAATCTATCCCCAGCATGACCCCCTATACTACCCAAATACCACTGCACTGCCCTAAACCCTAAAACACTACCCTTGGCATGACCCACTACACTACACAAACACCACTGCACTAAACCCTGAAACACTACCCCCAGCGTGACCCCCTACACTACTCAAACACCACTGCACTACCCTAAACCCTAAAACACTACCCCCAGCATGACCCCCTACAAGACACAGATACCACTGACCTACCCTAAAACACTACCACCAGCGTGACCCACTACACTACCCAAACACCACTGCACCACCCTAAACCCTAAAACACTACCACCAGTGTGACCCCCTACACTACACAAACACAACTGCACTACCCTAAACCCTAAATCTATCCCCAGCATGACCCCCTATACTACCCAAACACCACTGCACAGCCCTAAACCCTAAAACACTAGCCCTTGGCATGACCCACTACACTACACATACACCACTGCACTGCCCTAAACCCTAAAACATTACCTCCAGCATGACCCCCTACACTACACAAACACCACTGCAAAGCCTTACACCCTAAAACACTACCTGCAGCACGACCCCCTACACTACCCAAACACCACTGCATTACCCTAAACCCTAAACCTCTACCCCCAGCATGACCCCCTACACTACACAAACACCACTGCACTGTCCTAAACCTAGCCCCAATACGACCGCCTACACTACACAAACACCACTTCACTACCCTAAATCCTAAAACACTACTCCCAGCACGACCCCCTACACTACCCAAATACCAGTGCACTACCCTAAACCCTAAAACACGACCGCCTATACTACACAAACACCTCTGCACTGCCCTAAAACACTACCCCCAGCACAACGCCCTACACTACCCAAATAGCACTGCACTGCCCTAAACCCTAAAACACTTTCACCAGCACGATCACCCTACACTACCCAAACACCACTGCACTGCTCTAAACCCTAAAACCCTACCCCCAGCACAACCCCCTCCACTACCCAAACACCACTGCACTATCCTAAACCCTATATCTACCCCCAGTACGACCCCCTACACTACACAAACACCATTGCACTACCCTAAACCCTAAAACACTACCCTAGCACGTCCCCCTACACTACACAAACACCACTGCACTACCCTAAACCCTAAAACACTACCCCCAGCATGACCCCCTACTCTACACAAATATCACTGACCTACCCTAAACCCTAGAACACTACCCCCAGCGTGACCAGCTACACTACCCAAACACCACTGCACTACCCTGAACCCTAAAACACTATCCCGAGCGCGACCCCCTACACTACACAAACACAACTGCACTACCCTAAACCCTAAATCTACCCCCAGCATGACACCTTATACTACCCAACCACCAATGCACTACCCTAAAAGCTAAAACACTACCCCCAGCACAACCCCCTACAATACCCAAACCCCACTGCACTGCCCTAAACCCTAAAACACTACCCCAGGCATGACCCCCTATACTACACAAACACCTCTGCAGTGCCCTAAACCCTAAAACACTACTCCCAGCACGACCCCTTACACTACCCAAACACCACTGCACTGCCCTAAACCCTAAAACACTACCCCCAGCATGACCCCCTACACTACACAAACACACCTGCACTGCCCTAAACCCTAAAACACTACCTGCAGCACGACCCCCTAAACTTCCCAAACACCACTGGATTACCCTAAACCCTAAATCTACGCCCAACATGACCACTACACTACACAAACAACATTGCACTACCCTAAATCCTAAAGCACTACCCCAGATAGACCCCCTACACTACACAAACACCACTGCAAAACCCTAAACCCTAAAACACTACCCCCAGCCAGACCCCCTATACTACACAAACACCTCTGCACTACCCAAAACCCTATAACACTACCCCAGCACGACCCTCTACACTTCACAAACACAACTGCGCAACACTAAACCATAAAACACTACCCCTAGCGTGACCCCCTACACTACACAAACACCACTGCACTAAACCCTTAAACACTACCCCCAGCGTGACCCCCTACACTACCCAAACACCACTGCACTACTCTAAACCCTAAAACACTACCCCCAGCACGACCCCCTACACTACACAAACACCTCTGCACTGCCCTAAAACACTACCCCCAGCATGACCCCATTCACTACCCAAATACCACAGCACTGCCCTAAACCCTTAAACACTTCCACCAGCACGCACACCCTACACTACCCAAACACCACTGCACTATCCTAAACCCTAGATCTACCCCAGTACGACCACCTACACTCCAAAACCCCATGGTACTACCCTAAACCCTAAAAAACTACCCCAGCACGACAGCCTACACTACACAAACACCTCTGCACTGCCCTAAAACACTACCCCCAGCACAACGCCCTACACTACCCAAATAGCACTGCACTGCCCTAAACCCTAAAACACTTCCACCAGCACGATCAACCTACACTACCCAAACACCACTGCTCTGCTCTAAACCCTAACAACCTACCCCCAGCACAACCTCCTCCACTACCCAAACACCACTGCACTATCCTAAACCCTATATCTACCCCCAGTAAGACCCCCTACACTACACAAACACCATTGCACTACCTTAAACCCTAAAACACTAACCCAGAACGTCTCCCTACACTACACAAACACCACTGCACTACCCTAAACCCTAAAACACTACCCCCAGCATGACCCCCTACACTACACAAATATCACTGACCTACCCTAAACCCTAGAACACTACCCCCAGCGTGACCCACTACACTACCCAAACACCACTGCACTACCCTGAACCCTAAAACACTACCCTAGCGCGACCCCCTACACTACACAAACACAACTGCACTACCTTAAACCCTAAATCTACCCCCAGCATGACACCTTATGCTACCCAAACACCAATGCACTACCCTAAAAGCTAAAACCCTACCCCCAGCACAACCCCCTCCACTACCCAAACACCACTGCACTATCCTAAACCCTATATCTACCCCCAGTACGACCCCCTACACTACACAAACACCATTGCACTACCCTAAACCCTAAAACACTACCCCAGCACGTCCCCCTACACTACACAAACACCACTGCACTACCCTAAACCCTAAAACACTACCCCCAGCATGACCCCCTACTCTACACAAATATCACTGACCTACCCTAAACCCTAGAACACTACCCCCAGCGTGACCCACTACACTACCCAAACACCACTGCACTACCCTGAACCCTAAAACACTACCCCGAGCATGACACCTTATACTACCCAACCACCAATGCACTACCCTAAAAGCTAAAACACTACCCCCAGCACAACCCCCTACAATACCCAAACCCCACTGCACTGCCCTAAACCCTAAAACACTACCCCAGGCATGACCCCCTATACTACACAAACACCTCTGCAGTGCCCTAAACCCTAAAACACTTCTCCCAGCACGACCCCTTACACTACCCAAACACCACTGCACTGCCCTAAACCCTAAAACACTACCCCCAGCATGACCCCCTA
The DNA here is from genome assembly GCF_964204655.1 of Triturus cristatus. Lineage (NCBI taxonomy): Eukaryota > Metazoa > Chordata > Amphibia > Caudata > Salamandridae > Triturus > Triturus cristatus. The sequence goes on from NC_140579.1 coordinate 719,220,690, forward strand.
CACTACACAAACACCCCTGCACTGCCCTAAACCCTAAAACACTACCTGCAGCACGACCCCCTACACTTCCCAAACACCACTGGATTACCCTAAACCCCAAATCTACCCCCAGCATGACCACTACACTACACAAACAACATTGCACTACCCTAAATCCTAAAGCACTACCCCCAGATAGACCCCCTACACTACACAAACACCACTGCAAAACCCTAAACCCTAAAACACTACCCCCAGCCAGACCCCCTATACTACACAAACACCTCTGCACTACCCAAAACCCTATAACACTACCCCAGCACGACCCTCTACACTTCACAAACACAACTGCACAACACTAAACCCTAAAACACTACCCCTAGCGTGACCCCCACACTACACAAACACCACTGCACTAAACCCTTAAACACTACCCCCAGCGTGACCCCCTACACTACCCAAACACCACTGCACTACTCTAAACCCTAAAACACTACCCCCAGCACGACCCCCTACACTACACAAACACCTCTGCACTGCCCTAAAACACTACCCCCAGCATGACCCCATTCACTACCCAAATACCACAGCACTGCCCTAAACCCTTAAACACTTCCACCAGCACGCACACCCTACACTACCCAAACAGCAATGCACTGCCCTAAACCCTAAAACCCTACCCCAGCACGACCCCCTCCACTACCCAAACACCACTGCACTATCCTAAACCCTAGATCTACCCCAGTACGACCACCTACACTCCAAAAACACCATGGTACTACCCTAAACCCTAAAAAACTACCCCAGCACGACAGGCTACACTAAACAAACACCTCTGCACTGCCCTAAAACACTACCCCCAGCACAACGCCCTACACTACCCAAATAGCACTGCACTGCCCTAAACCCTAAAACACTTCCACCAGCACGATCACCCTACACTACCCAAACACCACTGCACTGCTCTAAACCCTAAAAACCTACCCCCAGCACAACCTCCTCCACTACCCAAACACCACTGCACTATCCTAAACCCTATATCTATCCCCAGTACGACCCCCTACACTACACAAACACCATTGCACTACCTTAAACCCTAAAACACTACCCCAGCACGTCTCCCTACACTACACCAACACCACTGCACTACCCTAAACCCTAAAACACTACCTCCAGCATGACCCCCTACACTACACAAATATCACTGACCTACCCTAAACCCTAGAACACTACCCCCAGCGTGACCCACTACACTACCCAAACACCACTGCACTACCCTTAACCCTAAAACACTACCCGAGCGCGACCCCCTACACTACACAAACACAACTGCACTACCCTAAACCCTAAATCTACCCCCAGCATGACACCTTATGCTACCCAAACACCAATGCACTACCCTAAAAGCTAAAACACTACCCCCAGCACAACCCCCTACAATACCCAAACACCACTGCACTGCCTTAAACCCTAAAACACTACCCCAGGCATGACCCCCTATATTATACAAACACCTCTCCAGTGCCCTAAACCCTAAAACACTACTCCCAGCACGACCCCTTATACTACCCAAACACCACTGCACTGCCCTAAACCCTAAAACACTACCCCCAGCATGACCCCCTACACTACACAAACACCCCTGCACTGCCCTAAACCCTAAAACACTACCTGGAGCACGACCCCCTAAACTTCCCAAACACCACTGGATTACCCTAAACCCTAAATCTACCCCCAGCATGACCTCTACACTACACAAACACTACTGCACTACTCTAAACCCTAAAACACTACCACCAGCATGACCCCCTACACGACACAGATACCACTGACTTACCCGAAACCCTAAAACACTACCACCAGCGTGATCCAGTACACTACCCAAACACCACTGCACCACCCTAAACCCTAAAACACTACCACCAGTGTGACCCCCTACACTACACAAACACAACTGCACTACCCTAAACCCTAAATCTATCCCCAGCATGACCCCCTATACTACCCAAATACCACTGCACTGCCCTAAACCCTAAAACACTACCCTTGGCATGACCCACTACACTACACAAACACCACTGCACTAAACCCTGAAACACTACCCCCAGCGTGACCCCCTACACTACTCAAACACCACTGCACTACCCTAAACCCTAAAACACTACCCCCAGCATGACCCCCTACAAGACACAGATACCACTGACCTACCCTTAAACACTACCACCAGCGTGACCCACTACACTACCCAAACACCACTGCACCACCCTAAACCCTAAAACACTACCACCAGTGTGACCCCCTACACTACACAAACACAACTGCACTACCCTAAACCCTAAATCTATCCCCAGCATGACCCCCTATACTACCCAAACACCACTGCACAGCCCTAAACCCTAAAACACTACCCTTGGCATGACCCACTACACTACACATACACCACTGCACTGCCCTAAACCCTAAAACATTACCTCCAGCATGACCCCCTACACTACACAAACACCACTGCAAAGCCTTACACCCTAAAACACTACCTGCAGCACGACCCCCTACACTACCCAAACACCACTGCATTACCCTAAACCCTAAACCTCTACCCCCAGCATGACCCCCTACACTACACAAACACCACTGCACTGTCCTAAACCCTAAACCTACCCCCAATACGACCGCCTACACTACACAAACACCACTTCACTACCCTAAATCCTAAAACACTACTCCCAGCACGACCCCCTACACTACCCAAATACCAGTGCACTACCCTAAACCCTAAAACACGACCGCCTATACTACACAAACACCTCTGCACTGCCCTAAAACACTACCCCCAGCACAACGCCCTACACTACCCAAATAGCACTGCACTGCCCTAAACCCTAAAACACTTCCACCAGCACGATCACCCTACACTACCCAAACACCACTGCACTGCTCTAAACCCTAAAACCCTACCCCCAGCACAACCCCCTCCACTACCCAAACACCACTGCACTATCCTAAACCCTATATCTACCCCCAGTACGACCCCCTACACTACACAAACACCATTGCACTACCCTAAACCCTAAAACACTACCCTAGCACGTCCCCCTACACTACACAAACACCACTGCACTACCCTAAACCCTAAAACACTACCCCCAGCATGACCCCCTACTCTACACAAATATCACTGACCTACCCTAAACCCTAGAACACTACCCCCAGCGTGACCCACTACACTACCCAAACACCACTGCACTACCCTGAACCCTAAAACACTACCCCGAGCATGACACCTTATACTACCCAACCACCAATGCACTACCCTAAAAGCTAAAACACTACCCCCAGCACAACCCCCTACAATACCCAAACCCCACTGCACTGCCCTAAACCCTAAAACACTACCCCAGGCATGACCCCCTATACTACACAAACACCTCTGCAGTGCCCTAAACCCTAAAACACTACTCCCAGCACGACCCCTTACACTACCCAAACACCACTGCACTGCCCTAAACCCTAAAACACTACCCCCAGCATGACCCCCTACACTACACAAACACCCCTGAACTGCCCTAAACCCTAAAACACTACCTGCAGCACGACCCCCTACACTTCCCAAACACCACTGGATTACCCTAAACCCTAAATCTACCCCCAGCATGACCACTACACTACACAAACAACATTGCACTACCCTAAATCCTAAAGCACTACCCCCAGATAGACCCCCTACACTACACAAACACCACTGCAAAACCCTAAACCCTAAAACACTACCCCCAGCCAGACCCCCTATACTACACAAACACCTCTGCACTAAACAAAACCCTATAACACTACCCCAGCACGACCCTCTACACTTCACAAACACAACTGCACAACACTAAACCCTAAAACACTACCCCTAGCGTGACCCCCATACTACACAAACACCACTGCACTAAACCCTTAAACACTACCCCCAGCGTGACCCCCTACACTACCCAAACACCACTGCACTACTCTAAACCCTAAAACACTACCCCCAGCACGACCCCCTACACTACACAAACACCTCTGCACTGCCCTAAAACACTACCCCCAGCATGACCCCATTCACTACCCAAATACCACAGCACTGCCCTAAACCCTTAAACACTTCCACCAGCACGCACACCCTACACTACCCAAACAGCACTGCACTGCCCTAAACCCTAAAACCCTACCCCAGCACGACCCCCTCCACTACCCAAACACCACTGCACTATCCTAAACCCTAGATCTACCCCAGTACGACCACCTACACTCCAAAAACACCATGGTACTACCCTAAACCCTAAAAAACTACCCCAGTACGACAGGCTACACTAAACAAACACCTCTGCACTGCCCTAAAACACTACCCCCAGCACAACGCCCTCCACTACCCAAATAGCACTGCACTGCCCTAAACCCTAAAACATTTCCACCAGCACGATCACCCTACACTACCCAAACACCACTGCACTGCTCTAAACCCTAAAAACCTACCCCCAGCACAACCTCCTCCACTACCCAAACACCACTGCACTATCCTAAACCCTATATCTATCCCCAGTACGACCCCCTACACTACACAAACACCATTGCACTACCTTAAACCCTAAAACACTACCCCAGCACGTCTCCCTACACTACACAAACACCACTGCACTACCCTAAACCCTAAAACACTACCCCCAGCATGACCCCCTATACTACACAAATATCACTGACCTACCCTAAACCCTAGAACACTACCCCCAGCGTGACCCACTACACTACCCAAACACCACTGCACTACCCTGAACCCTAAAACACTACCCGAGCGCGACCCCCTACACTACACAAACACAACTGCACTACCCTAAACCCTAAATCTACCCCCAGCATGACACCTTATGCTACCCAAACACCAATGCACTACCCTAAAAGCTAAAACACTACCCCCAGCACAACCCCCTACAATACCCAAACACCACTGCACTGCCTTAACCCTAAAACACTACCCCAGGCATGACCCCCTATATTACACAAACACCTCTGCAGTGCCCTAAACCCTAAAACACTACTCCCAGCACGACCCCTTATACTACCCAAACACCACTGCACTGCCCTAAACCCTAAAACACTACCCCCAGCATGACCCCCTACACTACACAAACACCCCTGCACTGCCCTAAACCCTAAAACACTACCTGCAGCACGACCCCCTAAACTTCCCAAACACCACTGGATTACCCTAAACCCTAAATCTACCCCCAGCATGACCTCTACACTACACAAACACTACTGCACTACCCTAAACCCTAAAACACTACCACAAGCATGACCCCCTACACGACACAGATACCACTGACTTACCCGAAACCCTAAAACACTACCACCAGCGTGACCCAGTACACTACCCAAACACCACTGCACCACCCTAAACCCTAAAACACTACCACCAGCGTGACCCCCTACACTACACAAACACAACTGCACTACCCTAAACCCTAAATCTATCCCCAGCATGACCCCCTATACTACCCAAATACCACTGCACTGCCCTAAACCCTAAAACACTACCCTTGGCATGACCCACTACACTACACAAACACCACTGCACTAAACCCTGAAACACTACCCCCAGCGTGACCCCCTACACTACTCAAACACCACTGCACTACCCTAAACCCTAAAACACTACCCCCAGCATGACCCCCTACAAGACACAGATACCACTGACCTACCCTAAAACACTACCACCAGCGTGACCCACTACACTACCCAAACACCACTGCACCACCCTAAACCCTAAAACACTACCACCAGTGTGACCCCCTACACTACACAAACACAACTGCACTGCCCTAAACCCTAAAACACTACCTGCAGCACGACCCCCTAAAGTTCCCAAACACCACTGGATTACCCTAAACCCTAAATCTACCCCCAGCATGACCTCTACACTACACAAACACTACTGCACTATCCTAAACCCTAAAACACTACCACCAGCATGACCCCCTACACGACACAGATACCACTGACTTACCCGAAACCCTAAAACACTACCACCAGCGTGACCCAGTACACTACCCAAACACCACTGCACCACCCTAAACCCTAAAACACTACCACCAGCGTGACCCCCTACACTACACAAACACAACTGCACTACCCTAAACCCTAAATCTATCCCCAGCATGACCCCCTATACTACCCAAATACCACTGCACTGCCCTAAACCCTAAAACACTACCCTTGGCATGACCCACTACACTACACAAACACCACTGCACTAAACCCTGAAACACTACCCCCAGCGTGACCCCCTACACTACTCAAACACCACTGCACTACCCTAAACCCTAAAACACTACCCCCAGCATGACCCCCTACAAGACACAGATACCACTGACCTACCCTAAAACACTACCACCAGCGTGACCCACTACACTACCCAAACACCACTGCACCACCCTAAACCCTAAAACACTACCACCAGTGTGACCCCCTACACTACACAAACACAACTGCACTACCCTAAACCCTAAATCTATCCCCAGCATGACCCCCTATACTACCCAAATACCACTGCACAGCCCTAAACCCTAAAACACTACCCTTGGCATGACCCACTACACTACACATACACCACTGCACTGCCCTAAACCCTAAAACATTACCTCCAGCATGACCCCCTACACTACACAAACACCACTGCAAAGCCTTACACCCTAAAACACTACCTGCAGCACGACCCCCTACACTACCCAAACACCACTGCATTACCCTAAACCCTAAACCTCTACCCCCAGCATGACCCCCTACACTACACAAACACCACTGCACTGTCCTAAACCCTAAACCTACCCCCAATACGACCGCCTACACTACACAAACACCACTTCACTACCCTAAATCCTAAAACACTACTCCCAGCACGACCCCCTACACTACCCAAATACCAGTGCACTACCCTAAACCCTAAAACACGACCGCCTATACTACACAAACACCTCTGCACTGCCCTAAAACACTACCCCCAGCACAACGCCCTACACTACCCAAATAGCACTGCACTGCCCTAAACCCTAAAACACTTCCACAGGCACGATCACCCTACACTACCCAAACACCACTGCACTGCTCTAAACCCTAAAACCCTACCCCAGCACAACCCCCTCCACTACCCAAACACCACTGCACTATCCTAAACCCTATATCTACCCCCAGTACGACCCCCTACACTACACAAACACCATTGCACTACCCTAAACCCTAAAACACTACCCTAGCACGTCCCCCTACACTACACAAACACCACTGCACTACCCTAAACCCTAAAACACTACCCCCAGCATGACCCCCTACTCTACACAAATATCACTGACCTACCCTAAACCCTAGAACACTACCCCCAGCGTGACCAGCTACACTACCCAAACACCACTGCACTACCCTGAACCCTAAAACACTACCCCGAGCGCGACCCCCTACACTACACAAACACAACTGCACTACCATAAACCCTAAATCTACCCCCAGCATGACACCTTATACTACCCAACCACCAATGCACTACCCTAAAAGCTAAAACACTACCCCCAGCACAACCCCCTACAATACCCAAACCCCACTGCACTGCCCTAAACCCTAAAACACTACCCCAGGCATGACCCCCTATACTACACAAACACCTCTGCAGTGCCCTAAACCCTAAAACACTACTCCCAGCACGACCCCTTACACTACCCAAACACCACTGCACTGCCCTAAACCCTAAAACACTACCCCCAGCATGACCCCCTACACTACACAAACACCCCTGCACTGCCCTAAACCCTAAAACACTACCTGCAGCACGACCCCCTAAACTTCCCAAACACCACTGGATTACCCTAAACCCTAAATCTACGCCCAGCATGACCACTACACTACACAAACAACATTGCACTACCCTAAATCCTAAAGCACTACCCCCAGATAGACCCCCTACACTACACAAACACCACTGCAAAACCCTAAACCCTAAAACACTACCCCCAGCCAGACCCCCTATACAACACAAACACCTCTGCACTACCCAAAACCCTATAACACTACCCCAGCACGACCCTCTACACTTCACAAACACAACTGCGCAACACTAAACCCTAAAACACTACCCCTAGCGTGACCCCCTACACTACACAAACACCACTGCACTAAACCCTTAAACACTACCCCCAGCGTGACCCCCTACACTACCCAAACACCACTGCACTACTCTAAACCCTAAAACACTACCCCCAGCATGACCCCCTACACTACACAAACACCTCTGCACTGCCCTAAAACACTACCCCCAGCATGACCCCATTCACTACCCAAATACCACAGCACTGCCCTAAACCCTTAAACACTTCCACCAGCACGCACACCCTACACTACCCAAACACCACTGCACTATCCTAAACCCTAGATCTACCCCAGTACGACCACCTACACTCCAAAAACACCATGGTACTACCCTAAACCCTAAAAAACTACCCCAGCACGACAGCCTACACTACACAAACACCTCTGCACTGCCCTAAAACACTACCCCCAGCACAACGCCCTACACTACCCAAATAGCACTGCACTGCCCTAAACCCTAAAACACTTCCACCAGCACGATCAACCTACACTACCCAAACACCACTGCTCTGCTCTAAACCCTAACAACCTACCCCCAGCACAACCTCCTCCACTACCCAAACACCACTGCACTATCCTAAACCCTATATCTACCCCCAGTAAGACCCCCTACACTACACAAACACCATTGCACTACCTTAAACCCTAAAACACTAACCCAGCACGTCTCCCTACACTACACAAACACCACTGCACTACCCTAAACCCTAAAACACTACCCCCAGCATGACCCCCTACACTACACAAATATCACTGACCTACCCTAAACCCTAGAACACTACCCCCAGCGTGACCCACTACACTACCCAAACACCACTGCACTACCCTGAACCCTAAAACACTACCCTAGCGCGACCCCCTACACTACACAAACACAACTGCACTACCCTAAACCCTAAATCTACCCCCAGCATGACACCTTATGCTACCCAAACACCAATGCACTACCCTAAAAGCTAAAACCCTACCCCCAGCACAACCCCCTCCACTACCCAAACACCACTGCACTATCCTAAACCCTATATCTACCCCCAGTACGACCCCCTACACTACACAAACACCATTGCACTACCCTAAACCCTAAAACACTACCCCAGCACGTCCCCCTACACTACACAAACACCACTGCACTACCCTAAACCCTAAAACACTACCCCCAGCATGACCCCCTACTCTACACAAATATCACTGACCTACCCTAAACCCTAGAACACTACCCCCAGCGTGACCCACTACACTACCCAAACACCACTGCACTACCCTGAACCCTAAAACACTACCCCGAGCATGACACCTTATACTAACCAACCACCAATGCACTACCCTAAAAGCTAAAACACTACCCCCAGCACAACCCCCTACAATACCCAAACCCCACTGCACTGCCCTAAACCCTAAAACACTACCCCAGGCATAACCCCCTATACTACACAAACACCTCTGCAGTGCCCTAAACCCTAAAACACTACTCCCAGCACGACCCCTTACACTACCCAAACACCACTGCACTGCCCTAAACCCTAAAACACTACCCCCAGCATGACCCCCTACACTACACAAACACCCCTGCACTGCCCTAAACCCTAAAACACTACCTGCAGCACGACCCCCTACACTTCCCAAACACCACTGGATTACCCTAAACCCTAAATCTACCCCTAGCATGACCACTACACTACACAAACAACATTGCACTACCCTAAATCCTAAAGCACTACCCCCAGATAGACCCCCTACAATACACAAACACCACTGCAAAACCCTAAACCCTAAAACACTACCCCCAGCCAGACCCCCTATACTACACAAACACCTCTGCACTACCCAAAACCCTATAACACTACCCCAGCACGACCCTCTACACTTCACAAACACAACTGCACAACACTAAGCCCTAAAACACTACCCCTAGCGTGACCCCCACACCACACAAACACCACTGCACTAAACCCTTAAACACTACCCCCAGCGTGACCCTCTACACTACCCAAACACCACTGCACTACTCTAAACCCTAAAACACTACCCCCAGCACGACCCCCTACACTACACAAACACCTCTGCACTGCCCTAAAACACTACCCCCAGCATGACCCCATTCACTACCCAAATACCACAGCACTGCCCTAAACCCTTAAACACTTCCACCAGCACGCACACCCTACACTACCCAAACAGCACTGCACTGCCCTAAACCCTAAAACCCTACCCCAGCACGACCCCCTCCACTACCCAAACACCACTGCACTATCCTAAACCCTAGATCTACCCCAGTACGACCACCTACACTCCAAAAACACCATGGTACTACCCTAAACCCTAAAAAACTACCCCAGCACGACAGGCTACACTAAACAAACACCTCTGCACTGCCCTAAAACACTACCCCCAGCACAACGCCCTACACTACCCAAATAGCACTGCACTGCCCTAAACCCTAAAACACTTCCACCAGCACGATCACCCTACACTACCCAAACACCACTGCACTGCTCTAAACCCTAAAAACCTACCCCCAGCACAACCTCCTCCACTACCCAAACACCACTGCACTATCCTAAACCCTATATCTACCCCCAGTACGACCCCCTACACTACACAAACACCATTGCACTACCTTAAACCCTAAAACACTACCCCAGCACGTCTCCCTACACTACACATACACCACTGCACTACCCTAAAACACTACCTCCAGCATGACCCCCTACACTACACAAATATCACTAACCTACCCTAAACCCTAGAACACTACCCCCAGCGTGACCCACTACACTACCCAAACACCACTGCACTACCCTGAACCCTAACACACTACCCGAGCGCGACCCCCTACACTACACAAACACAACTGCACTACCCTAAACCCTAAATCTACCCCCAGCATGACACCTTATGCTACCCAAACACCAATGCACTACCCTAAAAGCTAAAACACTACCCCCAGCATAACCCCCTACAATACCCAAACACCACTGCACTGCCTTAAACCCTAAAACACTACCCCAGGCATGACCCCCTATATTACACAAACACCTCTGCAGTGCCCTAAACCCTAAAACACTACTCCCAGCACGACCCCTTATACTACCCAAACACCACTGCACTGCCCTAAACCCTAAAACACTACCCCCAGCATGACCCCCTACACTACACAAACACCCCTGCACTGCCCTAAACCCTAAAACACTACCTGCAGCACGACCCCCTAAACTTCCCAAACACCACTGGATTACCCTAAACCCTAAATCTACCCCCAGCATGACCTCTACACTACACAAACACTACTGCACTACCCTAAACCCTAAAACACTACCACCAGCATGACCCCCTACACGACACAGATACCACTGACTTACCCGAAACCCTAAAACACTACCACCAGCGTGACCCAGTACACTACCCAAACACCACTGCACCACCCTAAACCCTAAAACACTACCACCAGCGTGACCCCCTACACTACACAAACACAACTGCACTACCCTAAACCCTAAATCTATCCCCTGCATGACCCCCTATACTACCCAAATACCACTGCACTGCCCTAAACCCTAAAACACTACCCTTGGCATGACCCACTACACTACACAAACACCACTGCACTAAACCCTGAAACACTACCCCCAGCGTGACCCCCTACACTACTCAAACACCACTGCACTACCCTAAACCCTAAAACACTACCCCCAGCATGACCCCCTACAAGACACAGATACCACTGACCTACCCTAAAACACTACCACCAGCGTGACCCACTACACTACCCAAACACCACTGCACCACCCTAAACCCTAAAACACTACCACCAGTGTGACCCCCTACACTACACAAACACAACTGCACTACCCTAAACCCTAAATCTATCCCCAGCATGACCCCCTATACTACCCAAACACCACTGCACAGCCCTAAACCCTAAAACACTACCCTTGGCATGACCCACTACACTACACATACACCACTGCACTGCCCTAAACCCTAAAACATTACCTCCAGCATGACCCCCTACACTACACAAACACCACTGCAAAGCCTTACACCCTAAAACACTACCTGCAGCACGACCCCCTACACTACCCAAACACCACTGCATTACCCTAAACCCTAAACCTCTACCCCCAGCATGACCCCCTACACTACACAACGACCACTGCACTGTCCTAAACCCTAAACCTACCCCCAATACGACCGCCTACACTACACAAACACCACTTCACTACCCTAAATCCTAAAACACTACTCCCAGCACGACCCCCTACACTACCCAAATACCAGTGCACTACCCTAAACCCTAAAACACGACCGCCTATACTACACAAACACCTCTGCACTGCCCTAAAACACTACCCCCAGCACAACGCCCTACACTACCCAAATAGCACTGCACTGCCCTAAACCCTAAAACACTTCCACCAGCACGATCACCCTACACTACCCAAACACCACTGCACTGCTCTAAACCCTAAAACCCTACCCCCAGCACAACCCCCTCCACTACCCAAACACCACTGCACTATCCTAAACCCTATATCTACCCCCAGTACGACCCCCTACACTACACAAACACCATTGCACTACCCTAAACCCTAAAACACTACCCTAGCACGTCCCCCTACACTACACAAACACCACTGCACTACCCTAAACCCTAAAACACTACCCCCAGCATGACCCCCTACTCTACACAAATATCACTGACCTACCCTAAACCCTAGAACACTACCCCCAGCGTGACCCACTACACTACCCAAACACCACTGCACTACCCTGAACCCTAAAACACTACCCCGAGCGCGACCCCCTACACTACACAAACACAACTGCACTACCCTAAACCCTAAATCTACCCCCAGCATAACACCTTATACTACCCAACCACCAATGCACTACCCTAAAAGCTAAAACACTACCCCCAGCACAACCCCCTACAATACCCAAACCCCACTGCACTGCCCTAAACCCTAAAACACTACCCCAGGCATGACCCCCTATACTACACAAACACCTCTGCAGTGCCCTAAACCCTAAAACACTACTCCCAGCACGACCCCTTACACTACCCAAACACCACTGCACTGCCCTAAACCCTAAAACACTACCCCCAGCATGACCCCCTACACTACACAAACACCCCTGCACTGCCCTAAAGCCTAAAACACTACCTGCAGCACGACCCCCTAAACTTCCCAAACACCACTGGATTACCCTAAACCCTAAATCTACGCCCAGCATGACCACTACACTACACAAACAACATTGCACTACCCTAAATCCTAAAGCACTACCCCCAGATAGACCCCCTACACTGCACAAACACCACTGCAAAACCCTAAACCCTAAAACACTACCCCCAGCCAGACCCCCTATACTACACAAACACCTCTGCACTACCCAAAACCCTATAACACTACCCCAGCACGACCCTCTACACTTCACAAACACAACTGCGCAACACTAAACCCTAAAACACTACCCCTAGCGTGACCCCCTACACTACACAAACACCACTGCACTAAACCCTTAAACACTACCCCCAGCGTGACCCCCTACACTACCCAAACACCACTGCACTACTCTAAACCCTAAAACACTACCCCCAGCACAACCCCCTACACTACACAAACACCTCTGCACTGCCCTAAAACACTACCCCCAGCATGACCCCATTCACTACCCAAATACCACAGCACTGCCCTAAACCCTTAAACACTTCCACCAGCACGCACACCCTACACTACCCAAACACCACTGCACTATCCTAAACCCTAGATCTACCCCAGTACGACCACCTACACTCCAAAAACACCATGGTACTACCCTAAACCCTAAAAAACTACCCCAGCACGACAGCCTACACTACACAAACACCTCTGCACTGCCCTAAAACACTACCCCCAGCACAACGCCCTACACTACCCAAATAGCACTGCACTGCCCTAAACCCTAAAACACTTCCACCAGTACGATCAACCTACACTACCCAAACACCACTGCTCTGCTCTAAACCCTAACAACCTACCCCCAGCACAACCTCCTCCACTACCCAAACACCACTGCACTAGCCTAAACCCTATATCTACCCCCAGTAAGACCCCCTACACTACACAAACACCATTGCACTACCTTAAACCCTAAAACACTAACCCAGCACGTCTCCCTACACTACACAAACACCACTGCACTACCCTAAACCCTAAAACACTACCCCCAGCATGACCCCCTACACTACACAAATATCACTGACCTACCCTAAACCCTAGAACACTACCCCCAGCGTGACCCACTACACTACCCAAACACCACTGCACTACCCTGAACCCTAAAACACTACCCTAGCGCGACCCCCTACACTACACAAACACAACTGCACTACCCTAAACCCTAAATCTACCCCCAGCATGACACCTTATGCTACCCAAACACCAATGCACTACCCTAAAAGCTAAAACACTACCCCCGGCACAACCCCCTACAATACCCAAACACCACTGCACTGCCTTAAACCCTAAAACACTACCCCAGGCATGACCCCCTATATTACACAAACACCTCTGCAGTGCCCTAAACCCTAAAACACTACTCCCAGCACGACCCCTTATACTACCCAAACACCACTGCACTGCCCTAAACCCTAAAACACTACCCCCAGCATGACCCCCTACACTACACAAACACCCCTGCACTGCCCTAAACCCTAAAACACTACCTGCAGCACGACCCCCTAAACTTCCCAAACACCACTGGATTACCCTAAACCCTAAATCTACCCCCAGCATGACCTCTACACTACACAAACACTACTGCACTACCCTAAACCCTAAAACACTACCACCAGCATGACCCCCTACACGACACAGATACCACTGACTTGCCCGAAACCCTAAAACACTACCACCAGCGTGACCCACTACACTACCCAAACACCACTGCACCACCCTAAACCCTAAAACACTACCACCAGCATGACCCCCTACACTACACAAACACAACTGCACTACCCTAAACCCTAAATCTATCCCCAGCATGACCCCCTATACTACCCAAACACCACTGCACTGCCCTAAACCCTAAAACACTACCCTTGGCATGACCCACTACACTACACAAACACCACTGCACTAAACCCTGAAACACTACCCCCAGCGTGACCCCCTACACTACTCAAACACCACTGCACTACCCTAAACCCTAAAACACTACCCCCAGCATGACCCCCTACAAGACACAGATACCACTGACCTACCCTAAAACACTACCACCAGCGTGACCCACTACACTACCCAAACACCACTGCACCACCCTAAACCCTAAAACACTACCACCAGTGTGACCCCCTACACTACACAAACACGACTGCACTACCCTAAACCCTAAATCTATCCTCAGCATGACCCCCTATACTACCCAAACACCACTGCACAGCCCTAAACCCTAAAACACTACCGTTGGCATGACCCACTACACTACACATACACCACTGCACTGCCCTAAACCCTAAAACATTACCTCCAGCATGACCCCCTACACTACACAAACACCACTGCAAAGCCTTACACCCTAAAACACTACCTGCAGCACGACCCCCTACACTACCCAAACACCACTGCATTACCCTAAACCCTAAATATACCCCCAGCATGACCTCTAC
The DNA here is from genome assembly GCF_964204655.1 of Triturus cristatus. Taxonomy (NCBI): domain Eukaryota; kingdom Metazoa; phylum Chordata; class Amphibia; order Caudata; family Salamandridae; genus Triturus; species Triturus cristatus. Next base: position 719,236,477 of record NC_140579.1, read on the forward strand.
ACTACACAAACAACATTGCACTACCCTAAACCCTAAAGCACTACTGCCAGCATGACCCCCTACACTACACAAACACCACTTCACTACCCTAAACCCTAAAACACTACTCCCAGCACGACCCCCTACACTACCCAAACACCACTGCATTACCCTGAACCCTAAAACACTAACCCCGAACGCGACCCCCTATACTACACAAACACAACTGCACTGCCCTAAACCCTAAAACACTACCTCCAGCATGACCCCCTACACTACACAAACACCTATGCACTGCCCTAAAACACTACCCCCAGCACAACCCCCTACACTACATAAACACCACTGCACTGCCCTAAACCCTAAACCACTTTCACCAGCACGATCCCTCTATACCACCCAACCACCAGTGCACTGCCCTAAACCCTAAAACCCTACCCCCAGTACGACTCCCTACACTACACAAACACCACGTCACTACCCTAAACCCTAAGACACTACTCCCAGCACGACTCCCTACACTACCCAAACAGCAGTGCAGTAACCTAAACCTTAAAACACTACCCCCAGCACAGCTCCCTACACAACACAAATACAAATGCACTATCCTAAACCCTAAAACACTACCCCCCAGCACGACCACCTCCACTACACAAACACTTCTACACTGCCCTAAAACACTACCCCAGCACGACTCCCTACACGACACAAACACCACTTCACTACCCTAAACCCTAAGACACTACTCCCAGCACGACCCCCTACACTACCCAAACACCACTGCACTACCCTGAACTTTAAAACACTACCCCCAGCGAGACCCCCTACGCTACACAAACACAACTGCACTACCCTAAACCCTAAATCTACCCCCGGCATGACCCCTTATACTACCCAAACACCATTGCACTACCCTAAAAGCTAAAACACCACCCCCAGTACAACCCCCTACAATACCCAATCACCACTGCACTGCCCTAAACCCTAAAACACTACCCCCAGCACGACCACCTACACTACCCAAACACCACTGCACTGCCCTAAACCCTAAAACACTACCCCCAGTATGACCCCCTACACTACACAAACACCACTGCACTGCCCTAAACCATACAACACTACCTGCAGCACGACCCCCTACACTACCCAAACACCACTGCATTACCCTAAACCCTAAATCTACCCCCAGCATGACCTTTACACTACACAAACAACATTGCATTACCCTAAATCCTAAAGCACTACCCCCAGCTTGACCCCCTACACTACACAAACACCACTGCACTACCCTAAACCCTAAAACACTACCCCCAGCCAGACCCCCTATACTACACAATCACCTCTGCACTACCCAAAACCCTATAACACTACACCCAGCACGACCCTCCACACTACCAAAACACCACTGCACTACTCTAAACCCTAAAACACTACCACAGCACGAACCACTACACTACACAAACACCACTGCACTACCCTAAACCCTAAAACACTACCCCCAGCGCGACCCACTACACAACACAAACATCACTACTCTACCCTAAACCCTAAATCTACCCCCAGCATGACCCCCTACACTACCCAAACTCCACTGTACTACCCTAAACGCTAAATCACTACCCCCACCACAAACCCCTGCAATACCTAAACACCACTGCACTGCCCTAAACCCTAAAACACTACCCCGGCACGCCCCCCTACACTACACAAACACAACTGCACTGCCCTAAACCCTAAGACACTACCCCCAGCACAGCCCCCAACACTACCCAAACACCACTGCACTGCACTGCCCTAAATCCTAAAACAATACCCCCAGCACGACCCCCTATACCACACAAACACCACAGCACTACCCTAAACCCTAAACCCTAAAACACTACCCCCAGCACGACCCCCTACACTACCCAAACACCACGGCACTGCCCTAAACCCTAAAACACTTCCATCAGCACGATCCCTCTACACTACCCAAACACCACTGCACTAACTTAAACCCTAAATCTACCCCCAGTACGACCCCCTAAACTACACAAACACCACTTCACAACCCTAAACCCTAAGACACTAATCCCAGCACGACCCACTACACTACCCAAACAGCTGTGCAGTATCCTAAACCCTAAAACAAGACCCCCTACACTACACAAACACCACTGCACTACCCCAAACCCTAAAGCCCTACCCCCAGCACGACTCCCTACACAACACAAATACCACTGCACTATCCTAAACCCTAAAACACTATCCCAGCACAACCACCTACACTACACAAACACCTCTACACTGCCCTAAAACACTACCCCAGCATGACCCCTTACACTACACGAATACCAATCCACTGCCCTAAACCCTAAAACACTTCCACCAGCACGATCACCCTACACTACACAAACACCACTTCACTACCCTGAACCCTAAAACACTACCCCGAGCGCGACCCCCTACACTACACAAACACAACTGCACTACCCTAAACCCTAAATATACCCCCAGCATGACACCTAATACTACCCAAACACCAATGCACTACCCTAAAAGCTAAAACACTACCCCCAGCACAACCCCCTACAATACCCAAACACCACTACACTGCCCTAAACCCTAAAACACTACCCCAGGCATGACCACCTATACTACACAAACACCTCTGCAGTGCCCTAAACCCTAAAACACTACTCCCAGCACGACCCCTTACACTACCCAAACACCACTGCACTGCCCTAAACCCTAAAACACTACCCCCAGCATGACCCCCAACACTACACAAACACCCCTGCACTTCCCTAAACCCTAAAACACTACCTGCAGCACGATACCCTAAACTTCCCAAACACCACTGGATTACCTTAAACCCTAAATCTACCCCCAGCATGACCTCTACACTACACAAACAACATTGCACTACCCTAAATCCTAAAGCACTACCCCCAGATAGACCCCCTATACTACACAAACACCTCTGCACTACCCAAAACCCTATAACACTACTCCCAGCACGACACTCTACACTTCACAAACACAACTGCACTACCCTGAACTCTAAAACACTACCCCCAGCGAGACCCCCTACGCTACACAAACACAACTGCACTACCCTAAACCCTAAATCTACCCCCAGCATGACCCCTTATACTACCCAAACACCATTGCACTACCCTAAAAGCTAAAACACCACCCCCAGTACAACCCCCTACAATACCCAATCACCACTGCACTGCCCTAAACCCTAAAACACTATCCCAGGCATGACCCCCTATACTATACAAACACCTCTGCACTGCCCTAAACCCTAAAACACTACCCCCAGCACGACCCCCTACACTACCCAAACACCACTGCACTGCCCTAAACCCTAAAACACTACCCCCAGTATGACCCCCTACACTACACAAACACCACTGCACTGCCCTAAACCATACAACACTACCTGCAGCACGACCCCCTACACTACCCAAACACCACTGCATTACCCTAAACCCTAAATCTACCCCCAGCATGACCTTTACACTACACAAACAACATTGCATTACCCTAAATCCTAAAGCACTACCCCCAGCTTGACCCCCTACACTACACAAACACCACTGCACTACCCTAAACCCTAAAACACTACCCCCAGCCAGACCCCCTATACTACACAATCACCTCTGCACTGCCCAAAACCCTATAACACTACATCCAGCACGACCCTCCACACTACCAAAACACCACTGCACTACTCTAAACCCTAAAACACTACCACAGCACGAACCCCTACATTACACAAACACCACTGCACTACACTAAACCCTAAAACACTACCCCCACCGTTACCCCCTACACTACACAAACACCACTGCACTAAACCCTAAAACACTACCCCCGCGTGACCCCCTACACTACCCAAACACCACTGCACTACCCTAAACCCTAAAACACTACCCCCAGCGCGACCCACTACACAACACAAACATCACTACTCTACCCTAAACCCTAAATCTACCCCCAGCATGACCCCCTACACAACCCAAACACCACTGTACTACCCTAAATGCTAAACCACTACCCCCAGCACAAACCCCTGCAATACCTAAACACCACTGCACTGCCCTAAACCCTAAAACACTACCCCGGCACGCCCCCCTACACTACACAAACACAACTGCACTGCCCTAAACCCTAAGACACTACCCCCAGCACAGCCCCCAACACTACCCAAACACCACTGCACTGCACTGCCCTAAACCCTAAAACAATACCCCCAGTACGCCCCCCTATACCACACAAACACCACGGCACTACCCTAAACCCAAAACCCTAAAACACTACCCCCAGCACGACCCCCTACACTACCCAAACACCACGGCACTGCCCTAAACCCTAAAACACTTCCATCAGCACGATCCCTCTACACTACCCAAACACCACTGCACTAACTTAAACCCTAAATCTACCCCCAGTACGACCCCCTACACTACACAAACACCACGTCACTACCCTAAACCCTAAGACACTACTCCCAGCACGACTCCCTACACTACCCAAACAGCAGTGCAGTACCCTAAACCTTAAAACACTACCCCCAGCACGACTCCCTACACAACACAAATACAAATGCACTATCCTAAACCCTAAAACACTACCCCCAGCACGACCACCTCCACTACACAAACACCTCTACACTGCCCTAAAACACTACCCCAGCACGACTCCCTACACGACACAAACACCACTTCACTACCCTAAACCCTAAGACACTACTCCCAGCACGACCCCCTACACTACCCAAACACCACTGCACTACCCTGAACTCTAAAATACTACCCCCAGCGAGACCCCCTACGATACACAAACACAACTGCACTACCCTAAACCCGAAATCTACCCCCAGCATGACCCCTTATACTACCCAAACACCATTGCACTACCCTAAAAGCTAAAACACCACCCCCAGTACAACCCCCTACAATACCCAATCACCACTGCACTGCCCTAAACCCTAAAACACTATCCCAGGCATGACCCCCTATACTATACAAACACCTCTGCACTGCCCTAAACCCTAAAACACTACCCCCAGCACGACCCCCTACACTACCCAAACACCACTGCACTGCCCTAAACCCTAAAACACTACCCCCAGTATGACCCCCTACACTACACACACACCACTGCACTGCCCTAAACCATACAACACTACCTGCAGCACGACCCCCTACACTACCCAAACACCAATGCATTACCCTAAACCCTAAATCTACCCCCAGCATGACCTTTACACTACACAAACAACATTGCATTACCCTAAATCCTAAAGCACTACCCCCAGCTTGACCCCCTACACTACACAAACACCACTGCACTACCCTAAACCCTAAAACACTACCCCCAGCCAGACCCCCTATACTACACAATCACCTCTGCACTACCCAAAACCCTATAACACTACACCCAGCACGACCCTCCACACTACCAAAACACCACTGCACTACTCTAAACCCTAAAACAATACCACAGCACGAACCCCTACACTACACAAACACCACTGCACTACACTAAACCCTAAAACACTACCCCCACCGTTACCCCCTACACTACACAAACACCACTGCACTAAACCCTAAAACACTACCCCCGCGTGACCCCCTACACTACCCAAACACCACTGCACTACCCTAAACCCTAAAACACTACCCCCAGCGCGACCCACTACACAACACAAACATCACTACTCTACCCTAAACCCTAAATCTACCCCCAGCATGACCCCCTACACTACCCAAACACCACTGTACTACCCTAAACACTAAATCACTACCCCCAGCACAAACCCCTGCAATACCTAAACACCACTGCACTGCCCTAAACCCTAAAACACTACCCCGGCACGCCCCCTACACTACACAAACACAACTGCACTGCCCTAAACCCTAAGACACTACCCCCAGCACAGCCCCCAACACTACCCAAACACCACTGCACTGCCCTAAACCCTAAAACAATACCCCCAGCACGACCCCCTATACCACACAAACACCACAGCACTACCCTAAACCCTAAACCCTAAAACACTACCCCCAGCACGACCCCCTACACTACCCAAACACCACGGCACTGCCCTAAACCCTAAAACACTTCCATCAGCACGATCCCTCTACACTACCCAAACACCACTGCACTAACTTAAACCCTAAATCTACCCCCAGTACGACCCCCTACACTACCCAAACAGCAGTGCAGTATCCTAAAAGCTAAAACACCACCCCCAGTACAACCCCCTACAATACCCAATCACCACTGCACTGCCCTAAACCCTAAAACACTATCCCAGGCATGACCCCCTATACTATACAAACACCTCTGCACTGCCCTAAACCCTAAAACACTACCCCCAGCACGACCCCCTACACTACCCAAACACCACTGCACTGCCCTAAACCCTAAAACACTACCCCCAGTATGACCCCTACACTACACACACACCACTGCACTGCCCTAAACCATACAACACTACCTGCAGCACGACCCCCTACACTACCCAAACACCACTGCATTACCCTAAACCCTAAATCTACCCCCAGCATGACCTTTACACTACACAAACAACATTGCATTACCCTAAATCCTAAAGCACTACCCCCAGCTTGACCCCCTACACTACACAAACACCACTGCACTACCCTAAACCCTAAAACACTACCCCCAGCCAGACCCCCTATACTACACAATCACCTCTGCACTACCCAAAACCCTATAACACTACACCCAGCACGACCCTCCACACTACCAAAACACCACTGCACTACTCTAAACCCTAAAACAATACCACAGCACGAACCCCTACACTACACAAACACCACTGCACTACACTAAACCCTAAAACACTACCCCCACCGTTACCCCCTACACTACACAAACACCACTGCACTAAACCCTAAAACACTACCCCCGCGTGACCCCCTACACTACCCAAACACCACTGCACTACCCTAAACCCTAAAACACTACCCCCAGCGCGACCCACTACACAACACAAACATCACTACTCTACCCTAAACCCTAAATCTACCCCCAGCATGACCCCCTACACTACCCAAACACCACTGTACTACCCTAAACGCTAAATCACTACCCCCAGCACAAACCCCTGCAATACCTAAACACCACTGCACTGCCCTAAACCCTAAAACACTACCCCGGCATGCCCCCCTACACTACACAAACACAACTGCACTGCCCTAAACCCTAAGACACTACCCCCAGCACAGCCCCCAACACTACCCAAACACCACTGCACTGCACTGCCCTAAACCCTAAAACAATACCCCCAGCACGACCCCCTATACCACACAAACACCACAGCACTACCCTAAACCCTAAACCCTAAAACACTACCCCCAGCACGACCCCCTACACTACCCAAACACCACGGCACTGCCCTAAACCCTAAAACACTTCCATCAGCACGATCCCTCTACACTACCCAAACACCACTGCACTAACTTAAACCCTAAATCTACCCCCAGTACGACCCCCTACACTACCCAAACAGCAGTGCAGTATCCTAAACCCTAAAACAAGACCCCCTACACTACACAAACACCACTGCACTACCCCAAACCCTAAAACCCTACCCCCAGCACGACTCCCTACACAACACAAATACCACTGCACTATCCTAAACCCTAAAACACTATCCCAGCACGACCACCTACACTACACAAACACCTCTACACTGCCCTAAAACACTACCCCAGCATGACCCCTTACACTACACGAATACCAATCCACTGCCCTAAACCCTAAAACACTTCCACCAGTACGATCACCCTACACTACACAAACACCACTTCACTACCCTAAACCCTAAAACACTACCCCGAGCGCGACCCCCTACACTACACAAACACAACTGCACTACCCTAAACCCTAAATATACCCCCAGCATGACACCTAATACTACCCAAACACCAATGCACTACCCTAAAAGCTAAAACACTACCCCAGCACAACCCCCTACAATACCCAAACACCACTACACTGCCCTAAACCCTAAAACACTACCCCAGGCATGACCACCTATACTACACAAACACCTCTGCAGTGCCCTAAACCCTAAAACACTACTCCCAGCACGACCCCTTACACTACCCAAACACCACTGCACTGCCCTAAACTCTAAAACACTACCCCCAGCATGACCCCCAACACTACACAAACACCCCTGCACTTCCCTAAACCCTAAAACACTACCTGCAGCACGATACCCTAAACTTCCCAAACACCACTGGATTACCTTAAACCCTAAATCTACCCCCAGCATGACCTCTACACTACACAAACAACATTGCACTACCCTAAATCCTAAAGCACTACCCCCAGATAGACCCCCTATACTACACAAACACCTCTGCACTACCCAAAACCCTATAACACTACCCCAGCACGACACTCTACACTTCACAAACACGACTGCACTACACTAAACCCTAAAACACTACCCCTAGCGTGACCCCCTACACTACACAAACACCACTGCACTAAACCCTTAAACACTGCCCCAACGTGACCCCCTACACTACCCAAACACCACTGCACTACTCTAAACCCTAAAACACTACACCCAGCACGACCCCCTACACTACACAAACACCTCTGCACTGCCCTAAAACACTACCCCCAGCATGACCCCATACACTACCCAAATACCACTGCACTGCCCTAAACCCTTAAACACTTCCACCAGCACGCACCCACTACACTACCCAAACAGCACTGCACTGCCCTAAACCCAAAAACCCTACCCGAGCACGACCCATCCACTACCCAATCACCACTGCACTATCCTAAACCCTAGATCTACCCCAGTACCTACACTCCAAAAACACCATTGTACTACCCTAAACCCTATAACACTACTCCAGCACATACCCTACACTACACAAACACTACTGCACTCCCCTAAACCCTAAAACACTACCCCCAGCATGACCCCCTACACGACACAGATACCACTGCACTTCACTAAACCCTAAAACACTACTCCTAGCGTGACCCCCTACACTACACAAACACCACTGCACTAAACCCTTAAACACTGCCCCCAGTGTGACCTCCTACACTACCCAAACACCACTGCACTACTCTAAACACTAAAACACTACCCCCAGCACGACCCTCTACACTACACAAACACCTCTGCACTGCCCTAAAACACTACCCCCAGCATGACCCCATACACTACCAAAATACCACTGCACTGCCCTAAACCCTTAAACACTTCCACCAGCACGCACACCCTACACTACCCAAATAGCACTGCACTGCCCTAAACCCTAAAACACTTCCACCAGCACGATCACCCTACACTACCCAAACACCACTGCACTGCTCTAAACCCTAAAAACCTACCCCCAGCACAACCTCCTCCACTACCCAAACACCACTGCACTATCCTAAACCCTATATCTACCCCCAGTACGACCCCCTACACTACACAAACACCATTGCACTACCTTAAACCCTAAAACACTACCCCAGCACGTCTCCCTACACTACACAAACACAACTGCACTACCCTAAACCCTAAATCTACCCCCAGCATGACACCTTATGCTACCCAAACACCAATGCACTACCCTAAAAGCTAAAACACTACCCCCAGCACAACCCCCTACAATACCCAAACACCACTGCACTGCCTTAAACCCTAAAACACTACCCCAGGCATGACCCCCGATATTACACAAACACCTCTGCAGTGCCCTAAACCCTAAAACACTACTCCCAGCACGACCCCTTATACTACCCAAACACCACTGCACTGCCCTAAACCCTAAAACACTACCCCCAGCATGACCCCCTACACTACACAAACACCCCTGCACTGCCCTAAACCCTAAAACACTACCTGCAGCACGACCCCCTAAACTTCCCAAACACCACTGGATTACCCTAAACCCTAAATCTACCCCCAGCATGACCTCTACACTACACAAACACTACTGCACTACCCTAAACCCTAAAACACTACCACCAGCATGACCCCCTACACGACACAGATACCACTGACTTACCCGAAACCCTAAAACACTACCACCAGCGTGATCCACTACACTACCCAAACACCACTGCACCACCCTAAACCCTAAAGCACTACCACCAGCGTGACCCCCTACACTACACAAACACAACTGCACTACCCTAAACCCTAAATCTATCCCCAGCATGACCCACTACACTACACAAACACCACTGCACTAATCCCTGAAACACTACCCCCACCGTGACCCCCTACACTACTCAAAGACCACTGCACTACCCCCAGCATGACCCCCTACAAGACAGAGATACCACTGACCTACCCTAAAACACTACCACCAGCGTGACCCACTACACTACCCAAACACCACTGCACCACCCTAAACCCTAAAACACTACCACCAGTGTGACCCCCTACACTACACAAACACGACTGCACTACCCTAAACACTAAATCTATCCCCAGCATGAGCCCCTATACTACCCAAACACCACTGCACAGCCCTAAACCCTAAAACACTACCCTTGGCATGACCCACTACACTACACATACACCACTGCACTGCCCTAAACCCTAAAACATTACCTCCAGCATGACCCCCTACACTACACAAACACCACTGCAAAGCCTTACACCCTAAAACGCTACCTGCAGCACGACCCCCTACACTACCCAAACACCACTGCATTACCCTAAACCCTAAATATACCCCCAGCATGACCTCTACACTACACAAACAACATTGCACTACCCTAAACCCCAAAGCACTACCTCCAGCATGACCCCCTACACTACACAAACACCACTGCAAAGCCTTACACCCTAAAACACTACTCCCAGCACGACCCCCTACACTACCCAAACACCACTGCATTACCCTGAACCCTAAAACACTAACCCCGAACGCGACCCCCTACACTACACAAACACAACTGCACTGCCCTAAACCCTAAAACACTACCTCCAGCATGACCCCCTACACTACACAAACACCTATGCACTGCCCTAAAACACTACCCCCAGCACAACCCCCTACTCTACACAAACACCACTGCAGTGCCCTAAACCCTAAACCACTTTCACTAGCACGATCCCTCTATACCACCCAACCACCAGTGCACTGCCCTAAACCCTAAAACCCTACCCCCAGTACGACTCCCTACACTACACAAACACCACGTCACTACCCTAAACCCTAAGACACTACTCCCAGCACGACTCCCTACACTACCCAAACAGCAGTGCAGTACCCTAAACCTTAAAACGCTACCCCCAGCATGACTCCCTACACAACACAAATACAAATGCACTATCCTAAACCCTAAAGCACTACCCCCAGCACGACCACCTCCACTACACAAACACCTCTACACTGCCCTAAAACACTACCCTAGCACGACTCCCTACATGACACAAACACCACTTCACTACCCTAAACCCTAAGACACTACTCCCAGCACGACCCCCTACACTACCCAAACACCACTGCACTCATCTGAACTCTAAAACACTACCCCCAGCGAGACCCCCTACGCTACACAAACACAACTGCACTACCCTAAATCCTAAATCTACCCCCAGCATGACCCCTTATACTACCCAAACACCACTCCACTACCCTAAAAGCTAAAACACCACCCCACCACAACCCCCTACAATACCCAATCACCACTGCACTGCCCTAAACCCTAAAAGACTATCCCAGGCATGACCACCTATACTATACAAACACCTCTGCACTGCCCTAAACCCTAAAACACTACCCCCAGCACGACCCCCTACACTACCCAAACACCACTGCACTGACCTAAACCCTAAAACACTACCCCCAGTATGACCCCCTACACTACACAAACACCACTGCACTGCCCTAAATCATACAACACTACCTGCAGCACGACCCCCTACACTACCCAAACACCACTGCATTACCCTAAACCCTAAATCTACCCCCAGCATGACCTTTACACTACACAAACAACATTGCATTACCCTAAATCCTAAAGCACTACCCCCAGCTTGACCCCCTACACTACACAAACACCACTGCACTACCCTAAACCCTAAAACACTACACCCAGCACGACCTTCCACACTACCAAAACACCACTGCACTACTCTAAACCCTAAAACACTACCACAGCACGAACCCCTACACTACACAAACACTACTGCACTACACTAAACCCTAAAACGCTACCCCCACCGTTACCCCCTACACTACACAAACACCACTGCACTAAACCCTAAAACACTACCCCCGCGTGACCCCCTACACTACCCAAACACCACTGCACTACCCTAAACCCTAAAACAGTACCCCCAGCGCGACCCACTACACAACACAAACACCACTACTCTACCCTAAACCCTAAATCTACCCCCAGCATGACCCCCTACACTACCCAAACACCACTGTACTACCCTAAACGCTAAATCACTACCCCCAGCACAAACCCCTGCAATACCTAAACACCACTGCACTGCCCTAAACCCTAAAACACTACCCCGGCACGCACCCTACACTACACAAACACAACTGCACTGCCCTAAACCCTAAGACACTACCCCCAGCACAGCCCCCAACACTACCCAAACACCACTGCACTGCACTGCCCTAAACCCTAAAACAATACACCCAGCACAACCCCCTATACCACACAAACACCACAGCACTACCCTAAACCCTAAACCCTAAAACACTACCCCCAGCACGACCCCCCACACTACCCAAACACCACGGCAATGCCCTAAACCCTAAAACACTTCCATCAGCACGATCCCTCTACACTACCCAACCACCACTGCACTGCCCTAAACCCTAAAACACTACCCCCAGCACGACCCCCTACACTACCCAAACACCACTGCACTAACTTAAACCCTAAATCTACCCCCAGTACGACCCCCTACACTACACAAACACCACTTCACAACCCTAAACCCTAAGACATTACTCCCAGCATGACCCCCTACACTACCCAAACAGCAGTGCAGTATCCTAAACCCTAAAACCCTACCCCCAGCACGACTCCCTACACAACACAAATACCACTGCACTATCCTAAACCCTAAAACACTATCCCAGCACGACCACCTACACTACACAAACACCTCTACACTGCCCTAAAACACTACCCCAGCATGACCCCCTACACTACACAAACACCACTTCACTACCCTGAACCCTAAAACACTACCCCGAGCGCGACCCCCTACACTACAGAAACACAACTGCACTACCCTTAACCCTAAATCTACCCCCAGCATGACACCTAATACTACCCAAACACCAATGCACTACCCTAAAAGCTAAAACACTACCCCCAGCACAACCCCCTACAATACCCAAACACCACTACACTGCCCTAAACCCTAAAACACTACCCCAGGCATGACCACCTATACTACACAAACACCTCTGCAGTGCCCTAAACCCTAAAACACTACTCCCAGCACGACCCCTTACACTACCCAAACACCACTGCACTGCCATAAACCCTAAAACACTACCCCCAGCATGACCCCCAACACTACACAAACACCCCTGCACTTCCCTAAACCCTAAAACACTACCTGCAGCACGATACCCTAAACTTCCCAAACACCACTGGATTACCTTAAACCCTAAATCTACCCCCAGCATGACCTCTACACTACACAAACAACATTGCACTACCCTAAATCCTAAAGCACTACCCCCAGATAGACCCCCTATACTACACAAACACCTCTGCACTACCCAAAACCCTATAACACTACCCCAGCACGACACTCTACACTTCACAAACACAACTGCACTACACTAAACCCTAAAACACTACCCCTAGCGTGACCCCCTACACTACACAAACACCACTGCACTAAACCCTTAAACACTGCCCCAACGTGACCCCCTACACTACCCAAACACCACTGCACTACTCTAAACCCTAAAACACTACCCCCAGCATGACCCCCTACACGACACAGATACCACTGCACTACACTAAACCCTAAAACACTACTCCTAGCGTGACCCCCTACACTACACAAACACCACTGCACTAAACCCTTAAACACTGCCCCCAGCGTGACCCCCTACACTACCCAAACACCACTGCACTACTCTAAACACTAAAACACTACCCCCAGAACGACCCCCTACACTACACAAACACCTCTGCACTGCCCTAAAACACTACCCCCAGCATGACCCCATACACTACCCAAATACCACTGCACTGCCCTAAACCCTTAAACACTTCCACCAGCACGCGCCCACTACACTACCCAAACAGCACTGCACTGCCCTAAACCCAAAAACCCTACCCGAGCACGACCCATCCACTACCCAATCACCACCGCACTATCCTAAACCCTAGATCTACCCCAGTACGACCACCTACACTCCAAAAATACCATTGTACTACTCTAAACCCTAAAACACTACCCCAGCACATCCCCTACACTACACAAACACTACTGTACTACCCTAAACCCTAAAACACAACCCCCAGCATGACCCCCTACACGACATAGATACCACTGACCTACCATAAACCCTAAAACACTACCACCAGCGTGACCCACTACACTACCCAAACACCACTGCACCACCCTAAACCATAAAACACTACCACCAGTGTGACCCCCTACACGACACAGATACCACTGACCTACCCTAAACCCTAAAACACTACCCCCAGCATGACCCCCTACACGACACAGATACCACTGACCTACCATACACCCTAAAACACTACCACCAGCGTGACCCACTACACTACACAAACACAACTGCACTACCCTAAACCCTAAATCTATCCCCAGCATGACCACCTATACTACCCAAACACCACTGCACTGCCCTAAACCCTAAAACACTTCCCCCAGCGTGATCCCCTACACTACCCAAACACCACTGCACTACCTAAACCCTAAAACACTACCCCCAGCATGACACCCTACAAGACACAGATACCACTGACCTACCCTAAAACACTACCACCAGCGTGACCCACTACAATACCCAAACACCACTGCACCACCCTAAACCCTAAAACACTACCACCAGTGTGACACCCTACTCTACACAAACACAACTGCACTACCCTAAACCCTAAATCTATCCCCAGCATGACCCCCTATACTACCCAAACACCACTGCACAGCCCTAAACCCTAAAACACTACCCTTGGCATGACCCCCTACACTACAGAAACACCACTGCACTGCTCTAAACCCTAAAATACTACCTCCAGCATGACCCCCTACACTACACAAACACCACTGCAGAGCCTTACACCCTGAAACATTACCTGCAGCACGAACCCCTACACTACCCAAACACCACTGCATTACCCTACACCCTAAATATACCCCCAGCATGATCTCTACACTACACAAACAACATTGCACTACCCTAAACCCTAAAGCACTAACCCCAGCTTGACCCCCTACACTACACAAACACCACTGCACTACCCTAAAACACTACCCCCAGTCAGACCCCCTATACTATACAAACACCTCTGCACTACCCAAAACCCTATAACACTACCCCCAGCACGACCCCCTACTCTACCAAAACACCACTGCACTACTCCAAACCCTAAAACACTACCCCAGCATGAACCCCTATACTACACAAACACCACTGCACTACACTAAACCCTAAAACACTACCCCCAGTGTGACCCCCTACAGCACACAAACACCACTGCACTAAACCCTAAAACAATACCCCCAGCGTGACCGCCATACTACCTAAACACCACTGCACTATACTAAACCCTAGAACACTACCCCAGCGCGACCCCCTACACAACACAAACACCACTGCACTAACCCCTTAAACACTGCCCCCAGCGTGACCCCCTACACTACCCAAACACCACTGCACTACTCTAAACACTAAAACACTACCCCCAGCACGACCCCCTACACTACACAAACACCTCTGCACTGCCCTAAAACACTACCCCCAGCATGACCCCATACACTACCCAAATACCACTGCACTGCCCTAAACCCTTAAACACTTCCACCAGCACGCACACCCTACACTACCCAAACAGCACTGCACTGCACTGCCCTAAACCCAAAAACCCTACCCCAGCACAACCCGTCCACTACCCAAACACCACCGCACTATCCTGAACCTTAGATCTACCCCAGTACGACCACCTACACTCCAAAGATACCATTGTACTACCCTAAACCCTAAAACACTACCCCAGCACATCCCCTACACTACACAAACACTACTGCACTACCCTAAACCCTAAAACACTACCCCCAGCATGACCCCCTACACGACACAGATACCACTGACCTACCATAAACCCTAAAACACTACCACCAGCGTGACCCACTACACTACCCAAACACCACTGCACCACCCTAAACCATAAAACACTACCACCAGCGTGACCCCCTACACGACACAGATACCACTGACCTACCCTAAACCCTAAAACACTACCCCCAGCATGACCCCCTACACGACACAGATACCACTGACCTACCATAAACCCTAAAACACTACCACCAGCGTGACCCACTACACTACACAAACACAACTGCACTACCCTAAACCCTAAATCTACCCCCAGCATGACCCCCTATACTACCCAAACACCACTGCACTGCCCTAAACCCTAAAACACTACCCTTGGCATGACCCACTACACTACACAAACACCACTGCACTAAACCCTGAAACACTACCCCCAGCGTGACCCCCTACACTACCCAAACACCACTGCACTACCTAATCCCTAAAGCACTACCCCCAGCATGACACCCTACAAGACACAGATACCACTGACCTACCCTAAAACACTACCACCAGCGTGACCCACTACAATACCCAAACACCACTGCACCACCCTAAACCCTAAAACACTACCACCAGTGTGACACCCTACTCTACACAAACACAACTGCACTACCCTAAACCCTAAATCTATCCCCAGCATGACCCCCTATACTACCCAAACACCACTGCACAGCCCTAAACCCTATAACACTACCCTTGGCATGACCCACTACACTACAGAAACACCACTGCACTGCTCTAAACCCTAAAACACTACCTCCAGCATGACCCCCTACACTACACAAACACCACTGCAAAGCCTTACACCCTAAAACACTACCTGCAGCACGACCCCCTACACTACCCAAACACCACTGCATTACCCTACACCCTAAATATACCCCCAGCATGATCTCTACACTACACAAACAACATTGCACTACCCTAAACCCTAAAGCACTAACCCCAGCTTGACCCCCTACACTACACAAACACCACTGCACTACCCTAAAACACTACCCCCAGACAGACCCCCTATACTACACAAACACCTCTGCACTACCGAAAACCCTATAACACTACCCCCAGCACGACCCCCTACTCTACCAAAACACCACTGCACTACTCTAAACCCTAAAACACTACCCCAGCATGAACCCCTATACTACACAAACACCACTGCACTACACTAAACCCTAAAACACTACCCCCAGTGTGACCCCCTACAGCACACAAACACCACTGCACTAAACCCTAAAACGATACCCCCAGCGTGACCGCCATACTACCTAAACACCACTGCACTATACTAATCCCTAGAACACTACCCCAGCGCGACCCCCTACACAACACAAACACCACAGCACTACCCTAAACCCTAAATCTTCCCTCGACAAGACCCCCTACACTACACAAACACCACTGCACTGCCCTAAACGCTAAAACACTACCCCCAGCACAATCCCCTATACTACCCAAACACCACTGCACTGCACTGCCCTAAACCCTAAAACACTACCTCCAGCATGACCACTACACCACACAAACACCACTGCACTACCCTAATCCCTAAAACACTACCCCCAGCACAACTCCCTACACTACACAAACACCTCTGCACTGCCCTAAAACATTACCCCCAGCACAACTCCCTACACTACCGAAACACCACTGCACTGCCCTAAACTCTAAAACACTTCAACCAGCTTGATCCCTCTACACTAGCCAACCACCGCTGCACTGCCCTAAATCTTAAAACCCTGCCCCCAGCACGACCCCCTACACTATCCAAACACCACTGCACTATCTTAAACCCTAAATCTACCCCAAGTACGACCCCCTACACTACACAAACACCACTTCACTACCCTAAACCCTAAGACACTACTCCCAGCACGACCCCCTACACTACCCAAACAGCAGTGCAGTACCCTAAACCCTAAAACACGACCCCCTACACTACACAAACACCACTGCACTACCCCACACCCTAAAACACTACTCCCAGCACGACCCCCTACACAACCCAAACACCACTGCACTAACCTAAACCCTAAAACACGACCCCCTACACTACACAAACACCACTGCACTACCCTAAACCCTAAAACACTACCACCAGCACGACCCCCTACACCACACAAACACCACTGCACTACCCTAAACCCTAAAACACTATCCCCAGCACAACCTCCTACACTACACAAACACCTCTGCACTGCCGTAAAACACTACCCCCAGCACGACCCGCTACACTACCTAAACACCACTGCACTGCACTAAACCCTAAAACAATCCCACCAGCACGATCACCCTACACTACCCAAACACCTCTGCACTGCTCTAAACCCTAAAACCCTACCCCCAGCACGACCCCCACCAACACCCAAACACCACTGCACTATCCTAAACCCTATATCTACCTCCAGTACGACCCCCTACACTACACAAACACCATTGTACTACCCTAAACCCTAAAACACTACCCCACCACGTCCCCTTATACTACACAAACACCACTGCCCTACCCTAAACCCTAAAACACTACTGTAGGAGAGTAGGGTCTGCTATCCTATGGTCACCCCAAATTTTTGCTTTTTGCTTCACTGGTTTTTGACATATTGAGGCTGTGGGCCTGCCAATCAGACCCCCAGCCTGCTGTTCTCTCTACTAAATTTACACTATGCACCCTAGGTGCATAACCAATTGGAAGTGGATCACCCTGTCAGCCCCTGTACCAGTGTACACTAGGTACCCAGGGCATTGGTGTACCCAAGGCCTGCCAGGGGCTGAAGCATGTATTATGCCACCCCAGGCTTGGCCTAACAATCTGACACAACTGGCTGATCACTCAGCTGGGGTAAGTTGGTGTAATCACCTCTTACTTAGGTGTAGTATACCTATACCTAACCTTAAATGGGACACCTGGTAACCTATAAGTCACTCCTATGGCAGGCCTTAACAATCCTGAAGGCAGAGTGCTTGGTTCCATGTGAGATGGTGCTCTGGCATGAGCTGAGCCTGTCTGCAGTGGTCGGAACAACTTCCTTCTACTGTTTCCAGATATCGTCATACCATATACTCTTAAGTGCATTATGAACCTCGCGGTTAAATGCTATCTTTGGTTTGGCTTTATCAAAACATGTCGAGTAAGGTGTCATACGAATTGGAATACTAACCCCTCGCCAATTCTGGCGACGGGGTTAGCATTCCACCCTTCTAGAGGGACACGACATGTACAGTACCTGAAACCCGGGTAAAATCAGACATAGCCTCAGCTCCACAAAATGGATGCTGCAACCACAGACACAAGTCTGCCCTCCTGCTGCTGGGAGTCCTTCCAGCTTGGGAGGTGTGGACAAAGGATTTCCTGCCAGGGGAGGTGCATGCACCACCCCAGACAGGATTTTGTGTATTGGTCAGGTAGGGCTTGAAAGAAACCAGACATGCCTGTGGCTCACAAGGAGCCTCGGTGCATATGCCAGTTCAAACCGGTCCTGGGGAACACCAGTCCCGGGCCTGGGGCGAGCTGGACAAAGGATTGGGGGTGTAACCACCCCCCTTCCTGGTCCCACCCATAGGGAGGGACCTAGCAGGTAGTCCGGCCCCTAGAATCCGCTTAAAGGTAGGAGCTGTGTCCTAAGACTTCAGACATCCTGGAATCAACTTGAAACTAAGAAGAAGACGGGAACTTCGACATTCTGCTGCACAGAAGACTGAAGGAAATCTCCCCTGTGGTCAGGGAGTGACCACCTTGCTAACGCAAGCACCATCCAGCGAATCAACGTCTGCTTTGCCGCCGCCTCCCGCCGAAGCCCGAGCCCAGTGACTGACAAGACCTGGACCTCCAGACCTCTCACCGCCCGATCCACAGTCCCTGAAAAGAGGAGACCCGTGGAGGCACCGAGACACGTGGAGCCAGCCATCTTGAAACGACCACGACAAGCTGACAAGTGCAACAACCGAGGCTCCCTCCAAGTTGTGCTTTGGGATCTGAGAAGCCCCACCATCGAGCAGCATCTGCACCAAAGGTGAGCCCTCCAGCATCTCCACGATCTGCGTGGGGCCCTTCTGCATTTTGCCACTCGACGCGCCTAACCGGTTGCTGGCCCGCTGGCTAGTAGCCATCTTGGCGACGAACTTTATGAAATACACCACTGGTCTGGTTGCTCCAGACTGGCCCTTGCTCCCCTCCAAAGGAGCAGTCCCTCTGACCTTGCTGGTCAGAACCATCAGCTTATTTCATCTCCTACAACAATTGCTTTTGCCAAGGCTTGTTTGCTTCGATCAAGCCGCCGACACCGCCGACAGCGAGAGCCTGCGTGGGACAGCTCGTGAACCGACTCCTAGGCGTCGTCGACCTCCAGGGACTACGTGGCTGCAGAGACAAGCTACACCTTTCTTCCTGTTTGCACCCGACATTGCCTGGTACCCACCTGGTGCCACGCGGGTCACTGGCTAGTGACTGTGAACACTGTCCCCTCTGCTTACAGGTCTTCAACATCTCCGATCCACTCTTGGATCCACCGCATCTCTCCCGGACCGACCGCCTGCAGCATCTTTGTCCACAGGCTCCACGGAACAGATAGAAGAAACCCGACGCACTTCGAGGCCTATGCACCCGCTTCCTGTGGGTGAGGTAAAGCTGGCACACCTGTGCCCAAGTGTAGTATTACATCTCTAGTGCCTGTGTTCCAAATCTTGAGTTCCTAGTCCATTCGGAAGATCCTTTTTGCAGTAACTTTGTACTTTTTACGCACCCATTGAAACCTATGGGAGCACGCGTGTGACTATTTGCTCTGCACACGCCACCCGTGGACCTCCTGGTCACTAACTGAAGTTAGCTCCTTGTAGGCCCAGCGATTCTAGAGGCCCTAGGCCTTTTCCCTTTTCTGTTCGTGGTACTTATACCACTATTTTAGTATATGGTTTGAGCGGCCACCAGGGCCTATCCATATAAAGTGCAACTTCTGTGTATTCTACTGTAATATTGTTTGACGATTTGTGCTCCTGTGCTCATAAAGAGACTAGGGGTTACTGTGAGAAATAAATACATATATCTTTTGAATATATATCTGTGTGGTGTCCTTTCATTGGTATAAAAGGGGGTTGCATTTGGTAAAACAGCTGGCTTAACACGCTTCACGAGTTTAGCCTCAAAGACTGCTTAGCCTACGCTACCACTAGGGCAGCTAGTCCGAAAAGGTTGACTTACAACCACACCATAAGGGTTGCTTGGCATGGTACAAGGTGGTCACTTTAACTAGTGAACATCATATACCAGGCCAACTTCTCACATTGGTGAGCAGCGGTTGGATTTGAGCTTGCTGTGTTTTACCATTGTAATCTCTTGGTTACCAATTGAAAGATCACATAGGCACCTATAGGTACATATAAAACAAGATTAGATATACATAAGTTCTACTGAACTTAGTTGTTGTAGAGCAAAGGGAGTAGCACACCCTGACTACAACTACTAGATAGGTTTAGTAGGTAAACCCAAGTGTAGGTAGATTGCAACACATCCACCCACACTTAAGAGCAATGGCTGGGGCAGAGGGGTCCACTGTACCCATCTCTGTTGAGAGTGACCCCCAGAGGGCACCATCCATCTTTGCTACCCTTAATCAGAATGAGCTCAGGCATTTGGCAACTCTTAGAGGCCTTAAACTGCCCAAGAACCCTACCTCTGCTGAGCTCAGAGAACTCTTGCAAAATGATGAAAATCAGAGAGAGCTCAAGAAAGCTTCCCAGTTAGCCCCCTTAGGGTCAGGAACAGGAGGCCCCCCTTCTGAAGATGCTACAGAAGTACCCCTTTCCAATAGCCATCCCTTAGATGAGAACCATACTACAGAGGAGGAAAGTGGGGAGGATACAGAAAGTAGTGATGATGAAGGGAGAACTAGCCCAGTGCCAAGTGTTATACTTGGCCCAGCTAAACTAAGGCTATTGGGGACTGACAATGGGATCATCCCATTGGATCTCCCAAGTGGACTTAACCAGGGGCTTGGGAGGCAAAGGAATCGCTCAGGTGACTCTAATGCTTCTCATGCCTCTAGAGGCTCTCAAGGTCACTCCAGGAAAAGGATGACCACCCCTCAGAGGAGGGAACATGAGGCCAGAATGCAGGAAGCCCAGCTGAGGATCAGGAAGCAGGAGCTAGAGGTAGCCCTGATGGAAGAAAAACTGAACAAGGCTAGGCAACCTAGAGAGAGTGGGTCTATACCCACTGGTGGCAGCATTGTCCCTAAGGAAAAAGATAGGGTCTTTGATAATAGGAACCTGTCTAAGGTTGTGCCCCCCTACAAAAGTAGGGATGACATCCACAAATGGATAACTGCTCTTGAGAGAGCCTGCAAAGTACAGCAGGTTCCTGAAGACCAGTGGGCAGCAATCCTCTGGCTCTCCTTTGAAGGAAGAGGCAGAGACAGACTCCTCACTGTTAGAGAAGAGGATGTCAGAAATTACAGAGTCCTGAAGAGTGTTCTGGTTGATGGGTTAGGCTTAACCACTGAACAGTACAGGTTAATGTTCAGAGACACCCAAAAGACACAGACTCAGGACTGGTCTGAATATGTTGAATGTGCCACTAAGGCTTTGGAGGGTTGGTTGCTGGGAAGTAAGGTATCTGATTTTACAGGATTGTATAATTTGATGATGAGAGAACAGATTTTAAATAACTGTCAAAACCAGCAACTGCATCAACACTTGGTTGACTCTGATCTGACCTCTCCCCAAGAACTGGGAAAGAAGGCAGACAAATGGGTCAGAACCAGGGTTAAGCAAAAGAACCAGAACCAGGGCCAAGGGGGTGATCAGAAGAAAACAGACCAAAAGGGTGGAGATCAGAAATCTAAAGACCAGAAGTCTTCAACAGGGCCCCAAACTACTGCTAAGGAGGGTGGGTCCCAACAACAATCCAAGGGAAAGAAGAAAGAAGGTCAAAAGAAACCCTGGTGCAATCATTGCAAGAATACAACTCACTGGACTAGTGATTGTAAGAAGGGTGGAGCCCCCAACACTGTTGCCCCTAAGGCACCTGCTCCCAGTACTACTGTTAGCAGTGTTGGTCCCCAGACAAAGGGTGTAGTGGGAATCACTATGGGAACTGAAGGAGATTCTGACTTAGACAGAACCCTGACACAGGCAGTCTTGATCTGTGATGGGGACATTGATTTGTCCCTGACTGTGAGCCCCAGTAACCTGGGCAAGTACAGACAGACTCCTTTAATTAATGAAAAAGTGGCTCAAGCCTACAGGGACACATGTGCCAGTGTCACTATGGTGACACCAGGCTTTGTGGACCCTGGACAGTACATACCAGGTGAGAACTACCTGGTGACCAATGCCAGCAATGCCACTACTTCACATAGTGTGGCAGTTGTTAACTTCTCATGGGGAGGGGTAACTGGCCTCAAAAGGGTTGTGGTTAGTGCAGACCTCCCAGTAGAATGTTTGTTGGGCAATGACCTAGAGAGTTCTCTATGGTCAGAAGTGGAGTACAGGACTCATGCAGAGATGTTAGGTATATCATCACATGTCCTTGCTGTGACCAGGTCACAGGCCAAAAAGTGCCTCACTGAACCTCAGGTCTTGGATCCTGGAACAATGGACCAAGCACCTACCAAGAAGAAGAACAGGAGGGTCAAGTCTGTGCCTTCCCCCCTGCCTCAGAGTGATGATCAGCCTTCCCAGGAAGCTGATCTAGAGGACCCTGAAGGAACTGTCCCTGAAGAGCTTGAACCTGATCAGGTTGAGTTTCTGGGGACAGGGGGACCTTCAAGGGCTGACTTGAGGCAGGCTCAGTTATCCTGTCCCTCTCTTGAACCCCTCAGACAGCTGGCTGCTGCTGAGGCTGCTGGGAATGCTCAAGGTACCCATAAAGTGTATTGGGATGAAGGGCTCCTTTATTCAGAGGCTAGAGACCCCAAGCCTGGTGCTACCAGGAGGTTGGTTATACCTCTGCAATTTAGGGGCTTCCTTCTTACCTTAGCCCATGATATTCCTTTAGCAGGACACTTAGGCCAGAACAAGACTTGGGACAGGCTTGTCCCTCACTTTCACTGGCCTCACATGAATGAAGATACAAAGGAGTTTTGTCGCTCCTGTGTGACCTGCCAAGCCAGTGGCAAATCAGGTGGCACAACAAAGGCCCCCCTAATACCACTACCTGTGGTGGGGGTCCCCTTTGAAAGAGTGGGAATAGACATAGTTGGTCCCATGGATCCTCCCACTGCATCTGGGCACAGATTTATACTGGTGGTAGTGGATCATGCCACCAGGTATCCAGAGGCAATTCCCCTTAGGACCACTACAGCTCCTGTTGTGGCCAGGGCCCTACTGGGAGTATTCTCCAGAGTGGGGTTTCCTAAGGAGGTAGTATCTGACAGAGGTACCAACTTTATGTCAGGATACTTGACAGCTATGTGGAAGGAATGTGGTGTCAACTACAAGTTCACCACACCTTATCACCCACAATGCAATGGGCTTGTTGAGAGATTCAACAAGACCCTAAAGGGTATGATCAAAGGATTACCTGAAAAGCTCAGGCGAAGATGGGACATCCTTCTACCCTGCCTTCTGTTTGCTTACAGAGAGGTCCCACAAAAGGGGGTTGGCTACAGCCCCTTTGAAT
The DNA here is from genome assembly GCF_964204655.1 of Triturus cristatus. Taxonomy (NCBI): domain Eukaryota; kingdom Metazoa; phylum Chordata; class Amphibia; order Caudata; family Salamandridae; genus Triturus; species Triturus cristatus. The sequence goes on from NC_140579.1 coordinate 719,261,416, forward strand.
TGTTGTTTGGGCACCCTGTAAGAGGCCCACTGTGTTTAGTGAAGGAAGGATGGGAGTTACCTCTCAAAAAGCCTAAACAAGACATAGTGGACTATGTACTTGGTCTCCGCTCCAGGATGGCTGAGTATATGGAGAAGGCATCCAAAAACCTTGAGGCAAGCCAGGCCTTACAGAAAGCTTGGCATGACCAAAAGGCTGTCTTGGTTGAGTTTCAGCCAGGACAGAAGGTATGGGTGTTGGAGCCAGTGGCCCCAGCAGCACTCCAAGACAAATGGTCTGGACCCCATACAATCCTGGAAAAGAAGGGAGAGGTCACCTACTTGGTAGACCTAGGAACTCCCAGGAGTCCCCACAGGGTACTCCATGTTAACAGGCTTAAAGCATATGTTGACAGGGCAGACATGGGCTTGCTCATGGCTACAGATGAGGGACAGGAGGAAGAGAGTGACCCTCTCCCAGACCTGTTGTCTCAGAACCCTGAAGATGGCTCAGTTGAAGGAGTGACCCTTGGAGGCAACCTCACTGCCCATCAGCAGACTGAATGTAGACAGGTTCTACAATCATTTTCACATATGTTTTCCTTGATACCTAGTCAAACTGACTGGTGTACCCATGTGGTGGACACTGGTGACAGTCTGCCTGTAAAGAACAAGCTTTACAGACAACCTGACCACGTCAGGGACTGTATAAAGGCTGAGGTACATAAAATGCTGGAATTAGGTGTCATTGAACCCTCAGAGAGCCCCTGGGCTAGCCCAGTGGTTCTGGTCCCCAAACCTCACACCAAAGATGGCAAGAGAGAGATGAGGTTCTGTGTGGATTACAGAGGTCTCAATGCTGTCACCAGGACAGATGCACACCCTATTCCAAGGGCAGATGAGCTCATAGACAAACTAGCTTCTGCAAAGTTTTTGAGCACATTTGACTTAACAGCTGGCTATTGGCAAATCAGATTAGCTGAGGAGTCTAAGGCCAAAACAGCATTCTCAACCCCAGGTGGGCACTACCAGTTTGTGGTGATGCCCTTTGGTCTGAAGAATGCACCTGCCACCTTCCAAAGGCTGGTGAACCAAGTCCTTACTGGGTTGGATGACTTTTGCGCAGCATATCTTGATGACATTGCTGTCTTTAGTTCCACCTGGGAGGATCACCTGATCCACCTGAAGAAGGCTCTTGAGGCTCTGCAAAGGGCAGGCCTCACTATCAAGGCTACTAAGTGCCAGATAGGGCAGAGTAAGGTTGTATATTTGGGCCACCTTGTAGGTGGAGGCCAAGTTCAACCACCGGAGAGTAAGATACAATCCATCAAGGACTGGTCCCCTCCAACCACCCAGACTCAAGTTCGAGCTTTCTTGGGCTTGACTGGGTACTACAGGAAGTTTGTTAAGAACTATGGGTCCATTGTGACTCCTCTTAATGATCTGACATCCAAGAAGATGCCCAAAAAGGTTCAGTGGACAGTAAGCTGTCAAAAGGCATTTGATGACCTGAAGGAGGCCATGTGCTCTGCACCTATCCTGAAAAGTCCTGACTACTCCAAAGAGTTTATTGTCCAAACAGATGCTTCTGAGTTGGGTGTGGGAGCTGTGCTGTCACAACTTAATGTAGATGGTCAAGACCAACCCATTGCTTTTATTAGCAGAAGGTTGACCCCCAGAGAGAAGAATTGGTCAGCTATTGAGAGGGAGGCCTTTGCTGTGGTGTGGGCTGAGGCCATACTTGTTTGGCACTCACTTCAAGATTCAGACCGACCATAAGCCCCTCTTGTGGCTAAATCAGATGAAGGGTGAAAACCCCAAACTGCTTAGGTGGTCCATTTCCCTACAGGGGATGGACTTTACAGTGGAGCACCGGCCAGGTACTGACCATGGGAATGCAGATGGTCTCTCCAGGTACTTCCACTTAGGACATGAAGACGAGACTGGTCAAGGCTAGTTTAATGTCCCAGCGTTTGGGGGGGGGGTTGTGTAGGAGAGTAGGGTCTGCTATCCTATCGTCACCCCAAATTTTTGCTTTTTGCTTCACTGGTTTTTGACATATTGAGGCTGTGGGCCTGCCAATCAGACCCCCAGCCTGCTGTTCTCTCTACTAAATTTACACTATGCACCCTAGGTGCATAACCAATTGGAAGTGGATCACCCTGTCAGCCCCTGTACCAGTGTACACTAGGTACCCAGGGCATTGGTGTACCCAAGGCCTGCCAGGGGCTGAAGCATGTATTATGCCACCCCAGGCTTGGCCTAACAATCTGACACAACTGGCTGATCACTCAGCTGGGGTAAGTTGGTGTAATCACCTCTTACTTAGGTGTAGTATACCTATACCTAACCTTAAATGGGACACCTGGTAACCTATAAGTCACTCCTATGGCAGGCCTTAACAATCCTGAAGGCAGAGTGCTTGGTTCCATGTGAGATGGTGCTCTGGCATGAGCTGAGCCTGTCTGCAGTGGTCGGAACAACTTCCTTCTACTGTTTCCAGATATCGTCATACCATATACTCTTAAGTGCATTATGAACCTCGCGGTTAAATGCTATCTTTGGTTTGGCTTTATCAAAACATGTCGAGTAAGGTGTCATACGAATTGGAATACTAACCCCTCGCCAATTCTGGCGACGGGGTTAGCATTCCACCCTTCTAGAGGGACACGAAATGTACAGTACCTGAAACCCGGGTAAAATCAGACATAGCCTCAGCTCCACAAAATGGATGCTGCCACCACAGACACAAGTCTGCCCTCCTGCTGCTGGGAGTCCTTCCAGCTTGGGAGGTGTGGACAAAGGGTTTCCTGCCAGGGGAGGTGCATGCACCACCCCAGACAGGATTTTGTGTATTGGTCAGGTAGGGCTTGAAAGAAACCAGACATGCCTGTGGCTCACGAGGAGCCTCGGTGCATATGCCAGTTCAAACCGGTCCTGGGGCACACCAGTCCCGGGCCTGGGGCGAGCTGGACAAAGGATTGGGGGTGTAACCACCCCCTTCCTGGTCCCACCCATAGGGAGGGACCTAGCAGGTAGTCCGGCCCCTAGAATCCGCTTAAAGGTAGGAGCTGTGTCCTAAGACTTCAGACATCCTGGTATCAACTTGAAACTAAGAAGAAGACGGGAACTTCGACATTCTGCTGCACAGAAGACTGAAGGAAATCTCCCCTGTGGTCAGGGAGTGACCACCTTGCTAACGCAAGCAACATCCAGCGAATCAACGTCTGCTTTGCCACCGCCTCCCGCCGGAGCCCAAGCCCAGAGACTGACAAGACCTGGACCTCCAGACCTCTCACCGCCCGATCCACAGTCCCTGAAAAGAGGAGACCCTTGGAGGCACCGAGACACGTGGAGCCAGCCATCTTGAAACGACCACGACAAGCTGACAAGTGCAACAACCGAGGCTCCCTCCAAGTTGTGCTTTGGGATCTGAGAAGCCCAACCCTCAAGCAGCATCTGCACCAAAGGTGAGCCCTCCAGCATCTCCACGATCTGCGTGGGGCCCTTCTGCATTTTGCCACTCAACGCGCCTAACCGGTTGCTGGCCCGCTGGCTGGTAGCCATCTTGGCGATGAACTTTACAAAATACACTGCTGGTCCGGTTGCTCCAGACTGGCCCTTGCTCCCCTCCAAAGGAGCAGTCCCCCTGACCTTGCTGGTCAGAACCATCAGCTTATTTCATCTCCTACAACAATTGCTTTTGCCAAGGCTTGTTTGCTTCGATCAAGTCGCCGACACCGCCGACAACGAGAGCCTGCGTGGGACAACTCGTGAACCGACTCCTGGGCGTCGTCGACCTCCAGGGACCACGTGGCTGCAGAGACAAGCTACACCTTTCTTCCTGTTTGCACCCGACATTGCCTGGTACCCACCTGGTGCCATGCTGGTCACTGGCTAGTGACTGTGAACACTGTCCCCTCTGCTTACAGGTCTTCAACATCTCCGATCCACTCTTGGATCCACCGCATCTCTCCCGGACCGACCGCCTGCAGCATCTTTGTCCACAGGTTCCACGGAACAGATAGAAGAAACCCGACGCACTTCGAGGCCTATGCACCCGCTTCCTGTGGGTGAGGTAAAGCTGGCACACCTGTGCCCAAGTGTAGTATTACATCTCTAGTGCCTGTGTTCCAAATCTTGAGTTCCTAGTCCATCCGGAAGATCCTTTTTGCAGTAACTTTGTACTTTTTACGCACCCATTGAAACCTATGGGAGCACGCGTGTGACTATTTGCTCTGCACACGCCACCCGTGGACCTCCTGGTCACTAACTGAAGTTAGCTCCTTGTAGGCCCAGCGATTCTAGAGGCCCTAGGCCTTTTCCCTTTTCTGTTCGTGGTACTTATACCACTATTTTATTATATGGTTTGAGCGGCCACCAGGGCCTATCCATATAAAGTGCAACTTCTGTGTATCCTACTGTAATCTTGTTTGACGATTTGTGCTCCTGTGCTCATAAAGAGACTAGGGGTTACTGTGAGAAATAAATACATATATCTTTTGAATATATATCTGTGTGGTGTCCTTTCATTGGTATAAAAGGGAGTTGCATTTGGTAAAACAGCTGGCTTAACACGCTTCACGAGTTTAGCCTCAAAGACTGCTTAGCCTACGCTACCACTAGGGCAGCTAGTCCGAAAAGGTTGACTTACAACCACACCATAAGGGTTGCTTGGCATGGTACAAGGTGGTCACTTTAACTAGTGAACATCATATACCAGGCCAACTTCTCACAACTACCCCCAGCATGACCCCCTACACTACACAAACACCACTTCACTACCCTAAACCCTAAGACACTACTCCCAGCACAACCCCCTACACTACCCAAACACCACTGCATTACCCTGAACCCTAAAACACTACCCCCAGCGAGACCCCCTATGCTACACAAACACAACTGCACTGCCCTAAACCCTAAAACACTACCTCCAGCATGACCCCCTACACCACACAAACACCCCTGCACTACCCTAAACCCTAAAACACTATCCCCAGCACAACCCCCTACACTACACAAACACCTCTGCACTGCCATAAAACACTACCCCTAGCACAACCCCCTACACTAGCGAAACACCACTGCACTGCCCTAAACCCTAAAGCACTTCCACCAGCTTGATCCCTCTACACTACCGAACCACCCCTGCACTGCCATAAATCCTAAAACCCTGCTCCCAGCACGACCCCCTACACTATCCAAACACCACTGCACTATCTTAAACCCTAAATCTACCCCCAGTACGATCCCCTACACAACACAAACACCACTTCACTACCCTAAACCCTAAGACACTACTCCCAGCACGACCCCCTACACTACCCAAACAGCAGTGCAGTACCCTAAACCCTAAAACACAACCCCCTACACTACACAAACACCACTGCACTACCCAAAACCCTAAAACACTACTCCCAGCACGACCCCCTACACAACCCAAACACCACTGCACTACCCTAAACCCTAAAACACGACCCCCTACACTACACAAACACCACTGCACTACCCTAAACCCTAAAACACTACCCCCAGCACAACCCCCTACACCACACAAACACCACTGCACTACCCTAAACCCTAAAACACTATCCCCAGCACAACCCCCTACACTACACAAACACCTCTGCACTGCCCTAAAACACTACCCCCAGCATGACCCGCTACACTACCCAAACACCACTGCACTGCCCTAAACCCTGAAACACTTTCACCAGCACGATCCCTCTATACCACACAACCACCAGTGCACTGCCCTAAACCCTAAAACCCTACCCCCAGCACTACCCCCTACACTACCCAAACACCACTGCACTATCTTAAACCCTAAATCTATCCCCAGTACGACCCCCTACACTACACAAACACCACGTCACTACCCTAAACCCTAAGACACTACTCCCAGAACGACTCCCTATACTACCCAAACAGCAGTGCAGTACCTTAAACCCTAAAACACTACCCCCAGCACGACTCCCTACACGACACAAATATCAATGCACTATCCTAAACCCTAAAACACTACCCCCAGCACGACCACCTACACTACACAAACACCTCTACACTGCCCTAAAACACTATCCCAGCACGACCCCCTACACTACACGAATACCACTGCACTGCCCTAAACCCTAAAACACTTCCACCAGCACGATCACCCTACACTACCCAAATACCACTGCACTGCTCTAAACCCTAAAACCCTACCCCCAGCACGACCCCCACCAACACCCAAACACCACTGCACTATCCTAAACCCTATATCTACCCCCAGTACGACGCCCTACACTACACAAACACCATTGTACTACCCTAAACCCTAAAACACTACCCCACCATGTCCCCTTATACTACGCAAACACCACTGCCCTACCCTAAACCCTAAAACACTACCCCCAGCATGACCCCCTACACTACACAAACACCACTTCACTACCCTAAACCCTAAGACACTACTCCCAGCACGACCCCCTACACTACCCAAACACCACTGCACTACCCTGAACCCTAAAACACTACCCCCAGCGAGACCCCCTACGCTACACAAACACAACTGCACTACCCTAAACCCTAAATCTACCCCCAGCACAACCCCCTACACTACACAAACACCTCTGCACTGCCATAAAACACTACCCCTAGCACAACCCCCTACACTAGCGAAACACCACTGCACTGCCCTAAACCCTAAAGCACTTCCACCAGCTTGATCCCTCTACACTACCGAACCACCCCTGCACTGCCCTAAATCCTAAAACCCTGCTCCCAGCACGACCCCCTACACTATCCAAACACCACTGCACTATCTTAAACCCTAAATCTACCCCCAGTACGACCCCCTACACAACACAAACACCACTTCACTACCCTAAACCCTAAGACACTACTCCCAGCACGACCCCCTACACTACCCAAACAGCAGTGCAGTACCCTAAACCCTAAAACACGACCCCCTACACTACACAAACACCACTGCACTACCCCAAACCCTAAAACACTACGCCCAGCATGACCCCCTACACAACCCAAACACCACTGCACTACCCTAAACCCTAAAACATGACCCCCTACACTACACAAACACCACTGCACTACCCTAAACCCTAAAACACTACCCCCAGCACAACCCCCTACACCACACAAACACCACTGCACTACCCTAAACCCTAAAACACTATCCCCAGCACAACCCCCTACACTACACAAACACCTCTGCACGGCCCTAAAACACTACCCCCAGCACGACCCGCTACACTACCCAAACACCACTGCACTGCCCTAAACCCTGAAACACTTTCACCAGCACGATCCCTCTATACCACACAACCACCAGTGCACTGCCCTAAACCCTAAAACCCTACCCCCAGCACTACCCCCTACACTACCCAAACACCACTGCACTATCTTAAACCCTAAATCTATCCCCAGTACGACCCCCTACACTACACAAACACCACGTCACTACCCTAAACCCTAAGACACTACTCCCAGCACGACTCCCTACACTACCCAAACAGCAGTGCAGTACCTTAAACCCTAAAACACTACCCCCAGCACGACTCCCTACACAACACAAATATCAATGCACTATCCTAAACCCTAAAACACTACCCCCAGCATGACCACCTACACTACACAAACACCTCTACACTGCCCTAAAACACTACCCCAGCACGACCCCCTACACTACCCAAACACCACTGCACTACCCTGAACCCTAAAACACTACCCCCAGCGAGACCCCCTACGCTACACAAGCACAACTGCACTACCCTAAACCCTAAATCTACCCCCAGCATGACCCCCTATACTACCCAAACACCATTGCACTACCCTAAAAGCTAAAACACCACCCCCAGCACAACCCCCTACAATCCCAATCACCGCTGCACTGCCCTAAACCCTAAAACACTATCCCAGGCATGACCCCCTATACTATACAAACACCTCTGCACTGCCCTAAACCCTAAAACACTTTCCCCAGCACGACCCCCTACACTACCCAAACACCACTGCACTGCCCTAAACCCTAAAACACTACCCCCAGTATGACCCCCTACACTACACAAACACCACTGCACTGCCCTAAACCCTACAACACTACCTGTAGCACGACCCCCTACACTACCCAAACACCACTGCATTACCCTAAACCCTAAATCTACCCCCAGCATGACCTTTACACTACACAAACAACATTGCATTACCCTAAATCCTAAAGCACTACCCCCAGCTTGACCCCCTACACTACACAAACACCACTGCACTACCCTAAACCCTAAAACACTACCCCCAGCCAGACCCCCTATACTACACAAACACCTCTGCACTACCCAAAACCCTATAACACTACACCCAGCACGACTCTCTACACTACCAAAACACCACTGCACTACTCTAAACCCTAAAACACTACCACAGCACGAACCCCTACACTACGCAAACACCACTGCACTACACTAATACTAAAACACTACCCCCACCGTTACCCCCTACACTACACAAACACCACTGCACTAAACCCTAAAACACTACCCCCGCGTGACCCCCTACACTACCCAAACACCACTGCACTACCCTAAACCCTAAAACACTACCCCCAGCGCGACCCACTACACAACACAAACACCACTACTCTACCCTAAACCCTAAATCTACCCCCAGCATGACCCCCTACACTACCCAAACACCACTGTACTACCCTAAACGCTAAATCCCTACCCCCAGCACAAACCCCTGCAATACCCAAACACCACTGCACTGCCCTAAACCCTAAAACACTACCCCGGCACGCCCCCTACACTACACAAACACAACTGCACTGCCCTAAACCCTAAAGCACTACCCCCAGCACAGCTCCCAACACTACCCAAACACCACTGAACTGCACTGCCCTAAACCCTAAAACAATACCCCCAGCACGACCCCCTATACCACACAAACACCACAGCACTACCTTAAACCCTAAAACACTACCCCCAGCATGACCCCCTGCACTACCCAAACACCACGGCACTGCCCTAAACCCTAAAACACTTCCACATGCACGATCCCTCTACACTACCGAACCACCACTGCACTGCCCTAAACCCTAAAACCCTACCCCCAGCACGACCCCCTACACTACCCAAACACCACTGCACTATCTTAAACACTAAATCTACCCCCAGTACGACCCCCTACACTACACAAACACCACTCCACTACCCTAAACCCTAAGACACTACTCCCAGCACCACCCCCTACACTACCCAAACAGCAGTGCAGTACCCTAAACCCTAAAACAAGAACCCCTACACTACACAAACACCACTGCACTACCCCAAACCCTAAAACACTACCCCCAACACGACTCCCTACACAACACAAATACCACTGCACTATCCTAAACCCTAAAACACTACCCCAGCATGACCACCTACACTACACAAACACCTCTACACTGCCCTAAAACACTACCCCTTTACAACAAACAATTGATGGACGGAATGCTGACAATGCATACACTCTCCCCCAGTCAAGAGATCTGGGTTAAATCCATCGTTCTTTTGCCCACTACACCACCCCAGTTTAGACATGGCCATATGCAAATCAGTCTTGACCCTGTGCCTCATGGGAACAGTCCAGCCCGAACTGCCAAGCCATGTCTTCCCTGGACCGGAATCAAGCATCCTAGGACCGGTTTCTGGCTATCAGCCGTCATCAGCCAGGATAGCTTGACTCCAGTGGCGTAGTGAGCACGGGTCCCACGTCTGGGAATACCCATCCCACTTAGGGCGAAAAGCGTTACAACAAACAATTGATGGACGGAATGCTGACAATGCATACACTCTCCCCCAGTCAAGAGATCTGGGTTAAATCCATCGTTCTTTTGCCCACTACACCACCCCAGTTTAGACATGGCCATATGCAAATCAGTCTTGACCCTGTGCCTCATGGGAACAGTCCAGCCCGAACTGCCAAGCCATGTCTTCCCTGGACCGGAATCAAGCATCCTAGGACCGGTTTCTGGCTATCAGCCGTCATCAGCCAGGATAGCTTGACTCCAGTGGCGTAGTGAGCACGGGTCCCACGTCTGGGAATACCCATCCCACTTAGGGCGAAAAGCGTTACAACAAACAATTGATGGACGGAATGCTGACAATGCATACACTCTCCCCCAGTCAAGAGATCTGGGTTAAATCCATCGTTCTTTTGCCCACTACACCACCCCAGTTTAGACATGGCCATATGCAAATCAGTCTTGACCCTGTGCCTCATGGGAACAGTCCAGCCCGAACTGCCAAGCCATGTCTTCCCTGGACCGGAATCAAGCATCCTAGGACCGGTTTCTGGCTATCAGCCGTCATCAGCCAGGATAGCTTGACTCCAGTGGCGTAGTGAGCACGGGTCCCACGTCTGGGAATACCCATCCCACTTAGGGCGAAAAGCCCGAAACCGGTCCTAGGATGCTTGTTTCCAGTCCAGGGAGGACCTGCCTTGGCAGTTCGGGCTGGACTGTTCCCATGGGGCACAGGGTCAAGACTGATTTGCATATGGCTGGGTTCAAACTGGAATGGCATAGTGAGCAAAAAAACGATGGATTTAGGCCCAGATCTCTGTACTGGGGTGAATGTATGACATTGTTCTGCATTCTGTCCATCAATTGTTGTTTTTGCATTTGTCACCCCGAGTCGGAAGGGTATGCTCAGACGTGAGTCCCTTGCTCTCCATGCCACTGGAATCAAGCTATCCTGGCTGACGAGGGCTGAAAGCCCGAAACCGGTCCTAGGATGCTTGTTTCCAGTCCAGGGAGGACCTGCCTTGGCAGTTCGGGCTGGACTGTTCCCATGGGGCACAGGGTCAAGACTGATTTGCATATGTCTGGGTTCAAACTGGAATGGCATAGTGAGCAAAAAAACGATGGATTTAGGCCCAGATCTCTGTACTGGGGTGAATGTTTGACATTGTTCTGCATTCTGTCCATCAATTGTTGTTTTTGCATTTGTCACCCCGAGTGGGAAGGGTATGCTCAGACGTGAGTCCCTTGCTCTCCATGCCACTGGAATCAAGCTATCCTGGCTGACGAGGGCTGAAAGCCCGAAACCGGTCCTAGGATGCTTGTTTCCAGTCCAGGGAGGACCTGCCTTGGCAGTTCGGGCTGGACTGTTCCCATGGGGCACAGGGTCAAGACTGATTTGCATATGGCTGGGTTCAAACTGGAATGGCATAGTGAGCAAAAAAACGATGGATTTAGGCCCAGATCTCTGTACTGGGGTGAATGTATGACATTGTTCTGCATTCTGTCCATCAATTGTTGTTTTTGCATTTGTCACCCCGAGTGGGAAGGGTATGCTCAGACGTGAGTCCCTTGCTCTCCATGCCACTGGAATCAAGCTATCCTGGCTGACGAGGGCTGAAAGCCCGAAACCGGTCCTAGGATGCTTGTTTCCAGTCCAGGGAGGACCTGCCTTGGCAGTTCGGGCTGGACTGTTCCCATGGGGCACAGGGTCAAGACTGATTTGCATATGGCTGGGTTCAAACTGGAATGGCATAGTGAGCAAAAAAACGATGGATTTAGGCCCAGATCTCTGTACTGGGGTGAATGTATGACATTGTTCTGCATTCTGTCCATCAATTGTTGTTTTTGCATTTGTCACCCCGAGTGGGAAGGGTATGCTCAGACGTGAGTCCCTTGCTCTCCATGCCACTGGAATCAAGCTATCCTGGCTGACGAGGGCTGAAAGCCCGAAACCGGTCCTAGGATGCTTGTTTCCAGTCCAGGGAGGACCTGCCTTGGCAGTTCGGGCTGGACTGTTCCCATGGGGCACAGGGTCAAGACTGATTTGCATATGGCTGGGTTCAAACTGGAATGGCATAGTGAGCAAAAAAACGATGGATTTAGGCCCAGATCTCTGTACTGGGGTGAATGTATGACATTGTTCTGCATTCTGTCCATCAATTGTTGTTTTTGCATTTGTCACCCCGAGTGGGAAGGGTATGCTCAGACGTGAGTCCCTTGCTCTCCATGCCACTGGAATCAAGCTATCCTGGCTGACGAGGGCTGAAAGCCCGAAACCGGTCCTAGGATGCTTGTTTCCAGTCCAGGGAGGACCTGCCTTGGCAGTTCGGGCTGGACTGTTCCCATGGGGCACAGGGTCAAGACTGATTTGCATATGGCTGGGTTCAAACTGGAATGGCATAGTGAGCAAAAAAACGATGGATTTAGGCCCAGATCTCTGTACTGGGGTGAATGTATGACATTGTTCTGCATTCTGTCCATCAATTGTTGTTTTTGCATTTGTCACCCCGAGTGGGAAGGGTATGCTCAGACGTGAGTCCCTTGCTCTCCATGCCACTGGAATCAAGCTATCCTGGCTGACGAGGGCTGAAAGCCCGAAACCGGTCCTAGGATGCTTGTTTCCAGTTCAGGGAGGACCTGCCTTGGCAGTTCGGGCTGGACTGTTCCCATGGGGCACAGGGTCAAGACTGATTTGCATATGGCTGGGTTCAAACTGGAATGGCATAGTGAGCAAAAAAACGATGGATTTAGGCCCAGATCTCTGTACTGGGGTGAATGTATGACATTGTTCTGCATTCTGTCCATCAATTGTTGTTTTTGCATTTGTCACCCCGAGTGGGAAGGGTATGCTCAGACGTGAGTCCCTTGCTCTCCATGCCACTGGAATCAAGCTATCCTGGCTGACGAGGGCTGAAAGCCCGAAACCGGTCCTAGGATGCTTGTTTCCAGTCCAGGGAGGACCTGCCTTGGCAGTTCGGGCTGGACTGTTCCCATGGGGCACAGGGTCAAGACTGATTTGCATATGGCTGGGTTCAAACTGGAATGGCATAGTGAGCAAAAAAACGATGGATTTAGGCCCAGATCTCTGTACTGGGGTGAATGTATGACATTGTTCTGCATTCTGTCCATCAATTGTTGTTTTTGCATTTGTCACCCCGAGTGGGAAGGGTATGCTCAGACGTGAGTCCCTTGCTCTCCATGCCACTGGAATCAAGCTATCCTGGCTGACGAGGGCTGAAAGCCCGAAACCGGTCCTAGGATGCTTGTTTCCAGTCCAGGGAGGACCTGCCTTGGCAGTTCGGGCTGGACTGTTCCCATGGGGCACAGGGTCAAGACTGATTTGCATATGGCTGGGTTCAAACTGGAATGGCATAGTGAGCAAAAAAACGATGGATTTAGGCCCAGATCTCTGTACTGGGGTGAATGTATGACATTGTTCTGCATTCTGTCCATCAATTGTTGTTTTTGCTAAAACACTACCCCAGCATGACCCCCTACACTACACGAATACCACTGCACTGCCCTAAACCCTAAAACACTTCCACCAGCACGATCACCCTACACTCCACAAACACCACTTTACTACCCTAAACCCTAAGACACTACTCCCAGCACGACCCCCTACACTACCCAAACACCACTGCACTACCCTGAACCCTAAAACACTACCCCAAGCGAGACCCCCTACACTACACAAACACAACTGCACTACCCTAAACCCTAAATCTACCCCCAGCATGACCCGCTATACTACCCAAACACCACTGCACTACCCTAAAAGCCAAAACACCACCCCCAGCACAACCCCCTACAATACCCAAACACCACTGCACTGCCCTAAACCCTAAAACACTACCCCCAGCACGGCCCCCAACACTACCCAAACACAACTGCACTGCACTGCCCTAAACCCTAAACACTACCCCCAGCACGACCCCCTATCCCACACAAACACCACTGCACTACCCTAAACCCTAAAACACTACCCCAGCACAACCCCCTACACAACCCAAACACCACGGCGCTGCCCTAAACCCTAAAACCCTTCCACCAGCACGATCCCTCTACACTACCCAAACATCACTGCACTGCCCTAAACCCTAAATCTACCCCCAGTACGACCCCCTACACTACACAAACACCACTTCACTACCATAAACCCTAAGACACTACTCCCAGCACGACCCCCTACACTACCCAAACAGCAGTGCAGTACCCTAAACCCTAAAACACGACCCCCTACACTACACAAACACCACTGCACTACCCCAAACCCTAAAACATTACCCCCAGCACGACTCCCTACACGACACAAATACCACTGCACTATCCTAAAAACTGAAACACTACCCCAGCACGACCACCTACACTACATGAATACCACTGCACTGCCCTAAACCCTAAAACACTTCCACCAGCACGATCACCCTACACGCCCCAAACACCACTGCACTGCTATAAACCCTAAGACCCTACCCCCAACACGACCCCCAACACCCAAACACCACTGCACTATCCTAAACCCTATATCTAACCCCAGTACGACCCCCTACACTACACAAACACCATTGTACTACCCTAAACCCTAAAACACTACCCCAGCACGTCCTCTTATACTACACAAACACCACTGCACTACCCTAAACCCTAAAACACTACCCCCAGCATGACCCCCTATACTACACAAACACCACTTCACTACCCTAAACTCTAAGACACTACTCCCAGCACTACCCCCTACACTACCCAAACACCACTGCACTACCCTGAACCCTAAAATACTACCCCCAGCATGACCCCCTATACTACCCAAACACCACTGCACTACCCTAAAAACTAAAACACCACCCCCAGCACAACCCCCTACAATACCTAAACACCACTGCACTGTCCTAAACCCTAAAACACTACCCCAGGCATGACCCCCTATACTATACAAACACCTCTGCACTACCCTAAACCCTAAAACACTACCCCCAGCACGACCAACTACACTACCCAAACACCACTGCACTGCCTTAAACCCGATAAAAAAACTACCCCCAGTATGACCCCCTATACTACACAAATATCACTGCACTGCCCTAAACTCTACAACACTACCTGCAGCACGACCCCCTACACTACCCAAACACCACTGCATTACCCTAAACCCTAAATCTACCCTCAGCATGACCTCTACACTACACAAACAACATTGCATTACCCTAAATCCTAAAGTACTACCCCCAGCCAGACCCCCTATACTACACAAACACCTCTACACTGCCCTAAAACACTGCCCCAGCACGACCCCCTACACTACCCAAACACCACTGCACTATCTTAAACACTAAATCTACCCCCAGTACGACCCCCTACACTACACAAACACCACTCCACTACCCTAAACCCTAAGACACTACTCCCAGCACCACCCCCTACACTACCCAAACAGCAGTGCAGTACCCTAAACCCTAAAACAAGAACCCCTACACTACACAAACACCACTGCACTACCCCAAACCCTAAAACACTACCCCCAACACGACTCCCTACACAACACAAATACCACTGCACTATCCTAAACCCTAAAACACTACCCCAGCATGACCACCTACACTACACAAACACCTCTACACTGCCCTAAAACACTACCCCTTTACAACAAACAATTGATGGACGGAATGCTGACAATGCATACACTCTCCCCCAGTCAAGAGATCTGGGTTAAATCCATCGTTCTTTTGCCCACTACACCACCCCAGTTTAGACATGGCCATATGCAAATCAGTCTTGACCCTGTGCCTCATGGGAACAGTCCAGCCCGAACTGCCAAGCCATGTCTTCCCTGGACCGGAATCAAGCATCCTAGGACCGGTTTCTGGCTATCAGCCGTCATCAGCCAGGATAGCTTGACTCCAGTGGCGTAGTGAGCACGGGTCCCACGTCTGGGAATACCCATCCCACTTAGGGCGAAAAGCGTTACAACAAACAATTGATGGACGGAATGCTGACAATGCATACACTCTCCCCCAGTCAAGAGATCTGGGTTAAATCCATCGTTCTTTTGCCCACTACACCACCCCAGTTTAGACATGGCCATATGCAAATCAGTCTTGACCCTGTGCCTCATGGGAACAGTCCAGCCCGAACTGCCAAGCCATGTCTTCCCTGGACCGGAATCAAGCATCCTAGGACCGGTTTCTGGCTATCAGCCGTCATCAGCCAGGATAGCTTGACTCCAGTGGCGTAGTGAGCACGGGTCCCACGTCTGGGAATACCCATCCCACTTAGGGCGAAAAGCGTTACAACAAACAATTGATGGACGGAATGCTGACAATGCATACACTCTCCCCCAGTCAAGAGATCTGGGTTAAATCCATCGTTCTTTTGCCCACTACACCACCCCAGTTTAGACATGGCCATATGCAAATCAGTCTTGACCCTGTGCCTCATGGGAACAGTCCAGCCCGAACTGCCAAGCCATGTCTTCCCTGGACCGGAATCAAGCATCCTAGGACCGGTTTCTGGCTATCAGCCGTCATCAGCCAGGATAGCTTGACTCCAGTGGCGTAGTGAGCACGGGTCCCACGTCTGGGAATACCCATCCCACTTAGGGCGAAAAGCCCGAAACCGGTCCTAGGATGCTTGTTTCCAGTCCAGGGAGGACCTGCCTTGGCAGTTCGGGCTGGACTGTTCCCATGGGGCACAGGGTCAAGACTGATTTGCATATGGCTGGGTTCAAACTGGAATGGCATAGTGAGCAAAAAAACGATGGATTTAGGCCCAGATCTCTGTACTGGGGTGAATGTATGACATTGTTCTGCATTCTGTCCATCAATTGTTGTTTTTGCATTTGTCACCCCGAGTCGGAAGGGTATGCTCAGACGTGAGTCCCTTGCTCTCCATGCCACTGGAATCAAGCTATCCTGGCTGACGAGGGCTGAAAGCCCGAAACCGGTCCTAGGATGCTTGTTTCCAGTCCAGGGAGGACCTGCCTTGGCAGTTCGGGCTGGACTGTTCCCATGGGGCACAGGGTCAAGACTGATTTGCATATGGCTGGGTTCAAACTGGAATGGCATAGTGAGCAAAAAAACGATGGATTTAGGCCCAGATCTCTGTACTGGGGTGAATGTTTGACATTGTTCTGCATTCTGTCCATCAATTGTTGTTTTTGCATTTGTCACCCCGAGTGGGAAGGGTATGCTCAGACGTGAGTCCCTTGCTCTCCATGCCACTGGAATCAAGCTATCCTGGCTGACGAGGGCTGAAAGCCCGAAACCGGTCCTAGGATGCTTGTTTCCAGTCCAGGGAGGACCTGCCTTGGCAGTTCGGGCTGGACTGTTCCCATGGGGCACAGGGTCAAGACTGATTTGCATATGGCTGGGTTCAAACTGGAATGGCATAGTGAGCAAAAAAACGATGGATTTAGGCCCAGATCTCTGTACTGGGGTGAATGTATGACATTGTTCTGCATTCTGTCCATCAATTGTTGTTTTTGCATTTGTCACCCCGAGTGGGAAGGGTATGCTCAGACGTGAGTCCCTTGCTCTCCATGCCACTGGAATCAAGCTATCCTGGCTGACGAGGGCTGAAAGCCCGAAACCGGTCCTAGGATGCTTGTTTCCAGTCCAGGGAGGACCTGCCTTGGCAGTTCGGGCTGGACTGTTCCCATGGGGCACAGGGTCAAGACTGATTTGCATATGGCTGGGTTCAAACTGGAATGGCATAGTGAGCAAAAAAACGATGGATTTAGGCCCAGATCTCTGTACTGGGGTGAATGTATGACATTGTTCTGCATTCTGTCCATCAATTGTTGTTTTTGCATTTGTCACCCCGAGTGGGAAGGGTATGCTCAGACGTGAGTCCCTTGCTCTCCATGCCACTGGAATCAAGCTATCCTGGCTGACGAGGGCTGAAAGCCCGAAACCGGTCCTAGGATGCTTGTTTCCAGTCCAGGGAGGACCTGCCTTGGCAGTTCGGGCTGGACTGTTCCCATGGGGCACAGGGTCAAGACTGATTTGCATATGGCTGGGTTCAAACTGGAATGGCATAGTGAGCAAAAAAACGATGGATTTAGGCCCAGATCTCTGTACTGGGGTGAATGTATGACATTGTTCTGCATTCTGTCCATCAATTGTTGTTTTTGCATTTGTCACCCCGAGTGGGAAGGGTATGCTCAGACGTGAGTCCCTTGCTCTCCATGCCACTGGAATCAAGCTATCCTGGCTGACGAGGGCTGAAAGCCCGAAACCGGTCCTAGGATGCTTGTTTCCAGTCCAGGGAGGACCTGCCTTGGCAGTTCGGGCTGGACTGTTCCCATGGGGCACAGGGTCAAGACTGATTTGCATATGGCTGGGTTCAAACTGGAATGGCATAGTGAGCAAAAAAACGATGGATTTAGGCCCAGATCTCTGTACTGGGGTGAATGTATGACATTGTTCTGCATTCTGTCCATCAATTGTTGTTTTTGCATTTGTCACCCCGAGTGGGAAGGGTATGCTCAGACGTGAGTCCCTTGCTCTCCATGCCACTGGAATCAAGCTATCCTGGCTGACGAGGGCTGAAAGCCCGAAACCGGTCCTAGGATGCTTGTTTCCAGTTCAGGGAGGACCTGCCTTGGCAGTTCGGGCTGGACTGTTCCCATGGGGCACAGGGTCAAGACTGATTTGCATATGGCTGGGTTCAAACTGGAATGGCATAGTGAGCAAAAAAACGATGGATTTAGGCCCAGATCTCTGTACTGGGGTGAATGTATGACATTGTTCTGCATTCTGTCCATCAATTGTTGTTTTTGCATTTGTCACCCCGAGTGGGAAGGGTATGCTCAGACGTGAGTCCCTTGCTCTCCATGCCACTGGAATCAAGCTATCCTGGCTGACGAGGGCTGAAAGCCCGAAACCGGTCCTAGGATGCTTGTTTCCAGTCCAGGGAGGACCTGCCTTGGCAGTTCGGGCTGGACTGTTCCCATGGGGCACAGGGTCAAGACTGATTTGCATATGGCTGGGTTCAAACTGGAATGGCATAGTGAGCAAAAAAACGATGGATTTAGGCCCAGATCTCTGTACTGGGGTGAATGTATGACATTGTTCTGCATTCTGTCCATCAATTGTTGTTTTTGCATTTGTCACCCCGAGTGGGAAGGGTATGCTCAGACGTGAGTCCCTTGCTCTCCATGCCACTGGAATCAAGCTATCCTGGCTGACGAGGGCTGAAAGCCCGAAACCGGTCCTAGGATGCTTGTTTCCAGTCCAGGGAGGACCTGCCTTGGCAGTTCGGGCTGGACTGTTCCCATGGGGCACAGGGTCAAGACTGATTTGCATATGGCTGGGTTCAAACTGGAATGGCATAGTGAGCAAAAAAACGATGGTTTTAGGCCCAGATCTCTGTACTGGGGTGAATGTATGACATTGTTCTGCATTCTGTCCATCAATTGTTGTTTTTGCTAAAACACTACCCCAGCATGACCCCCTACACTACACGAATACCACTGCACTGCCCTAAACCCTAAAACACTTCCACCAGCACGATCACCCTACACTCCACAAACACCACTTTACTACCCTAAACCCTAAGACACTACTCCCAGCACGACCCCCTACACTACCCAAACACCACTGCACTACCCTGAACCCTAAAACACTACCCCAAGCGAGACCCCCTACACTACACAAACACAACTGCACTACCCTAAACCCTAAATCTACCCCCAGCATGACCCGCTATACTACCCAAACACCACTGCACTACCCTAAAAGCCAAAACACCACCCCCAGCACAACCCCCTACAATACCCAAACACCACTGCACTGCCCTAAACCCTAAAACACTACCCCCAGCACGGCCCCCAACACTACCCAAACACAACTGCACTGCACTGCCCTAAACCCTAAACACTACCCCCAGCACGACCCCCTATCCCACACAAACACCACTGCACTACCCTAAACCCTAAAACACTACCCCAGCACAACCCCCTACACAACCCAAACACCACGTCTCTGCCCTAAACCCTAAAACCCTTCCACCAGCACGATCCCTCTACACTACCCAAACATCACTGCACTGCCCTAAACCCTAAATCTACCCCCAGTACGACCCCCTACACTACACAAACACCACTTCACTACCATAAACCCTAAGACACTACTCCCAGCACGACCCCCTACACTACCCAAACAGCAGTGCAGTACCCTAAACCCTAAAACACGACCCCCTACACTACACAAACACCACTGCACTACCCCAAACCCTAAAACATTACCCCCAGCACGACTCCCTACACGACACAAATACCACTGCACTATCCTAAAAACTGAAACACTACCCCAGCACGACCACCTACACTACATGAATACCACTGCACTGCCCTAAACCCTAAAACACTTCCACCAGCACGATCACCCTACACGCCCCAAACACCACTGCACTGCTATAAACCCTAAGACCCTACCCCCAACACGACCCCCAACACCCAAACACCACTGCACTATCCTAAACCCTATATCTAACCCCAGTACGACCCCCTACACTACACAAACACCATTGTACTACCCTAAACCCTAAAACACTACCCCAGCACGTCCTCTTATACTACACAAACACCACTGCACTACCCTAAACCCTAAAACACTACCCCCAGCATGACCCCCTATACTACACAAACACCACTTCACTACCCTAAACTCTAAGACACTACTCCCAGCACTACCCCCTACACTACCCAAACACCACTGCACTACCCTGAACCCTAAAATACTACCCCCAGCATGACCCCCTATACTACCCAAACACCACTGCACTACCCTAAAAACTAAAACACCACCCCCAGCACAACCCCCTACAATACCTAAACACCACTGCACTGTCCTAAACCCTAAAACACTACCCCAGGCATGACCCCCTATACTATACAAACACCTCTGCACTACCCTAAACCCTAAAACACTACCCCCAGCACGACCAACTACACTACCCAAACACCACTGCACTGCCTTAAACCCGATAAAAAAACTACCCCCAGTATGACCCCCTATACTACACAAATATCACTGCACTGCCCTAAACTCTACAACACTACCTGCAGCACGACCCCCTACACTACCCAAACACCACTGCATTACCCTAAACCCTAAATCTACCCTCAGCATGACCTCTACACTACACAAACAACATTGCATTACCCTAAATCCTAAAGTACTACCCCCAGCCAGACCCCCTATACTACACAAACACCTCTACACTGCCCTAAAACACTGCCCCAGCACGACCCCCTACACTACATGAATACCACTGCACTGCCCTAAACCCTAAAACACTTCCACCAGCACGATCACCCTACACGCCCCAAACACCACTGCACTGCTATAAACCCTAAGACCCTACCCCAACACGACCCCCAACACCTAAACACCACTGCACTGTCCTAAACCCTATATCTACCCCCAGTACGACCCCCTACACTACACAAACACCATTGTACTACCCTAAACCCTAAAACACTACCCCAGCACGTCCTCTTATACTACACAAACACCACTGCACTACCCTAAACCCTAAAACACTATCCCCAGCATGACCCCCTATACTACACAAACACCACTTCACTACCCTAAACTCTAAGACACTACTCCCAGCACTACACCCTACACTACCCAAACACCACTGCACTACCCTGAACCCTAAAACACTACCCCCAGCATGACCCCCTATACTACCCAAACACCACTGCACTACCCTAAAAACTAAAACACCACCCCAGCACAACCCCCTACAATACCTAAACACCACTGCACTGCCCTAAACCCTAAAACACTACCCCAGGCATGACCCTCTATACTATACAAACACCTCTGCACTGCCCTAAACCCTAAAACACTACCCCCAGCACGATCAACTACACTACCGAAACACCACTGCACTGCCCTAAACCCGATAAAAAAACTACCCCCAGTATGACCCCCTAAACTACACAAATACCACTGCACTGCCCTAAACTCTACAACACTACCTGCAGCACGACCCCCTACACTACCCAAACACCACTGCATTACCCTAAACCCTAAATCTACCCTCAGCATGACCTCTACACTACACAAACAACATTGCATTACCCTAAATCCTAAAGTACTACCCCCAGCCAGACCCCCTATACTACACAAACACCTCTGCACTACCCAAAACCCTATAACACTACCCCCAGCACGACCCTCTACACTACCAAAACACCACTGCACTACTCTGAACCCTAAAACACTACAACAGCACGAACCCCTACACTACACAAACACCACTGCACTACACTAAACCCTAAAACACTACCCCCACCGTGACCCCCTATACTACACAAGCACCACTGCACTAAACCCTAAAACACTACCCCCCGCGTGACCCCCTACACTACCCAAATACCACTGCACTACCCTAAACCCTAAAACACTACCCCCAGCGCGACCCACTACACGACACAAACACCACTGCTCTACCCTAAACCCTAAATCTACCCCCAGCATGACCCCCTACACTACCCAAACACCACTGTACTACCCTAAACGCTAAATCACTACCCCCAGCACACACCCCTACAATACCCAAACACCACTGAACTGCCCTAAACCCTAAAACACTACCCCGGCACGCCCCCTACACTACACAAACACCACTGCACTGCCCTAAGCCCTAAAACACTACCCCTAGCACGGCCCCCAACACTACCCAAACACCACTGCACTGCACTACCCTAAACCCTAAAACACTACCCCCAGCACGACCCCCTATACCACACAAACACCACTGCACTACCCTAAACCCTAAAACACTACCCCCAGCACGACCCCCTACACTACCCAAACATTATGGCACTGCCCTAATCCCTAAAACACTTCCACCAGCACGATCCCTCTACACTACCCAACCACCACTGCACTGCCCTAAACCCTAAAACCCTACCCCCAGCACGACCCCTACACTACCCAAACACCACTGCACTACCCTAAATCCTATAAAACACTACCCCCAGCACGACCCCCTACACTACCCAAACAAAACTGCACTACCCTAAATCCTAAAAAACACTACCCCCAGCACAACCCTCTACACTAAGCAAACACCACTGCACTACCCTAAACCCTCAAACAGTACCCCCAGCACGAACCCCTAAATTACACAAACACCACTTCACTACCCTAAACTCTAAAACACTACCCCTGGCATGAACCCCTACACTACACAAACACCACTGCACTACCCTAAACGCTAAAAAAATACCCCTGGCATGACCCCCTACAATACACAAACACCACTGCACTGCCGTAAACCCTAAAACACTACCCCCAACACGACCCCCTACACTACACAAACACCACTGCACTGCCCTAAACCCTAAAACACTACCCCAGCACGACTCCCTACACTACCCAAACACCACTGCACTGCCCTAAATCCTAAAACACTTCCACCAGCACGATCCCCCTACACTACCCAAACGCCACTGCACTGCCCTAAAACCTACCCCCAACACAACCACCTACACTACCCAAACACCACTGCACTATCCTAAACAGTAAATCTACCCCAGTACGACCCCCTACACTACAAAAACACCACTGCATTACCATTTATATATATATATATATATGCAGCCATCAGAAGGTCACGCACCAAGGCGAGAGAAGATCTTTTAACATACAAGGCTAATACACCACAATCAGGGGTCACTGCTACCGCACAACCTGTGAGATTGATTTTATCATATTATAAACATGAAAAACAAATTAGGAGCATAGTTAAGCGTAATTGGCATTTCATCCAAGATGACTCAGAAATAGGTAATCAGATGCTTACTAATCCATCGATTACTTTCAGAAAAACTAGAAGCATGGGAAACAAATGAGTCAATAACAGACAAGAAGATTGCCGTAAAGATATGTGGCTCACGGCAAGAAAAGGCTTTTTTAAATGTTCCACCTGCAAAGCCTGCCAATTTGGCACTAATGTTAAAACATACACATCAGCTTTCTCGTCCAAGATCCGAGAAATCAAACAGCACCTAACATGCAAAACAGAGTATGCAGTGTATGTTCTTGAATGTAGCTGTCAGCTCAAGTACATAGGGAGTACCAAATTGGCTGCCCACAAGAAAATATTACAGCACATACGGGCCATAACAAATAAAGATCAGAACTACCCAGTTGCCAGGCATTTTCAAGCAACTCATGGCAGTGATCCCAGGCATCTTAAACACTATGTAATCGAGGCGATCCCAGTTACTGAGAGGGGAGGTGATAGGGAAGCAAAGCTAAGACGTCTTGAAACTAATTACATACTGGAGTTCGATTCCAAATATCCTGGAGGGCTTAACGCAACTGAAGATCTTTACACTTATTTATAAATTATGTAACCCCCTCTTGGTCTTCATTTGCCATCCTTTACTCATTCAAAATTTTGAAATTATTGGACTTTTTTTTATACTGGTCATGTTTTTATAGATAACCAATTGTTTTAGTATTTATACTTTTCTTATTTATATTTATTCTTGCTTGGACTTTTTAGGACGGATTTTAGACATTTAGGTGCCGATTCGGATCCTGGAGAAACCGGGTACGAGCCGCCGGACAGAGCGTTTTCTCCTTCCGACTCGTACCCGGGAAATAAACATTACAAACATGCAAGTACGATTCCCACGGAAACACCATTTCCGTACGAATCGTACCAAACACCGACCAACGAAAATATACATACGAATGTGATCCGGGAATGCTCCGACGTGATGTCGGGACGCATTCAGGCTGCGGTTCACGAACCAGGAAGTACGATCCGCACCGACGTCACCCCGCACGGATTATATTTTCCGGCTGCCAAAAACTGCCGGGAAATCAGGACGACGCGCACAAGGAGCACCTGTATGCGACGGACAGCCATGGACCCGAAACTACGTGTCATCCCAGCCCTCATAGCAGTCCACCTGCTCTACAGGCACCGACGCAGACGCCGCAGAAGGGTAGAATAACACCCAGGGGCAAAGGGAGGGGCAGGGGCAGGACACATAACCCCCACACAAGTCACAAATTACACATGCCCTGGACATACCTGACCTGCAGGACCTGGTCACCTCGAGGGGGTGGGGGCGTGTCCAGCAACGCAAGCGTCCGCCACAACGGAAGTGGATGTTGACACGAACCGGCAACACAACAATACCGGTACGTACCGTACCCAGGCCTTAAGAGCGTGGGTATGGGCCATACCACGCCCACCACTACGTCACCCCAACAATGGCGGTACGGCCCGTACCCACGTACTAAAGGCCTGGGTACGGGCTGTACCTGCATTGTTGGGGTGATGTAGGGGTACGCGTGGTACGACCCGTACCCACGCTCTGAAGGGCTGGGTACGGTGCGTACCCCTACGGCACCCAATTGGGGGTCTGCACTGTAGCCAGGCCCTCAGAGCGTTGGTACGGGTCGTACCACGCGTATCCCTACATCACCCCAACAATGCTGGTATGGCCCGTACCCAGGCCATTAGAACGTGGGTACGGGCCGTACCGCCATTGTTGGGGTGACGTAGTGGTGGGCGTGGTACGGTCCGTACCCACGCTCTTAAGGCCTGGCTACGGTACGTACCCTGGCCTGCAAATCGTGGGTACGGGAATGTACGGAGCGTACCCACACCCGTGTATGAATGGAGCGCAACCACACCCGTGTATGAATGGAGCGTACCCACACCCGTGTATGTCCCGACCGTACATGCCCAGACACAGGAGGGGTGTGTGCAGAGTCCTCCCAGCAGTGCCCAGACGCAGGAGGGGTGTGTGCAGAGTCCTCCCAGCAGTGCCCAGACATAGGAGGGGTGTGTGCAGAGTCCTCCCAGCAGTGCCCAGACGCAGGAGGGGTGTGTGCAGAGTCCTCCCAGCAGTGCCCAGATGCAGGAGGGGTGTGTGCAGAGTCCTCCCAGCAGTGCCCAGACACAGGAGGGGTGTGTGCCTATCACTCCCAGCAGTGCCCAGACACAGGAGGGGTGTGTGCAGAGTCCTTCCAGCAGTGCCCAGACACAGGAGGGGTGTGTGCCTATCACTCCCAGCAATGCCCAGACACAGGAGGGGTGGGTGCAGAGTCCTCCCAGCAGTGCCTAGATGCAGGAGGGGTGTGTGCAGAGTCCTCCCAGCAGTGCCCAGAAACAGGAGGGATGTGTGCCTATCACTCCCAGCAGTGCCCAGACACAGGAGGGGTGTGTGCCTATCACTCCCAGCAGTGCCCAGACACAGGAGGGGTGTGTGCAGAGTCCTCCCAGCAGTGCCCAGACACAGGAGGGGTGGGTGAAGAGTCCTCCCAGCAGTGCCCAGATGCAGGAGGGGTGTGTGCAGAGTCCTCCCAGCAGTGCCCAGACACAGGAGGGGTGTGTGCCTATCACGCCCAGCAGTGCCCAGACACAGGAGAGGTGTGTGCCTATCACTCCCAGCAGTGCCTAGACACAGGAGGGGTGTGTGCAGAGTCCTCCCAGCAGTGCCCAGACACAGGAGGGGTGGGTGCAGAGTCCTCCCAGCAGTGCCCAGACGCAGGAGGGGTGTGTGCAGAGTCCTCCCAGCAGTTCCCAGACACAGGAGGGGTGTTTGCCTATCACTCCCAGCAGTGCCCAGACACAGGAGGGGTGTGTGTCTATCACTCCCAGCAGTGCCCAGACACAGGAGGGGTGTGTGCAGAGTCCTCCCAGCAGTGCCCAGACACAGGAGGGGTGTGTTCCTATCACTCCCAGCAGTGCCCAGACACAGGAGGGGTGGGTGCAGAGTCCTCCCAGCAGTGCCCAGACGCAGGAGGGGTGTGTGCAGAGTCCTCCCAGCAGTGCCCAGACACAGGAGGGGTGTGCGCAGAGTCCTCCCAGCAGTGCCCAGACACAGGAGGGGTGTGTGCCTATCACTCCCAGCAGTGCCCAGACACAGGAGGGGTGTGTGCAGAGTCCTCCCAGCAGTGCCCAGACACAGGAGGGGTGGGTGCAGAGTCCTCCCAGAAGTACCCAGACACAGGAGGGGTGTGTGCCTATGTGTGCAGAGTCCTCCCAGCAGTGCCCAGACACAGGAGGGGTGTGTGCCTATCACTCCCAGCAGTGCCCAGACACAGGAGGGGTGTGTGCAGAGTCCTCCCAGCAGCGCCCAGACACAGGAGGGGTGTGTAACTATCACTCCCAGCAGTGCCCAGACACAGGAGGGGTGTGTGCTGAGTCCTCCCAGCAGTGCCCAGACACAGGAGGGGTGTGTGCAGAGTCCTCCCAGCAGTGCCAGGACACAGGAGGGGTGGGTGCAGAGTCCTCCCAGCAGTGCCCAGACACAGGAGGGGTGTGTGCCTATCACTCCCAGCAGTGCCCAGACACAGGAGGGGTGTGTGCAGAGTCCTCCCAGCAGTGCCCAGACACAGGAGGGGTGTGTGCAGAGTCCTCCCAGCAGTGCCCAGACGCAGAAGGGGTGTGTGCAGAGTCCTCCCAGCAGTGCCCAGACGCAAGAGGGGTGTGTGCAGAGTCCTCCCAGCAGTGCCCAGACATAGGAGGGGTGTGTGCAGAGTCCTCCCAGCAGTGCCCAGATGCAGGAGGGGTGTGTGCAGAGTCCTCCCAGCAGTGCCCAGACGCAGGAGGGGGGTGTGCAGAGTCCTCCCAGCAGTGCCCAGACACAGGAGGGGTGTGTGCCTATCACTCCCAGCAGTGCCCAGACACAGGAGGGGTGTGTGCAGAGTCCTCCCAGCAGTGCCCAGACACAGGAGGGGTGTGTGCCTATCACTCCCAGCAGTGCCCAGACACAGGAGGGGTGGGTGCAGAGTCCTCCCAGCAGTGCCCAGACGCAGGGGGGGTGTGTGCAGAGTCCTCCCAGCAGTGCCCAGACACAGGAGAGGTGTGTGCCTATCACTCCCAGCAGTGCCCAGACACAGGAGGGGTGTGTGCCTATCACTCCCAGCAGTGCCCAGACACAGGAGGGGTGTGTGCCTATCACTCCCAGCAGTGCCCAGACACAGGAGGGGTGTGTGCAGAGTCCTTCCAGCAGTGCCCAGACACAGGAGGGTTGGGTGCAGAGTCCTCCCAGCAGTGCCCAGACACAGGAGGGGTGTGTGCAGAGAACTCTCAGCAGTGCCCAGACACAGGAGGGGTGTGTGCCTATCACTCCCAGACAGTGCCCAGACACAGGAGGGGTGTGTGCCTATTACTCCCAGCAGTGCCCAGACACAGGAGGGGTGTGTGCAGAGTCCTCCCAGCAGTGCTCAGACACAGGAGGGGTGTGTGCCTATCACTCCCAGCAGTGCCCAGACACAGGAGAGGTGGGTGCAGAGTCCTCCCAGCAGTGCCCAGACACAGGAGGGGTGTGTGCAGAGTCCTCCCAGCAGTGCCCAGACACAGGAGGGGTGTGTGCCTATCACTCCCAGCAGTGCCCAGACACAGGAGGGGTGTGTGCAGAGTCCTCCCAGCAGTGCCCAGACACAGGAGGGGTGTGTGCCTATCACTCCCAGCAGTGCCCAGACACAGGAGGGGTGTGTGCAGAGTCCTCCCAGCAGTGCCCAGACACAGGAGGGGTGTGTGCAGAGTCCTCCCAGCAGTGCCCAGACACAGGAGGGGTCTGTGCCTATCACTCCCAGCAGTGCCCAGACACAGGAGGGGTGTGTGCAGAGTCTTCCCAGCAGTGCCCAGACACAGGAGGGGTGGGTGCAGAGTCCTCCCAGCAGTGCCCAGACACAGGAGGGGTGGGTGCAGAGTCCTCCCAGCAGTGCCCAGACACAGGAGGGGTGTATGCCTATCACTCCCAGCAGTGCCCAGACACAGGAGGGGTGTGTGCAGAGTCCTCCCAGCAGTGCCCAGACACAGGAGGGGTGTGTGCAGAGTCCTCCCAGCAGTGCCCAGACGCAGGAGGGGTGTGTGCAGAGTCCTCCCAGCAGTGCTCAGACTCAGGAGGGGTGTGTGCAGAGTCCTCCCAGCAGTGCCCAGATGCAGGAGGGGTGTGTGCAGAGTCCTCCCATCTGTGCCCATGGAAAGAAAGGGGTTGAGTACACACAGATACAATGCCCACAATTGTCAGTCAGGTGCTCAAAGACCCAGCAGAACACGAAACACATGTGTGCGAGGCTGGAAGTACACACATGCATAGTGCGGAAAAGGTAACATGTACACATGAAGTCCTGTCAATATACTCCAGTCACAAGTACAGTGACCCCCAAGGATGACACAAATGATGCAGGTGGAGACGTTGCCTAGCATGCATGGCCAAAGTTGAAGGGGTCCGTCACACACCCAGCAAATGTAGACACAGCACTGCACAAAGGTCTTCACAACACCCTGCAGGGAAGATGTCAGGGTCCAAAGAGGAAGGTACACACCTTGGGACAATGTCACCATGCAGTAACAGCTTACATGAGCAAAGTTTGATAGCAAATACCGTGTGATGGCACACAGATAACAGTGTCCACCCCATGAACAGCACACTACAACATATCCCAGACACCTAACACATTATCGCCACCCCAAATCATGGAGCAGCACCACCAACAGCAATGCCAGAAAAGCAGTAGTGTGCAAAGGAAAATAAAATTGCTTTATTCAGCAATGTTCTAAAATGAATTGTATGAAGAGTTCCATATGCACAAGGCCCATAGGGCAGTCCATAGTTCCAATCATGGTGGGGCACACAGTGGGATGCGTGTCCCCTAGCTTGCCTGCACAGTTCAGACTACCTTGTCATCCACAGGGGGGGGGCATCATGTGGGGGGGAAGGACCAGGCACCGCAGGGACTGGAGGGGCAAGGGTAGGTGTTGTGGGTGCAGGGACGGACGACTCCAACACAGGGGGTGGGGCAGCGCCAAAGGTGGATTTGAGCACGGCGCTGCACACTACTGCCAGGTCGCCCAGCGTCTCCCCTGCAACCGAAGGAACCACAGGCCCCAATGAGGGAGGGGTGTCGCAGGGATGGGTCGCAGCGCTACTGGGGGAGGGTGTGGACAGGGGGGGGACTTTGGGGCTCAGGGACAGAGCGGCCATGAAGGAGTCTTTGGTGGAATCCTGGCCAGGAGAGCTGAGGGGAGTGGATTTGGAGGGTGGTGGTCATGAGGAATGTGGACTCCCACTCTGGCTGCGTGTCTTCCGTTCCCTCCCCGACCCAGTGGGTGTGCCTACTTCACCCTGCGTGTGCGTGCCAGGAGGTGTGCGCTTTGCCTTCCCTGGTGGTGTGGTGCCTGTGTCTGGTGGTGTGCGTGCATGGGGACGTCTGGGTGTGCTTTGGACAGGCATGGGAGTGGGAAGTGTGGATGGTTCAGGGGTGGGGGTGGACGTAGCGCTGCAGGAGACCCACTGCTGCAGTCAGTGTCGAGTCTATGGACCTCAGCAAGTTGCGTTGGTCAGACTGCGCAGCTGAAATGCCCTCCATGTATGCCTCCATCTGGTTGAGCACCTGGCTGTGGCCATGGAGGACATTAAGCATCGCAGTCTGACCAACCTGCAACTGCCGCAGGATGTCCACAGACTCGGCATTGGTGGCAGCAGTGGAGACAGGGGCAGGGGGTGCGGTGCCTGGCAAGAAGGAGACACGTGGTGACCTAGCACGGCGGGAAGGGACACGAGCAAGTGGGAGGCCGGTGATCGGAATGGAGGGGGCGGGTAGTGATGGAGTGCTGGTGTCAGCTGTGGGAGCAGCCTCCGCCCCCCCCGGAGTGCTCAGCCTCGGACCCGTCAGCGTCATAGTCGGTGGTGGTTTGACTGGACAGGTCCACCGCTGCACTCCCGTCGGCCTCCGTGCCACTCAATGTGCCAGCCAACTCAGCACTGCTGGCACTGGTGCTCGCTCCCTACTCATGGTCCGTGCCAGTGTCTCCCTTGTAGTCCCCCGACGATGCTGTGGGCAAGGTGAAGAGACAGGAGAAATCAGACACCTGTAAACATATGTCACATGAGTCAACTCTACATAGGTCACAGTGCATAGCCTGAAAAGCAACAAGAGTAACATCTACAATACAAGGTACATATGTAGTCCCTGCAACACACAGTTGACCCACCATGCCACTGTTAAAATATGGAGAGCATGACACAATAGCAAATAACTTGATATCAAATTGCACAGAGGAGCCAGGCTCTGGGGACAATCTAGCACAGCATCAGCGACACACAGCGTAGCCAAGAAAGGGATGAGCAGGAACCATGTCTATCAACTCTTGGGACATGCTGCAAAGGTAATACTGAAAACCATGGCCAACATGACTGGGGCACTGCACCTTGAGTGTTTGGCCACACAAACATCACACACTGCCCAGACCGAGCAAGGAGACTTCAGGTTTGGACATGTAGGCCTTGCCCGCACCAACCCCCCCCCTACCTGAGACAATGTGATTGAGACAGAGGAAGTACTTACACCTCTTAGTCTGGGATGAAAACACATGGCCTGCAATTAATCCTGATCGCACATAAACTACCCCTGGTGTGCCTGTCCTCATATATCACTGACAAACAACCATCATCAGATAGTTGTACCAAGACACACAGGCACTGGCCCCTGTGAGTATGCACCAGCTAAATTAGGTCACCCTGTACAGTGGACACATGTAGCACAGTATACGTGAATACAAATGAGGCCAGGGTACTATGCCACAGGGCCCAAACTATGCTGAAGACACAGGGAATGTCCACATTGTCTGATGACACACATGATACCTAGGAAAAGGTGCCCCAGGGGACTGTAGTGGCCACACTACTCCATGGCCCTGGATGGATATGACTGGAACACAAGCCTACATCCCTGCACTATGCATATCTCACACTCAAGCACATCATGTCAGAGGGCACAACATTCGACATGCAGGCAGTAAGGCAGTACACATGAAACACACACTCCCATGTCGGGACTCAGCATCAGTGCCAACTAACATGGGCCCCACAATGACAGAACTGGCCAGGGCACAGGCAACGTGCAAAAACCTGTTACACACCACCCCCACACATGATGCTGCAAGCATTGGGCACTTGGAGTAACTGCCAGCCTAGATGACCTTGTGCAAGAGTGACTACACACAGACCAGGGAACACATGGCAAGGAGGGGAAGGGAGGAAGAACAGCACCGCTTTACTTTGGGGAACAGGATATGCACTGCACATTTAAACCCTGGCAGTGTATCCATGCAACTGCGCACTTCCAAAAGCTGGTCACACACAACAAACACACATGTACCTACCCCCTTCCTGCTGCTGCTTCTCCGCTAGGCGCCTATCCAAGTCAGGGAAGACCACCGCCAGCACACGCTTATGGATGTGGGTCAGACGCCGGCGCCCACGGTTTTTGTGGCTCACAGGTGAGTCCCCCAGCAGGACCCGTGCGATCCTCCGCGTCCAGCACCGGATGTCCTGCCAGCGTTTCCTCACCTGGGCTAGGCGCCGCTTCCGACCCTCCGTCCTCCTCACGGCACTGACGGCTTGCTTCCAGATCTCCCCCTTGGCACAGACGCCTACCTGTGAGGATGCAAAAGTGACAATACATCAATCCACCTTATCAATGATACAGAGACACACATATTACAAATTATGCATGTTTGAACTGGCCATAGTATGCAGCCAACTCATTGCACCTTTGTCATAGTGACATCATCCTCCTGGGAATGGGAAATGCAGTAGGTGCCATTGAAAGTACACAGGTGGCATGAGGGGTGCAACACAATCAATGATGCAGGCTCACACTGTGCATCCCAAGCTACAACAGGAATCTGAACAGTACCCCTAAGCAGTCACATGCCCCAGCCCACTTACGCTACCTCAGCAGAGTACACAGACACACACAGGCACTGAACAATCACCTGGCATTGGCAACTGCCGCTACAAACCTCACTCTGCACATGTGCCACTATACTGGGGGTGTCACAGATGTGGGGCTGTCTCAGCACGGCAGACATCCAGCACAGCTCCCTGCTCACATCAGATGGCCAGGGTGTATCCATCCCACATGCAGCTGGGGTGCAACACTCCACATATGCACACACCCACATGACAGGGGACTCACACACACACACCAATGTCCAGGGGACGACCACATCATTTGGGCACTCTCACCACAGGTACACTGAACAGACACACATCTGTGGGTCCTGGCACCTGTCACCCTGGGGGGAGCACAGACTCACATCAGGACTGTAGAAACAACATTTCCAGGAGGATTAGGCAGTCCGAAAGCGGCATGCACCATGCAGTGATAGTCACAGCAAACACCATGCTAGTGCGTTGTGCACACAGGAACTACAGCATGCTCTGCATGGGAGACATGAGCCCTTCCCCCCACCTGAGAACCACTATGAAGAACCCTGCATGTCTGTCACACCTGGACACAATGCCAGAAGTCACAGTCACAAAAAGGGGCACAGTTTAAGCTAGTGGAGTCTGCACTCACCTGCTCCCCTGGTCGACCATACAGCATGGTGTACTGTGGGAGGATCACATCCACCAACGCCATATTCTCCTCCATGGTGAATGGCTCGTCCCTCTCCACAGACCTGGACATGGCGCAGAGGAATCACAAGCAGCAGCAGTGTTGTGGAATGAAAGGATGTGCAGGCAAGTGCTCTCTCATGGGACCTGGCTGCCTTATATCTGCCTTGCTGGCCTGTTTCAATCACAGGAGTACAGAGTGATTGGTCAGTCACATTTGCATCCTACGTGTCCTCCAATCATTTTAAAACTACCCCAGTGACAGGCTTTGCATGGTTTTAAAATTGAGCATGATGTAATGTCAACAACCACATTGCAACAAAGTATATTGTCTCCAACCGACTTCTGCTGGCTACATGATGCAAAATTCAAACCTGAAACTCGGTCTCCATGACAACCAGCATGCATTTAGGCCCCTATACTTGTCCCTCATGTGTCCCCTATGTCAATCCTATGTCACAACACAGGTACGGTACGTTCCACAGCCCTAGGGCACCCCAATGCATTGCAACGGACCGTACACGCGTGTGTACGGTCCCTATCATTATGGTGGTGCTGGCGTATGCGTATGCCATAGTGATACGGACCGACCCTACACATGCATGTGTACGGTCCGAACTACTATGGCATACACGTACGCGAGCACCCCCATAGTGATAGGGACCGTACACACGCGTGTGTACGGTCCCTATCACTATGGGGGTGCTCACGTACGTGTACGCCATAGTAGTCCGGACCGTACACATGCGTGTGTACGGTCCCTATCACTATGGGGGTGTTCGCGTACGTGTACGCCATAGTAGTCCGGACCGTACACACGCGTGTGTACGGTCCCTATCACTATGGGGGTGCTCGCGTACGTGTATGCCATAGTAGTCCGGACCGTACACATGCATGTGTACGGTCCCTATCACTATGGGGGTGCTCGCGTACGTGTACGCCATAGTAGTCCGGACCGTACACACGCGTGTGTACGGTCCCTATCACTATGGGGGTGCTCGCATACGTGTACGCCATAGTAGTTCGGACCGTACACACAATCGTGTACAGTCCGTATCACTATGGCGTACGCATACGCCAGCACCACCATAGTGATAGGGACCGTACACACGCATGTACGGTCCGTATCACTATGGCGTACGCATATGCCAGCACCACCATAGTGATAGGGACCGTACACACGCATGTACGGTCCGTATCACTATGGCGTACGCATACGCCAGCACCACCATAGTGATAGGGGCCGTACACACTCGTGTACGGTCCGTATCACTATGGCGTACGCATACGCCTGCACCACCATAGTGATAGGGACTGTACACACGCGTGTACGGTCCGTATCACTATGGCGTACGCATACGCCAGCACCACCATAGTGATTGGGACCGTACACAGACGTGTACGGTCCGTATCACTATGGCGTACGCATACGCCAGCACCACCATAGTGATAGGGACCCCACACACGCCCTCGGAGCGTATGTACGGTAGGATTCACACCTGACAGTGGTGACAGGCGGCACACAGGAATGAATTGAGCTGTCATACATGGGCAAGGCTGGACATCAAGGCATTGTCTGTGCAGTACTACATGTGTCGGGCACAGGTGGGTCAGGCTGTGATGTGGCACCATACTCCTGAGGTGTGAAGCTAATTACAGTATGATGAGCTGTGTACACATGTCAGGTGTGATGGTGCCCTATGTGCCACACATCCCCTTCACTCCTTTGACATGTGTGCATGTAGTACTGACTTGGTGGGCCATGCGTCACTGGCATGGCACAGTCACCGACACCCGAAAATGTCCCCTGATGCCAGGTACACGGAATGTTACCCCTGACAAGTGAATGCTCGCGTTGCACTCTGTAGCTATGTCATGTGTGTGTCATGTGATCCCATAGGTTTGCTGTAGGTGTTTGGTCAAATGCATCTGCAGTTGCTGCAACCAACATGTGTCTGTGTGTAGATGGGCATGGCACACTGTTACGCACACCAGCACACATGTGTAATCCGACGATAGGTGTGTATGTATGCATCGACACGGAGTTCCAAAACAAGGACATATCTGCATACTCTCAATGTATGTGTGATCAGTCTTGACATGCAATCCTTCATGGCAAGGTGTGTGGTCTGTCCTGATTCTATGACATGTGACCTGTGCCTCTAGTGTTCCGCAACCTGTCTGTACAATAAACATCCTTCTTCTGCACATATTTGGATGTCTGTAACTCCTGTAATGCGTCTTCCTGCTCACTTACACTGGCCCACAGCTAGTTTCATGGCATGGCATATTGAGGTTGAGAATCAACGTTTGTAGCTGGCTCTTGGTAGGAGTGTCACATGCCTGGCATACGTGGCCAGGGCATATTGCACAGACCTGACTCTGTATGTAGCATATGTGTATTGCCTGCTGAGCATGTGCTCTGTACATTGACATTGGTGGTGTACTGTACTCAATCTTCGTTGTCCCTTTTAATTCACTGCAGGGCTCCGCCTCTCCCCCGACAAATTCCGGACTTGGCTGACATGCGGGAAAATGACTGTATACGCCGCTACCGCTTCCCCAACGCTTGATTGAGGACCTGACGACACGGCTGGCACCACACCTCCAACCGCTACACAGGTATCCTACTGCACTGACACCCAAGATGAAGGTGATGGCAGCCCTACATTTCTTGGCCACGGGTACCTTTCAACATACCATTGCCCATGTCGGTGGCATGTCCCAAACCATGTTCAGCCGTGTTCTGCATGATTTTTTAGAGGCCATGTTGGAGCACCTGGATGAGTTCATTAAATTCCCAACTCCTGAGCAGTTGACAGCTGTCAAGCGTGAGTTCTATGCCCTGGGAGGGATGCCCCATGTCATTGGGTCCATACATGGAACACATGTGGCTTTGGTACCACCACAGGCACAGGAGGTAGCCTTCCGTAACCGCAAGCATTACCACTCCATTAATGCCCTTGCGGTGTGTCTTGCCAACATGGTGATTTCACATGTCTGTGCTCGTTTTCCAGGATCAGCACACGATGCGTACATCATGAGGCGTAGCAGGGTGCCTGAAATGATGCTGCAGCTGCGCAACAAACGAGCATGTATTGTTGGTGGGTATACTCTGGCAGTCCTGTATTTAACGTCATCTTCCTGTCTTACTGCTTCTCCTGACCCACTCTTGTCCATGATGTTTCCATGTAGGGGACGCTGGCTATCCCAACATGCCATGGCTGATCACGCCTCTCCGCAACCCCAGCGCGGCTGCCGATCACTGCTACAACAACGCCCATGGGCAGACCAGGCGAGTGATAGAGAGGACGTTTGGCCTCCTGAAGAGCCGATTCCGTTGCCTCCACAAGACCGGTGGCGCACTCCCATATGCACCGGTGAAGGTCTGCAAGATATTCCTCGTGTGCTGCATGCTTCACAACATGGCAGTGGAGAAAGCTGTGCCACTCATCCTGGATCCAGATGAGCAGGACCATCCACCCGTGGAGGATGAAGGGCTTGGTCACGAGGCAAGTGATGTGGAGGAGGAGGAGGCGGTAGAGGACATGCGGAGTCGGCTCATACGCAACTTCTTTGCTTAGTGGTGAGTTCCAGTGTCTGAGTGTGCACGCATTGGGCTGTGTGTGGCAAGTGTTGCAATGTGTGTGTCCATCTGCATGTCTTCCAAGTGAGTCAGAGGTGTGTTTGGATGTATCACTCGAGTGATGGTGCAATAGAAGAATGTTTTTCTAGGGTCATCATTGTCACCTAGCATGTTGACAACCTAATACGTGTCGAGTACATGCACATGCATGCAGATGTGCTTTTTTTGGCTGACTTCTGGTGTGTCTCCCATCCACAGGTACTTGCGCATGCTGTCGGCTGGTGGCATTGTTGTGCTCCTGCTATTCCTCATGAACACAGCAACATGTGCTGAATCAGCGTTACATGCACGGACAAGTTCGAAAATCTCCTTCGGGTAAGGGATGCAGCACGGCTTTTTGGGAGTGGTATTTGTTTTGAATGTGTGTGCACTGCTCCTGTTCATGTTTGGATACTTTACATACATGTAGAATCACCATGGGGCACATGACATGGAGCAGAATTCACCTGAATTGATGGTCAGACTTGGTGACAGTCATCTGTAATGGGATTGTGGATTGTGATGGAGCCATCAATGTGTGTAACACTGCCCTCGGAAACATACAGGTTGCACCGGGTTGACATGGTGTGTGAATTCCCCATTAGGGGCTCAATGGTGTATAGCAGCCTCTCCGTGAGCAGCAGGGGGTATTTAGCTGTAACCCATCACTTGTGTGCCAGTGCCATGGATTTCCAGCATCTGTGGTGGTAAGGGGGGTGCCAGTGTTGGTCCCACGTGTTCATCCACATGACCTGTGTATGTGTTGACAGAGTTGCATTAGCATTCCGACACACATGAATAATAAAGGTGTCCCTCTGCCTCCAAGGTGCCTCATCTCTGTCAATGGTGGTCTGTTGCCACTGTGCATGCGGCATGTCTGGAATTGTTCTCAGAGATGGTGCATATGAGTCTATGTGTAGAGTAGCAAGATGCAAGCTGTTTGTCAGGGATTAGATTCTGTATTGTGCATGATGTCCATGGCTGTGTAGGTATTGTGGCATGTCAGTCTCTACGACGGCCACTGTGCTGCATGTGAATCCATTGTGTGTGTGTGTGCCATGTTGAAACAGACATTCCTTCCTTGACATACACCTTTTGCATAGTTCCTTCCTGAGATCCTTGTCTTTGTGTGCTACTTGTGGCATTGTTTCCTTGACATGGCGCATGCTGCTGCAGGCCCTGCAGCAAGGGCACCCAGTGTCCACACAAACGAGCTGGTGTTCATCATGGATTGCTTGCTGACATGTGCTATGCTGATCAGCAGCATCTGTGCCTCATGCGGCAGCACACTCTGCATTATGTACAAGATCCCCAGTTCCATCCACCTCAAGGCAAGAGGGAGACCATCCCCCAGGTCAACTACGACATCCGTGTCTAATCCTACCCTGCACTCTACAGACATGTGCGTTAGAAATCCCATGATACTTGTCCACATCCAGGGTGCATCTGCACGGCTCTGCTACTACATCCGGCGACCAGGCCACATCAACGTCAAACAGAGATGGGGGGAGTGGATCACTGCCAGCTGCAGGGTGACCATCTCAATCCACGCACACACTCAGGATGCAGCCCACAACCACAACACAACCATGTGGCACTGTAATCCAACACCCAATTGTGCCATCTCCATGCATCCAACCTTGGCTGGCCCACCATTCTCCACATCCACCTGACTCACGCATGCAGGACATGGTTCTGCCACGTGTCTACACATACCTGGGACTCCCACCCAAGGACACTGAACATGATCCCTGACCTCTGCGCATGACTGTTGCTCTTCTAAATAGGTCTGTAGGCACAGTTGTGCGGGCACCCCCTCAGCTGGTTGGGCCCATCACGGGTGAGTATGGTGCTCCATGTCTGTCTTGGATGGTACATTGTGTCCTGTGCCAGACTCAGACCCCAGGGTATGGATGTTTGGAGTTACTTCTGAAATCAGGCATGGTTCGACTTTACAACACACACATGCAGTGGAATAATGCAAACTGACGGCATCATCTTGTGATTGTGATGATTTTTATTGGTGCTGGGGTACGTGTTTGGAGGGGTGACAAGAGGTGCTTGGCGGGAGTGTAGAATCCAAAGTTCACAGGGGGAGTTGGTATCCTGCCATTGAAAGTCATCAGAGTCTGTGCCACAGTCTTTGTCAACATTGGTCAGACAGTGACCAGCAAGGCCATGTGGCAGAGAATGTCAGTTGCTGCTGTGCTGCTGTTGGGCCAGAGGGCCAGGTGACCTGGGAGATGGTGATGTTCCGCTGACTCTCACGGTCTTTTGCGTGGACGACCCACCCTCCTGCGGGGACCCTCAGAAGCAGGCCATGACGATGCGTGGGATGCTCCGTCGGATGAATCTTCCTCCTCCTGATCCCTCCCTGTGGGTGGTGATGTTCTTCGCCTGGTGGCACAGGGAGGGTTGCCCACGTTTTCGGCAATCCGACGGAGTACACGGGTCATTTCCGTTTGCACCGCCACGAGCTTAGCCTGTCTTGCCTCCATCCGTCCTTGGTGTCGCTGTTGACAGGCATGTTGCTCGGCCTGCAGGGTCTTCATCTCCTCGAGGGTCCCCTTGATGTCTGTGAGGGTGGACGCAATCTGGACCATGCCCCTGGCGTCACGCCGGTATGAGTCGAGGATGTTGCTGACGTGTGACATTACCGGTTCCTGAGCCAACTGGTCAGGTTCGCGCCTCCGCCATCCTCCACTCCCACCACCCTTGCCCACTTGCGCCTGGCCTGCCGTTGTGGGCACATCGGATCTCCGGGACCCCTGAGG
Organism: Triturus cristatus; assembly: GCF_964204655.1. Taxonomy (NCBI): domain Eukaryota; kingdom Metazoa; phylum Chordata; class Amphibia; order Caudata; family Salamandridae; genus Triturus; species Triturus cristatus. The sequence goes on from NC_140579.1 coordinate 719,300,978, forward strand.
GCTGGCGTTTGCGGTGTCGCCTGCCTCCTCCTGGGTGCCCGGAGAACCTTGTCCCTCCTGGACAGACTGGCTGTGTTGTTCTGTGCGGGCAGGGCTCCTGGGTGTCTCCTGGGATGTGGCAGGATTAGGGGTGGTGGTTGGCACAGTTGTACCTGACGCAGGTGCTGCAGGTGGTTGGACACCAGAGGGGCCAGGTTGGTCTGGGTCATCCACGGAGTGGTGAGAGTCGTCGCTGCCGGTGGGGTCCTCTTCACGCAGAGCCTGGTCCTGTGAGTCTTCCCCCCCAGTGTTGGGGGGAGATCGACGATGTTGACCTGTGTGTGAGAGAGGCAGTGTTAATTGTGTTACATGCGACATCCATGTTTCATTCATTTTTGATTTGGCACAGTTCCTCTGGGTGGTTGGATTTGGCTAGCATTCCTCTCACAGTGCACTTGTGCATGGGTATTTCCCTTGGCCACAGCTTTCGACACTTTACCTATGTGTGACACAATCTTAGTTGATGCATCTTTTGGGAAAGCAGTCAGCAGTGTAGTGAGCGGGCGTAGCAAGCCATGCAGAGCCGCCTTACGTGTTGCACTGTACGTGGCCAAATGTTGTTTTTTCCATGCTATTTGAGAATGCAGGTAGGTAACTTAACAATTTGTGACAGGGTTCTGACAAACACAGTGGGTGGGTATACTGGATGTACTCGTGCACAGATTGACACATGGCCCAGTGTTTATCAAAGGTTGAAGGGGGGGTTCACGCACTGCCAAACCTTGTCTACATGCACACAGTCCACCTGCTTACGAGCGGACATGGCCACACCACCCAAGGGTGATTTGGTCTCCCTCTGTCTCCCTTTCTCCCTCCCTCTGTCAGCCTCCTCCCTCTGTCCGTTTCCCTTTCTCCCTCCCTCTATCAGCCTCCTCCCTCTGTCCGTCTCCCTCTATCTCCCTTTCTCCCTCCCTCTGTCAGCCTCCTCCCTCTGTCCGTCTCCCTTTCTCCCTCCCTCTGTCAGCCTCCTCCCTCTGTCCGTCTCCCTTTCTCCCTCCCTCTATCAGCCTCCTCCCTCTGTCTGTCTCCCTCTATCTCCCTTTCTCCCTTCCTCTGTCAGCCTCCTCCCTCTGTCCGTCTCCCTTTCTCCCTCCCTCTGTCAGCCTCCTCCCTCTGTCCGTCTCCCTTTCTCCCTCCCTCTATCAGCCTCCTCCCTCTGTCCGTCTCCCTCTATCTCCCTTTCTCCCTCCCTCTGTCAGCCTCCTCCTTCTGTCCGTCTCCCTTTCTCCCTCCCTCTGTCAGCCTCCTCCCTCTGTCCGTGTCCCTCTATCTCCCTTTCTCCCTCCCTCTGTCAGCCTCCTCCCTCTGTGCGTCTCCCTCTGTCTCCCTTTCTCCCTCCCTCTGTCAGCCTCCTCCCTCTGTCCGTCTCCCTTTCTCCCTCCCTCTGTCAGCCTCCTCCCTCTGTCCGTCTCCCTTTCTCCCTCCCTCTATCAGCCTCCTCCCTCTGTCCGTCTCCCTCTATCTCCATTTCTCCCTCCCTCTGTCAGCCTCCTCCCTCTGTCCGTCTCCCTCTATCTCCTTTCTCCATCCCTCTGTCAGCCTCCTCCCTCTGTGCGTCTCCCTCTGTCTCCCTTTCTCCCTCCCTCTATCAGCCTCCTCCCTCTGTCCGTCTCCCTTTCTCCCTCCCTCTGTCAGCCTCCTCCCTCTGTGCGTCTCCCTCTGTCTCCCTTTCTCCCTCCCTCTGTCAGCCTCCTCCCTCTGTCCGTCTCCCTTTCTCCCTCCCTCTGTCAGCCTCCTCCCTCTGTCCGTCTCCCTTTCTCCCTCCCTCTATCAGCCTCCTCCCTCTGTCCGTCTCCCTCTATCTCCCTTTCTCCCTCCCTCTGTCAGCCTCCTCCCTCTGTCCGTCTCCCTCTATCTCCCTTTCTCCCTCCCTCTGTCAGCCTCCTCCCTCTGTGCGTCTCCCTCTGTCTCCCTTTCTCCCTCCCTCTATCAGCCTCCTCCCTCTGTCCGTCTCCCCTTCTCCCTCCCTCTGTCAGCCTCCTCCCTCCCTCTGTCTGTCTCCCTGTGTCCACCTCTGTCTCTGTCCCTCTCTCTGCCCCTCTCCCTCCCTCTGTGTGTCACCCTCTGTCACCTCAGCCCAGCTTCCTGGGCACACACAGTTTGCAGGTCTTTCAAAGGCCATTGGCTTGTTCATGTGGGTTTGTTTCTTCTCTGCCGGCACCCATTGGGCGGAGTGTCTGAGTCTGAGCTGCTGCTGTGGCGGTGTGTGCTGACACTCTTTCAGTGTGATGCGTCTTCATTAGCTGCTGTTATGTGCAAATTGTGCCTTCATACTCATGTCGTCCTGCAACGCGGCCACCATTAGCAGGCAACACAGTACTGTGTGGGAACACACTGTTTGTATGGCTGTGCCCTAAGCCATATGGGCTGAGGGCATTGTTGTGTGCTTCAGAGTTGCTCTATGTTAGTTTTGAGGCCCACCCTCTCAGCATCGGGGACATCCTGTCTTGTGTTGGTGTTTTGTGTTGCCTGTGACTTGGCATGGCCTTGCTTGGAGCATGGGGCATGGAGGTGCTAGTGGCATGTGTGTGTTTTTGGAGTGTGGTTGTGTACGGTGCTGGCTTTGGGGGGGTTACGTGCATGATTGGTATTTGGGTTGTATATGGCGTTCCCCCCATGTGAGGTGAGTTGTTTGTGTACTCACCAGGCTCTCGGACTCCTTCTAGTCCGTCTACTCCCAACGGCGGCAGCGTGGCCATCACCTTCTCCTCCCAGGGATGGTAGTGTCTGCGGGACGGACCTCCTCCAGTGATGTTGGCCTGGTTGTGGTCGTCCGTCATTTTGCGGCGGACCGTCCTCCGCAGATCGTACCACCTGGCTTGGCACTCATGCCTGGTCCTTCTGGTGGCCCCAACAGCATTCACGGAATTGACTATCCTCTCCCACATGGCAGATTTTTCGGATATGCTGGTCCGTCTGACCATTGTTCCAAAGAGCTGTGGCTCGACTCTGATGATTTCGTCGACAAGGACCTCCAGCTCGTCCTTTGTGAACTTTGGATTCTTGTTAGTGGGCATGGTGTGGGGTGTGGGTGTGGATGGTTGTGGGGGTATGGGTGTGGATGGTTGTGGGTGTGTGAGTGTGGTTGTGCAGGTGTGTGTGTGTGAATGTGATGAGGGTGTGTTTGTGATGGTGGTTGTGTGAAGGAGTGCAAGTGTAAGGTGTATTGATGGTTGAAGTATGGTGCAGTGCGTTGTCTCTGGGGTCTGGCAGCAGTGGATCTGTTGCAAAGGATCATGGTTTGTGTGTGTTGGGCCTTTTTATTGGTCCATTTGTGGGTGTGGCTGTGTTTGAACTTAGGGTGGGTGTGTTATAAGGAGTGGTAGTGGTTTGGGCCTCTGTTTAGCTGTTTGTCAGTTGCAGGTCAGTGTATAGTATGTATTTGGCCTTGTTGAATATGTTTTGTGGTATTGTGTGCCTCGAATTGACTCTCCTTGTGTTTTTTTGGTTTGTCCTGGTTCAGTAGGAGTGTTTTTTGCGTCTGTACGGTGCGTACATGGGCCATGTTGTTGTACAGTGCTGTCCTTTGCTATGGCTTAGTACGACTTGTACATGCCCGATGTTGGGTGAGGGTGCTGGTGTGTGGGCCTGGGGTAGGGTGCGTACGAACACGGGCTGGGTGTCGGTCCGCACCGTCCATCGGTGGTGGTGTTTCGCACCGTACATACAGGGGGGGCTGGGTGTAGGGTCCGTACATACACGGGTGGGGAGTTGGTACGCTCCATGCATACACGGGTGGGGGTACGGTTCGTACATACATGGGTGGGGGTACGGTCCGTACATACACGGGTGGGGAGTTGGTACGCTCCATGCATACATGGGTGGGGGTACGGTCCGTACATACATGGGTGGGGGTACTGTCCGTACATACACGGGTGGGGAGTTGGTATGCTCCATGCATACACGGGTGGGGGTACGGCCCGTACATACACGGGTGGGGAGTTGGTATGCTCCATGCATATACGGGTGGGGGTACGGTCCGTACATACACGGGTGGGGGTACGGTCCGTACATACACGGGTGGGGAGTTGGTACGCTCCATGCATACACGGGTGGGGGTACGCCCGTACATACACGGGTGGGAAGTTGGTACGCTCCATGCATACACGGGTGGGGTTACGGTCCGTACATACACGGGTGGGGGTACGGTCTGTACATACATGGGTGGGGAGTTGGTACGCTCCATGCATACACGGGTGGGGGTACGGTCTGTACATACACGGGTGGGGGTACGATCCGTACATACACGGGTGGGGAGTTGGTATGCTCCATGCATACACGGGTAGGGGTACGATCCGTACATACACGGGTGGGGAGTTGGTACGGTCCGTACATACATGGGTGGGGAGTTGGTACGCTCCATGCATACACGGGTGGGGAGTTGGTACGCTCCATGCATACACGGGTGGGGGTACGGTCCGTACATACACGGGTGGGGTGTGGGTACGGTCCATACATACACGGGTGGGGAGTTGGTATGCTCCATACATACACGGGTGGAGGTACGGTCCGTACATACACGGGTGGGGTGTGGGTACGGTCCGTACATACACGGGTGGGGTGGGGGTACGGTCCGTATATACACGGGTGGGGCGTGGGTACGGTCCGTACATACACGGGTGGGGAGTTGGTACGCTCCATGCATACATGGGTGGGGGTATGCTCCATGCATACACTGGTGGGGGTTCGGCGCGTACATCCGCGGCCAGGGGGCGTTTTGCGCATACATGCGGGGTCTGTGGTGGGGTGTTCGGCGCGTATGTGGGCACGTGTCTCCATGGTTGCTATGGGAGTTCGGTCCGTACGGTGTTTTTTCCATACAGTTGTGAAATCGAAAGGACGGGAGTGATCGTACTTGCGCGGTCGGACTTCATTTTTCCGATTCGTACGGTAAATCGTCCGGGGATGTGTCGGACACAATTTCTGACCCGAGGACATGTGGGGAAATTTTCCCGATGTGATTTGTATGGAGTTTTCCCATGCGAATCGTATTTGGCAGTTTGTACGCTACTTGTACGATTCGGACGGAAAAAAATCCAGATTCAATTCGGACGGGGGAAATTTTTCCAGGATCAGAATCGGCCCCTTAGTTTTTATTGTGTGTCTTTATCATTGTTCTGATGGTACGGAGCTTTATGATACTTTATAAGAATGCAAGCATTACTTGAGTTATCTAGATCTATTCATAGACTGTACTTGGAACTTAGCAGCTATTCTCCCCTCTGGCATCAACTCTTGTATATATTTTGTACATATTGACATGCATTTTTTACACATACCCCTTTTCAATATTTGCACTCAATTGGTCTATATTGACCTACACAGCACCTTTGCACTTTTTTGCACCTTTAGATTTTATACATTATAAACACTTTATCACTAGTGCCCAATAGTACAAGAAGTGATGGGGTTTTTTAGCCAATTGGTAGAGAAATTGAGATTATCTCATTTAAAATCTCCCAGGCACTCAACCAATATCTGACAATGATCACATATATGTGAAAGACATGCCTTACGCTATTGGTAAATAAACTATAGTAGACAAGAATTCAAAATGAATCTTTTTCCTGGTGACATTTTATACAGGTATTTTATAATGTAATATTATCCATGGCTGTATCTATTAGGTATTTTATGCAGGTATAGGGTAGCACATTTACATATATATTTTTATCAAACACGTTTTCTTATTTATGGTTGCGCTCATGGTCTTATTGATTAGGCAGGTGTCTTAATCTTTCATGTATTATACGATTATTATCACTATTCCTATTGTTTTGAACTGTGGTCAGCCTCAATCAAATATGCCACATGATTAGTATATGTTGGGAATTATACCATTATTTATTATGCTTCGTCAAAATGTTCAAAACTACAAATAAAAGTTCCATCGATATCAGTATGGTACAAATTATCTCTGTTTTCTATGTCCATGAACCCAACATTGTGTTTTTTTTATGCACTAGCACTTTAAATAACTGGCAAAAAAACCTGAGCAGTGTCATGTGATCAAGGCCGCTTGGAAGGCCGAAACGCGTAATGGCAGGCGAGGAGGAATAAAAATATTCAAATTCACCTAATGAGGTCTACGTTTGTTCTTTTTCCTGGAGAAACTTGTGAGCGAAGAGTGGTCATATATATATATATCTATATATTCACTGAAAAAACCATAGGTTTCAGGGGTGTTATAGTTAGCTGGACTTTTCACTTGTACAAAACCATTGAAATTCCCCCGTTATAGTTAGTTCAGCTAACTATAACTTGCGCGCCCGCAATGCACTGCTGATGACGTCGCATATTACATCACTCATGACATGGTCAGTGACATCACTGATGACATCACTGATGACATCTCAAATGACATCACTCATGACATCATCCAGTGAATGTGTGTGTTTCTAAAAATTAAATATGTTTTATATATGTATATCTCAAGGTCGATGGAAGAATAAATGGGTATATAAGTGTCTAAATGGATGATTTATTCTTGAAAAATTGATTGTATACTGACTGATTAAGTGTATCTTAGTGAATACATGGCTTAGTGAGTAATGTTTAAATATGTAAATATCTGTATCAGTCTCTCACTTTGTGTATAAGTGGCTGCATAGGTTGGTGAGTAGCTACATGAGTGTCTATATAGGTTATTAGTTGGTTTTTTGAGTATCAGTATGAGTGTCTGAGTGTCTGTATGGTTCGGTGGGGGGTATTACGTAGTGCATACGTACATGAATGAGTGACTCACTGTTTGTATGTGTTGAAGACAGCATGTGTGCAGGACTGTATGGGTGGATGAGTGTGTGTATGGGTGTGTTAGTGAGTGAATGACTCTCAATAGTGTCTTTATGAGTAACTACATATGTTTTAAACTAGTATATGTGACTATTGGTGTATATAAGTGAGTATATGTGAGAGTGAGAGATTGAAAGAGTTCCTGTATGAATAAGTATGTGTTTCTATAAGTGATTGTTTAAAAGACTAAGTATGTGTAAGTTTCCGTAGAAGTAAGTGTGGTGGTGTGTGTATAACTGTATATGCAAGTAAATGTATGTTTGATTCTTTATTAGCATGAGTGACTATGTGTGTGAGTAACTCTATGGATGAGTGGCATTGTGTAACAGGATGTTTAGGTGTATGAGTACACATGATGAGTGAGTACATGTATGAGTGACTGTATAGGACTGTTGGTGAATGAGTGGATGTGTATGTGGATCTTAGAATTACTGAAGAGGTTGTTGTAACTGGTATTGGTATGTCCATTGTTTTGAAAATTTTAGTCTCTATTTTTGAATGTGTGTATCAAAGGTTATATTAGGGTGAGAGGAGGTCTGCCACTCTATCACAAGGATGATGTCATCAGTGATGTCATCAGTGATGTCATTTGAGATGTCATCAGTGATGTCATGAGTGATGTCACTGACCATGTCATGAGTGATGTAATATGTGACGTCATCAGCAGTGCATTGCGGGTGCGCGAGTTATAGTTTGCTGAACTAACTATAACGGGGTAATTTCAATGGTTTTGTACAAGTGAAAACTCCAGCTAACTATAACACCCCTGAAACCTATGTTTTTTTCAGTGAATTTCTGAGATTTTTTAAATGCTAATTCCTAACTATAAAGTGCCTGAAACCTATGGTTTTTTTCTGTGAATTTCAAAGGTTTTTTAAATGCTAATTTCTAACTATGCCTACAGAGATAGGACATGTGAAGAAAGAAGAAAAAATGCACAGAAAGAAAAAAAAGAAGTGCAGAAAGAAGCAACAGAAGTCCTCAAAGACGAAGAAAAGTGCAGGAAGAAGGATAACGTGCAGAAAGAACAAAAAGAAGAGCAGAAAGAAGCCTTGTTGCAAAATCATCCTGTACCCTCAACTTTTTCAGACGGATACTGGTGGTAACTGAGTCTGACTAACCAGTCCTAGAGCCAGTGCTATGTTAAAAGACACTTAGAATACAGTGAAAACACCTACATACACTAGGGAACACTATGCGTTGGGGTCCCCCTGTGATTAGCATGACCTCCTCTGTAAGCCCCTAGTATATAATAGGGCAGGGGGATTAAAACTACCTCTTAAAACAGGCCACAGGGCGTTTTTGCACACGTTAACTCAGGCCCCTTCCCCTCCCTTCACCACTGTGTAAACACGCCCTGTGTCCGTTTTTAGTTGGGAGATTAAGTTCATTTGAATCCTGAGGGTCCCTAGGGTCCAACTAGCCCACTAGGTACCTCCAGTAAGTGCCACAGAGCTGCGTTGCAGAGAGGTGTAAAAAGTGGCACAGCCTGGACCACCTCTCTGCAATGTAGCTCAGTGGCGCTTACTAGAAGCACTTGGTGGGCTAGTTAGCCCCCAGGGGCCCTCAGTATTGAAGGGAAATTATATCCCCAATTTAAAACGTGCCATAGTGCGTGTTTGCACACGTCACCTCAGGCCCCGTCCCCTCCCTTCACCACTGTGTAAACACGCCCTGTGGCTGTTCTAAGTTGAGAGATTAGGTCCCCTTGAATCCTAAGGGTCCCTAGGGTCAAACTAGACCACTAGGTACCTCCAGTAAGCGCCACAGAGCTGCATTGCAGAGTGGTGTAAAAAGGGGCTTGGCCTCAGAACACCTATCTGCAGCGCAGCTCCCTGGCTCATACTGGAGATGCTTGTTGGGCTAGTTGGCCCTCAGGGACCCTCAGTATTGAAGAGGAATTAATTCCCCAACTTACAACTCGCCAGGGGGCGCGTTTGCAGAGTGCTGCAAGGAGGGGGGCGTGGCCTCCGGCACGATGCCAGTCTCTTATTTATTTTAATTTTTTAAGAAGGGGGGCTGTGTGGTTCCCCTTCTTATTCTAATTTATTGGCCCTGATGACCCCATCCCCCAGGGCCTGACTCCTAATTATATTTTTTTGACCCCAATCCCCAGGGCCGGCCACTGTTTTTTATTATTTTTAAAAAATATATATTTATAGACACACCTAGGAAATGCTGGACAAACCGTACGTACCTATCACCATGACGATTTGCGTGATATTCATTAAAAGGCGACTATGCATACAATGAATCCACGTGGAATGTATTTACACCACTAGTGAAGCTCTGACATGTCTGATGCCCTACCGTGCCTAATCCCGGTAGACACCCTTGTCGTTTATTTATACAAACATGGGTAGCTATTGACGGGCACATTTAATACACATGCACACCAAGCCATTCAAAGGGGATTCGACAAAAATTCGATCAAAACTATGCAAGAAACCCCCCTCACGGTTAATAAAACACACATCCACTGCCGGATGTGTAATACTTTTTATTTTACTCTCTGGAAAGGGGACGAACATCACTTGAGAGTCACAGCGCGCTCCTGGCAGAGCCCAATGCTGTGTTACACCCACCATTGCCTGCTGAGTGCCACACACCTCTGTGTTGTATTCCACTAGCTAGTGCATATGCTATGACACTCTCTAGCCCATGTGCACTGTAACACCACCCCGTGAATATGTCATGTCACACTTGTCTTCGCACGAGTTATATTGCCCCATCTAACGTGCCTTCCTCGATGCCTATGTTATAACGCACAGTGCTATGCCATACATATTACAATCTGGAATCCATATCTTTGTCACAGTGCATATGCAACGTTACACTCCCCAGCACATATTTTATATTACAACTTTAGAGACTAGTTAGGTTACACAACACTGCCCTGTGCATATTACACTACAAAGCGCATATCGCATAGCACGCGCTAGTGCCTGTGCTATCTCGCGCTCTCCAATGAATCTGTCATTGCGCACAATGTATTGCATATTATATTTCACGCCCGGTTCATCTTATATCACACTTTTTGGTGCATAGTTTATACCATACACTATATCTAGTTTTCATTTTCAATCGTGCTCTCAGGACTATGTTCTATATAACACTGTGTTCACCTACCCTTTTCACGGGCATTACATTTTGCGATAGGGGGTGGAGGCTCAGGGGGTGTTTCTGCCAAGTGAGCCCAGAGTCACAGTCACAAACGTCCTCTTCTTCCTGAATAAAAGTGAGATTATGCTGCATACTTGTTCATATTTTAAGTAGTTCGCACAGACACACGTTTTAAAAACAATAATGTTCCTAATACCCACCTTCTCTGAACAGTTAGCTTGCTGCCCCATCCCCCTCCTCCCTATCCTCTGTTGTGTGAATCCATGGACTAGCCTCCTCCCTCCTGCCATGCATGGTCTGATGTGCTGCCACTGCCCTCAATTTAGTATGATGTACCAGTCCACTCCTCCTGCCCTCCATTGCCCAATTCTATGCCCCATCATTGACCTCCTGCTTAAACTCTGTGCTTAGCTTGCTGCCCCTATTCTCCCTCCCTCTTCCCTCCGATGTCTTTGTGCATGCCCCTGCTCCATCCTTTTTGCCCACCATGTTCCATGGACCTGCCACTCCTATCTACTCTGAGTGTTCTGTTGAGCTGCCACTCCCCTCCCACCTGCCTAGCATTGTCAGATGACTGTAACCTGTCCCTGCCCCCTCCACCCTGTCTGTCCACATGCCATGCCCCTATCCTCTTCCTCCTGTCCTACATGGTCCATTGTACTGCCACACCCTTCTGCCCTCCCTGGTCCGTTGTGCTGCAACTGCTCCTCCTGCCTGCCCCGTGCGGTCTGTTGTGAGGCCCCTTCCCCTGAACTTTCTTGTCTGTGCACAGGTCCTGACCCTCCCTTCTATCCTCCATCGTCCTTTGTGCATGCCCCTGCACCCTCCTTCTTGCCCATCATAGCCATTGTGCTGCCACTAACCCTCCCACTTGCCATGCATGGTCTTCTGTGCTGCCATGGCCCCTCCCACCTTCCCTGTGTGGTCAGTTAGCTGCCCCTGACCCCCTCCCACCTTCCCTCCATGGTCTGTGTGTATGCCATCACAGTCTCACTGTTGCTCTTCATGGTGTGTCTTGCTTCTAGTGCCCATCCTGCCTGACCTCTATGGCTATCTTGCTGCTCCTGCCCTGCCCCATTGCCCCCAGCCCTCTGTTTACATGTGCAGACCCCTACTCCCTCCCTCCTGGCTTGTCTGTTCCATTGTAATGCCCCTGATCCGTCCCTCCTGCCCTTTATGGTCTGTTGTGCTGCAGCTTTCTCTCCTGTCTGTCCATTATGGCCAGATAGCTACCATTGCCTCTTGCCCCTCTGTTCTCTGTTGTCCATGTGCATGGTCCTGTCCCCTCCCTCTTGCTTTCTATGGATTGTTGTGCTGCACTCCCGTCCCGCATGCCCTGTGTGGTGTATTGTGCTGCTGCAAACCCTGATGCCTGCCCTGCAGGGTCAGTTTGGTGCACCTCTCCATGTCCCTCCTGTCCTCTGTTATCCAAGTCCATATCCCTACCCCATTTCCTTCCATGATCCAATGTACCATACTTGCGAACATTTTGAACTTGGTAAGAGGGAGATTTTGAAAAAAAACTGGGGTATTGATTTTCCCCTTTGAGTTACATTGAAAAAGAGGATATTGTAGACAGGAGACAGATCAAATAAAGCCCATTTGAGCTTAAAAACATTGGACGTTTCCTGGCTGAATCGGGTCTGTTGGCATGTATGGTTGTACTACCATTGCCTCTTCCTTCTGCCCACAATAGTCTATTACATTGCCACAGCCTCTCTTGCAAGTCCTGTATTGTTGGTTTGTTGCCCCTGCCCCCCTTTCCACTGCCCTCCATAGTCTGTTGTGTTGCCACGGCCCTTCCTGCCTGCTCGGTGTGATTAAATTGTTGCCTTTGCACCCACCTACCTGCCTTCAATTTTCAGAGTCCGTGCCCCTGGCCTCTGCCTCTCAACAGTATCCTAATGAACAACTAGATTGCTAACATTCTATATTTATTACAAAAGTGTGGAACGCCTGACATCATCTTGATGTAATCAAAACTGTAATACCTAGAGCATTTCCTTTAGAAATTACATATATGAGAGGGTCTTATTGGCATCACAATTATGGTTAGTGCTCTAAAAGACCAAAATAAGGACATATTTTCTGAGTTTTCAAATAGCGACAAAGCACTTTTAAATTATTTGTTATCTTTATGTTTCTTTATCCAGTTGACCACTTGATTAAATGTTGCACTTAGGGGAGAGGATGTGGTGTTACTTCCAGAACTGCAGACTTTGCAACTGGGGAACCAGGTTGGAGTTTCTGCTTCAGCTCGACATTCTGTGATTCTGGTCAAATCACTTAGTCTCCCCATGTCTACAACCAAAATGAATTTGTTCTTGCGTGATGTAACCAATGCTCATGTAAAGCACTCCAATACCTGACAAGTCTGCACTATATAACACTGCAAAAACACAAAATAATAAGTGTTTTGCACACTTCTGTCATTGGGCTATATTTGGGCTACATCTGGGTGATTTTGGGCTACATTTGGGCTCTTTTGTCTCCGGTGGCCATTTTGGGAGATTTATTTGTTATGAAGTTTCCTAATTTCCTCATGTACTGCAGTATCCTCAGTAGGAAATGCTTTCAGTTTTTTACTTTGATTCCATCATGAAGGTATTCAGATATGTCACACATTTGCCATAAATTCTGAATGTTAGCACTCTAGTTGCTCATTAGATCACTGTAGTAAAACTACTGTTCACCATGGAAGTCTGCTCCTGGTATTAAAAGTGCATGTTTCAGTCTGCATGTCAGAATTTTTTAATGAAATAGAAGAGGATTTGAGAAGTCACTCAAAATGTGCCCTCATTTTCTTTCTTCAGCATTAATCATAATTTCTATGGCAAAATGAACCCCCTCATTGTGTTCCTTTTTAAATTAAATGTTTTAAGTGTTACCAGTTTATTCCAATCAAGATGGCTTCAGGTGTGCCATACTTTTGTCATAATGAAGACAGTAAGCGCTCTAGTTGTTTTTAAGAACACTCTGGGACATTCTGTCATTGGGCTATACTTGGGCTACATCTGGGTGATATTTGGGCTACATTTGGGCTCTTTTGTCTCTGGTGGCCATCTTGGGAGACTTATTTGTTATGAAGTTTCCTAATTTCCTCATTTACTGCAGTCTCCTCAGTAGGAAATACTTTCAGTTTTTTACTTTGATTCCATCAAGAAGGCATTCAGATGTGTCACACATTTACCATAAATTCAGAATGTTAGCACTCTTTTTGCTCATTAGATCACTGTAGTAAAGCTACTGCTCACCAGGGAAAACTGCTGCTGGTATTGAAAGTGCATGTTTCAGTCTGCATGTCAGAATTTTTTTAATGAAATAGAAGAGGATTTGAGAAGTCACTCAAAATGTGCCCTAATTTTTCTTTCTGCAGCACTAATCATACTTTTTATGGAAAAATGAACCCCCTCATTTTGTTCCTTTTTAAATTAAATGTTTTAAGAGTTACCACTTTAATCCAAGCAAGATGGCTTCAGGTGTGCCATACGTTTATCATAAGTAGGACTGTTAGCGCTCTAGTTGTTCTTTGGAACACTCTGGGAAGCTGCAGTAGAACACAAAGGAATCAACTGACAGTCTCTGCCCTTGTTGGATGTACATGTTTTACTGAGAATGTCAGACTTCATTCTCACATGACTGAGAAAGATAATGTGAATTTACAGAAAATAAGCTCTCAGTTTAGCTTATAGATCACCTTCCAAACCTCTGTGGGAAAAGCATGAGAAAATATTTTTCTCTCAATCATGATACCAGCAGAAGGCTTTTTCACATGGTGAAATCACCTTAGAACATACCACAATTCCTAAAATGAGTATGGTACCATCAACACATGATTTATAATGGAACTAAAGTCTTAAAACCTTCTATTAACTGCAATGCTTTTTAATGAGGTGCTATCATGTATATTGGTCCCAAGATGGCTGCCAACACTTCTTGGATGAAGTGCTGACAGCCAATCAGATCTCAGGATGAGATGTGTGGTTAGGCTCCGCCCACATATATATATGATTTTACTTTTGATTTTCTCAGGAACTACTGAACAGATTGACACCAGACCTGCAAAAGGCACTTCCCTGACCTGAGGACTACCTCTCTGCCAAATTCCAAGTAATTCTGTTCAGCCGTTCGGGCTGTACCTTCGACTAAAGGTCCTATGGAAAAATGCATGGGGAAAACGCGTTTTGGGACCCCCTTTTTTCTCGGCCCCCGCTTGAAGAATCACCCCGAGACTTTCAGGGTAGGAGCGGAGCGGAGCGCCCCACCTATTTTGAAAATTTTGCAAGGATTCGTCAACCGGCGCCAAGGTTATTCCAAAAAGAATGTTGCGGATTTCCTATGGAAACACGGTCCTAACTATAACTATCTACTGGCGACCGCCAGTGGATAATATCTATATATATATTCACTGAAAAAACCATAGGTTTCACACACGTTATAGTTAGGAATTATCATTTACAAAACCTTGCAAATTCACTTAAAAAACCATAGGTTTCACACATGGTATAGTTAGCTGTACATTTCACTCGTAAAAAACCAATTAAATTCCACGTTATAGTTAGATCAGGTAACTATAACTTGCGCGCCCACAATAAACTGCTGATGACGTCACATATTACATCACTCATGACATGGTCAGTGACATCACTCATGACATCAATGATGACATCTGAAATTATACATTGTGGATTGCGGTCGCGCAAGTTATAGTTACCTGATCTAACTATAACGTGGAATTTCATTGTTTTTTTACGAGTGAAATGTACAGCTAACTATAACATGTGTGAAACCTATGGTTTTTTAAGTGAATTTGCAAGGTTTTGTAAATGATAATTCCTAACTATAACGTGTGTGAAACCTATGGTTTTTTCAGTGAATTTGTACGTTTTTTTAAATGCTAAGTTATGTATTTATTTTTAATTTTTTTTTCTGGTTTTTCACTGTGCGCACACCCTGCGCGCACGGTGCGCTTCGCGCACCGTGCGCGCGCTGTGGGTGCACGGTGCGCTTCGCGCACTGAGCGCCCACGTTGCGCAGTCCATGCCGTGCGCGCCTCCCCTTTTTTTACAGAGTAACATTTGTTCTTTTCTCCCTTGTGGGTCCTTTAATTTATTTAATAAATGTGATTTTTACTTCTTTATTTTTTTAAAAAAAAAAATTCCCGTGCGCGTACGGTAAGCTTACTGTACGCGCACGGCGCGATTTTTTTTAAAAATTATTAAATGTATTTTTCGTACTTTTGGGTCCTTCTTGGACCCCCTGACAAACACTAGGGGGTCTGCAACTCTCTTCGTTGCCCCTTTTCAGGTTCCCCACCTTTGTTTGTCAGTGCGAGAGACAGAAAATGGCGGCCGACACTTCCTGATTTCGACCGATTCGAATGTTTACAGTCATGTAACCACCAATCAGAATTGAGCTCGCGCACGGCACCGTATGCGTACGGTAAGCTTACGGTAAGCGCACGGACCGCGCTTACAGATATATATATTGATTTAAATGCTATTTTCTCAGGACCTACTGAACAGATTTACACCAGACCTACAAAAGGCACATCCTTGACCTGAGGACTACCTCTCTGCCAAATTTCAAGTAATTCTGTTCAGCCGTTCGGGCTGTAGCTCGGACTAAAGGTCCTATGGGAAAATGCATGGGGAAAACGCGTTTTGGGACCCCCCTTTTTTCTCAGCCCCCGCTTGACGAATCCCCCCGAGACTTTCAGGGTAGGAGCGGAGCGTAGCGCCCCATTAGTTTTGAAAATTTCGCGAGGATTCGTCGACCGGCGCCAAAGTTATTCCAAATAGAATGTTGCGGATTTCCTATGGAAACACGGTCCTAACTATAACTGTCTACTGGTGACCGCCAGTAGATAATATATATATATATATATATATATATATATATATGTATATATAGATATTATCTACTGGTGGTTGCCAGTAGATAGTTATAGTTAGGACCTCGTTTCCATATGACAAGCATTTTTTGTTTTCCCAATAACTTTGGTGCCGAATGACAAATCTTTGGAAAATGTTCAAAACTTGTGGGGCGCTCCGGTCAGCTCCTATCCTGAAAGTTTCGAGGTGATTCGCCAAGCGGGGGCCGAGAAAAAAGGGGGGTCCCAAAACGTGTTTTCTCCATGTTAATTCCCTTAGGAAACTTTAGACACGGCTACAGCTCGCACTGCTGTATGGAATTACACCAAATTTGGCAAAAAGGTAGCCCTTGTTTCAGAAAGAGACCTTTTTTTAAATGGAGTAAATCCGTTCAGCAGTTCCTGAGAAATTAAAAAAATAGAGGTCGGAAAATCAATTTCCCATAGGAAACTTTAGACACGGTTACAGCAGAAACTGCTGAACGGAATTACACCAAATTTGGCAAAAAAAGGTAGCCCTTGGTTCAGAAAGAGACCTTTTTTTAAATGGTGTAAATCCGTTCAGTAGTTTTTGAGATATTAAAGGAAAAATGTGTTTATATATCTGGGCGGGACCTAACTACACAAGCACGAGCTTGGCTCTAATTGGCTGACAACACTTCAATCCAGGAAGTGTTGGCAGCCATCTTGGTGCAATGCTTTTAGGTCTCGCCTAGCAAAGCAGCGCATGCGCTGCACGCTTGGTGAGATCTATTGTCATCAACTTCCACCTGGAGAACAACAACGACCGCAACACCACCACCCTGCTTGACAACCTCGCCAACCTCGGACTCAAGCAGCTGGTGTCCACCCCCACCCACCTCGCCGGACACACACTCGACGCCGTCTTCTCATCCAGCAAAGACATCGCCTTCAGCCACGCCACTGGACTCCACTGGACGGACCACAGCTGCGTCCACTTCACCTTCAGAAGAACCACGATCCACCACCACCAGCAACAGGATGCTCGAAGAAGCTGGAACAAGATCACAGCCGACCAGCTCGCCGCTTCCCTGAGCCAGCACCCTCCAGCCAGCTCAGCGAACCCTAGCCAGGCCGCCGACAACCTCACGAAGTGGATCAGCACCTGCGCGGACGAACTCGCCCCACTGAGGACCCCGCCCAGCAGACCCGGCAGCAAGAAGGCCCCATGGTTCACCGACGAACTCAAGAGCTCCAAGAAGAACTGCCGAGCCCTCGAGAAAACCTGGAGAAGGGAGCCTACCCCGGACAACATGACCACCCTCAAGCTCGCCACCCGGAAGCACCATCAACTAATCCACGCCACCAAGAAAACAGCAGCATTCAAGGACCGGCTGGACAACAACGCACACAACTGCAAGGAACTCTTCAACATCGTGAAAGAGCTCTCCAACCCCAACGCCGGAAACAACGACATCACCCCGTCGCAAGACCTCTGCAACTCCCTCGCCTCCTACTTCCACAACAAGATCGCTGACATACACAACAGCTTCATCCCGCAAACAACGCCCCCCACGCAGCACCAACGCCCCCCACCACCACCCTCAGCGCCTGGACCCCGATCAGCACCGAAGACACCGTCCGCACGATGAACTCCATCCACTCCGGATCTCCGACCGACCCCTGCCCTCACCACGTATTCAACAAGGCCGGCGCTGTCATCGCACCCCACCTGCGGGACATCATCAACACCTCCTTCGACACCGCCACCTTCCCCGAGAGCTGGAAGCACGCCAAACTCAGCGCTCTACTAAAGAAACCAACAGCGGACCCCACCGAACTCAAGAATTACCGCCCCATCTCGCTCCTCCCGTTTCCAGCCAAAGTCATCGAGAAGACCGTCAACAAGCAGCTGGCCGCCTTCCTCGAGACGAATGGATCCCTCGACCCCTCACAGTCTGGCTTCCGAGCCAACCACAGCACCGAGACCGCCCTCATCGCTGCCACCGATGTCATCCGAGCCCTGATGGACAACGGAGAGACAGCGGCCCTTATCCTCCTAGACCTCTCCGCGGCATTCGACACTGTCTGCCACCACACCCTAGTGCAGCGCCTCAGCAACGTCGGAATCCAGGAGAAGGCCCTGGAATGGATCATCTCCTTCCTCGACAGAAGGACACAGAGAGTCCGCCTACCACCATAAAAGTCGGAGGCCACCGAAGTCATCTGCGGCGTACCCCAAGGATCCTCACTCAGCCCCACCCTCTTCAACGTCTACATGAGCCCCCTCATGGCCATCGCACGCCAACACAACCTCAACATCATCTCCTACGCCGACGACACCCAGCTGATCCTCTCCCTGACCAACGACCCCGCCGCCGCCAGAGCAAACCTCCACGAAGGGATGAAAGACGTAGCCGAGTGGATGATGACCAGCCGCCTGAAACTGAACTCAGACAAGACGGAAGTCCTCATCCTGGGCTCCTCGCCCTCCGCCTGGGACAACTCCTGGTGGCCCCCCGCCCTGGGCACCGCACCCAAACCGACAGACCATGCAGGAAACCTGGGCTTCATCCTGGACTCCTCCCTCTCCATGACCAGACAAGTCAACGCCGTCTCCTCGTTCTGCTTCAACATCCTGCGCATGCTACGAAAGATCTTCCGGTGGATCCCCACCGAGACCAGGAAGACGGTCACCCAGGCCCTTGTCACCAGCCGACTGGACTACGGCAACGCCCTCTACGCCGGAACCTCCGCCAAGCTCCAGAAGAGACTCCAGCGGGTCCAGAACGCCTCAGCCAGACTCATCCTCGACATCCCCCGAAGCAGTCACATCTCCGGACATCTGAGAGACCTGCACTGGCTCCCCGTCAACAAGAGAATCACCTTCCGTCTCCTCACCCACGCACACAAAGCCCTACACGACCAAGGCCCGAGCTACCTCAACAACTGCCTCAACTTCTACGCTCCCAAACGCTATCTCCGATCAACCAGCCACGCACTCGCCGCCGTCCCCCGCATCCGAAGAGCGACAACTGGAGGAAGGTCCTTCTCCTGCCTGGCCGCCAAGACCTGGAATTCCCTCCCTCCCGACCTGCGCCTGACCCAAGACCACCTCCCCTTCAGGAAGAAGCTCAAGACCTGGCTGTTCGAGCAGTAGCGGCACCCCCCCCCCCCCCCTAGCGCCTTGAGACCCTCCGGGTGAGTAGTGCGCTTTATAAATGGCTTTGATTGATTGATTGATTGTTGTCGATCTACCCAAACACCACTGCACTTACCTAAACCCTAAAACACTACCCCCAGCACGACCCCCTGCACTACACAAACACCACTGCACTACCCTACACCCTAAAATACTACCCCCAGCACGACCCCCTACACTACCCAAACACCACTGCACTACTCTAAAACATGACCTCCTACACTACACAAACACCACGGCACTATCCTAAACCCTAAAACACTACCCCCAGCACGATAAGCTACACTACACAAACACCACTACACTATCCTAATCATAAAACACTACCCCCAGCATGACACCCTACACTACACAATCACAACTGTACTACCCTAAACGTAATAACATTACACAAAGCACGACCCCCTACACTAAACAGCACTGCACTACTTTAAACCCTAAAACACAACCCCCAGCATGACCCCCTACACTACCCAAACATCACTGCTCTACCCTAAAACACAACACCCTACACTACACAAACACCACTGCACAACCCTAAACCCAAAAACACTAACCCCAGCACTACCCCTACACTACACAAACACCACTGCACTGCCCTAAACCCTAAAACACTACCCCCAGCGTGACCCCACACACTACACAAACACCACTGCACTGCCCTAAACCTTACAACACTATCCCCAGCACCACCCCCTACACTACAGAAACACCACTGCACTGCCCTAAACCTAAAAACACTACCCTCAGCTTGAACCCCTACACTTGCCAAACACCACTGCACTACCCTAAACCGTAAATCTAACCCCAGCATGACCCCCTACACTACACAAACACCACTGCACTACCCTAATCCCTAAATCTACCCTAGCACAACCCACTACACTTCACAACCACCACTTCCCTACCCTAAACTCTAAAACACTACCCCCAGCACGACCCCCTACACTACCCAAAAACCACTGCACTACCCTAAACCCTAAAACACGACCCCCTACACTACACAAACAACACTGCACTATCCTAAACACTAAAGCACTACCCCCAGCACAACCCCGTACACTACCCAAACACCACTGCACTACCCTAAACCCTAAAACACGACCCCTACACTACACAAACACCACTGCACTACCCTAAACTCTAAGACACTACTCCCAGCACGACCCCTACACTACCCAAACACCACTGAACTACCCTGAACCCTAAAACACTACCCCCAGCATGACCCCCTATACTACCCAAACACCACTGCACTACCCTAAAAGCTAAAACACCACCCCCAGCACAACCCCCTACAATACCCAAACACCACTGCACTGCCCTAAACCCTAAAACACTACCCCAGGCATGACCCCCTATACTATACAAACACCTCTGCACTGCCCTAAACCCTAAAACACTACCCCCAGCACGACCCCCTACACTACCCAAACACCACTGCACTGCCCTAGACCCGAAAACACTACCCCCAGTATGACCCCCTACACTACACAAATACCACTGCACTGCCCTAAACCCTACAACACTACCTGCAGCACGACCCCCTACACTACCCAAACACCACTGCATTACCCTAAACCCTAAATCTACCCCCAGCATGACCTCTACACTACATAAACAACATTGCATTACCCTAAATCCTAAAGCACTACCCCCAGCTTGACCCCCTACACTACACAAACACCACGGCACTACCCTAAACCCTAAAACACTACCCCCAGCTAGACCCCCTATACTACACAAACACCTCTGCTCTACCCAAAACCCTATAACACTACACCCAGCATGACCCTCTACACTACCGAAACACCACTGCACTACACTAAACCCTAAAACACTACCACAGCACGAACCCCTACACTACACAAACACCACTGCACTACACTAAACCCAAAACACTACCCCCTGCGTGACCCCCTACACTACCCAAACATCACTGCACTACCCTAAACCCTAAATCTACCCCAGCACAACCCACTACACTTCACAAACACCACTTCCCTACCCTAAACTCTAAAACACTACCCCAGCATGACCCCCTACACTACCCAAACACCACTGCACTACCCTAATCCCTAAATCTACCCCAGCACAACCCACTACACTTCACAAACACCACTTCCCTACCCTAAACTCTAAAACACTACCCCCAGCACGACCCCCTACACTACCCAAACACCACTGCACTACTCTAAACCCTAAAACATGACCCACTACACTTCACAAACACCACTTCCCTACCCTAAACTCTAAATCACTACCCCCAGCACGACCCCCTACACTACCCAAACACCACTGCACTACCCTAAACCCTAAAACATGACCCCCTACACTACACAAACAACACTGCAATATCCTAAACACTAAAGCACTACCCCCAGCACAACCCCCTACACTACCCAAACACCACTGCACTACCCTAAACCCTAAAACACGACCCCTACATTACACAAACACCACTGCACTACCCTAAACCCTAAATCTATCCCCAGCACGACCCCCTACACTAAACAAACACCACTTCACTACCCTAAACCCTAAAACACTACCCCCAGCACAACCCCCTACACTACCCAAACACCACTGAACTGCCCTAAACCTTAAAACACTATCCCAAGCATGACCCCTACACTACCCAAACACCACTGCATTACCCTACACCCTAAATCTACCCCCAGCATGACCTCTACACTACACAAACAACACTGCACTACCCTAAACACTAAAACACTATCCCTAGCTTGACCCCCTACACTACACAAACACCACTTCACTACCCTAAACCCTAAAATACTACTCCCAGCACAACACCCTACACTACCCAAACACCACTGCACTACCCTAAATCCTAAAATACGACCCCCTACACTACACAAATACCACTTCTCTGCCCTAAACCCTAAAACACTACCTGCAGCACAACCCCTACACTACCCAAACACCACTGCATTACCATAAACCCTAAATCTATCCCATGACCTCTACACTACACAAACAACACTGCACTACCCTAAACCCTAAAACACTACCCCAGCTTGACCCCTACACTACACAAACACCACTGCACTACCCTAAACCCTAAAACACTACCCCCAGCACGACCACCTACACCACACAAACACCTCTGCACTGCCCTAAAACACTACCCCAGCACAACCCCCAACACTACCCAAACACCACTGCATTGCCCTAAACCCTAAAACACTTCCACCAGCACGATCCAAATACACTACCCAAACACCACTGCACTGCCCTAAACCCTAAAACCCTACCCCAGCACGACCCCCTCCACTACCTAAACACCACTGCACTCCCCTAAACCCTAAAACATTACCCCCAGCACTACCCCTACACTATCCAAACACCACTGCACTGCCCTGAACCAGAAAAACACTACCCCCAGCACGACCCCCTACACTACACAAACACCACTGCACTGCCCTAAACCCTACAACACTACCTGCAGCACAAGCCCCAACACTACCAAAACACCACTGCATTACCATAAACCCTAAATCTACCCCCAACATGACCTCTACACAAGCAACACTGCACTACCCTAAACCCTAAAACACTACCCCAGCTTGACCCCTACACTGCACAAACACCACTGCACTACCCTAAACCCTAAAATACTACCCCCAGCGAGACCCCTATACTACACAAACACCTCTGCACTACTCTAAACCCTGAAACACTACCCCAGCACATCCCCCTATACTACACAAACACCACCGCACTACCCAAAACCCTAAAACACTACCCCCAGCGCGACCCCCTACACTACACAAACCCCACTGTACTGGCCTAAACCCTAAAACACTATCCCCAGCGCGACCCCCTACACTACACAAACACCACTGCACAACCCTAAACCCTAAAACACTACCCCAGCGCAACCCCCTACACTACCCAAACACCACTGCACTACCCTAAACCCTAAAACACTACTCCCAGCTTAACCCCCTACACTACACAAACACCACTGCACTATCCTAAAAGCTAAAACAATAACCCCAGCACAACCCCTACAATACCCAAACACCACTGCACTGCCCTAAACCCTAAAACACTACCCCCGGCATGACCCCTTACACTACCCACACACCACTGCACTGTCCTAAACCCTAAAACACTACCCCCAGCATGACCCCTACACTACACAAACACCACTTCACTGCCCTAAACCCTAAAACACTACCTGCAGCACAACCCCTACACTACCCAAACACCACTGCATTACCATAAACCCTAAATCTATCCCATGACCTCTACACTACACAAACAACACTGCACTACCCTAAACCCTAAAACACTACCCCAGCTTGACCCCTACACTACACAAACACACTGCACTACCCTAAACCCTAAAATACTACCCCCAGCGAGACCCCTTGTAGTGAATGAGCCACTTTTGTGGTCTGACACTCTATGATGACCCTCAACCACCACCATTTTGTACTGACTTAAGTGTGTTATGTTGCCCTCGCCTTAATGTTGGATGGGCTTGCATATACCTGCTTCTCTTCTGTCTTTTAGTAGAATAGTTTTGCCAAGAATAGAAGGTATGGGATGTTGAGGTGCAGTCTTGTGGGTGGTGGTGCACACATGTGCTCAGTATTGTATACTGAGGGATTAAGTGTATAATGTTATTTGGGTTAGGTGAATTATGACTTTGACCTATTGGCTTTGACGTGGTCTAATGTCATTCTGCCTTCTGACTTTACCTTGCTTCAAACTTTTCTCTGTGCACAGTGGTGCTTGTAAGTTGTGTGGATGAGAATTATAGGTGCTAGCTACTGCCTTTGACATGGTTTCATGTCATCCTTGCTTTTCTGATTCCATCTTGCTTTGGGCCTTTGTGTGCATGGCTTAACTAACTTTCTCTGCCTGCACGAAGAAGAGGGCATGTTCTGCTCTGCCTCCTGTTTTTCGCATTTTTCTGACTAGAGAGAACTGGTTCTTATCAGAGGAATGTACATGGTCTGTCTTGGAGCCATAGCAAGGGCCTGATCAACCGTTGCTGTGACCTTGGAGCAGGCTGGTACGGGCTCTCATGAGAACTAGGGGGCGCGGCTTGCTAGAAGCTTCGCTGTGTTATTAAAAAGGGGAGCCTACACTGGCCTGGTGGAAGTTCACGCCGTGGAGCAGACGTGTTGTCACGGCAGAGTGGTGTCACCTCTGAGCTTTCACCCGGTTCAAGCAATGGACTCCCCTTGAGCAAAGTGGGGTGAAATGATGGAGCATTACGTGAGGTGTCTCTGCTACTAACTGTCTCTTGACTCTTAACTGATTCTCTCCTTTCCTTCTTATTTTCTGATTCTTATATCCATACATATATATTTCTACATATATATATTTGCTTTGATTATGTATTTCAATTGGTTATTTGATATGTGAGAGTCTGCCATGATCATTATATATTCGGCCTGCCGTGATTGAAGTATTGTGTTAATATATTTATATATTCCATATGTTTGAATTCGTCTTTTCCTTGAAGCAGGAGGTGTGGACTCTTCTTGGCCAAGTATTCTGTTGTAGAAGGATGGGTGAATTCCCTTCTGGCAGGAAATTGTGCTATAGGAAGTTGTTCTACTCCTGGCAAGTGATGCGCAAATTACCTTGGTATATTGTTTTCTTGCCTTGCCTTTGGGGGAGTGTTGAAAGTTTGCCCACCTTAGGAAGTGCTGTGTATATGTTATATTCCATAAGTTTGGAACTGATATTCTCTCCCTGGGAAAGTGACGGTACATACCTTGGTCCAGGGGGGAGATCTAAGT
Source organism: Triturus cristatus (assembly GCF_964204655.1). Lineage (NCBI taxonomy): Eukaryota > Metazoa > Chordata > Amphibia > Caudata > Salamandridae > Triturus > Triturus cristatus. The sequence goes on from NC_140579.1 coordinate 719,325,750, forward strand.
TTGCCATTACACCCCTATACTACACAAACACCTCTGCACTACCCATAACCCTAAAACACTACCCCCAGGGCGACCCCCTACACTACCAAAACACCACTGCACTACCCAAAACCCTAAAACACTACCCCCAGCGCGACCCCCTACACTACACAAACACTCCTGCACTGCCCTAAACCCTAAAACACTACCCCGAGTGCGACCCCCTATACTACCCAAACACCACTGCACTACCCTAAACCCTAAAACACTACCCCAGCACTACAAACACCACTGCACCACCGTAAACCCTAAATCTACCCCAAGCACGACCCCATACACTACACAAACACCACTGCACTACCCTAAACCCTAAAACACTACCACCAGCTTGACCCCCTACACTACACAAACACCTCTTCACTGCCCTAAAACACTACCGCCAGCACGACCCCCTAGACTACCCAAACACTAATGCACTGCCCTAAACCCTAAAACAATTCCACCAGCACAATCCCTCTACACTACCCAACCACCACTGCACTGCCCTAAACCCTATAACCCTACCCCAGCATGACCCCCTACACTACCCAAACACCACTGCACTACCCTAAACCCTAAAACAATACCCCAGCACGTCCCCCTATGCTACACAAACACCACTGCACTACCATAACCCTAAAACACTACCCCCAGCATGGCTCCCTACACTACACAAACACCCCTGACCTACCCTAAACCCTAAAACACTACCCCCAGCGTGACCCACTACACTACTCAAACACCACTGCACTACCCTAAACCCTAAAACACTACCCCCAGCATGACCACCTACACTACCTAAACACCACTGCATGACCCTAAACCCTAAAGCACTTCCCCAGCACGACCCCCTACAATACCCAAACACCACTGCACTACCCTAAACCCTAAAACACAACCCCCAGCATGACCCCCTACACTACCCAAACACCACTGCACTACCTTAAACCGTAAAACACTATCCCCAGCATGACCCCCTACACTACACAAACACCAGTGCACAGGCCTAAACCCTAAAACACTACCCCCAGCACGACCCCCTTCACTACACAAACACCACTGCACCACCCTAAACCCTAAATCTACCCCAAGCATGACCCCATACACTACACAAACACCACTGCACTACACTAAACCCTAAAACAGTACCACCAGCAGGACCCCTACACTACCCAAACACCATTGCATGACCCTAACCCCTAAATCTACCATCAGCACGACCCCCTACACCACCCAAACACCACTGCTCTACCCTAAGCCCTAAAACACTACCCCAGCACGATCCCCTACACTACCCAAACACCACTGCACTACCCTAAACCCTAAAACACTTCCCCAGCACGACCCCCTACAATACCCAAACACCACTGCACTACCCTAAACCCTAAAACACAACCCCCAGCATGACCCCCTACACTACCCAAACACCACTGCACTACCTTAAACCCTAAAACACTACCCCCAGCACGACCCCCTTCACTACACAAACACCCCTGCACCACCCTAAACCCTAAATCTACCCCAAGCACGACCCCATACACTACACAAACACCACTGCACTACACTAAACCCTAAAACAGTACTACCAGCACGACTCCCTACACTACCCAAACACCACTGCATGACCCTAACCCCTAAATCTACCATCAGCACGACCCCCTACACTACACAAACACCACTGCACTACCCTAAACCCTAAAACACTACCTCCAGTATGAGCCCTACACTACCCAAACACCACTGCACTACCCTAAACCCTAGAAAAGTAACCACCACCTCATGCCCAATCCCCCTTACCTCTCACTCCTCATGGTTCCTCTCTCCTAGTGGTTCCTGCTTCATGTCGTCTCTGAGGGGCGGTGCACATCATTGTGAGGAACAGCCTCTGTTTCCTTACAACAACGTGGATCGTCTACATTTTTTTAGAACTCATGGTCATTTACCATACATACCTTTACAACAAAATTTGTTGTAAAGGCATGCGTAGTAAATGACCATGCGTTTTAAAAAAATGCATTGTAATGACTTCGCGAAGTACAATGCATGTGTGGTAATGCGTGCGTTGTAATGGTATCGCGAAGTAAAAAAGTCATTGTAATGGCTGTTTACCAATTAATGCTAGCCCCTGTTCTTCAGTGCGTTGTTTGTTTGATAAATTAGGAGGAAGGAATGTGGTTTTTGTACCGAAAAGTGCATTCCCGGCTGTTGTATTGTTTAAGTGTCTGCGTGGCCTGGTTTCACTTCCGGTGATAGAGTGGAAGAGTCTGTTTGAATCTAAAGGAGTTCTGTTGTTGGACGGGGCCAGCTCGACACGTCATCAGAAAACACAGCTAATGGAAAGTGTCCTCCCTGAAATGTGGAGTAGTGCCATGAGAGGTCAACGAGTGTGCATTCCACCACAGTATGACCGTACCGCGTGACCCATGTGCCATCTCCAGGGTACGGGAGGCAGAAGCGGCATCGCAGGTCCTCTTGAAGACCGTTGTAGCACTAATTCTACATTTTGGAACTAGGGCATTTTAACCTCGTTGTTCCTGCAGATACAAAGAGAAGATCCTGTGCTATTCAGTGCTCTTGTTTCCTTTTTTGTGGGTTGTGGTGCTTGTCACTTCGCTGCCCCGCCGGTGCACACGACTGGGCACCCCAACTTGTGTGCCATCTGCAGGGCTTCTGTCCTTGGATCACTGGTTTCAGTTTCTGGAGTGGCAACATAAACAGTTGCTCCCAAAGGACTAGCCTGAACACTTAGGTGTATATCCCCTGCACCAGGATTCCACGGAAATTCTTTCCTAGCTCGATCATGTCGACAAGGACGTCATAATAGCACGCTCCGCTTGCGACACCGTATGACGTCATCGGAGCCATAAGAGGACCTCGTTGGCGTGCTGACGTCAGTTCCACCCATTTTTACCGTGCCACTGAGGCAAACAGGCGGACCGAGACATTTTCACATGTATACATAGTATACAAAATAAATATATATATATATATATATATATGCAAGCTCCACAATTCCCTCGTTCCACGGAAGGAAAGACGGCACTCACGGGACTTAGTTTCAGCAAAGGTTTAATCGTTAAACCGAATACAAAACAGACGCGTTTCAGAATAGATCCTTCTTCAGTGTTTGCATTCCGCGCTGTGAGGCGCCATTATAAAGAAACACACTGGTTAGCATGAACACAAACGAGAGCTTCACGGAACAAGAGAGGAGGCAGATGGTAGAAAATGATCATTTAACAATAATTAATTTGACATCTAAGATCCTGACGGTGGCCGAAGAATCGGTACTTAAGTTAGGCTTGACTTTCTGCCCACAAAGCCGAATGGAATTTACTCAAACAAGAATCGACTTATTTAAATTTGTTCGTAAATTGAAGCTACACAAACACTTCAAACTGAAACCAACACCAAAAGAAACTAAAATGCTCAAGTTACATAACAACACTGATCTCCTGGTCGGTAATGATTTAATTGCTTTGGAAATTCTAGAGGATTTGCGCCAAGAAGGGACCACGGAAGAACCCGAGTCTGTGACGACTATGAGCCAAAGACTAACACGGGTTGGCATAGAACAGGAAACACCTAAAAGTGGCATGAAATTACCTTCCAAGTTTCTACCACAGATGCCTTTTGATGCCATAGATACTTTTTCCGAAACTGTCATCAAGGAGTTGATTAAGTTCCGAGGAAACAACAATGGAAAGACTCACAAAAAAGACAATCCAACTAAAGCACAGAAACTTGCTATTAAAGATCTGGAACAAGACAAGCTGATTATTTGCAAACCCTCGGACAAAGGAGGCAATATTGTGTTGATCCCACGAGACATGTATGTAGCAGAAGCCACACGTCAGTTGGGAGACAAGAATTGCTACGAATTGACTACACCTGCGAAATATCAGGAAAGTATACAGCAACTGCACACCATAATAAAAAAATGTTTTAAAAATGGTATGAGCAATCTATGTGGGACTTTGATGAATACTTATTTTTGAGAACCAACAACCCCATCTTACCCATATTTTATCACTTACCCAAAGTGCATAAGAATCGAAATCAACCACCGGGTAGACCGATTGTTTCGTCTATGGGGAGTCTAACTGAAAACCTTTCCAGGTTCTTAGATCATTTCTTATTTGAAGCTGTACTCGGGTTGCAGTCATACATCAAAGATTCTACAGACTTTATCAGACATATTGAGAACCTCACCTGGCAACCATCTTATTGTCTGATTGTTCTGGACATTACGAGTTTATAGACTTGTATTAATCACAAACAGGGTATAAATGCAGTGAAATACTTTCTTCAAAAACGGTCTTTGAAATTCAGTACCCATAATGAGATGCTATTGGAATTCATAGAATTTTGTCTGTTCAATAACATCTTTATTTTCCAGGGAGACCTTTTCAGACAAATCTCGGGTACTGCGATGGGCACCTGCTTCGCCCCCAGTTACGCGAATCTGTTCGTAGGCTGGTAGGAGGAGCAGGTGGCATGGTCTGAGGCTAATGCAGATTGGACCAACAACGTAGTATCATGGCACAGATATATCGATGACCTTTTCCTAGTATGGAATGGCTCGATAAACCAAGCAGAGAAATACATCGAACACCTAAATAAAAATGAGGTCAACCTACAATTCTCAGGTGAGATAAGTTTAGTGGCAGTAAACTATCTGGACCTGAGAGTTGAGATACAGAAGGGTAAAATCGTAACAGCCTTATACAGAAAACCTACCGCTGGAAATAGCACTTTACATGCTGCCAGCAGTCATCCCCAAAGACTAAAAAACAGCATTCCGTATGGGGAATTTCTCAGACTGAAAAGGAATTGTTCAAAAGAAAGTGACTTTAAATTGGCAGCTAGAGCAAGTCTGAGTAGATTCTTAGAGAGAGGTTATACTCTAAGTCTTTTAGAGAACACTCTTAAAAGAGTAGAAAAAACACCCAGAAAGGACTTGCTTCAGCAAAAAGTCCGCAAAGAATAAACCGGCAAATTCCGAATGATAACTACCTTTTCGGAGGATGCAAACAGTCTGAGAAAGATAATGAGAAAAAACTGGCACATATTGAAAACTGATGCCATTATCGGTGCAGATATTCCAACGGCACCTCTAATCACTTTCAAAAAAGCCCGGTCACTTAAAGACAGTCTAGTGCATAGTCATTTAGACACTATACCATCAAGACAGGGAACCCTACATGACATGAAAGGTTTTTTCCCCTGTGGAAAATGTAAGGCCTGTGCATTCAGCAAAAGGGTGTCAACGTATGAGATAAAAGGCTTAAGAACAGCTAAAAAGATAAACAAATTCATGACCTGCCACACCACACATGCAGTCTACTGTCTACAATGTCCCTGTGGACTCAGATACATAGGGAGTACCATTCATTGTGTAAAACTAAGAGTTCTGGAGCATATGCGTGCAATTACAAAGAAAGATTTTAATTATCCCGTAGCACGCCACTTTGCCCTTAAACACAATAGTAACAGGGATCTGTTGCAATATTTCAGCATTGACTGTGTCCCATTTAATATCAGGGGAGGAGATAGGATATTGAAATTGCGAAGACTAGAATCACGATACATCATAGATCTCCAATCTAAGTTCCCGAATGGGTTAAATGGTGGGGAAGAATTGACGGTTCATCTGGGCAACTAGTACTATTTATGAAACTAAATGTCGTTGTGACCAACTATTATTATTTTCTTGGGTACCTGAGATATTGGGAAGCATTAGCCGATACACGGCTCCATAATGACTGACTAGGGACATGAGCAACCCATTTTCACCGGTTGCGAATAGCCGATACACGGCCAGACTTTAATTAACACGCTTGATCACTGTAACAGTAAGATTATACAATCTAAAGAATCGGTGATGAATTTTCATTGTATGTAATGCTTTATTTATTATTAGTGACATAGCGAACAATGGATTAATAATCTCTCCAAAATGGCGCTTGAAAACACAGCGCGTCAAAGTCCCTTGTTTGTGTTCATGCTAACCAGTGTGTTTCTTTTTAATGGCGCCTCACAGCGCGGAATGCAAACACTGAAGAAGGATCTATTCTGAAACGCGTCTGTTTTGTATTCGGTTTAACGATTAAACCTTTGCTGAAACTAAGTCCCGTGAGTGCCGTCTTTCCTTCCGTGGAACGAGGGAATTGTGGAGCTTGCATAGTGTGCGGTGCACCGCCGCATTCTGGCACCCGCCCCGAAGAGTGACTCGTATTTCGGTGTATTGGAGCAACATATATATATATATATATATATATATATGTCCAATCACCAAAGATAACGCACTCTCAGAGGTCAACTCTTTATTTCTTTAGACAATCGCTACGCGTTTCGACACCAAATGTGTCTTGCTCGTGTGAGCAAGACACATTTGGTGTCGAAACGCAGGAATCCACAGGCAGATACTGTATCCACCAGAAAAAGCAGTACCGAAGGTAAGTAATTTGTTCTTCTGATGGATACTTTTGCCTGTGGATTCCTCACCTTTTGAATAGAATCCCCAAGCCGTACCTCACCTGGAGGAGGGTGTCCACCTAACTAGACCAATAAATCTTGCAAAACAGATCAAGCAAAATGGCCATCCCTCCTAACCTCCGAATCCAATAATAATCAAATAATTTTTCGCCGAAATTATATTGAAAATAATACTTTTAAAATATTTTTATTAATACATTTAGACAAACACCTAAAGGAAAACTTTTATTTATAATTAATTTAAAGATATTTCATACTTTGCAAATTACGCCGAAATCGCGACCCCAGCGCGACTTTTCAAAATGGCTACCAGAATGCATGCAGCCTTCGTGTAGGGCACGTGAAGGGTGCGCGACTTCTGTATAATATTAAAAAAAAAAAAGATTGACTATAGTTTTCCTAACTAAAAATTATTCACAGTTTTTTTTAAATAGATATATATATATATATATGTATATATATATATAAAATACAAAAACCATAGGATGGAGGTACATTAGACTTACAAATTTTCCTTGTCCATTGAAATTCACTGAAAAAAACATAGGTTTCAGGCACGCTATAGTTAGAAATTAGCATTTAAAAAACCATAGAAATTCACTGAAAAAACCATTGGTTTCAGGCACGTTATAGTTAGAAATTAGCATTTAAAAAAACCATAGAAATTCACTGAAGAAACCATAGGTTTCAGGAACGTTATAGTTAGTTGGACATTTCACTTGTATAAATCCATAGAAATTCCGGCGTTATAGTTAGTTCATCTAACTATAACTCGTGCCCCCGCTATGCACTGCTGATGACGTCACATATTACATCATTCATGACATGGTCAGTGACATCACTGATGACATCACTGATGACATGTCAAATGACATCACTGATGACATCACTGATGACATTATCCACGTGAACATCTGATGCACCTCCTCACACCTGAATATAACCTTTGATACACCCACTCTAAAATACACACTACCATTTTCGAAAAAATAGACACATCAATACCAGTTACTAAATACGCACTGACTGATTCCTAGGTCTATACACACATCCACTCATTCACCCATACAGTTACTCATACATGCAGTCACTCATCAATATAACACTATCATATGCACTCATACACCTATACAGACACTCACACACTGCCACATATCCAGAGTTACTCACACAGCTAGTCAGTCATGCAAAGAATCAATCATACTTCCATTTACTCACCTATACAGTTATACAGACACCACCTCACTTATTCGTACAGATACTAACACATATGTACTCTCTTATAGACTCACTGATACAAATACACACTCATCCATGCAGCCACTCTCACAATCACTGACTCTCACATATAGTTATTTATATAAACCATTACTCACATATACTGCCTTTTACATATGTAGTTACTTGCACATGTACCACTGAGACATCCATTCACTCACCAACACACCCATACACACACTCACCCACCCATACAGCTGTTTCCACATGCACTCTTGAACCCATACACCCAGTGAATCAACCACTCACACATCTATGCAAAGAGTCACACACCTCCCACCCACCCACACACAAACTCAGGCAGCCATACAAATACTCAGGCAAGCAATCAATAACCCATATAGACACTCATGCAACTACTCACCAACCCATGCAGCAGCCTACACAACAACAGACAGACTGATATAGACTTTCACTCAGTTTATTCACTAACCCATGCATTCAGTAAGACACATTTAATCACTCACTTATAAAGTCAGTCACGTACCTACTAAATCCTCCATACAGACACTTATACACCCACTCATTCTTCTATACAGCTTGGTATATATATAAAACAAATTTAAACTTTACAAAAACACAGTCACTGGATGATGTCATAAGTGATGTCATCAGTGATGTCATTTGACATGTCATCAGTGATGTCATCAGTGATGTCATTGACCACAGTAATGCAAAAGGAGGGACAGGGGGCTATATTTAAGGAGGTCCAATGTACATGCCCCAAAAGTCTATATCCAAAGCGGGGTACAGAGTTCCTCAAGTACTAGAAGGAAGAGATGAGGTAGGTAGATGGAAAGTTCAGTCAACAAAGGATTGTTGGAAATCAACAGGAGACCAGGGAAGTTCCCTTAGGTGGAACTAATGCTCTCACACACCCAGCAAGCTAGGTGTCATGCTTCATCATATGAGCATTGCCCCTCGTCAAGTCGGCGCTGCAATCCTTGACGGGCTCCCGAAACCGGGGCTCTTTGTCGGGGATCTTTTGTTCCTGCCGATATATGCTTGGGTGTAAGGGGCCTTGTAGAATGAATGTAGCAGAAAATGGAAGTTTATATTAAAAAGGGTTGGTCAGTCCTAACAGTGTTTTATTCAAAAGGTAGACTACTCTATTAAAATTGTGTAGAGTGGCTAGGTGCTAGAAATAAGGTGTCTAGACGTGAAGCTCTACTCTAAAATGATCGACATGTTTCTTGCCATGTTTGTCAGAAGGATCAGGGCAATTCATCAGGATCAGGAACTGTCTACATAAAAAGTGGTGATGTGTGCTCTACATACCACGTCCGATGCTGCTGGCCTGTAGAAATAAAGTAACAACATCAAGAGTAAAACCAATTACATCTCTTCAATGAGTACATAATGTCAACAAGGGTGTTGCAAGAATCACCGTGCATAACGTGAATATAACAACCTGCTTCAAAGTGCACTATTTCAAAAGATAAGTGAACATGAGTGGGGGGGGGGTGTATTAGATCTACTAATACGCTAAAGCCGTTCTCAAGGACAGAGGGGGTTCACTCACCTAATACATTGACTAGACAAGCTAGCAACGGAGCTGGCGGCTATAAAGGACACCGATTGGGTCCTAGAGTAAAAGAGGGTAAAGAGAAACAACTACTGACAATCAAAGCACAATTGTGAAAAAGACAGAGCTTAGTATCGAAGTTATTGCCTCTAGTCAAGTTCACACGATGATATTGTCGGACCTTTAAAATGTACTGATTGAATTCAGAGCGTGTCTGACTGGAGCTCTCGCTCAAGCTTATGCCGTCGATTGTGGTAACCGGCATGGTCTAATCCATTCGAGAATTGTTTCCAGGTAAGAGTAGCCAATCAAATATCAAGCGACAAGTTTAAAAAAATATATTAGAAAACAGGGTACCAGAGGTACGAGTGTTGGCCATACTCACCAGCGCTAACGAGCGCTTCTCTTGCAGACCTACCCAAGCTGCCAGAGTCCGGGGTGGTAAGGGACATCTGCCGCTGTGGCTTAGATATACAAAAAAATGTGGGAGTGAGCCTGACGTACTACCACGTATCGTAACGTCGCGTGGTGACGTGCCTGGTTGCTAGGAGATGAATGCAGACGCAGGGGCGTGAAGGAGGTTGTTATATTCACGTTATGCACGGTGATTCTTGCAACACCATTGTTGACATTATGTACTCATTGAAGAGATGTAATTGGTTTTACTCTTGATGTTGTTACTTTATTTCTACAGGCCAGCAGCATCGGACGTCGTATGTAGAGCACACATCACCACTTTTTATGTAGACAGTTCCTGATCCTGATGAATTGCCCTGATCCTTCTGACAAACATGGCAAGAAACATGTCGATCATTTTAGAGTAGAGCTTCACGTCTAGACACCTTATTTCTAGCACCTAGCCACTCTACACAATTTTAATAGGGTAGTCTACCTTTTGAATAAAACACTGTTAGGACTGACCAACCCTTTTTAATATAAACTTCCATTTTCTGCTACATTCATTCTACCAGGCCCCTTACACCCAAGCATATATCGGCAGGAACAAAAGATCCCCGACAAAGAGCCCCGGTTTCGGGAGCCCGTCAAGGATTGCAGCGCCGACTTGACGAGGGGCAATGCTCATATGATGAAGCATGACACCTAGCTTGCTGGGTGTGTGAGAGCATTAGTTCCACCTAAGGGAACTTCCCTGGTCTCCTGTTGATTTCCAACAATCCTTTGTTGACTGAACTTTCCATCTACCTACCTCATCTCTTCCTTCTAGTACTTGAAGAACTCTGTACCCCGCTTTGGATATAGACTTTTGGGGAATGTACATTGGACCTCCTTAAATATAGCCCCCTGTCCCTCCTTTTGGATTACTGGTTTTTGCGCGGGTTACCCCCGTGGGACATTATTAAGAGGTTACCAGCGGTCTATCAATTAGAGCCAGTCTGGACCAGCACCCTTTGCTCCCTGTCTCTCCCTCCCCTCCTTCTCTATGGACAACCAAGGCCTCAGCTTCGGAGACGAGGTTGTCTCGGACATACTTGACAGAACTCCCTCTCTCCTCGGAGTTGATGGGAGTGCTGCATCAGGGTCCCAGTCAGATGACTGGAACTCACTGACTGCTTTGAAAAGAGAGTGGCTCAAAATAACTTTACATGGCGCTCTCATGACTGAATATCTACGTGCTAACATCGCACCTACAGGGTTGATTGTCAATAACTTCCCCAGACTGATCCTTGATGACGCTACCTTCAAAAAGGAGTGGTCTCTGATTGCATGGAAATGCACCAGGGACCTCTTAGTGCTCATCATCAACACAGCGAGACGCTTAGCGGATGCCCTATTGGTGAGAATACAAATCGCTGAAGGTGCACTTAAAACTACCATCCAGATCTCAGCATAAAAGAATAAACTTGCTGAGATCAATGCGGAAATCTCTGAGAACAAAGAGTTCCTCATGAAACAAAAAATAACTAAATTACAGAAAGATATTCAAAAATTTGACAAAGAAAAAGTATATCCATATCTTAAGTCAGACTACACATCGGTAAAGAACAGTTATTCTTCCGATGACAACTCAGACAGGAGAAGTTCTTCTCATAGTAATTCCAGCACGGGCAGTTGGGGCTCCAATACTGGCCGACGTAATCAACGTGCCAACTACCACTATCATGTCCCCACCTTTCAGGGGCCTCCCTTATTTCCAGGTCCTCCTCCACCCCCCTACTGGCAGTACCAACCATTTCAACAAGGACATCCGCAATTTTTTAACAACGGCCCCCCTTTTTTAGACAGAGGTTGGGGCAGAGGAAGAGGTCGCAACAGAAGAGGCCCACAGAAACAGGTCCACTGGCAGGACCCCCCCATGGGAGGGATGGACACCAGGAGCAAAACCCAGAACAAGAAGAACTAGTGGTCAACTTATCACAACGTGGTCTATCAGACCTCGAGACATCACTACTACAGAAGGGGTTAGGTTTTGTACCCACCCCTAATACTGACAAGTTTAGAGATGTTTGTGAGGTTCAAAAATTGTTCCGCAAAATAAGATTACGGTCATACTTCTTGGACAAACCAATCCACCAGGAGAATGACTCAGTGTTGAGTAACCCCTCTACTTTTACACCTCATAATGCCATGGTCCCGGTTGAGATCTTAACTTTTGAGAAGGCGGTACTGAAGGATTTAGCCCTCACTCCTTCACCTACCTCATTCCACAACTTATCTAGGAATGAAATACAGACGGCAAACACTCTTGCCAATGATGATTCGATTATCATCAAACAGGCGGACAAGGGTGGGGCCACTGTGATCCAATCTAGAGATGACTATGATGTAGAATGCAAACGACAATTAAACAATGATAGGTACTATGCCCCTATCTCTGTTGATCCCACACCTCGCCTCGCTAATACCATTTCGATATTAGTTAACGAGGCACTTGTCAATGGGTGGATAAGTAAAAAAGAAGCAGCATTCTTAAGCGCCACAGAACCTAGGACCCCGTGCTTTTACACCTTGCCTAAGATACACAAAGGTACCAGTCCGGTCCCAGGGAGACCCATAGTCTCAGGGATTGGCTCTATACTTGAGCCCTTATCCAAATTTGTGGACCATTTTCTTCAACCCTTGGTGAGAGAAATACCATCCTTTATCAGAGACACAACAGATATCCTTAGAACGATTGACTCAATAGAAGACCCTACTTGCATTGATCTACTAATAACCCTTGACGTGGAGGCCCTCTACACGAATATTCCTCAGGGTGATACCCTCACAGTAGTGGAGATGGCCTTAAACTCATTGGAATGGTCTTCCCCAACTCCGGTCACATTCATAATGGACCTGGCTTCCATAGCACTGACTGAAAACTTCTTTGAATATCAGAGGCAACTATACCATCAATGCCAAGGAACTTCGATGGGGAGCACATTTGCTCCTAGTCTGGCCTGCCTGTATATGGCAGCCTTTGAGGCACAAATCATCAACACTGACCGTAACCCATTTCGACAACATCTTGTCCTCTGGAAACGGTTCATTGACGACATCTTAATCTTCTGGAAAGGCTCCACTGATACTTGTAACACCTTCGTACAGTGGATCAACCAACAGAACCCTTTCCTTAAGTTTTCCCACACTATCTCAGACACGATAGTTGCTTTCCTGGACCTAAACATCAAACTAGCAGAGGGACAGCTCTCAACTAGCTTATTTAAGAAACCCACAGATCGCAACAGACTTCTTCTATACCAAAGCCACCATCCCAAAGCCCTTCGAGACAACCTCCCCGTTGGCCAATTCTTACGTATTAGACGTAACTGTACCATAACTAAAGATTACAAAGAAGAAGCAACCTCTTTAGCCACCAACCTCAAGACTAGAGGTTATCCTCATAAAGTGATAAGAGACTCTATGAAAAGGGCCCTCAATAATCCAAGAGAGTCCCTTTTAGAGGTACACCACAAACCACCTGAGGACATCATGACATGTGTAACCTCGTTCACACCCAACTCAGTCTGGACCAAGAAAACCATTTTGAAACATTGGGGGATTCTCAATACAGGAGATCTCCAAATACCAAGACCCAGATTTGCTTACAAGAGAACAAGTAGCCTACGAGACATGTTGATTCACACTAGACCAAGAAAAAAGGTTACCCCAACACAGACCACTCTCTGGAGCTTACCACCCGTCCAAGGTCATTTTCCCTGCGGTACGTGTACTGTCTGTGAATTAACCACAACCACCAAGGAGGTCACGTTACTTACCAATTTCAAATGGAGTATTAAGAAACATACCAACTGTAACACCAAACAATGTATTTATTTGATCACGTGCCACTGTGGGCTGCAATACATAGGTATGACTATGCGGCCAGTCAAAACCCGCATAATAGAACACAGGAGCAACATACGTTGCCAACGCACCACAACCAAACTCTACAGGCACTTTTTGGAGTCACATCACTCTCCTGACTCATTACATTGGGTTATACTAGAATCCCACACTCATATTTCCAAAACTTCTTTGTTTAGAGTAGAACAAAGATGGGTACATAGACTGTCATGTGACACTATTGGACTCAATGATGATATCCCTTGGAGTGCTCTTCCATAAACTGGATACTCCACTTCGTGGTCTGTGACACCTCAATATATATTATTATTGAACTGTGACCAGTTACTTTTAATATCATCAACTATGCACCAGCAGCCCACCTCACATTGTCTGCCCATTATGATATCTCCATCCTCTGCCCAGGAGTACCCTTCTCTGAGTGAACAATCCACATGACACCTGGTTATTTACTCTTAGGGCTAGCCTATCAGTGAATCATATACACTATTTCACATTTATTGTTGCGTATCGCAAACAAGCTTTTGAGGCGATTGCGATCCACTTAACAAATAGACATCAGTCATAACGACAGCACGGTACAATAGAGGTAGCGCATCGATTATCACAGAATTATCACCTAATTCAGGGCAATTCATAACACCACTATAGATAGATTGTAGAGAATCGATTTACACTCAATAAGACCTCCCCACACGCCCCCGTGTTTTGCACAACATTGGTTTGCATACATGTAACTTCTTGGCATACCTAATTGAGTGTGACGAGTGTAGTTCACACCACACCTGATGCCGGACTACATTGCGCAACCAATTTGAATGGGTCTACGGACCCTGTGAGATTTTCCACATTCTCCATAAGACTGTAGCGTGACGTTACTGTTTACGGTTCCAGTAACCAATGATATTCGACTTGATGACGCCATGGAGACGCGTACTCCTTCACGCCCCGGCGTCTGCATTCATCTCCTAGCAACCAGGCACGTCACCACGCGACGTTACGATACGTGGTAGTACGTCAGGCTCACTCCCACATATTTTTGTATATCTAAGCCACAGCGGCAGATGTCCCTTACCACCCCGGACTCTGGCGGCTTGGGTAGGTCTGCAAGAGAAGCGCTCGTTAGCGCTGGTGAGTACGGCCAACACTCGTACCTCTGGTACCCTGTTTTCTAATATATTTTTTTAAACTTGTCGATTGATATTTGATTGGCTACTCTTACCTGGAAACAATTCTCGAATGGATTAGACCATGCCGGTTACCACAATCGACGGCATAAGCTTGAGCGAGAGCTCCAGTCAGACACGCTCTGAATTCAATCAGTACATTTTAAAGGTCCGACAATATCATCGTGTGAACTTGACTAGAGGCAATAACTTCGATACTAAGCTCTGTCTTTTTCACAATTGTGCTTTGATTGTCAGTAGTTGTTTCTCTTTACCCTCTTTTACTCTAGGACCCAATCGGTGTCCTTTATAGCCGCCAGCTCCGTTGCTAGCTTGTCTAGTCAATGTATTAGGTGAGTGAACCCCCTCTGTCCTTGAGAACGGCTTTAGCGTATTAGTAGATCTAATACACCCCCCCCCACTCATGTTCACTTATCCTTTGAAATAGTGCACTTTGAAGCAGGTTGTTATATTCACGTTATGCACGGTGATTCTTGCAACACCATTGTTGACATTATGTACTCATTGAAGAGATGTAATTGGTTTTACTCTTGATGTTGTTACTTTATTTCTACAGGCCAGCAGCATCGGACGTCGTATGTAGAGCACACATCACCACTTTTTATGTAGACAGTTACTGATCCTGATGAATTGCCCTGATCCTTCTGACAAACATGGCAAGAAACATGTCGATCATTTTAGAGTAGAGCTTCACGTCTAGACACCTTATTTCTAGCACCTAGCCACTCTACACAATTTTAATAGGGTAGTCTACCTTTTGAATAAAACACTGTTAGGACTGACCAACCCTTTTTAATATAAACTTCCATTTTCTGCTACATTCATTCTACCAGGCCCCTTACACCCAAGCATATATCGGCAGGAACAAAAGATCCCCGACAAAGAGCCCCGGTTTCGGGAGCCCGTCAAGGATTGCAGCGCCGACTTGACGAGGGGCAATGCTCATATGATGAAGCATGACACCTAGCTTGCTGGGTGTGTGAGAGCATTAGTTCCACCTAAGGGAACTTCCCTGGTCTCCTGTTGATTTCCAACAATCCTTTGTTGACTGAACTTTCCATCTACCTACCTCATCTCTTCCTTCTAGTACTTGAGGAACTCTGTACCCCGCTTTGGATATATGTCATTGACCACATCATGAATGATGTACTTTGTGACATCATCAGCAGTGCATTGCGGGGGCGCGAGTTATAGTTACCTGAACTAACTATAACGCTGAAACTTCTATGGTTTTATACAAGTGAAATGTCCAACTAACTATAACGTTCCTGAAACCTATGGTTTTTTCAGTGAATTTCTATGGTTTTTTAAATGCTAATTTCTAACTAGAACGTGCCTGAAACCTATGATTTTTTCAGTGAATATATATATATATATATATATATATTCACTGAAAAAAAACATAGGTTTCAGAGACGTTATAGTTAGAAATTAGCATTTAAAAAACCTTAGAAATTCACAGAAAAAAACATAGGTTCCAGGGGTGTTATAGTTAGCTGCCCATTTCACTCATACACAACCATAGAAATACCGCTGTTATAGTTAGTTCTGCTAACTATAACTCACGCGCCCGCAATGCACTGCTGATGATGTCACATATTGCATCATTCATGACATAGTCAGTGACATCACTGATGACATCACTGATGACATCTCAAATGACATCACTGATGACATCACTGATGACATCATCCACTGAATGTGGTTTAGTTTAAAATTTAAATATGTATTATATATATACCAATCTGTATTGAAGATTGAGTGGATATATAACTGTCTGGATGGAGGATTTAGTAGCTGTCTGACTGTCTTTTTAAGTGAGTAATTAAAAGTGTCTCACTTAATACATGGATCAGTAACTAAACTATGTGAATGTGTGCAGCACTGTCTCTGTTGTTGTATAACATGCTGCATCAGTTGGTCACTAACTACATGAGTGTGTATATTAGCTATTGATTAGTTGGGTGAGTATTTGTATGGGACACTGAGTTTGTGTGTGGTTGGATGGGATGTGTGTAACTCTATGCATAGATGTGTGAATGGTTGATTGACTAGGTGTATGGGTTTAAGAGTGCATGTGGAAACAGTTGTTTGGGTGACTGAGTGTATTTATTTGTGTGTTGGTGAGCGAATATATGTTTTAGTTGTACACCTTCAACAAAGTAAAAAAATAAAAGGCATTGTATGTGAGAGTTGGTGTATATAAAT
The DNA here is from genome assembly GCF_964204655.1 of Triturus cristatus. Taxonomy (NCBI): domain Eukaryota; kingdom Metazoa; phylum Chordata; class Amphibia; order Caudata; family Salamandridae; genus Triturus; species Triturus cristatus. The sequence continues at coordinate 719,342,769 of NC_140579.1, forward strand.
AAGTATGTGTAAGAGTCAGTGATTGTGAGAGTAACTATATGAATGAGTGTATAATTGTAATGGTGCTTTTTTAACATATTAACGATGAGTTACTATGTGTTTGAATAAATGAGGTGTTGTTGGATAATTGTGTAAGTGAGTAAATTTAAGTGCGATACATTTTTTTCATGAGTGAGTAGGATGACTGCATAACCGACTAAGATGACTGCTGATGTGTCAATGTCTATATATGTGTATAAGTGCATTTGATAGTGTTCTATTAATTAATGACTGCATGTATAGATGATTCTGTTGTTGAATGGGTAGTTGTGTGTGTAGACTTAGGAGTCAGTGAGTGGGTATGTAGTAATTGGTATTGGTGTGTCAATGGTTTCAAATAAGGTACTCTGTATTTTACAGTGAGTTATGAAAGATTATACTAGTGTATGATGAGGTGTATCAGATTGTCAAGTGGATGATGTCATCAGTGATGTCATTTGAGATGTCATCAGTGATGTCATCAGTGATGTCACTGACCATGTCATGAATGACGCAATATGTGACATCATCAGCAGTGCATTGCGGTCGCGTGAGTTATAGTTAGCAGAACTAACTATAACGGAGGAATTTCTATGGTTTTGTATGAGTGAAATGGGCAGCTAACTATAACACCCCTGAAACCTATGTTTTTTGCTGTGAATTTCTAAGGTTTTTTAAATGCTAATTTCTAACTATAACGTCTCTGAAACCTATGTTTTTTTCAGTGAATTTCAAAGGTTTTTCAAATGCTAATTTCTAACTATAACGTCTCTGAAACCTATGTTTTTTTCAGTGAATTTCAAAGGTTTTTCAAATGCTAACTTTTAAGTGTGATAGTAGTTATATCTATTTTTTTGTACTGATATTCTACAGTTTTTTAACTGTTTATTTATAAATATTTTATTCATTAAATAACATTATACATTTTATTGAAAATTGCAAAAAATAAATGTTTTTAATTAAAACTGAAATATTGATAAATTTTCTTGTTTTCATTTTTTATGTTCATATATTTATATTATTTTCTTTTTTTTAAAAATCCAATTTTTTTCGGAGCTGCGCACTCAAAGTGTACACATCATGGTGGGTGCGCGCATTCTAGCCGCCATTTTAGAAAAGTCATGAAGGATCCGCGTATGGTGTGCGACGGCTGCATGTTTTTCAGTTACATCATATACATTTAATATCACGTGATATGCGCGATTGGTATGCGACCAGTCTGCGACTCCTGCTCCCACACATTTGCGACACATGCGCATTACAGTACGAGATGTTTGCGCGGTTGCGGGTCCCGCGTGACATCATATACGTGCTGGGGCACGCTGGGTGTGCAACTCCTATTAAGGCAAGAGAATATGTAAGATATTCATCAAAATAATATATTTGTACTTAAAATAAACTTATATTATTTTTAAATACATTTTCGCGAAGTCGGGTGCGTGCATCGTGAGTGCAGAAAATCAGGTCAGCAGAGCTGCTGTAGAGACAGAGAACCAGGTCAGCAGAGCTGCTCTAGAGCCTAAGAACTAGGTCAGCAGAGCTGCTCTAGAGCCAGAGAACCAGGTTAGCAGAGCTGCTTTAGAGCCTGAGAACCAGGTCAGCAGAGCTACTCTAGAGCCAGAGAACCAGGTTAGCAGAGCTGCTTTAGAGCCAGAGAACCAGGTCAGCAGAGCTGCTTTAGAGGGAGAGAACCAGGTCGGCAGAGCTGCTTTAGAGCCAGAGAACCAGGCCAGCAGAGCTGCTTTAGAGCCAGAGAACCAGGTTAGCAGAGCTGCTTTAGAGCCAGAGAACCAGGTCAGCAGAGCTACTCTAGAGCCAGAGAACCAAATCAGCAGAGCTGCTCTAGAGCCATAGAACCAGGTCAGCAGAGCTGCTTTAGAGCCAGAGAACCAGGTCAGTAGAGCTGCTCTAGAGCCTAAGAACCAGGTCAATAGAGCTGCTCTAGAGCCAGAGAACCAGGTCTGCATAGCTACTGCAGAGCCAGAGAAACCAGGTCAGTAGAGCTGCTTTAGAGGGAGAGAAACAGGTCAGCAGAGCTGCTCTAGAGCCAGAGAACCATGTCAGCAGAACTGCTTCAGAGCCATAGAACTGGGTCAGCGGAGCTGCTTTAGAGCCAGAGAACCAGGTCAGCAGAGCTGTTGTAGAGCCAGAGAACTAGATCAGCAGAGGTGCTCTGTAGCATTAGAACTAGGTCAGCAGAGCTGTTCTAGAGCCAGAAAACCAGGTCAGCAGACCTACTGTCGAGTCAGAGAAACCAGGTCAGCAGAGCTGCTTTAGAGAGAGAGAACCAGGTCAGAAGAGCTGCTTTAGAGCCAGAGAACCAGGTCAGCAGAGCTGCTCTAGCTGACACTGACTGACTGCCACTGACTGACTGTCACAGACTGATTGACACTGACTGACACAGATTGACTGACACTGACAGACACTAATTGACTGACACTGACTGACTGACACTGACTGACTGACTGACACTGACTGACACTGATTGACACTGACTGACACTGATTGACTGACACTGACTGACTGACTGACACTGACTGACACTGACTGACTACTCTCTACTACTCTACTACTGACTCTCTACTACTCTCTACTACTCTCTCTCTACTACTCACTCTTTACTACTCTACTACTCACTCTCTACTACTCACTCGCTACTACTCTCTACTACTCACTCTCTACTACTCTACTACTCTCTACTACTCACTCTCTACTACTCACTCTCTACTACTCTACTACTCACTCTCTACTACTCACTCGCTACTACTCTCTACTACTCACTCTCTACTACTCACTCTCTACTACTCTCTACTATTCACTCTCTACTACTCACTCTCTACTACTCACTCTACTACTTTCTACTACTCTCTACCACTCACTCTCAACTACTCTACTACTCACTCTCTACTACTCTCTACTACTCACTCGCTACTACTCTCTACTACTCACTCTCTACTACACTCTACTACTCTCTCTCTACTACTCTCTACTACTACTCTCTACTATTCACTCGCTACTACACACTCTCTACTACTCTCTACTACTCACTCTACTACTCTCTGCTGCTCTCTACCACTCACTCTCTACTACTCTACTACTCTCTCTCTCTACTACTCACTCTCTACTACTCTCTCTCTACTACTCTCTACTACTCACTCTCTACTACTCACTCTCTACTACTCTCTACTACTCACTCTCTACTACTCTCTCTCTACTACTCTCTCTCTACTACTCACTCTCTACTACTCACTCTACTACTCTCTACTACTCACTCTCAACTACTCTCTACTACTCACTCTGTACTACTCACTCTCTACTACTCACTCTCTACTACTCTCTACTACTCACTCTCCACTACTCATTCTCTACTACTCGCTCTCAACTACTCTCTACTACTCACTCTACTATTCACTCTCTACTACTCTACTACTCTCTCTACTTCTCACTCTCTACTACTCTCTCTCTACTACTCACTCTCTACTACTCTCTACTACTCGCTCTCTACTACACACTCTCTACTACTTGCTCTCTGCTACTCGCTCTCTACTACTCTCTAGTACTCACTCTACTACTCACTCTCTACTACTCTCTACTACTCACTCTCTACTACTCCACTACTCTCTCCTACTCACTCTCTACTACTCACTCTCTACTACTCTACTACTCTCTACTACTCTCTCTCTACTACTCACTCTCTACTACTCACTCTCTACTACTCTCTACTACTCTCTACTACTCACTCTCTACTACTCTCTCTCTACTACTCTCTACTAATCACTCTCTACTACTCTCTACTACTCACTCTCTACTAATCTCTCTCTACTACTCTCTACTACTCACTCTGCTACTCACTCTCCACTACTCTCTAATACTCACTCTCTGCTACTCACTCTCTACTACTCTCTACTACTCACTCTCTACTACTCACTCTCTACTACTCTCTACTACTCACTCTCTAATACTCACTCTCTACTACTCACTCTCTACTACTCACTCTCTACTACTCTCTACTACTCACTCTCTAATACTCACTCTCTACTACTCACTCTCTACTACTCACTCTACTACTCTCTACTACTCACTATCTGATACTTTCTCTACTACTCTCTACTACTCACTCTCTACTCTCTATTACTCGCTCTCTACTCTCTACCTCTCTACCTCTCTCTTCTTCACTCTCTACTGCTCTCTACCTCTCTACCTCTACCTATACACCTCTACCTCTCTACCTCTCTGTACATGCACACATATGCACATATATATATATGCATATATATGCTTATTCATTTATATATATGTATGTATATTACCTACTGGCGGTCGCCAGTAGGTAGTTATAGTTAGGACCCCTTTTCCATAGGAAATCCGCAACATTCTATTTTGAATAACTTTGGCGCCGGTCGACGAATCCTCGCGAATTTCTCAAAATAGGTGGGGCGCTACGCTCCGCTCCTACCCTGAAAATCTCGGGAGGATTCGTCAAGCGGGGGCTGAGATAAAAGGGGGGTCCCAAAACGCGTTTTTCCCATGCATTTTTCCATAGGACCTTTAGACAGGGCTACAGCCCGAACGGCTGAACAGAATTACTTGAAATTTGGCAGAGAGGTAGTCCTCAGGTCAAGGAAGTGCCTTTTGTAGGTTTGGTGTAAATCTGTTCAGTAGATTCTTAGAAAATAGCCTTTAAATCAATATATATATCTGAGCCAGCTTACGGTACGCTTACCGTAAGCTTACCGTACGCGTACGGTGGCGTGCGCGAGCGCGATTCTGATTGGCTCTTAGATCTTAGTAAACATTCGAATCGGCCGAAACCAGGAAGCGGCGGCTGCCATTTTCTCTCTCGCACTGAGAGTTAGGTTGTTAAATAAAACCAATACACATGTAAAGGAGCTGTTTTGACAGCTCACACACACATAGCCATGATGAGGGAGTCCCCCAAGACCCCCCAAGGCCAAAAATACCATTTTTATTTTTTCGCTAATTTCGCCGAGTACGCTTACCGTACGCGTACGGTATAAAATGTAAAAAAAAAAACACTATCCACACTCTCCCCACCCCCTGTGCTTTTGGTGGCCGCAGGCCACGAAATGTGCAGGGCTTATCAGTGGTGTGAAAAACCACAATATTTTTACCAAAAATAATAAAAGAAAAAATTATCCACACTCTCTCCACCCCGTGTGCAAATGGTGCCCGAAGGGCACCATTTGTGCATGGCTTATAAGCACCGTAAGCACAGTAAGCACCGCGCACGGAACGAACTGCGTTAAGTGGGCGCGCACGCCACGAATGGCGTAAAGTAACTTAGCATTTAAAAAAACGTACAAATTCACTGAAAAAACCATAGGTTTCACACACGTTATAGTTAGGAATTAGCATTTAAAAAACCTTGCAAATTCACTGAAAAAACCATAGGTTTCACACATGTTATAGTTAGCGGAAATTTTACTGATAAAAAACCAGTGAAATTCCCCCGTTATAGTTAGTGCAGGCAACTATAACTCACGTGACCGCAATCTTCTGCTGATGACATATGTGTCTTTATGAAAAAAAAATATTTGTAATATATGTATAGCTAAAAATTTATGGAAGAAGACATGGGCAAATAAGTGTCTAAATACAGTATTAGCATCAGCAGAGGATTGCGGTCGCGTGAGTTATAGTTGCCTGCACTAACTATAACGGGGGAATTTCACTGGTTTTTTATCAGTAAAATTTCCGCTAACTATAACATGTGTGAAACCTATGGTTTTTTCAGTGAATATATATATATACATATATAAATATATATATATATATATATATATATAATCTGCATATCTATATAAATATAAATGCATGCAAACATATACATATACATACATGCATACATATGCATGGTATGTACATGGAAGTTTGAAAAACTCTAATACAAGCAAAGCTAAAAAGCCACCTAATTACAAACAGAGGTGCTTTAACTTAAACGAGGGCGAGACCTATTGCATGTTCAATGGTTGTTCACTTTGATTCCATCAAGAAGGCATTCAGATGTGTCACACATTTTCCATAAATTCTGAATTGGAGCACTCTAGTTGCTCATTAGATCACTGTAGTAAAGCTACTGCTCACCAGGGAAGTCTGCTGCTGGTATTCAAAGAGCATGTTTCAGTCTGCATGTCAGAATTTTTTAATGAAATGGAAGAGGATTTGAGAAGTCAAAATGTGCCCTAATCTTTCTTTCTGCAGCACTAATCATAATTTCTATGGCAAAATGAACCCCCTCATTTTGTTCCTTTGCAAATTAAATGTTTTAAGTGTTACTACTTTATTCCAATCAAGATGGCATCAGGTGTGCCATACTTTTGTCATAAGTAAGACTGTTAGCGCTCTAGTTGTTCTTTAAAACACTGTGGGACATTCTGTCATTGGGCTATAATTGGGCTACATCTCGGTGATATTTGTGCTACATTTGGGCTCTTTTGTCTCTGGTGGCCATCTTGGGAGACTTATTTGTTTTGAAGTTTCCTAATTTCCTCATTTACAACAGTCTCCTCAGTAGGAAATACTTTCAGGTTTTTTACTTTCATTCCATCAAGAAGGCATTCAGATGTGTCACACATATGCCATAAATTCGGAATGTAAGCACCCTAGTTGCTTATTAGATCACTGTAGTAAAGCTACTGCTCACCAAGGAAGTCTGCTGCTGGTATTGAAAGTGCATGTTTCAGTCTGCATGTCAGAATTTTTTAATGAAATAGAAGAGGATTTGAGAAGTCACTCAAAATGTCCCCTAATTTTCTTTTTTCCGCACTAATTATAATTTCTATGGCAAAATGAACCTCCTCATTGTGTTCCTTTTAAATTAAACTACTCACTCTCTACTACTCACTCGCTACTACTCTACTACTCTCTACTACTCTCTCTACTACTCACTCTCTACCACTCACTCTCTACTACTCACTCTCTACTACTCTCTACTACTCACTCTACTACTCACTCTTTACTACTCTCTACTACTCTCTACTTCTCACTCTCTGCTACTCTCTTCTACTCTCTCTACTACTCTCTACTTCTCTATCTCTACTCTCTACTCTCTATTACTCATCCTCTACTCTCTAACTCTCTACCTCTCTCTACCTCTCTCTCTACTACTCTCTACCTCTCTACCTCTACCTCTCTACCTCTACACCTCTACCTCTCTACCTCTCTCTACACGCACACATATACACACATATGCATATGCATGTATATATATGTATGTGTATATACATATATACATACATATATAAACATATATATAATCTGCATATCTATATAAATACAAATATAAATGCATGCATACATATACATATATGCATGTTATGTACATCAAATTTTGAAAAACACTAATAAAAGCAAAGCTAAAAAGCCACCTAATTACAAACAGAATTGCTTTAACTTAAACGAGGGCGAGACCTATTGCATTTTCAATGCTTGTTTACTTTGGTTCCATCAAGAAGGCATTCAGATGTGACACATTTGCCATACATTCTGAAGGGTAACACTCTAGTTCCTCATTAGATCACTGTAGTAAAGCTACTGCTCACCAGGGAAGTCTGCTGCTGGTATTCAAAGTGCATGTTTCAGTCTGCATGTCAGAACTTTTTAATGAAATAGAAGAGGATTTGAGAAGTCAAAATGTGCCCTAATTTTTCTTTCTGCAGCACTAATCATAATTTCTATGGCAAAATGAACCCCCTCATTTTGTTCCTTTGCAAATTAAATGTTTTAAGTGTTACCACTTTATTCCAATCAAGATGGCTTCAGGTGTGCCATACTTTTGTCATAGGTAAGACTGTTAGCGCTCTAGTTGTTCTTTAAAACACTCTGGGATTTCTGTCATTGGGCTATACTTGGGCTACATCTCGGTGATATTTGTGCTACATTTGGGCTCTTTTGTCTCTGGTGGCCATCTTGGGAGACTTGTTATGAAGTTTCCTAATTTCCTCATTTACTACAGTCTCCTCAGTAGGCATACTGTCAGTTTTTTACTTTGATTCAATGAAGAAGGCATTCAGATGTGTCACACATTTGCCATAAATTCAGAATGTTAGCACTCTAGTTGCTCATTAGATCACTGTAGTAAAGCTACTGCTCACCAGGGAAGTCTGCTGCTGGTATTGAAAGTGCATTTTTCAGTCTGCATGTCAGAATTCTTTAATGAAATAGAGGAGGATTTGAGAAGACTCTCAAAATGTGCCCTAATTTTTCTTTCTGCATCACTAATCATACATTCTATTGCAAAATGAACCCCCTCATTTCGTTCCTTTTTAAATTAAATGTTTTAAGAGTTACCACTTTATTCCAATCAAGATGGCTTCAGGTGTGCCATTTGTTTATCATAAGTAGGAGTGTAAGTGCTCTAGTTGTTCTTTGGAACACTCTGGGAAGCTGCAGTAGAACACAAAGGAATCAACTGACAGTCTCTGCCCTTGTTGGATGTACATGTTTTACTGAGAATGTCAGACTTTATTCTCACATGACTAAGAAAGATAATGTGAATTTACAGAAAATATGCTCTCAGTTTAGCTTATAGATCACCTTCCAAACCTCTGTGGGAAAAGCATGTGAAAATAGTTTTCTCTCAAACATGATTCATGATATCCCAGCAAAAGGCTTTTACACATGGTAAAATCACCTTAGAACATACCACAATTCCCAAAATGAGCATGGTACCATCAACAAATGATTTATAATGTAACTAAAGTCTTAAAACCTTCTATTAACTGCAATGCTTTTTAATGAGGTGCTATTGTTGGAGCGGGTTATGCAAAATGTTGTATACCCACCCCATTTTGCATGTTTATTAATTAGATTAATTAATTAATTATAATTGAATTAATGGATTGAAGTGGAAATAACTAATCAACCTTATTAATGACTGAAATACACGTGGGATTGCTTTGCATGACTTTATTAAATCGTAAACTAAATTATGTACACATACTAATGATAGACAAGTAGAATATTGCATGATATATGTCGCTTTTGTGATGTATTGTGATTTGTGCTTTATTTAGTAAGTATAAACCGCACTGAGTGTTGCTTTTTGCCAGAGAAATACATACACATATGGGTATTAGCGAGGGAATAACATTTGATTAGTCATTTTTATGTATTAATTACGTTTTGTGTTTCTTTGCTTAAATTGACCATTTTGGCCTATCGAAAGATGGTTGACTTTGGTACCTAACCCGACTGCCAACGCTGAACAAGGCTTGGGTGAAGTGCGCCTGCGCTGACAACAGATATACAGTGGCCTGGACCTGACCCCAGATGAACATGTACCTTTCAAGGACAGCCCGGGACGTCGTCCAAATATTCCGAACAAAGACTGTTGTGTGAACCGGAACTGACAAGGGTCATAACCCAAAAGACACTTTCGTGAGAACTTAAAAGGATGATCCCTGATTGTCCAATCAGCGAACTCGGATGTCTAAAACTTTGATACATTTGATATTGATTTTACTATAAATTATGGTAGAATAGAGAGGTAGAGGCGGGTTCGTTTCTGGCCTTTCTCGATTTCCTGACGTTATGCTGACGGAGAGGATGGTGACACTGCAGGACAGCTGTTAGCCGGAATCTGTGATGGACTGAATTAATGCCCAAACTCCTGATGAACTGGACCTACTAAAATTGATGGGCATAGATTTGCGAGACTGCCAGATTTGACATAGAGGACGACTTTAGCCAGAATAGGTAAATATGAATGGCAACTTGATCAAATGAATGAATTAATTTGCAATATTAATATAAATTTGGATTTGAACATCTACAGAAATGAGTTGGGTTGTTTATTCATTGAAATGTGTTAATGAAAAGGTTAATTAGAGAATTAGAAATTCATTTAAACCTACAACTAACTGATCCGTCCCGTTTATGAGAAGAATACTAAAGGTGGAGTTTAGGGCCTAATGAGTATCAGAAGGTTGTGTAGATTTGTTTCTCATTAGGGTAGATTGTGGTAATTTTTCCCCTCTCCCATTTCCAGCGCTTGGAAGGATAATCGCCTCCCACACGGACTGATGGTGAGTGAATGTTGGTGTTATGGGCCCCACCAGCGAATGTATGGATATTGTGTGTATGTGAGATCTTTTGGTCCGTGACGGTAAAGAGGGATTTTGCACTCCGCGCTGGAGCAGTTTTTCTGGTAGCAAGAGGATGGTTGTTATTGTTTGGTTTAGTGATTATTGCTTGTACATTGCTTATTGATTTTGGTTATTGATTGGTATTGATTTATGTACTAACACTCTATGTTGAGTTGCGTTGAGTTTAATGTTGTTGGTACGGCTTCTGGGATGTAGGAAGTCGGAAGTTTGTAACGGTTCCGTAGTAGAGCAGAGGTAAGCGCTGCTCTCGGGAAAGACGGAATTGTTGTTGCCCTGTAGATACACAGGGGAAACGTGTGACAATTGAAGTTGCACGGCGCATTGTCTGGGTTCGATTCGGTGACATCGCCGTGTGTTGCCATTAGAGACATTTTGTGTGTGAGAGAAGTGTGTATGATAGCGAAGGTTACCTGTGAAGTTCTGGTCTTAGATACCAGGGATCCAACTGGCATTCCGATAACGCTTATCACTGGAAAGGTAATAGGTACTCTCTGAGCTTGTTAGAACGACAAAGGAGAGGTAAGCGCTGCTTTGTTAACGTATGTCATAATTCTGTAGTAGAACAGACTGTTCGCTGTTCTCGGGAAAGACAGGATTCTGTGTGAATGCATTACATTTCTCTTGTGTGAACGAGTGTGAATGCAAAGGCATTTGGGTTGATTGCGAAACTCTAGGTTTATTTCTTAGGAGCGTTGGGTCTCCAACTAGGTGTCTTAAATACTAGAGAAACAATTAGCTAATGCTTGTTAGAAGGGTGAAGTAGAGGGATGTGCTACTTTATCAACGGAAGTAATGATTCCGTAGTAGGGCAGAGGTAAGTGCTGCTCTCGGGAAAGACGGAATTCTCGTGAGAAAGGTCTTTTGCTGTTCTTTGGTTAGCGAAGCGGACAATGGAGATGTTTCTATGTTGTTACTAACAGAAGTGTAGAAATTGAAACAAGAACTTATTGAGCAGAGTTGTAAAGGAGGGGTAGACAGAGATAGAAGCAGGAGCAGGAGCTGCCGCTGCGGCTGCTGACGTCAGAACGACCGCGCTGGGATTGGACAGTCGGTCAGAACTGTGAAACGCCCCTGATTGGTGCGGTAGTGTACGCCACGCTAGGATTGGAGGAAACAGGGTGACGTAGATGCTCCTTATTGGTGCGTTAGTGTAAGTCGCGCTAGGATTTGAGGACTGTGACAGTGACATGGACGCTCTGAATTGGTGCGTTAATATGAAGTCGCGCTGTGATTGGATAGATTAGCGGTACAGTTGTCAAGAGGGACTAGCATTGCGCGAAAGGCAAGAAAATGTATTACGACCCACCAGAAAAGGAGAAGAAAACTTGGTTAGGGAGAATCAAGAAGTGGTTTAGGAAGGACAAACCAGTTAAGACTAGGGAAGGACAGTTACTTCCTCCACCGAAAACCCCTGCATCCTTTATGATTGTGAAATATGGGTATCATACTTGTATTTGGTTAGATAACTGGGTGAGATACACCAAGGACGATGGAGTATTAGCTTTTCCAGAGCATGGTTCATTTAATTTGGCGGTTTTAAGAAATTTGAGGGAAAGGATGATGAATTTGGAACCAAGACCTAGACCAACACAGTTTGAGGCTTTGACGGAATGGGAAGACGAAATGCATGAACGAGAGAGACAAAGAAGTGGTAGAGGATATAGGTACTGGTTTGGAAGACCATATGGACACGAAACGCATAGCGATCGAATGAAAAGATGGTGAGTTGCGAGTATGACTGAGGGTGTGTTCCCTGTAAGAACTGTAGGAGAGAATGAAGGTCGAAAGTGTGCAGAAAAGAGGCATAATTTGGAGTCGAGAGGGTATGATGCGAATTAGTCTGAGGATGATGTTCTTGATGATATGTTCTATAAAAATCCACCACCGTATCGACCAGAACCAGAAATGTTAACTCCAAGTGCCCCAATGAGAGAAACGATGCGAATTATAAAATCGGAACCATAATCCCTAAGTTTGAGTAAAGACAGTGGTACCAGGGAAGTAGAAAAGAGATCGGAAGGAAGAACAGATGGAGAAAATTCTGTAGAATTAGCGAAAACAACCCTGGAATTAACTGAGAAAATAAGAGAATTGACTAAGAATCTAGAAGCAGTAACTGTTCCAGTAACGATAGGTCCAGTAATGCCAATTTTTGAAAAACAGAAGGACAGTGAGCATTGTTTGACAGTCCCTTACAGAAGTAATAAACCTGTAGAACAACCAAGAGTGAGTCAGAATGAGAATCCATGGAGGCAGACTATGAGTGTAATGGAACCAAATTTTACAAATAATCCATTTGTAGATCAGAATTGTGCAGAGAGACGTATGACAATGATAGAGACAGTGTCAGAAACACAAAAAGATTTTGGACATGTCAGTATAGAAAAACCAGTAGGACCATCAACAGGCAAATTAAGTGAATGGTTGAGAAGCTTGCAGAGGAAAGACAAGGAATCCCAATCAATTGATGTGGCCAAGTTACGAATGGTATTGGAAGAATTGATCGTAGGGACTATCCCGACAGAAAAATTGAAAACCTATCAGGATGAAGAACTATTATTTTTGTGCAAAAGTGTGACCTGGAGAGCGAAAAACTTGCATGAAAGTTTAGAATTAGTAGCAAATGAAATGGGTATTGATATTGAAAAGGTAAAAGCCTTACAGAAACCATATCGAGTAGAATTCACTGAAAAGGACATTGAGAATATGAACACCACAGGACGAATAGGTCAAATTAAGGACATAATCATTTTGCTGAGAAAATGGGGAGACGTGGATAAATGGAGAAGCAGGTGGTATAGAAAACGCGATGATGCCTCAGATAAGACATTTTCAGCTTTTCCTGTAAGAGAAAAGGAGAAGGTAGTGACTGAGTGCCCTATGAGAGAGATTCCAGGAGGAGGATATGTACATGTCCCATGGACGAGACAGGATATTTTGTCTTTTACGAATGATTTCCCTCGACTACGCGAAAAGCCCGTCGAGTGATACAGGCAGGTAGACAGATTTGTGAAATTGTCTACAGTACCATGGATTGATTTGAATAGTCTATTTGACATAATTGTACCAGCAGATCTATGGTCAGAGTGCAAGCTTATGATAAATTGGCCAACCAAGGAATATCCTAGGGATCCTAAAACAGGAGCACCAGACCCCGAGTTAATGAAGAAATATGAGCAGGTTATGGTATTTCTGAAAAATAAAGTGCCCCCTAAAGAAACAGACTGGGTAAAAATTGATCGAACACACCAGGAAAGTAAAGAATCAGTGCATGCATACTACGAGAGGCTAATACAAGCTTTTAAGCAGTTTGGTGGAGATGAGAATCTGAGTGAAAAGGATTTGAGCCATTTTGTATACAGATTTGTATATGGTTTACGACCAGAAATTGGTGAGATGATTAAACAGCATACGGTAGATTGGCAAAACAAGAAAATAGATGAAGTATTGAGACATGCTAAATACTTCAGTGATGAAATTGAAGCAAAACAGTGGAAGTTAAAGGAGAAGGCAATGTGGGCACAGGTAAAGGTAGCGGAGAAACAGGAAGTACAATTGGTGGAACAAGCAGGGACAAAGCCAAAATTTAGTAATGGGAAGTACAAAGGGAATATTGAAGAAGCTAAAAAGAAGTTCCTGTGTCATAATTGCGGCAGGATAGGGTATTGGAAATCCGAGTGTAAGTTTCCCCCGAGTACTAAAAATGAAAATCCATCATTGAACCCACAGGTGCAGCATGAGGTGAGTGGTCAACTACAGCAACAGCAGCAATTTGTTCCCCCACAGAATCAGGTGCCAAAACCGCCTTTTCCACATAGCAGAAACACACAGAAGTATAGTAGTGAATCGGGATTCTACAATGAAGAACAGGTAAATAAGCTGCCACGCGCTAGCTCTGTCTTGCAGTATTGGCTGCAACGCGATGAGAGTGATGCAGAAGAGAGCTATTGACGGTGCCGAAGGGAGGAAGAAGAGTGCGTACTTGGCGCAACTCTAGAAGTAGACCAGACAGGACCTTTTGTAGATGGGAGGGTTAATGATGAAAATATTACTTTCCTAATGGATACTGGTGCTACTCGATCAATTGTTAGATCAGCTGATGTTAAGAATCTCCCTCTCTCAGATGAAACGATCCAAGTAGTTGGTGTGTCCAACAGGCAAATTAAGACATATCTTACAGAACCAGTGAAAGTCAGCATAGAGAAATTTTCAGAAATGCACCGCTTTGTGGTGTGTGACTCCAGCCCTGTGAATTTATTAGGTAGGGACCTGTTGTGCAAAATGAATAGCACCATATTTTGTACTCCGGAAGGGAATAGCTTTTGAAACACCAGATGATGATGTATTGTATAAGATTACCCTAGCTAACAGAGAAAGTGAAGTTACTGAAACATATGCTGTATTCAACCCTGATGAATTACCAAAAGAACTGAGAAAATCTGTAAAGGCAGAAGTTTGGGATTTCACTGGAGAAGATGTAGGACTAATGAGAAATGTAGATCCAGTCAAAATAACTGTAAAAGAAGGAGTAACATATCCAAATGTTCCACAGTACAGATTGACACCTGAAATAATTGAAGGTGTAACTCCTGTGATAGAGAAAATGATCAGGCAAGGAATTTTGAGAGAAATAATGAGTAGTCCATGTAATTCACTGATAATGGGACTGAAAAAGCCTAATGGGAAATTCAGGATAGTGTAAGATCTGAGAAAGGTGAATAAAATTGTGGTATCATGTTGTCCCATTGTATCAAATCCATCAGTGATTTTATATCAGATTCCCCATGATGCAGAATGGTACACAGTGATTGATCTGTGTCATGCTTTCTTTTCCATCCCATTGCACCATGTCAGTCAGCAAAGTTTTGCATTTCGTTTTGGTGAGCGTATTTTGGCATGGTGCCGAATCCCACAGGGGTATACAGAAAGCCCCTCAATATTCAATCAGTTATTAAAGAAGTCTTTGGAGAATCTAGAAATGCCTGAAAGTTCTGTTTTGGTCTAATATATTGACGACCTTTTAGTAGTGTCAAAAACACGTGAAGCCTGTGAGGTAGATACAATAGCCTTGCTGAATCATTTGGCAGATGGAGGACTTAAAGTGTCACCAGCGAAACTACAGTGTTGTAAGAAGGAAGTGCAGTATTTGGGACTTAACATTGAGAAAGGACTAAGGAAAATAACAATAGACAGAATTAGAATAATAAAAGGAATGAGAGCTCTCATGACTCAAAGAGAAGTGAGAATGTTTTTGGGAATGGTTGTGTACTGTCGTCAGTGGATAGGTAACTTTTCCTTGATGGCAAAGCCTTTGGTGCGATTAACGAGAAGTGATGTAAAAGATCCCCTTGAATTAAACAAAGAAGAATTGGCAGCATTTAGACAATTGAGAGATGGTTTGTGTGAAGCACCGGCACTAGGTATGCCTGACTATGAGAAGGAATTTGAGTTGGATTGCAGTGAGAGAAATGGATGTGCACTTTCTGTGTTAATCCAGAAACATGGAAAACTGAGGAGACCAATTGCATATTTTTCATCAATGCTTGATCCAGTAGCTGTAGGTTTACCTGGATGTTTGAAAGCGGTGGCTGCAACATGTCAATGTTTGGAGCAGAGTGAAGGAATTGTGATGGGATATCCATTGAAAGTGTTTGTACCCCATGATGCAGCAATTCTGTTGACAAGGAGTCGTACTCAATATATGACACTCAGTCGGCTGACTAAGTATGAAAAGGTCATATTGGGTGCAACTAATGTGAGTCTAACTAACCTCCAAATAGAGCCTTGCAATTTTCGACAGGAGTTCTGAATTTTATGACTTTCTAATGCAGTTTTGTCCATGTGACTCAAAATAGTCTGATTTATCGTGGTCAAAGTAATATTATCCGTTAAACCCTCTTGAAGTCCCCCGACCGCTCCGTCTATCTTGGACATATCACCCCCACCTCTAACTGTAACGGGACTTTCCTCTTCAGTAAGATCACCCGGTTCATTATCATCATCATATTCACTCTCAACCTCCTCCATACACAGTTGTTTAGAGTATTGAGATACCAGGTCTTCACATGAGGAGGGTGAGTTCTCTGATACCGAGTAAAAGTCCGCTGATTCAGCCTCCGTAGACATGACAATAGCTAATTTCTCTGTTAGAGGTTTTTCCACCAAAATTAGGCCATCCGGGTTTAACAAACTACCAGCCTCTCCTCCAGTGTTACACTGCCCTTCTGGTATAATGTTGTCTATATCAATACTTTGATTTGAAGGATTAGCTGCAGTAATAACAGTTTGTAGCGCTACTAAAGGGCTTTCCAATTGAGATCCTTGATGCACGTTGGGAGCCTTCTCCTTTCGTTTTTGCTCTGAAACCGTAAACAGGGCAGATATAGTCTGTTTCCCTTTCCCTGAGGACTTAGCGGGAGTCCCCATCCCATTTTTCTTCACAACGGCCCCCTTTGAATCTTTCACACCTCCACTGGTAATCGCACCGGTAATCACAGATGCGGCTGAATTCCCCGCATTCACCTCCTGTCCGCGTTGTTTGCGTGCGGTTTTCGGAGCCATCGCTTCTCTCCCCCCGCTCACGAGACAGTTGCAAACGGCGTTCCGACGATGTTCGCCTCGTAGCCAAACTGCAGCACCTGTGTGGGTTACCGCCCACCAGGCTCTATGGATTCTCAACAGCGCTGTAACTGCCTCCATCATCGAGGTGCTTCTCAGCGTGCAGCGTCTTTCAGCTTTTAATTAAAGTCTCGCACCAAACACTACCTTGCCACAATGGCGCATCCAGTTACACAACGAACTCCAAGCGACCGAGATCCCCGCAGTAAATTAGGCTGTTGACCACGACTCCGTATCTTAGACTTGTGGGTCAGCGAGAGAGGTTAGCTCAGACGTCCGACACGTCCAGCCGCGCGAGCGCCATCTTGCCTCCGACCTCTTTAATTGCTGCCTCCCAACAAACTAATAAAAATAGAGGGGTAATGATTTTGTCCAGACCAGGTTATTGTAATGTTGTTCGTAGTCTAACAGATAAATGGGGTAGATGGGCAATATCAGAATTAAAAGTGGGAGGTGGATTTTTTACAATATGTTCAGTTTATGGGTCTAACATAGATGAGGCTGAGGTTTTGGAATGGTTAAATATAGAACTCGCTATTTGGAGATCTCCTTTAATTATATGTGGAGATTTTAATATTAATCTAAACACCAGGGAGTTGGCTGCAGGTTTAGAAAATTATAGGGGCCGTAAACCACGAGTTTTTAAAGCCCATATAATTTGATTACTGACCACGGCCTCATAGACATTTGGAGTAAAAACCATCCGACACTCCCAGGATATACTTATTATTCCGCGCCACATAAGAAATTTGGACTATTTTTTATTTTTTATCTCCACATCCATTCATTTTGGGACTAAGATTCAGATATTTTCCAGTGTATCATCGGATCACTCCCCAATTTTAATTGAATGTTCAATTTCAAAAGAGATATATAGTTTACGAAGTTTTTCATATGATAGGAAGCTTTGTCTTGATGAACAATACAGAACACATATAAATAAGTGTATAGTAGAATTTTTTAATATTAATCTTGGATCGGTTAATATTGAAAAGGTATGGGACACATTTCAGGCCTGTTTTAGAGGGGAGGCGATAAGCTATGGGCTGTATAATCAAAACAAATTACGTTCCCAAATGCGGGAGCTGTATAACAATTTAAGGGTGGTGGAAGAAGAGTTGATTGGAAAAAAGGATAATTTATTGAATATAAGTGAGGTTGAGGCCAAAGTAGCCTGGTGTCGGGCGAGTATAACTGAGGTATGGACCCAAGAGATAGCGCAGAAATATTTAGTCAATAAACGGCATATTCATGAATATGGAGAATCTATTGGTCGGTCCCTGGCTTTAAGATTAAAAATGAAGGCGACCTCTCGTTCAATCCCAAAATTACAGGATCAGTTTGGGGTGATTCATGAGGAGCCGGGGGAAATATTAGATATATTTCAGCAGTTTTATACGGAATTATATACTCACCAGCCAAAATCTGTTGTAGGTCAGGAATGGGAAGAGGGCATGTTTAGTAAATTAAATGATGGTGACTCGGAATTTCTGGATAGCCCCTTCTCCATGGAAGAATTAGAGGCGGCAGTTAGAAGTATACCGAATGGTAAGGCCGAAGGCCCTGATTTTATCCCGGGAGAAGTTTACAAATGCTTTTTTGAATCATTGAAAAAGGTTATGCTGGAGACTTTTAGAATGGCACAAAGGGGGATTGCCCCAGATACTTAGAATGAAGCCTCAATTGTGGTATTCAGTAAAAAAGGGAAGCCACCGGAGCTACCCGGATCTTATCGCCCAATATCTTTGCTTAATTGCGATAGCAAGCTTTATTCAAAAATGATTGCGAATCGATTATCTAAGGTTATAACACCGCTTGTGTCAATAAATCAACATGGTTTTATTCCGAAAAGAGGTACTGTTACACATATTAATAGGGTTATTACTTTATTTGATATCGCGTAGGTGGAAAAAAGGGATCTAGCGCTGATACTACTTGATGCTGAGAAAGTTTTCGATCGGGTGGAGTGGTCATATCTGTGGGAAGTGATGAGAAGGATGGGATTCGGGAAGGCTTTCTTGACTACTATTCAGGTTTTATATAAAATACTCAACTCTAGAATAACCGCTATGGGCTTAAAATCTGAAAAGATTATTATAAGGAGAGGGACACGGCAAGGTTGTCCTTGTTCCCCTTTGCTTTATATATCAATCCTTTTATTATTAGTCTTCAAAACTCACTCCATATCAAACCATTTTGAACAATTAGCCAGAGATTTTGGTGCTATCTCTGGTTATAAATTAAATTCAGGAAAAACTCAAGTTTTGTGCACACAAACGTGCACATGCATCAACAAAACCAAAAGCGATTCCTTATTAGCGAAAAATAAGGAATCGTTATTAAGGAATCGCTTTTGTGACTGCATCAACAGATTCGGTAAATAATAGCGATTCCCTAAAAATCGCTATTTTTACCGAATTATCAATAGCGGGGCATGCAAACACCGAGGAGCTAATAGCGATTTCGGAAATACCGAAATAGCTAAATGCGATTTCGGTAATACCGAATTAGCTAATAGCGAATTCGGTAATAGCGAAATCGGCAAAGATCGGGTCGCTCCGGGAACGTGTTTATGACATCACCAACCAGGAAATACTGCTGCCCCACCCTCATTGCCTCGACAGAGGAGCAAACAGGAGCTGGGACTGGAGACTGGCTGATTGTGCAGATTGAAGCAACACCAACTGAGCTACCCTCAAACACTACCCAGATGGAGAAGGAAGCACCATCCAGCGCTGAGGCTGCACGCAAGCGGAAACGCAAGTTTTCTGACCGGGAGCTGGAGTACCTGATAGAGGGAGTCAGCAGCAAGCACGATCGCCTTTTTGGTAAGCTGTCCCTCAAGGTGCCAGAGCCCGAGAAGCGGCGCATATGGCAGCGCATCCGGGAGAGGGTAAATGCTGTTGGTGTGACGCCCCGCAGCATTGACGACCTTAAAAAAAGATGGTACGACCTGAGGAAGCAGGCTAAGGAGAGGATTGCGGAGAGGCTCCGGGAGGCATCCAGAACGGGAGGCGGCCCTTCTACAGTTGAAGCCAACACTGGCCTGGAGGAGCTGGTGGAAGGGACGATCGAGATTGAGGCCGTCGTGGGAGTAACCCAGATGGATACCTCCGGCGCAGCCACAAGTGCCCAAGGTAAGATGCATGCCTGTGCCCATACCCAGCATAGCGTAAATCCATTCCCATGCCCCCAGCAGGATCACAGTGTGCATGCAGCTTTGGCCCACACACCTTTACTCTTAACACTAGTGCATCATGGGAGTTGTAGTCTAGTCAGCCCAGTGTGCATGTACAGGATGAAATACAATTACAAATCACCACATCAGTTGAACATGGATAGAGACTGTTTATTTAGTGGATCACAGAGGGACTTGTATGTTTACAACACTACGTAGGTGTAACTATCCCACTAACCATGCACTGTTTCACACACAGATGCATCTCCTGGGGATTTGGACGACAGTGAGCGGCTGATTATTTCGGAGACTCCTGCGGATTCCGACATGGACACAGCGCAGGATGCGCATACATCACCTCCACCTGCAACCCCACCACCACCACCACCAGCACCAGCACCAGCACCACCAGCACCAGCTACCCCAGCTCCACCTACAACATCCACTAAAGCGCCGAGGCGAAGGTCCCAAGT
This sequence comes from Triturus cristatus, assembly GCF_964204655.1. Taxonomy (NCBI): domain Eukaryota; kingdom Metazoa; phylum Chordata; class Amphibia; order Caudata; family Salamandridae; genus Triturus; species Triturus cristatus. Next base: position 719,363,183 of record NC_140579.1, read on the forward strand.
CCCGGCCCTGCAGGTGATGGGAACACCCTCTACACCATCGGGACAAAGTCTGCGCAGCATCACACCGCCTGCTGCACCACCTGCACGTTCCAGACTCCCACAGCGGCGCAGGTCTCGCCCAAGTTCACTCTCCTCAGGCGACGTTGATATCACCCAAAATGCTGCAATCGAGGAAAGGATGCTGCATGTCCAGCGCCTGCAGGGACGACACATGGCGACAATCAGCACAAACATCACGCGCCTTGCAAGGGAAATGCGTGCCATGACTGCGGCGGTGAGGGACATGAGCACTGTGGTGGCAGAGGGCAATGGGCACCTGAGGGAGGACATCCATGAGCTCACCCGTGCCATGAGGGAAGGCCATGAGTGCGAGAGGAGGAGGCACCGTCAGAACTTGGTGCGGTCCGCGGCCTCTACAAAGGCCATCACAAGGATGAGCAATAGCACCGCAGTGTTGGCACGCCGCTCGGTGTCCTTGCAGGTGGACCTTGGACACTTCTGCAGGGATGTTGCCAAGGCTCTAGGGCAGATGACCGCTGCAGTAGAACACCTGCAGAGCGGCACATTTAGTGCTGGTGCATTGGGAGGGGAAGACGGCAGTGAGGCTGCCTCGAGTGTAAGCAGTGTGTCTGTGGCAGAGACCAGCACCAGGCGCCGCAGTTCACGGGGCTCCACGGGGACAGGCCGTGGTGAGGCGTCAGAGACACCGGAGAGGAGGCTTGGCGTACGTGGCAAGCGCCACTAGACTGATTTTCATCCATACCTGACCGTGGTGGGGCAACCATGGTCCTCCCCTTCCTGACGCTGCACAGCCGTGACTTAAACGCACATTTGTTCTTACATTTTGCATGGGGAGCATTATTTTCATTGCTTGTTTGGTTGCACATACCGCAGTGCTACTGTGCATTAAACAGTTGCACCACCAATGAAATAGTAATGTATCATTCTTACCTGCTTCAGAAATGATGTTGCATGATGTATGTCCGCCTCCTATGGCCCTCTGCTGTGTTAGGGACGTGTGCCTGTCGGTGTTGGGCGGGTGGTTGGTCATTCCGGTGGTCGTCATTCCTGTCCACCTCTATGGGTATCCCCCTTCTGGTCGCAATGTTGTGCAGAATTGCACATACAGCAACAATCCGGCAGCAGGTATCAGGTTTGTATAGCAAGGCGCCGCCAGTCTTATGTAGGATTCTAAAGCGACTCTTCAGAATCCCAAATGTCCTCTCTATGACATTCCTAGTGCTTATGTGTGCCGCGTTGTATCGTTGTTCCTGTGGGGTTGGTGGATTGATGTATGGGGTGAGTATAAATTCACGCAGGGCGTAAGCTCTGTCACCTAGAAGATAGAAGCAAACACTTAGCAATGGTGATGTTCATACATGTGTGGTGTTTATGTGGGGAAGAGGTATGTGTACGTACCAAGCAGGTGTCCCTCTCCAAATTCTCCGTTGAGTAGACGCCTGTGGATGCCACTGTGGCGGAATATGTAGGAGTCGTGTGTGCTCCCCGGAAATTGTGCCACTAGGTCCGTTATGATGTGATTGGCATCGCACACAACCTGCAAGTTGATTGAGTGGTATGACTTGCGGTTACGGAATATGTACTCATTTGCTGAGGGTGGACAGATGGGGATATGCGTACAGTCGATGCATCCAATTACATGGGGGAATTGTGCCACCTGGTAGAATGCCTGTTTGATGCAGTCCAACTGCTGTGGGGTTGTGGGGAAGCTGATGTGGGTGTGTATCATTGTCAGCATGGCATCTAAGAATTTCTGGAAGAAGCGTGAGAGTGCGCTTTGCGATACGCCTCCGGCTACGGCGATTACCCCCTGGAAACTTCCTGAGGCCAGTAGGTGCAGGCTGCATAGGACCTGGACGTGCGCAGGGATTGCATTGGTCCGGTGTGTCTTGTGCTGCAGTAGTGGTTCCAGGTCTGCAATGAGGCGCATGATCATGGCACGATTCAGTCGATACTTCTCGTACACCTCGTCCTCATTCTGTCCGAGCAAGGTGATGCGCAGTCTGAATACTCTCTCCTGGACCCTTCTCCTGCGCTGTCCTGCCGCATTGATACGCATCCTCCTTGCAAGCATGTAGAGGACTGCCATTTTGTGCTAGCCAACAGGGTCTCCTTGGCCACATTTAAGGGTTTGGTTTGGTTTTGATTACCACAATCAGTTGCGCATGTTTGAATTTTTTTTTTTGTTCACAAAACTTTTTTTTTAACTTTACCTCCAGGTTCTGATTCCCCTTATTTTGCTCATGCTAAATAGCGATTTTTGGGATTTTCGGTATTTGCGACTGGTGTTGCATTGGGTAGCGATTCGTTATTAGCCATTGGCACTTCCCGGGAGCTATTAGTGATTTTGGTGATTGCTAATTCGGTATTTAGCGATTCTGTATTATTGCATTTTTGTTATTTGCGATTCGGTATTATTCCGGTATTTATTTAGCGATTCGGTAATTGCTCACAATTTGGGTTGATGCATTGGGATTCGGGTTTTGATACTCGCTAACGGGTGATTTTAGCGATTCGGTATTTTACCGACTGGATTTTTGCTTGATGCATGTGCCAGAAAATATCCAATTTAAGGATCCACGGGCTGCAAATGAGGTTACATATTTACGTATAAAAATTAAAACTCAAATGCAAGAGATAGTAGATACTAACTGGGAAGAGACAACATTACAAGTTAAGCAATCATTACAGAGATGGGGCCGATTGCAACTATCTATAATTGGTAGAGGAAACATCATTAAGATGAATGTTCTTGCTAAGATACTATATCTATTTCGGAGTATTCCACTGGAATTTCCACTTAAATATATATTGCAATTTCAGTCTATTTGTGGGGAATTTTTTTGGGCCCCCGGGAAAAGTGCGACGAGCTATGAAATGGCTGACGTTACCGGAAGAAAGGGGCAGACGTGGTTTAACTGATTTTTTGCTTTATAATTATGTTTGCTCCTTGCAAAGAATGAGGTGTATGTTGACAGGTGAGCCTATGGAGGATGAAGCGGATGCACCTTCGATATTTTTTTTGCTATTAGGAGAACAGGCAAAAGGATGTTTATTAAAGGAACTTGAGGGCAATTATTATAAGCATACCCGCTTCAAGGTATTGGACTCTGCCTTTAAAGTATGGAGAAGTGTCAGGAAATTAATAAATTTGGGTAGAATCACATATTATACTCCTTTTAGTGCCGATAAAATACTCCCTTCTGTATTTTGGGACAATGTGGCAAAGAGTTGGTCACGAAAAGGCGTATGTAGAATTGGAGATTTATATGATGTAAATGGAATATTTGTCACATATGCAAAACTTTTAGATAAATTTCAGTTGCCCCATTCTTCTTTTTTCAAATATCTCCAAATTCGAGATTTTTGTTTAAAAAAACATTTCAATTTCTCTCCTAATATATTAGTGGATGGGATTTGTCTTAAAAAAAAGGATTGGTTCGCTTTATTTGATTTTAATGGAGTTTAGAGAGGATGATATGAAAAAATATAACCTCTATTGGCAAATTCAGTAAGGAGAGCTTGAACTGGATATTCAGGATACTTTGTGTATGTCCAAGGAGATATGTCTGGCTGCAAATTTAAAAGCTCAAAGTTATAAGACGGTCTTTAGGCTATATTACACTCCTAAGCGGATGGCAACTTGGGGCAATAAATATGATGGGAAATGTTTTCGATGTGGGGACCCAGATGCTGATATGTTGCATATTTTTTTTAATTGTACTAAATTGTCGCATTTTTTGACCAGTATTGAGGTATTTATGTCAATGGTGCTGCATTGTCCATTTAAGATTTCATCTGCATTTATGTTATTGGGAGTAGGACAAAATGTATCTAATAAGCCTATATTAAGTGAGCACAAAAATTTTGTATTTCTTGCTATGACTGTTGCGCGCTTATGTATCGCAACGGAATGGTTATTTCCTGAGGCTCCAAAATTTGAACTTTGGAGAGCCAAGCTTTATAATATTTATGAATTAGAATGGAGTCTATATGCTCTGAAGGGGGCCAGAAAGAAACGAATTGGACTGTTAACTTGGGGTGCGCTCACAGATTATTTGGGGGTATGATGAGCCCCGCCGCATTTATCATCCTATTTTTATTCCTAAATGTTTGAGGTTTATTCAATTGCCCCTTAAAGATGCTTCTTTTTTTTTCTTGTATCTATAAGTGTTTCAAATATATGAACTTGATTGTTATTTTTTAATAATCTGTATTGATGGTATGAATCTAATCTGTATTGTCACCGGAATTTTTGTGAAAAAAAAAAAAAGAAAATAGATTGTAGGATTAATTTGTGAAGCATTGAATGTACAACAAAAACTACATTGTGCCTACCGACCAGAGGCTTCTGGTGTGGTTGAACAGATGAATGGTACTATCAAAAATAGAATAGGGAAAATGTGTTTGGCTACAGGTATGAAATGGCCTGATGTCTTGCCTCTAGTACTCATGACAATAAGGTCAATTCTAGACCGAACTACAGGATTGAGTCCTCATGAAATAATCATGGGACGAGCTATAAGACATGTGTTTATACCAGTCAACAAGCTGATGACAATAACTGATGACATGGTGTTGGAATACTGTAAAGGCCTGGCTGACGCAGTTCATTCTGTGTTTCATCAGGTTGGACCAGATGCCACCACACTTGAAAAGAAGCAAGCCCATGATCTGAGCCCAGGTGGTTGGGTAAGGATAAAGGTCCACAGAAGAAGAAATTGTCTGGTTCCAAGGTGGGGAAAACCACGACAAGTCATTCTGACCACGACCACAGCTGTGAAGTGTGCTGGACTGAAGAACTGGATCCATGCCAGTCATACATTGAGAATTCCAAATCCAGTGGACAGCACAGGAAAAGAATGCTTTGATGAATCAGAATCAAGTACTGAGTCAGATGACGAAGGGTCAAAGACACGAGGAAACTCTGAAAGGGGGGATACAGAACCAAGTTCAGCTTTAGTCCCCAGAAGTAGCTCTCTGAGAAGAAGATTGCAGATTTCGGAATCCAGCGATTCTGGAAACGAGCAAGAATCGCAGGGTTCTAAGAAAGAACACAGAAAGAAAAGAGGAAAGAGTACTGAAGATACAATAAGAGAAATTCGTGAAAAGGAAGTCCCAGATGAGAGACTGAGAGAAATTCCACCTGAAGTAACAAATCTAAGTGAACAAGGGACAGGTACAGAAAGAGAGGGACAGATTTATCCGGAAGACCCCCGAGGAGGTGTAGGGAACTGCAACATCCAGTTAGGTGAAGGGACAAGTAGCCAGCAGGAACATTGCATATTGGAGATCCGAGGAGGGACAGAAGTAGGGAAAACAAAACAAGTGGTGGAAGAAGAAGACGCCGAAAAGACAAAGCAAGTTGAGACAGAGTCTGAAGAGACTGAAAATGAAATACCTGAAGGTTGAGTTTTAAGAAAGAGAGCTTGGAGGAATGAAAAGAATGACAAAGGGAGCAAAGTGAAAAGAGTTGCAAGAGATGATGCTTGGCCCAATAAAATAAGGAAACTGAGATACTGACTGACATGAGTGAATTCACCGAGAGCTGAACAGGTGAATGAAGTGACAAGTCAAGAAAAATCAAAAGAAGACGAATTAACTGAAGACAAAGAGAGTAGAAGAACAAGAAAACCTAACCAGAAGTATAAGTCACCGGAATGTACGTACGTGGCTCTGCCTGAAAAGGGAGAAGAGGCAGATAGTCAAGGAGATCCAGAGGAGACTGTACTGAAAGTGGTTGAGGATGAAATAGAATTGGAAATCCTGAGAGTTCTCTTGTCCGACATTGGAGAAGAAGAAACGGAAGTTCAGGAAAATCCATATTTGGATGACGAGAGGAGAGTGAAGAACGATGAGATGCCAAACTGAATAAGTTAAGAAAACTATTGATGAAGAAAACAAAATATTGAATGAAAAGATAGAGACTGGTAGAACCAAATAGGTGTTAGAACCTTAGGTTTGAAAAACTAGTTGTGAAGTAAAAGAGGCTAAGTCAAAAGACACGGTCCATTTTAACAAAGATGGCTAACATAGAAAGTAGTAAAGGTAGATGTACATTCATGAAAAGATGGTGTAAAATGTGTTGTTGTTGTACAGGATTATTAATGCTTTTATGGAGCATCCTTGCTCTTGTCATTTCCTTTAAAGCCACTATAGATACATTAGAAGGACATAGTGAGAACAAAACTAGTATAGGGAAAACTCCAAAGGTAGTTCCAACTAGAATAGATAAAAATTATTTGCATAAAGACAGGTCAATAACAGATTTTTCTAATAATGTGTTTTCAAAATTATTGTATGAATATGTAAAGACAATGTACGTACGGGACTGCTACGTATGTATGCAGTTACCTGCATCTGTTTCTGAGGGAGTGACTTATCATCACCTTCCGGCAACGTATGGAATAACATGTAGTGTAATAGCTAGTTAATTTTATGAGACAGGGAAATTAGAATATTATTTTTCAGATGTAGATAACATTTTTGCACAAGTGCCTTCTTATAATAAATTAAACAAAGTAAAACCTGCAAAGGTATTAGGTGAATTCTTCTTAGAAACTAAGGAACTAACATTAGAGTATATTTTTAGAAACAATTTAACATGCAGTTTGAAGAAGGAGGAAAAGACATTCCTAGACATGGTTGAGGAAAGAAGATTGAAAATGCAAAGAAAAGCAGCAGAAGGGAAAGTGGAGAAAACAATCTGGGATATAGAGAAAGAAAAACATTTGAAAGGAGAAGCTAGTCCAACTATAGCTTTAGATTGGCCACAGAAAGGGAAATTTTGCATTCGAAGGAATCAAACTGTGTATGATAATTATTTTTTAGGTAATAGTGAGTGCCATGATACATATCGAATCATGGGTGGATGGGGATTCAAAGGTGGAAGAGATCCAGTCTTCCCTGGATTATATTTTATTTGTGGGAACAGGGCATATTATCGTTTGCCAGACCATTGGTATGGCACATGTTATGTAGGCCTGGTCTTTCCGAAAATCTTTCATATGGATACAGGAGAAGATGGTGTACATAGCTTAAGTAATCATTTAGCCAGGACTAAGAGAGAATCTTGGGCAGAAATTGTAGGTGACATTTTTCAGGCATTGATACCAGCAGTGGCAATAACTCTGAATGCAAACAAAATTAGAAAGTTGTCAACAGTAGTGGATCGCTTGTCAGCAAGCACCGCTGGAGGATTTTTATTGGTTAACACCGAAATGGTTGCCATGCGTGCTATGGTAATGCAAAATCGACTTGCCCTTGATATTTTATTGGCAAAAGAGGGTGGAGTCTGTGGAATGTTGAAAGTTCAACATTGTTGTACTTACATTCCTGACGAAAGCAAAGATCAGAAAACTTATATTAAGAATATTACTGAATTGCATGATGAACTTGCACCACTGGAGGTTGAAGGTGTTTGGGAAAGAATTGGAAAGAAAATAGCTGCTATTAAGTATTTCTTAGTAAAAATAGGTAGTACTCTTATAGGTAAAATATTGTTTCCATTAACATGTGTAATCTGCATAATTTTAGTGATAAGATTATGTTGTATGTGCTGTAGAAACAAGAAAAATAAGAAAAGAATAAAAAGTGAAAATTCAAAAAGAAAAGATAAGAAACAAGAAAGAGAAATTGAGGAAATAGAATTGGAGGAGTGGAAGGAGAGTATGTATGAATCAGTAAAAAGAGAAGACGTAGGTGAAACTGAATTATGATTAAGAGCAAGAAAACATTTTAAAGATTCCGTAAGAGAGAACAAAATTTTGGGTGGTGTGGTGATAAAATCACCAAAGGGGGATTGTTGGAGCGGGTTATGCAAAATTTTATATACCCACCTCATTTTGCATGTTTATTAAATAGATTAATTAATTAATTATAATTGAATTAATGGATTGAAGTGGAAATAACTAATCAACCTTATTAATGACTGAAATACACGCGGGATTGTTTTGCATGACTTTATTAAATCGTAAACTAAATTATGTACGCATACTAATGGTAGACAAGTAGAATATTGCATGATATATGTCGCTTTTGTGATGTATTGTGATTTGTGCTTTATTTAGTAAGTATAAACCGCACTGAGTGTTGCTTTTTGCTAGATAAATACATACACATCTTCGTATTAGCGATGGAATAACATTTGATTAGTCATTTTTATGTATTAATTACGTTTTGTGTTTCTTTGCTTAAGTTGACCATTTTGGCCTATCGAAAGATGGCTGCCTTTGGTGCCTAACCCGACTGCCAATGCTGAACAAGGCTTGGGTGAAGTGCGCCTGCGCTGACAACAGATATACAGTGGCCTGGACCTGACCCCAGATGAACATGTACCTTTCAAGGACAGCCCGGGACGTCGTCCAAATATTCCGAACAAAGACTGTTGTGTGAACCGGAACCCAAAAGACACTTTCATGAGAACTTAAAAGGATGATCCCTGATTGTCCAATCAGCGAACTCGGATGTTTAAAACTTTGATACATTTGATATTGATTTTACTATAAATTATGGTAGAATAGAGAGGTAGAGGCGGGTTCGTTTCTGGCCTTTCTCGATTTCCTGATGTTATGCTGACGGAGAGGACGGTGACACTGCAGGACAGCTGTTAGCCTGAATCTTTGATGGACTGAATTAATGCCCAAACTCCTGATGAACTGAACTTACTAAAATTGATGGTCATAGATTTGCGAGACTGCCAGATTTGACATAGAGGACGACTTTAGCCAGAATAGGTAAATATGAATGGCAACTTGATCAAATGAATGATTTAATTTGCAATATTAATATAAATTTGGATTTGAACATCTACAGAAATGAGTTGGGTTGTTTATTTATTGAAATGTGTTAATGAAAAGGTTAATTAGAGAATTAGAAATTCACTTAAACCTACAACTAACTCATCCGTCCCGTTTATGAGAGGAATACTAAAGGTGGAGTTTAGGGCCTAATGAGTATCAGAAGGTTGTGTAGATTTGTTGCTCATTAGGGTGGTGAACAACCTTTACAACGCAACTATTACAACGCACTACACTTACAACGAAATTTTTACAACGCAACATCCACTACAACGCATTCCATTACATAGCATGACACTACAACGCATGTTTAAAAACTACCTTTACAACGCATTCCATTACATCGCATACTACCTTTACAACGCATACCATTACAACGCAATCCAACACTTACCCTACTGTTGCACCCCCTGGAGTTAGAATAGTAATTTTTACCCCTATACTATCCAATACTTACCTTAAATGCAATTTAATATTATGCGTTGTAATGGTATGCGTTGTAAAGGTGGTATGCGATGTAATGGAATGCGTTGTAAAGGTAGTTTTTAAACATGCGTTGTAGTGTCATGCTATGTAATGGAATGCGTTGTAGTGGATGTTGCGTTGTAAAAAATGCGTTGTAAGTGCATGCGTTGTAAAAGTGTGCGTTATAACGACATACATCCCATTAGGGTAGATTGTGGTAATTTTTCCCCTCTCCCATTTCCAGCGCTTGGAAGGATAATCACCTCCCACACGGACTGATGGTGAGTGAATGTTGGTGTTATGGGCCCCACCAGCGAATGTATGGATAGTGTGTGTATGTGAGATCTTTTGGTCTGTGACGGTAAAGAGGGATTTTGCACTCCGCGCTGGAGCACTATCATGTATATTGGTCCCAAGATGACTGCCAACACTTCTTGGATGAAGTGCTGACAGCCAATCAGATCTCACGATGAGATGTGTGATTAGGCTCCGCCCAGATATATATGTGATTTTACTTTTGATTTTCTTAGGAACTACTGAACGGATTTACACCATTTAAGCAAAAGGCACGACTCTGAACCAAGGTCTTCCTTTCTGCCAAATTTGGTGTAATTCCGTTCAGCAGTTCGGGCTGTAGCTGCATCAACAGGTCCTATGGGAAATTGCATGGGGGAAAAGCGTTTTGGGACCCCCCTTTTTTCTCAGCCCCCGCTTGACGAATCACCACGAAACTTTCAGGATAGGAGCGGACCGAAGCTGGCCAAAAGTTTGGAAAATTTTGCGAAGATTCGTCAACCGGCGGCAGACTTATTGGGAATAGAATGTGCTGATTTCCTATGGAAAATAGGTCCTAACTATAACTACCTACGGGCAACTGCCAGTAGGTAATATATATATATATATGTTATGTTATGTTATGTTATGTTAAGCCGCACTTTTTGAGCGCACGGCTACCCCAGAAGGGTGTCCCGGCGCTTTGGCAAAGAGGCCCAGAGAAACAGGAAACCAAAGGCAAAAAACCTACTACCGTCACAGCGGGTTACTTAGTAAAAAACAGAGTTTTCAACTCCTTCCTGAAAGCCAGGAGGCTGTTCGCTTTCCGGAGGGAGAGTGGGAGCTCGTTCCACAAGCAGGCTGTCACGTATTGGAAGGAGCGACCTCCCATCCGAACACGTTTGACCACAGGCACCTCCATTATAGCCCGGTCCGCCGACCTCAGCAGTCTCCGCGGCACATAGAAAACAATACGCTTCCTCAAATAGTTAGGGCCAATTGCATGAAGGGCTTTAAATGCCAGAGTGAGGAGCTTAAATCTAATTCTCCCCGAAATTGGGAGCCAGTGCAGCCTAGCCAAAAGCGCAGAGGCACTAGCTCTCCTGGGCAGCCCATAGATAGCTCTGGCCGCCGAATTCTGAACAAGCTGCAGTCTAGATAACAGATACTTAGGTAGGCCTGCAAAAAGAGCATTCGCATAGTCCAGGCGGGAGCCCACAAGCGCCTGGACTACCTTCCTACGATACTGCAGTGAGAGTAGAGGAAGAAATTACCTGAGCATCTTGAGGATGCTGAAACATTTCCCTGCTAATCCCAGAATGTGTGGACGGAAAGATAGATCATCGTCAAACACCACTCCGAGATTTTTTACCTGAGAAGATGGCTTCTCTGGGGGGGACATGTCCTGGGGCCACCATGACTTCCAGCCCGGATCAGGGGCACAGCCGAAAAAGAGCAGCTCAGATTTGTCTGAGTTGCATTTCAGGCTGTGCCGCTGAAACCACGCAAAGACTGCACTCAGACAGTCCTTGATTCTGCCGCCGCTGAAGGCCTCTCCCTTCCTGCAGGTGAACAAGAGCTGGGTGTCATCAGCGTATGAGATGACCCGGGCCCCAAACGCCTCTGCTACCTCCGCAAGAGGGGCCATATATATGTTAAAAATGGTGGGGCTCAGGATAGAACCCTGAGGCACCCCCACCTCCAGCGAAAGCATTTCGGCCGAGAACGGCGGAGCCCAGATCACCTGTCGGCGGTCGGCAAGAAAGGATTGAAACCAATCCAGCACCGTCCCTCGCAGACCGATCTCCCTAAGTCTTGAGAGAAGACCTGCGTGTGGGACGGTGTCGAATGCCGCCGATAGGTCCAACATAACTAGCATAGCCTTTCCCCCATGGTCGAGCGTCTCCCTGATGGCGTCGGTCACCTCTACCAGAGCCGTCTCCGTGCTGTAATTCGCACGAAAGCCGGACTGGGAATCATGCAGCAGTTTGTTGTTCTCAATAAAGGTGGTCAGAGTATGCTGAACATGTTTCTCCAACACCTTCGCCAGAGCAGGGAGGAGGGAGATTGGTCTGTAGTTAGCACATTGCAGGGGGTCGAGCAGAGGCTTCTTAATCAGCGGCAGAATGAGTGCGTGTTTCCATTGGCGTGGAACCACCCCTGAACTCAATGAAAGATTAAGCAGGGGGTTCAGCAAACTGTTCAACGCCGAGGCCACCTTGCCCAAGCATTTCGCCGGACAAACATCCAAAGGCGAACCAGATTGCAGCCTGGATAACAGCTCAAGCGAAGTCTCACAGGACAACTGGGGAAAAACAGATAGTGAGGGCCCAGATTCAGCCTGAAAGGGAGCTAAATAGGTCAACTTGTCCCCTAACACAACGTCAGCCGTTTGGGAATCCACCGTTGGAAAAGTGGCCTGAATCTTTGAGATTTTAGTCACAAAAAAATCGGCGAGCTGTTTGATCCATTCTTCCGAATGAGAATGGACCGGGGTCCCTGCTACCGGGTTGACAAACTCCTTCACAATCCTAAAGAGTTCCCGGCTCGTATTATCGGCTTTATCAATTCTCTGCTCCAGATAATTCTTTTTGGCTGCGGCAATCTGCTTATAATAAGATTTTATCGCGTCTCGGTAGTTCATTCGCTCCACAAGATCGTACTTGCGCCGCCACCGCCTTTCCAACTTTTTGCAGTCTTGTCGCATTGTACGTAAAGTGGAAGAGAACCAAGGAGCAGAATTGAGATGAGGTGCTGTTCTAGCAGGCTTCAAAGGGGCCAGCTCCTCGAATCTTGCCTGCATCCAGTTCTGGACCAGGATGAGGTCGGTTTCCAGAACCCCTGTCAATAGACACGGATATTGGCAGAGAGCCTCGGAAAGCATATCTGCTGTCACTAGGTGGTAGGCTCTAAATTGCCGGGGGCCTTCCTCCCGAGCCCTTTGACTAAGCTTATATTCAAGCACTAAGACAAAGTTTATCAGATAATGATCTGACCAAAGGACCGGGAGTGGAGGGGACACCTCAATAGGCTTGGAGGAAAAGATCACATCTAATGTGTGGCCTTTCTCGTGAGTGGGGCTATGGATAAAAGGGGCTAGCCCTAACATCTCTGTAATCTCACGGAGTTTGGTAGCCTCAACATCGGTAAGGCAGTCCATATGCAAATTTAAATCGCCTAATAACAAGCAGTGCGCCGAACACATACAAGGTACTGATAGGGCCGACTGTAGGTCCTCAAAAAAGGACCCAATGGGTCCAGGGGGTCTATAGAGGAGAATTCCAGTACAGGTCTGGGACGCCGATAGATGGAGTGTGAAACCTAATGCTTCACATCCGGCAATGTTGTCCACCACAAAGGAGGAACAGTCAAAGACCTTGTCCACTATCAGCGCCACCCCACCGCCTCTTCCCTCAGTTCTATCCCTCCGTAAGATGGAATAGTTAGGCGGGACAGCACAGGCGATGTCGGGTTCAGAACCCACTCCCAGCCAAGTCTCAGTTAAAAATAAACAAGATATCTTGGAGTGCGCGAGAAGATCCCATATATCCGAAGTATGACGAGGCAGGGACCTAGTGTTAAGCAACGCGCAATGACAGTACTGAGGAGGGGTGGATGGACTATGAGTAGATGATAATGTGGGGAGCCAATTACACACGGGGCAGCACTTACCCAAACGGCGACCGCCGGGGAAAAGAGACAAACAAGCCGAGCGAGTGGGGCGCAAGGCACACAAGGAGGCAGCGCTGTACGTAATCATCCCGTAGCTGCAGGTAGTCACCTCTGATCCAGCAGACAGCAGGAGCCGTAAGCCAGAGTCCAGCCTCGTCCGCCTCCGAGACGCTGACGAGCGCAGACGGGCAGGACTCTGGCACGACTCAGGCGCAGGGAAGGCGCTCCACTGCGCGTTACCGCTGCGCGAGACCAGCGAGCATTAAATAGCGTCGTCTCGGCGTCCCAGGTGACCTGGACGCTCAAAGATGGCGCTCGCGCTTCCTCCCCAATGCAAGATGGCGCTGAACCCAATGAGACCCACAACCTCCCGGTAACCCGGACCCGCCAAACAGCGGTGGTGATTCCAGATTATGGTGCAAGGTAGGGGCCAGGAGCGCGTTTTAAAAGCAGGGGAGAAGGCAAAAGTAAAACAAACAAAAGTCCACAAAACGGGGTATTTTAAAAACTAGGCTGAATAAGAATGGCGCGCGACCAGCGCGAACAGCAGCGGGGCACCGATAGTATTCTCGCCCTCAAGGGCACTAAGCAGGCTCACCTTCCGCTCAGCTCGCCCTAAATAGCGTCGACTCGGCGTCCCAGGTGACCTGGACGCTCAAAGATGGCGCTCGCGCTTCCTCCCCAATGCAAGATGGCGCTGAACCCAGTGAGACCCACAACCTCCCGGTAACCCGGACCCGCCAAACAGCGGTGGTGATTCCAGATTATGGTGCAATATATATATATATTAGCATACATCAAGCTTTTTCAATCAAGAAAGCACTCTCGAGCCCAGCTCCATATGCGTGAGTTCTTTATTCACAAAATGACAAACAAACGCCCGACGCGTTTCGGTGCAGCCGCACCTTGGTCACGGGTAATCGGTAGTTTGTGAACAGTGAAACATATAGTGAATAAACAAAACATAAAAGTAGGACTACCTGTCCCAACTCAGTTTCGAAAACGTTTTACTTTGGCATCCATCTTGGAATGGTCAAAATATATGAATACCGCTATTCAAAGTGTCATTATTCAAGACAAAATGTGTCGTGACATTAATAGCTAAGTGCATAACTATGATTTTAAATGTTATTCAATTCTGCCCAAGTGGGCATACATCATTCATAACTATTATGAGCGAAAAATAAAAATAGTGCACATTATTTAAATCAAGCAACTGTAAGTTGTTTTGGATAATTCTGCCCCAGTGGGCGTAAAGTTGTCGAATAGCAGTATTTTTCAAATTATATAATTTCAATCCAACTAAATCATCTGTAAATCCATCTTCTTAAAAAGTATGCTGACAGTCTGGTCTCCTACAAAGATACAAAATTGTGCAATCACTATGATATATGTGCAAAGATAAAAACAAACTCATGGCTTCTCATCAATATACTACACTGTGAGCTCTCAAAATTGCAGCACAAAAACATGATTAAATTACCCTAAATGAACCGACATTTCTTCATCTTTATTCAAACCCAGTGGTTGGACGGTGTCATACTTAATAATCAATCTCGACTCCAGTTGTCTCAATTCTCTCACTCTGTCTCCGCCCCTTTCTGATTTAAAAATTCTGTCTAGGGCACAAAATTGTAGGACATTGACATTTTTTCCATGTAATTCTTTAAAATGCCTAGCGATAGGGTATTGTTTGTCCTCATTAATGATTGCCCTTGTATGTTCAAGAACTCGTTTTTTTACCTGATGGATGGTACTTCCGATATAAACACTTGGGCAGGGACAGCTCAAAGCATATACGCAGTAATCAGATTTACATGATAGATGCTTCTGGATCACGTAAGGTTTGTGGTTTTTGGATAGAGAAATTTCCTTTCGATTCACACTGTTCTTACAAGCTTTGCATGAATTGCAAGTGTAGAATCCTTTTATGTCTCTTTGGTTCTTGCTTTCCTCTTTCACAGTACTACTGCAAAGAAGATCTTTTAAAGCTGAACATTTCCTAAACGTGATTTTTGGTTGATTTCCCACTGCTTTTTTCAGAACTGGGTCAATGTTCAAAACGTGCCAGTATTTTTTCAGACAATTTCTAACCTGCCATGATTGATTAGAATATGTAGTAATAAACCTGATAGGCTCATCAATCTCTTCTCTGGAATTTTTTGGATCTAGGAGGTCTTCCCTTCGAACAGTATTGACTTTAGTACATGCTTGTTCTATTATTTTATTCGGGTACCCTCTTTCTAGAAATCTTGCTTTCATGTTTGCCTTCTCCAATTCAAAATCCAATTGTGTACTGCAATTCCTCTTTGCCCTTAATAATTCTCCGTAAGGTATACTACGGATCAGATTCTTTGGGTGGCAACTTTCGGCATGTAAAATGCTGTTTCCTGCTGTTGGCTTCCGGAACAGCTTACTTTCTAACTTGCCATTATTTACATTTACCACCACATCTAGAAATTCAATTGCCTTTTTCTCTATTGTACATGTGAAGGTCAGATTGCAGTCATTGGTATTTAAAGTGGCCACAAATTTCAAAGCATCATCTTTATCACCTTTCCAGATGCAGAACACATCATCTATATACCTGGCCCAGAGACTGACATTGTGGGTAAAAGCCGAGATGTTGACCGCTACCTGCTCCTCCCACCAGCCCAGGTAAAGACCCGCGTAGCTGGGGGCGAAGCAGGTTCCCATTGCAGTACCCTGGGCCTGGCAATAGATGACGTGGTTGAACAGGAAGAAATTGTTCAAGAGACATCTTTGCATCATACATAATAGCATTTCAGTATGTGAAAGATATTTGATGTCACGCTGTTTCAGAAAATGATGATTAGCTTTAACTCCCAAGTGGTGGGGTATACATGTATACAGGCTGTTGACATCAAGTGTCATCAGCCACATGTCTTCTTCCCACTGTACTTTGTCAATCACTCTTAAAAAATCTCGAGTATCTTGTAAGTAAGATGGGAGTTTTTGGACATGAGGGCGTAGGAAATGATCAATATACTTGGAAGTATTCTCATAAGTGCTACCTATGGAGGACACGATAGGTCGTCCAGGAGGATTAACACTGTTTTTGTGCAGTTTAGGCAACAAATACAGGGCTGGCAGTTTGGGATGGTCGCACTTTAAAAACTTGTACTCATCATCTGAGATCAAATTCGAGAAAATTTGATCTCAGATGATGAGTACAAGTTTTTAAAGTGCGACCATCCCAAACTGCCAGCCCTGTATTTGTTGCCTAAACTGCACAAAAACAGTGTTAATCCTCCTGGACGACCTATCGTGTCCTCCATAGGTAGCACTTATGAGAATACTTCCAAGTATATTGATCATTTCCTACGCCCTTATGTCCAAAAACTCCCATCTTACTTACAAGATACTCGAGATTTTTTAAGAGTGATTGACAAAGTACAGTGGGAAGAAGACATGTGGCTGATGACACTTGATGTCAACAGCCTGTATACATGTATACCCCACCACTTGGGAGTTAAAGCTAATCATCATTTTCTGAAACAGCGTGACATCAAATATCTTTCATATACTGAAATGCTATTATGTATGATGCAAAGATGTCTCTTGAACAATTTCTTCCTGTTCAACCACGTCATCTATTGCCAGGCCCAGGGTACTGCAATGGGAACCTGCTTCGCCCGCAGCTACGCGGGTCTTTACCTGGGCTGGTGGGAGGAGCAGGTAGCGGTCAACATCTCGGCTTTTACCCACAATGTCAGTCTCTGGGCCAGGTATATAGATGATGTGTTCTGCATCTGGAAAGGTGATAAAGATGATGCTTTGAAATTTGTGGCCACTTTAAATACCAATGACTGCAATCTGACCTTCACATGTACAATAGAGAAAAAGGCAATTGAATTTCTAGATGTGGTGGTAAATGTAAATAATGGCAAGTTAGAAAGTAAGCTGTTCCGGAAGCCAACAGCAGGAAACAGCATTTTACATGCCGAAAGTTGCCACCCAAAGAATCTGATCCGTAGTATACCTTACGGAGAATTATTAAGGGCAAAGAGGAATTGCAGTACACAATTGGATTTTGAATTGGAGAAGGCAAACATGAAAGCAAGATTTCTAGAAAGAGGGTACCCGAATAAAATAATAGAACAAGCATGTACTAAAGTCAATACTGTTCGAAGGGAAGACCTCCTAGATCCAAAAAATTCCAGAGAAGAGATTGATGAGCCTATCAGGTTTATTACTACATATTCTAATCAATCATGGCAGGTTAGAAATTGTCTGAAAAAATACTGGCACGTTTTGAACATTGACCCAGTTCTGAAAAAAGCAGTGGGAAATCAACCAAAAATCACGTTTAGGAAATGTTCAGCTTTAAAAGATCTTCTTTGCAGTAGTACTGTGAAAGAGGAAAGCAAGAACCAAAGAGACATAAAAGGATTCTACACTTGCAATTCATGCAAAGCTTGTAAGAACAGTGTGAATCGAAAGGAAATTTCTCTATCCAAAAACCACAAACCTTACGTGATCCAGAAGCATCTATCATGTAAATCTGATTACTGCGTATATGCTTTGAGCTGTCCCTGCCCACGTGTTTATATCGGAAGTACCATCCATCAGGTAAAAAAACGAGTTCTTGAACATACAAGGGCAATCATTAATGAGGACAAACAATACCCTATCGCTAGGCATTTTAAAGAATTACATGGAAAAAGTGTCAATGTCCTACAATTTTGTGCCCTAGACAGAATTCTTAAATCAGAAAGGGGCGGAGACAGAGTGAGAGAATTGAGACAACTGGAGTCGAGATTGATTATTAAGTATGACACCGTCCAACCACTGGGTTTGAATAAAGATGAAGAAATGTCGGTTCATTTAGGGTAATTTAATCATGTTTTTGTGCTGCAATTTTGAGAGCTCACAGTGTAGTATATTGATGAGAAGCCATGAGTTTGTTTTTATCTTTGCACATATATCATAGTGATTGCACAATTTTGTATCTTTGTAGGAGACCAGACTGTCAGCATACTTTTTAAGAAGATGGATTTACAGATGATTTAGTTGGATTGAAATTATATAATCTGAAAAATACTGCTATTCGACAACTTTACGCCCACTGGGGCAGAATTATCCAAAACAACTTACAGTGGCTTGATTTAAATAATGTGCACCATTTTTATTTTTCGCTCATAATAGTTATGAATGATGTATGCCCACTTGGGCAGAATTGAATAACATTTAAAATCATAGTTATGCACTTAGCTATTAATGTCATGACACATTTTGTCTTGAATAATGACACTTTGAATAGCGGTATTCATATATTTTGACCATTCCAAGATGGATGCCAAAGTAAAATGTTTTCGAAACTGAGTTGGGACAGGTAGTCCTACTTTTATGTTTTGTTTATTCACTATATGTTTCACTGTTCACAAACTACCGATTACCCGTGACCAAGGTGCGGCTGCACCGAAACGCGTCGGGCGTTTGTTTGTCATTTTGTGAATAAAGAACTCACGCATATGGAGCTGGGCTCGAGAGTGCTTTCTTGATTGAAAAAGCTTGATGTATGCTAATTGAAGGAGGATCGCTACCTCGCTCGAGCCCGCCGCCAGGAAAGCGGCAGGAAAATCAGCGAACCCTGTTGTTGATATATATATATATATATATATATATATATATATATATATATATATATATATATATATATATATATATATATATATATATATATATCAAAGCTCACGTGTTCGTAAAAACACACTGCACTCCTGGGGTGTACATTCATTTGATTTATTACGAGGACGCGTTTCGGCGTGTCTGCCTTCTTCCAGCTCGTGTTTCAAAAGCAGTCAACACAGCGTAAGGGTGCTTTTAAATACAGAGATGGATTCTCATTGGACACTAGCGCAACCAAGGGAAAGGATTGGTCAGTTCTTTTGTCATACATGTCGATACAAAAGTTCCACACATACTCGGTCAGTTCATTCCAAGATGTTATAAATCTGGATGACACATTGTATCCCGCCACAGAATGGGCATTCTCACGAGTATTGGAGACATATGCTGATTTTCCCCTGTTGCGAAGCAATTCAAAAGTACCTCTCACACTGATGGTGTGACTGCTGAACACCCCTTCGTCCAACCATACGGCACTGCGGTTCACGGAGCAGGGGATGGCATATATCCGTTGTCCCTTCAATCTGCATGATTAACGACGATGTCGACTCCATTACCCAGAATGCCACACTGGCGGTGCAAAGCATCTGTATTAAATACACAGCTCCAAGTCCACCAAAAGACGCATGCTGCACTCTTCAGGACGGGTGCAGTTAGATGGTGGTGGGTCCATTTGACATAACAAAGCTCACGTGTTCGTAAAAACACACTGCACTCCTGGGGTGTACATTCATTTGATTTATTACGAGGACGCGTTTCGGCGTGTCTGCCTTCTTCCAGCTCGTGTTTCAAAAGCAGTCAACACAGCGTAAGGGTGCTTTTAAATACAGATATATATATATATATATATATTCCACATAAAATCCTCTCGCCTTACACTCTAGAGGAAACAGCCACACCAACGCGGAAATGGTTTATGGGTGTTTGTTTATTGAAGCAAACGAAACTGGCGCGTTTCGATCTTACGATCTTTGTCACATACCCCGACTTCCACCGTGTTGCTTATATTTATAGAACGTTAAAACAACTTGAAAAAAAAGGTGTGTCATGGTAAACATAAACAAAATACTTCACATTTTGTGATTTCTAGTCCTCTGTCAACAAAAACGTTATCAATGCGTAACTCAGGTTGTAATAAATCTTTACCTAATTCATTTTTTAAGGTTCTAGTGCCCTATTCAACCATACAATTAGTAATGCTGTACTTGAGGGTGTAGCACCTTTCTAAAACTAAATTACTCTTTCAGCTTGGTGAATCTAAGAAAAGGTGTTGCCACATGGGGTTCGCCTTCTATTATCTCTTCAACGTACCAGCAGATGTGCAAGTAAGCTTCCAAATTATCTGCAAAGGAGAAAGAGAATGGTTTTAGTACAACATTGCAAACAATTACAACCTAAAAATATTATTCATCGTTATATTTCATCTCTCAATAACCGCAGGAGAAAATTATATCACTAAATCATATAATGTGTCTATATAGACAAAAAAATATACATTTAAAACGCTTCCAATTATGTACAAATCTAAAACGAAAGAAATCTGAGTTGTATTTAGTAGGCCTGGGCGGTAAATTCCGTTCCGCTTGCGGAATTTGGGTAATTTCGAGTTCCGCGGAGAACGTTGAATTCCCCAAAATTCTGCGTTCCGCGGCTTCGCGGAATTTTTTGCTTGTTTGCGTACTGAAAATGCGTGTTCCAAAGATATTTCCCCTGAGCATGCAAACAGCGTTTGCGAACAGGAAAAAAGCATCGCGAACAACCAATTCCGCGTGTTTGCGGAATTTCTCCATGCTTGCGGAGATTTTTCACAGTTTTGCGGAGCTTTGCGTAGCGCGACTACACAAATGCCGCCCTCCCCTAGTATTTAGGAGCTTAAAGTTTATAAGTGTGTGTGAAGCTCTTCATCGTGATTCATACCATGTGGTGCGAGACTGCCTGCTTCAAGTATATACCTTGATTCCATTCTGCGTAGTGCAGTTGTTCTGTTACCACCCCTAGGGTGTTTCGCTAACGTATCAATGCCAAAGAATCTACCTTTAGTCCAGTCCCCATCATGGTGTTCTCTATCGTGTCGTGCTGTGCTGTAGCTCATGTCTGCATTGGTGGTGGCACGCCAGTGTTCGAGTATATGCTTTTGTACAGGAAATGTGGTGGACCCTATATACCATTTTCCACAGGGACAGACGATTGCATATACTACATGGTCTGTTTTGCAGGTGATTGGTTTCGTGATGTGGTGTATCTTCCTGATCCTGTCTAGAGTTATCTCATGAACAGTGGTGCTGTATTTGCTTTACAATGACCACATTTTCTAAATCTTCTGCTCTTCTGCAGCCATGTTTGTTTATTACTTGCAAGATGGCTGTGTACTAACATATCTTTCAAAGAAAGATTTCTCTTAAAGGTAATGTTAGGTGTGTTACCTATCTTAGTTCTCAGAATTGTATATTGTGAGAGGATTGCCCACTTACTCTTTAAGATCTTGCATAAGTTGCTTGCTTGACTTGTAAATCTTGTGATGAAACAAATCGGTTCTTTGTCAGGTTCCCTAGTTGTGTGTAGTTTTCCTTGCAGTAATTCTTCTCTCGATTATTCATCAGCCCTAGCGCTAGCTTTCATATGGCTTCTCTTGGGATATTTTCTGGCACGATCTAGCATGTCCTGTAGAGTTCTCATATAGCTCTCATTGGTACTGCTGATTTTTTTGGCTCTGAGGAACTCACTATAAGGGATGCTCCAGCGGAAGCTTGGTGGATGACAGCTATCCGCATGGAGGATCGAGTTTCCAGCAGTGCTCTTCCTGTAGAGATCTGTCTGGATTGTGCCGTTTCTCAGTGACACTTTGATATCAAGAAAATCCACTGTCTCCTGACTATACTTCATGGTGAATTCCAGATTTATTTTTTTACTATTGATGAGAGATAAAAAGGTTTTGAGGTCATCCTCGTTTCCCTCCCAAACGAGGAAGACGTCATCAATATACCTGAGCCATACACTTATCTGATCAATGAATCTGTTCTGATCATGGTTCTATCTTGGTATATATATATATTGGTGTCAATCTCAAGAACTAATCAAAGAAATGTTATCAAAGTAGTATGTACCACAATTTACATGGACGTCTCACCTGTGATTATGGTGAGATGTGACCTCAAATGTAGGTATCTAAATCCTGCAATTATGTATGTTATTGAGAGGTAAAAATAGGGCCCTTCTTATTCTGGTCTGATGGGGATGGGGGAAAACAAAAGAGTCTATCAATCCTGACTGGTTAAACAATTGTGGTTTCTAGTACCCGGTCCTATGGAGATCTTACCTTAGGAGCCCAGGAGAAATTCAATCAAGGGCATAAAGTTTTAGAGCTCACAATTCAGCTCTTAATAGGCAATGATGCATAGATCAATCTCTCAAATATCCGTATTGGATTCTCTGTTGGGAAATGATTACAAAATCAATGTGCTACGTTGTAATGAATGATAGAGGGTATTATGTCTAAAAGATCCACTAATAGTTAAAAAAAATGTTAGAGCACACCAGTTACATGGCAATTAAACATTGTAATATCATTGTTTAAAAGAATTCTAGGAAAGTAAAAACCAGGGAGAGGGGGAAAAAAAGCTCACAACTCTGGTAAACCGCTGAAGCAAATGCAAGCAGCAGGAAGGAGGAGATGCGTAGTCATGTAAGGAATCTGCAGCGCCCGCGTGCTCGTCTCCAGCATCAGTTACGAGGCAAACGACGCAAATGGAGGTTGCCATGGAGACTGAAGTCAAGCTTCAGCCTTGAAGGAAGCTGACAAGTTAGAAAAAGCTTGTTCGCAATGCGCCCATGCCTGTATGAGGTGACGTGAAAAAGAGTGTGGTTTGTGAAAAGAGAATAAGATTTAGGATATTATGCTTACTGCTAATTAGAATTGTACAAACATTAGAATTAAAAACATTCTATACATACAAATTAACCATCGCAATTCCAATATTCTTAATTGTGTTTCATTACATAATTATTCAAGTGATAACACAAATAATATTATTATACCACAGTCGCTCACATTTCTATGTAATCTTAGACTTCCAATAAGTATGGAAAAGTGTATACACACTTGTATTGTGAAAAGTTCAAAGTTACGTTTCAATACATAGGTTATTCGATCGTTACACTTATATTATTAATAGGAAGATACAGTTGACCACAAGTATAACATGTGTGATTATAAATATTCATTAGTTCTACATTTGCACTTTGTTATTGTTCAACATATATATACGTGCAGTAAACAGAAGTTACCTTTGGGCAAATGATGCACGACATGTAATGGTGTATAAATGTGTTGTCTCAACCATTCGGCTAAACTAGTTATTCACAGATCAAGGTTAGACTGTAATATCCCTTCAAGAGTATCCATTTCTGCAATGCCTATGGTGTGGCAGATGGAATAGACATTATGGGCCCCAATTACAATGCGGTTAGTAAATCTTCCTGACCGAATCGGTTTGGAAATGGTTTCCGACCCACTCAGATCGGGAGAGTCCGACCGACTGAGTACGATGCATCCGGATGCTTCCAGATACGATTTGGTTGGACTCCCATTGAATTCAATGGGAGCCTATGTTACTAACCCCATCGTAATCGGTCCCTCGGTCAGGAAGACAGATCCGATTTGGAAGGAGCAAATTAAAAAAGGAGGCCTTCCTAACCGCATCGTAATCGGGCCCTGGGTGGGAATGCTTTCCTAACCACATCATAATCAGGCTCTATGTTGGCGTGATAAGTGGTCAGAAGAACATGAAGACTCCTTAGACTCCATCACCACAGACAATCCATCAAGAGAACAGGACAAAACAACTAACTAATCCCAATTTAGCCGGTATTAAGGAAATAAACTTGTCTGGATATTTCCTCAGACGTATTGAGCCCATGGTTCACGGTGTCCAGTAAGTGTATCCACTTACATTCTCTTAGGCTAAGGGTAGCTCACAAGTCGCGACCTCTTGGATTGCGTAGTACCCTCTCAAGGACCCACCAGTGTATACTATCTGCTGTGTGATTCATTAGGATGAAATGGTCAACTAAGGGAGCTCCCTGTGTATTACAGCGAGCTCAGGAGCAATATTGGAGGATCCTAGATTTAACTTTCTGTTGTGTTTGACCCACGTATATTTTATCACATGGGCAGATGATTGCGTAGATCACATCCACTGAATTACATTTAGGTGCCGATTACGATCCTGTAAAAACCGGGTACGAACCGTCGGATGGAGCATATTCCCCGTCCGACGCGTACCCGGTCGTAACAAGATACAAACATGGAAGTACGATTCGCACGGAAATACTATTTCCGTACGAATCGTACAAAAAACCGACTGACGAAAATATACATACAAATGTGATCCGGGAAAGCGCCGACGTGACGTCGGGACGCACGCAGCCTGCCATTCACGGACCAGGAAGTACGATTCGCACCGACGTCATCCCGCACGGAGAATATTTTCCGGCAGCCAAAAACTGCCGGGAAATCAGGACGACGCGAACAAGGAGTACCTGCACGCGACGGACAGACATGGACCCGAACCTACGTGTCATCCCGGCCCTCATAGCAGTCGACCTCCTCTACAGGTTACGACGCAGACGCCGCAGAAGGTCAGAACAACAAAGGGAGGGGGGAAAGGGGGGGGCAGGAGCAGGGGCAGGCCACAAAACCCCCACCAAAGTCACACAGCACACATGCCCTGGACATACCTGACCCCCAGGCCCTGGTCACTACGAGGGGGTGGGGGCGTGTCCAGCAAAGCCAGCGTCCGCCACAACGGAAGTGGTTAACGACGCGAACCGGTAACACAACAATACAGGTACGTCCCGTACCCACCCCTTAAGAGCGTGGGTATGAGTCGTACCACGCCCACACCTACGTCACCCCAACAATGGCGGGACGGCTGTACCCACGTGGCAAAGGCCTGGGTACGGCCCGCACAAGCATTCCACAGCGTGGGTACGGATATGTACGGCCCATACTCCCACCCCCGTATGCATGGAGCGTACCCCCCATGCCAACAGTGTATGTACGGACCGTACCCCCACCCCCGTATGCATGGAGCGTACCCCCCATGCCAACAGTGTACGTACGGACCGTACCCCCACCCCGTATGCATGGAGCGTACCCCCACCCCAACAGTGTATGTACGACCAGTACCCTCACCCGCGTATGCATGGAGCGTACCCCCATGCCAACAGTGTACGTACGGACCGTACCCCCACCCCATATGCATGGAGCGTACCCCCACCCCAACCGTGTATGTACGACCCGTACCCTCACCCGCGTACGTATGGAGCGTACCCCCACCCCAACAGTGTATGTACGACCCGTACCCTCACCCGCGTATGCATGGAGCGTACCCCCACCCCAGCAGTGTATGTACGACCCGTACCCTCACCCGCGTATGCATGGAGCGTACCCCCACCCCAACCATGTATGTATGACCCGTACCCTCACCTGCGTATGCATGGAGCGTACCCCCACCCCAACAGTGTATGTACGACCCGTACCCTCACCCGCATATGCATGGAGCGTACTCCCACCCCAACCGTGTATGTACGACCCATACCCTCACCCGCGTATGCATGGAGCGTACCCCCACCCCAACAGTGTATGTACGACCCGTACCCTCACCCGCGTATGCATGGAGCGTACCCCCACCCCAACCGTGTATGTACGACCCGTACCCTCACCCGCGTACGTATGGAGCGTACCCCCATGCCAACAGTGTACGTACGGACCATACCCCCACCCCGTATGCATGGAGCGTACCCCCACCCCAACCGTGTATGTACGACCCGTACCCTCACCCGCGTATGTATGGAGCGTACCCCCACCCCAACCGTGTATGTACGGACCGTACCCCCACCCGCGGATGCATGGAGCGAACCCACACCCGTGTATGTTCTAAGCGTACATATCCTGAATTAGGAGGGTTGGGTGCAGAGTCCTCCCAGCAGTGCCCAGTCATAAGAGGGGTGTGTGCAGAGTCCTCCCAGCAGTGCCCAGACACAGGAGGGGTGGGTGCCTATTACTCCCAGCAGTGCCCAGACACAGGAGGGGTGTGTGCAGAGTCCTCCCAGCAGTGCCCAGACACAGGAGGGGTGGGTGCCTAACACTCCCAGCAGTGCCCAGACACAGGAGGGGTGGGTGCCTAACACTCCTAGCAGTGCCCAGACACAGGAGGGGTGTGTGCAGAGGCCTCCCAGCAGTGCCCAGACACAGGAGGGGTGTGTGCAGAGGCCTCCCAGCAGTGCCCAGTCATAAGAGGGGTGTGTGCAGAGTCCTCCCAGCAGTGCCCAGACACAGATGGGGTGTGTGCAGAGTCCTCCCAGCAGTGCCCAGACACAGGAGGGGTGGGTGCCTAACACTCACAGCAGTGCCCCTGCAAAGAAAAGGGTGGAGTACCCACAGATCCAATGCCCACAAATGTCAGTCAGGTGCACAAAGATCCTGCAGTACATGTACCACATGTGTGCGAGGCTGGGAGTATACACATGCATAGCGCCGAAAAGAAAACATGTCCACATGAAGTCATGACAACAGTCTACATACACAAGTACAGTGACCACCAAGGACGCCACGAATGATGCAGGTGGAGACATCGCTCAGCATGCATGGCCCAAGTCTAACGAGCCCGTCACACACCCAGCCAATGTAGACACAGCTCAGCACCACATATTGGAATGACCCTGCAGGGAAGATGTCAGGTTACACAGAGGAAGGAACACACCTTGGGACGATGTCACCATGCAGTAACTGCTTACATGAACAAAGTTATGTAGCCAACAGCTTGTGATGGCACACAGATACCAGGATCCACCCTATGACCAGCACAAGACTACAATTCCCACACACCCAACACATTATCACCACCCAAAATAATGGAGCAGGTCCACCAACAGCAATACCAGACAGACAGTAGTGTACTAAGGAAAAAGAAATTGCTTTATTCAGCATCCAAAAATCTGTTTGTCCCTTGAAAGTTCAAAATGTACAATGCCCATAGGGCAAACCAAAGTTCAAATCCAGGTGGGGGACACAGTGGGACGCGTGTCCCCTAGCTTGCCTGCACAGTCAGACTCCTTCGTCTTCCAGAGGGGGGGGCATCATGTGGGGGGAAGGACCAGGCACCGCAGGGACATGAGGGCGAAGGGTAGGCGTTGTGGGTGCAGGGATGGAGTACTGTCACTCCACCACAGGGGGTGGGGCAGCGCCAAAGGCGGAGGCCAGGATGGCGCTGCACACCTTAGCAAGGTCCTCCAGCGATTCCCCTGCACCCGAAGGAACCACAGGCCCCAAGGAGGGGGGGGGTCAGAGGGATGGGTCGCAGCGCCACTGGGGGAGGGTGTGGACAGGGGGGGGGACTCAACCCCCCTGACCGGGGACTCCCTTGACCGCTTGCGGGGTGGTGTCACTGTGGGGCTCAGGGACAGAGCGGCCATGAAGGTGTCTTTGCTGGATATGTGGCCAGGAGAGCTGAGGGGAGGGGATTTGGAGGGAGTGGATTTGGTGGAATGCAGACTCCCACTCTGGCTGCGTGTCTTACGTTTGCCCCCCGACCCAGTGGGTGTGCCTACCTCACCCTGTGTGTGCGTGCCAGGAGGTGTGCGTTTGACCTTCCCTGCTGGTGTGGTGCCTGTGTCTGATGTGGTGGGTGCATGCTGACGTCTGGGTGTACGTGGGACAGGCATGGGAGTGGGAAGTGTGGATGGGTCAGGGGTAGGGGGTTGGACGAAGCGCTGCAGGAGACCCACTGCTGCAGTCAGTGTCGAGTCAATGGACCTCAGCAAGTTGCGTTGGTCAGCCTGCGATGAGAAAATGCCCTCCAAGTATGCCTCCATGTTGTTCAGCACTTGGCTGTGGCCATGGAGGACATCGCAGCCTGACCAACCTGCAACTGCCGCTGGATGTCCACAGACTCGGCATTTGCGGCAGCAGTGGAGACAGGGGCAGGGGGTGCGGTGCCTGGCAGGAAGGAGACATGTGGTGACTGGGCACGCTGGGAAGGGACACAAGCAAGTGGGAGGCGGCTGATGGCAATGGAGGGGGCGGGGAGAGATGTTGTGCCGCTGTCAGCTGCTGGTGCAGCCTCCGCCCACTCGGAGAGCTCATCCTCGGACCCGTCAGCTTCATATTCTGTGGTGGCACTGGACAGGTCCTCGGCCTCACTCTCCTCCGCCTCAGTTCCACTCGATGTGCCAGCCAAGATGTCACCGCTGGCACTGGTGCTCGGTCCCTCCGCTCCGTCTGTGCTGATGTCTCCCTCCGTGTCCCCCGACGATGCTGTGGGCAAGGTGAAGAGACAGCAATTAATCATACACCTGTATACATATGTCACATGAGTCCAATCTACATAGGTTACAGTGCATAGCCTGAAAAGAAAGATGAGTAACATCTACAAAACAAGGTACATATGTAGGGCATGCAACACACAGTTGGTTGACCCACCATGCCACTGAAAAACTATGGAGAGCATGACACAATAGCAAATGACATGAAATGGATTTTGACAGAGGAGCCAGGCTCTGGGGACAATCCAGCACTGCATCTGCACCACACAGCGTTGCCGAAAATAGAGATGAGCAGGGACCATATCCATGAACTTGAGGCACATGCTGCATAGGTAATACTGAAAACATGCCCACCATGACTGGCTCACTGCACCTTGAGTGTATGTCCAGACAAACATCACACACTGGCCAGACCTAGCAAGGAGATATCAGGTTTTGACATGTAGGCTTTGCCCGCACCAACCACCCCCTACATGAGACAATTTGTTGAGACACAGGAAGCACTTACATCTCTTAGTCTGGGTGAAATACACATGGGCTGGATAAATGCAAGATTGGACACAAAATACCCAAGGTGCGCCTGTCCAAATAATCATGTACAAATGGTCATCATCAGATGATTGTAACAAGACACACAGGCACTGGCCACCGTGAGTATGAACAAGGAAAATCAGGTCAGGCTGTACAGTGGACACTTGTACTACATTTTACGTCAATATACATGGTGCCAGGGGACAATGGCACAGAGCACAACCTATGCTGTAGACACTGAGAGTGTCCACATTTTGTGATGACACACATGACACCTAGGAAAATATGCCCCAGGGGACAGTAGTGGCCACACAACTCCATGGTCCTGAATGGGAATGACTGCAACACACGCCACCATCCCTGCACCATGCGTATCGCACACTCATGCACATCATGTCACTGGCCACAACATAGGACATGCGTGCTGTAAGGCATGACACTTGAGAGACTAACTCCCATGTCTGGACTCAGCATCAGTGCCAACTGACATGGAACCCACAAGTACTGAACTGGACAGGGCACAGGCAAGGTCCCAAAACCTGTTACACACCACCCCCACACATGATGCTACAGGCATTGTTCACGTGGATAAAATGCCAGCCTAGATAACCTTGTGAAGGAGTGACTACACACAGACCAGGGAACACAGTGCAAGGAGGGGAAGGGAGGCAAGAGAGCACCGCTATACTGTGGGTAACTGGATCTGCACAGCACCTTTAAACCCTGGCAGTGTATCCATGCAACTGTGCACTTACAAATGCTGGTGACACACAACAAACACACATGTACCTACCCCCTTCCTGCTGCTGCTTCTCCTGTAAGCGCCTGTCCAAGTCTGGAAAGACCACCACCAGCACACGCTTGTGGATGTGAGTCAGACGGCGGCGCCCGCGGTTCTTATGGGTCTCAGGTGAGCCCCCCAGCAGGACCCGTGCGATCCTCCGCGTCCAGCACCGGATATCCTGCCAGCGTTTTCTCACCTGGGCCAGGCGCCGCTTGCGACCCTCCGTCCTCCTCACGGCACTGACGGCGTTCATCCAGATCTGCTTCTTGGCAGAGGCGCCTACCTGTGAGGATGAACAAGTGACACTACATCAATACACCTGGAACATGTCACAGAGACACATATTAGAACAAATTTGCTGTTTACAACAAGGCATAGTATGCATCCAACGCATTGCACCTTTGTCATAGGGACATGATCCTCTGGGGAAGGGCAAAAGCAGTACGTGCCATTGAAAGTACACAGGTGGAATGAGGGCAACGACACAATCAATGATCCAGGCTCACACTGTGCATCACAGGCTACACCAGGATTATGTGCAGCACCTCTAAGCAGTCACATGCCACAGGCCACTGACGCTACCTCAGCAGAGTACACAGACACACACAGGCACAGGACATTCACCTGCCATTGCCAAATGCAGCGACAAACCTCACTCTGCACATGTGCCACTAGACGGGGGGCTCACAGGTGTGGGGCTGGCTCTGCACGTCAGACACACAGCACTGCTCCCTGCTCACATCAGATGGGCAGGGTATATCCATCCCTCATGCAGCCGGGTGCTACACTCCACATATGCACCCACCCACATGACAGGGGACTTACACACACACCGATGTCCAGGGTACGAACACATCATGTGGACACTCTCAGCACAGGTACACAGAACTAACACACATCTGTGGGTACAGTCACCTGTCACACTGGGCTGACCACATAATCACATGAGGACTGTAGAGGCTACATTCCCAGGAGGATAAGACAGGCAGAATGTGGCATGCACCATGCAGTGATTGTCACAGTAAACACAATGCAAGTGAGGACGGCAGACATGCACCACAGCATGCTCTGGCTGGGAGACATCAGGCATTCCCCCCCTTGGACCCCCCCTACAGTACATTGCATGTGTGTCACACCTGGACACAATGCCAGAAGTCACAGTCACAAAAAAGGGACACAGTCTGTGCTAGTAGACTCTGCACTCACCTGATACCCTGGTCGCCCATACAGCAGGGGGTACTGTGGGAGGATCACATCCAGCAATGCCAGGTTCTCCTCCAGGGTGAAAGGCTGTGCCCTCTCCACAGACCTTGACATGGTTCCAGGGAATCAGGAGCAGCAGGTGGTTCGTAGAATCCAAAGATGTGCAGGCAAGTTCTCCCTCATGGGACCTGGCTGCCTTATATCTGCCTTGCTGGCCTGTTTCATGCACAGGAGTACAGAGTGATTGGTCACTCACATTTGCATCCTATGTTTCCTCCAATCCCTTCAAACCTAGCACAGTCAGTGGGTTTTTATTGGTTTTTTTCTTGAGCATGATGTCAACTCCAGAACCACATTGCAACAAAGTAGATTCATTCAAACTGACTTCTGCTGTACACCTGCAGAAAACAATTCATACTTTAAATTTGGTCTCCATGACAACCAGCATGCATGTAGGCCTTTATACCTGTCCCTCATGTGTCCCCTATGTAATTTGGAGTTTCACACACAGGTACGGTGCGTTCCGGGGCCCTAGGGCACCCCAAATGCATAGCAACGGCCCGTACAGGCGTGTGTACGGTCCGTATCACTATGGGTACGCATACGCGAGCACACCCATAGTGATAGTGAGCGTACAGGCGTGTGTACGGTCCGTATCACTATGGGTTTGCTCGCGTATGCATACCCATAGTGATAGTGAGCGTACAGGCGTGTGTACGGTCCATATCACTATGGGTGTGCTCGCGTATGCGTACCCATAGTGATACGGACCGTACACACGCCTGTACGCTCACTATCACTATGGGTACGCATACGCGAGCACACCCATAGTGATACGGACCGTACACACGCCTGTACGCTCACTATCACTATGGGTGTGCTCGCGTATGCGTACCCATAGTGATACGGACCGTTCACACGCCTGTACGCTCACTATCACTATGGGTACGCATACGCGAGCACACCCATAGTGATACGGAACGTACACACGCCTGTACGCTCACTATCACTATGGGTGTGCTCGCGTATGCGTACCCATAGTGATACGGACCGTACACACGCCTGTACGCTCACTATCACTATGGGTACGCATACGTGAGCACACCCATAGTGATACGGACCGTACACACGCCTGTACGCTCACTATCACTATGGGTGTGCTCGCGTATGCGTACCCATAGTGATACGGACCGTACACACTTTCGTACGCTCACTATGACTATGGGTACGCATACGGCAGCACTCCCATAGTGATAGGGAACGTACACAGGCCCCCTGAGTGAATGTACGGTGCCTTTCACACATCACAGTGGTGACAGGCAGCACACAGGAAGGAATAGAGCTGACATACTTGTCCATGGATGGACATCAAGGCATTGTCTGGGCAGTACTACATGTGTGGGGCACAGGTGTGAAAGGCTGTGATGTGGCACATTACTCCTGAGTCGAGAAGGCAATAGATGTATGATGAGATGTGTACAGATGTTATGTGTGACGGTGCAATATGTGCCAGGCATGCCCTTGACTCCTTTGACATGTGTGCATGTCGTACTGCACGCTTGGGATGAGCGTCACTGGCATGGCACAGTCAACAACACACGCAAGTGTCCCCTGATGCCCGCTACAGGGGTTACCACACCAGACATGTGACTACCCACGGTGCACGATGTGTCTATGTCATGTGTGTGCGGTGTGTTCCCATTAGCTTGATGTTGGGGTTCCCTCAAAAGCATCAGCTGTTGCAGCAACCAACATGTGTCTGTGTGTAGATGGACATGGCACACTGTTACGC
Organism: Triturus cristatus; assembly: GCF_964204655.1. Taxonomy (NCBI): domain Eukaryota; kingdom Metazoa; phylum Chordata; class Amphibia; order Caudata; family Salamandridae; genus Triturus; species Triturus cristatus. The sequence goes on from NC_140579.1 coordinate 719,395,698, forward strand.
ACACCAGGCCACATGTGTTATCGGGTGTGAGGTGCGTATGTATGCATGGGACACAGAGTAGCGTAACAAGGACATGTCTGCATCCTCTCAATGTATGTGTGGTGAGTCATTACATGTACACCTTATTGGCAAGGTGTGTGGGCTGTCCTAGTGTAATGTCATGTGACCTGTGGCTCTAGTGTTCCGCTACCTGTCTCTGAAATCGGCATCCTACTTCTGCTGATGTGTTGATGTATGTCACTCCTGTGTTGCGTCTGGCTGTTCACTTACACTGGGACACAGCTAATCCCATGCCATGGCATGTGGAGGTTCACAATCTCCGTGTGTAGCTGGGTCTTGGTAGGAGTGTCACCTGGCAGCCATACGTGTCCAGGGCATGTGGCACATACCTGACTCCGTATGTAGCATATGTGTATAGACAGATTAACATGTGCTCAGTACAAATAATTTGTTGTTGTGGTGCACTCACTCTTCCTTGTCACTTCAAAATTACTGCAGAGCGCCGCCTCTTCCCCGACCTATTCCGGACTTGGCTGCCATGCGGGAGAATGACTGTATCCGGTGCTACCGCTTCCCCCAACGGTTGATTCTGGATTTGATGGCGAGACTGGCACCACACCTGCAACTGCTGCACAGGTATCCTACGGCACTGACACCCAAGCTGAAGGTAATGGCAGCCCTACATTTTCTAGCCACGGGTACCTTTCAAAATACCATAGCTCATGTTGGTGGCATGTCCCAGAGCATGTTCAGCCGTGTGCTGCATGATTTCTTAGAGGCCATGTTGCTTCACCTGGATTAGTTCATCCATTTCCCAACTCCTGAAATGTTGACTGGGGTCAAGCGTGGATTCTATGCCCTGGGAGGGATGCCCCATGTCATTGGGTCCATAGATGGGACACATGTGGCTTTGGTACCACCACAGGCACAGGAGGTAGCGTACAGGAATCGCAAACACTACCACTCCATCAATGCCCTTGTGGTGTGTCTGTCCAACATGGTGATTTCACATGTCTGTGCTCGTTTTCCAGGATCAGCACACGATGCCTACATAATGAGGCGTAGCAGGGTGCCTGAAATGATGACGCAGCTGCGCAACGAACGAGCATGGGTTGTTGGTGGGTACACTCTGTCTGTCCTGTATTTTGCGTAGACTTCCAGCACGACCGCTTCTCCTGTCCTACTTATGTCCATGTGGTTTCCATGTAGGGGACGCTGGCTATCCCAACATGCCATGGCTGATCACACCTCTCCGCAACCCCAGCACGCCGGCCCAGCTCCGCTACAACACCGCCCATGGCCGGACAAGGCGAGTGATAGAGAGGACATTTGGCCTCCTGAAGAGCCGATTCAGATGCCTCCACAAGACGGCGGCGCCCTCCCATATGCCCCGGCGAAGGTCTGCAAAATCTTCATGGTCTGCTGCATGCTGCACAACATGGCAGTTGAGAAAGATGTGCCACTCATCCTGGATCAAGATGATCAGGACCATCCACCCGTGGAGGACGAAGGGCTTGGCAATGGGGCTAGTGATGTGGAGGATGTGGTTCCACAAGAGGACATTCGGAGTCGGCTCATATGCGACTTCTTTGCTTAGTGGTGAGTACCAGTGTCTGAGTGTGCACACATTGGTCCCCGTGTGGCATGTGTTGCAATGTGTGTGTCCATCTGCATGTATGCCACGTGAGTCAGAGGTGTGTGTGGATGTGTCACTGGAGTGATGGTGCCAGTGATGAGTGTATTTCCCCAGTCATAATTGTGACCTAGCATGTTGTCATCCTTACATGTGTCGAGTACATGCACATGCAAGTGGCTGTGCTTTTTGTGGCTGACTTCTTGTGTGTCTCTCATCCCCAGGTACTTGCGCATGCCGTCTGCTGGTTGCATTGTTGTGGCACTGCTATTCCTCATGAACACATCATCGTGTGCTGACTCAGCGTTACACGCACGGACAAGTTTGGAAGTCTCCTTAGGGTAAGGGATGCATCAGGGGTGTGTTGGGTGTGGCAGTTGTTTATGATGTGTGCACACTGCCCCTGTCGATGTTTGGTTCTTCTGCAGACATGTCGCATCACCAAGGGACACATGACATGTAGCTGGGTACACCTGAATAGATGGTCAGACTTGTTGACAGTCATCTGTGATGGGATAGTGGATTGTGATGATGGCATCAATGTGTGTAACACTGCCCTCGGACACATACGGTTTGCATTGGCTTGACATGGTGTGGGACTTCCACATCAGAGGATCAATGATGTATGGCAGCCTCTCCGTGAGCAGCAGGGGGTGTTTAGCTGTTAGCCGACACTTGTGTACCAGTTCCATGGCTATCACGCATTTGTGCTGCAGAAGGGGGGTTCCAGTGTTGGACCCACATGTAACTCCACATGACCTGTGTATGTGTATGATGTCCATGACTGTGTGGGTATTGTGACATGTGCCATCCCCATGCATCCAACGTTGGCCAGGCCACCATTCTCTGCATCCACCTGACTCAAGCTTGCAGGACATGGTTCTGCCACCTGTCCACACATACCTGGGTGCCCCCCAGGACACTCCACATGATCCCTGACCTCTGCGCATGGCTGTCGCTGTACTCAATATGTCTGTCGGCACGGTTGTGCGGCCACCCCCTCAGCTGGTTGGGCCCATCACGGGTGTGTATGGTGCTCCATGTCTGTGTTGCCTAATACATTGTGACCCATGTGTGTCCTGTGCCAGACTCAGGCCCCAGGGTGTGGATGGTTGAAGTCATATGAGAACTCAGGCATGGTTAGACTTTACAAGACACATGTAAGGTAATAATGCAAAATGTAGGCATCATCTGTTTATCGTGTAACTTTTTATTTTTGTTGGGGTACGTGGGGGGGGTATGACATGAGGGGCTTTCCGGGTGTGTGGAATCCAAAGTTCACTAGGGGAGTTGGTGTCCTTGCCATTGGAAATCCTCAGAGTCCATGCCACAGTCTTTGTCAACATTGGTCAGACAGTGACCAGCAAGTCCATGTGGCAGAGAATGTCTTTTGCTGATGTGCTGCTGCTGCTCCAGTGGGCCAGGTGCCAGGCCAGATGTCCTGGGAGATGGTGCTGTTGCGCCGACCCTCACGGTCTTTTCCGTGGACGACCCGCCCTCCTGCGGGAACCCTCAGAAGCAGGCTGTGACGATGTTTGGGATGCTCCGTCGGATGTCTCCTCCTCCTCCTGATCCCTCCCTGTGGGTGGTGATGTTCTACGCCTGGTGGCACAGGGAGGGTTGCCCATGTTGTCGGCTATCCGACGGAGTGTACGGTGAATTCCCATAAACACCGTCACGAGCTCAGCCTGTCTGTCCTCCATCCGCCCTTGGTGTCGCAGTAGACAGGCATGTTGCTCCGCATGTTGCTGGGCCTGCTGGGTCTTGATCTCCTCGAGGGTGGACACAACCTGGGCCATGCCCGTGGTGTCCTGCCGGTATGTGTCCAGGATGTTTCTGACATGGGAATATACCGGTTCCGCAGCCAACTGGTCAGGCTCGCGCCTCCGCCGTCCTCCACTCCCACCACCCCTGCCCACTTGCACCTGGCCTGCCCTTGTGGGCACATCGGGTCTCCGGGACCCCTGAGGGGTGGCATTAGCGTTGTCGCCTGCCTCCTCCTGGGTGCCTGGTACACCGTGTCCCTCCTGGTCAGCCTGGCTGCATTGTGGTGGTGGGGCAGGGATCCTGGGTGTCTCCTGGGATGTGGCAGGAGTGGGGGTGGTTGTTGGCCCAGTTGTACCTGACGCAGGTGCTGCAGGTGGTTGGACACCAGAGGGGCCAGGTTGGTCGGGGTCGTCCACAGAGTGGTGAGAGTCGTCGCTGCCGGTGGGTCCGTCATCCCGCAGAGCCGGGTCCTGTGAGTCTTCCCACACAGTGTTGGGGGGTGATCCACGACGTTGACCTGTGTGTGAAAGAGACAATGTTAATTTTGTTCCATGCAACATCCATGTTTCATTCGTTTCTAAGTTGGCACATTTCCTCTGGGAATTTGGATATGTCTTGCATTCCACTCACAGTGCACTTGTGCATGGGTATGTCCCTTGACCACAGCTTTTGAGACTTTACCTATGTGTGACACAGTCTTACTTGCTGCGTCAATTGTGACTGCAGTCAGCAGTGGAGTGAGCAGGTGTGGCGAGCCATGCATTGGCGCCTTCCGTGTTGCACTGTATGTGGGCACATGGAGTTGTTCCACACACTTATATAATGCAGGTAGCTGGCATTGTGCTCGTGCACAGGTTGAGACATGGCTCAGTGTTTTGCCATGGAGAAGAGAGGGGGATTCAGGCACTGGCCACCCTTGTCTACATGCACGCAGTCCACCTGCTGACGAGCAGACATACATTCCCACACCCCACAAGGCTGAATTGGTCTCCCTGTGTGTCCCTTTCTCACTCCCTCTCTGTCCCCCTCTCCCTCCCTCCCTGTGTCAGCCTCCTCCCTCTGGCCGTCTCCCTGTGTCTCCCTCCCTCTCTCTCCCCCTCTCCCTCCCTCTGTGTGTCACCCTCTGTCACCTCAGCCCAGCTTCCTAGGCACACACTTTTTGCAGATCTTTGAATGGCCCTTGGCTTGTTGATGTGAGTTTGTTTCTGATCTCCAGGCACCCATTGGGTGTAGTGTCTGTGTCTGCGCTGCTGCTGTGGTGGTGTGTGCTGCCACTCTTTCACAGTGTTGGCTGTTCATTAGCTGCTGTCATGTGCAAAAACGTGCCTTCACCCCCATGTCTTAATGCAAGGCGTCCGCCATTTGCAGGCAAGTCTTTCCTGTATGGGGACACACTGTTTGTCTGGCTGTGACCTAGGCCATATGGGCAGCGGGCATTGTTGTCTGCTTCTGAGTTGCACTATGTGATTTTTGGGGCACACACTCCCGCCATCCGGCTTATCGTGTCTTGTGTTGGTGTTTTCTGTGGCCTGTGACTTGGCATTATCCAGCTGGGTGCATGGGGCATGGTGGCGCTAGTGGCATGTGCGTGTTCATGGAGTGTGGTTGAGTCATGCGATAGCTTGGGGTGGTTGCGTGCCTGATTGTGAGTTTGGTTGTGGATGACGTTCCCCCATGTGAGGTGAGTTGTTTGTGTACTCACCCGGCTCTCGGAGTCCTTCTACTCCGTCCACTGACACCACCGGCAGTATGGCCATCACCCTCTCCTCCCAGGGATGGTATTGTACGGGTCTGCGGGGCGGCCCTCCTCCAGTGATGTTGGCCTGGTTGTGGTCGTCGGTCATTTTGGCTCGGACCCTCCTGCGCAGATCGTACCACCTGGCTTGGCATTCATGCCTGGTCCTTCTGGTGGACGCAACAGCATTCACAGCATCGACAATCCTCTGCCACATGGCTGTTTTTTCGGAAATGCTGGTCTGTCTGACCAATGTTCCAAAGAGGTGTGGCTCGACTCTGAGGATTTCGTCGACAAGGACCTCCAACTCTTGGCTAGTGAACTTTGGATTCTTGTTAGTGGGCATGGTGAGGGGTGTGGGTGTGGATGGTTGTGGGGGGTGTGGGTGTGGATGGTTGTGGGTGTGTGGGTGTGGTTGTGCAGGTGTGTGTGTGAATGTGATGAGGGGGTGTTTGTGAAGGTGGGTGTGTGAAGGTGTGCAAGTGTAAGGTGTAGTAAAGGTTCAAGTATGGTGCTGTAGGTTGTCTGTCGGGTCTGGCAGCAGTGAGTTTGTTGCAAAGGCTCATGGTTTGTGTCTGTGGGCCCTTTTTATTGGTCCATTGGTGGGTGTGGCTGTGTTTGAACTTTGGGTGGGTGTGTTATAATGAGTGGTTGTGTTTTGGGCCTCTGTTTGGGATTTTGGCAGTTGCAGGTCAGTGAATGTGTTGTATTTGAGCTTGTTGGACATGTTTTTTGGCTTTGTGCCATTTGAATAGTGTATTCTTGTGTTGTTTTGCTTTGTCCTGGTTGTGTACATGCGTTTTTAGCGTGTGTACGGTGTGTACTTCAGCAATTTTGTTGTACAGTGCTGTCCTTGTGTCTGGCTTGGTACGACTCGTACATGCGCGATGTTGGGTGAAGGTGCTGGTGTTGGGGCCTGGGGTGCGCTCCGTACTTAGAATGTTGGGGTGGGGGTACGCTCCATACGTATGCGCGTGAGGGTACGGGTCGTACATACACGGTTGGGGTGGGGGTACGGGTCATATATACACGGTTGGGGTGGGGGTACGCTCCATGCATAAGCGGGTGAGGGTACGGGTCGTACATACACTGTTGGGGTGGGGGTACGCTCCATACGTACGCGGGTGAGGGTACGGGTCGTACATACACGGTTGGGGTGGGGGTACGCTCCATGCATACGCGGGTGAGGGTACGGGTCGTACATACACAGTTGGGGTGGGGGTACGGTCCGTACATACACGGTTGGGGCGGGGGTACGCTCCATACATACGCGGGTGAGGGTACGGGCCGTACATACACGGTTGGGGTAGGGGTATGCTCCATACATACGCGGGTGAGGGTACGGGTCCTTGTATAAGTCTAGCTATCTAGTCCTTACTAAATGATAGCGTATCTGACATATATCGTAAAAATAAAGTTTATATACAGATGAATGAAGGAAAGCTCCCTTGCAGGCAAGCACCTGCATTTTAGACCATTAAGAGTAATTGGGTGACCCAGTATCCCTCAGAACCTAGGAAATCTAGTAGTATGCAACAACAATTGGTTCTGTGGGGGAGGATATATTTCTTCTACAAAACATTAATTATTATCAAACATTCTTCGTGATGTGGCAAATCAATTACGCCCCAATGGGAACAAAATCATGCTATAAGACACCAAAGAGAGACTTTTTAAACACAGTATATTAGCAATCATCTATTGTGAAGTGATGCAAAAAGTAATACCATGTCACAGAAAAGACACAAGACTGTTACGGAACATATACAGTAATGGAAAATACAAAATTAACGAAAATGAAGACCAAGATGGAATAAACACATACAATAATACAAAGGTTACCTTAATGAATCATTATGGTGTCCCTAGGAAACAGATGGCTGCATAGGCAAATGTCCTTTTTAACTTGGAAATAAAAATGGCTTGACAGGAAAAGGGAGCACCAATAATTATCGGTGACGTTTTGACTCTAATGTGTTTAATCAAAAAACATCACAGGAGGTCTTCATCAGGACTAAGCACAGAAAACAGCCTGTGTGTTAAAAAATATATATGTATATATACCACCGAGGTTCTGAGGGAAACTGGGTCACCCCATTACTCTTAATGGAGGATTCAGAAGGCATCAGTTCGGCTGCTTTGTAACATCAAGTGTGAATCGGTTTCGGCAGCGTTGGTAGAACTACATTGGCTACCTGTTAAGAAAAGTATAGCTTTCAAAAAGCTTTGTACATCCCACAAAGCTATCTATCTGAGTAACCCAAATATATCAAGAGAAAATTATTCTGGTATTTACCTAAGAGGAACCTGCGATCTGCAGTCTTAAAAAAAGCAGTAGTACCAAGGATTTATAGAGCCTCTTTGGGAGGTAGAGGCTTTATGTATCAGACCTCGAAACGTTGGAATTCTATTCCAGAACAGCTGAGAGGCCAATATAATTTGCTGACTATTCGGAAACAGTTGAAAACTTGGCCTTTTCGTTTCCCACTTTTCTTGACAAGGTCCAGTGCAGAGTATCCGTTTGCAGTCGCACAGTGTGAAGACGCCTTTGAGCATATGCCGCTCTTTATACATTTTTAAATTCAAATACCTTTTTCAAAATTAAAACGCTGCTGGATAGATGGAATTGCCTCCCTCTATCAGTTATTGGAAGAGTGGCCGTGATAAAGATGTTGATCCTACCATTAGTGCTTTTCTTTTTCACTACACTTCCCATTATTATTATTAGATCAAACTTCAGAGAGCTTGATCAACTGTTTCAAAAATTAATTTCGAATAATAGACAATCCAGGACAAAAATAGCAGTATTGCAGCCAGATAAATTGGAAAGGGAACTAGCTTTACCTCATTTTCAAACATACTACCACGCCACACTTTTGGACAGCATAGTTCAAACAATGACAAATACTGAAGTACTCATCAATAGTTTTTTGATGATGATGACCAAAGAGTCAGCAATTGAAGTATCGAGCTTTTTAAAAATTCCTAAACTTCCCCAAAAAATCAGATACAATTCATTATACACACTGGATTATTGCATGAGGGATCTTTCAGGGTTTGGGGAGTTTTGAAATGCCATCTGCCTTATTTTATTAAAAGACTGTGGATCCTTTGGCATGAACATCTCTAATGCGGTTTTGGAACGTTGGAAGCATAAAGGGGTTCACCAGGCTATGTGAGTTTTACAACAGTGAAAGATGTCTAAAGTGGGTTGAAATAATCCTGCGTTTATGGGTGGAAGCCACAGGTGTGACATTTAGGTGCCGATTCCGATCCTGTTAAACCCGGGTACGAATGGTCATACGGAGCGTATTCTCCGTACGACTCGTACCCGGGAAATGCACCTTACAAACCAGCAAGTACGATTCGTACAGAAATACCATTTCCGTACGAATCGTAAAAAACTACGTGCGATGAAAAAATACCCACAATTCCGATCCGGGACATCGCGTACGTGACGTCCGGACAGAGTCAGGCAGCGTTCTACGGACCAGCAAGTACGATTCGTGCCTACGTCACTCCGCACGAATCACTGACAAAATATCGAAAGACAAAAAATCGACGTACAAAAATATCGATACAAAATCATCGATCACATTATTATCGACATCACATACTTATTTAAAACATTACAAAAATATCGAACACACAATATCGAACTACATAAATATAGATACACAAAATATCGCAAACACAGTTATCGAAATCCTTAAATATCGACGCTCATTAATAAACATATAATTCATTACAAAATATCGTAAACTAAAATATCGACCACTAAAATATCTCCATTTTACTAATATCGACTATATAAAATTACATTAAATACTAAAATCAAGCAACATAAACACCAAATGATGTCTTTTAACTCTACACAAAATTAATATTAAACAATAATATATTTACTACATTTAAAAATCGATTAAGAAACTTAACTATTTACTAAAACATTATTAACAACTTTCCTACATTAAACAACAATATTATGGAATTATACTTTATCAATTCATGCATACAATACATAATATAATGTTTAAAAATATACATATACAATAATACACCACAAAACCACTAATTAGCGTTTTCCTTATTTGGAAACTAACTACCAGAATATATAAAAAATAAATTCGAACTAACCAATAAAAACACTCCAAATTCAAACTAACCAATAAAACACAGATTACAACATCCAAAGCACTATAAAAAAAGTTCAACTTCATTCACAGTCCAGAACCAAAAAAAAGAAATTGAATGAAGAAGAAAATCTACTGGATTGCAACTGCAGATATAAGGATATCAACATACAGCAAATATTTAAAACTATCAAAAGTAAGTTAACTATATTATACTCATTAAGACTCAAAGCAAATAAATTGTAATTACAATATAGATACACTATAAATAAATAAATGTCTTCTTTCTATTTAATGTTTTCACTACAGGAAACTCCAAAAGAAACTAAGAAAATACAGAACAGCACCAAAAAAGATACAACTAACAAAGTAAGTATTTCACAACCAAAAATCAGCTAATAGATTAAAAAACCACCCAAATTAAATCCCAATTGCAAATCCCCTAACCATTCCCTATACAAATATAGAAACAAATATTAAAACAAATGTACTTTTATTTTCCAGAGAAAGAAAATACTGGAAGAAAATTCCACAAATAAAGAATAAAAGGCATTCTACTCAAACACATCAAAACCAACTTTGTAAGTATATTGTAACTAAATCTTGTTTTTTTTCTACTGAAATTCATACAACAGCATATATAATAACTGTAATATATATTTTTCATAGATAAAGCTACATCAAAATGACTGAAGGAGCAGAATTCATAACAAACCAGAAGGGAAAAATGTTACTATGCTATATGGGATACACTTACACACAGGAAAAAGTGTATGGTTTAAAAGTTAACTGGAAATGCACTAAATACTACTCTAATAACTGCTATGGGTGTGCTACAACACGACAAACAACAGTACTGTACACTAGAGAACATAACCATCCACCAAACATTACTGAAATAGAAGTCAGATCTGCATTGGAAACTATAAAGGAAGCTAGCACAAGTTCTCAAAAACCTACAAGTGTAATTTTAAAAGAGCAGCTTCCCAAAATTCCTAAAACTGCTACTACACAAATGCCATCTGTAACTTCACTCAAAAGAACTATAGCATGTACTAAAAAAAACACTACTACTTCAACCCCAATTCCTCACACATATAGGTGCCAATTACGATCCTGTGAAAACCGGGTACGAACCGTCGGACGGAGCATATTCTCAGTCCGACGAGTACCCGGTCGTCAAAATTTACAAACATGGAATTACGATTCGCACGGGAACACCATTTCCGTACGAATCGTAAAAAACCCCGACCGAACAAAATAAACCTACAAATGCGATCCGGGAAAGCGCCGACCTGACGTCGGGACGCTCGCAGCCTGCCATTCACGAACCAGGAATTACGATTCGCACCGACGTCATCCCGCACGGTGAATATTTTCCGGCTGCCAAAAACTGCCGGGAAAGCAGGACGACGCGAACAAGGACTACCAGTACGCGACAGACAGACAGGACGACGCAAACAAGGAGGACCTGTATGCGACGAACAGACAGGACGACGCGAACAAGGAGTACCAGTACGCGACGGACAGACAGGACGACGCGATCAAGGAGGACCAGTACGCGACGGACAGACAGGACGACGCGAACAAGGAGGACCCGTACACGACGGACAGACATGGACCCGAACCTACGTGTCATCCCGGCCCTCATAGCAGTCGACCTCCTCTACAGGTTCGGACGCAGATGCCGCAGAAGGTCAGAACAACTAAGGGAGGGGGGAAAGTGGGGTGGGGTGGGGGTGGCAGGACCAGGGCAGGCCACAAACCCCCCACCAAAGTCACACAGCACACATGCCCTGGACATACCTGACTCCCATGCCCTGGTCACTACGAGGGGGTGGGGGCGTGTCCAGCTAAGCCAGCGACCGCCACAACGGAAGTCCGTCACGACGCGAACCGGCAACACAACCAGCCAGGTACGTCCCGTACCCACGCCTGAAGAGCGTGGGTACGAGTCGTACCGCGCCCACACCCTCGTCACCCCAACAATGGCGGGACGGCTCGTACCCACGTGGCAAAGGCCTGGGTACGGCCCGCACAAGCATCACATAGCGTGGGGACGGATATGTACGGACCCTACCCCCACCCCGTATGCATGGAGCGTACCCCCACCCCAACAGTGTAAGTACGACCCGTACCCCCACCCGTGTACGTATGGAGCGTACCCCCACCCCAACAGTGTAAGTACGACCAGTACCCACACCCGCGTACGTATGGAGCGTACCCCCACCCCAACAGTGTAAGTACGACCCGTACCCACACCCGCGTACGTATGGAGCGTACCCCCACCCCAACAGTGTAAGTACGACACGTACCCCCACCCGCGTACGTATGGAGCGTACCCCCACCCCAACAGTGTAAGTACGACCCGTACCCCCACCCGCGTATGTATGGAGCGTACCCCCACCCCAACAGTGTAAGTACGACCCGTACCCACACCCGCGTACGTATGGAGCGTACCCCCACCCCAACAGTGTAAGTACGACACGTACCCCCACCCGCGTACGTATGGAGCGTACCCCCACCCCAACAGTGTAAGTACGACACGTACCCCCACCTCGAATGCATGGAGCGTACCCACATCCGTGTATGTCATGAGCGTACATTTTGTGAAATTGGAGAGGTGGGTGCAGAGTCCTCCCAGCAGTGCCCTGAGACAGGAGGGGTGGGTGCAGAGTCCTCCCAGCAGTGCCCAGACACAGGAGGGGTGGGGGCCTATCACTCCCAGCAGTGCCCAGACACAGGAGGGGTGTGCGCAGAGTCCTCCCAGCAGTGCCCAGAGGCAGGAGGGGTGTGTGCAGAGTCCTCCCAGCAGTGCCCAGACACAGGAGGGGTGTGTGCAGAGTCCTCCCAGCAGTGCCCAGAGGCAGGAGGGGTGGGTGCAGAGTCCTCCCAGCAGTGCCCTGAGACAGGAGGGGTGGGGGCCTATCACTCCCAGCAGTGCCCTGAGACAGGAGGGGTGGGTGCCTATCACTCCCAGCAGTGCCCTGAGACAGTAGGGGTGGGGGCCTATCACTCCCAGCAGTGCCCAGAGACACGAGGGGTGGGTGCCTATCACTCCCAGCAGTGCCCTGAGACAGTAGGGGTGGGGGCCTATCACTCCCAGCAGTGCCCAGAGACAGGAGGGGTGTGTGCAGAGTCCTCCCAGCAGTGCCCAGAGGCAGGAGGGGTGTGTGCAGAGTCCTCCCAGCAGTGCCCAGAGGCAGGAGGGGTGTGTGCAGAGTCCTCCCAGCAGTGCCCAGACACAGGAGGGGTGTGTGCAGAGTCCTCCCAGCAGTGCCCAGAGACAGGAGGGGTGGGTGCAGAGTCCTCCCAGCAGTGCCCTGAGACAGTAGGGGTGGGGGCCTATCACTCCCAGCAGTGCCCAGAGACAGGAGGGGTGTGTGCAGAGTCCTCCCAGCAGTGCCCAGAGGCAGGAGGGGTGTGTGCAGAGTCCTCCCAGCAGTGCCCAGAGGCAGGAGGGGTGTGTGCAGAGTCCTCCCAGCAGTGCCCAGACACAGGAGGGGTGTGTGCAGAGTCCTCCTAGCAGTGCCCAGAGGCAGGAGGGGTGTGTGCAGAGTCCTCCCAGCAGTGCCCAGACACAGGAGGGGTGTGTGCAGAGTCCTCCCAGCAGTGCCCTGAGACAGGAGGGGTGGGTGCAGAGTCCTCCCAGCAGTGCCCTGAAACAGGAGGGGTGGGTGCCTATCACTCCCAGCAGTGCCCATGGAACGCAAAGGGTGGAGTAGTCACAGATACCATGCCCACAAATGTCAGTCAGGTGCACAAAGACCCTGCAGTACATGTACCACATGTGTGCGAGGCTGGGAGTATACGCATGCATAGCGCAGAAAAGAAAACATGTACACATGAAGTCATGTCAATAGGCCACATACACAAGTACAATGACTACCAAGGATGCCACGAATGATGCAGGTGGAGACATCGCTCAGCATGCATGTTCAAAGGTGAAGGACTACGTCACACACCCAGCTAATGGACACACAGCTCTGTGCCAAAGTCAGGGGACACCCTGCAGGGAAGAAGTCAGGGTACACAGAGGAAGGAATACACCTTGGGACAATTGCAACATGCAGCAACTGCTTACATGAATGGAGAAAGGTAGCTAACACCGTGTGATGGCACACAGATCCCAGGGTCCCCCCTATGAGCAGCACGCTACTACATTTCCCACACACCCAACACATGACCAACACCCACAACCATGTAGCAGCCCCACCAACAGCAATGCCAGCAATGCAGGAGTGTTCCAAGGGCAAAAAATAAATAGCTTTATTCAGCATGACCAAAAAACTAGTATGACGTAAGTCCAAGATTAACAAAGGCCATAGGGCAGTCCAGGAGTCCCAGCTGGATGGGGGACACAGTGGGATGCGTGTCCCCTAGCTTGCCTGCACAGTTACAATCCGTTGTCTTCCACAGGGGTGAGGGCATCATGTGGGGGGTAAGAAACAGGCACCGCAGGGACAGGAGGGTGAAGGGTAGGCGTTGTGGGTGCAGGGATGGAGGACTCCACCACAGGGGGTGGGGCAGGGCCAAAGGCGGAGGCCAGGATCTCGCTGCACACCTTAGCAAGGTCCTCCAGGGACTCCCCTGCACCCGAAGGAACCACAGGCCCCAAGGAGGGGGGGGGGTCAGAGGGATGGGTCGCAGCGCCACTGGGGGAGGGTGTGGACAGGGGGGGGGGGGACTCAACCACCCTGACCGAGGACTTCCTTGACCGCTTGCGTGGTGGCGTCACTGTGGGGCTCAGGGACAGAGCGGCCATGAAGGAGTCTTTGGGGGAGATGTGGCCAGGAGAGCTGAGGGGAGGGGATTTGGAGGGAGTGGATTGGGTGGAATGCGGACTCCCACTCTGGCTGCGTGTCACACGTTTGCCCCCCGACCCAGTGGGTGTGCCTACTGCACCCTGTGTGTGCATGTCAGGAGGTGTGCGGCGGACCTTCCCTGCTGGTGTGGTGCCTGTGTCTGTTGTGGTGGGTGCATGCTTACGTCTGGGTGTATGTGGGACAGGCATGGGAGTGGGAATTGTGGAAGGAGCAGGGGTAGGGGGTGGGACGTAGCACTGCAGGAGACCCACTGCTGCAGTCAGTGTGGAGTCTATGGACCTCAGCAAGTTGCGTTGGTCAGCCTGCGATGAATGAATGCCCTCCAAGTATGCCTCCATGTTGTTGAGGACCTGGCTGTGGCCATGGAGGACATTAAGGATCGCAGTCTGACCAATCTGCAACTGCCGTTGGATGTCCACAGACTCAGCATTGGCGGCAGCAGTGGAGACAGGGGCAGGGGGTGCGGTGCCTGGCAGGAAGGAGACATGTGGTGACCGGGCACGTTGGGAAGGGACACGAGCACGTGGGAGGCGGCTGATGCCAATGGAGGGGGCGGTGCCAGATGTCGGGCTGCTGTCAGATGGTGGTGCAGCCACCGCCCACTCGGAGAGATCATCCTCGGACCCGTCAGCTTCATACTCTGTTGTGCCAGTCGACAGGTCCCCGGGTTCACTCTCCTCCGCCTCAGTCCCACTCGAAGTGCCATCCCCGATGTCACCGCTGGCACTGGTGCTCGGTCCCTCCGCGCCGTTTGTGTCCATGTCTCCCTCCGTGTCCCCCGACGATGCTGTGGGCAGGGTGAAGAGACAGAAATTAATCATACACCTGTATACATATGTCACATGAGTCAAATCTACGTAGGTTACAGTGCATAGCCTGAAACAAAGGATGAGTTACAACTACAAAACAAGGTACATACGTAGGCCCTGCAAGACACAGTTGTGTGACCCACCATGCCATGGAAAAACTATGGAGAGCATGACACAATACCAAATGAGATGACATGGTATTCTGACTGAGGAGCAAGGCCCTGGGGACAATACAGCACTGCATCTGCACCACACAGCGTGGCAGGAAATTGGGATGAGCAGGGACCAAAGCCAGGAACTAGAGGCACATGCAGCATAGGTAATACTGAGAACATGCCCACCCTGACTGGCACGCTGCACCTTGAGTGTATGTCCAGACAAACATCACACACTGGCCAGTCCGAGCAAGGAGATGACAGTTCTTGACATGTAGGCCATGCCCGCCCCACCCACCCCCTACATGAGACAAATCTGTGGAGACACAGGAAGCACTTACATCTCTTAGTCTGGGTGAAATACACATGGGATGCAACAATTCAAGATTGCACACCAAATACCCAAGGTGCGCCTGTCCTAATAATAATCTACAAACGGGCATCATCAGATGATTGCAACAAGACACACAGGCAATGGCCACCGTGAGTATGTACTTTGAAAATCAGGTCAGGCTGGACAGTGGACACTTGTAATACATCTCACGTCAAGAAACATGGTGCCAGGGGACAATGGCACAGAGCACAACCTATGCTGTAGACACAGAGATTGTCGACATACTCGGATTACACACATGATACCTAGGAAAAGATGCCCCTGGGGACAGTAGTGGCCACACAACTCCATTACCCTGAATGGGAATGACTGCAACACACGCTAACATCCCTGCACTATGCCTAACGCACACTCATGCACATCATGTCACAGGCCACCACATGGGACATGCCTGCTGGAAGGCCTGGCACTCGAGAGATTAACTCCCATGTCTGGACTCAGCATTAGTGCCAACTGACATGGAACCCACAAGTCCAGAACTGGACAGGGCACAGGCAAGGTCACAAAACCTGTTACACACCACCCCCACACATGATGCTACAGGCATTGTACACTTGGAGAAGGTGTCAGGCTACATAACCTTGTGATGGAGTGACTACACACAGACCAGGGAACACATTGCAAGGAGGGGAAGGGAGGCAGGAGAGCACTGCAATACTGTGGGGAACAGGATCTGCACAGCACCATAAACCCTGGAAGTGTATCCATGGAACAGTGCACTTACAAATGCTGGTGAAAAACAACAAACACACATATGTACCTACCCCCTTCCGGCTGCTGCATGTCCTGTAGACGCCTGTCCAAGTCAGGAAAGACCACCGCCAGCACACGTTTCTGGATGTGGGAGAGACGGCGGCGCCCGCGGTTCTTGTGGCTCTCAGGTGAGTCCCCCAGCAGGACCCGTGCGATCCTCCGCGTCCAGCACCGGATATCCTGCCAGCGTTTCCTCACCTGGGACAGGTGCCGCCTCCGACCATCCGCACTCCTCACGGCGCTGACGGCGTCCAGCCATATCTGCTCCTTGGCAGAGGCGTCTACCTGTGAGGATGAACAAGTGACACTACATCAATACACCTTGCACATGTCACAGGGACACAGATTAGAACACATTTGCTGTTTACAACAAGGCATAGTGTGCATCCAACGCATTGCAACTTTGTCATAGGGACATGATCCTGTGGGGGAAGGCCAAAAGCAGTACGTGCCATTGAAAGGACACAGGTGGAATGAGGGCAACTACACAATCAATGAGCCAGGCTCACACTGTGCATCACACCCACCCCTCCTGTCTCAGGGCACTGCTGGGAGGACTCTGCACCCACCCCTCCTGTCTCAGGGCACTGCTGGGAGTGATAGGCCCCCACCCCTACTGTCTCAGGGCACTGCTGGGAGGACTCTGCACCCACCCCTCCTGTCTCGGGGCACTGCTGGGAGGACTCTGCACCCACCCCTCCTGTCTCAGGGCACTGCTGGGAGTGATAGGCCCCCACCCCTCCTGTCTCAGGGCACTGCTGGGAGTGATAGGCCCCCACCCCTCCTGTCTCAGGGCACTGCTGGGAGGACTCTTCACACATCCCTCCTGTCTCAGGGCACTGCTGTGAGTGATAGGCCACCACCCCTCCTGTCTCAGGGCACTGCTGGGAGTGATAGGCACCCACCCCTCCTGTCTCAGGGCACTGCTGGGAGTGATAGGCACCCACCCCTCCTGTCTCAGGGCACTGCTGGGAGTGATAGGCCCCCACCCCTCCTGTCTCAGGGCACTGCTGGGAGGACTCTGCACCCACCCCTCCTGTCTCAGGGCACTGCTGGGAGTGATAGGCCCCCACCCCTCCTGTCTCAGGGCACTGCTGGGAGACATCAGGCATTCCCCCCCTGGGACCCCCCCTACAGTACATAGCATGTGTGTCACACCTGGACACAATGGCAGAAGTCACAGTCACTAAAAAGGGACACAGTCTGTGCCAGTGGACACTGCACTCACCTGATAACCTGGTCGCCCATACAGCATGGGGTACCGTGGGATGATCACATCCACCAAAGCCATGTTCTCCTCCAGGGTGAATGGCTGTGACCTCTCCACAGCCCTTGACATGGTTCCAGGGAATCAGTAGCAGCAGCTGGGACGTGGAATACAAAGATGTGCAGGCAAGTGCTCCCTCATGGGACCTGGCTGCCTTATATCTGCCTTGCTGGCCCGTCTCATGCACAGGAGTACAGAGTGATTGGTCACTCACATTTGCATCCTATGTTTCCTCCAATCCCTTCAAACCTAGCAGTCTGTGGGTTCTCTATCGGTTTTATTCTCCTGCATGATGTCAGCCCCACAAACACATTGCAACAAAGTAGATTAATTCCAACTGACTTCTGCTGTGCACCTTCAAGAACAAATTCAAAATTTGAACTTGGTCTCCATGACAACCAGCATGCATGTAGGCCTTAATACTTGTCCCTCATGTGTCCCCTATGTAATTTGGAGCTTCACACACAGGTACGGTGTGTTCCGGGGCCCTAGGGCACCCCAAATGCATTGCAACGGCCCGTACACGCGTGCCTACGTTCACTATCACTATGGGTGTCCTCGCGTATGCGTACACATAGTGATAGTGAGCGTACAGGCGTGTGTACGGCCCATACCACTACGAGTACGCATACGCGAGGACACCCATAGTGATAGGGAGCGTACAGGCGTGTGTACGGCCCGTACCACTACGAGTACGCATACGTGAGGACACCCATAGTGATAGGGAGCGTACAGGCGTGTGTACGGCCCGTACCACTACGAGTACGCATACGCGAGGACACCCATAGTGATAGGGAGCGTACAGGCGTGTGTACGGCCCGTACCACTACGAGTACGCATACGCGAGGACACCCATAGTGATAGGGAGCGTACAGGCGTGTGTACGGCCCGTACCACTACGAGTACGCATACGCGAGGACACCCATAGTGATAGGGAACGTACAGGCGTGCGTACGGCCCTACCACTATGGGTGTTCTTGCGTATGCGTACTCGTAGTGGTACGGGCTGTACACATGCCTGTACGCTCCCTACCACTATGGGTGTTCTTGCGTATGCGTACTCGTAGTGGTACGGGCCGTACACATGCCTGTACGCTCGCCATCACGATGGGTACACATACGGCAGCACTCCCATAGTGATATGGGAACGTACACAGGCCCTCTTAGCAGCAGTACGGCGGTTTTCACACATCACAGTGGTGACAGGCGCCACACAGGTAAGGATAGGGCGGACATACTTGTCCATGGATGGACATACTTGTCCATGGATGGACATACTTGTCCATGAATGGACATCAAGGCATCGTCTGTGCATTACTACATGTGTGGGGCACAGGTGTGACGGGCTGTGATGTGGAACATTACTCCTGAGTCGAGAAGGCACCAGATGTATGATGAGATGTGTACAGATGTACTGTGTGACGGTGCAATGTGTGCCAGGCATGCCCTTGACTCCTTTGACATGTGTGCATGTCGTACTGCACACTTGGGGTGAGCGTCACTGGCATGGCACGGACACCAACACACAGAAGTGTCCCCTGATGCCCGGTACAGGGGTTGCCACACCTGACTTGTCACTACCCACGGTGCACAATGTGACTATGTCATGTATGTGTGGGGGCTTCCCATCAGGTTGATGTTGGAGCACCCTCAAAAGCTGCAGCTGTTGAGGAAAAGTAGGTCGCACACCGCTCGTCACACCAGCAAGTTGCCCCAAAGGACTGTGGGAAATGTAGTGGCGACGGCGGGTACGCCTATGCCACACAAAGTAAATAGAACAGTATGTGTATGCGTTAGCCATCCCTGGACACGTGTTTCGAGGTAGTTGCCTCTCGTCAGCAGGGAGCAGGTCAGTGTAAAGGGGTGCCGCGTGGACTGCCAAATGTAATTAAAAGCAGGTCAAGTACCTCTCCTGGCGCGCAGGTGCAGACTCAAGGCTCGTCAGCCCGTTGGCTTAAGGAAGCCGTTTAAATTGAGGAAAAGTAGGTCGCACACCGCTCGTCACACCAGCAAGTTGCCCCAAAGGACTGTGGGAAATGTAGTGGCGACGGCGGGTACGCCTATGCCACACAAAGTAAATAGAACAGTATGTGTATGCGTTAGCCATCCCTGGACACGTGTTTCGAGGTAGTTGCCTCTCGTCAGCAGGGAGCAGGTCAGTGTAAAGGGGTGCCGCGTGGACTGCCAAATGTAATTAAAAGCAGGTCAAGTACCTCTCCTGGCGCGCAGGTGCAGACTCAAGGCTCGTCAGCCCGTTGGCTTAAGGAAGCCGTTTAAATTGAGGAAAAGTAGGTCGCACACCGCTCGTCACACCAGCAAGTTGCCCCAAAGGACTGTGGGAAATGTAGTGGCGACGGCGGGTACGCCTATGCCACACAAAGTAAATAGAACAGTATGTGTATGCGTTAGCCATCCCTGGACACGTGTTTCGAGGTAGTTGCCTCTCGTCAGCAGGGAGCAGGTCAGTGTAAAGGGGTGCCGCGTGGACTGCCAAATGTAATTAAAAGCAGGTCAAGTACCTCTCCTGGCACGCAGGTGCAGACTCAAGGCTCGTCAGCCCGTTGGCTTAAGGAAGCCGTTTAAATTGAGGAAAAGTAGGTCGCACACCGCTCGTCACACCAGCAAGTTGCCCCAAAGGACTGTGGGAAATGTAGTGGCGACGGCGGGTACGCCTATGCCACACAAAGTAAATAGAACAGTATGTGTATGCGTTAGCCATCCCTGGACACGTGTTTCGAGGTAGTTGCCTCTCGTCAGCAGGGAGCAGGTCAGTGTAAAGGGGTGCCGCGTGGACTGCCAAATGTAATTAAAAGCAGGTCAAGTACCTCTCCTGGCGCGCAGGTGCAGACTCAAGGCTCGTCAGCCCGTTGGCTTAAGGAAGCCGTTTAAATTGAGGAAAAGTAGGTCGCACACCGCTCGTCACACCAGCAAGCTGCCCCAAAGGACTGTGGGAAATGTAGTGGCGACGGCGGGTACGCCTATGCCACACAAAGTAAATAGAACAGTATGTGTATGCGTTAGCCATCCCTGGACACGTGTTTCGAGGTAGTTGCCTCTCGTCAGCAGGGAGCAGGTCAGTGTAAAGGGGTGCCGCGTGGACTGCCAAATGTAATTAAAAGCAGGTCAAGTACCTCTCCTGGCGCGCAGGTGCAGACTCAAGGCTCGTCAGCCCGTTGGCTTAAGGAAGCCGTTTAAATTGAGGAAAAGTAGGTCGCACACCGCTCGTCACACCAGCAAGTTGCCCCAAAGGACTGTGGGAAATGTAGTGGCGACGGCGGGTACGCCTATGCCACACAAAGTAAATAGAACAGTATGTGTATGCGTTAGCCATCCCTGGACACGTGTTTCGAGGTAGTTGCCTATCGTCAGCAGGGAGCAGGTCAGTGTAAAGGGGTGCCGCGTGGACTGCCAAATGTAATTAAAAGCAGGTCAAGTACCTCTCCTGGCGCGCAGGTGCAGACTCAAGGCTCGTCAGCCCGTTGGCTTAAGGAAGCCGTTTAAATTGAGGAAAAGTAGGTCGCACACCGCTCGTCACACCAACAAGTTGCCCCAAAGGACTGTGGGAAATGTAGTGGCGACGGCGGGTACGCCTATGCCACACAAAGTAAATAGAACAGTATGTGTATGCGTTAGCCATCCCTGGACACGTGTTTCGAGGTAGTTGCCTCTCGTCAGCAGGGAGCAGGTCAGTGTAAAGGGGTGCCGCGTGGACTGCCAAATGTAATTAAAAGCAGGTCAAGTACCTCTCCTGGCGCGCAGGTGCAGACTCAAGGCTCGTCAGCCCGTTGGCTTAAGGAAGCCGTTTAAATTGAGGAAAAGTAGGTCGCACACCGCTCGTCACACCAGCAAGTTGCCCCAAAGGACTGTGGGAAATGTAGTGGCGACGGCGGGTACGCCTATGCCACACAAAGTAAATAGAACAGTATGTGTATGCGTTAGCCATCCCTGGACACGTGTTTCGAGGTAGTTGCCTCTCGTCAGCAGGGAGCAGGTCAGTGTAAAGGGGTGCCGCGTGGACTGCCAAATGTAATTAAAAGCAGGTCAAGTACCTCTCCTGGCGCGCAGGTGCAGACTCAAGGCTCGTCAGCCCGTTGGCTTAAGGAAGCCGTTTAAATTGAGGAAAAGTAGGTCGCACACCGCTCGTCACACCAGCAAGTTGCCCCAAAGGACTGTGGGAAATGTAGTGGCGACGGCGGGTACGCCTATGCCACACAAAGTAAATAGAACAGTATGTGTATGCGTTAGCCATCCCTGGACACGTGTTTCGAGGTAGTTGCCTCTCGTCAGCAGGGAGCAGGTCAGTGTAAAGGGGTGCCGCGTGGACTGCCAAATGTAATTAAAAGCAGGTCAAGTACCTCTCCTGGCGCGCAGGTGCAGACTCAAGGCTCGTCAGCCCGTTGGCTTAAGGAAGCCGTTTAAATTGAGGAAAAGTAGGTCGCACACCGCTCGTCACACCAGCAAGTTGCCCCAAAGGACTGTGGGAAATGTAGTGGCGACGGCGGGTACGCCTATGCCACACAAAGTAAATAGAACAGTATGTGTATGCGTTAGCCATCCCTGGACACGTGTTTCGAGGTAGTTGCCTCTCGTCAGCAGGGAGCAGGTCAGTGTAAAGGGGTGCCGCGTGGACTGCCAAATGTAATTAAAAGCAGGTCAAGTACCTCTCCTGGCGCGCAGGTGCAGACTCAAGGCTCGTCAGCCCGTTGGCTTAAGGAAGCCGTTTAAATTGAGGAAAAGTAGGTCGCACACCGCTCGTCACACCAGCAAGTTGCCCCAAAGGACTGTGGGAAATGTAGTGGCGACGGCGGGTACGCCTATGCCACACAAAGTAAATAGAACAGTATGTGTATGCGTTAGCCATCCCTGGAAAAAAGCTGCAGCTGTTGCAGCAACCAACATGTGTCTGTGTGTAGATTGACATTGCACACTGTTCCGCACACCATGCCACATGTGGTATCGGATGTGAGGTGCACATGTATGCATGGGACACGGAGTAGCGTGACAAGGACATGTCTGCATCCTCACAATGAATGTGTGGTGAGTCATGACATGTGCACCTTCATGGCAAGGTGTGTGGCCTGTCCTAGTGTAATGTCATGTGACCTGTGGCTCTAGTGTTCCGCTACCAGTCTCTGCAATCGGCATCCTACTTCTGCTGATGTGTGGGCGTATGTCACTCCTGTCTTGCGTCTGGCTGCTCACTTGCACTGGGACACAGCTATTCCCATGGCATGGCATGGGGAGGTTCTCAATCTCCGTGTGTAGCTGGGTCTTGGTAGGAGTGTCACCTTGCATCCATACGTGTCCTGGGCATGTAGCACATACCTGACTCCCTATGTAGCATATGTGTATTGACAGATTAACATGTGCTCAGTACATATGAATTGTTGTCGTAGTGCACTCACTCTTCCTTGTCACTTCCAAATTACTGCAGAGCGCCGCCTCTTGCCCGACCAATTCCGGACTTGGCTGCCATGCGGGAGAATGACAGCATCCGGTGCTACCGCTTCCCCCAACCGTTGATTCTGGAGTTGACGGCGAGACTGGCACCACACCTGCAACCGCGGCACAGGTATCCTACGGCACTGACACCCCAGCTGAAGGTAATGGCTGCCCTACATTTTCTTGCCACGGGTACCTTTCAATATACCCTAGCTCATGTTGGTGGCATGTCCCAGAGCATGTTCTGCCGTGTGCTGCATGATTTCTTAGAGGCCATGTTGATTCACCTGGATGACTTCATCAAGTTCCCAACCCCTGAACAGTTGACTGCGGTCAAGCGTGGATTCTATGCCCTGGGAGGGATGCCCCATGTCATTGGGTCCATAGATGGGACACATGTAGCTTTGGTACCACCACATGCACGGGAGGTGGCGTACCGCAATCGGAAGCACTACCACTCCATCAATGCCCTTGTGGTGTGTCAGTCCAACATGGTGATTTCACATGTCTGTGCTCGTTTTCCAGGATCAGCAGACGATGCCTACATCATGAGGCGTAGCAGGATGCCTGAAATGATGATGCAGCTGCGCAACGAAAGAGCATGTGTTGTTGGTGGGTACAGTCTGTCTGTCCTGTATTTTGCATAGCCCAGCAGCACGACCGCTTCACCATTTCTAACGATGTCCATGTGCTTCCCATGTAGGGGACGCTGGCTATCCCAACATGCCATGGCTGCTCACACCTCTCCGCAACCCCATCACGCCGGCCCAGCTCCGCTACAACACCGCCCATGGCCGGACAAGGCGAGTGATAGAGAGGACGTTTGGCCTGCTGAAGAGCCGATTTCGGTGCCTCCACAAGACCGGCGGCGCGCTCCCATATGCCCCTGCGAAGGTCTGCAAAATCTTCATGGTCTGCTGCATGCTGTACAACATGGCAGTTGAGAAAGCTGTGCCACTCATCCTGGATCAAGATGACGAGGACCATCCACCCGTGGAGGACGAAGGGCTTGGCAATGGGGCTAGTGATGTGGAGGATGTGGAGCCGCAAGAGGACATCCGGACTCGGCTCATACGCGACTTCTTTGCTTAGTGGTGAGTACCAGTGTCTGAGTGTGCACGCATTGGTCCCCGTGTGGCATGTGTTGTGATGTGTGTCTCCACCTGCATGTATGGCACGTGAGTCAGAGGTGTGTGTGGGTGTGTCACTGGAGTGATGGTGGAAGTGATGGTTGTATTTCCCCAGTCATAATTGTGACCTAGCATGTTGTCATCCATACATGTGTCGAGTAAATGCACATGCAAGTGGCTGTGCTTTTTGTGGCTGACTTCTTGTGTGTCTCTCTTCCCCAGGTACTTGCGCATGCCGTCTGCTGGTTGCATTGTTGTGGCACTGCTATTCCTCATGGACACGTCATTGTGGGCTGACTCAGCGTTACAGGCACGGACACGTTTGGAAGTCTCCATAGGGTAAGGGATGCATCAGGGGTGTATTGGGTGTGGCAGTTGTTCACGATGTATGCACACTGCCCCTGTCGATGTTTGGTTCCTCTGCAGCCATGTAGCATCACCATGGGACACGACATGCAGCTGTGTACACCTGAATAGATGGTCTGCCTGGTTGACAGTCATCAGTGATGGGATAGTGGATTGTGATGATGGCATCAATGTGTGTGACACTGCCCTCGGACACATACGGTTAGCATTGGCTTGACATGGTGTGGGACTTCCACATCAGCGGATCAATGGTGTATGACAGTCTCTCCGTGAGCAGCTGTGGGTGTTTAGCTGTTAGCCGACAATTGTGTGCCAGTTCCATGGCAAACACGCGTTTGTGCTGCAGAAGGGGGGTGCCAGTGTTGGACCCACATGTTACTCCACAAGATGTGTTCATGAGTACTTCAAGTTGCCTCTGCAATCCCGAAAACATGACTAATAAAGGTGTCCCTATGCCTCCAAGGTGCCTCTTCTCAGTCAATGCTGGTGTGTTGCCACTGTGCATCCAGCATGTCTGGCATGGTTTTCCCTGATAGTGGCTATGTGTCGATGTGTCGAGTAGCAAGATGCAAGCTGTGTGTGTGTGCTGAGACTGTGTATTGGGCATGATGTCCATGACTGTGTGGGTATTGTGACATGTGCCATCCCCATGCATCCAACGTTGGCCAGGCCCCCATTCTCTTCATCCACCGGACTCAAGCTTGCAGGACATGGTTCTGCCACCTGTCTACACATACCTGGGTGCCCCCCAGGACACTGGACATGATCCCTGACCTCTGCGCATGACTGTTGCTGTACTCAATGTGTCTGTCAGCATGGTTGTGCGGCCACCCCCTCAGCTGGTTGGGCCCATCACGGGTGTGTATGGTGCTCCATGTCTGTCTTGCCTAATACACTGTGACCCGTGTGTCCTGTGCCAGACTCGGGCCCCAGGGTGTGGATGGTTGGAGTCAAAAGAGAGCTCAGGCATGTTTAGACTTTACAACACACATGTAAGGTAATAATGCAACCTGCAGGCATCTTCTCTTGATGGTGTGAATTTTTATTTTGGGGGGGGGGGGATGAAGTGAGGGGCTTTCCGGGAGTTTGGAATCCAAAGTTCAGTAGGGGAGTTGGTGTCCTTGCCATTGGAAATCCTCATAGTCCATGCCACAGTCTTTGTCAACATTGGTCAGACAGTGACCAGCAGGGCCATGTGGCAGAGAATGTCTCTTGATGCTGTGATGCTGTTGCTCCAGTGGGCCAGGTGCCAGGCCAGGTGTCCTGGGAGATGGTGATGTAGCGCCGACCCTCACGGTCCTTTCCGTGGACGACCCGGCGTCCTGCGGGGACCCTCAGCAGCAGGCCGTGACGATGTTTGGGATGCTCCGTCGGATGTCTCCTCCTCCTCCTGATCCCTCCCTGTGGGTGGTGATGTTCTACGCCGCCTGGCACAGGGAGGGTTGCCCATGTTGTCGGCCATCCGACGGAGTGTATCGTGAATCCCCTGGAACACCGTCACTTGCTCAGCCTGTCTGTCCTCCATCCTCCGTTGGTGTTGCAGTAGACAGGCATGTTGCTCGGCATGTTGCTGGGCCTGCTGGGTCTTAATCTCATCGAGGGTCCCCTTGATCTCATTGAGGGTGGACACAACCTGGGCCATGCCTGTGGTGTCCTGCCGGTATGTGTCCATGATGTTACGGACATGGGCAAATACCGGTTCCCCAGCCAACTGGTCAGGCTCGCGCCTCCGCCGTCCTCCACTCCCACCACCCCTGCCCACTTGCACCTGGCCTGCCCTTGTGGGTACATCGGGTCTCC
Organism: Triturus cristatus; assembly: GCF_964204655.1. NCBI lineage: Eukaryota > Metazoa > Chordata > Amphibia > Caudata > Salamandridae > Triturus > Triturus cristatus. The sequence continues at coordinate 719,421,908 of NC_140579.1, forward strand.
GGGACCCCTGAGGGGTGGCATTGGCGTTGTCCCGGGACACCGTGTCCCTCCTGGCCAGCCTGGCTGCATTGTGGTGGTGGGGCAGGGATCCTGGGTGTCTCCTGGGATGTGGCAGGAGTGGGGGTGGTGGTTGGCACAGTTGTACCTGACGCAGGTGCTGCAGGTGGTTGGACACCAGAGGTGCCAGGTCGGTCGGGGTCGTCCACAGAGTGGTGAGAGTCGTCGCTGCCGGTGGGATCGGGCTCCCGCAGATCCGGGTCCTGTGAGTCTTCCCCCCCAGTGTTGGGGGGTGAACCACGACGTTGACCTGTGTGTGAGAGAGACAATGTTAATTTTGGTCCATGCAACATCCATGTTTCATCAGTTTCAAAGTTGGCACTTTTCCTCTTGGAATTAGGATCTGTCTTGCATTCCACTCACAGTGCACTTGTGCATGGGTGTGTCCCTTGGGCACCACTTTGGCCCCTTTAACTATGTGTGGCACAGTCTTACTTGCTGCGTCAAGTGTGACTGCAGTCAGCAGTGGAGTGGGCAGGTGTGGCGAGCCATGCATTGGCGCCTTCCGTGTAGCACTGTACATGTGCACATGGAGTGGATCCACACACTTATATAATGCAGGTAGCTGTCGTTGTGCTCGTGAACAGGTTGTGACATGGCCCTGTGTTTTGCCATGTTGAAGAGGGGGGGTTCTGGCACTGGCCACCCTTGGCTACATGCACGCAGTCTACCTGCTGACGAGCAGACATTCCCACACACCACACGGCTGATTTGCTCTCCCTGTGTCTCCCTCCCTCTCTGTCCCCCTCTCCCTCCCTCTCTGTCCCCCTCTCCCTCCCTCTGTGTGTCAGCCTCCTCCCTCTGTCCGTCTTCCTGTGTCTCCCTCCCTCTCTGTCCCCCTCTCCCTCCCTCCGTGTGTCAGCCTCCTCCCTCTGTCCGTGTCCCTGTGTCTCCCTCCTTCTCTGTCCCCCTCTCCCTCCCTCTCTGTCCCCCTCTCCCTCCCTCTCTGTCCCCCTCTCCCTCCCTCTCTGTCCCCCTCTCCCTCCCTCTCTGTCCCCCTCTCCCTCCCTCTGTGTGTCACCCTCTGTCACCTCAGCCCAGCTTCCTAGACACACACTTTTTCCAGTCCTTTGAATGGCCCTTGGCTTGTTGCTGTGAGTTTGTTTCTGATCTCCAGGCACCCATTGGGTGTAGTGTCTGTGTGTGCGCTGCTGCTGTGGTTGTGTGTGCTGCCACTCTTTCACAGTGTTGGCTGTTCATTAGCTGCTGTCATGTGCAAAACAGTGCCTTCACCCCCATGTGTTGATGCAAGGCGTCCACCATTTGCTGGCGAGTCTTTCCTGTGTGGGGACACACTGTTTGTCTGGCTGTGACCTGGGCCATATGGGCAGAGGGCATTGTTGTCTGCTTCTGAGTTGCACTATGTGATTTTTGGGGCCCACCCTCCCGCCATCCGGGTTACCGTGTCATGTGTTGGTGTCTTCTGTGGCCTGTGACTTGACATTGTCCAGCTGGGTGCATGGGGCATGGTGGCGGCAGTGGCATGTGCGTGTTCATGGAGTGTGGTTGAGTCATGCGATAGGTTGGGGTGGTTGCGTGCCTGTTAGTGATTTTGGTTGTGGATGAGGTCCCCCCTTGTGAGGTGCGTTGTTCGTGTACTCACCCGGGTCTCGGAGTCCTCCTAATCCTTCGACTGCCTCCACCGGCTGTATGGCCATCACCCTCTCCTCCCAGGGCTGGTAGTGTACGGGTCTGCGGGAGGGCCCTCCTCCAGTGGCGTTGGCCTGGTTGTGTTCCTCCAGCATCTTGGCTCGGATCCTCCTCCGCAGATCGTACCACCTGGCTTGGCATTCCTGCCTGGTCCTTCTGGTGTCCGCAACAGCACTCAGAGCATCGACGATGGTCTGCCACATGGCTGTTTTTGCTGCAATGCTGGTCTGTCTGACCAATGTTGCAAAGAGCTGTGGCTCGACTCTGAGGATTTCATCAACAAGGACCTCCAACTCTCGGTTACTGAACTTTGGATTCTTGTTAGTGGGCATGGTGAGGGGTGTGGGTGTGGATGGTGGGGGGGGTGTGTGGATGGTTGTGGGTGTGTGGGTGTGGTTGTGCAGGTGTGTGTGTGTGAATGTGATGAGGGGGTGTTTGTGGAGGTGGTTGTGTGAAGGTGTGCAAGTGTAAGGTGTGGTGAGGCTTGTAGTATGGTTCTGTGGTGTCTGGCAGCAGTGAGTCTGTTGCAAAGGCTCATGGTTTGTGTGTGTGGGCCCTTTTTATTGGTCCATGGGTGGGTGTGGCTGTGTTTGAAGTTTGGGTGGGTGCGTTATAAGGAGTGGTGGTGTTTTGGGCCTCTGTTTGTTTTTGGCAGTTGCAGGTCAGTGAATGTGTTTTTTAGTGTTTGTTGGCCATGTTTAGTGGCTTTGTGCCATTCGAATAGTGTATTCTTGTGTTGTTTTGTTTTGTCCTGGTTGTGTACGTGCGTTTTGAGCGTGTGTACGGTGTGTACATGGGCCATTTGGTTGTACGGTGCTGTCCTTGTGTGTGGCTTGGTACGACTCGTACATGCGGTTGTGATGTTGGGGCCTGGGGTGCGCTCCGTACTTAGAATGTTGTGGTGGGGGTACGCTCCATGCATACGCGGGTGGGGGTACGACTCTAACGTACACGGGTGTAGATACACGGGGGTATGACACGAACGTAGAGGGGGGGTAGGACACGTACACGGGTGTACATACACGGGGGTACGACACGTACACGGGTGTACATACACGCGTGTACGTGACACGTACACGGGTGTACATACACGGGGGTACGACACGTACACGGGGGGTACGACTCGTACATGCGGTTGTGATGTTGGGGCCTGGGGTGCGCTCCGTACTTAGGAGGTTGTGATGGGGATGTGACGGGAACGTACTGGGGTGTACATAGACGGTGGTACGACACGTACAGGGGTGGGGGTACAAATCGAACGTACTGGGGTGTACATACATGGGGGTCGGACACGTACAGGGGTGGGGGTACGACTCGAACGTACTGGGGTGTACATAGACGGTGGTATGACACGTACAGGGGTGGGGGTTCGACTCGAACGTACTGGGGTGTACATAGACGGTGGTACGACACGTACAGGGGTGGGGGTACGACTCGAACGTACTGGGGTGTACATTGACGGTGGTACGACACGTACAGGGGTGGGGGTACGACTCGAACGTACTGGGGTGTACATAGACGGTGGTACGACACGTACAGGGGTGGGGGTTCGACTCGAACGTACTGGGGTGTACATACATGGGGGTCGGACACGTACAGGGGTGGGGTTTCGACTCGAACGTACTGGGGTTTACATAGACGGTAGTACGATACGTACAGGGGTGGGGGTACGACTCGAACGTACTGGGGTGTACATTGACGGTGGTACGACACGTACAGGGGTGGGGGTACGACTCGAACGTACTGGGGTGTACATAGACGGTGGTACGACACGTACAGGGGTGGGGGTTCGACTCGAATGTATTGGGGTGTACATACATGGGGGTCGGACACGTACAGGGGTGGGGGTTCGACTCGAACGTACTGGGGTGTACATAGACGGTGGTACGACACGTACAGGGGTGGGGGTTCGACTCGAACATACTGGGGTGTACATAGACGGTGGTACGACACGTACAGGGGTGGGGGTACGACTCGAACGTACTGGGGTGTACATTGACGGTGGTACGACACGTACAGGGGTGGGGGTACGACTTGAACGTACTGGGGTGTGCATAGACGGTGGTACGACACGTACAGGGGTGGGGGTTCGACTCGAACGTACTGGGGTGTACATACATGGGGGTCGGACACGTACAGGGGTGGGGGTTTGACTCGAACGTACTGGGGTGTACATAGACGGTGGTACGACACGTACAGGGGTGGGGGTACGACTGGAACGTACTGGGGTGTACATAGACGGTGGTACGACATGTACAGGGGTGGGGGTTCGACTCGAACGTACTGGGGTGTACATACACGGGTGGGGGTGTACATACACGGGGGGTACGTCTCGGACGTACGGGGGCGGGGGGGAGTGTTGGGCGCGTATGCGGGCACATGTCTCCATGGTTGCTATGGGAGTTCGGTGCGGACGGTGTTTTTTCCATACGGTTGTGACATCGGACGCACGGGATGGATCGTGATTCCTCGGTCGGACTTCACCTTTCACATTTGTACGGTAAATCGTCCGAGGACGTGTCGGACACGTTTTCCGACCCGAGGACGTGTGGGAAATCATTCCCGATGCGGTTCGTATGGACTTTTTACCATGCGAATCGTGATTGCCAGTTCGTACGGCACTTGTACGATTCGTACGGTAAAAAGACCGGATACGAGTCGCACGGGGAATTTTTTTACCGGATCGTAATCGGCACCATAGTGAAGTTATTCTAAGTCCAGAACAAAGTATAACTTTAAACAAAGAACCATTTGTCATTTTTGATAATAAAAACAATGACAAAAGAATAATAATGTTTGGAACTGCTAATAATCTCTCTAAACTACAAGAATCACAAAACTGATGATGGATGGGACTTTTACCATATGTCCCAAGCCCTTTTTCCAACTTTATACAACACACGTCCTATATCACAATTGCAATATACCATTAAGTTACACATTATTACCAAACAAACATAACTCCACATACACTGAACTATTAAATACAATCAAACAAAAAACAAATAACTTTTCCCCACAAAAAATAATCCTAGATTTTGAACATGCAATGATTAATACTATATTAAAAACACACCCCCATACCTCCATCCAAGGCTGTTACTATCATTTTAATCAGTGCCTATGGAGACACATGCAAAAATCAGCCCTAAGCATTGAATATGCAACTAATTCAGCTTTCGCATATCAAATAAAAAAACTAATAGCACTAACTTATGTACCTTACACAAACGTAACAGAACATTACAACATTTTAATAGACAGCGCCTTCTACAAACAAAATGAAGAAAAAATAAGTCCACTATTGGACTATTTCGAAGATACATGGGTCGGCAGACTACATAGATCTGGCCACAGAAGAAACCCTAAATTCTTAATTCCCTGGTGGAACGTATACAGAAGCACATTAGGGTGCCGATTCGGATCCTGGAGAAACCGGGTACGAACCGTCGGTCGGAGCGTTTTCTCCGTCCGACTCGTACCCGGGAAATAACCATTACAAACATGCAAGTACGATTCCCACGGAAACACCATTTCCGTATGAATCGTACCAAACACCGACCGACGAAAATATACATACGAATGTGATCCGGGAATGCTCCGACGTGACGTCGGGATGCATTCAGGCTGCGGTTCACGAACCAGGAAGTACGATCCGCACCGACGTCACCCCGCACGGATTATATATTCCGGCTGCCAAAAATGCCGGGAAATAAGGACGACGCGCACAAGGAGCACCTGTACGCGACGGACAGCCATGGACCCAAACCTACGTGTCATCCCAGCCCTCATAGCAGTCCACCTGCTCTACAGGCACCAACGCAGACGCCGCAGAAGGTCAGAATAACACCCAGGGGCAAAGGGTGGGGCCAGGGGCAGGACACATAACACCCACTCAAGTCACAAATTACACATGCCCTGGACATACCTGACCTGCAGGACCTGGTCACCTCGAGGAGGTGGGGGCGTGTCCAGCAACGCAAGCGTCCGCCACAACGGAAGTGGATGTTGACGCAAACCGGCAACACAACAATACCGGTACGTACCGTACCCAGGCCTTAAGAGCATGGGTACGGGCCGTACCACGCCCACCACTACGTCACCTCAACAATGGCGGTACGGCCCGTACCCACGTACTAAAGGCCTGGGTACGGGCCGTACCAGCATTGTTGGGGTGATGTAGGGCTACGAGTGGTACGACCCGTACCCACGCTCTGAAGGGCTGGGTACGGTGCGTACCCCTACGGCACCCCATTGGGGGTCTGCACCGTAGCCAGGCCCTCAGAGCGTTGGTACGGGTCGTACCACGCGTACCCCTACATCACCCCAACAATGCTGGTACGGCCCGTACCCAGGCCATTAGAACGTGGGTACGGGCCGTACCGCCTTTGTTGGGGTGACGTAGTGGTGGGCGTGGTACGACTCGTACCCATGCTCTTAAGGCCTGGGTACGGTACGTACCCTGGCCTGCAAATCATGGGTACGGGAATGTACGGAGCGTACCCCCACCCGTGTATGAATGGAGCGTACCCCCACCCGTGTATGAATGGAGCGTACCCACACCCCACCAGTGTATGTACGGAGCGTACCCCCACCCGTGTATGAATGGAGCGTACCCCCACCCGTGTATGAATGTAGCTTACCCACACCCCACCAGTGTATGTACGGAGCGTACCCACACCTGTGTATGAATGGAGCGTACCCACACCCCACCAGTGTATGTATGGAGCGTACCCACACCCGTGTATGAATGGAGCGTACCCCCACCCGTGTATGAATGTAGCGTACCCACACCCCACCAGTGTATGTACGGAGCGTACCCACACCCGTGTATGAATGGAGCGCACCCACACCCGTGTATGAATGGAGCGTACCCACACCCATGTATGTCCCGACCGTACATGCCCAGACACAGGAGGGGTGTGTGCAGAGTCCTCCCAGCAGTGTCCAGACGCAGGAAGGGGTGTGTGCAGAGTCCTCCCAGTAGTGCCCAGACACAGGAGGGGTGGGTGCCTATCACACCCAGCAGTGCCCAGACACAGGAGGGGTGTGTGCAGAGTCCTACCAGCAGTGCCCAGATGCAGGAGGGGTGTGTGCAGAGTCCTCCCAGCAGTGCCCAGACACAGGAGGGGTGTGTGCAGAGTCCTCCCAGCAATGCCCAGACACAGGAGGGGTGTGTGCCTATCACTCCCAGCAATGCCCAGACACAGGAGGGGTGGGTGCAGATTCCTCCCAGCAGTGCCCAGACATAGGAGGGGTGGGTGCCAATCACTCCCAGCAGTGCCCAGACACAGGAGGGGTGTGTGCCTATCACTCCCAGCAGTGCCCAGACACAGGAGGGGTGTGTGCCTATCACTCCCATCAGTTCTCAGACACAGGAGGGGTGTGTGCAGAGTCCTCCCAGCAGTGCCCAGACACAGGAGGGGTGTGTGCAGAGTCCTCCCAGCAGTGCCCAGACATAGGAGGGGTGGGTGCCTATCACTCCCAGCAGTGCCCAGACACAGGAGGGGTGTGTGCAGAGTCCTCCCAGCAGTGCCCAGACGCAGGACGGGTGTGTGCAGAGTCCTCCCAGCAGTGCCCAGATATAGGAGGGGTGGGTGCCTAAAACTCCCAGCAGTGCCCAGACACAGGAGGGGTGTGTGCAGAGTCCTCCCAGCAGTGCCCAGACGCAGGACGGGTGTGTGCAGAGTCCTCCCAGCATTGCCCAGACACAGGAGGGGTGTGTGCCTATCACTCCCAGCAGTGCCCAGACGCAGGAGGGGTGAGTGCAGAGTCCTCCCAGCAGTGCCCAGACACAGGAGGGGTGTGTGCAGAGTCCTCCCAGCAGTGCCCAGACATAGGAGGGGCGTGTGCAGAGTCCTCCCAGCAGTGCCCAGACATAGGAGGGGTGGGTGCCTATCACTCCCAGCAGTGCCCAGACACAGGAGGGGTGTGTGCAGAGTCCTCCCAACAGTGCCCAGACACAGGAGGGGTGTGTGCAGAGTCCTCCCAGCAGTGCCCAGACACAGGAGGGGTGTGTGCCTATCACTCCCAGCAGTGCCCAGACACAGGAGGGGTGTGTGCAGAGTCCTCCCAGCAGTGCCCAGACATAGGAGGGGTGGGTGCCAATCACTCCCAGCAGTGCCCCGACACAGGAGGGGTGTGTGCCTATCACTCCCAGCAGTGCCCAGACACAGGAGGGGTGTGTGCAGAGTCCTCCCAGCAGTGCCCAGACGCAGGAGGGGTGTGTGCAGAGTTGTCCCAGCAGTGCCCAGACACAGGAGGGGTGTGTGCCTATCACTCCCAGCAGTGCCCAGACACAGGAGGGGTGTGTGCAGAGTCCTCCCAGCAGTGCCCAGACACAGGAGGGGTGTGTGCAGAGTCCTCCCAGCAGTGCCCAGACGCAGGACGGGTGTGTGCAGAGTCCTCCCAGCATTGCCCAGACACAGGAGGGGTGTGTGCCTATCACTCCCAGCAGTGCCCAGACGCAGGAGGGGTGAGTGCAGAGTCCTCCCAGCAGTGCCCACACACAGGAGGGGTGTGTGCAGAGTCCTCCCAGCAGTGCCCAGACATAGGAGGGGCATGTGCAGAGTCCTCCTAGCAGTGCCCAGACATAGGAGGGGTGGGTGCCTATCACTCCCAGCAGTGCCCAGACACAGGAGGGGTGTGTGCAGAGTCCTCCCAGCAGTGCCCAGACACAGGAGGGGTGTGTGCAGAGTCCTCCCAGCAGTGCCCAGACACAGGAGGGGTGTGTGCCTATCACTCCCAGCAGTGCCCAGACACAGGAGGGGTGTGTGCAGAGTCCTCCCAGCAGTGCCCAGACATAGGAGGGGTGGGTGCCAATCACTCCCAGCAGTGCCCAGACACAGGAGGGGTGTGTGCCTATCACTCCCAGCAGTGCCCAGACACAGGAGGGGTGTGTGCAGAGTCCTCCCAGCAGTGCCCAGACGCAGGAGGGGTGTGTGCAGAGTCGTCCCAGCAGTGCCCAGACACAGGAGGGGTGTGTGCCTATCACTCCCAGCAGTGCCCAGACACAGGAGGGGTGTGTGCAGAGTCCTCCCAGCAGTGCCCAGACACAGGAGGGGTGTGTGCAGAGTCCTCCCAGCAGTGCCCAGACATAGGAGGGGTGGGTGCCTATCACTCCCAGCAGTGCCCAGACACAGGAGGGGTGTGTGCAGAGTCCTCCCAGCAGTGCCCAGATGCAGGAGGGGTGTGTGCAGAGTCCTCCCAGCAGTGCCCAGACACAGGAGGGGTGTGTGCAGAGTCCTCCCAGCAGTGCCCAGACACAGGAGGGGTGTGTGCCTATCACTCCCAGCAGTGCCCAGACACAGGAGGGGTGGGTGCAGAGTCCTCCCAGCAGTGCCCAGACATAGGAGGGGTGGGTGCCTATCACTCCCAGCAGTGCCCAGACGCAGGAGGGGTGTGTGCAGAGTCCTCCCAGCAGTGCCCAGACGCAGGAGGGGTGTGTGCAGAGTCCTCCCAGCAGTGCCCAGACATAGGAGGGGTGGGTGCCTATCACTCCCAGCAGTGCCCAGACGCAGGAGGGGTGTGTGCAGAGTCCTCCCAGCAGTGCCCAGACACAGGAGGGGTGTGTGCCTATCACTCCCAGCAGTGCCCAGACACAGGAGGGGTGTGTGCAGAGTCCTCCCAGCAGTGCCCAGACACCGGAGGGGTGTGTGCAGAGTCCTCCCAGCAGTGCCCAGACACAGGAGGGGTGTGTGCCTATCACTTCCAGCAGTGCCCAGACACAGGAGGGGTGTGTGCAGAGTCCTCCCAGCAGTGCCCAGACACAGGAGGGGTGTGTGCAGAGTCCTCCCAGCAGTGCCCAGACACAGGAGGGGTGTGTGCCTATCACTCCCAGCAGTGCCCAGACACAGGAGGGGTGTGTGCAGAGTCCTCCCAGCAGTGCCCAGACATAGGAGGGGTGGGTGCCAATCACTCCCAGCAGTGCCCAGACACAGGAGGGGTGTGTGCATATCACTCCCAGCAGTGCCCAGACACAGGAGGGGTGTGTGCAGAGTCCTCCCAGCAGTGCCCAGACGCAGGAGGGGTGTGTGCAGAGTCGTCCCAGCAGTGCCCAGACACAGGAGGGGTGTGTTCCTATCACTCCCAGCAGTGCCCAGACACAGGAGGGGTGTGTGCAGAGTCCTCCCAGCAGTGCCCAGACACAGGAGGGGTGTGTGCAGAGTCCTCCCAGCAGTGCCCAGACATAGGAGGGGTGGGTGCCTATCACTCCCAGCAGTGCCCAGACACAGGAGGGGTGTGTGCAGAGTCCTCCCAGCAGTGCCCAGACGCAGGAGGGGTGTGTGCAGAGTCCTCCCAGCAGTGCCCAGACACAGGAGGGGTGTGTGCAGAGTCCTCCCAGCAGTGCCCAGACACAGGAGGGGTGTGTGCCTATCACTCCCAGCAGTGCCCAGACACAGGAGGGGTGGGTGCAGAGTCCTCCCAGCAGTGCCCAGACATAGGAGGGGTGGGTGCCTATCACTCCCAGCAGTGCCCAGACGCAGGAGGGGTGTGTGCAGAGTCCTCCCAGCAGTGCCCAGATGCAGGAGGGGTGTGTGCAGAGTCCTCCCAGCAGTGCCCAGACACAGGAGGGGTGTGTCCCTATCACTCCCAGCAGTGCCCAGACACAGGAGGGGTGTGTGCAGAGTCCTCCCAGCAGTGCCCAGACACAGGAGGGGTGTGTGCAGAGTCCTCCCAGCAGTGCCCAGACACAGGAGTGGTGTGTGCCTATCACTCCCAGCAGTGCCCAGACACAGGAGGGGTGTGTGCCTATCACTCCCAGCAGTGCCCAGACACAGGAGGGGTGGGTGCAGAGTCCTCCCAGCAGTGCCCAGACATAGGAGGGCTGGGTGCCTATCACTCCCAGCAGTGCCCAGACACAGGAGGGGTGTGTGCCTATCACTCCCAGCAGTGCCCAGACACAGGAGGGGTGTGTGTAGAGTCCTCCCAGCAGTGCCCAGACACAGGAGGGGTGTGTGCAGAGTCCTCCCAGCAGTGCCCAGACACAGGAGGGGTGGGTGCAGAGTCCTCCCAGCAGTGCCCAGACATAGGAGGGGTGTGTGCAGAGTCCTCCCAGCTGTGCCCATGGAAAGAAAGGGGTTGAGTACACACAGATACAATGCCCACAATTGTCAGTCAGGTGCTCAAAGACCAAGCAGAACACGAAACACATGTGTGCGAGGCTGGGAGTACACACATGCATAGTGCGGAAAAGGTAATATGTACACATGAAGTCCTGTCAATATACTCCAGTCACAAGTACAGTGACCCCCAAGGATGACACAAATGATGCAGGTGGAGACCTTGCCCAGCATGCATGGCCAAAGTTGAAGGGGTCCGTCACACACCCAGCAAATGTAGACACAGCACTGCACAAATGTCTTCACAACACCCTGCAGGGAAGATGTCAGGGTCCACAGAGGAAGGTACACACCTTGGGACAATGTCACCATGCAGTAACAGCTTACATGAGAAAAGTTTGATAGCAAATACCGTGTGATGGCACACGGATAACAGTGTCCACCCCACGAACAGCACACTACAACATATCCCAGACACCTAACACATTATCGCCACCCCAAATCATGGAGCAGCACCACCAACAGCAATGCCAGAAAAGCAGTAGTGTGCAAAGGAAAATAAAATCGCTTTATTCAGCAATGTTCTAAAATGAATTGTATGAAGAGTTCCATATGCACAAGGCCCATAGGGCAGTCCATAGTTCCAATCCAGGTGGGGGACACATTGGGATGCGTGTCCCCTAGCTTGCCTGCACAGTTCAGACTACCTTGTCATCCACGGGGGGGGCATCATGTGGGGGGAAGGACCAGGCACCGCAGGGACAGGAGGGGCAAGGGTAGGTGTTGTGGTTGCAGGGACGGACGACTCCAACACAGGGGGTGGGGCAGCGCCAAAGGTGGATTTGAGCACGGCGCTGCACACTACTGCCAGGTCACCCAGCGTCTCCCCTGCACCCGAAGGAACCACAGGCCCCAATGAGGGGGGGGTGTCGCAGGGATGGGTCGCAGCGCTACTGGGGGAGGGTGTGGACAGGGGGGGGACTCAACTACCCTGACCGGGGACTCCTTTGATCGCTTGCGGGGTGGTGTGACTTTGGGGCTCAGGGACAGAGTGGCCATGAAGGAGTCTTTGGTGGAATCCTGGCCAGGAGAGCCGAGGGGAGTGGATTTGGAGGGTGGTGGTCGTGAGGAATGTGGACTCCCACTCTGGCTGCGTGTCTTCCGTTTCCCCCCCGACCCAGTGGGTGTGCCTACTTCACCCTGTGTGTGCGTGCCAGGAGGTGTGCTCTTTGCCTTCCCTGGTGGTGTGGTGCCTGTGTCTGGTGGTGTGCGTGCATGGGGACGTCTGGGTGTGCTTTGGACAGGCATGGGAGTGGGAAGTGTGGATGGTTCAGGGGTAGGGGGGGATGTAGCGCTGCAGGAGACCCACTGCTGCAGTCAGTGTCGAGTCTATGGACCTCAGCAAGTTGCGTTGGTCAGACTGCGCAGCTGAAATGCCCTCCATGTATGCCTCCATCTGGTTGAGCACTCGGCTGTGGCCATGGAGGACATTAAGCATCGCAGTCTGACCAACCTGCAACTGTCGCAGGATGTCCACAGACTCGGCATTGGTGGCAGCAGTGGAGACAGGGGCAGGGGGTGCGGTGCCTGGCAAGAAGGAGACACGTGGTGACCTAGAACGGCGGGAAGGGACACAAGCAAGTGGGAGGCCGGTGATCGGAATGGAGGGGGCGGGTAGTGATGGAGTGCTGGTGTCAGCTGTGGGAGCAGGCTCTGCCCCCTCGGAGTGCTCAGCCTCGGACCCGTCAGCATCATAGTCGGTGGTGGTTTGACTGGACAGGTCCTCCGCTGCACTCCGTCGGCCTCCGTGCCACTCGATGTGCCAGCCTACTCAGCACTGCTGGCACTGGTGCTCGCTCCCTCCTCACGGTCCGTGCCAGTGTCTCCCTCGTAGTCCCCCGACGATGCTGTGGGCAAGGTGAAGAGACAGGAGAAATCAGACACCTGTATACATATGTCACATGAGTCAACTCTACATAGGTCACAGTGCATAGCCAGAAAAGCAACAAGAGTAACATCTACAATACAAGGTACATATGTAGACCCTGCAACACACAGTTTGTTGACCCACCATGCCACTGTTAAAATATGGAGAGCATGACACAATAGCAAATAACTTGATATCAAATTGTACAGAGGAGCCAGGCTCTGGGGACAATCTAGCACAGCATCAGCGACACACAGCGTAGCCAAGAAAGGGATGAGCAGGAACCTTTTCTATCAACTCTTGGGACATGCTGCAAAGGTAATACTGAAAACCATGGCCAACATGACTGGGGCACTGCACCTTGAGTGTTTGGCCACACAAACATCACACACTGCCCAGACCGAGCAAGGAGACTTCAGGTTTGGACATGTAGGCCTTGCCCGCACCAACCCCCCCCCCCCTACCTGAGACAATGTGATTGAGACAGAGGAAGTACTTACACCTCTTACTCTGGGATGAAAACACATGGCCTGCAATTAATCCTGATCGCACACAAACTACCCCTGGTGCGCCTGTCCACATATATCACTGACAAACAACCATCATCAGATAGTTGTACCAAGACACACAGGCACTGGCCCCTGTGAGTATGCACCAGCTAAATTAGGTCACCCTGTACAGTGGACACATGTAGCACAGTATACGTGAATACAAATGAGGCCAGGGTACTATGCCACAGGGCCCAAACTATGCTGAAGACACAGGGAATGTCCACATTGTCTGATGACAGACATGATACTTAGGAAAAGGTGCCCCAGGGGACTGTAGTGGCCACACTACTCCATGGCCCTGGATGGATATGACTGGAACACAAGCCAACATCCCTGCACTATGCATATCTCACACTCAAGCACATCATGTCAGAGGGCACAACATTCGACATGCAGGCAGTAAGGCAGTACACATGAAACACACACTCCCATGTCGGGACTCAGCATCAGTGGCAACTAACATGGACCCCACAATGACAGAACTGGCCAGTGCACAGGCAACGTGCAAAAACCTGTTACACACCACCCCCACACATGATGCTGCAAGCATTGGGCACTTGGAGTAACTGCCAGCCTAGATGACCTTGTGCAAGAGTGACTACACACAGACCAGGGAACACATGGCAAGGAGGGGAAGGGAGGAAGAACGCACCGCTTTACTTTGGGGAACAGGATATGCACTGCACATTTAAACCCTAGCAGTGTATCCATGCAACTGCGCACTTCCAAAAGCTGGTCACACACAACAAACACACATGTACCTACCCCCTTCCTGCTGCTGCTTCTCCGCTAGGTGCCTATCCAAGTCAGGGAAGACCACCGCCAGCACACGCTTATGGATGTGGGCCAGACACCGGCGCCCACGGTTTTTGTGGCTCACAGGTGAGTCCCCCAGCAGGACCCGTGCGATCCTCCGCGTCCAGCACCGGATGTCCTGCCAGCGTTTCCTCACCTGGGCTAGGCACCGCTTCCGACCCTCCGTCCTCCTCACGGCACTGACGGCTTGCTTCCAGATCTCCCCCTTGGCACAGACGCCTACCTGTGAGGATGCAACATTGACAATACATCAATCCACCTTATCAATGATACAGAGACACACATATTACAAATTATGCATGTTTGAACTGGCCATAGTATGCAGCCAACTCATTGCACCTTTGTCATAGTGACATCATCCTCCTGGGAATGGGAAAATGCAGTAGGTGCCATTGAAAGTACACAGGTGGCATGAGGGGTGCAACACAATCAATGATGGAGGCTCACACTGTGCATCCCAAGCTACAACAGGAATCTGAACAGTACCCCTAAGCAGTCACATGCCCCAGCCCACTTATGCTACCTCAGCAGAGTACACAGACACACACAGGCACTGAACAATCACCTGGCATTGGCAACTGCCGCTACAAACCTCACTCTGCACATGTGCCACTAGACTGGGGGTGTCACAGATGTGGGGCTGTCTCAGCACGGCAGACATCCAGCACAGCTCCCTGCTCACATCAGATGGCCAGGGTGTATCCATCCCACATGCAGCTGGGGTGCAACACTCCACATATGCACACACCCACATGACAGGGGACTCACACACACACACCAATGTCCAGGGGACGACCACATAATTTGGACACTCTCACCACAGGTACACTGAACAGACACACATCTCTGGGTCCTGGCACCTGTCACCCTGGGAGGAGCACAGACTCACATCAGAACTGTAGAAATAACATTTCCAGGAGGATTAGGCAGTCCGAAAGCGGCATGCACCATGCAGTGATCGTCACAGTAAGCACCATGCTAGTGCGTTGTGCACACAGGAACTACAGCATGCTCTGCATGGGAGACATGAGCCCTTCCCCCCCTGGGAACTACTATGAAGAACCCTGCATGTCTGTCACACCTGGACACAATGCCAGAAGTCACAGTCACAAAAAGGGGCACAGTTTAAGCTAGTGAAGTCTGCACTCACCTGCCCCCCTGGTCGACCATACAGCATGGTGTACTGTGGGAGGATCACATCCACCAACGCCATATTCTCCTCCATGGTGAATGGCTGGGCCCTCTCCACAGACCTGGACATGGTGCCAGAGGAATCACAAGCAGCAGCAGTGTTGTGGAATGAAAGGATGTGCAGGCAAGTGCTCTCTCAAGGGACCTGGCTGCCTTATATCTTCCTTGCTGGCCTGTTTCATTTACAGGAGTACAGAGTGATTGGCTCAGTCACATTTGCATCCTACGTGTCCTCCAATCATTTTAAAACTACCCCAGTAACAGGCTTTGCATGGTTTTAAAATTGAGCATGATGTAATGTCAACAACCACATTGCAACAAAGTATATTGTCTCCAACCGACTTCTGCTGGCCACATGATGCAAAATTCAAACTTGAAACTCGGTCTCCATGACAACCAGCATGCATTTAGGCCCCTATACTTGTCCCTCATGTGTCCCCTATGTCAATCCTATGTCACAACACAGGTACGGTACGTTCCACAGCCCTAGGGCACCCCAAATGCATTGCAATGGACCGTACACGCGTGTGCACGGTCCCCATCACTATGGGAGTGCTGGCGAATGCGTACGCCATAGTGATACGGACCGACCCTACACACGAGTGTGTACGGCCTGAACTACTATGGCGTACACGTACGCGAGCACCCCCATAGTGATAGGGACCGTACACACGCGTGTGTACGGTCCCTATCACTATGGGGGTGCTCGCGTACGTGTACGCCATAGTAGTCTGGACCGTACACACGCGTGTGTACGGTCCCTATCACTATGGGGGTGCTCGCGTACGTGTACGCCATAGTAGTCCGGACCATACACACGCGTGTACGGTCCATATCACTATGGCGTATGCATACGCCAGCACCACAATAGTGATAGGGACCGTACACACGCGTGTACGGTCCGTATCACTATGGCGCAGGCATACGCCAGCACCACCATAGTGATAGGGACCGTACACACGCGTGTACGGTCCGTATCACTATGGCGTACGCATACGCTAGCACCACCATAGTGATAGGGACCGTAGACACGCGTGTGTACGGTCTGGACTACTATGGCGTACACGTACGCGAGCACCCCCATAGTGATAGGGTCCCTATCACTATGGGGGTGCTCGCGTACGTGTACGCCATAGTAGTCCGGACCGTACACACGCGTGTGTACTGTCCCTATCACTATGGGGGTGCTCGTGTACGTGTACGCCATAGTAGTCCGGACCGTACACACGCGTGTGTACGGTCCCTATCACTATAGGGGTGCTCGCATACGTGTACGCCATAGTAGTCCGGACCGTACACACGTGTGTACGGTCCGTATCACTATGGCGTACGCATATGCCAGCACCACCATAGTGATAGGGACCGTACACACGCATGTACGGTCCGTATCACTATGGCGTATGCATACGCCAGCACCACCATAGTGATAGGGACCGTACACACGCGTGTACGGTCTGTATCACTATGGTGTACGCATACGCCAGCACCACCATAGTGATAGGGACCGTACACACGCGTGTGTACGGTCCGGACTACTATGGCGTGCACATATTTGGATGTCTGTAACTCCTGTAATGCGTCTGCCTGCTCACTTACACTGGCCCACAGCTAGTTTCATCGCATGGCATATTGAGGTTGAGAATCAACGTTTGTAGCTGGCTCTTGGTAGGAGTGTCACATGCCTGGCATACGTGTCCAGGGCATATTGCACAGACCTGACTCTGTATGTAGCATATGTGTATTGCCTGTTGAGCATGTGCTCTGTACATTGACATTGGTGGTGTACTGTACTCACTCTTCGTTGTCCCTTCTAATTCACTGCAGGGCTCCGCCTCTCCCCCGACCAATTCCGGACTTGGCTGACATGCGGGAAAATGACTGTATACGCCGCTACCGCTTCCCCCAACGCTTGATTGAGGACCTGACGACATGGCTGGCACCACACCTCCAACCGCTACACAGGTATCCTACTGCACTGACACCCAAGATGAAGGTGATGGCAGCCCTACATTTCTTGGCCATGGGTACCTTTCAACATACCATTGCCCATGTCGGTGGCATGTCCTAAACCATGTTCAGCCGTGTTCTGCATGATTTTTTAGAGGCCATGTTGGAGCACCTGGATGAGTTCATTAAATTCCCAAATCCTGAGCAGTTGACAGCTGTGAAGCGTGAGTTCTATGCCCTGGGAGGGATGCCCCATGTCATTGGGTCCATAGATGGAACACATGTGGCTTTGGTACCACCACAGGCACAGGAGGTAGCCTTCCGTAACCGCAAGCATTACCACTCCATTAATGCCCTTGCGGTGTGTCTTGCCAACATGGTGATTTCACATGTCTGTGCTCGTTTTCCAGGATCAGCACACGATGCGTACATCATGAGGCGTAGCAGGGTGCCTGAAATGATGCTGCAGCTGCGCAACGAACAAGCATGTATTGTTGGTGGGTATGCTCTGGCAGTCCTGTATTTAACGTCATCTTCCTGTCTTACTGCTTCTCCTGACCCACTCTTGTCCATGATGTTTCCATGTAGGGGACGCTGGCTATCCCAACATGCCATGGCTGATCACGCCTCTCCGCAACCCCAGCACGGCTGCCGATCACCGCTACGACAACGCCCATGGGCGGACCAGGTGAGTGATAGAGAGGACGTTTGGCCTCCTGAAGAGCCGATTCCGTTGCTTCCACAAGACCGGTGGCGCACTCCCATATGCACCGGTGAAGGTCTGCAAGATATTCCTCGTGTGCTGCATGATGCACAACATGGCAGTGGAGAAAGCTGTGCCATTCATCCTGGATCCAGATGAGCAGGACCATCCACCCGTGGAGGATGAAGGGCTTGGTCACGAGGCAAGTGATGTGGAGGAGGATGAGGCGGTAGAGGACATGCGGAGTCGGCTCATACGCAACTTCTTTGCTTAGTGGTGAGTTCTAGTGTCTGATTGTGCACGCATTGGGCTGTGTGTGGCAA
Organism: Triturus cristatus; assembly: GCF_964204655.1. Taxonomy (NCBI): domain Eukaryota; kingdom Metazoa; phylum Chordata; class Amphibia; order Caudata; family Salamandridae; genus Triturus; species Triturus cristatus. The sequence goes on from NC_140579.1 coordinate 719,440,135, forward strand.
GTGTTGCAATGTGTGTGTTCATCTGCATGTCTTCCAAGTGAGTCAGAGGTGTGTTTGGATGTGTCACTCGAGTGATGGTGCAATAGAAGAATGTTTTTCCAGAGTCATCATTGTCACCTAGCATGTTGACAACCTAATACGTGTCGAGTACATGCACATGCATGCAGATGTGCTTCTTTTGGCTGACTTCTGGTGTGTCTCCCATCCACAGGTACTTGCGCATGCTGTCTGCTGGTGGCATTGTTGTGCTCCTGCTATTCCTCATGAACACAGCAACATGTGCTGAATCAGCGTTACATGCACGGACGAGTTCGAAAATCTCCTTCGGGTAAGGGATGCAGCACGGCTTTTTGGGAGTGGTATTTGTTTTGAATGTGTGTGTACTGCTCCTATTCATGTTTGGATACTTTACATACATGTAGAATCACCATGGGGCACATGACATGGAGCAGACTTCACCTGAATTGATGGTCAGACTTGGTGACAGTCATCTGTAATGGGATTGTGGATTGTGATGGAGCCATCAATGTGTGTAACACTGCCCTCGGAAACATACGGGTTGCACCGGTTTGACATGGTGTGTGAATTCCCCATTAGGGGCTCAACAGCGTATAGCAGCCTCTCCGTGAGCAGCAGGGGGTGTTTAGCTGTAACCCGTCACTTGTGTGCCAGTGCCATGGATTTCCAGCATCTGTGGTGGTAAGGGGGGTGCCAGTGTTGGTCCCACCCGTTCATCCACATGACCTGTGTATGTGTTGACAGAGTTGCATTAGCATTCCGACACACATGAGTAATAAAGGTGTCCCTCTGCCTCCAAGGTGCCTCATCTCTTTCAATGATGGTCTGTTGCCACTGTGCATGCGGCATGTCTGGCATTGTTTTCAGAGATGGTGCATATGAGTCTATGTGTAGAGTAGCAAGATGCAAGCTGTTTGTCAGGGATTAGATTCTGTATTGTGCATGATGTCCATGGCTGAGTAGGTATTGTGGCATGTCAGTCTCCACGACGGCCACTGTGCTGCTTGTGAATCCATTGTGTGTGTGTGTGCCATGTTGAACCATACATTCCTTCCTTGACATACACCTTTTGCATAGTTCCTTCCTGAGATCCTTGTCTTTGTGTGCTACTTGTGGCATTGTTTCCTTGACATGGTGCATGCTGCTGCAGGCCCTGCAGCAAGGGCACCCATTGTCCACGCAAATGAGCTGGTGTTCATCATGGATTGCTTGCTGACATGTGCTATGCTGATCAGCAGCATCTGTGCCTCATGCGGCAGCACACTCTGCATTATGCACAAGATCCCCAGTTCCATCCACCTCAAGGCAAGAGGGAGACCATCCCCCAGGTCAACTACGACATCCGTGTCTAATCCTACCCTGCACTCTACGGACAGGTGCGTTAGAAATCCCATGATACTTGTCCACATCCAGGGTGCATCTGCACAGGTCTGCTACTACATCCGGCGACCAGGCCACATCAACGTCAAACAGAGATGGGGGGAGTGAATCACTGCCAGCTGCAGGATGACCTTCTCATTCCACGCACACACTCAGGATGCAGCCCACAACCACAACACAACCTTGTGGCACTGTGATCCAACACCCAATTGTGCCATCTCCATGCATCCAACCTTGGCTGGCCCACCATTCTCCATATCCACCTGACTCAAGCATGCAGGACATGGTTCTGCCACGTGTCTACACATACCTGGGACTCCCACCCCAGGACACTCCACATGATCCCTGACCTCTGCGCAAGACTGTTGCTCTTCTTAATAGGTCTGTAGGCACAGTTGTGCGGGCACCCCCTCAGCTGGTTGGGCCCATCACGGGTGAGTATGGTGCTCCATGTCTGTCTTGGATGGTACATTGTGACCCATGTGTGTCTTGTGCCAGACTCAGACCCCAGGGTATGGATGTTTGGAGTTACTTCTGAAATCAGGCATGGTTCGACTTTACAACACACACATGCAGTGGAATAATGCAAACTGACGGCATCCTCTTGTGATTGTGATGATTTTTATTGGTGCTGGGGTACGTGTTTGGGGGGGTGACAAGAGGTGCTTGACGGGAGTGTAGAATCCAAAGTTCACAGGGGGAGTTGGTATGCTGCCATTGAAAGTCATCAGAGTCTGTGCCACAGTCTTTGTCAACATTGGTCAGACAGTGACCAGCAAGGCCATGTGGAAGAGAATGTCAGTTGCTGCTGTGCTGCTGTTGGGCCAGAGGGCCAGGTGCCAGGCCAGGTGACCTGGGAGATGGTGATGTTCCGCTGACTCTCACGGTCTTTTGCGTGGACGACCCACCCTCCTGCGGGGACCCTCAGAAGCAGGCCGTGACGATGCGTGGGATGCTCCGTCGGATGAATCATCCTCCTCTTGATCCCTCCCTGTGGGTGGTGATGTTCTTCGCCTGGTGGCACAGGGAGGGTTGCCCATGTTTTCGGCAATCCGACGGAGTACACGGGTCATTTCCGTTTGCACCGCCACGAGCTTAGCCTGTCTTGCCTCCATCCGTCCTTGGTGTCGCTGTTGACAGGCATGTTGCTCGGCCTGCAGGGTCTTCATCTCCTCGAGGGTCCCCTTGATGTCTGTGAGGGTGGACGCAATCTGGACCATGCCCCTGGCGTCACGCCGGTATGAGTCGAGGATGTTAGTGACGTGTGACATTACCGGTTCCTGAGCCAACTGGTCAGGTTCGCGCCTCCGCCGTCCTCCACTCCCACCACCCCTGCCCACATGCCCCTGGCCTGCCGTTGTGGGCACATCGGGTCTCCGGGACCCCTGAGGGATGGCATTTGCGGTGTCGCCTGCCTCCTCCTGGGTGCCCGGAGAACCTTGTCCCTCCTGGACAGACTGGCTGTGTTGTTGTGTGCGGGTAGGGCTCCTGGGTGTCTCCTGGGATGTGGCAGGATTGGGGGTGGTGGTTGGCACAGTTGTACCTGACGCAGGTGCTGCAGGTGGTTGGACACCAGAGGGGCCAGGTTGGTCTGGGTCATCCACGGAGTGGTGAGAGTCGTCGCTGCCGGTGGGGTCCTCTTCACGCAGAGCTTGGTCCTGTGAGTCTTTCCCTCCAGTGTTGGGGGGAGATCGACGACGTTGACCTGTGTGTGAGAGAGGCAGTGTTAATTGTGTTACATGCGACATCCATGTTTCATTCATTTTTGATTTGGCACAGTTCCTCTGGGTGGTTGGATTTGGCTAGCATTCCTCTCACAGTGCACTTGTGCATGGGTATTTCCCTTGGCCACAGCTTTCGACACTTTACCTATGTGTGACACAATCTTAGTTGATGCATCTTTTGGGAACGCAGTCAGCAGTGTAGTGAGCGGGCGTAGCAAGCCATGCAGAGCCGCCTTACGTGTTGCACTGTACGTGGCCAAATGTTGTTTTTTCCATGCTATTTGAGAATGCAGGTAGGTAACTTAACAATTTGTGACAGGGTTCTGACAAACACAGTGGGTGGGTATACTGGGTGTAAGGTTCTGTTTGTGCCTGCAGCACGGATGTACTCGTGCACAGATTGACACATGGCCCAGTGTTTATCAAAGGTTGAAGGGGGGTTCACGCACTGCCAAACCTTGTCTACATGCACACAGTCCAGCTGATGACGAGCGGACATGGCCACACCACCCAAGGGTGATTTGGTCTCCCTCTGTCTTCCTTTCTCCCTCCCTCTGTCAGCCTCCTCCCTCTGTGCATCTTCCTCTGTCTCCCTTTCTCCCTCCCTCTATCAGCCTCCTCCCTCTGTCCGTCTCCCTCTATCTCCCTTTCTCCCTCCCTCTGTCAGCCTCCTCCCTCTGTCCGTCTCCCTCTATCTCCCTTTCTCCCTCCCTCTATCAGCCTCCTCCCTCTGTCCGTCTCCCTCTAACTCCCTTTCTCCCTCCCTCTGTCAGCCTCCTCCCTCTGTGCGTCTCCCTCTGTCTCCCTTTCTCCCTCCCTCTGTCAGCCTCCTCCCTTTGTCCGTCTCCCTTTCTCCCTCCCTCTGTCAGCCTCCTCCCTCTGTCCGTCTCCCTTTCTCCCTCCCTCTGTCAGCCTCCTCCCTCTGTCCGTCTTCCTTTCTCCCTCCATCTGCCAGCCTCCTCCCTCTGTCCGTCTCCCTCTATCTCCCTTTCTCCCTCTCTCTATCAGCCTCCTCCCTCTGTCCGTCTCCCTCTATCTCCCTTTCTCCCTCCCTCTGTCAGCCTCCTCCCTCTGTCCGTCTCCCTCTATCTCCCTTTCTCCCTCCCTCTATCAGCCTCCTCCCTCTGTCCGTCTCCCCTTCTCCCTCCCTCTGTCAGCCTCCTCCCTCCCTCTGTCTGTCTCCCTGTGTCCACCTCTGTCTCTGTCCCTCTCTCTGCCCCTCTCCCTCCCTCTGTGTGTCACCCTCTGTCACCTCTGCCCAGCTTCCTGGGCACACACAGTTTGCAGGTCTTTCAAAGGCCATTGGCTTTTTCATGTGGGTTTGTTTCTTCTCTGCCGGCACCCATTGGGCGGAGTGTCTGAGTCTGCGCTGCTGCTGTGGCGGTGGTGCTGACACTCTTTCAGTGTGATGCGTCTTCATTAGCTGCTGTTATGTGCAAATTGTGCCTTCATACCCATGTCGTCCTGCAACGCGGCCACCATTAGCAGGCAACACAGTACTGTGTGGGGACACACTGTTTGTATGGCTGTGCCCTAAGCTATATGGGCTGAGGGCATTGTTGTGTGCTTCAGAGTTGCTCTATGTTAGTTTTGAGGCCCACCCTCCCGGCATCGGGGACATCCTGTCTTGTGTTGGTGTATTGTGTTGCCTGTGACTTGGCATGGCCTTGCTTGGGGCATGGGGCATGGAGGCGCTAGTGGCATGTGTGTGTTTTTGGAGTGTGGTTGTGTACGGTGCTGGCTTTGGGGGGGTTGCGTGCATGATTGGTATTTGGGTTGTATATGGCGTTCCCCCCATGTGAGGTGAGTTGTTTGTGTACTCACCAGGCTCTCGGACTCCTTCTAGTCCGTCTACTCCCAAAGGCGGCAGCGTGGCCATCACCTTCTCCTCCCAGGGATGGTAGTGTACCGGTCTGCGGGACGGACCTCCTCTAGTGATGTTGGCCTGGTTGTGGTCGTCCGTCATTTTGCGGAGGACCGTCCTCCGCAGATCGTACCACCTGGCTTGGCATTCATGCCTGGTCCTTCTGGTGGCCCCAACAGCATTCACGGAATTGACTATCCTCTCCCACATGGCAGATTTTTCGGATATGCTGGTCCGTCTTACCATTGTTCCAAAGAGCTGTGGCTCGACTCTAATGATTTCGTCGACAAGGACCTCCAGCTCGTCCTTTGTGAACTTTGGATTCTTGTTAGTGGGCATGGTGTGGGGTGTGGGTGTGGATGGTTGTGGGGGTGTGGGTGTGGGTGTGGATGGTTGTGGGTGTGTGAGTGTGGTTGTGCAGGTGTGTGTGTGTGAATGTGATGAGGGTGTGTTTGTGATGGTGGTTGTGTGAAGGAGTGCAAGTGTAAGGTGTATTGATGGTTTAAGTATGGTGCAGTGCGTTGTCTCTGGGGTCTGCGCTGCTGCTGTGGCGGTGTGTGCTGACACTCTTTCAGTGTGATGCGTCTTCATTATCTGCTGTTATGTGCAAATTGTGCCTTCATACCCATGTCGTCCTGCAACGCGGCCACCATTAGCAGGCAACACAGTACTGTGTGGGAACACACTGTTTGTATGGCTGTGCCCTAAGCCATATGGGCTGAGGGCATTGTTGTGTGCTTCAGAGTTGCTCTATGTTAGTTTTGGGGCCCACCCTCCCGGCATCCGGGACATCCTGTCTTGTGATTGTGTTTTGTGTGGCCTGTGACTTGGCCTGGCCTTGCTTGGGGCATGGTGCATGGAGGCGCTAGTGGCATGTGTGTGTTTTTGGAGTGTGGTTGTGTCCGGTGCTGGCTTTGTGGGGGTTGTGTGCATGATTGGTATTTGGGTTGTATATGGCGTTCCCCCCATGTGAGGTGAGTTGTTTGTGTACTCACCAGGCTCTCGGACTCCTTCTAGTCCGTCACATGCCAACGGCTCCAGCGTGGTCATCACCTTCTCCTCCCAGGGATGGTAGAGTACCGGTCTGCGGGACGGCCCTCCTCCAGTGATGTTGGCCTGGTTGTGCTCGTCCGTCATTTTGCGGCGGACCGTCCTCCGCAGATCGTACCACCTGGCTTGGCACTCATGCCTGGTCCTTCTGGTGGACCCAACAGCATTCACGGAATTGACTATCCTCTCCCACATAGCAGTTTTTTCTGATATGCTGGTCCGTCTGATCAATGTTCCGAAGAAGCTGTGGCTCGACTCTGATGATTTAGTCGACAAGGGACTCCAGCTCGTCCTTTGTGAACTTTGGATTCTTGTTGGTAAGCATGGTGTGGGGTGTGGGTGTGGATGGGTGTGGGGGTGGGGGTGTGGATGGGTGTGGGGGTGGATGGTTGTGGGTGTGCAGGTGTGTGTGTGTGAATGTGATGAGGGTGTGTTTGTGATGGTGGTTGTGTGAAGGAGTGCAAGTGTAAGGTGTGTTGATGTTTCAAGTATGGTGCAGTGCGTTGTCTCTGGGGTCTGGCAGCAGTGAATCTGTTGCAAAGGATCATGGTTTGTGTGTGTTGGGCCTTTTTATTGGTCCATTTGTGGGTGTGGCTGTGTTTGAACTTTGGGTGGGTGTGTTATAAGGAGTGGTAGTGGTTTGGGCCTCTGTTTAGCTGTTTGTCAGTTGCAGGTCAGTGTATAGGATGTATTTGGCCTTGTTGGATATGTTTTGTGGTATTGTGTGCCTCAAATTGACTCTCCTTGTGTTTTTTTGGTTTGTCCTGGTTCAGTAGGAGTGTTATTGGCGTCTGTACGGTGAGTACATGGGCCATGTTGTTGTACAGTGCTGTCCTTTGCTATGGCTTAGTACGACTCGTACATGCCCGATGTTGGGTGAGGGTGCTGGTGTGTGGGCCTGGTGCGTACGAACACGGGCTGGGTGTTGGTCCGCACCGTCTATCGGTGGTGGTGTTTGGCACCATACATACAGGGGGGGCTGGGTGTAGGGTTCGTACATACACGGGTGGAGAGTTGGTACGCTCCATGCATACACGGGTGGGGGTACAGTTTGTACATACACGGGTGGGGGTACGGTCCGTACATACACGGGTGGGGGTATGGTCCGTACATACACGGGTGGGGAGTTGGTACACTCCATGCATACATGGGTGGGGGTACGGTCCGTACATACACGGGTGGGGGTACGGTCCGTACATACACGGGTGGGGAGTTGGTACGCTCCATGCATACACGGGTGAGGGTACGGTCCGTACATACACGGGTGGGGAGTTGGTACGCTCCATGCATACACGGGTGGGGGTACGGTCCGCACATACACGGGTGGGGGTACGGTCCGTACATACACGGGTGGGGAGTTGGTACGCTCCATGCATACACGGGTGGGGGTACGGGCCGTACATACAGGGGGGGCTGGGGGTACGGTCCGTACTTACACAGGTGGGGAGTAGGTACGCTCCATGCATACACGGGTGGTGGTACAGTCCGCACATACACGGGTGGGGGTACGGTCCGTACATACACGGGTGGGGAGTTGGTACGCTCCATGCATACACGGGTGGGGGTACGGTCCGTACATACACGGGTGGGGAGTTGGTACGCTCCATGCATACACGGGTGGGGGTACGGTCCACACATACACGGGTGGGGGTACAGTCCGTACATACACGGGTGGGGAGTTGGTACGCTCCATGCATACACGGGTGGGGGTACGGGCCGTACATACAGGGGGGGCTGGGGGTACGGTCCGTACTTACACGGGTGGGGAGTAGGTACGCTCATGCATACACGGGTGGGGGTATGGTCCGTACATACACGGGTGGGGGTACGGTCCGTACATACATGGGTGGGGAGTTGGTACGCTCCATGCATACACGGGTGAGGGTACGGTCCATACATACACGGGTGGGGAGTTGGTACGCTCCATGCATACACGGGTGGGGGTACGGTCCGCACATACACGGGTGGGGTACGGTCCGTACATACACGGGTGGGGAGTTGGTACGCTCCATGCATACAAGGGTGGGGGTATGGGCCGTACATACAGGGGGGCTGGGGGTACGGTCCGTACTTACACAGGTGGGGAGTAGGTATGCTCCATGCATATACGGGTGGTGGTACGGTCCGCACATACACGGGTGGGGGTACGGTCTGTACATACACGGGTGGGGAGTTGGTACGCTCCATGCATACATGGGTGGGGGTACGGTCCGTACATACACGGGTGGGGAGTTGGTACGCTCCATGCATACACGGGTGGGGGTACGGTCCGCACATACACGGATGCGGGTACGGTCCGTACATACACGGGTGGGGAGTTGGTACGCTCCATGCATACACGGGTGGGGGTACGGGCCGTACATACAGGGGGGGCTGGGGGTACGGTCCGTACTTACACGGGTGGGGAGTAGGTACGCTCCATGCATACACGGGTGGGGGTACGGTCCGTACATACACGGGTGGGGTATGGTCCGTACATACACGGGTGGGGAGTTGGTACGCTCCATGCATACACGGGTGGGGGTACGGTCCGTACATACACGGGTGGGGAGTTGGTACGCTCCATGCATACACAGGTGGGGGTACGGTCCGTACATACACGGGTGGGGGTACAGTCCGTACATACACGGGTGGGGAGTTGGTACGCTCCATGCATACACGGGTGGGGGTACGGTCCGTACATACACGGGTGGGGGTACGGTCCGTACATACATGGGTGGGGAGTTGGTATGCTCCATGCATACACGGGTGGGGGTACGGTCCGTACATACACGGGTGGGGAGTTGGTACGCTCCATGCATTCACGGGTGGGGGTACGGTCCATACATACACGGTTGGGGGTACGGTCCAAACATACACGGGTGGGGAGTTGGTACGCTCCATGCATACACGGGTGGGGGTACGGTCCGTACATACAGGGGGGGCTGGGGGTACGGTCCGTACTTACACGGGTGGGGAGTTGGTACGCTCCATGCATACAAGGGTGGGGGTACGGTCCGTACATACACGGGTGGGGAGTTGGTCCGCTCCATGCATACACGGGTGGGGGTACGGTCTGTACATACACAGGTGGGCTTACGGTCTGTACATACACGGGTAGGGAGTTGGTACACTCCATGCATACACGGGTGGGGGTACGGTCCGTACATACACGGGTGGGGAGTTGGTACGCTCCATGCATACACGGGTGGGGGTACGGTCCGTACATACACGCGTGGGGGTACGGTCCGTACATACACGGGTGGGGAGTTGGTACGCTCCATGCATACACGGGTGGGGGTATGGTCCGTACATACACGGGTGGGGGTACGGTCCGTACATACACGGGTGGGGGTACGGTCCATACATACACGGGTGGGGAGTTGGTACGCTCCATGCGTACACTGGTGGGGGTACGGTCTGTACATACACGGGTGGGGTGGGGGTACGGTCCGTACATACACGGGTGGGGGTACGGTCCGTACATACACGGGTGGGGAGTTGGTACGCTCCATGCATACACGGGTGGGGGTACGGTCCGTACATACGCGCCGAAAACCCCACCACAGACCCCGCAGGTACGCGCAAAATGCCCCCCGGCCGCGGATGTACGCGCCAGTATATTTATCTTATCACAAAAATAATTACTGTGTGTAACATATTTATACATATTGTAAAAAATATATTAACACACATTAATAATATTTGTAATAAAATAAAAATGAACAATAATATTAAATAATACCCACCCACAAGAAATAATAATAAATTAACTTACCAAGTTTATTCCAAACTCATTTCCTGCTTACACAATCTAAACATTAAAAAAAATGTTTCCCAATAAAAAATGCAAAAATACAACTGTCGATTAAATCCATAATCCATGCAGCAAATATCCATCGGAAAACCATGAAAAACCCGAAAATAGATAAAAATAGCAAAAAACGCTCCAGGAAAACCGAAAATTTTAAAGAAGTGTAAAAAACATATTGTTCAATAAAACGAACACACACTTCTTTAAAAAAAAAAACGACTCCATCCGAAACGAAGAACCTAGAAAAGAAAGTATAAAAACAAAGCAACATACATTCCCACCCACATAAAACAATACATAAACACTTACTAACAATAGTACTAGATTTAAAAGAGTTCTAAATATACATTAAACACCTTAAACCTAACTCTCGAAACATGCCTACACAACGTTAAAAACACGTAAAAACACAACACGCAACTCAACACATAACATTTCCAAATATAACTAATATATATACAGCTACACTAAACAGTATCTAACTAGGTTCAAAATAAAGTTTTAAACCATCTAAAACATATAAAACAAACCTTACCTTTCACGACGCGAAGTAACTCCCAACCGCGAGCTTCCCTTCAACCCAAATGACCCAAAACAACATTACCGGGTTACAAAATAGAGCGCCCAAAACATAATAAAACATTTAACTATACAAAGAAAACCTCATTAAATCAGGTAAAATGTAAATTCACACACAAAGTTTTTTCTATTTTTTAGCTAAAATAGACCTCTTTTTTTCATGTACCTAAAAATTGTAAAAAAAAATTCCTCATGTGTAAAATTATAAAAATAAATATTACAAAATATAAAATATTTATTATTATAATTTCTAAAAAGAAAATACAACAAAACAATGTATGGAATATTGTTACAAATATTTTGCATGAATGATAAAATTATATTTATGTTAAAAATGTGTTTGTTTTGAAAACATTGTAATAAAATTAATATTAATATTTGACATACTAATATTAATAAAAAACATATAACATGTTTCTACTACAAATATTAAAATGTTAAAAATGTTTATATATGAAAATATTTGCCAAAAGTTTTGTATAAATATTTACAAAACCTATTGCTATGTTAAATTTAATTTAAAACACAAAATGCTACTACATTATAAATAATTTAAATGTACTGAAAAATTGTACATAATATAGTAAATGTACATAAAAAAAATTCTGACCTATATTCAATATGTTTGAATTGAATTACAATGTAAATAATGATATTTCTGAATTATCCTACTCAAATGAATAAACAATAAAAAATTACAAAAACTACAATAAAAACCATGTTCTTGCCTTATTAATTGTGGTTCTCTGATTATTTATATTGACCTTCTATTATCAATATTTTACATATATAAAAAATTGTTTTTACAAAAATAAAAATAAATAAATATTATAAAATTACAGAATACCATTACCCATTATTCCAATACAAAATATTCATATTTTTTTCCTACTAATAACATTAAATATATCAATAAACATATCACATTAAAACTTTAAGTGAATTTATTATCCTAAACCATAAATATTTAATTAAGTAGTACAAATCCAATATATAATAATAAAATACAATTAATATACACTTAAATATTTTTTTACTATTGCTATATCAATTTAATTTAATTTCATGAAATATCAGACAGTAAACCTCAAAATCTACTATAACCACTGCATTTAACAAAAATTATAGTAGGTGTTCAAAAGTAAAAATAACTAATTCTACACTTCCAATGCTATTTAAATTAATTAAATCAATACTCAATAATATACACAATTTACATACTATTATCACTACAAACTATAATAAAATATGATAAATACTTAAAACACTAAACATAAACTATTACCTATTTCCACTCTAATCTACAATACATTGTAGTAGATAGATGCTGGACAGTAAACATGAATAATTTCCTATTCCCACTCCACTGTACAATAGGACGCAGTAGCTGCTGGTCAGTAAACATAAACAATTTACTATTCCCACTCCAGTCTATAATAAATTAGAGTAGGTGCTGGACAGTGACCATAAATAATTTACTATTCCCACTCCAGTCTGTAATAAATTAAAGTAGGTGCTGGACAGTGACCATAAATAATTTACTATTCCCACTCCAGTCTATAATAAACTAGAGTAGGTGCTGGACAATGACCATAAATTATTTACTATTCCCACTCCAGTCTATAATAAATTAGTGTAGGTGCTGGCCACTGACCATAAATTAGTTACTATTCCCACTCCAGTCTATAATAAATTAGAGTAGGTGCTGGACAGTGACCATAAATAATTTACTAATCCCACTCCAGTCTATAATAAATTAGAGTAGGTGCTGGACAGTGACCATAAATAATTTACTATTCCCACTCCAATCTATAATAAATTAGAGTAGGTGCTGGACAGTGACCATAAATAATTTACTGTTCCCACTCCCGTCTATAATAAATTAAAGTAGGTGCTGGACAGTGACCATAAATAATTTACTATTCCCACTCCAGTCTATAATAAATTAGAGTAGGTGCTGGACAGTGACCATAAATAATTTACTATTCCCACTCCAGTCTATAATAAATTAGAGTAGGTGCTGGTCAGTGACCATAAATAATTTACTATTCCCACTCCAGTCTATAATAAATTAGAGTAGGTGCTGGACACTGACCATAAATTATTTACTATTCCCACTCCAGTCTCTAATAAATTAGAGTAGGTGCTGGACAGTGACCATAAATAATTTACTATTCCCACTCCAGTCTATAATAAATTAGAGTAGGTGCTGGACAGTGAGCATAAATATTTTACTATTCCCACTCCAATCTATAATAAATTAGAGTAGGTGCTGGACAGTGACCATAAATAATTTACTATTCCCACTCCCGCCTATAATAAATTAAAGTAGGTGCTGGACAGTGACCATAAATAATTTACTATTCCCACTCCAGTCTATAATAAATTAGAGAAGGTGCTGGACAGTGACCATAAAGAATTTACTATTCCTACTCCAGTCTATAATAAATTAGAGTAGGTGCTGGACAGTGACCATAAATATTTTACTATTCCCACTCCAGTCTATAATAAATTAGAGTAGGTGCTGGACAGTGACCATAAATAATTTACTATTCCCACTCCAGTCTATAATAAATTAGAGTAGGTGCTGGACAGTGGCCATAAATAATTTACTATTCCCACTCCAGTCTATAATAAATTAGAGTAGGTGCTGGACACTGACCATAAATTATTTACTATTCCCACTCCAGTCTATAATAAATTACAGTAGGTGCTGGACAGTTACAATAACTAACTTACTATTCCCACTCCAATCTATAAAAGTTTAGAATAGGTGCTGGACATTAAAATATTTAATTTACAATTCCCATACTATTCTATAATAAATTACAGTAGATGCTGAACAGTAACCATAAATTCTTTCCTATTCCCAATCCAAACTATAACAAATTGAAGTAGATGCTGAACACTACACATAAATAATAAACTATTCCCACTCCAATGTACAAAAAATAGTGGTAGTTGCTGAACAATAAACAAAATTAATTACCCAGTCCCACTCCAATCTATACAAAATTACTGTACATAATACACAATAAACCTAAAAAAATTACTATTCCCACTCCCCTTTGTAACAAATTAATGTAACTGCCAGACACTACATATAAAAAATTTACAAGTCCTACAAAAATCTATTTAATTTTTGGGTAGTTACTGGACACTAAGGTGCCGATTACGATCCGGTAAAAAAATTCCCCGTACGACTCGTATCCGATCTTTTTACCGTACGAATCGTACAAGTGCCGTACAAACAGCCAATTACGATTCGCATGGGAAAAAGTCCACACGAATCGCATTGGGAATTATGCCCCACACGTCCTCGGGTCGGAAAATGTGTCCGACACGTCCTTGGACGATTTACCGTACAAATGTGAAAAGTGAAGTACGGATGCGGAATTACGATCCATCCCGTGCGTCCGATGTTACAACCGTATGGAAAAAACACCGTCCGCACCGAACTCCCATAGCAACCATGGAGACATGTGCCCGCATACGCGCCCAACACTCCCCCCAGCCCTCCTATGTACGAGTCGAATCCCCCCCTCCCGGCCCCCGTACGTTTGAGTCGACCCCCCCAGCCCCAGTACGTTCGAGTCGACCCCCCCCCAGCCCCCGTACGTTCGAGTCGTACCCCCACCCGTGTATGTACACCCGTGTACGTTCGAGTCGTCCCCCCGTGTATGTACACCCATGTACGTGTCGTACCCCCCCCGTGTATGTACACCCGTGTACGTGTCGAACCCCCCCTGTATGTACACCCGTGTACGTTCGAGTCGTACCCCCGTGTATGTACACCCGTGTACGTTCGTGTCGTACCCCCACCCGTGTATGTACACCGGTGTATGTGTCGAACCCCCGTGTATGTACACCCATGTACGTGTCGTACCCCCGTGTATGTACACCCGTGTACGTGTCGAACCCCCCCGTGTATGTACACCCATGTACGTTTGAGTCGTACCCCCACCCGTGTATGTACGGTGCATACCCCCACGCACCGTACATACACGGGTGGGGGTACGACTCGAATGTACACGGGTGTACATACACAGGGGGGTTCGACACGTACATGGGTGTACATACACGGGGGTACGACACGTACACGGGTGTACATACACGGGGGGACGACTCGACCGTACGGGGGCTGGGGGGGGTACGGCGCGTACCGGGCCACCTACTCTGGTCGTTTCGCGCCGTACTTCGCTTTTCCGGCACTTTTTGGGTGCCGTGAAAATATTGCCGTCCGGACTGCTGTCGGTTCGAATCGTACTTCCTGGGTCGTGAAACGCTGCCTGACAGCGTCCCGACGTCACGTCGCAGCATTCCCGGATCACATTCGTATGTATATTTTCGTCGGTCTGTGTTTTTTACGATTCGTACGGAAATGGTGTTTCCGTGCGAATCGTAATTCCATGTTTGTACAGTTTTACTACCGGGTACGAGTCGGACGGAGACAACGCTCCGACCGACGGTTCGTACCCGGTTTTTACCGGATCGTAATCGGCACCTAAACATACATATTTTTCTATTACCACTGCTATATAAATTCTAATCATGAAAACCTCATTACTCAACATTTGCAATAATAGGCCCCTAAAAATAATTATTTTTAATAACTCCCCACCCTCATCCCACATAAATCCCAAAAAAACTTGTTAATATTTAATACAAATTTATAAGCCTATTTTCCTACATTTCTATATCTATATCTGTTTTATCTTTTATTAATTTCATAATAAAATTTAATACAACATATCTATTTTTATTATAATACCCATCCTTATCCCCTATGAACGCACCCATCCCAGGCCTAAAAAGATGTTTCATCTTTGAAATGCCAAATACATTAATTTCTCTCAAAATATATTCTGAAATGTTCAATTATAACTAAATATACTATTGTGACAAATTTATCTTAAAAACACTCCCTACAATAATACTCTATAAAACATACAACACACTCCTAAATGTATTTCTAAACCTTTCATTTTAATAATTTTAGTATTTTGTTTAAATTAATTGCTTTTTTTGATTACATTTTCTTATTATTTAATTTAAAAAAAATACTTTTTCAAACACTACCCATCCTTAACCCTATAAACCCACCATCACACTTCTAAAATAAAATATTATAATCAAATTTTATTCTTAAATTTGAAATGTTAAAAAATTTTAAGAAAAGTTCAAATGTATTATAGATTTTTTTTAAAATTACTAATTTCTAAACACTACCCACCCTTATCCCCTATAAATCCAAAATCCCACTTATTAAAATAATGTTCTTCTTAAAAATTGTAATTTTTAATTGAAAGAACACTTATAAACTTAAATTTTTTGTAATAAATATTTTGGTACCGATTCCGATCCGGTAAAAAAAAATACCGTACGACTCGCATCCGTATTTTTTTACGTACGAGTCGCACAAGTACCGTACAAACTGCCACGTACGAATCGCATGGGAAAAACTCCATACGAATCACATCCGGAAAACTCCCCCACACGTCCTCGGGTCGGAAAATGTGTCCGACACATCCCCGGACGATTTACCGAACGATTCGGAAAAATGAAGTCCGACCGCGCTAGTACGATCACTCCCGTCCTTTAGATTTTACAACTGAATGCAAAAAACACCGTACGGACCGAACTCCCACAGCAAGCATGGAGACACGTGTCCGCATACGCGCCGAACACCCCACCACAGACCCCGCATGTACGCGCAAAATGCCCCCCGGCCGCGGATGTACGAGCCGAACCCCCACCGCACCCGTGCATGTACGGACCGAACCCCCACCCCACCAGTGTATGTACGGACCGTACCCCCACCCGTGTATGAATGGAGCATACCAACACCCCACCCGTGTACGTACGGACCGTACCCCCACCCCACCCGTGTATGTACGGACCATACCCCCACCCCACCAGTGTATGTACGGACCGTACCCCCCACCCGTGTATGTACGGACCGTACCCCCACCCGTGTATGTGCGGACCGTACCCCCACCTCACCAGTGTATGTATGGACCGTACCCCCCACCCATGTATGTACGGACCGTACCCCCACCCGTGTATGTACGGACCGTACCCCCATCCCACCAGTGTATGTACGGACCATACCCCCCACCCGTGTATGTACTGACCGTACCCCCCACCCGTGTATGTACGGACCGTACCCCCACCCCACCAGTGTATGTACGGACCGTACCCCCCACCCGTGTATGTACGGACTGTACCCCCCACCCATGTATGTACGGACCGTACCCCCCACCCGTGTATGTACGGACCGTACCCCCACCCCACCAGTGTATGTACGGACCGTACCCCCCACCCATGTATGTACGGACCGTACCCCCCACCCGTGTATGTACGGACCGTACCCCCACCCCACCAGTGTAAGTACGGACTGAACCCCCACCCCAGCCGTGCATGTACGGACCGTACCCCCACCCGTGTATGAATGGAGCGTACCAACACCCCACCAGTGTATGTACGGACCGTACCCCCACCCCACCAGTGTATGTACGGACCGTACCCCCACCCCACCAGTGTATGTACGGACCGTACCCCCACCCCACCCGTGTATGTACGGACCGTACCCCCCACCCGTGTATGTACGGACCGTACCCCCACCCATGCATGTACGGACCGTACCCCCACCCGTGTATGAATGGAGCGTACCAACACCCCACCAGTGTATGTATGGACCGTACCCCCCACCCGTATATTTACGGACCGTACCCCCCACCCGTGTATGTACGGACCGTACCCCCACCCCACCAGTGTATGTACGGACCGAACCCCCACCCCACCCGTGTTCGTACGCACCCTACCCCAGGCCCACACACCGGCACCCTCACCCAATATCAGGCATGTACGAGTCGTACTAAGCCATAGCAAAGGACAGCACTGTACAACAACATGGCCCATGTACGCACCGTACAGACGCCAATAACACTCCTACTGAACCAGAACTAACCAAAAAAACACAAGGACAGTCAATCCGAGGCACACAACACCACAAAACATATCCAACAAGGCCAAATACATCCTATACACTGACCTGCAACTGACAAACAGAGAAACAGAGGGCCAACCCACTACCAGTCCTTATAACACACCCACCCAAAGTTCAAACACAGCCACACCCACAAATGGACCAATAAAAAGGCCCAACATACACAAACCATGATCCTTTGCAACAGATCCACTGCTGCCAGACCCCAGAGACAACGCACTGCACCATACTTGAAACATCAATACACCTTACACTTGCACTCCTTCACACAACCACCATCACAAACACACCCTCATCACATTCACACACACACACCTGCACACCCACAACCATCCACCCCCACACCCATTCACACCCCCACCCCCACACCCATCCACACCCACACCCCACACCATGCCCACCAACAAGAATCCAAAGTTCACAAAGGACGAGCAGGACTCCCTTGTTGACGAAATCATCAGAGTCGAGCCACAGCTCTTCGGAACATTGATCAGACGGACCAGCATATCAGAAAAAACTGCCATGTGGGAGAGGATAGTCAATTCCGTGAATGCTGTTGGGTCCACCAGAAGGACCAGGCATGAGTGCCAAGCCAGGTGGTACGATCTGCGGAGGACGGTCCGCCGCAAAATGACGGACGAGCACAACCAGGCCAACATCACTGGAGGAGGGCCATCCCGCAGACCGGTACACTACCATCCCTGGGAGGAGAAGGTGATGACCACGCTGGAGCCGTTGGCATGTGACGGACTAGAAGGAGTCCGAGAGCCTGGTGAGTACACAAACAACTCACCTCACATGGGGGGAACGCCATATACAACCCAAATACCAATCATGCACGCAACCCCCACAAAGCCAGCACCGGACACAACCACACTCCAAAAACACACACATGCCACTAGCGCGTCCATGCACCATGCCCCAAGCAAGGCCAGGCCAAGTCACAGGCCACACAAAACACAATCACAAGACAGGATGTCCCGGATGCCGGGAGGGTGGGCCCCAAAACTAACATAGAGCAACTCTGAAGCACACAACAATGCCCTCAGCCCATATGGCTTAGGGCACAGACATACCAACAGTGTTTCCCCACACAGTACTGTTTTGCCTGCTAATGGTGGCCGCGTTGCAGGACGACATGGGTATGAAGTCACAATTTGCACATAACAGCAGCCAATGAAGACGCAGCACACTGAAAGAGTGTCAGCACACACCGCCACAGCAGCAGTGCAGACTCACACACTCCACCCAATGGGTGCCCGCAGAGAAGAAACAAACCCACATGAACAAGCCAATGGCCTTTGCAAGACCTGCAAACTCTGTGTGCCCAGGAAGCTGGGCTGAGGTGACAGAGGGTGACACACAGAGGGAGGGAGAGGGGCAGAGAGAGGGACAGAGACAGAGGTGGACACAGGGAGACAGACAGAGGGAGGGAGGAGGCTTACAGAGGGAGGGAGAAAGGGAGACGGACAGAGGGAGGAGGCTGACAGAGGGAGGGAGAAAGGGAGACGGACAGAGGGAGGAGGCTGACAGAGGGAGGGAGTAAAGGGAGACGGACAGAGGGAGGAGGCTGATAGAGGGAGGGAGAAAGGGAGATAGAGGGAGACGGACAGTGGGAGGAGGCTGACAGAGGGAGGGAGTAAGGGAGACAGAGGGAGACCAAATCACCTTTGGGTGGTGTGGCCATGTCCGCTCATCAGCAGGTGTACTGTGTGCATGTATACAAGGTTTGGCAGTGCCTTAACCCCCCCTTCAACCTTTGATAAACACTAGGCCATGTGTCAATCTGTGCACGAGTACATCCGTGCTGCAGTCACAAACAGAACCGTACACCCAGTATACCTACCCACTGTGTTCGTCAGAACCCTGTCACAAATTGTTAAGTTACCTACCTGCATTCTCAAATAGCATGGAAAAAACACCATTTGGCCACGTACAGTGCAACACGTAAGGCGGCTCTGCATGGCTTGCTACGCCCGCTCACTACACTGCTGACTGCGTTGACAAAATATGCATCAACTAAGATTGTGTCACACATAGGTAAAGTGTCGAAAGCTGTGGCCAAGGGACATACCCATGCACAAGTGCACTGTGAGAGGAATGCTAGCCAAATACAACCACCCAGAGGAACTGTACCAAATAAAAAAACTAATGAAACATGGATGTCGCATGTAACACAATTAACACTGTCTCTCTCACACACAGGTCAACGTCGTCGATCTCCCCCCAACACTGGGGGGGAAGACTCACAGGACCAGGCTCTGTGTGAAGAGGACCCCAACGCCAGCGACGACTCTCACCACTCCGTGGATGACCCAGACCAACCTGGCCCCTCTGGTGTCCAACCACCTGCAGCACCTGCGTCAGGTACAACTGTGCCAACCACCACCCCCATTCCTGCCACATCCCAGGAGACACCCAGGAGCCCTGCCCGCACACAACAACGCAGCCAGTCTTTCCAGGAAGGACAAGGTTCTTCGGGAACCCAGGAGGAGGCAGGCGACCCCGCAAATGCCATCCCTCAGGGGTCCCGGAGACTCGATGTGCCCACAACGGCAGGCCAGGCGCAAATGGGCAGGGGTGGTGGGAGTGGAGGACGGCGGAGGCCCGAACCTGCCCAGTTGGCTCAGGACCTCATCAGAACCATCCTGGATGCATACCGGCGTGACTCCAGAGGCATCGCCCAGGTAGTGGAGACCCTCAATGAGATGAAGGCCCTGCAGGTTGAGCATCATGCCAGGATGGAGGCAAGGCATGCAGAGCACTTGGCGGTGCAGAGGGACCTGAGCCAATCCCTCCGTCAGATCGCCCAAAGCCTGGAAAACCCTCCCTGTGCCAGCAGGCATAGAGCAGCACCAGACCCAGGGAGGAAGGAGGAGGAGGAATCATCTGACGGAGCGTCCCTTGCACCGTCAAGCCAGGCGTCTGAGGGTCCCCGCAGGAAGGTGGGTCGTCCACGCAAGAAAACGTGAGAGTCAGCGGAACATCACCATCTCCCAGGTCACCTGGCCTGGCACCTGGCCCTATGGCCCAACAGCAGCACAGCAGCAAAGGACATTCTCTGCCACATGGCCTTGCTGGTCACTGTCTGACCAATGTTGACAAAGACTGTGGCACAGACTCTGATGACTGTCAATGGCAAGGACACCAACTCCCCCTGTGAACTTTGGATTCTACACTCCCGCCAAGCACCTCTTGTCACCCCCCCCAAACACGTACCCCAGCACTAATAAAATTCATCACCATCACAAGATGATGCCTTCATTTTGCATTATTCCACTACATGTGTGTGTTGTAAAGTCAAACCATGCCTGATTTCTGAATTAACTCCGAACCACCATGCCCTGGGGTCTGAGTCTGGCACAGGACACACATGGGTCACAACGTACCATCCAAGACAGACATGGAGCACCATACTCACCCGTGATGGGCCCAACCAGCTGAGGGGGTGCCCGCACAACTGTGCCCACAGACCTATTTAGAAGAGCAACAGTCATGCGCAGAGGTCAGGGATCATGTGGAGTGTCCTGGGGTGGGAGTCCCAGGTATGTGTAGACACGTGGCAGAACCATGTCCTGCATGCTTGAGTCAGGTGAATGTGGCTAATGGTGGGCCAGCCAAGGTTGGATGCATGGAGATGGCACAATAGGGTGTTGGATCACAGTGCCACAAGGTTGTGTTGTGGGTGTGGGCTGCATCCTGAGGGTGTGCGTGGATTGAGAAGGTCATCCTGCAGCTGGCAGTGATCCACTCCCCCCATCTCCGTTTGACGTTGATGTGGCCTGGTCGCCGGATGTAGTAGCATAGCTGTGCAGATGCACCCTGGATGTGGACAAGTATCCTGGGATTTCTAACGCACATGTCCGTAGAGTGCAGGGTAGGAGTAGACACGGATGTCATAGTTGACCTGGGGGATGGTCTCCCTCTTGCCTTGAGGTGGATGGAACTGGGGATCTTGTGCATAATGCAGAGTGTGCTGCCGCATGAGGCACAGATGCTGCTGATCAGCATAGCACATGTCAGCAAGCAATCCATGATGGACACCAGCTCGTTTGCGTGGACACTGGGTGCCCTTGCAGCAGGGCCTGCAGCAGCATGCGCCATGTCAAGGAAACAAGGCCACAAGTAGCACACAAAGACAAGGATCTCAGGAAGGAACCATGCAAAAGGTGCATGTCAAGGAAGGAATGTCTGGTTCAACATGGCACACACACACACACAATGGATTCCCATGCAGCACAGTGGCCGTCGTGGAGACTGACAGGCCACAAAACCTACACAGCCATGGACATCATGCACAATACAGAATCTAATCCCTGACAAACAGCTTGCATCTTGCTACTCTACACATAGACTCATATGCACCATCTCTGAGAACAATGCCAGACATGCCGCATGCACATTGGCAACAGACCACCATTGACAGAGATGAGGCACCTTGGAGGCAGAGGGACACCTTTATTAGTCATGTGTGTCGGAATGCTAATGCAACTCTGTCTACACATGCACAGGTCAATTGGATGAAGACATGGGACCAACACTGGCACCCCCTTAGCACCACAGATGCTGGAAATCCATGGCACTGGCACACAAGTGACGGGTGACAGCTAAACACCCCCTGCTGCTCATGGAGAGCCTGCTATACACCATTGAGCCCCTAATGGGGAATTCGCACACCATGTCAACCCGGTGCAACCCGTATGTTTCCGAGGCCAGTGTCACACACATTGATGGCTCCATCACAATCCCATTACAGATGACTGTCACCAAGTCTGACCATCAATTCAGAGGAATTCTGCTCCAGGTCATGTGCCCCATGGTGATTCTACATGTATGCCAAGTAACCAAACATGAACAGGAGCAGTGCACACACATTCAAAACAAATACCACTCCCAAAAAGCCGTGCTGCATTCCTTACCCGAAGGAGATTTTCGAACTTGTCCGTGCATGTAACGCTGATTCAGCACATGTTGCTCTGATCATGAGGAATAGCAGAAGCACAACAATGCCACCAGCAGACAGCATGCGCAAGTACCTGTGGATGGGAGACACACCAGAAGTCAGCCAAAAGAAGTACATCCGCATGCATGTGCATGTACTCGACACGTATTAGGTTGTCAACATGCTAGGTGACAATGATGACTCAGGAAAGACATTCTTCTATTGCACCATCACTCGAGTGACACATCCAAACAAATGTTAAAAATTTTTAAGAAAAGTTCAAATGTATTATAGATTTTTTTAAAAATTACTAATTTCTAAACACTACCCACCCTTATCCCCTATAAATCCAAAATCCCACTTATTAAAATAATTTTCTTCTTAAAAATTGTAATTTTTAATTGAAAGAACACTTATAAACTTAAATTTTTTGTAATAAATATTTTGGTGCCGATTCCGATCCGGTAAAAAAAAATACCGTACGACTCGCATCCGTATTTTTTTACGTACGAGTCGCACAAGTACCGTACAAACTGCCACGTACGAATCGCATGGGAAAAACTCCATACGAATCACATCCGGAAAACTCCCCCACACGTCCTCGGGTCGGAAAATGTGTCCGACACATCCCCGGACGATTTACCGTACGATTCGGAAAAATGAAGTCCGACCGCGCTAGTACGATCACTCCCGTCCTTTAGATTTTACAACTGAATGCAAAAAACACCGTACGGACCGAACTCCCACAGCAAGCATGGAGACACGTGTCCGCATACGCGCCGAATACCCCACCACAGACCCCGCATGTACGCGCAAAATGCCCCCCGGCCGCGGATGTACGCGCCGAACCCCCACCGCACCCGTGCATGTACGGACCGAACCCCCACCCCACCAGTGTATGTACGGACCGTACCCCCACCCGTGTATGAATGGAGCGTACCAACACCCCACCCGTGTATGTACGGACCGTACCCCCACCCCACCTGTGTATGTACGGACCGTACCCCCACCCCACCAGTGTATGTACGGACCGTACCCCCCACCCGTGTATGTACGGACCGTACCCCCACCCGTGTATGTACGGACCGTACCCCCACCCCACCAGTGTATGTACGGACCGTACCCCCCACCCGTGTATGTACGGACCGTACCCCCCACCCATGTATGTATGGACCGTACCCCCCACCCGTGTATGTACGGACCGTACCCCCACACCACCAGTGTATGTACGGACCGTACCCCCCACCCTTGTATGTACGGACCGTACCCCCCACCCGTGTATGTACGGACCGTACCCCCACCCCACCAGTGTATGTACGGACCGTACCCCCACCCGTGTATGTACGGACCGTACCCCCCACCCATGTATGTACGGACCGTACCCCCCACCCGTGTATGTACTGACCGTACCCCCACCCCACCAGTGTATGTACGGACCGTACCCCCCACCCGTGTATGTACGGACCGTACCCCCCACCCGTGTATGTACGGACCGTACCCCCACCCCACCAGTGTAAGTACGGACTGAACCCCCACCCCAGCCGTGCATGTACGGACCGTACCCCCACCCGTGTATGAATGGAGCGTACCAACACCCCACCAGTGTATGTACGGACCGTACCCCCACCCCACCAGTGTATGTACGGACCGAACCCCCACCCCACCCGTGTATGTACGGACCGTACCCCCCACCCGTGTATGTACGGACCGTACCCCCACCCGTGCATGTACGGACCGTACCCCCACCCGTGTATGAATGGAGCGTACCAACACCCCACCAGTGTATGTATGGACCGTACCCCCCACCCGTGTATTTACGGACCGTACCCCCCACCCGTGTATGTACGGACCGTACCCCCACCCCACCAGTGTATGTACGGACCGAACCCCCACCCCACCCGTGTTCGTACGCACCCTACCCCAGGCCCACACACCAGCACCCTCACCCAACATCGGGCATGTACGAGTCGTACTAAGCCATAGCAAAGGACAGCACTGTACAACAACATGGCCCATGTACGCACCGTACAGACGCCAATAACACTCCTACTGAACCAGAACTAACCAAAAAAACACAAGGACAGTCAATCCGAGGCACACAACACCACAAAACATATCCAACAAGGCCAAATACATCCTATACACTGACCTGCAACTGACAAACAAAGAAACAGAGGGCCAAACCACTACCACTCCTTATAACACACCCACCCAAAGTTCAAACACAGCACACCCACAAATGGAGCAATAAAAAGGCCCAACATACACAAACCATGATCCTTTGCAACAGATCCACTGCTGCCAGACCCCAGAGACAACGCACTGCACCATACTTGAAACATCAATACACCTTACACTTGCACTCCTTCACACAACCACCATCACAAACACACCCTCATCACATTCACACACACACACCTGCACCCCCACAACCATCCACCCCCACACCCATTCACACCCCCACCCCCACACCCATCCACACCCACACCCCACACCATGCCCACCAACAAGAATCCAAAGTTCACAAAGGACGAGCAGGACTCCCTTGTTGACGAAATCATCAGAGTCGAGCCACAGCTCTTCGGAACATTGATCAGACGGACCAGCATATCAGAAAAAATTGCCATGTGGGAGAGGATAGTCAATTCCGTGAATGCTGTTGGGTCCACCAGAAGGACCAGGCATGAGTGCCAAGCCAGGTGGTACGATCTGCGGAGGACGGTCCACCGCAAAATGACGGACGAGCACAACCAGGCCAACATCACTGGAGGAGGGCCATCCCGCAGACCGGTACACTACCATCCCTGGGAGGAGAAGGTGATGACCACGCTGGAGCCGTTGGCATGTGACGGACTAGAAGGAGTCCGAGAGCCTGGTGAGTACACAAACAACTCACCTCACATGGGGGGAACGCCATATACAACCCAAATACCAATCATGCACGCAACCCCCACAAAGCCAGCACCGGACACAACCACACTCCAAAAACACACACATGCCACTAGCGCGTCCATGCACCATGCCCCAAGCAAGGCCAGGCCAAGTCACAGGCCACACAAAACACAATCACAAGACAGGATGTCCCGGATGCCGGGAGGGTGGGCCCCAAAACTAACATAGAGCAACTCTGAAGCACACAACAATGCCCTCAGCCCATATGGCTTAGGGCACAGCCATACCAACAGTGTTTCCCCACACAGTACTGTTTTGCCTGCTAATGGTGGCCGCGTTGCAGGACGACATGGGTATGAAGTCACAATTTGCACATAACAGCAGCCAATGAAGACGCAGCACACTGAAAGAGTGTCAGCACACACCGCCACAGCAGCAGTGCAGACTCACACACTCCACCCAATGGGTGTCCGCAGAGAAGAAACAAACCCACATGAACAAGCCAATGGCCTTTGCAAGACCTGCAAACTCTGTGTGCCCAGGAAGCTGGGCTGAGGTGACAGAGGGTGACACACAGAGGGAGGGAGAGGGGCAGAGATAGGGACAGAGACAGAGGTGGACACATTGAGACAGACAGAGGGAGGGAGGAGGCTGACAGAGGGAGGGAGAAAGGGAGACGGACAGAGGGAGGAGGCTGACAGAGGGAGGGAGAAAGGGAGACGGACAGAGGGAGGAGGCTGACAGAGGGAGGGAGTAAAGGGAGACGGACAGAGGGAGGAGGCTGATAGAGGGAGGGAGAAAGGGAGATAGAGGGAGACGGACAGTGGGAGGAGGCTGACAGAGGGAGGGAGTAAGGGAGACAGAGGGAGACCAAATCACCTTTGGGTGGTGTGGCCATGTCCGCTCGTCAGCAGGTGTACTGTGTGCATGTATACAAGGTTTGGCAGTGCCTTAACCCCCCCTTCAACCTTTGATAAACACTAGGCCATGTGTCAATCTGTGCACGAGTACATCCGTGCTGCAGTCACAAACAGAACCGTACACCCAGTATACCTACCCACTGTGTTCGTCAGAACCCTGTCACAAATTGTTAAGTTACCTACCTGCATTCTCAAATAGCATGGAAAAAACACCATTTGGCCACGTACAGTGCAACACGTAAGGCGGCTCTGCATGGCTTGCTACGCCCGCTCACTACACTGCTGACTGCGTTGACAAAATATGCATCAACTAAGATTGTGTCACACATAGGTAAAGTGTCGAAAGCTGTGGCCAAGGGACATACCCATGCACAAGTGCACTGTGAGAGGAATGCTAGCCAAATACAACCACCCAGAGGAACTGTACCAAATAAAAAAACTAATGAAACATGGATGTCGCATGTAACACAATTAACACTGTCTCTCTCACACACAGGTCAACGTTGTCGATCTCCCCCCAACACTGGGGGGGAAGACTCACAGGACCAGGCTCTGCGTGAAGAGGACCCCAACGCCAGCGACGACTCTCACCACTCCGTGGATGACCCAGACCAACCTGCCCCCTCTGGTGTCCAACCACCTGCAGCACCTGCGTCAGGTACAACTGTGCCAACCACCACCCCCATTCTTGCCACATCCCAGGAGACACCCAGGAGCCCTGCCCGCACACAACAACGCAGCCAGTCTTTCCAGGAGGGACAAGGTTCTTCGGGCACCCAGGAGGAGGCAGGCGACCCCGCAAATGCCATCCCTCAGGGGTCCCGGAGACTCGATGTGCCCACAACGGCAGGCCAGGCGCAAATGGGCAGGGGTGGTGGGAGTGGAGGACGGCGGAGGCCCGAACCTGCCCAGTTGGCTCAGGACCCGGCTATGGCACACATCAGAACCATCCTGGATGCATACCGGCGTGACTCCAGAGGCATCGCCCAGGTAGTGGAGACCCTCAATGAGATGAAGGCCCTGCAGATTGAGCATCATGCCAGGATGGAGGCAAGGCATGCAGAGCACTTGGCGGTGCAGAGGGACCTGAGCCAATCCCTCCGTCAGATCGCCCAAAGCCTGGCAAACCCTCCCTGTGCCAGCAGGCGTAGAGCAGCACCAGCCCCAGGGAGGAAGGAGGAGGAGGAATCATCTGACGGAGCGTCCCTTGCACCGTCAAGCCAGGCGTCTGAGGGTCCCCGCAGGAAGGTGGGTCGTCCACGCAAGAAAACGTGAGAGTCAGCGGAACATCACCATCTCCCAGGTCACCTGGCCTGTCACCTGGCCCTATGGCCCAACAGCAGCACAGCAGCAAAGGACATTCTCTGCCACATGGCCTTGCTGGTCACTGTCTGACCAATGTTGACAAAGACTGTGGCACAGACTCTGATGACTGTCAATGGCAAGGACACCAACTCCCCCTGTGAACTTTGGATTCTACACTCCCGCCAAGCACCTCTTGTCACCCCCCCAAACACGTACCCCAGCACTAATAAAATTCATCACAATCACATGACAGGAAAATTCGAAAATTTCGAAGGGACACCATAGATTATAAACTGGACGAAGTATATACGTGGGCGGAAACCTATGCCCAGAAACGGTTCCTTTATAAACCAGGGAATGCTTCATCTGAGGAAAGCGTAGCAGATGATCAAGATATATCGGCACGACGACCACCAGCCAGAAAACAAGCGGAATCCACAGCAGCACACAATGAGGCCACAGCTTCAACTTCTGGTACCAAACCCTCTTTTTTAGCAGAGGGTCAATCCTCCAATCTACCTCCAGACAAAAACACTACACTTCCAGACACCGCACCCGTAGGGGACAGACCAACAAAAAAAAACATCGAGACTGGAAGACCCCAGAGAAACCTGAAGAAATGAACTCTCTTGTTGTGAACATCTCCAACAAAGTTTTGAATCCTGAGCAGTTGAAAATACTGAGTAAAGGCACATAGTTCGTCCCTACATACACATCTAATACTTTGGAAACAGAAATATCTTTTTTTAAGTTCATGCGTAAACTTAGGCTGAAATGGTTCTTTTCGCAAAACATAACTGAAACATCTGCAACACCATTAGAACACTTTCGACCCAAAAGTAGATTTATGGCACCAATCTCTCATAAAACCTTGGATAATTTTGAACTACTTGTGAAGAAGGACTTGACTCGGGTCAAATACAAAAAATCAAAGTACACCAATCTTTCACCAAAAGAAATAAGAGTACTTAACACTCTACAACAAGACACCAAGATAATTTGTCAACCCGCAGATAAACTGGGTGCCCTGGTAATCATGGACTCGACATTTTACAAACAGAGCGTGGACTCACACGTCAAGGACGAGAACACTTATATTCATCTACAAGAAAATCCCACCAAAACATTCAAAGAAATATTAAGCTCTTTACTACAGAAAGCTTTTGATAATGGTTTGATCTCTGAAAACACCAGAAGATTTTTATTAACATCTACACCACAAACCCCGCATATTTATATGCTCCCAAAGATACATAAGAACCTCAAAAATCCACCTTTTCGTCCCATCGTGGCAGGATGAGGATCTATACATGAACCGATCGGACAATTCCTGGACTATCACTTACAACCACTGGTACAGTCCTGGGTGACTTATGTAAAAGATACCACGGATTGTCTTCTAAAATTGAAAGCATCACAACATCTTATGACTCCAGATATACTACTGTGCACCATAGACGTGGTGGCATTATACACTTCGATACCTCACAATGAAGGATTGGAAGCAGTAGAATGGCGTCTTTTGAATTCCTCTATTGAACATGATTTGAGCGTGCTCCTACTAGAGCTCTTACACTTTTCCCTATACCATAGTTACTTTCATTGGCAGGAAGAATATTATCTTCAAAAAACAGGAACATCCATAGGATTTCCTGGGGCACCAGCTTATGCCAATACTTTCATGGCACACTTCGAACATCATCACATTCTTCAAAATCCAACATGGCATCAACATGCGATTATGTTCTTACGATACATCGATGACATTTTGGTTCTTTGGAAAGGCCCACGACAAGATTTGGAAACTTGCATTGAAAGATTAAACCATTGTAATCCAAGAATACAGTTCACCCATGAGATTCAAAACCAAAAAATACACTTTTTGGACATTGAAATTCGGATGACCCCTGATGGAATACAAACTTCTGTCTACAGGAAACCAACTGATGTGAATAATGCATTGCATTTTTCAAGCGGCCACCCTTATTCGCTTAAAAAACATCTACCAGTGTCACAATTCATCCGAATTAAAAGGATCACTTCAGACAACCAAGAATGTTTGCAACTCATTGAAGAACAGAAAACACGATATAAGGAACGTGGATACCCAGAAGAAACACTAATGGAAGCGGTCAACAAAGTATCTGGCAGGAAACGCGAAGATCTATTAATTCCAGCACAGAAAGCAAAAAAAGAACGAGGAGTATTTGTTCTAAAATACTCCACACAAGCATCTCAGATTAAGAGAATCATCAACAAACATTGGGAGATCATAGCATCAGAAACTGATTTTAATGATCTATACAAAGGCCCTCCACTATTCGCACACACCAGGTCTAAAAACATAAGAGAAATTCTCAAATCAAGAAACTTACCCACAAAACAAAGGTACAAAGGCATGCAGAAATGTTTTAATTGCGGCCAATGTGGCAATGTAATTTTGGGAAATGTCTTCCATCACCCACATACTGGAGAAAAAATCCTTTTGAGACATTCCACAGATTGTAACACAGAGGTGCCGATTACGATCCGGCAAAAAAATTCCCCGTGCGACTCGTATCCGGTCTTTTTACCGTACGAATCGTACAAGTGCCGTACGAACTGGCAATCACAATTCGCATGGAAAAAGGCCATACGAACCGCATCGGGAATGATTTCCCACACGTCCTCGGGTCGGAAAATGTGTCCGACACGTCCTCGGACGATTTACCGTACAAATGTGAAAGGTGAAGTCCGACCGAGGAATCACGATCCATCCCGTGCGTCCGATGTCACAACCGTATGGAAAAAACACCGTCCGCACCGAACTCCCATAGCAACCATGGAGACATGTGCCCGCATACGCCCCCAACACTCCCCCTGCCCCCGTACGTCCGAGACGTACCCCCCGTGTATGTACACCCCCACCCGTGTATGTACACCCCAGTAGGTTCGAGTCGAACCCCCACCCCTGTACGTGTCGTACCACCGTCTATGTACACCCCAGTACGTTCGAGTCGAACCACCACCCCTGTATGTGTCGTACCACCGTCTATGTACACCCCAGTACGTTCGAGTCGTACCCCCACCCCTGTACGTGTCCGTCCCCCATGTATGTACACCCCAGTACGTTCGAGTCGTACACCCACCCCTGTACGTGTCCGACCCCCATGTATGTACACCCCAGTACGTTTGAGTCGAACCCACACCCCTGTACGTGTCGTACCACCGTCTATGTACACCCCAGTACGTTCCAGTCGTACCCCCACCCCTGTACGTGTCGTACCACCGTCAATGTACACCCCAGTACGTTCCAGTCGTACCCCCACCCCTGTACGTGTCGTACCACCGTCTATGTACACCCCAGTACGTTCGAGTCAAACCCACACCCCTGTACGTGTCGTACCACTGTCTATGTACACCCCAGTATGTTCCAGTCATACCCCCACCCCTGTACGTGTCGTAC
Organism: Triturus cristatus; assembly: GCF_964204655.1. Classification (NCBI taxonomy): domain Eukaryota; kingdom Metazoa; phylum Chordata; class Amphibia; order Caudata; family Salamandridae; genus Triturus; species Triturus cristatus. Next base: position 719,471,056 of record NC_140579.1, read on the forward strand.
CACCGTCTATGTACACCCCAGTACGTTTGAGTCGAACCACCACCCCTGTACGTGTTGTACCACCGTCTATGTACACCCCAGTACGTTCGAGTCGTACCCCCACCCCTGTACGTGTCCGTCCCCCATGTATGTACACCCCAGTACGTTCGAGTCGAACCCCCACCCCTGTACGTGTCGTACCACCGTCAATGTACACCCCAGTACGTTTGAGTCGTACCCCCACCCCTGTACGTGTCCGACCCCCATGTATGTACACCCCAGTACGTTCGAGTCGAACCCACACCCCTGTACGTGTTGTACCACCGTCTATGTACACCCCAGTACGTTCGAGTCGTACCCCCACCCCTGTACGTGTCCGACCCCCATGTATGTACACCCCAGTCCGTTCGAGTCGAACCCACACCCCTGTACGTGTCGTACTACCGTCTATGTACACCCCAGTACATTCCAGTCGTACCCCCACCCCTGTACGTGTCGTACCACCGTCAATGTACACCCCAGTACGTTCCAGTCGTACCCCCACCCCTGTACGTGTCGTACCACCGTCTATGTACACCCCAGTACGTTCGAGTCGAACCCACACCCCTGTACGTGTCGTACCACCGTCTATGTACACCCCAGTACGTTCCAGTCGTACCCCCACCCCTGTACGTGTCGTACCACCGTCTATGTACACCCCAGTACGTTCGAGTCGTACCCCCACCCCTGTACGTGTCCGACCCCCATGTATGTACACCCCAGTACGTTCGAGTCGAACCCACACCCCTGTACGTGTCGTACCACCGTCTATGTACACCCCAGTACATTCGAGTCGTACCCCCACCCCTGTACGTGTCGTACCACTGTCAATGTACATCCCAGTACGTTCCAGTCGTACCCCCACCCCTGTACGTGTCCGTCCCCCATGTATGTACACCCCAGTACGTTCGAGTCGTACACCCACCCCTGTACGTGTCCGACCCCCATGTCTGTACACCCCAGTACGTTTGAGTCGAACCCACACCCCTGTACGTGTCGTACCACCGTCTATGTACACCCCAGTACGTTCCAGTCGTACCCCCACCCCTGTACGTGTCGTACCACCGTCAATGTACACCCCAGTACGTTCCAGTCGTACCCCCACCCCTGTACGTGTCGTACCACCGTCTATGTACACCCCAGTACGTTCGAGTCGAACCCACACCCCTGTACGTGTCGTACCACCGTCTATGTACACCCCAGTATGTTCCAGTCATACCCCCACCCCTGTACGTGTCGTACCACCGTCTATGTACACCCCAGTACGTTTGAGTCGAACCACCACCCCTGTACGTGTTGTACCACCGTCTATGTACACCCCAGTACGTTCGAGTCGTACCCCCACCCCTGTACGTGTCCGTCCCCCATGTATGTACACCCCAGTACGTTCGAGTCGAACCCCCACCCCTGTACGTGTCGTACCACCGTCAATGTACACCCCAGTACGTTTGAGTCGTACCCCCACCCCTGTACGTGTCCGACCCCCATGTATGTACACCCCAGTACGTTCGAGTCGAACCCACACCCCTGTACGTGTTGTACCACCGTCTATGTACACCCCAGTACGTTCGAGTCGTACCCCCACCCCTGTACGTGTCCGACCCCCATGTATGTACACCCCAGTCCGTTCGAGTCGAACCCACACCCCTGTACGTGTCGTACCACCGTCTATGTACACCCCAGTACATTCCAGTCGTACCCCCACCCCTGTACGTGTCGTACCACCGTCAATGTACACCCCAGTACGTTCCAGTCGTACCCCCACCCCTGTACGTGTCGTACCACCGTCTATGTACACCCCAGTACGTTCGAGTCGAACCCACACCCCTGTACGTGTCGTACCACCGTCTATGTACACCCCAGTACGTTCCAGTCGTACCCCCACCCCTGTACGTGTCGTACCACCGTCTATGTACACCCCAGTACGTTTGAGTCGTACCCCCACCCCTGTACGTGTCCGACCCCCATGTATGTACACCCCAGTACGTTCGAGTCGAACCCACACCCCTGTACGTGTCGTACCACCGTCTATGTACACCCCAGTACATTCGAGTCGTACCCCCACCCCTGTACGTGTCGTACCACTGTCAATGTACATCCCAGTACGTTCCAGTCGTACCCCCACCCCTGTACGTGTCGTACCACCGTCTATGTACACCCCAGTACGTTCGAGTCGAACCACCACCCCTGTACGTGTCGTAACACCGTCTATGTACACCCCAGTACGTTCGAGTCGTACCCCCACCCCTGTACGTGTCCATCCCCCATGTATGTACACCCCAGTACGTTCGAGTCGTACCCCCACCCCTGTACGTGTCCGTCCCCCATGTATGTACACCCCAGTACGTTCGAGTCGAACCCCCACCCCTGTACGTGTCGTACCACTGTCAATGTACAACCCAGTACGTTCAAATCGTACCCCCACCCCTGTACGTGTCGTACCACCGTCAATGTACACCCCAGTACGTTAGAGTCGTACCCCCACCCCTGTACGTGTCTGGCCCCCATGTATGTACACCCCAGTACGTTCGATTCGTACCCCCACCCCTGTACGTGTCATACCACCGTCTATGTACACCCCAGTACGTTCCCGTTGCATCCCCAACACAACCTCCTAAGTACGGAGCGCACCCCAGGCCCCAACATCACAACCGCATGTACGAGTCGTACCAAGCCACACACAAGGACAGCACCGTACAACCAAATGGCCCATGTACACACCGTACACACGCTCAAAACGCACGTACACAACCAGGACAAAACAAAACAACACAAGAATACACTATTCGAATGGCACAAAGCCACTAAACATGGCCAACAAACACTAAAAAAACACATTCACTGACCTGCAACTGCCAAAAACAAACAGAGGCCCAAAACACCACCACTCCTTATAACACACCCACCCAAACTTCAAACACAGCCACACCCACCCATGGACCAATAAAAAGGGCCCACACACACAAACCATGAGCCTTTGCAACAGACTCACTGCTGCCAGACACCACAGAACCATACTACAAGCCTCACCACACCTTACACTTGCACACCTTCACACAACCACCTCCACAAACACCCCCTCATCACATTCACACACACACACCTGCACAACCACACCCACACACCCACAACCATCCACACACACCCCCCACCATCCACACCCACACCCCTCACCATGCCCACTAACAAGAATCCAAAGTTCAGTAACCGAGAGTTGGAGGTCCTTGTTGATGAAATCCTCAGAGTCGAGCCACAGCTCTTTGGAACATTGGTCAGACAGACCAGCATTGCAGCAAAAACAGCCATGTGGCAGACCATCGTCGATGCTGTGAATGCTGTTGCGGACACCAGAAGGACCAGGCAGGAATGCCAAGCCAGGTGGTACGATCTGCGGAGGAGGGTCTGAGCCAAGATGCTGGAGGAACACAACCAGGCCAACGCCACTGGAGGAGGGCCCTCCCGCAGACCCGTACACTACCAGCCCTGGGAGGAGAGGGTGATGGCCATACAGCCGGTGGAGGCAGTCGAAGGATTAGGAGGACTCCGAGACCCGGGTGAGTACACGAACAACGCACCTCACATGGGGGGGACGTCATCCACAACCAAAATCACTAACAGGCACGCAACCACCCCAACCTATCGCATGACTCAACCACACTCCATGAACACGCACATGCCACTGCCGCCACCATGCCCCATGCACCCAGCTGGACAATGTCAAGTCACAGGCCACAGAAGACACCAACACATGACACGGTAACCCGGATGGCGGGAGGGTGGGCCCCAAAAATCACATAGTGCAACTCAGAAGCAGACAACAATGCCCTCTGCCCATATGGCCCAGGTCACAGCCAGACAAACAGTGTGTCCCCACACAGGAAAGACTCGCCAGCAAATGGCGGACGCCTTGCTTCAACACATGGGGGTGAAGGCACTGTTTTGCACATGACAGCAGCTAATGAACAGCCAACACTGTGAAAGAGTGGCAGCACACACAACCACAGCAGCAGCGCACACACAGACACTACACCCAATGGGTGCCTGGAGATCAGAAACAAACTCACATCAACAAGCCAAGGGCCATTCAAAGGACTGGAAAAAGTGTGTGTCTAGGAAGCTGGGCTGAGGTGACAGAGGGTGACACACAGAGGGAGGGAGAGGGGGAAAGAGAGGGAGGGAGAAGGGGACAGAGAGGGAGGGAGACACAGGGACACGGACAGAGGGAGGAGGCTGACACACGGAGGTAGGGAGAGGGGGACAGAGAGGGAGGGAGACACAGGAAGACGGACAGAGGGAGGAGGCTGACACACAGAGGGAGGGAGAGGGGGACAGAGAGGGAGGGAGAGGGGGACAGAGAGGGAAGGAGACACAGGGACACGGACAGAGGGAGGAGGCTGACACACGGAGGGAGGGAGAGGGGGACAGAGAGGGAGGGAGACACAGGGAGACGGACAGAGGGAGGAGGCTGACACACAGAGGGAGGGAGAGGGGGACAGAAAGGGAGGGAGACACAGGAAGACGGACAGAGGGAGGAGGCTGACACACAGAGGGAGGGAGAGGGGGACAGAGAGGGAGGGAGAGGGGGACAGAGAGGGAGGGAGAGGGGGACAGAGAGGAAGGGAGAGGGGGACAGAGAGGGAGGGAGACACAGGGACACGGACAGAGGGAGGAGGCTGACACACGGAGGGAGGGAGAGGGGGACAGAGAGGGAGGGAGACACAGGGAGACGGACAGAGGGAGGAGGCTGACACACAGAGGGAGGGAGAGGGGGACAGAGAGGGAGGGAGACACAGGGAGAGCAAATCAGCCGTGTGGTGTGTGGGAATGTCTGCTCGTCAGCAGGTAGACTGCGTGCATGTAGCCAAGGGTGGCCAGTGCCAGAACCCCCCCTCTTCACCATGGCAAAACACAGGGCCATGTCACAACCCGTTCACGAGCACAACGACAGCTACCTGCATTATATAAGTGTGTGGATCCACTCCATGTGCACATGTACAGTGCTACACGGAAGGCGCCAATGCATGGCTCGCCACACCTGCCCACTCCACTGCTGACTGCAGTCACACTTGACGCAGCAAGTAAGACTGTGCCACACGTAGTTAAAGGGGCCAAAGTGGTGCCCAAGGGACACACCCATGCACAAGTGCACTGTGAGTGGAATGCAAGACAGATCCTAATTCCAAGAGGAAAAGTGCCAACTTTGAAACTGATGAAACATGGATGTTGCATGGACCAAAATTAACATTGTCTCTCTCACACACAGGTCAATGTCGTGGTTCACCCCCCAACACTGGGGGGGAAGACTCACAGGACCCGGATCTGCGGGAGCCCGATCCCACCGACAGCGACGACTCTCACCACTCTGTGGACGACCCCGACCGACCTGGCCCCTCTGGTGTCCAACCACCTGCAGCACCTGCGTCAGGTACAACTGTGCCAACCACCACCCCCACTCCTGCCACATCCCAGGAGACACCCAGGATCCCTGCCCCACCACCACAATGCAGCCAGGCTGGCCAGGAGGGACACGGTGTCCCGGGCACCCAGGAGGAGGCAGGCGACAACGCCAATGCCACCCCTCAGGGGTCCCGGAGACCCGATGTACCCACAAGGGCAGGCCAGGTGCAAGTGGGCAGGGGTGGTGGGAGTGGAGGACGGCGGAGGCGCGAGCCTGACCAGTTGGCTGGGGAACCGGTATTTGCCCATGTCCGTAACATCATGGACACATACCGGCAGGACACCACGGGCATGGCCCAGGTTGTGTCCACCCTCAATGAGATCAAGGGGACCCTCGATGAGATTAAGACCCAGCAGGCCCAGCAACATGCCTGTCTACTGCAACACCAATGGAGGATGGAGGACAGACAGGCTGAGCAAGTGACTGTGTTCCAGGGGATTCACGATACACTCCGTCGGATGGCCGACAACATGGGCAACCCTCCCTGTGCCAGACGGCGTAGAACATCACCACCCACAGGGAGGGATCAGGAGGAGGAGGAGACATCCGACGGAGCATCCCAAACATCGTCACGGCCTGCTGCTGAGGGTCCCCGCAGGAGGCCGGGTCGTCCACGGAAAGGACCGTGAGGGTCGGCGCTACATCACCATCTCCCAGGACACCTGGCCTGGCACCTGGCCCACTGGAGCAACAGCATCACAGCATCAAGAGACATTCTCTGCCACATGGCCCTGCTGGTCACTGTCTGACCAATGTTGACAAAGACTGTGGCATGGACTATGAGGATTTCCAATGGCAAGGACACCAACTCCCCTACTGAACTTTGGATTCCAAAATCCCGAAAAGCCCCTCACTTTATCCCCCCCCCCCAAAATAAAAATTCACACCATGAAGAGAAGATGCCTGCTGGTTGCATTATTACCTTACATGTGTGTTGTAAAGTCTAAACATGCCTGAGCTCTCTTTTGACTCCCTGGGGCCTGAGTCTGGCACAGGACACACGGGTCACAGTGTATTAGGCAAGACAGACATGGAGCACCATACACACCCGTGATGGGCTCAACCAGCTGAGGGGGTGGCCGCACAACCATGCCGACAGACATATTGAGTACAGCAACAGTCATGCGCAGAGGTCAGGGATCATGTCCAGTGTCCTGGGGGGCACCCAGGTATGTGTAGACAGGTGGCAGAACCATGTCCTGCAAGCTTGAGTCCGGTGGATGCAGAGAATGGGGGCCTGGCCAACGTTGGATGCATTGGGATGGCACATGTCACAATACCCACACAGTCATGGACATCATGCCCAATACACAGTCTCAGCCCACACACACAGCTTGCATCTTGCTACTCAACACATCGACACATAGCCACTATCAGGGAAAACCATGCCAGACATGCTGGATGCACCGTGGCAACACACCAGCATTGACTGAGAAGAGGCACCTTGGAGGCATAGGGACACCTTTATTAGTCATGTTTTCGGGATTGCAGAGGCAACTTGAAGTACACATGAACACATCTTGTGGAGTAACATGTGGGTCCAACACTGGCACCCCCCTTCTGCAGCACAAATGCGTGTTTGCCATGGAACTGGCACACAATTGTCGGCTAACAGCTAAACACCCACAGCTGCTCACGGAGAGACTGCCATACACCATTGATCCGCTGATGTGGAAGTCCCACACCATGTCAAGCCAATGCTAACCGTATGTGTCCGAGGGCAGTGTCACACACATTGATGCCATCATCACAATCCACTATCCCATCACTGATGACTGTCAACCAGGCAGACCATCTATGCAGGTGTACACAGCTGCATGTCGTGTCCCATGGTGATGCTACATGGCTGCAGAGGAACCAAACATCGACAGGGGCAGTGTGCATACATCGTGAACAACTGCCACACCCAATACACCCCTGATGCATCCCTTACCCTATGGAGACTTCCAAACGTGTCCGTGCCTGTAACGCTGAGTCAGCCCACGATGACGTGTCCATGAGGAATAGCAGTGCCACAACAATGCAACCAGCAGACGGCATGCGCAAGTACCTGGGGAAGAGAGACACACAAGAAGTCAGCCACAAAAAGCACAGCCACTTGCATGTGCACTTACTCGACACATGTATGGATGACAACATGCTAGGTCACAATTATGACTGGGGAAATACAACCATCACTGCCACCATCACTCCAGTGACACACCCACACACACCTCTGACTCACGAGCCATACATGCAGGTGGAGACACACATCACAACACATGCCACACGGGGACCAATGCGTGCACACTCAGACACTGGTACTCACCACTAAGCAAAGAAGTCGCGTATGAGCCGAGTCCGGATGTCCTCTTGCGGCTCCACATCCTCCACATCACTAGCCCCATTGCCAAGCCCTTCGTCCTCGACGGGTGAATGGTCCTCGTCATGTTGATACAGGATGAGTGGCACAGCTTTCTCAACTGCCATGTTGTGCAGCATGCAGCAGACCATGAAGATTTTGCAGACCTTCGCAGGGGCATATGGGAGCGCGCCACCGGTCTTGTGGAGGCACCGAAAACGGCTCTTCAGCAGGCAAAACGTCCTCTCTATCACTCGCCTTGTCCGGCCATGGGCGGTGTTGTAGCGGAGCTGGGCCGGCGTGATGGGGTTGCAGAGAGGTGTGAGCAGCCATGGCATGTTGGGATAGCCAGCGTCCCCTACATGGGAAGCACATGGACATCGTTAGAAGTGGTGAAGCGGTCGTGCTGCTAGGCTATGCAAAATACAGGACAGACTAACTGTACCCACCAACAACACATGCTCTTTCGTTGCGCAGCTGCATCATCATTTCAGGCATCCTGCTATGCCTCATGATGTAGGCATCGTGTGCTGATCCTGGAAAACGAGCACAGACATGTGAAATCACCATGTTGGACTGACACACCACAAGGGCATTGATGGAGTGGTAGTGCTTCCGATTGCGGTACGCCACCTCCTGTGCGTGTGGTGGTACCAAAGCTACATGTGTCCCATCTATGGACCCAATGACATGGGGCATCCCTCCCAGGGCATAGAATCCACGCTTGACCGCAGTCAACTGTTCAGGGGTTGGGAACTTGATGAAGTCATCCAGGTGAATCAACATGGCCTCTAAGAAATCATGCAGCACACGGCAGAACATGCTCTGGGACATGCCACCAACATGAGCTATGGTATATTGAAAGGTACCCGTGGCAAGAAAATGTAGGGCAGCCATTACCTTCAGCTGGGGTGTCAGTGCCGTAGGATACCTGTGCTGCGGTTGCAGGTGTGGTGCCAGTCTCGCCGTCAACTCCAGAATCAACGGTTGGGGGAAGCGGTAGCACCGGATGCTGTCATTCTCCCGCATGGCAGCCAAGTCCGGAATTGGTCGGGCAACAGGCGGCGCTCTGCAGTAATTTGGAAGTGACAAGGAAGAGTGAGTGCACTACGGCAACAATTCATATGTACTGAGCACATGTTAATCTGTCAATACACATATGCTACATAGGGAGTCAGGTATGTGCTACATGCCCAGGACACGTATGGATGCAAGGTGACACTCCTACCAAGACCCAGCTACACACGGAGATTGAGAACCTCCCCATGCCATACCATGGGAATAGCTTTGTCCCAGTGCAAGTGAACAGCCAGACGCAAGACAGGAGTGACATACGCCCACACATCAGCAGAAGTAGGATGCCGATTGCAGAGACTGGTAGCGGAACACTAGAGCCACAGGTCACATGACATTACACTAGGACAGGCCACACACCTTGCCATGAAGGTGCACATGTCATGACTCACCACACATTCATTGTGAGGATGCAGACATGTCCTTGTCACGCTACTCCGTGTCCCATGCATACATGTGCACCTCACATCCGATACCACATGTGGCATGGTGTGCGGAACAGTGTGCAATGTCAATCTACACACAGACACATGTTGGTTGCTGCAACAGCTGTAGCTTTTGAGGGTGCTCCAACATCAACCTGATGGGAAGCCCCCACACATACATGACATAGTCACATTGTGCACCGTGGGTGGTGACAAGTCAGGTGTGGCAACCCCTGTACCGGGCATCAGGGGACACTTCTGTGTGTTGGTGTCCGTGCCATGCCAGTGACGCTCACCCCAAGTGTGCAGTACGACATGCACACATGTCAAAGGAGTCAAGGGCATGCCTGGCACACATTGCACCGTCACACAGTACATCTGTACACATCTCATCATACATCTGGTGCCTTCTCGACTCAGGAGTAATGTTCCACATCACAGCCCGTCACACCTGTGCCCCACACATGTAGTAATGCACAGACGATGCCTTGATGTCCATTCATGGACAAGTATGTCCATCCATGGACAAGTGTGTCCATCCATGGACAAGTATGTCCGCCCTATCCCTACCTGTGTGGCGCCTGTCACCCCTGTGATGTGTGAAAACCGCCGTACTGCTGCTAAGAGGGCCTGTGTACGTTCCCATATCACTATGGGAGTGCTGCCGTATGTGTACCCATCGTGATGGCGAGCGTACAGGCATGTGTACGGCCCGTACCACTACGAGTACGCATACGCGAGGACACCCATAGTGATAGTGAGCGTACAGGCGTGTGTACGGCCCGTACCACTACGAGTACGCATACGTGAGGACACCCATAGTGATAGTGAGCGTACAGGCGTGTGTACGGCCCGTACCACTACGAGTACGCATACGCAAGAACACCCATAGTGGTAGGGCCGTACGCACGCCTGTACGCTCCCTATCACTATGGGTGTCCTCGCGTATGCGTACTCGTAGTGGTACGGGCCGTACACATGCCTGTACGCTCCCTATCACTATGGGTGTCCTCGCGTATGCGTACTCGTAGTGGTACGGGCCGTACACACGCCTGTACGTTCACTATCACTACGTGTACGCATACGCGAGGACACCCATAGTGATAGTGAACATAGGCACGCGTGTACGGGCCGTTGCAATGCATTTGGGGTGCCCTAGGGCCCCAGAACGCACCGTACCTGTGTGTGAAGCTCCAAATTACATAGGGGACACATGAGGGACAAGTATTAAGGCCTACATGCATGCTGGTTGTCATGGAGACCAAGTTCAAATTTTGAATTTGTTCTGGAAGGTGCACAGCAGAAGTCAGTTGGAATTAATCTACTTTGTTGCAATGTGTTTGTGGGGCTGACGTCATGCAGGAGAATAAAACCGATAGAGAACCCACAGACTGCTAGGTTTGAAGGGATTGGAGGAAACATAGGATGCAAATGTGAGTGACCAATCACTCTGTACTCCTGTGCATGAGATGGGCCAGCAAGGCAGATATAAGGCAGCCAGGTCCCATGAGGGAGCACTTGCCTGCACATCTCTGTATTCCACGACCCAGCTGCTGCTACTGATTCCCTGGAACCATGTCAAGGGCTGTGGAGAGGTCACAGCCATTCACCCTGGAGGAGAACATGGCTTTGGTGGATGTGATCCTCCCACGGTACCCCATGCTGTATGGGCGACCAGGTTATCAGGTGAGTGCAGTGTCCACTGGCACAGACTGTGTCCCTTTTTAGTGACTGTGACTTCTGCCATTGTGTCCAGGTGTGACACACATGCTATGTACTGTAGGGGGGTCCCAGGGGGGGGGAATGCCTGATGTCTCCCAGCAGTGCCCTGAGACAGGAGGGGTGGGTGCCTATCACTCCCAGCAGTGCCCTGAGACAGGAGGGGTGGGTGCCTATCACTCCCAGCAGTGCCCAGAGACAGGAGGGGTGGGTGCAGAGTCCTCCCAGCAGTGCCCTGAGACAGGAGGGGTGGGTGCCTATCACTCCCAGCAGTGCCCTGAGACAGTAGGGGTGGGGGCCTATCACTCCCAGCAGTGCCCTGAGACAGGAGGGGTGGGTGCCTATCACTCCCAGCAGTGCCCTGAGACAGTAGGGGTGGGGGCCTATCACTCCCAGCAGTGCCCTGAGACAGGAGGGGTGGGTGCCTATCACTCCCAGCAGTGCCCTGAGACAGTAGGGGTGGGGGCCTATCACTCCCAGCAGTGCCCTGAGACAGGAGGGGTGGGTGCCTATCACTCCCAGCAGTGCCCTGAGACAGTAGGGGTGGGGGCCTATCACTCCCAGCAGTGCCCTGAGACAGGAGGAGTGGGGGCCTATCACTCCCAGCAGTGCCCTGAGACAGTAGGGGTGGGGGCCTATCACTCCCAGCAGTGCCCTGAGACAGGAGGGGTGGGTGCAGAGTCCTCCCAGCAGTGCCCTGAGACAGGAGGGGTGGGTGCAGAGTCCTCCCAGCAGTGCCCTGAGACAGTAGGGGTGGGTGCAGAGTCCTCCCAGCAGTGCCCTGAGACAGGAGGGGTGGGTGCAGAGTCCTCCCTATCACTGCTGGGAGTGATAGGCACCCACCCCTCCTGTCTCAGGGCACTGCTGGGAGTGATAGGCACCCACCCCTCCTGTCTCAGGGCACTGCTGGGAGTGATAGGCACCCACCCCTCCTGTCTCAGGGCACTGCTGGGAGGACTCTGCACACACCCCTCCTGCCTCTGGGCACTGCTGGGAGGGCTCTACACACACCCCTCCTGCCTCTGGGCACTGCTGGGAGGACTCTGCACACACCCCTCCTGTCTCAGGGCACTGTTGGGAGTGATAGGCACCCACCCCTCCTGTCTCAGGGCACTGCTGGGAGTGATAGGCCCCCACCCCTCCTGTCTCAGGGCACTGCTGGGAGGACTCTGCACCCACCCCTCCTGTCTCAGGGCACTGCTGGGAGGACTCTGCACACACCCCTCCTGTGTCTGGGCACTGCTGGGAGGACTCTGCACACACCCCTCCTGCCTCTGGGCACTGCTGGGAGGACTCTGCACACACCCCTCCTGCCTCTGGGCACTGCTGGGAGGACTCTGCACACACCCCTCCTGTGTCTGGGCACTGCTGGGAGGACTCTGCACACACCCCTCCTGCCTCTGGGCACTGCTGAGAGGACTCTGCACACAGCCCTCCTGTGTCTGGGAACTGCTGGGAGGACTCTGCACACACCCCTCCTGCCTCTGGGCACTGCTGGGAGGACTCTGCACACACCCCTCCTGTGTCTGGGCACTGCTGGGAGGACTCTGCACACACCCCTCCTGCCTCTGGGCACTGCTGGGAGGACTCTGCACACACCTCTCCTGTCTCAGGGCACTGCTGGGAGGACTCTGCACCCACCTCTCCAATTTCACAATATGTACGCTCATGACATACACTGATGTGGGTACGCTCCATGCATTCGAGGTGGGGGTACGTGTCGTACTTACACTGTTGGGGTGGGGCTATGCTCCATGCATTCGAGGTGAGGGTACGTGTCTTACTTACACTGTTGGGGTGGGGGTACGCTCCATACGTACGCGGGTGGGGGTACGGGTCGTACTTACACTGTTGGGGTGGGGGTACGCTCCATACGTACGCGGGTGGGGGTACGGGTCATACTTACACTGTTGGGGTGGGGGTATGCTCCATACGTACGCGGGTGGGGGTACGGGTCGTACTTACACTGTTGGGATGGGGGTACGCTCCATACGTACGCGGGTGGGGGTACGTGTCGTACTTACACTGTTGGGGTGGGGGTATGCTCCATACGTACGCGGGTGTGGGTACGGGTCATACTTACACTGTTGGGGTGGGGGTACGCTCCATACGTACGCGGGTGTGGGTACGGGTCGTACTTACACTGTTGGGGTGGGGGTACGCTCCATACGTACGCGGGTGGGGGTACGGGTCATACTTACACTGTTGGGGTGGGGGTATGCTCCATACGTACATGGGTGGGGGTACGTGTCGTACTTACACTGTTGGGGTGGGGGTACGCTCCATACGTACGCGGGTGTGGGTACGGGTCGTACTTACACTGTTGGGGTGGGGGTACGCTCCATACGTACGCGGGTGTGGGTACGGGTCGTACTTACACTGTTGGGGTGGGGGTACGCTCCATACGTACGCGGGTGTGGGTATGGGTCATACTTACACTGTTGGGGTGGGGGTACGCTCCATGCATACGGGGTGGGGGTAGGGTCCGTACATATCCGTCCCCACGCTATGTGATGCTTGTGCGGGCCGTACCCAGGCCTTTGCCACGTGGGTACGAGCCGTCCCGCCATTGTTGGGGTGACGTGGGTGTGGGCGTGGTACGACTCGTACCCACACTCTTCAGGCGTGGGTACGGGACGTACCTGTCTGGTTGTGTTGCCGGTTCGCGTCGTGACGGACTTCCGTTGTGGCGGTCGCTGGTTTAGCTGGACACGCCCCCACCCCCTCGTAGTGACCAGGGCATGGGAGTCCGGTATGTCCAGGGCATGTGTGCTGTGTGACTTTGGTGGGGGGTTTGTGGCCTGCCCTGGTCCTGCCACCCCCACCCCACCCCACTTTCCCCCCTCCCTTAGTTGTTCTGACCTTCTGCGGCGTCTGCGTCGGAACCTGTAGAGGAGGTCGACTGCTATGAGGGCCAGGATGACACGTAGGTTCGGGTCCATGTCTGTCCGTCGCGTACGGGTCCTCCTTGTTCGCGTCGTCCTGTCTGTCCGTCGCGTACTGGTCCTCCTTGATCGCGTTGTCCTGTCTGTCCGTCGCATACTGGTACTCCTTGTTTGCGTCGTCCTGTCTGTCCGTCGCGTACAGGTCCTCCTTGTTTGCGTCGTCCTGTCTGTCCGTCGCGTACTGGTAGTCCTTGTTCGCGTCGTCCTGCTTTCCCGGCAGTTTTTGCAGCCGGAAAATATTCACCGTGCGGGATGACGTCGGTGCGAATCGTAATTCCTGGTTCGTGAATGGCAGGCTGCGAGCGTCCCGACGTCAGGTCAGCGCTTTCCCGGATCGCATTTGTAGGTTTATTTTGTTCGGTCGGGGTTTTTTACGATTCGTACGGAAATGGTGTTCCCGTGCGAATCGTAATTCCATGTTTGAATATTTTTACGACCGGGTACGCGTCGGACGGAGAATATGCTCCGTCCGACGGTTCGTACCCGGTTTTTACCGGATCGTAATTGGCACCAGAATGTGTTATATACGCGATACAGTGTCCATGTGGACTAGTTTATGTTGGCAGAACCTCCAGGAAGATCAAAACTAGAATAATAGAACACGAGAGTACTATTCGCAACAAAAACCCAAAATCATGTTTAGCTACACACTGGACAAACACAGCACACACCATACCCCAATTACGGTTCACTATTCTAGAAAAAATCTGTACTACATCTTGTGTTGATCTGCACAATACTTTAGCCAGAAAAGAATCCATTTGGATAAAAAAATTGGGTACCTTGATCCCAGGTGGGCTCAATGATCACATTGAATTCCAATGTTTTTTATGACATGTTTTCTCATAAATTCTAAGAGCTCTAAATTGAGGACACACGCTAGATCTTCGAATTGTAAAGGATTTGCACTCGTTTATTAATCTTTATTTATCTTCATTTTTGGCACATTTGATTTATTCATATTTTATAATTTTTTGAACTTCACACATCAAATGCTTGTTTTTTCTTTCACAAGATCCTTTTCCGTGAGAACACCGTCCTCGTTTTTCTACAACCCCCTTTATATAGTCGAAACCTGCATTGTTCTCATTTTCATTCTTTCTCTTCACTACAGCTTTTTACTTCATTTAATTTTAGGATATTGTAGTTTTCCACATATCAGTGAATATTTTTTCATCTCACATGGTTATTTCTTTAGTTACTCACACGGTTTCAATAAACACCGTCATGGCAAAACATGAAGCATTTGAATAAAGTTGGTTCAAAGCTTCGCGCGTTTTTTTAGATAAATACGGTTTTGTCTCTCGACTCTAAGTGTTGACGGGACCTCCCATACATGTTCCATGACGTTCCACGTTTGACGCACATTCAACTTTCACTTCCGGTAAGCTGGGCGTCTTGAGATGTCACCGCAGCGTTCTCGCCTCTGTTCGGTTTTGTTCCGGGCCTAATATCCATGCATTTTTTATCGCTACAGGTATTTTCTTAGCGTCTGAAAGTTCCTCAGAACATATAGGAATATTTCGGGGAAAGAACATCATTAATAACATTCTGGTGCCGATTACGATCCTGTAAAAACCGGGTACGAACCGTCGGACGGAGCATATTCTCCGTCCGACGCGAACCCGGTCGTAACAATATACAAACATGAAATTACGATTCGCACGGAAACTCAATATCCGTACGAATCGTACAAAATCCCGACCGACGAAAATAAACATACAAATGCGATCCGAGAAAGCGCCGACGTGACGTCGGGACGCACGCAGCCTGCCATTCACGAACCAGGAATTACGATTCGCACCGACGTCATCCCGCACGGACAATATTTTCCGGCTGCCCAAAAACTGCCGGGAAATCAGTACGACGCGAACAAGGAGTACTTGTACGCGACGGACAGACATGGACCCGAACCTACGTGTCATCCCGGCCCTCATAGCAGTCGACCTCCTCTACAGGTTCGGACGCAGACGCCGCAGAAGGTCAGAACAACTAAGGGAGGGGAGGAAGGGGGGGGGCAAGACCAGGGGCAGGCCACAAAACCCCCACCAAAGTCACACAGCACACATGCCCTGGACATACCTGACCCCCAGGCCCTGGTCACTACGAGGGGGTGGGGGCGTGTCCAGCAAAGCCAGCGTCCGCCACAACGGAAGTGCCTGACGACGCGAACCGGCAACACAACAATACAGGTACGTCCCGTACCCACGCCTGAAGAGCGTGGGTACGAGTCATACCACGCCCACACCTACGTCACCCCAACAATGGCGGGACGGCTGTACCCATGTGGCAAAGGCCTGGGTACGGCCCGCACAAGCATTCCACAGCGTGGGTACGGATATGTACAGACCGTACCCCCACCCGCGTATGCATGGAGCGTACCCCCCACCCCAACCATGTATGTACGACCCGTACCCTCACCCGCGTATGTATGGAGCGTACCCCCCACCCCAACAGTGTAAGTACGACCCCTACCCTCACCCGCGGACGTATGGAGCATACCCCCATGCCAACAGTGTACGTACGGACTGTACCCTCACCCGCGTACATATGGAGCGTACCCCCCATGCCAACAGTGTACGTACGGACCGTACCCCCACCCCAACAGTGTAAGTAGGACCCGTACCCCACCCACGTACGTATGGAGCGTACCCCCATGCCAACAGTGTATGTACGTACCGTACCCCCACCCCAACAGTGTAAGTACGACCCGTACCCCACCCGCGTATGTATGGAGCGTACCCCCACCCCAACCGTGTAAGTACGACCCGTACCCCACCCGCGTATGTATGGAGCGTACCCCCACCCCAACCGTGTAAGTACGACCCGTACCCTCACCCACGTACGTATGGAGCGTACCCCCACCCCAACCGTGTAAGTACAACCCGTACCCCACCCGCGTATGTATGGAGCGTACCCCCACCTCAACCGTGTAAGTACGACCCGTACCCCACCCGCGTATGTATGGAGCGTACCCCCACCCCAACCGTGTAAGTACGACCCGTACCCTCACCCACGTACGTATGGAGCATACCCCCACCCCAACTGTGTAAGTACGGCCCGTACCCCCACCCGCGTATGCATGGAGCGTACCCCCACCCCAACCGTGTATGTACGACCCGTACCCCCACCCCAACCGTGTATGTACGACCTGTACCCTCACCCGCGGACGTATGGAGCGTACCCCCACCCCAACAGTGTAAATACGACCGTACCCTCACCCGCATACGTATGGAGCGTACCCCCACCCCAACAGTGTAAGTACGACCCGTACCCTCACCCGCGTACGTATGGAGCGTACCCCCACCCCAACCGTGTATGTACGACACATACCCCCACCTCGTATGCATGGAGCGTACTCCCACCCCAACAGTGTAAGTACGACCCGTACCCCACCTGCGTACGTATGGAGCGTACTCCCACCCCAACAGTGTAAGTACGACCCGTACCCCCATGGAGCGAACCCACACACGTGTATGTTCTAAGCGTACATATTGTTAAATAGGAGGGGTGTGTGCAGAGTCCTCCCAGCAGTGCCCAGACACAGGAGGGGTGGGTGCAGATTCCTCCCAGCAGTGCCCAGACACTGGAGGGGCGTGTGCAGAGTCCTCCCAGCAGTGCCCAGACACAGGAGGGGTGGGTGCCTATCACTCCCAGCAGTGCCCAGACAGGTGAGGGGTGGTTGCAGATTCCTCCCAGCAGTGCCCAGACACAGGAGGGGTGGGTGCAGAGTCCTCCCAGAAGTGCCCAGACGCAGGAGGGGTGTGTGCCTAAAACTCCCAGCAGTGCCCAGAGACAGGAGGGGTGTGTGCCTATCACTCCCAGCAGTACCCAGAGACAGGAGGTGTGTGTGCAGAGTCCTCCCAGCAGTGCCCAGACACAGGAGGGGTGTGTGCAGAGTCCTCCCAGCAGTGCCCAGACACAGGCGGGGTGGGTGCAGAGTCCTCCCAGCAGTGCCCAGACAGAGGAGGGGTGGGTGCAGATTCCTCCCTGCAGTGCCCAGACACAGGAGGGGTGGGTGCCTAACACTCACAGCAGTGCCCATGGAACGCAAAGGGTGGAGTAGCCACAGATACCATGCCCACAAATTTCAGTCAGGTGCACAAAGACCCTGCAGTACATGTACCACATGTGTGCGAGGCTGGGAGTATACACATGCATAGCGCAGAAAAGAAAACATGTCCACATGAAGTCATGTCAATAGTCCACATACACAAGTACAATGACTACCAAGGATGCCACAAATGATGCAGGTGGAGACATTGCTCAGCATGCATGTGCAAAGTTGAAGGAGTCCGTCACACACCCAGCTAATGTACACACAGCTCAGCGCTAAATATTGGGAACACCCTGCAGGGAAGATGTCAGGGTACACAGAGGAAGGAATACACCTTTGGACAATTTCACCATGCTGCAACTGCTTACATGAACAGAGAAACCTAGCTAACACCGTGTGATGGCACACAGATCCCAGGGTCCCCCCTATGACCAGCACACTACAAAATTTCCCACACACCCAACACATGAACACCACCCAATACCATGTAGCAGTCCCACCAACAGCAATACCAGCAAAGCAGTAGTGTTCCAAGGGGAAAAAAATAAATTGCTTTATTCAGCATGAACCAAAAAATATTGTTTGTAGGAAGTTCAATATTTACAAAGCCCATAGGGCAGTCCAGAAGTCACAGCTGGATGGGGGACACAGTGGGATGCGTGTCCCCTAGCTTGCCTGCACAGTTAGATTCCGTCGTCTTCCACAGGGATGAGGGCATCATGTGGGGGGGAAGAACCAGGCACTGCAGGGACAGGAGGGCGAAGGGTAGGCGTCGTGGGTGCAGGGATGGAGGACTCCACCACAGGGGGTGGGGCAGGGCCAAAGGCGGAGGCCAGGATCTCGCTGCACACCTTAGCAAGGTCCTCCAGGGAATCCCCTGCACCCGAAGGAACCACAGGCCCCAAGGAGGAGGGGGGGGGGGTCAGAGGGATGGGTCGCAGCACCACTGGGGGAGGGTGTAGACAGGGGGGGGACTCAACCACCCTGACGGGGGACTCCGTTGACCGCTTGCGGGGTGGTGTCACTGTGGGGCTCAGGGACAGAGCGGCCATGAAGGAGTCTTTGTGTGATATGTGGCCAGGAGAGCTGAGGGGAGGGGATTTGGAGGGAGTGGATTTTGTGGAATGCGGACTCCCACTCTGGCTGCGTGTCTGACGTTTGCCCCCCGACCCAGTGGGTGTGCCTACTTCACCCTGTGTGTGCGTGCCAGGAAGTGTGCGGGTGACCTTCCCTGCTGGTGTGGTGCCTGTGTCCGTCGTGGTGGGTGCATGCTGACGTCTGGGTGTATGTGGGACAGGCATGGGAGTGGGAGGTGTGGATGGGGCAGGGGTAGAGGGTTGGACGTAGCGCTGCAGGAGAGCCACTGCTGCAGTCAGTGTCGAGTCTATCAACCTCAGCAAGCTGCGTTGGTCAGCCTGCGATGAGTGAATGCCCTCCAAGTATGCCTCCATGTTGTTGAGGACCTGGCTGTGGCCATGGAGGACATTAAGGATCGCAGCCTGACCAATCTGCAACTGCCGCTGGATGTCCACAGACTCGGCATTGGCAGCAGCAGTGGAGACAGGGGCAGGGGGTGCGGTGCCTGGCAGGAAGGAGACGTGGTGACCAGGCACTTTGGAAAGGGACACGAGCAAGTGGGAGGCGGCTGATGGCAATGGAGGGGGCGGGGTGCGATGTTGTGCCGCTGTCAGATGGTGGTGCAGCCTCCGCCCACTCGGAGAGATCATCCTCGGACCCGCCCGCTTCATATTCGGTGGTGCCAGTGGACAGGTCCTCGGCCTCACTCTCCTCCGCCTCTGTACCACTCAATGTGCCAGCCACGATGTCAACGCTGGCACTGGTGCTCGGTCCCTCCGCTCCGTCTGTGCTCATGTCTCCCTCCGTGTCCCCCGACGATGCTGTGGGCAAGGTGAAGAGACAGCAATTAATCACACACCTGTATACATATGTCACATGAGTCCAATCTACATAGGTTACAGTGCATAGCCTGAAAAGAAAGATCAGTAACATCTACAAAACAAGGTACATATGTAGGGCATGCAACACACAGTTGGTTGACCCACCATGCCACTGAAAAACTATGGAGAGCATGACACAATAGCAAATGACATGAAATGGATTTTGACAGAGGAGCCAGGCCCTGGGGACAATCCAGCACTGCATCTGCACCACACAGCGTTGCTGAAAATAGGGATGAGCAGGGACCATATCCATGAACTTGAGGCACATGCTGCTTTGGTAATACTGAAAACATGCCCAACATGACTGGCTCACTGCACCTTGAGTGTATGTCCAGACAAACATCACACACTGGCCAGACCTAGCAAGGAGACATCAGGATTTGACATGTAGGCTTTGCCCGCACCAACCACCCCCTACATGAGACAATTTGTTGAGACACAGGAAGCACTTACATCTCTTAGTCTGGGTGAAATACACAGGGGCTGCATAAATGCAAGATTGGACGCCAAATACCCAAGGTGCGCCTGTTCAAATAATCATGTACAAATGGTCATCATCAGATGATTGTAACAAGACACACAGGCACTGGCCACCGTGAGTATGAACCAGGAAAATCAGGTCAGGCTGTACAGTGGACACTTGTACTACATTTCACGTCAATATACATGGTGCCAGGGAACAATGGCACAGAGCACAACCTATGTTGTAGACACTGAGAGTGTCCACGTTTTGTGATGACACACATGACACCTAGGAAAATATGACCCAGGGGACAGTAGTGGCAACACAGCTCCATGGTCCTGAATGGGAATGACTGCAACACACGCCACCATCCCTGCACTATGCGTATCGCACACTCATGCACATCATGTCACAGGCCACAACATAGGACATGCACACTGTAAGGCATGACACTTGTGAGACTAACTCCCATGTCTGGACTCTGCATCAGTGCCAACTGACATGGAACCCACATGTACTGAACTGGACAGGGCACAGGCAAGGTCCCAAAACCTGTTACACACCACCCCCACACATGATGCTACAGGCATAGTTCACGTGGAGAAAGCGCCAGCCTACATTACCTTGTGAAGGAGTGACTACACACAGACCAGGGAACACATTGCAAGGAGGGGAAGGGAGGCAGGAGAGCACAGCTATACAGTGGGTAACTGGATCTGCACAGCACCTTTAAACCCTGGCAGTGTATCCATGCAACTGTGCACTTACAAATGCTGGTGAAACACAACAAGCACACATGTACCTACCCCCTTCCTGCTGCTGCATCTCCTGTAAGCGCCTCTCCAAGTCTGGAAAGACCACCAGCAGCACACGCTTGTGGATGTGGCTCAGTCGGCGGCGCCCGCGGTTCTTATGGCTCTCAGGTGAGTCCCCCAGCAGGACCCGTGCGATCCTCCGCGTCCAGCACCGGATATCCTGCCAGCGTTTCCTCACCTGGGACAGGCGCCGCTTCCGACCATCCGCATTCCTCACGGCGCTGACGGCGGTCAGCCATATCTGCTCCTTGGCAGAGGCGCCTACCTGTGAGGATGAACAAGTGACACTACATCAATACACCTGGCACATGTCACAGAGACACATATTAGAACACATTTGCTGTTTACAACAAGGCATAGTATGCATCCAACGCATTGCACCTTTGTCATAGGGACATGATCCTCTGGGGAAGGGCAAAAGCAGAACGTGCCATTGAAAGGACACAGGTGGAATGAGGGCAACTACACAATCAATGATCCAGGCTCACACTGTGCATCACAAGCTACACCAGGATAATGTGCAGCACCTCTAAGCAGTCACATGCCAAAGGCCACTGACGCTACCGCAGCAGAGTACACAGACACACACAGGCACAGGACATTCACCTGCCATTGCCAAATGCAGCGACAAACCTCACTCTGCACATGTGCCACTAGACTGGGGGGGGCTCACAGGTGTGGGGCTGGCTCTGCACGTCAGACACACAGCACTGCTCCCTGCTCACATCACATGGCCAGGGTATATCCATCCCTCATGCAGCTGGGGTGCTACACTCCACATATGCACCCACCCACATGACAGGGGAATTACACACACACCGATGTCCAGGGTACGAACACATCATGTGGACACTCTCAGCACAGGTACACAGAACTAACACACATCTGTGGGTACAGTCACCTGTCACACTGGGCTGACCACATAATCACATGAGGACTGTAGAGGCAACATTCCCAGGAGGATAAGACAGGCAGAATGTGGCATGCACCATGCAGTGATTGTCACAGTAAACACGATGCAAGTGAGGACGGCAGACATGTACCACTTCATGCTCTGGCTGGGAGACATCAGGCATTCCCCCCCGGGACCCCCCCTACAGTACATAGCATGTGTGAGACACCTGGACACAATGCCAGAAGTCACAGTCACAAAAAAGGGACACAGTCTGTGCCAGTGGACTCTGCACTCACCTGATACCCTGATCGCCCATACAGCAGGGGGTACTGTGGGAGGATCACATCCAGCAATGCCAGGTTCTCCTCCAGGGTGAAGGGCTGTGACCTCTCCACAGACCTTGACATGGTTCCAGGGAATCAGTAGCAGCAGCTGGGTCGTGGAATCCAGAGATGTGCAGGCAAGTGCTCCCTCATGGGACCTGGCTGCCTTATATCTGCCTTGCTGGCCTGTTTCATGCACAGGAGTACAGAGTGATTGGTCACTCACATTTGCATCCTATGTTTCCTCTAATCCCTTCAAACCTAGCACAGTCAGTGGGTTCTTATTGTGTTTTTTTCTTCAGCATGATGTCAACCCCACAAACACATTGCAACAAAGTAGATTCATTCCAACTGAATTCTGCTGTGCACCTTCCAGAACAAATTCAAACTTTAAACTTGGTCTCCATGACAACCAGCATGCATGTAGGCCTTAATACTTGTCCCTCATGTGTCGCCTATGTAATTTTGAGCTTCACACACAGGTACGGTGCGTTCCGGGGCCCTAGGGCACCCCAAATGCATAGCAACGGCCCGTACAGGCGTGTGTACGGTCCGTACCACTATGAGTACGCATACGCAAGAACACCCATAGTGGTACGGACCGTACACGCGTGCGTACGTTCACTATCACTATGGGTGTCCTCGCGTATGCGTACTCGTAGTGGTACGGCCCGTACACACGCCTGTACGTTCACTATCACTATGGGTGTCCTCGCATATGCGTACTCGTAGTGGTACGGACCGTACACACGCCTGTACGTTCACTATCACTATGGGTGTCCTCGCGTATGCGTACTCGTAGTGATACGGCCCGTACACACGCCTGTACGTTCACTATCACTATGGGTGTTCTCGCGTATGCGTACTCGTAGTGATAGTGAGCGTACAGGCGTGTGTACGGGCCGTACCACTACGAGTACGCATACGCGAGGACACCCATAGTGATAGTGAACGTACGCACGCGTGTACGGTCCGTACCACTATGGGTGTGCTCGCGTATGATTACTCATGGTGGTACGGACCATACACACGCCTGTACGCTCACTATCACTATGGGTAAGCATACGGCAGCACTCCCATAGTGATAGTGAACGTACGCACGCGTGTACGGTCCGTACCACTATGGGTGTGCTCGCGTATGCGTACCCATAGTGATAGTGACCGTACACACGCCTGTACGTTCACTATCACTATGGGTGTCCTCGCGTATGCGTACTCGTAGTGGAACGGCCCGTACACACGCCTGTACATTCACTATCACTACGAGTACGCATACGCGAGAACACCCATAGTGATAGTGAACGTACAGGCGTGTGTACGGGCCGTACCACTACGAGTACGCATACGCGAGGACACCCATAGTGATAGTGAACGTACAGGCGTGTGTACGGGCCGTACCACTACGAGTACGCATATGCGAGGACACCCATAGTGATAGTGAACGTACAGGCGTGTGTACGGGCCGTACCACTACGAGTACGCATATGCGAGGACACCCATAGTGATAGTGAACGTACAGGCGTGTGTACGGGCCGTACCACTACGAGTACGCATACGCGAGGACACCCATAGTGATAGTGAACGTACGCACGCGTGTACGGGCCGTACCACTATGGGTGTTCTCGCGTATGCGTACTCATGGTGGTACGGACCGTACACACGCCTGTACGCTCACTATCACTATGGGTACGCATATGGCAGCACTCCCATAGTGAAACGGGAACGTACACAGACCCTCTTAGCGAAAGTACGGTGGTTTTCACACATCACAGTGGTGACAGGCAGCACACAGGAAGGAATAGGGCTGACATACTTGTCCATGGATGGACATCAAGGCATTGTCTGGGCAGTACTACATGTGTGGGGCACAGGTGTGAAAGGCTGTGATGTGGCACATTACTCCAGAGTCGAGAAGGCACCAGATGTATGATGAGATGTGTACACATGTATGTGTGACGGTGCAATGTGTGCCAGGCATGCCCTTGACTCCTTTGACATGTGTGCATGTCGTACTGCACACTTGGGATGAGCGTCACTGGCATGGCACGGACAACAACACACGGAAGTGTCCCCTGAGGCCCTGTACAGGGGTTACCACACCTGACATGTCACTACCCACGGTGCACGATGTGACTATGTCATGTATGTGTGGGGGATTTCCATTAGCTTGATGTTGGAGCTCCCTCAAAAGCTGCAGCTGTTGCAGCAACCAACATGTGTCTGTGTGTATATGGACATGGCACACTGTTCCGCACACCATGCCACATGTGGTATCGGATGTGAGGTGCGTATGTATGCATGGGACACGGAGTAGCGTAACAAGGACATGTCTGCATCCTCTCTATGAATGTGTGGTGAGTCATCACATGTACACCTTAATGGCAAGGTGTGTGGGCTGTCCTAGTGTATTGTCATGTGACCTGTGGCTCTAGTGTTCCGCTACCAGTCTCTGCAATCGACATCCTACTTCTGCTTCCCCCAACGGTTAATTCTGGAGTTGACGGCGAGACTGGCACCACACCTGCAACCGCTGCACAGGTATCCTACGGCACTGACACCCAAGCTGAAGGTAATGGCAGCCCTACATTTTCTAGCCACGGGTACCTTTCAAAATACCATAGCTCATGTTGGTGGCATGTCCCAGAGCATGTTCTGCCGTGTGCTGCATGATTTCTTAGAGGCCAAGTTGATTCACCTGGATGACTTCATCCATTTCCCAACCCCTGAAATGTTGACTGGGATCAAGCATGGATTCTATGCCCTGGGAGGGATGCCCCATGTCATTGGGTCCATAGATGGGACACATGTGGCTTTGGTACCACCACAGGCACAGGAGGTAGCGTACAGGAATCGCAAACACTACCACTCCATCAATGCCCTTGTGGTGTGTCTGTCCAACATGGTGATTTCACATGTCTGTGCTCGTTTTCCAGGATCAGCACACGATGCCTACATCATGAGGCGTAGCAGCGTGCCTGAAATGATGACGCAGCTGCGCAACGAACGAGCATGTGTTGTTGGTGGGTACAGTCTGTCTGTCCTGTATTGTGCGTAGACTTTCAGCACGACCGCTTCTCCTGTCCTACTTATGTCCATGTGCTTTCCATGTAGGGGACGCTGGCTATCCCAACATGCCATGGCTGATCACACCTCTCCGCAACCCCATCACGCCAGCCCAGCTCCGCTACAACACCGCCCATGGCCGGACAAGGCGAGTGATAGAGAGGACGCTTGGCCTCCTGAAGAGCCGATTCCGATGCCTCCACAAGACCGGCGGGCGCCCTCCCATATGCCCCGGCGAAGGTCTGCAAAATCTTCATGGTCTGCTGCATGCTGCACAACATGGCAGTTGGTGAGTACCAGTGTCTGAGTGTGCACGCATTGGTCCCCGTGTGGCATGTGTTGCGATGTGTGTCTCCATCTGCATGTATGGTACGTGAGTCAGAGGTGTGTGTGGATGTGTCACTGGAGTGATGGTGCCAGTGATGAGTGTATTTCCCCAGTCATAATTGTGACCTAGCATGTTGTGATCCATACATGTGTCGAGTACAGGCACATGCAAGTGGCTGTGCTTTTTGTGGCTGACTTCTTGTGTGTCTCTCTTCCCCAGGTACTTGCGCATGCCGTCTGCTGCTTGCATTGTTGTGGCACTGCTATTCCTCATGGACACGTCATCGTGTGCTGACTCAGCGTTACACGCACGGACAAGTTTGGAAGTCTCCTTAGGGTAAGGGATGCATCAGGGGTGTATTGGGTGTGGCAGTAGTTCACGATGTATGAACACTGCCCCTGTCGATGTTTGGTTCCTCTGCAGACATGTTGCATCACCATGGTACACATGACATGCAGATGGGTACACCTGAATAGATGGTCAGACTTGTTGACAGTCATCAGTGATGGAATTGTGGAATGTGATGATGGCATCAATGTGTGTAACACTGCCCTCGGACACATACGGTTTGCATTGGCTTGACATGGTGTGGGACTTCCACATCAGTGGATCAATGGTGTATGGCAGGCTCTCCGTGAGCAGCAGGGGGTGTTTAGCTGTTAGCCGACACTTGTGTGCCAGTTCCATGGATATCACGCATTTGTGGTGCAGAAGGGGGGTGCCAGTGTTGGACCCACATGTTAGTCCACATGACCCGTTCATGTGTACTCCGACTTGCCTCTGCAATCCCAAATACATGACTAATAAAGGTGTCCCTATGCCTCCAAGGTGCCTCTTCTCTGTCAATGCTAGTGTGTTGCCACGGTGCATCCGGCATGTCTGGCATGGTTTTCCGTGACAGTGGCTATGTGTCTATGTGTAGAGTAGCAAGATGCAAGCTGTTTGTGTGGGATTAGACCGTGTATTGTGCATGATGTCCATGACTGTGTGGGTATTGTGACATGTGCCATCCCCATGCATCCAACGTTGGCCAGGCCACCATTCTCTGCATCCACCTGACTCAAGCTTGCAGGACATGGTTCTGCCACCTGTCTACACATACCTGGGTGCCTCCCAGGACACTCGACATGATCCCTGACCTCTGCGCATGACTGTTGCTGTACTCAATATGTCTGTCGGCATGGTTGTGCGGCCACCCCCTCAGCTGGTTGAGCCCATCACGGGTGTGTATGGTGCTCCATGTCTGTCTTGCCTAATACACTGTGACCTGTGTGTCCTGTGCCAGACTCAGGCCCCAGGGTGTGGATGGTTGAAGTCAAATCAGAACTCAGGCATGTTTAGACTTTACAAGACACATGTAAGGTAATAATGCAACCAGCAGGCATCTTTTCTTCATGGTGTGACTTTTTATTTTAGTGGGGGGGGGGGGTTTGACATGAGGGGCTTTCCGGGTGTGTGGAATCCAAAGTTCACTAGGGGAGTTGGTGTCCTTGCCATTAGAAATCCTCAGAGTCCATGCCACAGTCTTTGTCAACATTGGTCAGACAGTGACCAGCAAGGCCATGTGGCAGAGAATGTCTTTTGATGCTGTGCTGCTGTTGCTCCAGTGGGCCAGGTGCCAGGCCAGGTGTCCTGGGAGATGGTGCTGTAGCGCCGACCCTCACGGTCAGTTACGTGGACGACCCGCCCTCCTGCGGGGACCCTCAGAAGCAGGCCGTGACGATGTTTGGGATGCTCCATCGGATGTTTCCTCCTCCTCCTCCTGATCCCTCCCTGTGGGTGGTGATGTTCTACGCCTTCTGGCACAGGGAGGGTTGCCCATGTTGTCGGCCATCCGACGGAGTGTACTGTGAATTCCCGTGAACACCGTCACGAGCTCAGCCTGTCTGTCCTCCATCCTCCGTTGGTGTTGCAGTAGACAGGCATTTTGCTCCTCATGTTGCTGGGCCTGCTGGGTCTCGATCCCCTCGAGGATGGACACAACCTGGGCCATGCCCGTGGTGTCCTGCCGGTATGTGTCCAGGATGTTTCTGACATGGGAATATACCGGTTCCCCAGCCAACTGGTCAGGCTGGCGCCTCTGCCGTCCTCCACTCCCACCACCCCTGCCCACTTGCACCTGGCCTGCCCTTGTGGGCACATCGGGTCTCCGGGACCCCTGAGGGGTGGCATTGACGTTGTCGCCTGCCTCCTCCTGGGTGCCCGGGACACGGTGTCCCTCCTGGCCAGCCTGGCTGCTTTGTGGTGGTGGGGCAGGGATCCTGGGTGTCTCCTGGGATGTGGTAGGAGTGGGGGTGGTGGTTGGCCCCGTTGTACCTGACGCAGGTGCTGCAGGTCGTTGGACACCAGAGGGGCCAGGTTGGTCGGGGTCGGGTTGGTCCACAGAGTGGTGAGAGTCGTCGCTGCCGGTGGCTCCTTCATCCCGCCGAGCCGGGTCCTGTGAGTCTTCCCCCCCAGTGTTGGGGGGTGATCCACGACGTTGACCTGTGTGTGAGAGAGACAATGTTAATTTTGTTCCATGCAACATCCATGTTTCATTAGTTTCAAAGTTGGAACTTTTCCTCTGGGAATTTGGATATGTCTTGCATTCCACTCACAGTGCACTTGTGCATGGGTATGTCCCTTGGGCACAGCTTTGGCGACTTTACCTATGTGTGGCACAGTCTTACTTGCTGCGTCAAGTGTGACTGCAGTCAGCAGTGGAGTGGGCAGGTGTGGCGAGCCCTGCATTGGCGCCTTCCGTGTAGCACTGTACGTGGGCACATGAAGTTGTTCCACACACTTATATGATGCAGGTAGCTGTCGTTGTGCTCGTGCACAGGTTGTGACATGGCCCTGTGTTTTGCCATGGAGGAGAGGGGGGGTGCTGGCACTGGCCACCCTTGTCTACATGCACGTAGTCCACCTGCTGATGAGCAGACATTCCCACACACCACAAGGCTGATTTGCTCTCCCTGTGTCTCCCTCCCTCTCTGTCCCCCTCTCCCTCCCCCTGTGTGTCGGCCTCCTCCCTCTGTCCGTCTCCCTGTGTCTCCCTCCCTCTCTGTACCCCTCTCCCTCCCTCTGTGTGTCGGCCTCCTCCCTCTGTCCGTCTTCCTGTGTCTCCCTCCCTCTCTGTCCCCCTCTCCCTCCCTCTGTGTGTCAGCCTCCTCCCTCTGTCCGTCTTCCTGTGTCTCCCTCCCTCTCTGTCCCCCTCTCCCTCCCTCTGTGTGTCAGCCTCCTCCCTCTGTCCGTCTTCCTGTGTCTCCCTCCCTCTCTGTCCCCCTCTCCCTCCCTCTGTGTGTCAGCCTCCTCCATCTGTCCGTCTCCCTGTGTCTCCCTCCCTCTCTGTCCCCCTCTCCCTCCCTCTGTGTGTCACCCACTGTCACCTCAGCCCAGCTTACTGTGCACACACTGTTAGCAGATCTTTGAATGGCCCTTGGATTGTTGATGTGAGTCTGATCTCCAGGCACCCATTGGGTGTTGTGTCTGTGTCTGCACTGCTGCTGTGGTGGTGTGTGCTGCCACTCTTTCACAGTGTTGGCTGTTCATTAGCTGCTGTCATGTGCAAGAACGTGCCGTCACCCCCATGTGTTGATGCAAGGCGTCCGCCATTTGCTGGCAAGTCATTCCTGTATTGGGACACACTGTTTGTCTGGCTGTGACCTAGGCCATATGGGCAGGGGGCATTGTTGTCTGCTTCTGAGTTGCACTATGTGATTTTTGGGGCCCACCCTCCCGCCATCCGGCTTACCGTGTCATGTGTTGGTGTCTTCTGTGGCCTGTGACTTGACATTGTCCAGCTGGGTGCATGGGGCATGGTGGCGCCAGTGGCATGTGCGTGTTCATGGAGTGTGGTCGAGTCATGCGATAGCTTGGGGTGGTTGCGTGCCTGTTTGTGAGTTTGGTTGTGGATGACGTTCCCCCCATGTGAGGTGCGTTGTTTGTGTACTCACCCGGGTCTCGGAGTCCTCCTAATCCGTCCACTGCCTCCACCGGCAGTATGGCCATCACCCTCTCCTCCCAGGGATGGTAGTGTACAGGTCTGCGGGACGGCCCTCCTCCAGTGACGTTGGCCTATTTGTGTTCATCCGTCATCTTGGCTCGGACCCTCCTCCGCAGATCGTACCACCTGGCTTGGCATTCCTGCTTGTTCCTTCTGGTGTCCGCAACAGCATTCACAGCATCGACGATGGTCTGCCACATGGCTGTTTTTGCTGAAGGGCTGGTCTGTCTGACCAATGTTCCAAAGAGGTGTGGCTCGACTCTGAGGATTTCATCGACAAGGACCTCCAACTCTCGGCTAGTGAACTTTGGATTCTTGTTAGTGGGCATGGTGAGGGGTGTGGGTGTGGATGGTGGGGGGGTGTGTGTGTGGATGGTTGTGGGTGTGTGGGTGTGGTTGTGCAGGTGTGTGTGTGAATGTGATGAGGGGGTGTTTGTGAAGGTGTGTTTGTGAAGGTGTGCAAGTGTAAGGTGTGGTAAAGGTTCTAGTATGGTGCTGTAGGTTGTCTGTGGGGTCTGGCATCAGTGAGTCTGTTGCAAAGGCTCATGGTTTGTGTGTGTGGGCCCTTTTTATTGGTCCATTCGTGGGTGTGGCTGTGTTTGAACTTTGGGTGGGTGTGTTTTAAGGAGTGGTTGTGTTTTGGGCCTCTGTTTGTTTTTGGCAGTTGCTGGTCAGTGAATGTGTTGTTTTAGTGGTTGTTGGACATGTTTTGTGGCTTAGTGCCATTCGAATGGTGTATTCTTGTGTCGTTTTGGTTTGCCCTGGTTGTGTACGTGCGTTTTTTGCGTGTGTACGGTGTGTACATGGGCCATTTTGTTGTACAGTGCTGTCCTTGTGTGTGGCTTGGTACGACTCGTACATGCGGTTGTGATGTTGGGGCCTGGGGTGCGCTCCGTACTTAGAATGTTGTGGTGGGGGTACGCTCCATGCATAGGCAGGTGGGGGTATGACTCTAACGTACACGGGTGTAGATACACGGGGGTACGACACGAACGTAGGGGGGGTAGGACACGTACACGGGTGTACATACACGGGGGGTACGACACGTACACGGGTGTACATGCACGGGGGGTACGACACGTACACGGGTGTACATACACGGGGGGTACGACACGTACACGGGTGTACATACACGGGGGTACGACGCGTACATGGGTGTACATACAGGGGGGGTACGACATATACACGGGTGTACATACAGGGGGGGTACGACACGTTCACGGGTGTACATACACGGGGGGGTCCAACACGTACACAGGTGTACATACAGGGGGGGGTACGACACGTACATGGGTGTACATACACAGGGGGTACGGCACGTACACGGGTGTACATACACGGGGGTACGACACATACACGGGTGTACATACACGGGGGTACAACACGTACACGGGTGTACATGCATGGGGGTACGACTTGAACGTACACGGGTGTACATACGGGGGGGTATGACACGAACGTACACGGGGGGTACGACACGTACACAGGTGTACATACACGGGGGTAGGACACGTACACGGGTGTACATGCACGGGGGGTACGACACGTACACGGGTGTACATACACGGGGGTATGACACGTACACGGGTGTACATACAGGGGGGGTACGACACGTACACGGGTGTACATACACGGGTGGGGGTGTACATACACGGGGGGTACGACACGTACACGGGTGTACATACACGGGGGTACGAAATACACGGGGGGTACGACACGTACACGGGTGTACATACACGGGGGGTACGACACGTACACGGGTGTACATACACGGGGGTACGACACGTACACGGGTGTATATGCACGGGGGTACGACACGTACATTGGTG
Organism: Triturus cristatus; assembly: GCF_964204655.1. NCBI lineage: Eukaryota > Metazoa > Chordata > Amphibia > Caudata > Salamandridae > Triturus > Triturus cristatus. The sequence continues at coordinate 719,502,755 of NC_140579.1, forward strand.
TACATACACGGGGGTACGACACGTACACGGGTGTACATACAGGGGGGGTACGACACGTACACGGGTGTACATACACGGGTGGGGGTGTACATACACGGGGGGTACGACATGTACACTGGTGTACATACATGGGGGTACGACACGTACACGGGTGTACATGCACGGGGGGTACGACACGTACACGGGTGTACATACACGGGGGTTTGACACGTACACGGGTGTACATACAGGGGAGGGTATGACACGTACACGGGTGTACATACACGGGTGGGGGTGTACATACACGGGGGTACGACACATACACGGGTGTACATACATGGGGGGTACGTCACGTACATGGGTGTACATACACGGGGGGTACGACACGTACACGGGTGTACATGCACGGGGGTACGACACGTACACGGGTGTACATACACGGGGGTACGACACGTACACGGGTGTACATACATGGGTGGGGGTGTACATACACGGGGGGTACCACACGTACACGGGTATACATACACGGGGGGTACGACACGTACACGGGTGTACATGCACAGGGGGTACGACACGTACACAGGTTTACATACACGGGGGTACGACACGTACATGGGTGTACATACAGGGGGGGATACGACACGTACACGGGTGTACATACACGGGTGGGGGTGTACATACACGGGGGTACGACTCGAACGTACGGGGGCTGGGGGGAGTGTTGGGCGCGTATGCGGGCACATGTCTCCATGGTTGCTATGGGAGTTCGGTGCGGACGGTGTTTTTTCCATATGGTTGTAACATCGGACGCACGGGATGGATCGTGATTCCGCGGTCGGACTTCACTTTTCACATTTGTACAGTAAATCGTCCGAGGACGTGTCGGACACATTTTCCGACCCGAGGACGTGTGGGGAAATATTCCGAATGCGATTCGTATGGTCTTTTTCCCATGCGAATCGTAATTGGCAGTTTGTACGGCACTTGTACGATTCGTACGGTAAAAAGACCGGATACGAGTCGTACGGGGAAAATTTTTACCGGATCGTGATCGGCACCTCTGTCTTTTTGTTCACATATATTTTTCGGGAGTGCCGACACTTTTTTTATATACACATTACAGATATACAGCCCGCATATCGTTAAGAAACCGAGTTCCAGAATCACTGAGATGAAAAGTTGTCAGTGAGTTTCACCAGCTTTTCACCAATTTTTGTTCACACAGTATTTTTCATCACGTAGTATTGGGGTAGATTCACATTCCTCACGTCCTTTTTCGTCTCTTTCTCTTCACTTTCACATGGCCACTCATCACTGGATAATCTTTCACTTTGCTCACCTTGACTTTATTTCAATACCTTGTAAATCGACACTGGTGTTCGGACTTATTTTCTCAATTGAATGAAATCTCTTAAAGAGTGGGCTTGCACTTTTTTGAGCAGTTCATCACGTTTTGCTTGACATTCACAAAGTCAATGTTTTTTCAGAGTGCAAATCCTAGCAGCCCTACTGTTGACACTGTGTATTTATTTTTATTGCAGTGCGTATTGCGTCAAACTATCTTCAGAATCATATTTGAATTGAATTCTCATCCCCTGAAGAAGGGTTAATAAACCCGAAATGCATTGGGATTGAACATGAAATATCGCTGCATTTTTTGTTTATGTAAACTCGTTACTCATGTTTCAAGTGATGATTACAGTTTCATTTCAATTTGACTAAATTGAATGTTTTTACATGATTATGCTTTACGTTATAAATCAGAGAACTTGATTATAATGTTCATTTGAAATTTGTACAATTAAACTGTATATGTTATCCAGAAAACTCTATGAGTTCATTCAGCTGTGCGTCATGTAGGTGTGGAACATTCCACCCCTCTCCTTTACAGCTTTCTCCACTGCCATGTTGTGCAGCATGCAGCACACGAGGAATATCTTGCAGACCTTCACCGGTGCATATGGGAGTGCGCCACCGGTCTTGTGGAGGCAACGGAATCGGCTCTTCAGGAGGCCAAACGTCCTCTCTATCACTCGCCTGGTCCGCGTTGTTGTAGCGGTGATTGGCAGCCGTTCTGGGGTTGCGGAGAGGCGTGATCAGCCATGGCATGTTGGGATAGCCAGCGTCCCCTACATGGAAACATCATGGACAAGAGTGGGTCAGAGAAGCAGTAAGACAGGAAGATGACGTTAAATACAGGACTGGCAGAGTATACCCACCAACAATGCATGCTCGTTCGTTGCACAGCTGCAGCATCATTTCAGGCACCCTGCTACGCCTCATGATGTACGCATCGTGTGCTGATCCTGGAAAACGAGCACAGACATGTGAAATCACCATGTTGGCAAGACACACCGCAAGGGCATTAATGGAGTGGTAATGCTTGCGGTTACGGAAGGCTACCTCCTGTGCCTGTGGTGGTACCAAAGCCACATGTGTTCCATCTATGGACCCAATGACATGGGGCATCCCTCCCAGGGCATAGAACTCACGCTTGACAGCTGTCAACTGCTCAGGAGTTGGGAATTTAATGAACTCATCAAGGTGCTCCAACATGGCCTCTAAAAAATCATGCAGAGCACGGCTCAACATGGTTTGGGACATCCCACCCACATGGGCAATGGTATGTTGAAAGGTACCCGTGGCCAAGAAATGTAGGGCTGCCATCACCTTCACCTTGGGTGTCAGTGCACCAGGATACCTGTGTAGCGGTTGGAGGTGTGCTGCCAGCCGTGTCGTCAAGTCCTCAAACAAACGTTGGGGGAAGCGGTAGCGGCGTATACAGTCATTTTCACGCATGTCAGCCAAGTCTGGAATTGCTCGAGGGAGAGGCGGAGCCCTGCAGTGAATTAGAAGGGACAACGAAGAGTGAGTACAGTACACCACCAATGTCAATGTACTCAGCACATGGTCAACAGGCAATACACATATGCTACATACAGAGTCAGGTCTGTGGAATATGCCCTGGACACGTATGGCAACCATGTGACACTCCTACCAAGAGACAGCTCCAAACGTTTATTCTCAACCTCATAATGCCATGCCATAAAACTAGCTGTGGGCCAGTGTAAGTGAGCAGGCAGACGCATAACAGGAGTTACAGACAACCAAATATGTGCAGAGGAAGGATGTTTATTGTACAGACAGGTTGCGGAACACTAGAGGCACAGGTCACATGTACTAGAAAAATGACACACCACACACCGGAACGTTTCCGATTTGATTCTCCCGGGTTCAGGAGAATCTATACATCACCATACCAACTAGTACCGCCCCTGAAGAAGGGCTTAAAAAAGCCCGAAATGCATTGGGCAGTTGGATATATGATGCATTGATAAAGAATGAATACAATTCTTTGACTTCATTAACTTTGAACAACGGTTAATAAACTCAAGTTATGCTTGAATAAATTCCGATTTACCTGAGTTTAATTTCACAAAAGAGATCATATCTCTGAGATTGAGTGCAAAACGAAAGACATTTTCCTATTCAGGAACGTGCTATCATTATCTACACCACACACCTTGCCATTAAGGATAACATTTCAAGAATGATCCCACATACATTGAGAGTATGCAGATATGTCCTTGTTGTGAAACTCCGTGTCGATGCATACACACACACCTTACGTCGGATTCCACATGTGGCGTGGTATGCGTAACACTGTGCCATGGCCATCTACACACAGACACATGTTGGTTGCAGCAACTGCTGATGCATTTGACCAAACACCTACAGCAAGCCCATGGGAACACACGACACATACATGACATAGTCACATCGTGCAACGCGGGTAGTCACATGTCAGGTGTGAAAACCCCTGTAGCTGGCATCAGGGGACAGTTGCGTGTGTTGTTGACAGTGCCATGGCGGTGACGCTTTGCACAAGTGTTCTGTACTACATGCACACATGTCAAAGGGGTTAAGGGGATGTCTGGCACATACTCCACCATCACACATGACACCTGTACACATCTCATCATACATCTATTGCCTTCACAACTCAGGAGTAATGTGCCACATTACAGCCTGACACACCTGTGCCCGACACATGTAGTACTGCACAGACAATGCCTTGATGTCCAGCCTTGGACATGTATGTCAGCTCTATTCCTTTCTGTGTGCTGCCTGTCACCACTGTCAGGTGTGAAATGCACCGTACATGCACTCTGAGGGCGTGTGTACGTTCCCCATCACTATGGGAGTGCTGCCGTAGGCCTACCCATAGTGAAACGGCCCGTACACGCGTGTGTACGGGGCATATCACTATGGGTACGCATACGCGAGCAAACCATAGTGAAACGGCCCGTACACGCGCGTGTACGCGGTGTATCACTATGGGTAAGTATAAGCGAGCAAGGCCATAGTGAAATGGCCCGTACATGCGCGTGTACGGGGCGTATCACTATGGGTACGCATACGCGAGCAAGGCCATAGTGAAACGGGCCGTACACGCGCATGTACGGGGCGTATCACTATGGGTACGCATACGCGAGCAAAGCCATAGTGAAACGGGCCGTACACGCGCATGTACGAGGCGTATCACTATGGGTACGCATACGCGAGCAAAGCCATAGTGAAACGGGCCGTACACGCGCGTGTACGGGGCGTATCACTATGGGTACGCATACGCGAGCAAAGCCATAGTGAAGCGGCCCGTACACGCGCGTGTATGGCCCGTTTCACAATGGCTTTGCTCGCGTATGCGTACCCATAGTGATACGCCCCGTACATGCGCGTGTACGGCCCGTTTCTATGCATGTGGGGTGCCCTAGGGCCCTGGAACTCAACGTACCTGTGTGTGAATGTCCAAATTACATAGGGGACACATGAGGGACAAGTATAAAGCCCTACATGCATGCTGGTTGTCATGGAGACCGAGTTTAAAGTTTGAATTTTTTTCATCAGGTGCCCAGCTAAAGTCGGTTTGAAAGAATCTACATTGTTGCAAAGGGGCTGTTGAGTTGACATCATGCTCAATAAAAAAAAAATAGCAAAGCCACTGACTGTGGTAGGTTTAAAGGGATTTGAGGAAACATAGGATGCAAATGTGAGTGACCAATCACTCTGTACTCCTGTGAATGAAACAGGGCAGCAAGGTAGATATAAGGCTGCCAGGTCCCATGAGAGAGCACTTGCCTGCACATCCTTTGATTCAACTACACTGCTGCTGCTCGTGAATCCTCTGGCACCATGTCCAGGTCTGTGGAGAGGGCCCAGCCTTTCACCCAGGAGGAGAACCAAGCCCTGCTGGATGTGATCCTCCCACAGTACCCCATGCTGTACGGTCGACCAGGGGTTCAGGTGAGTGCTGAGTCCACTAGCAAAGACTGTGCCCCTTTTTTGTGACTGTGACTTCTGCCATTGTGTCCAGGTGTAACACACATGCAATGTACTGTAGGATGGGTCCCGGGTGGGGGAATGCCTAATGTCTCCCAGCCAGAGCATGCTGTGGTGCATGTCTGCTCTCCTCACTTGCATTGTGTGTACTGTGACAATCACTGCATGTGGCATTACACATTCTGCCTGTCTAATCCTCCTGGGAATGTTGTTACTACAGTCCTCATGTGAATCTGTGGTCCCCCCAGTGTGACAGGTGGCAGTACCCACAGATGTGTGTTTGTTTAGTGTACATGTGCTGAGAGTGTCCAAAAGATGTGTTTGTCCCCTGGACAGTGGTGTGTGTGTGTAAGTCCCCTGTCATGTGGGTGAGTGCATATGTGGAGTGTAGCACCCCAGCTGCATGAGGGATGGATATACCCTGCCCATCTGATGTGAGCAGGGAGCAGTGCTGTGTGTCTGCGGTGATGGGCCAGCCCCACACCTGTGACACCCCCCAGTCTAGTGGCACATGTGCAGAGTGAGGTGTGTAGCTGCAGTTGTCAATGGCAGGTGATTTTCCTGTGGCTGTGTGTGTCTGTGTACTCGGCTGAGGGCGCCTCAGTGGCCTGTGGCATGTGACTGCTTTGAGGTGCTGCACATAATCCTGGTGTCGCTTGTGATGCACAGTGTGAGCCTGGATGATTGATTGTGTCGTACCCCTCATGCCATCTGTGTACTCTACAATGCCACCTAGTGCTTTTTGCCTTCCACAGAGGAAAGTGTCCCTGTGACACAGGTGTAATGAGTTTGATGCATTCTATGCCCTGTTAAAACCAGCCAAATTGTTCTAATGTGTGTCTCTGTGACATGTCGCAGGTGTATTGATGTTGTCTCACTTTTTCACCCTCACAGGTAGGCGCCTGTGCCAAGGAGCAGATCTGGAAGGACGCCGTCAGTGCCGTGAGACAGACGGATGGTCGGAAGCGGCGCCTAGCCCAGGTGAGGAAACGCTGGCAGGATATCCGGTGCTGGACGCGGAGGATCGCACGGGTCCTGCTGGGGGACTCACCTGTGAGCCAAAAGAACCATGGGCGCCGCCGTCTGACCCACATCCACAAGCGTGTGCTGGCGGTCGTCTTCCCTGACATGGACAGGCGCTTACGGGAAAAGCAGCAGCAGGAAGGGGGTAGGTACATGTGTGTTTGTTGTGTGTCACCAGCATTTGTAAGTGCACAGTTGCATGGATACACTGCCAGGGTTTACATGTGCATTGCAGTTCCTGGTCCCCAAAGTGTAGCGGTGCTGTCCTTCCTCCCTTCCCCTCCTTGGCATGTGTACCCTGGTCTGTGTGTAGTCACACTTGCACAAGGTTATCTAGGCTGCCAGTTTATCGATGTGCCCAATGCTTGCAGCTTCATGTGTGGGGGTGGTGTGTAACAAGTTTTGGGACCTTGCCTGTGCCCTGTCCAGTTCAGTACTTGTGGGGTCCATGTCAGTTGTCACTGATGCTGAGTCCAGACATAGGAGTGTGTCTCTAAAGTGTATTGCTTTACAGCATGCATGTCCTATTTTGTGGCCTGTGACATGATGTGCATGAGTGTGAGATATGCAGAGTGCAGGGATGGTGGCTTGTGTTGCAGTCAGTACCATTCAGGACCGTGGAGTAGTGTGGCCACTACTGTCCACTGGGGCATCTTTTCCTAGGTATCATGTGTGTAATCCAAAAATCTCGACAATCCCTGTGTCTCCAGCATAGGTTGTGCTCTGTGCCATTGTACCCTGGCACCATTTGTGTCTACGTAAACTCGGCTACATGTGTCCACTGTACAGGCTGACCAAATGTCCCTTGTTCATACTCACGGGGGCCAGTGCCTGTGTGTAATGGTAAAATGATCTGATGATGGCCATTTGTAGATGAGGTATTTGTACGGGCGCACCAGGGGTATTTTGTGTCCAATCAGGATTTCTTGCAGGCCATGTGTTTTTATTCCAGACTAAGAGATGTAAGTGCTTCCTGTGTCTCAATAAATTGTCTCATGTAGGGGGTGGTTGGTGCGGGCAAGGCCTACATGTCTAGACCTGAAGTCTCCTTGCTAGGTCTGGCCAGTGTGTGATGTTTGTGTGGACATACACTCAAGGTGCAGTGACCGATTAATGTTGGGCATGTTTTTAAGTATTGCCTTTGCAGCATGTGCCTACAGTTAATAGACATGGTTCCTGCTCATCCCTTTTTACGCCAACGCTGTGTGCTGCAGATGCTGTGCTGGATTGTCCCCAGTGCCTGGCTCCTCTGTCCAAATCCATATCATGTTATTTGCTATTGTGTCATGCTCTCCATAGTTGTTCAGTGGCATGGTGGGTCAACCAACTGTGTGTTGCAGGGCCTACATATGTGCCTTGTATTGTAGATGTTACTCATGTTACTTTTCAGGCTATGCACTTTGACCTATGTGGATTTGACTCATGTGACATATGTATACAGGTGTCTGATTATTTCCTGTCTCTTCATCTTGCTCACAGCATCGTCAGGGGACACCGAGGGAGACACTGGCACGGACCGTAAGGAGGGATCGAGCACCAGTGCCATCAGTGCAGAGTTGTCTGGCACATCGAGTGGCACGGAGGCCGACGGGAGTGCAGCGGAGGACCTGTCCAGTCAATCCACCACCGGCTATGACGCAGACGGGTCCGAGGCTGAGCACTCCGAGGGGGCGGAGGCTGGTCCCACAGCTGACGCCAGCACTCCATCACTAGCCGCCCCCTCCATTCCGATCACCGGCCTCCCACTTGCTCGTGTCCCTTCCCACCGTGCTCGGTCAGCACATGTCTCCTTCTTGCCAGGCACCGCACCCCCTGCCCCTGTCTCCACTGCTGCCACCAATGCCGAGTCTGTGGACATCCTGCGGCAGTTGCGGGTTGGTCAGACTGCGACGCTTAATGTCCTCCTTGGCCACAGCCAAGTGCTGAACCAGATGGAGGCATACTTGGAGGGCATTTCAGCCGCGCAGTCTGACCAACGCAACTTGCTGAGGTCCATCGACTCGACACTGACTGCAGCAGTGGGTCTCCTGCAGCGCTACGTCCCACCCCCTACCCCTGCCCCATCCACACTTCCCACTCCCATGCCTGTCCCACGTACACCCAGGCGTCAGCATGCACGCACACCACCAGACACAGGCACCACACCAGCAGGGCAGGGCAAGCGCACACCTCCTGGCACGCACACACAGGGTGAGGTAGGCACACCCACTGGGTGGGGGGGCAAACGTAAGTCACGCAGCCAGAGTGGGAGTCCGCATTCCGCAAAATCCACTCCCTCCAAATCCACTCCCCTCAGCTCTCCTGGCCACGAATCCAGCAAGGATTCCTTCATGGCCGCTCTGTCCCTGAGCCCAACAGTGACACCACCCAGCAAGCGGGCAAAGGAGTCCCCGGTCAGGGTGGTTGAGTGCCCCCCCCCTGTCCACACCCTCCCCCAGTGGCGCTGCGACCCATTCCTCTGCCCCCCCCTCCTTGGGGCCTGTGGTTCCTTCGGGTGCAGGGGATACACTGGGGAACCTTGCTGACATGTGCAGCGCCATCCTCACCACCTCCTTTGGCGCTGCCCCACCCCCTGTGATGGAGTCCTCCGTCCCTGCACCCACAACGCCTGCCCTTGCCCCTCCTGTCCCTGCGGTGCCTGGTCCTTCCCCCCCACATGATGCCCCCCCTTGTGGAAGACAGGGTGGTCTGAACCGTGCAGGCAAGCTAGGGGACACGCGTCCCACTGTGTCCCCCATCCAGCTGTGACTCATGGACTGCCCTATGGGCTTTGTAAATATTGAACTTTATCCACACACACTTTATTTGAAAATGCTGAATAAAGCCTTTTTTTTCTTAGAACACTACTGCTTTTGTGGTATTGCTGTTGGTGGGGCTGCTACATGATTTTGGGTGGTGATCATGTGTTGGGTGTGTGGGAAATGTAGTAGTGTGCTGGTCATAGGGGGTACCCTGGTATCTGTCTGCCATCACAAGGTGTTAGCTAAGTTTCTCTGTTCATGTAAGCAGTTACTGCATGGTGAAATTATCCCAAGGTGTGTTCCTTCCTCTGTGTACCCTGACATCTTCCCTGCAGGGTGTTCCCAAAATGTTGCGCTGAGCTGTGTCTACATTAGCTGGGTGTGTGACTGACCCCTTCAACTTTGGCCATGCATGCAGAGCGATGTCTCCACCTGCATCATTCGTGGCATCCTTGGTGATCACTGTACTTGTGTATGTAGTCTGTTGACATGACTTCATGTGGACATGTTCCCTTTTAGGCTGTATGCATGTGTGTACTCCCAGCCTCGCACACATGTGTTACATGTACTGCAGGGTCTTTGTGCACCTGACTGACAATTGTGGCAATTGGATCTGTGGGTACTCCACCCTTTTTTTTCCATGGGCACTGTTGGGGGTCTCTGCACCCACCCCTCTTGTGTCTGGGCACTGCTGGGAGAACTCTGCACCCACCCCTCCTGTGTCTGGGCACTGCTGGAAGTGATAGGCACCCACCCCTCCCGTGTCTGGGCACTGCTGGGAGGACTCTGCACACACCCCTCCTGTGTCTGGGCACTGCTGGGAGGACTCTGCACACACCCCTCCTGTGTCTGGGCACTGATGGGTGGACTCTACACCCACCCCTCCTGTGTCTGGGCACTGATGGGAGGACTCTACACCCACCCCTCCTGTGTCTGGGCACTGCTGGAAGTGATAGGCACCCACCCCTCCTGTGTCTGGGCACTGCTGGGAGGACTCTGCACACACCCCTCCTGCGTCTGGGCACTGCTGGGAGGACTCTGCACACACCCCTCCTGTGTCTGGGCACTGCTGGGAGGACTCTGCACACACCCCTCATGTGTCTGGGCACTGCTGGGAGGACTCTGCACCCACCCCTCCTGTGTCTGGGCACTGCTGGAAGTGATAGGCACCCACCCCTCCTGTGTCTGGGCACTGCTGGGGGGACTCTACACCCACCCCTCCTGTGTCTGGGCAATGCTGGGAGGACTCTACACCCACCCCTCCTGTGTCTGGGCACTGCTGGGAGGACTCTGCACCCACCCCTCCTGTGTCTGAGCACTGCTGGGAGGACTCTGCACACACCCCTCCTGTGTATGGGCACTGCTGGGAGGACTCTGCACACACCCCTCCTGCGTCTGGGCACTGCTGGGGGGACTCTACACCCACCCCTCCTGCGTCTGGGCACTGCTGGGAGGACTCTGCACACACCCCTCCTGTGTCTGGGCACTGCTGGGAGGACTCTACACCCACCCCTCCTGTGTCTGGGCACTGCTGTGAGGACTCTGCACCCACCCCTCCTGTGTCTGGGCACTGCTGGGAGGACTCTGCACACACCCCTCCTGTGTCTGGGCACTGCTGGGAGGACTCTGCACACACCCCTCCTGCGTATGGGCACTGCTGGGAGGACTCAGCACACACCCCTCCTGTGTCTGGCCATGTACGCTCCATACATACACGGGTGGGGGTACGGTCCGTACATACACTGTTGGGGTGGGGGTACGCTCCAAACGTACGCGGGTGTGGGTACGCTCCATGCATACACGGGTGGGGGTACGGTCCGTACATACACTGTTGGGTGGGGGTACGCTCCATACGTACGCGGGTGTAGGTACGCTCCATGCATACACGGGTGGGGGTACGGTCCGTACATACACTGTTGGGGTGGGGGTACGCTCCATACGTACGCGGGTGTGGGTACGCTCCATGCATACATGGGTGGGGGTACGGTCTGTACATACACTGTTGGGGTGGGGGTACGCTCCATACGTACGCGGGTGTGGGTGTGGTCCCTACATACACGGGTGGGGTACGGTCCGTACATGCACTGTTGGGGTGTTGGTACGCGCTGTACATGAACGGGTGGGGGTGCGGCCCGTACCCATGCCTTTGGAACATGGGTACGGGCCGTACCACCATTATTGGGGTGACGTAGGGGTGGGCGTGGTAAGACTCGTACCCACGCTCTTAAGGCGTGGGTACGGTACGTACCGGACTTGTTGTGTTGCCGGTTCGTGTGTACATCCACTTCCGTTGCTGGACACGCCCCCACCCCCTCGAAGTGACCAGGCCCTGAAGGTCAGGTATGTCCAGGGCATGTATGATTTGTGACTTGGGTGGGGGTTTTGTGTCCTGCCCCTGCCCCCCCCCTTTGCCCCTGGGTGTTGTTTTGACCTTCTGCGGCGTCTGCGTCAGTTCCTGTAGAGCAGGTGGACTGCTATGAGGGCTGGGATGACACGTAGGTTCGGGTCCATGGCTGTCCGTCGCATACAGGTGCTCCTTGCGCGCGTCGTCCTGATTTCCCGGCAGTTTTTGGCAGGCGGAGAATTTTATCCGTGCGGGGTGACGTCGGTGCGGTTCGTACTTCCTGGTTCGTGAAACGCTGCCTGAAAGCGTCCCGACATCACGTCGGCGCTTTCCCCGGATCACATTTGTATGTATATTTTCGTCGGTCGGTGTTTTGTACGACTCGTACGGAAATGGTGTTTCCGTGCGAATCGTACTTCCATGTTTGTAATGTTTTTTTCCCGGGTACAAGTCAGACGGAGAAAACGCTCCGACCGACGGTTCTTCCAGGATCAGAATCGACGCCTATATTTTATATATATTTCTAAAACACTCCCCACCCTTATCCCTATAAACCCAAAATCCCACTTATTAAAATAATTTTCTTATTAAAAATTTAAATTTTTAATTGAATACAAAATTTGAAATTTCAATTTTTTTTATAAAATATAACATGTTATATATATTTCTAAAACACTCCCGACCCTTATCCCCTATAAACCCAAAATCCCACTTATGAAATTTATTTTATTATAAAAAAAAATTACATTTTAATTTAATTCCAAAATTTTTTTATAAAATTATTTCATGAAAAATTAAAATTAATATTTATTTCTAAAACACTCCCCACCCTTATCCCCTATATACACAACATCCCACTAATAAAATTTCTTTCCTAATTAAAATGTAAATATAGCAATTTTGTTCACAAATTAAATTCGAATTGTACAAATATTTCTTAAAATATTTAATTTAAAATATATATTTTTAAAACACTCCCCACCCTTATCCCCTATAAACCCAACATCCCGCTCCTAAAATTATATATCAAAATTAAAAATATAATATTAATATAAACAAAATTATTATTTTTAATACACTTAAATAAACATTTTCTAACACTTATAAACTATACATTTTAACAAATAACAAATTCACAGAATACCTTTTTCGATATTTTCACAACACGATATTATGACTTTCGATATACTATACCTCGATATTTTACTACACATAACAATATCGACATTTTTTACATCGATATAAAAAACAGAGATATTTTATTCCATCGATATTTTCACTTCGATATTTCTGTATATCGATATTACATTTCCAATATTTTGTCTACTCACCACTCCGCACGGATCATTTTTTACGGCAGCCAAAAACTCCCGGGAAATTGAGGACGACGCGAAGAAGGAGCTGTGGGACGCGATGGACAGCCATGGACCCCATCCTACGTGTCATCCCGGCCCTCCTAGCCTACGACCTGGTGCACCGAAACCGCCGCGCACGCCGCAGAATGTCAGCACAACACCCAGGGGCAAAGGGGGGGTGAGGGGCAGGAAACATAACCTCCACCAAATTTGTAAAATACCATCTACTGTCCATACATTACCTTCAGGGTCTGGTCACTCCGGGGGGCGTGTCCACCAATCCCGGCGTACACGTACCCGTCACCACTACAATGGTGGTACGGGCCGTACCCACACCCTCAGAGCGTGGGTACGGCCCGTACCACCATTGGAGTGGTGATGTAGGGGTACGCGCCGTAACCACACCCTGAGTGCGTGGGTACAGGCCGTACCACCATTGGAGTGGTGATGTAGAGGTACGCGTGGTACATGCCATACCCACGCACTCAGGGCGTGGTTACGGCTCGTACCACCATTGGAGTGGTGATGTAGGAGTACACGCCGTACCCACGCCCTCAGAGCGTGGGTATGGCCCGTACCACGCGTACCCCTACATCCCCACTACAATGGTGGTACGGCCCGTACCCACGCACTCAGGGCGTGGGTACGGCGTGTACCCCTACATCACCACTCCAATGGTGGTACGGGCCGCACCCACGCTCTGAGGGCATGGGTACGGGCCGTGCCACCATTGGGGTGGTGATGTAGGGGTACGCGTGGTACGGGCCGTACCCACGCCCTGAGGGCATGTGCGTACACCTACATCACCACTACAATGGTGGTACAGCCCGTACCCACGCCCTCAGAGCGTGGGTACGGCCCGTACCACCATTGGAGTGGTGATGTAGGGGTACGCGCCGTACCCATGCCCTGAGTGCGTGGGTACGGACCGTACCACCATCGGAGTGGTGATGTAGGGGTACGCGCCATACCCACGCCCTGAGTGCATGGGTACGGGCCGTACCACGCGTACCCCTACATCACCACTACAATGGTGGTACGGGCCGTACCCATGCCCTCAGAGCGGGGGTACGGACCGCATCACCCACACCTCTAGGGCACCAGTACATTAGTGATACAAGGCGTACACACGCCACAAATGTTGGCTTAGGGCCTGGTGCAGCATATAACCAGTATATTGGGGTGTGTACATGGCCAGGACAGCAGTGTACAGCACCAAGGGTGCGGGTATGTCTGCCAAGGAGTTCCAGCAGTGGACATAGACATGTGAGGGGTGGGTGCATATCACTACCAGCAGTGGACAGAGATATGGGGGTGGGTGCAGAGGACTACCAGCAGGTGACAGAGACATGTGAGGGGTGGGTGCAGAGGAATACCAGCAGTGGACAGAGACATGTGAGGGGTGGGTGCAGAGGACTCCCAGCAGTGGACAGAGACATGTGAGGGGTGAGTGCAGAGGACTCCCAGCAGTGGACAGACATATGAGGGGTGGGTGCCTATCACTCCCAGCAGTGGACAGACATATGAGGGGTGGGTGCCTATCACTCCCAGCAGTGGACAGAGACATGTGAGGGGTGGGTGCAGAGGAATCCCAGCAGTGGACAGAGGCATGGGGGTGGGGGCCTATCACTCCCATCAGTGGACAGAGACATGTGAGGGGTGGGTGCAGAGGACTCCCAGCAGTGGACAGACATATGAGGGGTGGGTGCCTATCACTCCCAGCAGTGGACAGAGACATGTGAGGGGTGGGTGCAGAGGAATCCCAGCAGTGGACAGAGACATGTGAGGGGTGGGTGCAGAGGAATCCCATCAGTGGACAGAGGCATGGGGGTGGGGGCCTATCACTCCCATCAGTGGACAGAGACATGTGAGGGGTGGGTGCAGAGGAATCCCAGCAGTGGACAGACATATGAGGGGTGGGTGCCTATAACTCCCAGCAGTGGACAGAGACATGTGAGGGGTGGGTGCAGAGGACTCCCAGCAGTGGACAGAGACATGGGGGTGGGTGCCTATCACTCCCAGCAGTGGACGGAGACATGTGAGGGGTGGGTGCAGAGGACTCCCAGCAGTGGACAGACATATGAGGGGTGGGTGCCTATCACTCCCAGCAGTGGACAGAGACATGTGAGGGGTGGGTGCAGAAGAATACCAGCAGTGGACAGAGACATGTGAGGGGTGGGTGCAGAGGACTCCCAGCAGTGCACTGAGACATGTGAGGGGTGGGTGCAGAGGAATACCAGCAGTGGCCAGAGACATGTGAGGGGTGGGTGCAGAGGACTCCCAGCAGTGGCCAGAGACATGTGAGGGGTGGGTGCAGAGGAATACCAGCAGTGGACAGAGACATGTGAGGGGTGGGTGCCTATCAGTCCCAGCAGTGGACAGAGACATGTGAGGGGTGGGTGCAGAGGACTCCCAGCAGTGGACAGACATATGAGGGGTGGGTGCCTATCACTCCCAGCAGTGGACAGAGACATGTGAGGGGTGGGTGCAGAGGACTCCCAGCAGTGGACAGAGACATGTGAGGGGTGGGTGCAGAGGACTCCCAGCAGTGGACTGAGACATGTGAGGGGTGGGTGCAGAGGAATACCAGCAGTGGACAGAGTCATGGGTGTGTGTACATCATGATCAGATGAGCACAACTCCATGGGTGTATGTACGCATCCCTAATGTTCGACTATGTTGATAGTGCCATAACAACACATCACTGACAGCAGTGTCCCACTCCCATGAGGATGGATGTCCTTCCCCCACTGCATGACACAACACATGTGGGTGTGAGGACAAATGACACGTGCATACCCACCCCTGGCGGATGCAGCAAAATACACACACAGATATCATGCCACAGGACTGTATACTCATGTCAATGGCCACTACACTAAGAGAGCCAAAGGGAACACACACTGTCACACACATCCCAGGACTGATAGGAATGTACAGGTGCCGGGACAGCCACCAAGATGTTGCCTCTCATGGAAGGAATAGGGTGGACTTCCCACAGATACAATGCCCACAATTGTCAGTCAGGTGCTCAAATACTCTGCAGAACAAGTACCAAATGTGTGCTAGGCTGGGATAACACACATGCATAGTGTGGAAAATGCTGATTGTCGCCATTAAGGCATGACAACATACTCAATACACAAGTACAGTGACTAGCAAGGATGGCACAGACGATACAACCGGAGACATTGCTGAGCAGGCATGGCCATAGTTGAAGGGATCCGTCACCAACAAAGGAAAAGTAGACACAGGTCAGCACAACAAAAGTGCAAATCCCTGCAGGGTAGATGTCAGGTGCCACAGAGGAAGGAACAGTCCTTGGGACAATGTCTCCAAACACAAATAGCACACACGGCCAAATATACTTTGCACAGACATTGTGATGGCACGCAGATACCATGGTCCACCCCATTAGCATCAGACTACAACTTTTTCCTGACACATTACACATTACCACCACCCCAACTCCGGGACCATCAGCACCCACATCAATACCTGAAATGCAAATGTGTTCAAACTGAAAAGAAAATGCTTTATTCAGCATTAAATGAAAAAGTAGTTAACAACACTATTAACAAAGGCACATGGCCAGTCCAGATCTGAAGTCCTTGGGGGGGACACATGGCCACGCGTCTCCCCTAGCTTGCCTGCACATTAGAACCCTCAGGTTCCTCGACTGGGGGGGGGCATCATGTGGGGAAGGACCAGGCACCGCAGGGACAGGAGGTGGAAGGGTAAGTGTGGTGGGTGCAGGGACGGACACCTCCACCACAGGGGGTGGGCAGCGCCAAAGGTGGAGGTCAGCTGGGCGCTGCACACTGCTGCCAGGTTGTCAAGCGTCTCCCCTTCACCCGAAGACAACACAGCCTCAAAGGAGGGGGGGGTCGGAGTGATGGGGTGCAGCGCTACTGGGGGAGGGGGGGTTAGAGGGGGGGACTCAACTCCCCTACCCGTGGAGTGCCGTTCCCGTTTGCGGGCTGGAGAGACAGAGGGGCTGAGGCCCAGCACAGCCAAGTAGGCCTCTTTCTCTGGATGTGTGGTAGGGGAGCCGAGGGGAGTGCCTTTGGAGGGACTGGTTAGTGCGCCATGCGGCCTCGGACTGTGGCTGCGTGTATGCCTGTGTGCCCCAGACACAGTGGGTGTGCCCTCATCCCCCTGAGTGTGCGTGCCAGGAGGAGTGGGCTTGCCCTTACGTGGTGGTATGCTGCCTGTGTCTGGTGGAGTGCGTGCTTGTGAATGTCTGTGTGTGCTTGGGACAGGCATGGGAGTGGGAAGTGTGGATGGTGCAGGGGTAGGGGGGGCGCAGCGCTGCAGGAGACTCACTGCTGCCGTCAGTGAAGAGTCCATGGACCTCAGCAACATCCGTTGGTCAGACATCGCTGATGACATGCCCTCCATGTACGACACCATCTGTGTCTTCATTCGGGTGTGGCCATGGAGGACATTCAGCAGCGATGTCTGTCCAGCCTGCAACTGCCGCAGAATGTCCACAGACTCTGCAGTGATGGCAGCAGGGGGGACAGAGGCAAGGGGTGCGGTGCCTGGCACGAAGGAGACACGGTGTTGCCTAGCACGGACAGAAGGGACCGGAGCAACTGGGAGGGCGGTGATGGGAATGGAGGGGGCGGTGACAGATGTAGTGCTGCTGCCAGGTGTCGTAGCAGCCTCCGCCCCCTGGAGGAGTTCATCATCGGACCCGTCTGCGTCGTAGTCAGTGTTGTCACTAGACAGGTCCTCCGCCTGACTCCCCTCGCCCTCCGTGCCACTTGCTCCCGCAGACTCCACAGCAGTGGTGGCAGCGGTGCTGGATCCCTCCTCCACGTCTGTGCAGGTGTCTCCCTCGGTGTCCTCCGATGATGCTGTGGGCAAGGTGAAGAGACAGAAAAAAATCAGTCACCTGTATACAACAGACACATGAGTCCCAATAAAAATGTCACAGTGCATATCAGAAATGCATCATGAGTAACATCTAGAATAGTCTGCACATATGTAACCCTGCACTCCCCAGTTGTTTCACCCACCATGACACTTGGAAACAATGGAAATCATGACACAACAGCAAATAACTTGATATCGAATTATACTGAGAAGCTAGTGTCTGGGGACAGTTGAGCACAGCAAGAATATGATTCCATGCCACCTCTTGTTCACTGTGAACGAAACAGTATTGGTGCACCCCAGGCTAAATAACACACCTCAATACTGAAGGTGTCCCCACACTCTGAGACCTGTGAGTACTTGGGAAACCATAGCCAAAAACATTGCAATCCCTTGGGACTCAAAACACTTTACACAATGTACATGTTTAGAATGTGAATTTGTGAACAGAAGACACATCTGCCTGTATGACAGAAGTCACACAATGATGTGCACACAAAAATACATTTACACAGTAATTGTATGAGCTGGCAGCCGAATTCTAAAAAGCCACTGTAAATAAGAAATGGGGTATCAGTAAGTACATATACATGGCACCACGGTGGTCTGGATGACTTGACACTCGTAAGTTCGTATCAGCAACAACCAAGGACTTACACACATGCAAACACACTGTGTGAACATGGACATGTATATTCAGAAAACAAGTGGTAATCAAACTGTGCCTTCCAGTGAAATGTGCCTGCGTGTTCACGGAAAGTGTAAAAGTACTTTCTTTTGCACTTCCCTGGGAGACATCTGCCATGCAGGCACATTATTGTCCTTCACAACCAACTAGCAAAAAGAAGCATAGGAAAAATGGAGACATGTTGACAAGTGTAGTGAGTGCCAAGGTACAGTACTTATTAACTGAAAACTTGAATCATGCCTCCTGTCACATGGCCATCCGTACCATGATGACACAGTTGGCAACACATCTGACCCACTGCCTGTCATGTGGAGTGGCACACATGTCCAAACACAGGACAATGCATTAGCTAATGGGCCTGCAATGTGTCGGGATAAGGAGCACCTGCACTGAGGAGACACCCTCATGGCAAGAAAGAATGTCCACACAGATTTCAGCACACACAGACCAAACTACGTAGCATCTCGCCCACACACTGGTGGCAAAAATGGATGAGCATGAGCCATGTATTTGCATTTTTGACACATGCTGCAAAGCACAAACATTAAACCCAGCAAAACATGACTGGGTCACTGCATGTTGATTGTCTGTCCAGACAATTATCACACACAGGTCAGACAATAAGGTTTGGACAAGTAGGCCTTGCCCGCACAAAACCCCCATACCTGAGACAATGTGATTGAGACAGATCAAGAAGTGACACCTCTTAATCTGGATTTACTCCAATGTGCATCAAGAATTCCTAAATGTACTCCACATCACCTCGTGAGGCTGCCAACACATATTTGTAACCAACAACCATCAACAGATAGTTGTACATAGACACACAGGCACTGCCCAGTGTGAGGATGCACAAGCAACATGGGGTCAGCCTGTACAATGGGCATATGTAGCACACTTCAGATAAATACAAATAAGGGCAGGGAACTATGCCACAGAGGCCAAACTATGCTGAACACACAGAGAATGGGCACAGTGTTGGATGACACACATGATTCCGAGGCAAGGGTGTCTTAGGGGACTGTAGTGGGAACACTGCTCCATTGTCCTGGAATTATCTGACTGTAACCTGAGCTACCGTCCCTGCACTCTGCATATCTCCCACTCATGCACATCATGTCTGAGGCCACAACATTGTTAATGCATGCTGCAAGTCTGTTCATTTGAAAACTCACACTCCTATGTTGAGACTCAGCATCAGTGCCAACTAACATGGACACCCAAATGACTGTACAGGACAGGGCACAGGCAAGGTAACAACACATGTCTCAGACCCCCCCCCCCCCACATGATGCAGAAAGCACTGTGCACTTGGATTAACTGGCAGCCTAGATGACCATGTGCAATAGTGATTACACACAGACCAGGGAACACATGTCATTTAGGGGAAGGGAGGAGGAACAGCACCGTTTGACTTTGGGGGACAGGATATGCACTGCACAAATTAACCCTCGCTGTGTATCCAGGCAACTGAGCACTTCCAAAAGCTGGTGACACACAACAAACACACATGTACCTACCCCCTTCCTGCTGCTGCAACTCCTGTAACCGCCTATCCAAGTCAGGGAAGACCACCGCCAGGACACGCTTCATCTGTTGGGTCAGTCGTCGGCCCCCGCCGTGCTTGTGTGGAGGTGAGTCTTTGAGCTGCCACCGGGCGATCCTCCGGGTCCAACACCGGATGTCCTGCCAGCGTTTCCTCACCTGGGCGAGGCGCCGACTGCGACCCTCCACAGATCTCACGGCCCTGACGACCTGCTTCCATATCTCCCCCTTGGTGTAGGCGGTTACCTGTGAGGATGACAAAGTGAGACAACATCACTACACCTGCTCCATGTCACAGAGACACACATTTGAACATCTTTGATATTTAGAACAGCAACCAATTGCACCTTTCTCCTAGGGACATTAGCCTCTGTGGAAGCCCCAATGCACTACATGGCATTAAAAGTACACAGGTGGCATGAGGGGTGGAACACACTCCAAGATCATGGCACACGCTGTGCATCACATGCAACAACAGGCTGATGGACAGCACCTCCAAGCAGTCACATGCCCCAGGCCACTGACGCAACCTCAGCAGAGTACACAGACACACACAGGCACAGATCAATCACCTCCCATTGCCAACAGCGGATACAAACCTCACTCTGCACATGTGCCACTTGCCTGTGGGGTGTCACAGGTGTGGTGCTAGCTCAGCAAGTCAGACACTCTGCACGGCTTACTTCTCACATCAGATGGGTGGAGCTGTTGCCTCAATGCAGCTGGGGTGCAACACTCCACATAGGCACTCACCCACATGACAAGGAACATTCACACACATCAATGTCCAGGGGGCGTACACATCATTTGGACACTCTCACCACAGCTCCACTCAACTCACACACATTTGTGGGTACAGTCACCTGTCACACCGGGGGGGCCAGGGAATCACCTCTGGACAATAGGACAAAAATCGGCATAAGGATTGGGCAGGCTGAATGTGCCATGCACTATGCAGTGAATGTCACAGTAAGCACAATGCAAGTGAGGAGTGCACACAGGAACTACATCATGCTCTGCATGGGAGACATAAGCCACCCCCCCCCCCCCCGGGACCCACGTTAAACAACATTGCATGTCTGTCACACCTGGACACAATGCCAGAAGTGACAGTCAAAAAAAAGGGGCACAGTCAAAGCTAGTGGAGTCAGCACTCACCTGCTCCCCTGGTCTCCCATACAGGCTGGGGTACTGTGGGAGGATCACATCAAGCAATGCCTCATTCTCCTCATGGCTGAAAGGCTGGGCCCTCTCCACAGTCCCTGACATGGTGCCAGAGGAATCACAAGCAGCAGCAGTGGTGTTAAGTGTAAGGTAGTGCAGTCAAGTGCCCTCTCATGGGTTCTGGCTGACTTATATCTGCCTTGCTGGTCTGTTTCATTTACAGGAGTACAGAGTGATTGGTCAGTCTCATTTGCATCCTACGTTTCCTCCAATCCCTTTAAGCATACCCCAGTGAGGGATTTGCATGGTTCAAAATTTGAGCATGATGTGAAGTCAACAACCACTTTGCAACGTTGTATTTAGTTGCCAACTGCCTATTCCAGGCCACATGATTGAAAATTTGAACTTGAAAATCGGTATCCATGACAACCAGCATGCATTTAAGCCCTAATACTTGTCCCTCATGTGTCCCTATGTAATTTTGCTATCCACACACAGGTACGGTGCGTTTCACACGTACTCCTTCCGCACCAGTTGCACAGTGCGTTTGACACGTACGTGTACGACCAGTGTGTACATGTACATGTACGACCAGTGTGTACACGTACATGTACACATTGGTAGTCCACGTACGTGTACACACTGGTAGTCCACGTACGTGTACACACTGGTCGTACACGTACGTGGACTACCAGTGTGTACACGTACGTGGACTACCAGTGTGTACACGTACGTGTACGACCAGTGTGTACACGTATGTGTACACACTGTGTACGACCAGTGTGTACACGTACGTGTACGACCAGTGTGTACACATACATGTACGACCAGTGTGTACACGTAAGTGTACGACCAGTGTGTACATGTACGTGGACTACCAGTGTGTACACGTTGGTGTACACACTTGTCGTACACGTACGTGTACACACTGGTAGTCCACGTATGTGTACACACTGGTCGTACACGTACATGTACACACTGGTAGTCCACGTACGTGTACACACTGGTTGTACACGTACGTGTACACACTGGTCGTACACGTACGTGTACACACTGGTAGTCCACGTACGTGTACACACTGGTCGTACACGTACGTGGACTACCAGTGTGTACACGTTGGTGTACACACATGTCGTACACGTACGTGTACACACTGGTAGTCCACGTACGTGTACACACTTGTAGTCCACGTACGTGTACACACTGGTCGTACACGTACGTGTGTACGGTCCGTACACACACCCGTACTCCGGTGGGAACAACAATGTGATGATACGGACCGTTCACACGCCCTCAGAGCGTGTGTACGGTGCGCTTCACAGCTTACACAGGTGATAGGAGGTGCACACGAATGGAATGGAGGTGTCAGACTCGTGCACGGCTGTACATCAAGTCATAGTCATTGCAGTCCTACATGTGCAGGGCCTAGGTGTGTCAGGCAGTGATGTGGCACATGTCTCCTCATGTTTTAGCACAATAGATGTGTGATGACCTGTGTACACATGTCATGTGTGATGGGGCAGTATGTGGCACACTTCCCCTTCCCACAATGCACATGTGAGCATATAGTACAAATGTGTCAAGCACTGCATCACTGGTATGGCACAGTCACCAACACCCGCAAATGTCCCCTGATGCCAGGGACAGGGACACTAACACCTGACATCTAAGTAACAGCGTGCCCCGATGTGAACATGTCCTGTGTATGTCATGTGCTCCCATGAGCTTGCTGGTGTTGTTCTGTCAACTGCATCTGCTGTTGCTGCATCCAACATGTGTCTGTGTGTAGATGGGCATGGCACACATATACGCACACCATGCCACATGTGGATTCACACGTTACGTGTGGATGCTTCAAAGATGATTTTTAGACATGAGGACATATCTGCGGCGTATCCATGTCTGTGTTTTCGTTTTTCACGTGTACCCCTTCATCGCTATGTATATGATCTGTACATTTCCAATGACATGTGACCTGTGCGTCTAGATTGACGCCAGCAGTCTGTATGAGATGACATCCTTCAAATGCAGATATGTGGATGTATGTCACTCCTGTGATGTCTCTGGCTGTTCACTTACACTGGCCCACAGCTAGTTTTGGGCCATGTCATGTAGAACGTGACTATCAACGGGTGTAGCTGGCTTGTCGTAGGAGTATAACCTGGCTGCCATACGTGTCCTGGATGTATAGCACAGACCTGACTCTGTATTTAGCAGATGTGTAGTAGCAGTTGAGCATGTGCTCAGTTCATTGACATTGATGTTGTTAGGTACTCACTCTTCGTTCTTCCTTCCAATTATCTGCAGGGCACCGCCTCTCCCCCGACCAATGCCAGACTTGGCTGCCATGAGGGAACGTGACTGCATAAGACGTTACCGCTTCTCGCAACAGTTGATTGAGGACTTGACCGCAAAGCTTGAACAACACCTCCAACCGCGACACAGGTATCCTACTGCGCTGACCCCCAAGATGAAGGTGATGGCAGCCCTACATTTTTTTGCCACCGATATGTTTCAATTCACCATAGCTGATGTGGGTGGCATGTCACAGACCATGTTCAGCCGTGTCCTGCATGATTTTTTAGAAGCCATGTTGGAGTACCTGGATGAATTCATCCATTTTCCAACTCGTGAGCAGTTGACAGGTGTCATGGGTGAGTTCTATGCCCTGGGAGGGATGCCCCATGTCATAGGGTCTATTGATGGGACACATGTGGCTTTGGTACCACCACAGGCACAGTAGGTGGCCTATCGCAACCGTAAACATTACCACTCTATAAATGCCCTTGTGGTGTGTCTTGCTAACATGCTGATTTCCCATGTCTGTGCACGTTTTCCAGGGTCAGCACACGATGCCTACATCATGAGGCGTAGCAGGGTGCCAGAAATGATGCTGGGGCTGCACAACGAACGAGCATGTCTTGTTGGTGGGTATACTCTGTTTGTCCTCTGTTTTGCGCTATTTTAGTATCTTACAGCATCTCCTGACCCACTTCTTTACATGATGTTTCCATGTAGGGGACTCTGGCTATCCCAACATGCCATGGCTGATGACACCCCTCCGCAACCCCAGAACAGCTGCAGATCACCGTTAAGACAACGCACATGGGCAGACCAGGCGAGTGATTGAGAGGACATTTGGCCTCCTGAAGAGCAGATTCCGGTGCCTTCACAAGACAGGCGGGTCCCTCGCATATGCTCCGGTGAAGGCCTGCAAGATCTTCCTCGTGTGCTGCATGCTGCACAACATGGCAGTGGAGAAGGCTGTGCCACTCATCCTGGATCCAGATGAGCGGGAACATCCACCTGTGGAGGATGAAGGGCTTGGTCACGAGGCAAGTGACGATGAGGAGGAGGAGGAGGACGACATCTGGAGTCAGCTCATACGCAACTTCTTCTCATAATGGTGAGTCCATGGGTCTGAGTGTGCATGGCTGGAGCCTTGTGTGGCATGTGTTGCAATGTGTGTGTCCAGCTGACTGTATGCTAAGTGACTTAGATGTGTGTTCAGATGTGTCACTCGAGTGATGAGGTCCTTCCACACATTTTAGCTTAGACACTCAATTGTAATATAGCATGGTGACAGACTTATTCCTGTAGAGTAAATTACCATGCATGCGGATGACAATCTCTTCCCTGACTTCTTGTGTGTCTGTCATCCCCAGGTTGTTTGGCATGCTGTCTGCTCGTGTCATCGTTGGGCTCCCGCTATTCCTCATGAGTATTGCAACGTGTGCTGAATCAGCGTCCCATGCACGGACATGGGGAAAAGTCTATTTAGTTAAGGATTGCTGCACGGCATTTTGGTGTTGGTAGGTGTTTGTAATGTGTAGGCACTGCTCCTGTGCATGTTGTGTTACCATACATACATGTCGACTCACCATGGGGCACATGACATGCTGCATGACTCCCATGTATTGATAGTCACCCTTCGTAGCAGTCATCTGTGATGGGACAGTGGATTCTGATGAAGGCATCAATGTGTCTACAACTTCCTTCTGAAACATACGGGATGCTACGGGTGGACATGGTGTGGGACATCCCCATTAGAGGATAAATGGGGAATTGAAGCCCCTCCGTGTGCAGCAGGGGGTGTTTGGCTCACACACTTCACTTGTGTGCCAGTTCAATGGATTTACAGCATCTGTGTTGTGAAGGGGGTGTCCGGTGTAGGTCCCACATGTTCTGCCAAATGACCTGTGAGTCTGTTCCTATTAATGCATTTCCCTAGGTGTGAACCTGAGTAGTCAAGTCAAAAACCACTTTATTCGATTAATTAAAATGATAAAAGTATGCTATACATATACAAAAATATTAAAAATCTTATAAATAGCTATTATACGGGTAAAAACTATTCAATAACAATAAAAATTCATAATCGACCATAGCCAACTTAAGCAGTTAATACAAATTCATTGTCTGTTAATTGAGGGGATCAGTGTCTTGTGCAGTTTTTTGTCTGACCCTCCTCTCTCTAACAGACGCTGCAAGAAAGCTGGCAACACAGAACATAATTAATGGAGACTCTACCAAGTGTAAAAACATTAGGGCTGGCTTGCACTGAATAAAGTTCATACTTTTTAACAATGGGATAATAAACCTTTTCCTGGCATGTTTATAAAATGAACAAAAAAACATAAAGTGCGTGGTGTCTTGAGGAGAGAAGTCGTCGCACTTACAAGGGGCAACATCTTCAGGTCTACTCCAACCCTCCACATCCCATAGGACCATATGTATTTGGTTAAACCGCAATTTGGTCAACAGCCATCTATGGAAAGGATTGGATACTATTGGCAGATATAATGACATTCCTGGGGACAGGGTTACTAAAACATGCCCCCTGACAGAAGATTTACGGAGTTCTACTCCCTCCCGCTCGGCCTCCCTTAATTTAATGAAATTAGATTTTACCCACTCAAGGTCAGCCTTACATAGGGATTCTGGGTTAGAAAAAATGTCTGGTCTCCCCATGTATGCAGCTAACATTTCTATGTTAGACAACCACTGAATTTTGTTCCTATTGTCTAACCTAATGCAGTCCTTTAGGATTTTATGATTGAGGGAGAGGTTCGGATTTAACCATATTTTGATCCATAGCAGTATTGGGGCTAGTTTAATTATATCTGCTATGTAACCAATCCCAAGTTCCAGGTGTACTGAATAGGAAGCGGTTGAATGTGGAAGGCCAAGAAGGGAGCGCAAGAATTTATTTTCTTCCGTTTGGATCATATCATGTTTAATGTAACCCCAAATTGTCGCCCCATACCTTACGATAGAAATGGACTTTGCTTTATAAATTGTTAATATTGCCTCAACCGGCTTTCCTCCCAGCCTTTTGGCAAAGCCTAGTACTGCCGCTGAAGAATTTCTCGCGGAATTTGCCTTTAGTAAGAGCTGGGGGGACCAAGAACTTTTATCATCGAAAACTACTCCCAAGTAGGTGAATACCTTCACTCTTGAGATTTCTTCACCACCACAGAAGAAGGTCTTAACTTTATTTTTTGCAGGGCCCAACGACATAACATGTGATTTGCCGTTGTTAACTACCAGGTCCAGGCTTTTCATGAAGTCCCCAAACGAATCCAACAATCTTTGCAAAGCCAGGGGGGTCCTGGCCAAAAGGACAGCGTCATCCGCGTATAGGAGGACCGGAATCGGGGTACCTCCCATACGCGGAATGTCCGGCGTCGCTGCCAACAGATTTTGCTCCAGGGCATTTATATATAGTGTAAACAGCATAGGGGCTAATATACATCCCTGTCGTACCCCTCTACTGGACTTAAAGCTGGACGTACATTTCCCCTCGGTCGTCATCCTGATGGAGGCATTCAGGTCTTTATGGAGCTCGGCCAGGAAATACACTTGGGACCGATCAAGTCCCATTTCCAGGAGCATTGTCCACAGCTTTGACCTATTAACTAGGTCAAAAGCTGTGGACAAATCCATAAAACCCGAATAAATGGAGCCCCTGGCCGCTTTGGTGTATTTGGCTATTATTAGGTGGAGGTTCAGACATTGGTCCTCCGTACTCCGCCCCGCTCTAAAGCCATATTGGGCATCTGACAGTATGTTATTGTCAGAGGCCCACCCCGTTATCCTTGCTAGGATAACCTTCCCCAGAATTTTTATAGAGGAATCCAGCTGGGATATGGGCCTATAACATCTAGGGTCTGCCCTTTGGCTTTTCTTAAACACCGGGATAATAATCGACCGGGACCACGATTTAGGGAATCCTACACAAGCCGAGGTGTTAAATACATTTGTCAATATGTTGGCCCAATACAATGGATTGGCCTTATACATATCGGTAGGGACTCCATCTGGTCCTGGGGCCTTCCTCCCTGCAGAATCTTCAATTGCTTTAATAACCTCCCCTATATGAAACTTCACTGGCATGGTGGTGGATTTTAAGGCTTGTCCCACGAAAATTTCTAATTCGAGGTGACTGCCATATATATTTTCAAAATGGCTCAACCAATCCTCCTCTGCGATATTAGTTTCCAACATGTTATTTTTAATATTAGAAAAAAGGGGCGTGTTAATGATTGACCAAAATTTTGCACTGTCTTTTAATGTAGCTTTGTCCATAAGTTCAACCCAGGCATTATATTTGATTTCTTTTTTCCTATCCTGCACCATTTTTTTATAATCTCGTCTAAGCTGTGTCACCAGAATTTTATTCCTCGGGCGCGCCTGGGGAGCTTTTTTGAGGAGATTATGAGATTTAGTGCATTTGTGGTCAAACCAGCCCGTTACTAAGCTATTAGTGACTGGTCTGCTTTTAGTAGTGAGTTCTTTTGCCACTTTGGAGCAAATAGCTTCATACGAGGATATTACTTGCTTCCCCGTAGAATGTTGGTCTCCACATATTTCCAAATCTAAAGCCGCCTTTAATGTAATGGTGTTAAGAAACTCCTCTGGAATTATCTTGCTCCAGTTTAGCCTCCTCCCCTGATCTTTTTCCTTCACTTCAACATCCACCATGTGAAGGGTGGATGTGTTTAAAAAAGAGAAACCATCTACCAATTCAATTGCCACTGGATTATGGTCGCTAAAAATTGACGGTATAGCATTATAAAAAACTACGTATTTTAAAAGGCCAGAAGAAAGAAATATGTAGTCAATTATTGTGTCACTATCCCTGCCTGTAAATGTGGGAACACGTGACCTTTGATCGAAGAAGCCTGGGTCATACAACTCATTGTTAGATAAGAGTTTCTCCAATGCTTCCCCCCTGCTTGAGTGCTCAAAGTGTTGCGGGGATGTAAAGTCTGGCCCATCAATGTCAATTAACAAACAATTATGACTACATAAGTGCACATTAAAATCGCCTAACAGAATGTATTGGCAAAAAGTGGTTTGCTTTAAAGTGTAAGGTGCCGATTACGATCCGGTAAAAATTTTCCCCGTACGACTCGTATCCGGTCTTTTTACCGTACGAATCGTACAGGTGCCGTACAAACTGCCAATTACGATTCGCATGGGAAAAAGACCATACGAATCGCATTGGGAATTATTCCCCACACGTCCTCGTGTCGGAAAATGTGTCCGACACGTCCTCGGACGAATCACCGTACAAATGTGAAAAGTGAAGTCCGACCGCGGAATCACGATCCATCCCGTGCGTCCGATGTTACAACCGTATGGAAAAAACACCGTCTGCACCGAACTCCCATAGCAACCATGGAGACAGGTGCCCGCATACGCGCCCAACACTCCCCACAGCCCCCGTACGTTCGAGTCGTACCCCCCCGTGTATGTACACCCCCACCCGTGTATGTACACCCGTGTACGTGTCATACCCCCCGTGTACGTTCGTGTCGTACCCCCCCCGTATTTACACCCATGTACGTTCGTGTCGTACCCCCTGGTATGTACAGCCATGTACGTGTCGTACCCCCGTGCATGTACACCCGTGTACATTAGAGTAGTACCCCCCGGGTATGTACACCCGTGTACGTTAGAGTCGTACCCCCCCGTGTATGTACACCCCCACCCGTGTATGTACACCCGTGTAAGTGTCGTACCCCCGTGTATGTACACCCGTGTACGTGACGTACCCCCGTGTATGTACACCCGTGTACGTGTCGTACCCCCCCTGAATGTACACCCGTGTATATGTCATACCCCCCCGTGCACGTTCATGTCGTACCCCCGGTATTTACACCCGTGCACGTTCATGTTGTACCCCCGTGTATGTACACCCGTGTACGTGTCGTACCCCCCGTGTATGTACACCCGTGTACGTGTCGTACCCCCCCTGTACGTTCGTGTCGTACCCCCCCGTGTATGTACACCCGTGTACGTGTCGTACCCCCGTGTATGTTAGAGTCGTACCCCCCTGTATGTACACCCGTGTACGTGTCGTACCCCCGTGTATGTACACCCGTGTACGTTAGAGTCGTACCCCCACCCGCTTATGCATGGAGCGTACCCCCACCCCAACATTCTAAGTACGGAGCGCACCCCAGGCCCCAACATCACCACCTTCACACAACATCGCGCATGTACGAGTCGTACCAAGCCACACACAAGGACAGCACTGTACAACAAAATGGCCCATGTACACACCGAACACACGCAAAAAACGCACGTACACAACCAGGACAAACCAAAACGACACAAGAATACACCATTCGAATGGCACAAAGCCACAAAACATGTCCAACAACCACTAAAACAACACATTCACTGACCTGCAACTGCCAAAAACCAAAACAGAGGCCCAAAACACAACCACTCCTTATAACACACCCACCCAAAGTTCAAACACAGCCACACCCACCAATGGACCAATAAAAAGGGCCCACACACACAAACCATGAGCCTTTGCAACAGACTCACTGCTGCCAGACCCCACAGACAACCTACAGCACCATACTAGAAGCTTTACCACACCTTACACTTGCACACCTTCACACACACACCTTCACAAACACCTCCTCATCACATTCACACACACACCTGCACAACCACTCCCACACACCCACAACCATCCACACCCCCCCACCATCCACACCCCTCACCATGCCCACTAACAAGAATCCAAAATTCACTAGCCAAGAGTTGGAGGTCCTTGTCGATGAAATCCTCAGAGTCGAGCCATACCTCTTTGGAACATTGGTCAGACAGACCAGCACTTCAGCAAAAACAGCCATGTGGCAGACCATCGTCGATGCTGTGAATGCTGTTGCGGACACCGGAAGGAACAAGCAGGAATGCCAAGCCAGGTGGTACGATTTGCGGAGGAGGGTCCGAGCCAAGATGACCGATGAACACAACCAGGCCAACGTCACTGGAGGAGGGCCGGCCCGCAGACCCGTACACTACCATCCCTGGGAGGAGAGGGTGATGGCCATACTGCCGGTGGTGGCAGTGGACGGAGTAGATGGACTCCGAGAGCCGGGTGAGTACACAAACAACTCACCTCACATGGGGGGAACGTCATCCACAACCAAACTCACAAACAGGCACGCAACCACCCCAAGCTATCGCATGACTCGACCACACTCCATGAACACGCACATGCCACTGGCGCCACCATGCCCCATGCACCCAGCTGGACAATGTCAAGTCACAGGCCACAGAAGACACCAACACATGACACGGTAAGCCGGATGGCGGGAGGGTGGGCCCAAAAAATCACATAGTGCAACTCAGAAGCAGACAACAATGCCCCCTGCCCATATGGCCTAGGTCACAGCCAGACAAACAGTGTGTCCCAACACAGGAATGACTTGCCAGCAAATGGCGGACGCCTTGCATCAACACATGGGGGTGACGGCACGTTCTTGCACATGACAGCAGCCAATGAACAGCCAACACTGTGAAAGAGTGGCAGCACACACCACCACAGCAGCAGTGCAGACACAGACACTACACCCAATGGGTGCCTGGAGATCAGAAACAAACTCACATCAACAATCCAAGGGCCATTCAAAGATCTGCTAACAGTGTGTGCACAGTAAGCTGGGCTGAGGTGACAGAGGGTGACACACAGAGGGAGGGAGAGGGGGACAGAGAGGGAGGGAGACACAGGGAGACGGACAGAGGGAGGAGGCTGACACACAGAGGGAGGGAGAGGGGGACAGAGAGGGAGGGAGACACAGGGAGACGGACAGAGGGAGGAGGCTGACACACAGAGGGAGGGAGAGGGGGACAGAGAGGGAGGGAGACACAGGGAGACGGACAGAGGGAGGAGGCCGACACACAGAGGGAGGGAGAGGGGGACAGAGAGGGAGGGAGACACAGGGAGACGGACAGAGGGAGGAGGCTGACACACAGAGGGAGGGAGAGGGGGACAGAGAGGGAGCGAGAAAGGGACACACAGGGAGAGCAAATCAGCCTTGTGGTGTGTGGGAATGTCTGCTCGTCAGCAGGTGGACTGCGTGCATGTAGACAAGGGTGGCCAGTGCCAGAACCCCCCCTCTTCTCCATGGCAAAACACAGGGCCATGTCACAACCTGTGCACGAGCACAACGACAGCTACCTGCATCATATAAGTGTGTGGAACAGCTCCATGTGCCCACATACAGTGCTACACGGAAGGCGCCAATGCATGGCTCGCCACACCTGCCCACTCCACTGCTGACTGCAGTCACACTTGACGCAGCAAGTAAGACTGTGCCACACATAGGTAAAGTCACCAAAGCTGTGCCCAAGGGACATACCCATGCACAAGTGCACTGTGAGTGGAATGCAAGACATAACCAAATTCCCAGAGGAAATGTTCCAACTTTGAAACGAATGAAACATGGATGTTGCATGGAACAAAATTAACATTGTCTCTCTCACACACAGGTCAACGTCGTGGATCACCCCCCAACAGTGGGGGGGAAGACTCACAGGACCCGGCTCGGCGGGATGAAGGAGCCACCGGCAGCGACGACTCTCACCACTCTGTGGACGAACCTGACCCCGACCAACCTGGCCCCTCTGGTGTCTAACGACCTGCAGCACCTGCGTCAGGTACAACCGGGCCAACCACCACCCCCACTCCTGCCACATCCCAGGAGACACCCAGGATCCCTGCCCCACCACCACAAAGCAGCCAGGCTGGCCAGGAGGGACACGGTGTCCCGGGCACCCAGGAGGAGGCAGGCGACAACGCCAATGCCACCCCTCAGGGGTCCCGGAGACCCGATGTGCTCACAAGGGCATGCCAGGTGCAAGTGGGCAGGGGTGGTGGGAGTGGAGGACGGCGGAGGCGCCAGCCTGACCAGTTGGCTGGGGAATCAGTATATTCCCATGTCCGAAACATCCTGGACACATACCGGCAGGACACCACGGGCATGGCCCAGGTTGTGTCCATCCTCGAGGAGATCAAGACCCAGCAGGCCCAGCAACATGCGGAGCAACATGCCTGTCTACAGCAACACCAACGGCGGATGGAGGACAGACAGGCTGAGCTCGTGACGGTGTTCACGGGAATTCACAGTACACTCCGTCGGATGGCCGACAACATGGGCAACCCTCCCTGTGCCAGCAGGCGTAGAACATCACCACCCACAGGGAGGGATCAGGAGGAGGAGGAGGAAACATCCGATGGAGCATCCCAAACATCGTCACGGCTTGCTTCTGAGGGTCCCCGCAGGAGGGCGGGTCGTCCACGTAAAAGACCGTGAGGGTCGGCGCTACAGCACCATCTCCCAGGACACCTGGCCTGGCACCTGGCCCACTGGACCAACAGCAGCACAGCATCAAAAGACATTCTCTGCCACATGGCCTTGCTGGTCACTGTCTGACCAATGTTGACAAAGACTGTGGCATGGACTCTGAGGATTTCAAATGGCAAGGACACCAACTCCCCTAGTGAACTTTGGATTCCACACACCCGGAAAGCCCCTCATGTCAAACCCCCCCCCCCCTCACTAAAATAAAAAGTCACACCATGAAGAGAAGATGCTTACTGGTTGCATTATTAACTTACATGTGTCTTGTAAAGTCTAACCATGCCTGAGTTCTCATTTGACTTCAACCATCCACACCCTGGGGCCTGAGTCTGGCACAGGACACACGGGTCACAGTGTATTAGGCAAGACAGACATGGAGCACCATACACACCCGTGATGGGCCCAACCAGCTGAGGGGGTGGCCGCACAACCGTGCCGACAGACATACTTGCATCTTGCTCCTCTACACATAGACACATAGCCACTATCACGGTAAACCATGCCAGACATGCCGTATGCCCCATGGCAACACACCAGCATTGACTGAGAAGAGGCACCTTGGAGGCATAGGGACACCTTTATTAGTCATGTATTCGGGATTGCAGAGGCAACTCGGAGTACACATGAACAGGTCATGTGGAGTAACATGTGGGTCCAACACTGGCACCCTCCTTCTGCACCACAAATGCGTGATATCCATGGAACTGGCACACAAGTGTCGGCTAACAGCTAAACACCCCCTGCTGCTCACGGAGAGCCTGTCATAAACCATAGAACCGCTGATGTGGAAGTCCCACACCATGTCAAGCCAATGCAAACCGTATGTGTCCGAGGGCAGTGTAACACACATTGATGCCATCATCACATTCCACAATCCCATCCCTGATGACTGTCAACAACTCTGACCATCTATTCAGGTGTACCCAGCTGCATGTCATGTGTACCACGGTGATGCGACATGTCTGCAGAGGAACCAAACATCAACAGGGGCAGTGTGCATACATCGTGAACAACTGCCACACCCAATACACCCCTGATGCATCCCTTACCCTAAGGAGACTTCCAAACTTGTCCGTGTGTGTAACGCTGAGTCAGCACACGATGACGTGTCCATGAGGAATAGCAGTGCCACAACAATGCAACCAGCAGACGGCATGCGCAAGTACCTGGGGAAGAGAGACACACAAGAAGTCAGCCACAAAAAGCACAGCCACTTGCATGTGCATGTACTCGACACATGTATGGATGACAACATGCTAGGTCACAATTATGACTGGGCAAATACACTCATCACTGGCACCATCACTCCAGTGACACATCCACACACACCTCTGACTCACGTGCCATACATGCAGATGGACACACACATCGCAACACATGCCACACGGGGACCAATGCGTTCACACTCAGACACTGGTACTCACCACTAAGCAAAGAAGTCGCGTATGAGCTGAGTCCGGATGTCCTCTTGCGGCTCCACATCCTCCACATCACTAGCCCCATTGCCAAGCCCTTCGTCCTCCACGGGTGGATGGTCCTGATCATCTTGATCCAGGATGAGTGGCACAGCTTTCTCAACTTCCATGTTGTGCAGCATGCAGCAGACCATGAAGATTTTGCAGACCTTCGCCAGGGCATATGGGAGGGCGCCGCCGGTCTTGTGGAGGCATCGGAATCGGCTCTTCAGGAGGCCAAATGTCCTCTCTATCACTCGCCTTGTCCGGCCATGGCCGGTGTTGTAGCGGAGCTGGGCTGGCATGATGGGGTTGCGGAGAGGTGTGATCAGCCATGGCATGTTTGGATAGCCAGCGTCCCCTACATGGAAAGCACATGGACATAAGTAGGACAGGAGAAGCGGTCGTGCTGGAAGTCTACGCAAAATACAGGACAGACAGAGTGTACCCACCAACAACACATGCTCAGTCGTTGCGCAGCTGCGTCATCATTTCAGGCACCCTGCTACGCCTCATGATGTAGGCATCATGTGCTGATCCTGGAAAACGAGCACAGACATGTGAAATCACCATGTTGGATAGACACACCACAAGGGCATTGATGGAGTGGTAGTGCTTGCGATTCCTGTACGCTACCTCCTGTGCCTGTGGTGGTACCAAAGCCACATGTGTCCCATCTATGGACCCAATGACATGGGGCATCCCTCCCAGGGCATAGAATCCACGCTTGACCCCAGTCAACATCTCAGGGGTTGGGAAATGGATGAAGTCATCCAGGTGAAGCAACATGGCCTCTAAGAAATCATGCAGCACACGGTAGAACATGCTCTGGGACATGCCACCAACATGAGCTATGGTATTTTGAAAGGTACCCGTGGCAAGAAAATGTAGGGCTGCCATTACCTTCAGCTTGGGTGTCAGTGCCGTAGGATACCTGTGCAGCGGTTGCAGGTGTGGTGCCAGTCTCGCCGTCAACTCCAGAATCAACCGTTGGGGGAATCGGTAGCACCGGATACAGTCATTCTCCCGCATGGCAGCCAAGTCCGGAATTGGTCGGGGAAGAGGCGGCGCTCTGCAGTAATTTGGAAGTGACAAGGAAGAGTGAGTGCACCACAACAACAATTTATTTGTACTGAGCACATGTTAATCTGGCAATACACATATGCGACATACGGAGTCAGGTATGTGCCACATGCCCTGGACACGTATGGCTGCCAGGTGACACTCCTACCAAGACCCAGCTACACACGGAGATTGTGAACCTCCACTTGCCATGGCATGGTATAAGCTGTGTCCCAGTGTAAGTGAACAGCCAGACGCAACACAGGAGTGACATATATCAACACATCAGCAGAAGTAGGATGTCGATTTCAGAGACTGGTAGCGGAACACTAGAGCCACAGGTCACATGACATTACACTAGGACAGCCCACACACCTTGCCATGAAGGTGTACATGTGATGACTCACCACACATTCATAGAGAGGATGCAGACATGTCCTTGTTATGCTACTCCGTGTCCCATGCATACATACGCACCTCACATCCAATACCACATGTGGCATGGTGTGCGGAACAGTGTGCCATGTCAATCTACACACAGACACATGTTGGTTGCTGCAACAGCTGCTGCTTTTGAGGGAGCTCCAACATCAAGCTAATGGGAATCCCCCACACATACATGACATAGTCACATCGTGCACCGTGGGTAGTGACATGTCAGGTGTGGTAACCCCTGTACCGGGCCTCAGGGGACACTTCCGTGTGTTGTTGTCCATGCCATGCCAGTGACGCTCATCCCAAGTGTGCAGTACGACATGCACACATGTCAAAGGAGTCAAGGGCATGCATTGTACACATCTCATCATACATCTGGTGCCTTCTCGACTCAGGAGTAATGTGCCACATCACAGCCTTTCACACTTGTGCCCCACACATGTAGTACTGCCCAGACAATGCCTTGATGTCCATCCATGGACAAGTATGTCAGCCCTATTCCTTCCTGTGTGCTGCCTGTCACCACTGTGATGTGTGAAAACCACCGTACGTTCGCAAAGAGGGCCTGTGTACGTTCCCGTATCACTATGGGAGTGCTGCCGTATGTGTACCCATAGTGATGGTGAGCGTACAGGCGTGTGTACGGTCCGTACCACCATGAGTACGCATACGCAAGAACACCCATAGTGGTACGGACCATACACGCGTGCGTACGTTCACTATCACTATGGGTGTTCTCGCGTATGCGTACTCATGGTGGTACGGACCGTACACACGCCTGTACGTTCACTATCACTATGGGTGTTCTTGCGTATGCGTACTCATAGTGATAGTGAGTGTACGCACGCGTGTACGGTCCGTACCACTATGGGTGTTCTTGCGTATGCGTACTCATGGTGGTACGGACCGTACACACGCCTGTACGCTCACTATCACTATGGGTACGCATACGCGAGCACACCCATAGTGGTACGGACCGTACACGCGTGCGTACGTTCACTATCACTATGGGTGTTCTCGCGTATGCGTACTCATGGTGGTACGGACCGTACACACGCCTGTACGTTCACTATCACTATGGGTGCTCTCGCGTATGCGTACTCATAGTGATAGTGAGCGTACGCACGCGTGTACGGTCCATACCACTATGGGTGTTCTTGCGTATGCGTACTCATGGTGGTACGGACCGTACACACGCCTGTACGTTCACTATCACTATGGGTGTTCTCGCGTATGCGTACTCATAGTGATAGTGAGCGTACGCACGTGTGTACGGTCCGTACCACTATGGGTGTTCTTGCGTATGCGTACTCATGGTTGTACGGACCGTACACACGCCTGTACGTTCACTATTACTATGGGTGTTCTCACCTATGCGTACTCATAGTGATAGTGAGCGTACGCACGCGTGTACGGTCCGTACCACTATGGGTGTTCTTGCGTATGCGTACTCATGGTGGTACGGACCGTACACACGCCTGTATGCTCACTATCACTATGGGTACGCATACGCGAGCACACCCATAGTGGTACGGACCGTACACGCGTGCGTACGTTCACTATCACTATGGGTGTTCTCGCGTATGCGTACTCATAGTGATAGTGAGCGTACAGGCGTGTGTACGCTCCGTACCACCATGAGTACGCATACACGAGAACACCCCTAGTGGTACGGAGCGTACACACGCCTGTACGGGCCGTTGATATGCATTTGGGGTGCCCTAGGGCCCCGGAACGCACCGTACCTGTGTGTGAAGCTCCAAATTACATAGGGGACACATAAGGGACAAGTATAAAGGCCTACATGCATGCTGGTTGTCATGGAGACCATGTTTAAAGTTAGAATTTGTTCTGGAAGGTGCACAGCAGAAGTCAGTTGGAATGAATCTACTTTGTTGCAATGTGTTTGTGGGGTTGACATCATGCTCAAGAAAAAAACACAATAAGAACCCACTGACTGTGATAGGTTTAAAGGGATTGGAGGAAACATAGGATGCAAATGTGAGTGACCAATCACTCTGTACTCCTGTGCATGAAACAGGCCAGCAAGGCAGATATAAGGCAGCCAGGTCCCATGAGGGAGCACTTGCCTGCACATCTTTGTATTCCACAACCCAGCTGCTGCTACTGATTCCCTGGAACCATGTCAAGGTCTGTGGAGAGGTCACAGCCCTTCACCCTGGAGGAGAACCTGGCTTTGCTGGATGTGATCCTCCCACAGTACCCCATGCTGTATGGGCGACCAGGGTATCAGGTGAGTGCAGAGTCCACCAGCACAGACTGTGTCCCTTTTTTGTGAGTGTGACTTCTGGCATTGTGTCCAGGTGTGGCACACATGCTATGTACTGTAGCGGGGGCCCGGGGGGGGAATGCCTGATGTCTCCCAGCCAGTGCATGCTGTGGTGCATGTCTGCCGTCCTCACTTGCATTGTGTTTACTGTGACAATCACTGCATGGTGCATGCCACATTCTGCCTGTCTTGTCCTCCTGGGAATGTAGCCTCTACAGTCCTCATGTGATTCTGTGCTCACACCAGTGTGACAGGTGACTGTACCCACAGATGTGTGTTAGTTCTGTGTACCTGTGCTGAGAGTGTCCACATGATGTGTTCGTACCCTGGACATCGGTGTGTGTGTAAGTCCCCTGTCATGTGGGTGGGTGCATATGTGGAGTGTAGCACCCCAGCTGCATGAGGGATGGATATACCCTGGCCATGTGATGTGAGCAGGGAGCAGTGCTGTGTGTCTGACGTGCAGAGCCAGCCCCACACCTGTGAGCCCCCCCCCCAGTCTAGTGGCACATGTGCAGAGTGAGGTATGTCGCTGCATTTGGCAATGGCAGGTGAATGTCCTGTGCCTGTGTGTGTCTGTGTACTCTGCTGCGGTAGCGTCAGTGGGCTGTGGCATGTGACTGCTTATAGGTGCTGCACATTATCCTGGTGTAGCTTGTGATGCACAGTGTGAGCCTGGATCATTGATTGTGTAGTTGCCCTCATTCCACCTGTGTCCTTTCAATGGAACGTACTGCTTTTGCCCTTCCCCAGAGGATCATGTCCCTATGACAAAGGTGCAATGCGTTGGATGCATACTATGGCTTGTTGTAAACAGCAAATGTGTTCTAACATGTGTCCCTGTGACATGTGCCAGGTGTATTGATGTAGTGTCACTTGTTCATCCTCACAGGTAGACGCCTCTGCCAAGGAGCAGATATGGATGACCGCCGTCAGCGCCGTGAGGAGTGCGGATGGTCAGAAGCGGCGCCTGTCCCAGGTGAGGAAACGCTGGCAGGATATCCAGTGCTGGACACGGAGGATCGCACGGGTCCTGCTGGGGGACTCACCTGAGAGCCATAAGGACCGCGGGCGCCGCCGACTGACCCACATCCACAAGCGTGTGCTGCCGGTGGTATTTCCAGACTTGGAGAGGCGCTTACAGGAGAAGCAGCAGCAGGAAGGGGGTAGGTACATGTGTGCTTGTTGTGTTTCACCAGCATTTGTAAGTGCACAGTTGCATGGATACACTGCCAGGGTTTAAAGGTGCTGTGCAGATCCAGTTACCCACAGTATAGCTGTGCTCTCCTGCCTCCCTTCCCCTCCTTGCAATGTGTTCCCTGGTCTGTGTGTAGTCACTCCTTCCCAAGGTAATGTAGGCTGGCGCTTTCTCCACGTGAACTATGCCTGTAGCATCATGTGTGGGGGCTGGTGTGTAACAGGTTTGGGGACCTTGCCTGTGCCCTGTCCAGTTCAGTACATGTGGGTTCCATGTCAGTTGGCACTGATGCTGAGTCCAGACATGGGAGTTAGTCTCACAAGTGTCATGCCTTACAGCGCGCATGTCCTATGTTGTGGCCTGTGACATGATGTGCATGAGTGTGCGATACGCATAGTGCAGGGATGGTGGCGTGCGTTGCAGTCATTCCCATTCAGGACCATGGAGTTGTGTTGCCACTACTGTCCCCTGGGGCATATTTTCATAGGTGTCATGTGTGTCATCACAAAACGTGGACACTCTCAGTGTCTACAGCATAGGTTGTGCTCTGTGCCATTGTCCCCTGACACCATGTATATTGACGTGAAATGTAGTACAAGTGTCCACTGTACAGCCTGACCTGATTTTCCTTGTTCATAGTCACAGTGGCCAGTGCCTGTGTGTCTTGTTACAATCATCTGATGATGGCCATTTGTACATGATTATTTGGACAGGCGCACCTCGGGTATTTGGCGTCCAATCTTGCATTTATGCATCCCCTGTGTATTTGACCCAGACTAAGAGATGTAAGTGCCACCTGTGTCTCAACAAATTGTCTCATGTAGGGGGTGGTTGGTGCGGGCCAAGCCTACATGTCAAAACCAGAATTCTCCTTGCTAGGTCTGGCCAGTGTGTGATGTTTGTCTGGACATACACTCAAGGTGCAGTGAGCCAGTCATGTTGGGCATGTTTTCAGTATTACCTATGCAGCATGTGCCTCAAGCTCATGGATTTGGTCCCTCCTCATCCCTATTGTCGGCAACGCTGTGTGGTGCAGATGCAGTGCTGGATTGTCCCCAGGGCCTGGCTCCTATGTCAAACTCCATTTCATGTCATTTGCTATTGTGTCATGCACTCCATGGATTTTCTGTGGCATGGTGGGTCAACCAACTGTGTGTTGCATGCCCTACATCTGTACCTTGTTCTGTAGATGTTACTTAACTTTCTTTGCAGGCTATGCACTGTAACCTATGTAGATTGGACTCATGTGACATATGTATAGAGGTGTGTGATTAATTGCTGTCTCTTCACCTTGCCCACAGCATCGTTGGGGGACACGGAGGGAGACATGAGCACAGACGGAGCGGAGGGACCGAGCACCAGTGCCAGCGTTGACATCGTGGCTGGCACATTGAGTGGTACAGAGGCGGAGGAGAGTGAGTCCGAGGACCTGTCCACTGGCACCACCGAATATGAAGCCGACGGGTCCGAGGATGATCTCTCCAAGTGGGCGGAGGTTGCACCAGCAGCTGACAGCGGAACAACATTGCACCCCGCCCCCTCCATTGCCATCAGCTGCCTCCCACTTGCTCGTGTCCCTTCCCAACGTCCACGGTCACCACATGTCTCCTTCCTGCCAGGCACCGCACCCCCTGCCCCTGTCTCCACTGCTGCCACCAATGCCGAGTCTGTGGACATCCAGCGGCAGTTGCAGGTTGGTCAGGCTGCGATACTTAATGTCCTCCATGGCCACAGCCAAGTGCTGCACAACATGGAGGCATACTTGGATGGCATTTTTTCGTCGCAGGCTGACCAACGCCAGTTGCTGAGGTCCATAGACTCGACACTGACTGCAGCAGTGGGTCTACTGCAGCGCTACGTCCCACCCCCTACCCCTGCCCCATCCACACTTCCCTGTCCCACGTACACCCAGACGTCAGCATGCACCCACCACAACAGACACAGGCACCACACCAGCAGGGAAGGTCATACACACACCTCCTGGCACGCACACACAGGGTGAGGTAGGCACAACCACTGGGTCGGGGGGCAAACGTAAGACACGCAGCCAGAGTGGGAGTCCGCATTCCACCCAATCCACTCCCTCCAAATCCCCTCCCCTCAGCTCTCCTGGCCACATATCCGGCAAGGACTCCTTCATGGCCGCTCTCTCCCTGAGCCCCACTGTGACACCACCCCGCAAGCGGTCAAGGGAGTCCCTGGTCAGGGTGGTTGAGTCCCCCCCCCTGTCCACACCCTCCCCCAGTGGCGCTGCGACCCATCCCTCGGCCCCCCCCCCTCCTTGGGGCCTGTGGTTCCTTCGGGTGCAGGGTAGACGCTGGAGGACCTTGCTAAGGTGTGCAGCGAGATCCTGGCCTCCGCCTTTGGCCCTGCCCCACCCCCTGTGGTGGAGTCCTCCATCCCTGCACCCACGACGCCAACCCTTCGCCCTCCTGTCCCTGCGGTGCCTGGTCCTTCCCCCCAACATGATGCCCTCCCCGCTGTGGAAGACGAAGGAGTCTGACTGTGCAGGCAAGCTAGGGGACACGCGTCCCACTGTGTCCCCCGTCCAGCTGTGACTCATGGACTGCCCTATGGGCTTTGTAAATATTGAACTTTCGACGAACACACTATTTAAGATCATGCTGATTAAAGCCATTTTTGTTTCCTTTGAACACTACTGCTTTTCTGATGTTGCTGTTGGTGGGGCTGCTACATGATTTTGGGTGGTAATCAAGTGTTGGGTGTGTGGGAAATGTAGTAGTGTGCTGGTCATAGGGGGGACCCTGGTATCTGTGTGCCATCACACGGTGTTAGCTAGGTTTCTCTGTTCATGTAAGCAATTACTGCATGGTGAAATTGTCCCAAGGTGTATTCCTTCCTCTGTGGACCCTGACATCTTCCCTGCAGGGTGTTCCCAATATTTAGCGCTGAGCTGTGTGTACATTAGCTGGGTGTGTGACGGACTCCTTCAACTTTGCACATGCATGCTGAGCGATGTCTCCACCTGCATCATTCGTGGCATCCTTGGTAGTCATTGTACTTGTGTATGTGGACTATTGACATGACTTCATGTGGACATGTTTTCTTTTCGGCGCTATGCATGCGTATACTCCCAGCCTCGCACACATGTGGTACATGTACTGCAGGGTCTTTGTGCACCTGACTGACATTTGTGGACATGGTATCTGTGGCTACTCCACCCTTTGCGTTCCATGGGCACTGCTGGGAGTGTTAGGCACCCACCCCTCCTGTGTCTGGGCAATGCTGGGAGGACTCTGCACACACCCCTCCTGTCTCTGGGCACTGCTGGGAGGACTCTGCACACACCCCTCCTGTCTCTGGGCACTGCTGGGAGGACTCTGCACCCACCCCTCATGTCTCTGGGCACTGCTGGTAGTGTTAGGCACCCACCCCTCCTGTGTCTGGGCACTGCTGGGAGGACTCTGCACCCACCCCTCCTGTCTCTGGGCACTGCTGGGAGTGATAGGCACACAACCCTCCTGTGTCTGGGCACTGCTGGGAGGACTCTGCACCCACCCCTCATGTGTCTGGGCACTGCTGGGAGTGATAGGCACACACCCCTCCTGTCTCTGGGCACTGCTGGGAGTGATAGGCACACACCCCTCCTGTCTCTGGGCACTGCCGTGAGGACTCTGCACACACCCCTCCTGTGTCTGGGCACTGCTGGGAGGACTCTGCACACACCCCTCCTGTCTCTGGGCACTTCTGGGAGTGATAGGCACACACCCCTCCTGTCTCTGGGCACTGCTGGGAGTGATAGGCACACACCCCTCCTGTCTCTGGGCACTGCTGGGAGGACTCTGCACACACCCCTCCTGTGTCTGGGCACTGCTGGGAGGACTCTGCACACACCCCTCCTGTCTCTGGGCACTGCTGGGAGGACTCTGCACCCACCCCTCCTGTCTCTGGGCACTGCTGGTAGTGTTAGGCACCCACCCCTCCTGTGTCTGGGCACTGCTGGGAGGACTCTGCACACACCCCTCATGTCTCTGGGCACTTCTGGGAGTGATAGGCACACACCCCTCCTGTCTCTGGGCACTGCTGGGAGTGATAGGCACACACCCCTCCTGTCTCTGGGCACTGCTGGGAGGACTCTGCACACACCCCTCCTGTGTCTGGGCACTGCTGGGAGGACTCTGCACACACCCCTCCTGTCTCTGGGCACTGCTGGGAGGACTCTGCACCCACCCCTCCTGTGTCTGGGCACTGCTGGGAGGACTCTGCACCCACCCCTCCTGTCTCTGGGCACTGCTGGTAGTGTTAGGCACCCACCCCTCCTGTGTCTGGGCACTGCTGGGAGGACTCTGCACACACCCCTCCTGTCTCTGGGCACTGCTGGTAGTGTTAGGCACCCACCCCTCCTGTGTCTGGGCACTGCTGGGAGGACTCTGCACACACCCCTCCTGTCTCTGGGCACTGCTGGGAGGACTCTGCACCCACCCCTCCTGTCTCTGGGCACTGCTGGTAATGTTAGGCACCCACCCCTCCTGTGTCTGGGCACTGCTGGGAGGACTGCACACACCCCTCTTGTCTCTGGGCACTGCTGGGAGGATTCTGCACCCACCCCTCCTGTCTCTGGGCACTGCTGGGAGT
Source organism: Triturus cristatus (assembly GCF_964204655.1). NCBI lineage: Eukaryota > Metazoa > Chordata > Amphibia > Caudata > Salamandridae > Triturus > Triturus cristatus. The sequence continues at coordinate 719,546,522 of NC_140579.1, forward strand.
GATAGGCACACACCCCTACTGTGTCTGGGCACTGCTGGGAGGACTCTGCACCCACCCCTCCTGTCTCTGGGCACTGCTGGGAGTGATAGGCACACACCCCTACTGTGTCTGGGCACTGCTGGGAGGACTCTGCACCCACCCCTCCTGTGTCTGGGCACTGCTGGGAGTGATAGGCACACACCCCTCCTGTCTCTGGGCACTGCTGGGAGTGATAGGCACACACCCCTCCTGTCTCTGGGCACTGCTGGGAGGACTCTGCACACACCCCTCCTGTCTCTGAGCACTGCTGGGAGGACTCTGCTCCCACCCCTCCTGTGTCTGGGCACTGCTGGTAGTGATAGGCACACACCCCTCCTGTCTCTGGGCACTGCTGGGAGGACTCTGCACACACCCCTCCTGTGTCTGGGCACTGCTGGGAGTGATAGGCACCCACCCTTCCTGTCTCTGGGCACTGCTGGGAGTGATAGGCACACACCCCTCCTGTCTCTGGGCACTGCTGGGAGGACTCTGCACACACCCCTCCTGTGTCTGGGCACTGCTGGGAGTGATAGGCACACACCCCTCCTGTCACTGGGCACTGCTGGGAGTGATAGGCACCCACCCCTCCTGTCTCTGGGCACTGCTGGGTGTGATAGGCACACACCCCTCCCGTCTCTGGGCACTGCTGGGAGGACTCTGCACACACCCCTCCTATTTAACAATATGTACGCTTAGAACATACACGTGTGTGGGTTCACTCCATGCATACGCGGGTGGGGTTACGGGTCGTACTTACACTGTTGGGGTGAGGGGTACGCTCCATGCATACGGGGTGGGGGTACGGTCCGTACGTACACTATTGGCATGGGGGTACGCTCCATACGTACGCGGGTGAGGGTACGGGTCGTACTTACACTGTTGGGGTGGGGGGTACGCTCCATGCATACGGGGTGGGGGTACGGTCCGTACGTACACTATTGGCATGGGGGTACGCTCCATACGTACGTGGGTGAGGGTACGGGTCGTACTTACACTGTTGGGGTGGGGGGTACGCTCCATGCATACGGGGTGGGGGTACGGTCCGTACGTACACTATTGGCATAGGGGTACGCTCCATACATCCGCGGGTGAGGGTACGGGTCGTACTTACACTGTTAGGGTGGGGGGTACGCTCCATACGTCCGCGGGTGGGGTTACGGGTCGTACTTACACTGTTGGGGTGGGGGTACGCTCCATACATCCGCGGGTGAGGTACGGGTCATACTTACACTGTTGGGGTGGGGGGTACGCTCCATACGTCCGCGGGTGGGGTTACGGGTCGTACTTACACTGTTGGGGTGGGGGGTACGCTCCATACGTACGCGGGTGGGGTACGGTTCGTACTTACACTGTTGGGGTGGGGGGTACGCTCCATGCATACGGGGTGGGGGTACGGTCCGTACGTACACTATTGGCATGGGGGTATGCTCCATACGTACGCGGGTGAGGGTACGGGTCGTACTTACACTGTTGGGGTGGGGGGTACGCTCCATACGTCTGCGGGTGAGGGTACGGGTCGTACTTACACTGTTAGGGTGGGGGTACGCTCCATGCATACGGGGGTGGGGGTACGGTCCGTACATATCCGTCCCCACGCTATGTGATGCTTGTGCGGGCCGTACCCAGGCCTTTGCCATGTGGATACAGCCTTCCCGCCATTGTTGGGATGACGTAGGTGTGGGCGGGGTACGACTCGTACCCACGCTCTTAAGGCGTGGGTACGGGACGTACCTGTATTGTTGTGTTGCCGGTTCGCGTCGTCAAGCACTTCCGTTGTGGCGGACGCTGGCTTTGCTGGACACGCCCCCACCCCCTCGTAGTGACCAGGGCCTGGGGGTCAGGTATGTCCAGGGCATGTGTGCTGTGTGACTTTGGTGGGGGTTTTGTGGCCTGCCCCTGGTCCTGCCCCCCCCCTTTCCCCCCTCCCTTTGTTGTTCTGACCTTCTGCGGCATCTGCGTCCGAACCTGTAGAGGAGGTCGACTGCTATGAGGGCCGGGATGACACGTAGGTTCGGGTCCATGTCTGTCCGTCGCGTGCAGGTACTCCTTGTTACAAAATTCCATGTTTGTAAGTTTTGACGACCGGGTACGCGTCGGACGGAGAATATGCTCTGTCCGACGGTTCGTACCCGGTTTTTACAGGATCGTGATCGGCACCTAAGTGTTTAAAAAATTCGACAACCATAGCAAATTTACATTCGGCGAGTCCCCTTGTTGGGAGTTATAACAATTCACCAGAATTCGTTTTGTATTATTGGTAAGTTTAAATTCCAGGATAAGAAAATTATTAGATGAACAAATTATCCTGCTAACTGTCCCTCTTAATTTCACCGAAACCAAGACCACTAAGCCCCCTATATCCCTCCCGGACACTGATTTTAAAGCTGGGACAAAATAAGACGTAAAACCATCCAACCAAAAATCACAGTCTATTTCCCAAGTCTCTTGAAATGCCATAATGTCATACTGTTTCAAGAAACTTAACCAAGAGATATTATCTCTCTTGGATCGTAGACCCGCCACATTCCAAGTTAACATCTTAATCGTTGCCCCCTTAGAGTTACCATGAGTCTCTTGACTACAATTAATACCAAGGGGATTCATAGGCAATTGGTCTACTTCCTGAGGTACCAAACCGAGGCAAGACTCATCCCCAGTTCCCTCGCTAGCCTCTCGTCAGTCACACATATCCAGAGAAGAAAATACCTCAAATCTATTGCGTGTGGGGATATTAGGCCCATAATTAAAGTGATTTTCCCCTCCTAAACCCGAGTGGAAAAACGGCGTCAGTGCCGTCACTGGGGTATAAGGTCTCGATTTTGTGCTATGTGAGAGCTCTCTGGGGGGGTGGTTATAAAAAAAAACAAGGGGACGCGCCTGGATACTGTTTTCGTCGTGTGCTAAAGAAGCGGCCCTCGAAAAGACGGTAGCCACATGTTGTGGGTATCTAAAGTTGACTATTATACATTCTCCCATACAGGATTTTTTAGAAGACCCAATCCAGTTCGCTCGTCTAGTACTTAGAATATCACTGGCAAAAGTTGTCGGGAATCCACACTTCCTGTTTAACCAGGAAACAGTTTTATGCTTAAGGGAGTCATGCGATTCCTTATGCGTTTGGTCTGAGTGACTATCCTGAGGCGGTACATTTGTTAGAATCACAACATAGGGGGTACAAGCTGAAGGTAAATTTATAGGTCTACTTTTCCTTTCCACATGGCTTTTGGATGCCGAAACAGACCCCGTTGTTACTGGAATAGCTGCACTTAGTGCAAAAGTGGGCGCTGGTGTGATTGATATAACTGGAGTATTAATATTTGGGGGCTGAGGTGTTTGTTGTTGGTATTCTGCTCTAACTACATTCTCTTGCCCAGCTAAGCCCGTCACCTTCTGTTTGTTGCTATCGACCAATTGTAGATGTTTTGTTAGCAATCCTCCTAGCCTCTTAACCTCGGCGGCCACAATATCAAGTTTCCGAACTAGAGGTTGCACAAACTGTTCTAATTTAGCTTAAAATATAACCTCTAGGGAGCAAAGTAGTTGGGAAAATTGATCAGGATGTAAAAGGCTGTTTACAGCATCACTGTCAACTCGTACGTTTGGGGGCTCATCTAAATTAACCTGTACTTGTTCAGTGATGTCGACCCTTTTTTTGGAATTCTCCCCCCCCCCCTTTTACTTTGCTGCTTCCTACAGTTTCTAACTGGTCTAGCGGCAGGGGTGGCTTCGTCGATATTTTCACTCGCTATGTGTATGTCTGGTGCTAAAAAATCCATGTGGACCTGGGCTGTTACCGTGGAAACTGCTATAGAGGCCAGCTCGCAGGTATCATGTTCCAGCGGACTCTCTACAGGTATCTGAGGAACTTGAGTAGTTTTGGGGGGACTATCCCTTCCCAGAGAAGCCCTTCGTTCGCTATTTATTTTGTTTACCATTTTCACTAAATAGTTATCGAGAGGACCTGACCCCGATATGAATGATTCCCTTAGACCGCTAGGCATAGTAGAAACAAGCGATTTTTTTTCAAATGCAGTAGAATGGCTAGGGTGTATGTAGCACTACTGGAGCAATATGCCAGGGGAACAATTTACCAGAGGAGAAGTCTTCAAAGTCCTGGTAATCCGATATGAAATGTCAAAGGGTATGGCCCAGCCCAGCCTCAGACAGTCCCGGACTGTCACAGACTGTCCGCCCTTAGTCCAGGCTTCGCCCGGCGCCGCCCGCGCGCGTCCCGCGAGGCGGGAGGCTCTCAGTGATCTTATGGCGCCTCCGGGCGTGGGATGATGAGCCACGCCCCCTCCGGGGCTGCTGGGAGTGGTAGTCCGCTGGCACTGTCTGGCGTGCGCCTCCGGGCGCGAAGAGTAGTCCCGGTTTACTTAGCGCCTTATGCCTGGTGCCGTTCCCCTCACGGCAGGTCAGGATCTGCTTGAACCTGAGTAATAAAGGTGTACCTCACCCTCCAAGGTGCCTCATCTCTGTCAATGCTGGTCTCTTGCAACTTTGCATGCAGCATCTCTGGCATAGTTGTCAAAGATTGGGCATATGAGTCTATGTGTAGTTTAGCAACATTCATCCAGTTCTTCAGGGATTCGAATATCCATTGTGCATGATGTCCATGGTTGTGTATGTATTTGGGCATGGTGGTTGCCACAACAGACCGTCAACACCTGCTGAGGGTGTGTATCCTGTGCGCAGCTAGTCCTTCAGTTTAATGATCCGGTGTCAGTCATCTTTGGTGATTGTGCATCCATTGTCTCTGGGTGAGCCATGGGAAACCGGACACTCCTCCTTTACATACGCCTGTTGCAGTAGTCCTTTCTGACATCCTTGTCTTTGTGTGCAACTAGTGGCATAGTTTCCATGTCATGCCGCCTGCTGCTGCAGCCCCTGCAGCGAGGGCACAGAGAGTTTACAGATTCGGCAACACACACACCTCAAAGATGCTCCTCCCTTCCTCCCTCCACCCATTCATTTGTCTGGCATCAGCTTGTCTGTGCCACTGTTGCGCCCACGCGGTGCAAAGGCTGGACCGTCAGCACATGCAACGTGCACATTGCACGAACCTCATGTCCTTACATGACCCACATTCACACTACAGTCTGATGTTGCAGCCACCCTCCAAGCATTGTCCATCCAAGGAGCTACCGCCTGCTCTCAGCCATACCCTAGACGCACACACGACACCTTTGCATGATGATTGTGCAACTCCAACTGCCTACACAGCGCTGCCCCGCCTTCCAGGCCCTGTCACAGCAACCAGGTAATGTCCCTCCTACTCCCCACCGGCTCCGTACACCAGCAAGGCCATGGGAGTGGGACTCATGCCTTCAGCATTTAGTATAGTGGCATGATCTGGCACATGGCCCAGGTATCATCTCTCAGCGTGTCAATCCTCAATGTGTCTAGGTCCCCCTCACCGGCATCACATGCACACAGCACCTCTTCATCAGCTCGTATGCCATTGACAGCCAGGTGCTCCTCACCCTCACCAAAGACGCAGCCATTGGCAGTTCCAACATTAAAGAAGGCATGAGATCCATTGATGGATGGCTGAACATCAGCCACCTGAGGCTGAACTTGTACAGGACTGAGGTACTCATCTGAGGATTGTCCCCTTACAGGTGGGTCAACTGCTTGTGTTCCACCCGCAAGAGCCCTGCACATGCACCCAGTGCCCACGCACACAAGATGGTGTGCATCATGGAATTGTCACTCACATTGACCATGCTAATCACCAGCATCTGTACCTCAGGGTGCAACACCCTCTGCATGATGCGCATGATCCACAGATAGATCCACTCCAGAGAAAGACAGACCATGCCCCAGGAGCACAACACCAGCAATGTCAACTACTGCCTCGCCCTCTATGGAGCAAGTACATCCTAACACCCGGGAAACCAGTCCACATCCAGGCTGCATGTGCACACCTCAGCTTCAGCATCATGCGCCCCAGCCACATCACCGTCCACCAGAGATAGCTGCAATGTATCACTGTGTGCTGCAGGATGACCTTCAGACTCCTCACCCACACTCAGGAGGCAGGACACAACCCCAGACCCCACACCAACCTTGGCCGTCTGTCATCCGAGTCCCCGTTGTGCCAACTCCGTGCATCCAACCTTGCCCTGGCCACCATTCTTCACATCCACCGTACTCCAGCATGCTGGACATAGTTCTCCCACCTGGCAAGACATACCTGCTACTCCCTCCCCGGCAACATCCACATGAGCCATGACCTCTACGCCTTCAGGATACTCTTCCAAATTGGTCTGTCCGCACAGTAATGCATGCCCCCCCTCAGCATCTTGAGGCCATCACGGGTGAGTATTGTGCTCCATGTCTGTATAGGATGATACATTGTGACCCATGTGTGTCCTGTCCCAGACTCAGATTCCAGGGTATGGATGGCTGGAGTTAGTTCAACACTCATGCATAGTTTGACATTTCCCCACACGTAGGTTGTGTACTCATGCAAAATGAATGCAACATGTAATTGTAGAAAAATAGATTTATTCTCGGTGGGGGGCCTGCTTAGTGTGGACAAATAGGTGCTATACAGTGTGCATGGAATCCAAAGTTCACACGGGGAGATGGCATCCTTGTCAGTTGGAGTCATCAGAGTCCAGACCACAGTGTTGGTCATCATTGGTCAGACTGTGACCAGCAAATCCATGTGGCAGAGAATGTCATTGGATGAGGTGCTGCTGTTGCGCCAGAGGGCCAGGTGCCAGGCCAGGTGACCTGGGAGATGTGGATGGTCCGCTGCCTCTCACGGTCTTTTCCGTGGACGACCCACCTTCCTCGGGGGACCCTCAGATGCAGGCCTTGACGATGCTTGGGACGCTCCATCGGATGAATCCTCCTCCTCCTCCCTCCCTGTGGCTGGTGCTGGTCTTCGCCTGGTGGCACAGGGAGGGTTGCCCATGTTGTCGGCGATCCGACGGAGTGAACGGCTTATGTCCGTTTGCACCGCCAGGAGCTTAGTCAGTCTTGCCTCCATCCGTCCTTGGTGTTGTTGTTGACTGGCGTGTTGCTCGGCCTGCTGGTTCTTAATCTCGTTGAGGGTCCCCACTACCTGGCTGATGCCCCTGGTGTCACACCGGTATGTCTCCAAGATGTGGCGTATGTGTGACATTCCGGTTCCCTCAGCTGGCTGGTCAGGTTCGCTCCTCCGCCTGCCTCCACTCCCACCACCCCTGCCCACACGAGCCTGGCCTGCCGTTGTGGGCACATCGGGTCTACCGCACCCCTGAGGGATGGCATTTGCAGGGTTGTCTGCCTCCTCCTGGGTGGCCAGAGAAACTTGTCCCTCCAGGTCAGACTGGCGCAGTTGTTCTGTGCGGGCAGGGCTCCTGGGTGACTCCTGGGATGTGGCAAGAATGGGGGTGGTGGTTGGCAAAGATGTACCTCACGCAGGTGCTGCAGGGGCTGGGGCACCAGAGGGTCCAGGTTGGTTGGGGTCATCCACAGAGTGCTGAGTCGTCGCTGCCAGTGGGATCATCTTCCTGCCGAGCCTGGGCCTGTGATTGTTCCCCCCCAGTGTTGGGGGAAGATCCATGACGTTGCCCTGTGTGTGAGAGGGAGACAATGTTTATGCATTTTCATGCGACAGCCATGTTTCATACATGTTCAGGTTGCCACAGTTCCTCCAGGTAGCTGTATGTGCCTAGCATTCACATCAATGTTCACTTGTGGATGGGTATTTTGCAGAGGACTGATTGAAAGGTTATCCAGGGTCTTTGACATGTCGCATTTGGCCTTGGATGCTTTTTTGGCTGAGGCTTGATCTTGTTGTGTCACATGTCCATTGTGAGAGTGTGTGACTCCCTTTGCTGCCCCAGCGGTGTGTGCTTGTGTGAGGGGTGAGTGATCATCCCTCAGCCCGACGCTGTTCAACATCCACATGGCCCCCCTCACACAAGTGGCCCGCCACCACAACCTCTAAGACATCTCCTACGCCGACGACACCCATCGCATCCTCTCCCTCACCAAGGACCCTCACACCGCCAAGACACACATCCACGAGGGTCTGAGGGCCATAGACGACTGGATGCGGAGTGGCCATCTGACACTGAACTTGGACAAGACGGAGGTCCTCATCCTGGGAACCACACACTCAGCCTGGGACGACTCCTGGTGGCCAATCGCTCTGGGGACATCACCAACACCCACCAAACACGCATGCAACCTAGGATTGATCCTCGCATCCTCCCTCTGCATGTCCAAGAAGGTCAACGGCATCTCCTCCTCCTGCTACGACACCCTACGCACGCTCCGCCGGATCTACTGGTGGATCCCGACTTAAACAAGTAGAACAGTGACACAGGCCCTCGTCAGCAGCTGACTGGACTGCGCCACTGCACTCTACGCAGGACCCCCATCCACACACCAACGGTGGCTACTACGCTTCTGCAACGCCTCGGCACAAGTGATCGTCAACGCTCCCCGCCACAGCCACATCACCCTCCTCCTGAGAGACCTGCACTGGTTCCACATCGACAAGAGGATCACCTGTAGGCTCCTCAGCCACGCACACAAGGCACTCCACACCCATGGACATGCCTACCTGCACATCAGACTCAGCTTCTACACCCCCACCCGCAAGCTCCACTCCAGCATCCTCGTCCTCATCCTCGCAGCTGTCCCCCGCATCCAACGTATGCCCGCCTGCAGCAGATCCTTCTCCTACCTCGCCGCAAGGAGCTTGAACACCCTCCCAACCCACCTACGACTGACCCAAGACCTACTTGCCTTCTGATGTCTCCTCAAGACCTGTCTCTTCGAGCAGTATTGTAACCACCCCCCCCCCCTCAGCGCCTTGAGACCCTCACAGGTAAGTGGCGTGCCTTACAAGTACCCAGATCGATTGTTGATTGATTGACGGTGCCTGCTGGTGGGTGTAGTGTGATTTTGCTGTTGGTCTCCCAGGTGATGTATCTGTCCCCCCATGGCGCATGCTGCCATGCCAGTGAGTGTGAGTTCCTGTCCTAGTTATCTGAGCTGGTTGTGTTTGTGTTAGATTTTGCAGTTGTCACAGGAGGGCCTTGTGCTGCCTACAGCAGGGCCAAGTGTCAGCTACCTTGTCAGTACTTTGGCAGTCCCTGTGCATTGCGCATGGTGCATGGGTATGTACCTGGGCCATATAGGCTGAGGGCATTGGTGTCTGTTTCTGAGTTGTACTATATGTTTAGTGATCCCCACCCTCCCAGCATCCCGGACATCCTGTCTTGGGTTTGTGGTTTGTGTAGGCTGGGACATGGCATGGCCTTGCTTTGTAAATGGGGCATACTCATGTTAGTGGCCTGAGCGTTGTTTAGAGTGTGGTTGTGTCAGGTGAGGGCTTGGGGTAGGTGAGTGCATTTGTTGTAGTTGGGGTGTGGATGCCATTCCCCCCATGTTACGTGAGTTGTTTGTGTACTCACCAGGCTCTCGGACTCCTTCGACTCCGTGTACTCCCACAGGTGGAAGCAGGGCCATCACCTTCTCCTCCCAGGGATGGTAATGTACCGGTCTGCGGGGCAGCCCACCTCCTGTGATGTTACTCAGGGCGTATTCCTCGTTCATTTTGCGCTTGACTGCCCTGCGCAAATCGTACCACCTGGCTTGACATTCATTCCTGGTCCTTCTGATGGGCGCAACAGCATTCACCAGATCGATGATCCTCTGCCACAGGCTAGTTTTTTGGGATATGCTGGTCTGTCTGACCAATGTTCCAAACAGCTGTGGCTCGAATCTGATGATTTCGTTGACAAGGATGTCCAGCTCCTCCATTGTGAACTTTGGATTCTTGTCTGTGGGCATGGTGTGGGGTGTGGGTGTGGATGGTTGTGGGTGTGTGGGTGTGAATGTGTAGGTGTGTGTGTATGTGTAGAGGGGGTCTGTGTGAAGGAGGTTGTGTGAAGGTGTGTGAGTTAAGGTGTATGGGTGCAGTTGTTTGTATGTGATGTCTGTCAGCAGTGAGTCTGTTGCAAAGGCTCATGGTTTGTGTTTGTGGGCCCTTTTTATTGGTCCATTTGTGGGTGTGGCTGTGTTTGAAATTTTGGTGGGTGTGTTATAAGAGGTGGTTGTGATTTTGGGCCTCTGTTTGACTGTTTGGATGTGCCAGGTCAGTCTTTTAGTTGTTTTTTGTCCTGTAGACGTGTTTTGTGGTGTTGTGCGAGTCAAATTAACGGTCCTTGTGCTGTTTTACAGTGTCCTGGTTCAGTACGAGTCTTCTTCGCGTAGGTAAGGTGCGTCTATGGCTATGTTGTTGTTCAGTGTTCACATGTGCAATGGTTCGTACATACGCGATGCTGGGGTACGGTGTTGGGGTACGGTGCGTCCAAGTACGGGGCTGGTGTGGGGTGTACGGGGCGTACATACGCGGGTGCTGTGGCGGGGGGTAGGGCGCTTACATACGCGTGTGCTGGGGTACGGCACATACATGGGGGATGCTGGGTTACGGTGTTGGGGTACGGTGCGTCCGAGTACGCAGCTGGGGTGGGGGGTACGGCGCTTACATACGCATGTTCTGGGGTATGGCGCGTACATGGGGGGATGCTGGGGTACGGTGTTGGGGTACGGTGCGTCCGAGTACGGGGCTGAGGTGGGGGGTACAGCGCTTACATACACGTGTGCTGGGGTGGGGGGGTATGGCGCGACCATACGCAGGTGCTGGGGTACGGCGCGTACATGCGCGGGTGCTGGGGTGGAGGGTACGGCGTGTACATGCGTGGGTGCTGGGGTGGGGGGTACGGCACGTACATAGCCGGGTGCTGGGGTGGGGGGGTACGACCCGTACATACGCGGGTGCTGGGGTACGGCGCGTACAGGCATGGGTGCTGAGGTGGGGGGGTCCGGCGCATACATATGCGGGTGCTGGGGTATGGCGCGTACATGCGTGGGTGGGGTGGGGGGTCAATACAACTCGTACCCCGTGCCCAAGTGTACTGGGGTAGTGGTCATACAAAGATCGCTCCGTACGGGACGTTTTCCATACGCTTGGGGATTCGGAACGCCGGTACGGATTGGACTTGTGCGCTTGGACTTCAGTTTTATGACTCATACGTAAATCTGTCCGGGGACGTCTCGTAGACTTTTACCGAGGCAATTCGTATGTAATTTGACAGCATGAATCATACTTCGCCATTTGTACGGGACTTGTACGACTCGTACGTAAAAAAATACGGATACGAGTCGTACGGGAAATATTTTTACCGGATCGGAATCGGCACCTTAGTGTACAGTTTATTATTAGCTTCCTCTCTTCAACTTACACTACTCTGAGTCCAGAGATGTATTTTGTTTGTCATGTCGCCATGCCTGTCCTGGTCTCGTTCCAAGGTCAGGCATGGCCGTGGGAGGAAGGGGAGGAGCCGCGGGTGGAAGCGGCAGTTCTGGGAAAGAGGCGCGAGAATAAAGATGCGCTCTTGCAGCACTCCTGTATCCGAGCAGTTATTTCGGTGAGGGCACGAAACTGGTGACGAGGGTGGGATGCGGAGTCACCCCCCTTGATTCTCCTGCAAATTCAAAGGAAGCGCGCACTACCGCGAACAGGAGCGGAGCATCCAAGTTGACGGAAGGAGCACAAACAGCAGGACAGCGGGCGCATGCGGCCCGCAATGAAAGAAATGCACCTGAAGGCTTGAATCCAGGATAAAATCACACAGAGATAACCTACAAAGAAGGGTAAGCTCAATAACAATGCCCCTGTGAGAGCTGGAGGATGCCTGCATTAGACCCCTTTGGCAGCCATTTTAAATTCAGGTGCTTTGCACCAGCTAAGCTTAGTCCTGACGCGGCGGCCATCTTAAGGTCAGGCAACTTACTAAAAAGACCCCTGAGGCTTGCCAAAGCGACACGGAATCTCTGTGAACGTCTCCAAAACTTATTGGAGCCATTTTGCACCTCATAATGTCGAACCAGGATTCTTCACAGCAAGCTGCGTCTGGCATAGCAAAAAATGCCCCGCCGCCTGGACCAATACCCATGAGAGTGTCATATCTACGCCCCCCTGAACCACTACCACTGACGTCTGGTAGCAGCATGGGCCCCGCGTGGTAGAGTTGGCTTGAGGACATTAAGGACTTCATGAAAGGGTCACAGGTCCGTGACCCCCCCAACCAGCAACTCATAGCCCTGCGTAATCTTGTAGGTAAAGACATTGGACAAATCATCAAAGACCTACCTCCAGCCAATGCTGTGTCATATGAGGGCATAAGAGAAGCATTAAACAAGAAGTTCCTTCCCAAACGAAACCTAGACTATGAGCGCTACACATTCAACCTTGCATCTCAGGAGCGAGACAAACTCATGGGTGACTTCATCTCCCGTCTCAAGCGTCTAGCTCGTTATTGTGAATTCGACAACTCCACCACAGAAGACGCGCTGCGTCTACGAATTATTGACGGATGCCAATCTGAATCATTACGCCGCCGACTACTGAAGAAGCACTACACTCTAGATGAAATAGAAGAACTTACTCGAATCAACGATAAAGCAGAAGAGCACGCAAAGAAAATGGAGGCCAGTAAAACTGACAAAAAAGAACAAGATCTCAGTGTGCAATCTCACGCAGAACCGAGGCACCACCCAGATCGTCGCACCTCAGGAAGATTTCCAAGGTCACCTCGTACGAAGTCACCCTGCAGAGGGACAAAGAACAGCCACTCTCGTAGACACTCTCCGCAGTGTTACCGGTGTGGCCAAGACTGCCTGCACACGGATCAATGTCCAGCCGTTGGCCAACAATGCCATTGATGTGGAAAAGACAACCACTTTGAAGCCCAGCACCCGGAGACGAGACAGATCAAGTGAAACGTAGGATCACAACATCACGCCAGGGCTGTACAAGGGCGGAGAGACCACCCGACAAGCTCATCAAGGTCCAGTACACAGCTCCTATCGATCTCAACGGTCAACGTTCAGAGAGTCATCCTCTCTTACACCCATCTCACAAGACAGTGATGAATATGTGTGCATGGTGGCGGATCCAGGTAGACTGAAGAAGTACCCACGACTACACATCCAAATAGAAAGTCATTCCGCCAAATTTTTTCTAGACACAGGCGCATCACTCAACTACATATGCGCCACCGAATACCAGAACATGAACCCAACACCGAAACTAGAACTAGCTGCAGTAAGAGTCTACACGTGGATGTGCAGAGAACCACTTCCATGTCTGGGACAATTTAGTACCACTCTGACCTACAAGGACAGTAAGATTCAAGCACAAATTCACGTGATTGAAGGCCCTGAAGCTGCAGACTGTCTCCACAGCCTGTGAACAGCAGAGCACCTGAAGCTAGTCGCGATCCTATACAAAGTGGATGACTCGCCAGACATTGTCAACAAGTTCCCAAAGCTGTTCAGCGGCCTAGGAAAGCTAGCTCACTTCAAGGTCAAGCTGCACATCAATGAACAAGTGATGCCAGTGGCACAGCACCACAGGAAAGTGCCTTTCCACCTACAACAAGCGGTAGATGACGGACTCCAAGATCTACTAAAGGCAAACATCATAGAAAGATCAATTGGGTCCACTCCATGGGTGTCGCCAGTAGTGGTTGTGCCCAAGAGAGGCCAGGACAACAAAGTCCGCCTATGCGTAGACATGCGAGCCCCTAACACAGCCATCAAAAGGGAGAGACACCCAGGCCCCCACATCATTCACATGATCACACGCTTGAACGGGGCAACAGTATTTTCAAAATTAGACCTCAACAAGAGGTATCATCAGCTCGAATTGCACAAACGATCACGATATTTCACCACATTCTCCACACATCAAGGATTTTTCAAGTAAAAGCGCCTCAACTTCGGGATCTCATCGGCTGCTGAGATTTTCCAAGAGGCTGTCCGGCGAGTCATACAAGACATCACAAATGCTTTAAACTATAGTGACAACATCTTGGTGTTTGGAGAGACCCGGAAAGATCACGACAAAGCGCTAGACTGAGTGTGCCATGCCCTCCTCAACGCCAACCTCACACTCAATCAGGACAAGTGTGAGTTTCACAAGTCGACTCTCAAATTCTACGAACACATTTTCTCTAAAAAGGGTATGAGACCTGACCCCGAAAAAGTGTCAGCCCTATCGAACACTCCGCAACCGCACGATGTCAGCGATATCCGCTCATTCCTGAGTATGACCAGCTACTGCACCCGCTACATTAAAGACTAAGCCACCATCAGCTACCCCTTGAGGAAACTAACCCGACAAGGGCAAGGTTTCCAGTGGTCAGCCGTGTGTGACCGAGCGTTCAACAAAATCAGGGCAGCGGTGAGTTTAGCCATCAATTTAGCGTATTTCAAGCCCAAGCGAAAGACAGAAATCACTGTGGATGCCAACCGTGTCGGGCTAGGGGCGATTTTAGCGCAATACGATGACGAAGCCGACCAACGCCACATAGTTGAGTACGCTAGCCGCAGCCTTACTGACACCGAAAAGGCGTACTCCCAACCAGAAAAAGAAAGCCTGGCAGTCGTGTGGGCCTGTGAGCATTTTCACCTCTTCGTGTATGGCAAGCACTTCACACTCATCACCGACCACCAAGCGCTGACAACTATTTTTGGGAACCCCAGGGCGAAAATGCCTCCGTGAATAGAACGAGGGGGCATCCGCCTGCAAGATTACACGTATACCATCATTCACAAACCGGGGAAGGCGGAGAACCCGGCAGATTACATCTCACGGCATCCCCAGACTCTGACACGAGCGCGACACTCAGTAGCTGAAGAATATCTCCACTTCATCATTGATCGAGCCTGCCCACCGGCTGTTCTACTAGAAGCCATCATTGACGCATCCACAAACAACGGCACCATTCAAAACATCATGCACCGCGTTCGCACGGACTCATGGCGACACACAGAAAAACCAAAGATGAATGACACCATCTGTACGCAGGAACTCATGGCATTCAAGCACGTCAAAGACGAACTCTCCATCAGTGACAATGGACTACTACTAAGAATTCGGAGGATCGTCATCCCCAGCCAGCTGCGACAGGGAGTCGTAAATCTAGCACACGAAGTACATCGAGGGGTGGTAGTCCCGAAGAAAGCACTACGAGAGCACATCTGGTTCCCCTCTCTTGACCAGATGGTGGAGACCATGCTACAAGACTGCCCACACTGTCAACTAGTAGGGCGAGAAGAACCACACGCCCCACTGCAGATGTCAGTCCTACCAGATGGTGTCTGGCAACATGTAGCCATTGACTTCTTTGGCCCGCTGAAGTCGGGAAAGTACATCCTCGTCATCATGGATGAATATTCCCGATTCCCCATTGCTCACCAGATTTCATCCACCAAAGCGACCACTTTCCTACTGGTAATCGACGAAGCGTTTGCCGCATGGGGAATACCCACTGTGGTAAAGTCTGACAACGGGCCACTTTTTAATGGACAAGAATTTGCAGAATTCGTGAGACACCTAAACTTGAAGCATCGGAAAATCACTCCCCTGTGGCCCCAGGCAAATGGGATGGAGGAGCGATTTATGGCCACCATCAAAAAGACAGTTCAACCAGCTGAGTTAACTCACCGTGATATTGAACCAGCACTAAGAAGTACGGCGAGCGTACAGGACCACGCCACACAGCACCACGAACCAATGTCCCACCACTCTGATGCTCGGCCGGACCACTTGTACCCAGATACCAACCACCGACGCCGTCACGCAGTCCAAAACTACGACTTCTGACCACGAAACCCTGGTCGAGTTAGATCAAAATAAGAAGGCGAAGATGAAGGAATACGCAGATCACCGCAGACATGCCAAGACATCTGACATCCGAGAAGGAGACTGGGTGCTGGTGAGGCAAGAGAGGAAATCCAAAACAGACAGCCGTTATCACGATCACACATTACAAGTAACAAGAAGAAAAGGAACCATGATCACGGCCGAGTCTGGAAGCAAGAGAACGACCAGAAATGTGTCACACTTTAAAAGATGCAACCTGACAGCCTACACTTGGACTCGGAGACCTAACTGGGACAAGGACATGTCAAGTCAAGAAGAGAACAGTCACGAAGAACCCATACGGGTCTCGGAGACCCGTGATCCGAGAAGAGAAATCCCTCACAGTCAATCACGACCCAGCCGACCACGACGGGACATTCAGAGACCCATTCGACTCATTGAAGAACTCTGAGAGAGACTCTGAACATTTAAAATACAAAAGGGGGAGATGTCATGTCGCCATGCCTGTCCTGGTCTCGCTCCAAGGTCAGGCATGGCCGTGGGAGGAAGGGGAGGAGCCGCGGGTGGAAGCGGCAGTTCGGGGATAGAGGCGCGAGAATAAAGACGCGGTCTTGCAGCACTCCTGTGTCCGAGCAGTTATTTTGGTGAGGGCACGAAAGTGTTATTCATGGAACAACTATACGTTGGCATGCTTTACCTATCCATTTTAAAGACTAGTCCCTCCTTGACTTCCTTCAGAAAGAACCTTAAAACCTGGCTTTTTAATTTATAGTTTCTTTTTAGGTCTGTCTTCCGTCTTTTTATTCCCTCTGTTGTCAGACTCGCACCAAGACACCTATGGGCAATCAAGTGCTTCATAAAACCTACTTTTATTTAACTTTCATGTGCCAATTATATAAAATTTATTTAACGGGCATGGGAAATTGGTATCGGGCTATATGGAAAAACACTAAAAATGGTTTGGTTGATGAATTTGTGATCAAAATCAATCATGCTACCGGTTTTTGAATTGCCAAAGTGAATGGGTTTATATTTCTGAACTTGGACTTAAGTCTCTATGGGCTGCAAATTTGAAAAGATTGGCGTTCTAGTCAAGGTGGTTGGCCTATTATACTCCCCATAGATTGCATTGGAATAATGCCATAGTTTCAGATCTGTGTTTTTGTTGTAAGTTAGAGGGAGCAGGAGACTGGCTACATATTTTTTCACATTCCCTGCTCTCCATGATTTCTGGTAGAATATTTTCCAGAACCTTACAGATATTGCACAGATTCACATATTGCCAGCAACCATGCTTGCTTTGTTTGGCTCTTCACATGCCACTCAAAGAGCAAGTAAAAGCGTCCAGTAGCATGCAGCTTAATACTGTAGAAGTGGAGAATGGAGGAGATTCCTTTTATGAGTCACTGCCAGGCCAAAATGCAAAGAACTAAGTGCCAGTTGTACGAACATTCTGTTTTGTGGGTTGCAAATTGCGATATTTTGCAACTCGCAATTTGCGACTCGCAAAACAGAATGTACTGATGTGTCTCAGATGCATTTAGTGATTCCCAATGGGGTCACAAATGACCTGCCTCATCAATATTCATGACGCAGGTCGCAATGTTCGACCCATTGGAATGGCCAGCACTCACAGGGATGGTGGCCTGCTTGGGTCAGCAGACCACCATGTCTGTGACTGCTTTTTATATGAAGCAGGTTTTTTTTTTTTTTTAATGCAGCCGGTTTCCTTAAAGGACCGTCCAGTCACCATGACTGCCCCTTAGCAGAGATCGAAGAATGTCTAGCCAAACCTACATTCACTCTGGCATCAAAGAAGGGTTGTAGCATCCAAGAATATGTTCCAGCATGGCCAGTCTGCCAAAAGCCAGTGACAAAGCAAATGAAGCGAAAAAAACGCATGAGCCCTCTAGACAACACAGGTAATGGCAGCAGCAGAGGTGCAGATTACCAAACAATTTCCCTGAAGGGGGCTCCAGCTCTGGGTAGTTATTTTGACATTGTGTGTTTTTTTACATCTTTCTGGACGCCGCACAGTTAGAGGACATTTAAATGCTGAAAGGCACACTGTTGTGCAAGTTCAGGTTTAAGAATTATACCCAAGGATGAGATCTAGCTGCAGAAAGTGTACTTCAGATGTATTAGTTCTGAAACAGTAGCAGTAGCTGTGGCTTTACCAAAATCACAGCAAGTCAGAAGACCTGGCCCACACGAAGGACCTGATGGTCAAAGAGAGGGTCTGAAACAAAACAAAACCTCCTCACACCAAGCCTAGCCCCTGCAGGGGCACAGCGAGGCACTAAATGTGGTAAGATAAGAAGGTTTGAAAAATAAGCCACAACACAATAACAAACATTATTTAACTCCTCACCTGGAGGAATACCACAGGCTTACTTCAGGCCCCTGGTTAAGGCCAAGCAGGACGAACACAACAATCAAGGCAATGTTGAATTAACTTGCCTCGAGAGGGGATTATCCAATATCAAGAAGGGCAGCTAGCAAGTCAGATGGCTACACACATGACTAGAAGCCCAAACCTTCCAGCCAGCAGAAAGCCCCGAAACACAGACAAAAAGCCAGAGTTTGTAAGTCAAAGCACCAACAACTCCTGGAATGGTGAACTTCCACAAGACAAGTCACTCCGCTAATGCGTTCAGCTATTAACTTTACCAATAGTGATTAGACAAGATGTATGTGATTTTTAATCAGAAGAAGCGCCTTGTTCAGCGTGGACACAGATTATAATGCCCAGTGGCTGAGACTAACGAGAGAGCACACTCCCCAAATAATCCAATCTAAGGGGGAACAGACCCAGAAACACATTCTTGAAACTATAAAAGAAAGAAACATCTGCACTGGAAGCAACCCATCCTACAAATCTGGGTGACCAAGCACAAAAATAAATCAATGGAAACGATAGAGTGACAATGAAGAAGCTAAAATAGAAATAATAAGGAATAATACAAATAACACAAGTCTCTGTCAGCACAACTGTTAGCAAGATTTATTGGGGAGCAACAAATAATGCAAAAGTATGTGCAGCACGGAGGCAGACAATATAGATACTGAATGCCCAAAGATGTGACGTTGGTGACATCTTTTATAGGCCAAAACCACAAAGGATGCGGCATCATCACATACGTAGCACCAATTAAGCCCTATCCATTTGACCAATTAGCAAAGGCCTAGATTGTGCTATACCTTTTAATTTCCGAAATATACTGTTGCTAACCACGTGTCCCAAGTGGGCAGCTATGGGGACTTTCCACTGTAATGTAATCTATCAACGTTGGTACCTTCCCAGTTAATTATTGCAACATAATAGAAGGACCAGACATATCGCAAAATGTGCTATGCTGAAATGTCTGTGTCTACGTGAGCATCTTCCCTGTCACGTATTATTCTTGATCAATCCTTGTGTTACAAAAGCTGTGTCTCTGAAGCAAATGGAAAAGTACAAGCATTTTGTGCACTGCTTTTTATGTCAACTTAGCAGGGCCTAAAAGCTTACAGCATATAGTATCATACAAGAAAGATGGCTTCTACATTGCCCCATCTGATACCAAATCACTATCTTCTAACCCCTCACCTCCCTGCCGGCCATTGATGAAGGGTATTACAATGTCTTTTGCAAATATCATTTTCAGCATAGTCACTATTATCCCTGGGACTGGCGTCAATATTGCTCTTAACACTAATGGCTATTTTCAGTCGGTTCTTCTCGCACTTGGCATTGTGCCTTTCTTTCACTTGTTCAGTTAATGTCTCTGATAAGACCAGATTCGATCTCTTCTATTCCATAAATCACGCAATCCAAAATGTCAAGTCGCATGTCTGCGATATCTTGTGCTGTTGTTTGATGTCCAAAAGTGGGGAACGAGATGTCTTGCAAGATCAGGTCTCTTAACCCACTCAATAGCGGAGGATTTGGCACAGTTAGTTCCAGCACACTATTTAATTTTATTCCAGGACACAATAACCTTATATGAATTCTTAGTTGTGACTCTTCTACCCTCACTTGTATAGATCAAAGCCTTCCAGATCTTGTTGCTGGCATTTGTCGTAATTGTGGTCTACTTAGGTGGTTGCTTACCCTTAACCAAGTGTTCAATTTAGTTCTTTGATGTTCCAAAGTCTTGTCCTTGATATCTAACTAGCGGGTGATGCACCGCTATGTGCCTAATTGGAGCATCACCAGCAACTCTAACTAGCGGGCTCTGCACCTCCTAGGGGTCTATTGGTGCAGACGCCAGTCAACCATTTAGAAGAAAACGTTGGTGCCTTGATGGTGTACCGTCAGTGGTTACTAGCACATGACAGTTGGCACTCCCTTGGAAGGCAGACAGACGTCTTTGTAGGAGGAGTGCTACCTAGTGGCCTGGACTTATCGTGTGCAGTAGGTAACTGCCTCTGGTGTCTTCTGTCTTCTGTTGGAGGCCTAGCCTGCCCCGAGCAGGTATCTGCCTCTTATTTCCCGTTGGTCTTGTCTTGCGTGGTGGATCAAAGGTTGTACCTGAGAGATGCCTCAGATGTCACTGGTGGTGCTGGTGGAGCTGATTCTCTGCTGTCTGGCCCTTCTGCTTTCTTGGTGTGGGAGCGGTGAATCCAGGATGTCAGCCCTTGGCACTTGACTGCTGTTGCTGTAGTTAGGATGATCTGGTGTGGTCCCTTCCACCTTGGCTGGAGGCAGTGCCGTCAGGTGTGGGCCTTTACCCAGATCCAATCACCAGGCTGCCGGTCATGTGTCGGTGGAGTTTCTGCTTCTGGAAGAGCCTGAAGAACCTGGAGGTGAAGATAACGTAAGGTCTCTGTTAATTTCTTGCAATAACATAAAAGCAGGTCGTCTGTTATTGATAGTGGAGCTGTGGACATAAGGCCTACAATGTTCAGGGGGCGGCCAAATACTATTTCGTGGGGCTGAGCTTTGTTACCCTATCTGGCGTGCTTCTCATTGCAAGGAGGGCTAGTGGTAGTGCATCTAACCGTGAAAGTTCAGTTGATGCACACATTTTTCCAATCTTATTCTTCAACACCCCATTCTTCCTCTCCACCGCACCTGCTGCAGGTGGGTGATAGGCGCAATGTAATTTCTGTGTGACCCAAAGCTCCTTTCATAGTTCCCCTATCACATGGGAGATGATCCCAAGGTCATTATCTGAGCTCAGGAGGGATGGAATCCCAAATCGCGGAATTAGTTCTTTTTGAAGGCATTTGGCCCCAGTCTGTGCATCGCAGTTCTTGGTGGGATACGCTTCTGTCCACTTGCTGAACATGCACACTATTACCAAACATATTTGTACTTGTGAGTGGGGGGCATGTCTATGAAGTCCATCTGGAGGCTTTCAAATGGTCCATGGGGAGGAGGGAAATGACCAGGTGCAGTAGGTGTGCCCTTTCCAGTATTGTATTGTGCGCAAACAGTGCATTGTCTGCAAAGTCTTTCTGCTATTTGGCGGAACTTGGAGTTGTACCAACATAGGGAAAACAGTCTGATCATGCCATCTCGGCCAACATGTGAGGGACCGTGAAAAAGGCATGTGATGGAAGGAAGCATTGCTGAAGGCAGGCATATCTTCCCATTGGGCCCTGTCCATAACCCCTTCTTTGTTTGCACACATCCTCCTTTGGCCCATTCCTCATTCCTCTTTTTCATCCTCCTCTACCTTCCTCTGAATATTTATTGGGTCAGAGTGTAATGAGTCACTGTTATCTTTAGTGTTCTACTCGCTGCTTGTTATTTGTACCATTGCTAACTGGCAGCCTGTCAGTACTATTCTCTTTTCTTCCCCATCAATAAATGCGTTGCCCTTCGATACATACTGATGTGTGCGCTGTACATTTTATTATAGCCACTTTTGTTGGTCTTAGTAATGCTTGGAGGAGGCCTTGATCAACTGTGCATGTTGTATTTGTTGGCCTGTGGGTGTGAGGAATCCCCTCATGGAGAGAGAGGGAGAGAGACAACATTTAATAAACACGAAGGTCATTGTTAATGCCAGACCTAATTAGGGGCCCAGTTATGAAATAAAGTGCACCCACGTCCTTTCATTAAGTGCAGATTTACAACTGTTGTTAATTCACAAGACTTTACAGAAGTAGGCCAAGAAATAGTACACCTAGAAAATATTTGTGAACTGCATTTAAGCATGAGCAAAAATGCAGGTGTAGATCTGCTCATGCGAAAATCTGAGTGTTTGCAAGCTCACTTTTCCTCCATCCACTTTTATCCAACCTCGGAAGAAGTATTATGTCTGCCATTTTCAGGAGCAAAAATCCAACCTGTCTCAGCATTCTTACCATTACCTTCAGCTCCTGTATGTAGTTCTGCGGAACATGGCAGCATAAGGTAATAGTTAGTATTCAAACCCTACTATGGAAGGAGCCCCGGCATAATAAGAAATGCTATTTTAGAGATCTTATATAATGATATTGCTGCCATAATTTGTCGCCGCATTGCATGGCACAAAATGGACAAGTGGTTTTTGTTACAGGACACCTATTCACAAACACCCCTAAAGACTGCACCTGTATATAAAAAGACATATTAAATCTGTACACATTGTATCCTTAAAACATCATAATACGAAGCACAGTTATTCAATGCAAACTATCCTTCTGCATTGGCATATACTCATTACTAAAGATCAATAAATAAACATAATATTACAACTCTTTGTCCAATCCTATGTAGCCCCTGGCGAATGCACTACTTTTAAAAGCATTTTAGCACATTCCACCTTACAATATAATTTGTTATATTACTTGCAACTCTGAAGAACCTAGACATGAAAAACAGTAATATACATACTCAATATTTCTTTAAGATGCATACATAAAATAGTAATTCTCCTTACTCCATTCAATTAGGCAAAACCAGCACTTGAAACAGAGACAATACCTATCAAGGCACGGAAATAACCTGATGTACAGAAATGAAACAGCTCTGCATGTCTTTAACATTTCTGCTGTAGACTGTTCTCCTGAAAGTGATGCTGTGCAGGGCACTCTGGTTACCTCCCTTCAATTGCGTTACCTGACCTTTAAGCAAATGTTTGCCTCCTTACCCTAACTTCTCTCTTATTCCAGCACTTAGTCGTTGGTGTAAACAGCACCCTTCTGCTGTTCATGGGCCCAGATATGACTGGCAGGAGGGTCCTATGTTCCCCCTGCTTTTTAATTAAGTAGCTTTTGCACAATGTAATGGAATCTTTTGTTCCTTAAAATAGCAAATGTCTCCTGTTATAAATGACTTTGGGAGATGGAAGATGGGGTCAGGGACCTGTGGATGCCATCATTCTGGCCCTCACAATGTCAATTGACAAGACACATACCATGAAGCAAGACACCAAACAGACACGTACGACAAACATCTTTTCTCTGACGTTCTTGCATCTGAAAATGTTGCATCAAAACTTATTAAAGTGCATATACACAAAATAACACTTCCCTTCATCAATCTTTAAATGAACTTTAAAAAACTATAAATTGTAACAGTTATTCAATCCTATTTTGTTAATATACATTTAAGAATTTGCATTCCCTTCCATTCTCCGCTGCGAAGAATACATTTATTTTTTAACCAGTTCTGTTCATACCCACAGAAAACTGTTGTAGTGTATGGTTTAGTCTTGGCGCAATGCCCAGAATCTGTGGCCAGCCCACAATCGTCATTTCAAAGCCAGTCCAAAAGAGTTTTCTTTAACCCTTTAATGTATCATATCATCAAAGGCCATTTCTCAGTAACTATTCTTTTTTTTTTCACTCTTTGTACTCTACAAAATTATCAGGCATTCCCTTCCACCTATTTGTCTCCCTTCCTGTCTCATTAGTTCTGTGTACCCACTTCTTTGTTCTACACGTAATTTCAGAAAGTCGTTGGTAAAGGACATGAGATCTGCTCTGGACCATGGGACATGTACAAATGCCACTTCCTTCTCCCCAGGTGGAGGGGGCACTTTTCACAGGGGCATTATCAATGTGGTGCGTTGTGGGCACTTGGAAAGAAATCAGGGAACATAAATTTGGCTACATCCCAAATATAATATGGAGAGAGGGGGGCTGTTCCCGTATTCCGTGTTTGTCTTAGGACCATGGCTTGCGGCTCATTAGCACAGTGTGCCTCAGGACCTTAGCCCATTAAGACGCGGTATTGTATTTTATTTTTCTGTGCATAATTTTAACAGCTCACTTTTCTTTCTTCAGAACTTGGAAGGCGCATAGGCTGCGTCCTGTCCCATTGTTACAAGAGAAGCAGTATTTGAAACATTCTGTCGAAAGTTCTATTTCGTTAACTTCCCCATTTATGAGTTTGTGCACGAGAAATTTGCAAAAGGTCTGCTCATCATGGGACAGCTCGGTGCGTTGTGCCCCTGTGGTAGAGAATACTAGTGCATACATATGTGTTCGGCACAGGCAGATGTATCCTTTCCAAAAACACATTTACTTTGCACTGTAAGGGTAAACACACTTCAGCGCGCCCCCCACTTCACTCACAGAGGAGAAGCGTGCTCACTCATGTACATTAATCTAACTGACGGGATGTGTCTATTTTAAGATAACGGGGCTGTTGACACTGCCTGGGTGCACAGCAAATGGACATGTCACCCAGTCTAGCATGAAAACCAGGTGCCAAGCAGCCGTAAATGTCCCAGGCGAACACACAGGAACCATCCCCTGAAACTAATTCTATCAACCCCTTACGGATGATTGTCGGAGTTGGCCTGCCCGAAATTCATTGTGCAAGCTCATGGTCCAAGACCTGTGTTGTGCTAGAGCATTACAAAACAAACCGATAGTTAATCAAAGACAGCATATCAAAAATAAAAGCACTTCAAATAAATGCATACAATACAATAACAGCACTTCAAATGAATGCATATAATGCAGTACCAACACCAACACCCTCCTTGTTGTGAGTAGGTGGACACCTATTCACATCTGGAGACCACCCTTGGTATCCAGCAGGAGGCAGTGCACCAGAGCCAACTGCTCTCCGACTCAACTTCACAAAAACTAGTCCCACACCGTAATCTT
Organism: Triturus cristatus; assembly: GCF_964204655.1. Lineage (NCBI taxonomy): Eukaryota > Metazoa > Chordata > Amphibia > Caudata > Salamandridae > Triturus > Triturus cristatus. The sequence continues at coordinate 719,571,258 of NC_140579.1, forward strand.
CCATTCCCTTCCTTCCAGGAGAATAATCACAGTCACAAGAAAGACATTGCAATCTAAACGAAACACAATATTCAGTCCTATGTCATAATTGTATTCCCCATTTTCAATAGATGGAAACAGCAATGCAGTTGTGTTACCTGAAAGGAACTCGTACCCCAATTATTGCTCTTTGTAAGTGTATGTGGGAAGGAGTCATCTGTCCCTCTTGCAGTAGACAAACTTACAGACACACTTCGGTACAGTGACACAGAAGGTAGTCAGCAGACTATTTCTGGCTGCTCATTCCTGAGGTGTGGGGGTATGGATAACAGATAATACAGATCGATAACACATACTAATCATGCAGCGATAAAACAGCCAGCTGCGCATTGTTAAAATGAAGCAGAGGAAGAGCCCATCATCAGACAACGTGACATGAAATGGCATTTGCTACAAGTTCACCGAAAATATTCATAGATAGGAATAAAAGAGACAGAGGTAGAGTAAGATATTTCGTCCCCTTCCTTTCTCTCCGGGCCACGTAGACCCACAAAGGTGCTGTTGAACGAAATTTTTAGAATCACATAAAAGGTGAGACAAAAACAGGTGAACTCTGCACTTACACAAGCACACACATATAACACAAATAGCCGGGGTCTATCTCTAATTGGTGCGGATCTACACAAGCACCTGTTATCTAATCCCAAAATAGTGTGAGTGTAATGAGTGTAATCATAAGGAGAGCCGGAATCTGACATATCATAAGTAGCAGTGCACAGACATAGGGTAATGTGCAATATAAAAACAATGTGAAAGTGTCTATTTGAGCAGTCTAGAAATATTATTCTATGAAAATGGCAACAGAAATCGGTGTCCTCGTGTCAAAGTCAGATCAGTCAAAAATGCAGATGTACAGTCAAATTTGATAACTGATGAACACAGGTATTAACAACAAAAATCATAAAACTCAAAAAACGTATTAATGGAAATCAAGGAAAACAATAAATTACGTATTCCTTCCCTGTGTGAAACAAGGCGTTCACCCCCCCTCCTTTTCTCAGCATCCGACACCTTCCACCCCTGGAGCCAGTGAGTGTCGCAGGCAAGACAGGAAACTGCAGAATTTCACCCTCCCTGAAACATCAGTAGTCTTGTGCTGCCTATTTTCAGGGAGTTACTGCGTGGTCAAGGAAAAAAGGCGAATATTTGCCCTCACCGAACCCCAGTGGTGAAGGTGACAGTGCAGCAAGTATAATCCCAGTATAAAGCACATCATCAAGGAGCGAGGTGAACCCTGAATCATAGACAGTGATAGAATACCAGGGGAGTATCTGCAGTTACAACCCCTCACGACACTGGGTGTGCTCAAACTGAGACAGCACCCATGGGCCCGAGAATTCCCACTGAATCCTCCTGACCCTGCTCCCACTGAGCAGGGTCCCCGGACCTATTAGTCTGGTTGGAGCGCCACTGGCTGCCTAGAAACAGAAATGTAACCCTAATCTAAATTCTGAATGAAGCACCATCTGCAAACAGTTCACACCTATAACTAATATGTAAATCTGGAGGGGATGCTAATCACCAACCCTCCATCAGTCCCTCCAACCAATGTCCTAAAGGGGCTTGTCAGCCCACTCTTGACTGAGTTCCCTCAGAACTCAGCTAGCCAATAGGGGTGCTCCAGCTGCAATGGCACCCAATCTTCCCTTTTCTGTCCCCTTAGGAACAAACAGATGCAGGCCCCCAGGGGCCCGAAAAGAAAGCTTGGCAAAGAATTCCCACGCACAGGGCAATAAAAAGAGTACACAGAGCCATTGTGGAAAAATAGTTAACCAGTGGCAACGACAGCAGACAGAAAAAGAGAGGGAATAAAACAGAGGACAGCACAATCTGAGGATACACATGAGAGGAAACTCAAAACCGAGACCAAAACAAACACTCCTCCCCCTTGTAATTGGCCCACCGCCAGGAACAACGGAAGAGAAATATGCAAGGAGATGGCAACCGTGTCCCTCAGACGCTAGAGGCAACAAGATGGTGCAACACTGGCCCAGCGCCAGAAGTGCACACCAGAGAGAGACTCAGCCACCAACAGAGCCGTCAGTGACAGCGTGACGAAAAATCTAAAAATACACAGAGTATACATGTGTCAATAAAAATACAAATTAAAACATTATCATGGTACCATATCCTAACACCAAATATACGATATCGCACCTGCACCTGAACTATGTGCAGCCGCTGCACCTGAACCGCAGCCACAGGGGTGCTTTCACTGCAACCACCTGCACATGGGGAGCGAAACTGCCACGACTCTAAAACGAGGGGCCACCGGCTGCAACCCAACCTGGGGGATATAAACCCTCAATATGCACTCACCGAGTGATGACTGGTCTGCCAAAGCGTACCGACCTCAGTTGCCACCAGGGGACTGGGGGCGAAATGGCCCTCCACCCCCATAGACCGGAGACTCTCTGCAGGCAAGACAAAGGGGTTGCAAAAGTACGCCCTCCTTGGTCCTAGCTACAGCCAAGCCCTGCGTAGCACCAGGGAGTGACTGCGTGCATGGAATCAAGCAGAAGGACACCATCGCCGGTCTGGAGGGGTGGAGAAGAGGAAGAGAAACAACAAAGGAGATCAAAATGCGCATTAAAAGACAGCTGAGAGTCGGCAACAGTGTCAGAGGTCAAAACACAGAAAGAGCTTTCGAAGCAGAAACAGAGTGAGTGGCGCCGAGCAAACGTTAAGAGGAAGCAGAGGAAATGTCACCAGCAGAATGGCGACACAGTGACATGGAAAATATCCGAGATAGAAAAAGGAGAACAAAGAAAGGAATGAGGACGGCCAGTATGACAGCCAAGAAGTACTTCGGTAAGCAACCAACGGATATATACCCGAGACAGAGGCACACCTGCCAAATAAACACTGGCAGGGGCATGCGAAGAGGACCAAGAGAAAAGGAGATAGGAGGAGAGTGCTTAGAATCCGGTAAAAACAGTGCTATATAAATGTGCTGAGAAAGAAAGAGCAGGAGCCAAAGAAATGACACAGGCAACTAACGGTTAAACACTGGTGTCATCCTCCAACAGCCAGAGAGCGGATTGATTTACAGCCACCCATGGAACCCTAGAGGAGCACTTGACCACCTGGGGAAAGAAAGCTTCTACCCTGCCATTGAATGTGGCAGGCACCTACAAAAGATGGGTAACCTGTCTTTAATGGTCTATCTAACAAAGCATGACATTCTTTTTTTTAAGTTTGAGTTTATTAAGGAATAACAAAAATATTAGAAGAGAACAGGATGTACAAAAGGTATAGTACAGCTCAATTATGTATAAATAATCATAAGGGAAGAAATAAAACCAAGATACAATCATTATCAGAAAACATACTGTGTAAAATAAAGGAATGAAAAAAGGGAGGAAGGGAAGAAGGCGAAGGAAGGAAAGGGGAAAAAGAATGTATCATAACTTCATAACACTGAAGGAAGAATGGCATATGGAAAAAAACCACTGTAGGCATAAAAAACATTTAAAAAATGAATATCATACTGCGATATGGAATACATCATAAGGGATAATAATGAGAAGTTATTTGAAGAAATAAAAGACAACACAATTCAATTATGGTGGTTTCCGGACTTCATCCGAGGAGGTAACAGGAGTAACAATAGATGAGGCAGTCCGGTGAGGAAATATGAATTTTTATGATCAATTGTGTCCCCTATCTTAGACCCCAACGGCTCCATGTACATGCTACAAGTACATGTATGTTCCCTCCACTTCAAGCTATGAAGACGCAAATACAATTGTGTCCAACGTCAACAAGTCCTCTTTCAGATCCGCCCTGAATGGGTCGAATATTCCGTTCCTAAGTATGCCTTGCCACCGTCTTTATATGGTGTACTTTTCACGTTTTCCAGCTCTGGCAAGGTAGGCCCTGAATTCTGCCATCGAGCTTTTCCTGCTTCTGCCTCTGAATGCTCTAGCCTGGACCTGTATCTGTATCCATGAACTTTGTCTTACTCCCTGCGCGGCTAACGGTGCCTAGCCCGGCCTGTTGCCTGCCAAAACTGTATTCAGCCTTCAAGTTATCTGCTCCGCTCCTCGAGAAATACATTCCTGCCTGGAGAAGGAGGAATTTAAACATGACCCATCTGCAAAGGAGAAAGCCTAGCCTTTCTGTCTCTTTTTGTGTGATTACAAAGCTCACGTCAGTGAAAAGCCCATAGCCCCCGTGCAAGACTTCAGCAGTAAACGAAGAAATAAATGCCACATTGGCTCTTGGTGATGGGCAACCTATGTCACGAATCAGTCCCTGCTCCAGACTTTAGATATCAGAAAATACAAGATGTGCTGGTCGTCCTGACACTGAAGGCCTCACTTCCAGACTTGTCCGGTTGCATAGCAACCCTCCCCACGTCAGTTACACGTCATGCTCGAGTTGAGCACAAGTAAGGCAAAGTTCCAGTACAATTCCAGCTGATCACGCAACCCCCTCCAGGTATCCACCCACCTATGACAAATTACCTATTATCATCAAGTGGACGCCCACATGGACGCCCACCTTCACGCCTACTTACACGCCCACATGCTCTTATCTCATTCTCTCTTGCTCTTTTGCTTACGTACAATTGAGAGATGTATATATACTGTACTCTGTGAATAATGTTTTGAGAATATTGAGAATACTTTTGAGTCCCTTTCCAGATCCTTTGTGGTGATGGTAATATTCTCCCTTTGACTCGAGTTATTGGAATAAAGCCCTTTATGAACCTGATACCACAGACTCAGCCTCTTGCTTTATGCATGATCTTATTTATATACTAAAAATTCTGAGAGCGTAATATTTTATTTACCAAATAATGGCGCCCGAACAGGGACTCAAAAGTATTCTCAATATTCTCAAAACATTATTCACAGAGTACAGTATATATACATCTTTAAGACAGATAAAAACTAGAAAAGGAATACTCGAGGAAGCCGTTCCCATTCCACCTAGGGACACTGCAGGGTACTTTATGTACCATAAACATGGCCTAGATGCCGTATTATATCTCGATTTGTGGGTGGACTACACCAAGGATTTAGCAGAGAATCAGAGATGGCCCGCTGTTGGGACATGGGATGCAGATTGCATCATGAGAGTAGAAGAAGCATTATGGAAAAAGAAAGCCAGACAGTCACAGAAAAATGCCATTGAATTATGACGTAAAGAATAGCATAGACGCATAGAGAAAGTGCTCAGAAAAGAGAAAAGTAGGGAGGATTCAGACAAAGCCCGAGAAAACGTATTAGTTGAGGAAGGTATCCGAGTAAAAGCAGAACAAGTAGACAGACAACGAAACACTCTTATGAAAGAGAAAATGTAGACCAGCTCGGAAGGATGCCATTGAGTTTTGGCGCAAGGAGTCACATAGGAGGACAGAGTAAGTGTTTCACGAAGCAGAGAGAAGTAGACTGGAGTCTGGAAAAGCCAAGGAAAAGATGTTACAGGAGGAAGTGGAGCAGGTAAAATGAGCGCAGTCTGACAGAGAAAGAAATACTGACGTTGCTGGTATTTATCCCGTCCTTTCAGAGGACCTAGCAAGAGTGGCCCCAGTAGAAAGACCAGTTAGAGTGCCACCGCAAGTACCACAATACATATAATAATGATATAGTAGCCCAAAGGTTCTTGAGCCTCCCACCAAACGAACAGCGCATAGCTGGTGTTTACATGGTCCAACATTTGACTACGTTGTCAATAGGAAATTGAGAGGGGTGTAGCTAGAGAAGGAGCAACACCTGTGATTTGATGACACCCCTAATGTACAAAGTGTTAAGGAAAAAATAATTAGTGAAAAGTTTAGCTTGAAAAAAGAATTGTGGGTATTTCGGTTTTGCAAATTGTTCAAGAATACAGGTTTGTGTTCTTGGTAGTCCAGTGAGCCAATGTGCTGGGTCAAGTCGGTAAGATTATGACCCCCTGAGTGCAAATTGTATGTAAAAATAATTTTTCAATTGGGCGAATTATTGCAGTTTTTATGGAATTGAGTAGTCTTTTTGTCTTTGACAGCTTCAGAGTGAGGAGAAGGTGGGGGCTGTGTAGAGCAGAATGTGATACAGAAATCAGAGACAGATTCTGACCTTGTAGCCAGTGTGGTGGGGGCCGGTGAGAGGAGCAGAACAGAGGCACTGCTTAGAAAGCTTCTCTGACATCGCATCTGTGTAATGCCTGCAGCCGGAGAGCCTTGGGGGCCAGGAGTAGGAAAAACAAAAAAAAAGATGGCTGGCAGCCCAGGCTCAAGCCGCGCTGAGGGGCTATTTTTAGCTTCTCTGATAAGACAGGGCAGCTGAGAAATGTAAGTCGAGAAAGATTCCCTTGTTCTATTCTGTGCAAAACCAGTGCCCCGAGGAAATGTCTATGGAGAAGATTTGTTTTATTTTTTAGCAAATGTTATATTGCTCCTGGCCAGAAAGTAAAATGTTGCTCTTGCTTGGAATTTTAAGGGCTATATGCCTATATAAAAACGATTTTCAAATTCAGACATTTTTGAATTGTGGCCACAAGCTGCCACCAGTTGCATTGGATAAATGATCCAGTGGTTACGGGTCTGTGAGGAAAGATGGGAGATGCATCTTCGACTAGGACATGAGGGTACATTGTGTACGAAGATTCATAGCTCATTTTTATAAAAAAAAGACAGGTTCGTGTGTTCTTCATTTTTGATTATTGTTGCTGATCCTGTGTGTCAGACTTGGGATGACCCACTGTCAGATGGGGGTGTATAGGGCAGGTAAATCAGTTATTGATTATAAGCCTGACAAATTAAGCAGGCCAGAATGTTCGCCTCTGAGCTGTAGGTACTGTAATTGCGCATCACTGCTCATTTATATATGTTAGTGTAATTGTCTATGCTTTCGGTGCTTGGTATACTGATGGCTTGGCATATGTATTTTATATATGTTTTGTTTTTGTGTTATATTGACCAGTATGTTTAGCATTAATACAAGTTCTCCTGGGCGTTACAGAGATGGTCGTGACGACGTAAATCTTTGCGCTGCGCTTGGCTGGAACTTGTTCACAATTACTAAATTTCACAGACATGATATTACCTTTATCATGCTGTCAAAATAGCAGACAACACGTTATCAGTGTATGTCTAATTGGTATTGGAGATGAATAAAAGAAGAAAAAAGTTATGCAAGACTAAAATATGTATCACATGACTGCCTTTCTCTTATAGACAGGCAGCCTCGGTCATATGTTTCCAGATTGGACATTAAGGAACCATTATGATCTGTGCACTCGCATCTTAACTCTTGAAAGGCCTGTTTTAAATAAGGACTGCCACCCCAGAGTGACAAATGAGGCTCGGTATTTAGGGTAATGAGAAAATATCTGACAGGATTTCCTTTTTAAAGTTTGCTTTAGTAAGCTCATTCTTGTAAGTGGTGGCCCCAAAAGTTGACTTGTTTTTAAATTAGGCTGTTTATTGTATAGGTGGAAATTATTGCAAAATGACTGATTTCTTTAGCAGATAAATTATTAATTATCAACATTAACAACTGTTCTTAAACTTGGTTTTCCGAATATTTAGGTAATTTAGCATTCCTATTAGGGCCTCCTAGCATTAATATTGACTTCAGGTTGGTGTAGGTTCATGTAATAGGGACATTTGCATATGAGATGTCATTTGGCCAGCTTATGAGCTAACACAATGAGGTTTGTACATTAGTTTGAAGGATTTCTCGCCGTTTCAATTACGCTGTGTATCTCCTATAATTTTGCTTACGCCCAGTAGCTACACACAGGGATTAATAGTGTTGACAAGACACAGGGTTTGATAGTGTTTGACAGCAGTGAAATCTGTTTCAGATTTCCTCCTGTCAAAAAGGAGGGAAGGAGGAGAATATTGGCTTTCTGCTGGCCCCTGAGGAGGTTCGCTTCCCGCTAGCCCCTTAAGAAATTAAGCCCCTTAGAAATTAGCCCCCTTAGAAATTAAGCCGAGGAAATAGGTATGGTGCTTTCCCCTTTTTCTCATGTTTTATTGTGATCTTTCAGGGGAATTAGTTGTGGGCACCGGAACGTATTCAATTGATTTCTGGTTTTTCACAGCCCAAGACACAAAAGGAGGTACGTGCATTCATTGGCCTCACTTCATATTGCAGGCAGTGGATTCCCCAGTATGCTTACATAGCCAAGCCCCTAATACAGTTGACGACACAGGAGGCAGCTTCTACTAAAGTCCTCTCTTGGACACAAGAACACACTGTGGCATTTGAAGAATTAAAGAGAGCTTTATGTCAAGCACCAGTTTTAGCAAACCCTGATTACAACAAATCGTTTATGCTTTTTGTGACAGAGCGGGATGGAACAGCACTATCTGTCCTAACACAAGATCATGCAGGAAAACACAAGCCCTGTGCTTATTTTTCTAGTACATTAGACCCAGTAGCACAGGCTTTGCCTGCGTGCCTAAAATCAGTTGCAGCAACGGCCTTAGCCATAAGACAAAGTGACTCGATAGTGCTGGGCCACCCTCTGACAGTACAAGTACCACACGCAGTAGAGGTTCTCTTGAACCGGACACAAACACAACACCTGACTGTAGCTAGACTGACAGGTTATGAGTTGACGCTATTTCAACCACACATAGAGATCAGACGATGCAACATACTGAATCCTGCTACCCTTTTGCCCTCCAGTACAGAAAGCGTTTCACCACACGACTGTGTTGAAGTAATACATACCGTGACTAAACCAAGACAAGACTTGACAGACGTTGCACTCCCAGACCCCGACCTAACACTATAAGTTGACGGCTCATGCATGAGGACAGGGGCGGGAGAATTAGTGGCAGCATATGCAGTGACTACTGATACTGTAATAATAGAGACTAAAAGAATAGACATATTGTCAGCACAAGCAGCAGAGCTCATCGCCCTGACACAAGCGTGCATAAGAGCTAAGCACCTGAGAGTAAACATTTACACCGATTCTGTGGAGACAAAGAGGTTTCTTGACCTCTCATGGGGCCAAGATACAGCATGGCCCCCTTATTCATGCCCTACTGGAAGCAATACATTTACCAACAGCCATAGCTATCCTAAAATGTAAAGCACATACTAGAGCCACAGATACCATTTCCCAAGGCAATGATCTGGCAGAACGAACAGCTAAACAGACAGCTCAGACCCCACTAGACATGACAAAATCACAGATACTATCACTGTCCAAAGCCATGACAGTTAGGGATCCTTCCAGGGATGTACAAGACATTCAGACACATGCTACTCTAGACGAATTAAAGAAATGGTCGGAACAAGGAGGGGTACTGACTGATCAGGGTTGGATGAATAAGGGCAAATCCACATGGTTTCTTCCTGATTCGATGGTACAAGTGATTATAAATACCGCACATAGTCCTGCACACTTAGGAGAGAAAGCAATGATAGATAGCTTACAGAATATATGGTTCAACAAGCACCTGCGTGCAGCAGCGAAACAAAAGGTCAGAACATGTATGATCTGTTGCCAATTCAATCCAGGTAAAGGCATTCCGATGGAACAAGGTGGATTCCATCCACCTGACCACCCTTTTGAAGTGCTCCAAATGGATTATATCCAAATAAACAGATGTAGAGGTTACAAATATGTCCTGGTACTAATGAAGCAGGTGTCCCTTCTGTTAGGGTATACCTGGAAATTCCATTGTGTGCGACATCCTGAAGCAGCAGGCCTTGTAGAAAGACATAATCAGACATTAAAAATTTGCGCAGACAAAGGTGTAGATTGGATGGTAGCCCTGCCGGTTGCCCTCTTTTACATGCGAATGGTAGCCCATTCTAGAACAGGCTTATCTCCCTATGAAGTGGTCTTTGGTAGACTACCAAATATGTGGGGCACTCCAATGCCTAAAAGATTACTGATGTTGATAGTAACATGCTGACAGATTACCTGGCTTCCTTGATGTCTGCACTACTCTCTTGTTGTTCGCAGGTTGCTGCCGCCTTCCCTGACAACACCCAGGTCAAAGAATACTCCATCGCTCCTGGATGGAAGGCGCCAAAGTCAGTGCTCTGGACCACGGGGACGGCCGTTAAAGTCAAAGGGCGGAAAGGATGGTTGCACCTTCACCACTCTTTTACAAAGGAAAATACCTTTTTCAGACTTTGAACACCATTTTCTAAGAGGAGACTCCCCAGCAGTTTCCACAAAGCTAAACTTAGATCTAAAAAGTCAGAACCCGTTTGATCAATTAAGTCCACTAGGTGGTGAAGCGGTTGAACATGTATTCTGGCTTGCATAAGATCTTGGACAATAACATTGATAAAAAGAGCAAGATAAAAAGCAAATACTGTAAAATATTACGTGGTAGATGTATAGTGACTGTAATTTTTCTATCTCTTCTGTGCATCACGATAATATGTATCAGCTTAATACTACATGCTATTTTTCCTCCTATTGCCTCACTCTTATACTCCTCCACTAATGATACCATAAAGCACACATTTAGTGATCTGCCATCCCATGAGCTATCATATCGACTTGCCTTACGCAACAATACCTTTATTCAGATGCTGCACCATTCACATCAGACTAGCAATGCTACAGACTGCTGGGTCTGTGGCCAACTTCCCCCGTATCAAAAGATGAAGGGAGTGTTGCCTCTTTTCCCATTTCCATTCTCCCATAATGGTTCTTGCGGAGCATGGTTTGCCTTAATGACATCCATCAACGGTGATGCCAAAGAATGTCAAGACAAGGAGTGTAGGCTCGAGTGGGTATGGGGTAACTTGAATAAAGTCATGAACAAAGCATGTTTCCCAGATGAAGAGGGTCTTCCCCAAATGAAAGGTACAGATCTAGAAAATGAAGAGTATCTGCAAGGAAATGCGACCCTCGATTTTATAGTGTTGAATGTCAAGCCCATACACAATTTAGGTCCATCCTCAATTACAGTCCTGCCAGTAAAAGGGAACTTGTGTGTCACAAAAGAAGGCTCAGTACATTTGGGGCACAGTGAGTGTGATACTATAATAGTATTCAAAGACAAAGGAAAGTCCTATTTCAGAGCATCACGACACACCTACTTTATTTGTGGCCAGACAGCCTATGTGCAACTGCCCTTAGACTGGGGTGGGACGTGCTACATATCATTTCTTTCATTCCTAATAACGCACCGTCTGTATACAAAACAATAACAAGGCTCCACAAGATTGCCCAAAGCATACATCAAGACCCAGGCACGTGGACATGGTCCGGTTGGCTCTGGGGATTAATATCGGCTTGGGGATGGAAAGTGTTGACCGTCTGTGGGTTGATACTATTAATAATATTCAGTTGCTGCCTGTGTCTACAATGTGGGCCAGCGATTTGCGGCCTGTGTGCCACATCATGTATTCCACGTTCAAGTTCTCATTCAAAATCCCGGAAGAAGAAAGAAGAGCAAATGATGTTACATGAACAGATTGATGGATTCCTGAGGATCGATATCTCATGAAGGGTCCGTAGGGGACAAGGAGGGAATGAGGAAATATGAATTTTTATGATCAATTGTGTCCCCTATCTTAGACCCCAACGGCTCCATGTACATGCTACAAGTACATGTATGTTCCCTCCACTTCAAGCTATGAAGACGCAAATACAATTGTGTCCAACGTCAACATGTCCTCTTTCAGATCCGCCCTGAATGGGTCGAATATTCCGTTCCTAAGTATGCCTTGCCACCGTCTTTATATGGTGTACTTTTCACGTTTTCCAGCTCTGGCAAGGTAGGCCCTGAATTCTGCCATCGAGCTTTTCCTGCTTCTGCCTCTGAATGCTCCAGCCTGGACCTGTATCTGTATCCATGAACTTTGTCTTACTCCCTGCGCGGCTAACGGTGCCTAGCCCGGCCTGTTGCCTGCCAAAACTGTATTCAGCCTTCAAGTTATCTGCTCCGCTCCTCGAGAAATACATTCCTGCCTGGAGAAGGAGGAATTTAAACATGACCCATCTGCAAAGGAGAAAGCCTAGCCTTTCTGTCTCTTTTTGTGTGATTACAAAGCTCACGTCAGTGAAAAGCCCATAGCCCCCGTGCAAGACTTCAGCAGTAAACGAAGAAATAAATGCCACATTGGCTCTTGGTGATGGGCAACCTATGTCACGAATCAGTCCCTGCTCCAGACTTTAGATATCAGAAAATACAAGATGTGCTGGTCGTCCTGACACTGAAGGCCTCACTTCCAGACTTGTCCGGTTGCATAGCAACCCTCCCCACGTCAGTTACACGTCATGCTCGAGTTGAGCACAAGTAAGGCAAAGTTCCAGTACAATTCCAGCTGATCACGCAACCCCCTCCAGGTATCCACCCACCTATGACAAATTACCTATTATCATCAAGTGGTCGCCCACATGGACGCCCACCTTCACGCCTACTTACACGCCCACATGCTCTTATCTCATTCTCTCTTGCTCTTTTGCTTACGTACAATTGAGAGATGTATATATACTGTACTCTGTGAATAATGTTTTGAGAATATTGAGAATACTTTTGAGTCCCTTTCCAGATCCTTTGTGATGATGGTAATATTCTCCCTTTGACTCGAGTTATTGGAATAAAGCCCTTTATGAACCTGATACCACAGACTCAGCCTCTTGCTTTATGCATGATCTTATTTATATACTAAAAATTCTGAGAGCGTAATATTTTATTTACCACACCGTGAAAGGGAGCCACAAAAGATCTCTTTTAATAGATAAAGATATTGGTGTAATGGAACTAGTGTCAAGTCTGTGATGAAAACTTACGGCGTTCCACCATGCTCTAAAAGTGACTTTGTCTGCTTATTTCCAGTTGGAAGTTATTAAGTGCAAGGCTACTGCCAATAATAAATCTATTAATTTAAAATGAGATGATGATTACGGCCATGGAGGTGATAGAGAGCCTAAGAAAATGGTAGAAAGGGAGAAGGGTACATCTGTTGTATTAATTTGAGACCAAACTAATTGCCAAAAATGAGAAATAGTGGATCAATCAAAAAGCATATGTTTTAAATCAGCATGAGTGCATTGGCAAATACAGCATGCAGATGAAGAAATCGGAGAGAAAGAAGATAATTTAGCGGGAGTAAATAAAAGGCGTTGGTAAACAAAGTAAAGGGTTTGAGAGGTATTAGCAGCTCTAGATGTTTTATGAATTTTGAACCATAAGTTATCCCAGACGATGGTCGACCAGCACTCCAATAAGTCCCTTTCCCACGCCAATTCAGCTCTTGTCTTGCCCCTGTCTGAGGAAAGAAATAAACATTTGTATACAGCGGAAGCTGAAGGAGAAGAAATTAATAAGGGAAAAAGAGTGGAACATCTCAAGGGTAGTTTAGGGGCAGATAATAAAGAAAGAAGATATTGAATAAGGCAAGGAAGCAAATGATTATATTGTGATTTAAAAGATGATGGTAATGAAAATTTTGTTTGAAGGTCGGAAAAGGATAAAGGAACGTTATTGATTAATAGTTGTGAAATCCAAAATAGCCCTTTGAGCCTCCAAGATTTCCAGTAAATAGTGCAATTCTTTATACGTAATAGGTTAATAAGCCAAATGGGTTGTTGATCTAACTGTCAGGTCCCCACGAGACTTACCTTCTGCTTGTGGAGAGAACCCACGGGGATGACGTGGACAACCACCTCCTGTGCCCTTCTCTAGAAAGGCAATGCGCTCCTGCGCTGGTGTGGGGGGAACTAAGGTGTAATTGTGACTCCGTGCCGTCACACGAGTCGCGGAAGAAAGGCAATGCGCTCCTGTGCTGGTGTGGGGGGAACAAAGGAGTAATTTGCGCCCTCGTGCCGTCGCACGAGTCGCGAAGGTCGAATGCATTGGCCGCCCTTGTGCGGTCCGGACAGCAAGTCCGGTTGCTGATAGAGCCTTCGCGTACGCTCCGGCGTTCCTGCGAAGCTCCGTGGAAGAATACAAAGTGCCGGTGTGGTCGTCTTCGAGCCTGATATGCGGACCTTGCCGGAAGTGTCGGCCGGCAGGGGACATCTGCTGTTCCTGTCTCCAAACAGCTAGACGGCTAACCTGCCTGGCGGACTCAGGTGGGAGGAGTCTCGGCATGCTCTCGGGACACCTTGTTTCCAATCGAGCAGAGAGCGAGGAAGCGAGTGAGAACATGACACTACCCACCCTTAAAACAGACCAACCTTGTTGGTCAAACAGGGGTAACAGGACGGGGCTTCTGGGGTTGCCGGGCATGAAAGGCGCGGACTAAGCGAGGTGCATTATGGACATGGGACAGGGGCTCCCAGGATCGCTCTTCCGGGCCATACCCCTTCCAGTCCACCAGGTAAAAGAGTTTACCCCTAGTTCTGCAGGAATCAAGGATAGCCCGTACCTCGTATTCCACGTGGTCATCCACAGGAACAGGAGGTGGGGGCTCAGCTATCAAACAGTCAGGATGAGCAGGACGTAGGAGAGAGACGTGAAAGACAAGATGGACCTTCATGTGTGGAGGTAGTGAAAGTTTCATGGACACCCGGTTGATTACCCGAGCTATGGGATAGGGACCTATGTATCGCGGTAATAGTTTCTTGGGCTCATGTGTGTTGAGGTTCTTGATGGACACCCATACCCTGTCACCCGCTACGTATGCAGGTTCTGCTTGTCTGTGCTTGTCTGCGTTTTGTTTGTAATATTATTTGGCCTTGGCCAGCTCGAAACGGGCTTGCTGCCATATGGTGCGGAGCAAGGCATGATACTCTTGTATGGTAGGTATACCACAAGCCTGAGTCTCTTCCCCGGGAGTCGTCCTGGGATGTTGGCCTTGGAGACAATAGAACGGTGATACCCCAGTGGCAGCGTGTTTGTTGTTGTTATATGCGTATTCCACCATCCACAACACTTCTGACCATTCTTTTTCAATGGAAAGCAGCAAGCAACGGAGGTATTGTTCCATGGTACGATTCGTTCTCTCTGCCTGCCCGTCTGTTTGGGGATGGTAGGCGGATGACAAACGTGCCTCCATGTTCATAAGAGTGCAGACCTCCGTCCAGAACCTGGACACGAATTGGGTTCCTCTGTCTGTGATCAGCACTGAAGGGATTCCGTGTAGCCGCACCACTTCCTGCATGAAGACCGATGTCAATTACGCAGCTGTGGGCAGTTGTTTCAGTGGTACAAAATGTGCCATTTTTGTTAGGTGGTCAACGATGGTGAGGATGGTGGTGTAACCCGTTTTGGTCTTAGGGAGATCTACGATGAAGTCCATCGAGACGGTGTGTCACGGGCATGGGGGAACAGGAATTGGATGCAGTAGCCCTACCACGGGTTGGGAGGGGGTTTTCCCTTGAGCGCCAATGGTGCAGCGTGCTATGTAGGCTTGTGTGTTGGTGTCCAGGGTAGGCCACCAGAACCGCCTTTGTAATAGGTCCTTGGTTGTCCGGTACCCAGGGTGACCGGATAGGGGGTGGTCATGGCACATGAACGGCGCTTGTTGCTGGTGGTCAGGTAACGGCAAGTAGTAACATTCCGTAAGTCCTTGGACATCTCCCGTCCAGTCATTCGGGTCCTTTTGTTCCAGATCGTGGTGCAGTTGTGATAGGAAGGCGGAGGAGGTCACCGCCCCCTGGAAGCATCGGTCTGGGATGATGGGTACCGGTTTCATGGCGTGTGCACTGTCTTCGATTTCTTCCAGTCTGGACAAGGCGTCAGCCTTGGCATTCTCCCTTCCGGGTCGGTAGGTGATCTGAAAATCATATTTGTTGAAGAATAGCGTCCATCATAGCTGCCTAGCCGTCAAGGCTCTGGCTGAATGAAGGAACCGTAGGTTTCTGTGATCAGTGAAGATGGTCACCGTGTGTTTAGCGTCTTTTAGGTAATGGCGCCATTCTTCAAAAGCCATTTTGATGGCCAGGAGCTCCCTTTCTCCGATGGAATAGTTGCATTCCGCTGGTTGTAGCTTTCTGGAGTAGTAGGCCACCGGGTGGAGCAGGTTGGTTTCGATGTCTCTTTGCAACAACACTCCTCCAAGAGCGCTCTGTGAGGCATCTGCCTCCACTATGAAGGGGCGATTGGGGACGGGGTGCTTCAACACTGGAGCCGTGGTAAACCTTGCCTTCAGCTCTTGGAATGCCTCTTCTGCTTTGTCGTCCCATATGGAACGTGCACCTTTACGCAATAAACATGTGATGGGGTGACTATCCTGGAAAAGCCTGCAATAAAGCGGCGATTGTAGTTCGCGAACCCCAGGAATCACTGGACTTCCTTCACGGAACTCGGGGACAGCCACTGCAATATTGTGTCCACCTTTTTGGAGTCCATTTCAATGCCTGTTGGCGTTAGGATGTGTCCAAGGAACTCCACTGTGGTGGTGTGGAACACGCTTTTCTCCAGCTTAACGTAAAGCCCATGTTGCTGTAGTTGCTGGAGAATAGCCCGCACATGCTGTAAGTGCTCCTTCATGTCTGCGGAGTAAATCAGTATATCATCAATATATACAATGCAGAACCGATCGATGTACTCCCTCAATACCACGTCAATGAAATACTGAAAGGTAGCCGGGGCGTTGCAGAGCCCGAAGGGCATGACACGATACTCGAACAGACCGTACCGTGTTCTGAAGGCGGTTTTCCACTCGTCTCCCTCACGGACTCTGACAAGATGATAGGCCCCTTGTAAATCCAGTTTGGTATATATGGCAGCATCCTTCACTTGATCCAGTAGGTCGGGTATCAGTGGTAGAGGATATCGGTTCTTGATCGTTATGGCGTTTATCGCCCTAAAGTCTATGCACGTGCGTAGGTCGCCTTCTTTCTTCGCAACGAAGAAGAGGGGGGACTAAACGGGAGATTTGGAATGGCGGATAAACCCATTCCATAAGTACTGGGTGAGATAGGTACGAAGGTGATGGTTTTCCTTCTCTGTGAGGGAGTAGACACGGCTACAGGGGAGCGTAGAACCAGGAATGATGTCGATTCTGCAGTCGAAGTTGCGAAGCGGGGGTAGCGTGTTGGCGCCTCGTTCGTCAAACACCTGAGCCAGGTCCCTGTATTCCTCGGGTACTGCCTCGTGTGTGACCATACCCATCCCGTTCCGTGGCAGTGTACAGGCTCGGATCGCCCTCATGACGGTTTTCACCTCAGAAGGGTAGCAAGAACGAACACAGTGGGCTGATTCTAATGTTGTTTTTCCGGTTGCCCAGTTAATGAGGGGATTGTGCTGTACCAGCCAGGGAAGGCCCAGTATGAGCTTAAACTGTGGGGCATCAATTATATCAAAGGCGATGATCTCTGTGTGTCGGTTTTCCAGCACCATCTTCAGGTCTTTGGTTTGATATCGAATTAGTCCTGAGGTCAAGTCCATGCCATCTATTGCCTTGACCGTTTCGGATTTTCTTTTTGTTCGCTTTTGCATGCCCAGGCCTGCCATGTACTGGGCGTCGATGAAATTCCCGGTTGCTCCCGAGTCGATTAATGCAATGACGTGTCAGGACGACCCTGTGGGAGAGTGCAAGGATACAGGCACGCCCATGTGATGGTGATCGGCACAGGTAGTAGGGGTCTGTTTTTTCTCAGCTAATAGTCCCTGTAGACAGACCCCTACTGGGTAGTCCCGTTTCCCAACCCATCTCCTCGGGCGATCGGGAGAGCATAAGGAATCTTCTCTTTGGGATGGCGGGGTTTTGCAGGGCAGTCCCGAACAAAATGATCACTTTTGCCGCAATACAGGCATAGGTTCTGCTTCCGCCTTTTTTCCTTTTCTTCCTTGGTTAAAGGGCCACGGACGCCGCCGATCTGCATGAGTTCAGGAGCATCGCGGGGTTTTGTTGTGTCTCTGTACACGGGGATTCTGGCCTCACCTCTCTTGGTTTTTTCAGTTCTCCGCTCTTGTAAGCGATAGTTCTGTCTGACTACCATATCAAGAAATGGGCCAATCTCTTCTGGTGGGTCTGTCATTTGGGAAATGAGATCTTTCAACTCATCGCGTAGGCCCCTATAGAACACCGATACCTGTTTGGATTCAGGCCAGCGGGCTTCCACCACCAGGCGAGTGAAAATGGTAATGTAATGCAGCAAATCCGTGTTGCCCTGCTTTAGGTTGAGCAGCTCGTTGTCCACGGTTTGCACGGACGTATGGCGGGCAAACATACGACGTATGGTCTCTTTGAACACAGGAAAGTTGTAAACAAGGGTTCGTCATTCTCCACCAAAGGTATGGACCACTGAGCGGTGTCGCCTCCCAAATATGAGAGAACAAAGGCAACCTTGGAGGCGTCATCTGGGAAGGCAGTTGCTCTGGCCATGAAATATAGGTGGCATTGGTTAAGGAATATACTGTATTTCGAGCTGTCGCCATAGAAGCGTTCTGGTGCGGCCAGCTGCACAGTGGGTTGGGCTATCACCTGTACGGGTGGAGAAGCAGTAGAGGGAGCAGGTGGGGAACCCCCGGGGTTAAACAAGGGAGGCCTCAACACTCCCTCTTGCCTGGCTCTGAACACAGGGGAGGTTCCCCAAGGTCCTGTACTTCCTGCGCCCACCTGCGTTTGTAGGGTTGTTATGTCGTGTCATAGGCTACGGGTGGGATGTGTAGACGAGGGCTTAGTATTCTGTCAGGTCCCCACAAGACTTACCTTCTGCTTGTGGAGAGATCCCACGGGGATGACGTGGACAACCACCTCCTGCGCCCTTCTCTACCCAGAAAGACCAAAATTACTAACCAGGCCGAAGAGGGGACCGGGGGAGGCTGCCAAGGAAAAGGTGAGGGCAATGTGATGGTGGTTGTGGTAGTGCACCCCCTGTGGTTCTTTGGATCTTGTGTCGGCACCACCTGAGGGCGAGAGTGGAGGAAGGAGTAACAGCTGCGCCAGATACAGTGAACAGACACAATCAACACAAGACACGAGCACAATGTAGTTCTGGTGCGGCCAGCTGCACAGCGGGTTGGGCTATCACCTGTACGGGTGGGGAAGCAGTAGAGGGAGCAGGTGGGGAACCCCCGGGGTTAAACAAGGGAGTCCTCAACACTCCCTCTTGCCTGGCTCTGAACACAGGGGAGGTTCCTCAAGGTCCTGTACTTCCCGCGCCCACCTGCCCTTGTAGGGTCGTTATGTTGTGTCGTAGGCTACGATTCTCAGCTTGAATGTTAGCAAGCATGGCAGCTATGTCCTGCAAGGTGACGACGCAGGGTTGTCCATGTCGTCCGGGCGGGATGTGTAGACGTGGGCTTCGTATTCTGTCAGGTCCCCACAAGACTTACCTTCTGCTTGTGGAGAGATCCCACGGGGATGACGTGGACAACCACCTCCTGCGCCCCTCTCTACCCAGAAAGACCAAAATTACTAACCAGGCCGAAGAGGGGACCGGGGGAGGCTGCCAAGGAAAAGGTGAGGGCAATGTGAGGGTGGTTGTGGTAGGGCACCCCCTGTGGTTCTTTAGATCTTGTGTCGGCATCACCTGAGGGCGAGAGTGGAGGAGGGAGTAACAGCTGCGCCAGATACAGTGAACAGACACAATCAACACATGACACGAGCACAATGTAGTCACCTGGAATGAAGTGCTTCTGTAACGGTACTGGTAGATGGAAAGGGATCAGAGTCTCCACACCGCTCTAGGTACATGGGAGAAGCAATTCCATGCCTCTGCGTGGGTCGTAGCACACGGTACATGTGCTCCTGTGCTATTTTGAGTCAAAAAAGGAAAGAGCGCGACTCCGTGCCGTCGCACGAGTCGTGGAAGAAAGGCAATGCGCTCCTGCACTGGTGTGGGGGGAACCAAGGAGTAATCGCGACTCCGTGCCGTCGCACAAGTCGTGGAAGAAAGGCAATGCACTCCTGCGCTGGTGTAGGGGGAACAAAGGAGTAATTCGCGACCTCGTGCCGTCGCACGAGTCGCAGAGGTCGAATGCTGTGGGCGCCCTTGCGCGGTCCAGACAGCAAGTCCGGTTGCTGATAGAGCCTTCGCATACGCTCCGGCGTTCCAGCAAAGCTCCGTGGAAGAATACGAAGCGCTAGTGTGGGTGTCTTCGAGCCTGATATGCGGACCTTGCCGGAAGTGTCGGCCGGCAGGTGATGTCTGCTGTTCCTGTCTCCAAACAGCTAGATGGCTAACCTGCTTGGCGGACTCAGGTGGGAGGAGTCTCGACATGCTCTCAGGACACCTCGCTTCCGATCGAGCAGAGAGCGAGGAAGCGAGTGAGAACATGACACTAACGAGGAGGATGCAGGATAAGAAGAGGGTAAAAGAGGGATAAGAATTTTTCGTGTGTGGGAAATAACGGGAGGTCTAAAGGAGGGTATTTTGTTAGTGAATGCAAGATATTCTTTAAAATCAAAAGGGGACACAAAAAAAAATTCCATAGAAATCCATACTGGGGGATGAATAGAATATTCAAGGGCAAGCCAACGTGATTTAAAGAGAAAGCATAATGATAAGATTTGAAATCAGGAAATTTAAGACCACCTGAAGATTTGTCTGCCTTCAAGGAAGACAGGGCTATCCGAGGGGATTTACCCTTCCAGAGAAATTTTGTTAATAGACAGTCGGTTTTTCTTAAAATAAAATGCAGGAATGTGTACAGGGATCATTAAAAGAATGTACAGAATCAAAGGAGAAAGCATCATCTTGATGGAGTCTAACCGTCCCCACCATGAGAGAAAAAGCGGATGCCAATGATCAATGGTGTCAGAGAGAACTTTGAGGATATGGTCAAAATTTAGTTTCAAAGTTTCGGAAATATTTGAGGAGAACCATAAGCCCAGATATTTTATTTTAGAGGGTTGCCAAGAGAAACCGGTCTGTATGAAGTCATGTTTAAGACAAGTCATATTAAGAGGAAGAACCTTGCATTTGTCTGAGTTAAGGCGATAACCAGATAGTTGAGAAAAAATATCAACCTGATTGAAAAAGGAGGGAATAGACGTGGCAGGGTTAGAACAATATAAAAGAATATCATCTGCATATGCAGACATTTTAACCTGGGTGTTATCAAGTTGAAAACCAGTAATCTGAGTATCTTGTCTGATCTTGGTTAGAAAAGGCTCTAATGCTATTATAAATATTAGAGGTGATAACGAACATCCTTGCCGTACTCCTCTGAAAAGAGGAAAATAATCCGAGGTCTTACCATTAACAAAAATAGAAGCTCTTCGGCCTGAGTATAGTAAGGAAGTAAAATAAATAAATTTTTGAGGAAACCCTATCCGTTTTAAAGCCTGGAAAATAAAATCCCATCCAATCCTATCAAAAGTTTTTTCTGCGTCCAAAGCTATAGCAGCAATAGGATAGTGGAGAGAAGAAACTTTGCTAAGAATGTTAAAAACAACTCAGGAATTATCAGATGCTAATCAACCTTTTACAAAGCCCGATTGTTCAGGGCCAATAAGATTAGGTAAAATAGGATAAATACGGAAAGCGAGTATTTTTGCAAATATCTTATAATCAAGGTTAACTATGGAAATTGGGCGGTAATTTTTGCATAAAGAAGGGTCTTTATTATCCTTGGAAATTAAACATATCATGGCCTCGTGAAAAGTTCCACAGGATGAACCAGCTGTAATAAAAGAGTTAAAAAGAAGTAAAAGTTTTGGAAGGAGTAGGTTGGCAAAATGCGCATAAAATTCAATAGTAAATCCGTCGGGACCAGGAGCTTTTCCTCTTTTTAATACTGAACTGCATGAGTAATTTCTGATAGAGTTATATCAGTTTCTAAAGAATTAAAATCAATATGATGCGAAGGGGGAATCAATAGATTGAAAGTAATAGGAAAAATCAGTTGGGTTTGGTTGCTGTTTAGGGGTATACAAATTTTTGTAAAAGGAGACAAACTCATTTTAAATATCACTGTCTTTAAAAAATGAGATAGCAGCAGCGTTTCGTAAGGATTCTATTCTAGTTCAGCCTCCTCTTATTTTCAGGCAATTAGCTAATAGTTTCCCTATTTTATTTTGTCCTCCATAATAATGAGAACTACATTTTAAAAGATAGGATGAAGCAGCTTCTGTAGATCATTTTTTGAAGGTAAATTTTGCATCAATAAGATTCTTTAAGGACGATTCAGTATGCGAATGATAATAAGTGTATTCAAGATGTTTGATCTTAGTAAGTAACTGGGTAGTGTGAGCTTCAAATGACTTCTTTTTTTGTGAAATGAAAGTCCCAGACCACTACAGGAGAGGAATCTGGAGTAGAGTTGGAACAAAAGAATTCAGACACAAAAGAGCTAAATTGGCGTGAAAAATTAGGATCAGATAATAATGTATTATTAAAGCACCATCTACCAGCGTGATGGGTAAAAGGTATTAAGTCAAAGTCTACGTAAACTGGGGCATATCAGGTTAATATAGAACCTATTTCGGAGTGAAGAACCTGTTGGGAAAGGGATTTACTTAGAAAAAGATAATCAATTCAGGATTGTGATTGGTGTGGAGGGGAAAAGAAAGTGTATTCTCGGAGGTCAGGGTTGCAAAGGCTCCAAATGTCTACTAGAGATTTGCGGCATATGGTGGAAGTGAATTGAGAATGCACCTTAGAGTTGACAAATTTAACCAAGGAATGTCTATCTAAAACGGGATCAAGTACTTGATTACAATCTCCACTAAACATAATATAATAATCACCAAATAAAAGCAGTTTATCAGAGATTTGGGTCTAAAAACATTGTCAACTTTAACTGGAGCATAAACATTGAATAGAACTAACGGTATCTGATTAATGAGGAGTCGAACAATTATCCAACGACCTTCTGATTCGGATTCTTGATGAGTAACTGAAATCTGAAATTTCTTGTGGCAAAGACTTGAAACTCCATTCTTCTTACCTAGACCTGGAGAAGAGAAAGCATTGCATACCCAACATCTTTTTAGTTTAGATGCTTCGATTTCAGATAAATGAGTTTCTTGAATCAATGCAATATCCGTTTTTAACTTAGCTAAATGGGTTAATACCCTTTGTCTTTTTATAGGATTATTTACTCCCTTAACATTCCATGTAGTAACTCTAAATCTAACCAGTAAAATGTAACATGAACAATCATTATGCAAACAGTGAGATTTTCAAATTCATCATTAAAGGAAGGAAAGAAGATAGAAGAATAAAGATGAGAATGTAGTTTCAGGATAGAAAAAGGGGAAGAAGAAGTGATGGAGAAAATTTAGTAAAGGATGAAAAGGAAGAAAAATTTGAAGAGAAAAGGGGAGAAAAAGGGATGAACACAACCAAAAACGAAAAGACAAAACAATCCAAACATTTAATAAAGAAGAAGAATAACAAAAAGACATACCACAAACAAACAATAGAAGCGGGGATGGTGGAGCCACATAGGGAAGGCAACACACTGGACGGAAGACTCCAGGAGGGAAACGGCATGGGGAACATCCTCCAGGGAAAACGAAGGATACATAAAGCGAAGTACCACAAAACTACACCTGATAAGAAAGAAAAAGAAAATATTAACAAAGGACATTACAACATAACAAAATACATCAGGAATGAGGACAACTAATAACAAGCATTATTGAAATAATCAAAACATTTGTGGTCGAGGAATGTTCATGAACTCATCTCTGCAGGTGTTCAAGAAATGTTGAAGAAGTGCAGGATCATGATTGAAATATACTTTATTGATTTAATTTAAATCATAAAAGAGCAGCATAACCGCTAAAACACTTAAAATTCACTAACAAAATACAGATTAATTAATAAATTCTTATAAAAATGTGTGATAAAAACTTTTTTTTTCTTTTTTAAAACGAAGTGCATTGGTACCTTCTGTCTTGTAATTTAGAGTCCGGCTGTTAAGTACATTGTTTTATAAGTAGACTACAAATTGATTAGCTACTCTTTATCACTTTACTTGCTTTGCCGATTCAGATTCTCTATGACTCTTTTCAAGTTCATTTGCAGCTAGACTTAAAAACGTTATTGCTTTGCATGCAAATTGTGTTGTCGAGCCTCCTAGGCATTTTATAATGGCGGATCTGCAAGTCCTTATTTGATCTCTTTTCATGATTGGCCACAGCAATTCTTTTCTTTTGAATAATAATGCTGGACAAATGCAAAGTAAGTGCAGGATCTTCATAGTTTGTTGTTTTGTTATTATAAGTCACCTTAAATAGACAAGGATGAAACAAGCCATATTGAGCATTCAGGTTGCGAAGTGCAGATCTCATATCCAGGAACTTTTTCCGACGATCCGCAGTTGCTTTGGCGGCGTTGTCCTGAGCAAAGAAAAGATTAGAACCATTCCAAGAGATTTTCCCTTTTTGTTTGGCAGCATGGAGGACTTTAAGCAAATCTGTGTATTCCAAAAAATACAAGATAACCCCTCTAGGCTTCATTGAAGAGGATGAAGAAGAGGAAGAATGAGGAATCTGCCCTAAGTGGTGAACTCGTTGAATTTCAATGAAGGTGTGTCAGAAAAACCAAGAAGGGTTGGCAGGAAGGATTGAAAAAAGGATAAGGGATCAGAACCCTCGAGACCCTCAGCAAGACCATAAATGTGTAGGTTATTACGCCTGTTGCGATTTTCCAAATTTTCAACTCGCTGTTTAAGTTGCTATATCTCTCTGTGCATGCATGGAACCTGGTCAGTGACTGCTTGAACAGAATTTGTTTCCTAAGGTTGTCGACTTTTTTCTCAGTATGAGACCAATTATCTTCAAGGGTCTGGAGACGGGAGTTAGTTTCTTCCATGTAAGGTTTGAGGGAACGAATTTCTTCAAGTAGAAGTTCCTTGGAAATTGAGGAGGAAGAATTAGTAGGAGAAGGTGGGTTCATCTTTACACGTTTGCCTGATGAGGAGATGGATGCGGAGGGTATTTTAGAACCTGGCTTAGAGCATGAACGAGGCGTGTTAGGAGTCGAGCCTCTTGGTCTAACAGATTTATTAACTGCCTCCTCCATATTTTCTTGCAGGACACTGAAGAGATTATGATCCTCTAAGGACGCACAATTAATATGTTGAGTGCCACTGCGGTTAGTACGAGGCATTGCCATCAAACATTTGTGAAAAATGACTGTATAGGCAGAAAGCACAAAGTCCTAAAATGGTCCCCGAGGGTATAGAAAATTAGTTTTGTGAAGTGACGATTAAACAATTAATTTCAGTCCAGAAATATATATTTCTCAAGTTATTGGTCAGTAGGAGAGAAAAGCAGGGAAAAAATGATAGCAAAACGCGAATTTGATCCCATAAGAGCGCAATATTGTGAGGAAAAGAGTCTCAGGATGACAGGCGGGAGACGAGGGGAGCGACAGAAAAACAAAATGGCAGCCGCGACTCCTCATCGAGCTGCGATCGGTAAATAAAGCCAATAAAACATCTGTTGCGCTTACCCTGTTCGCCCGCGAAGGTCACAAAAGGTGCAGGAGAGGTTCCGATCCATGTGAGAGCGGTCCTGGGGTCCAAAACGCAAAAATAGGAACCTGGAGGGTTCCTGTTGCCCTACGCCGCCACGGAGCTCCTCGAAACGGCAGCCATCTCCTTCGGCTCTTAAGCCACGCCCCAAAGCATGACATTCTTGTTATAAAATAAATATGGACTGCATCCTCATCGGAACTACAAGGTTATATTAAGCACAGAAAATGTGCAATGCAGAACACAGAATAAGAAATTACAGTGGCCTTCACATAGCCTCCTGAATCAAAGCTTCAAACAAGTCAAAAATAGGATGGACTGAACAATTAAATCCTAATGTGCCACATCATGCTGCTTGATAATGCAGCACTAAAAGTCATCAATGTATATATGGCCAAGAGAGAAAGAATGCAAAATATTGCATGAAATCTTTGTGCAGCAAGGAAGCCCAAATTTTGGCTAGAAACAATGATCTCCACCTACAGTGCTGCCGAGCTGTTTGCCAGGGCCGGTTTTGATCAATTTTGTTACAGAGGCCGATATTGCAGCTATGCTGCAAAAGCGGCCCTGTAACAAAAGCAGCCGTCCAGGGGTCCAAAACTGGCGCCAACCCTGGCGGCCCACCGGGGAAATGCCCGGTGCCCGCTATGGCAATTCCGGCCCTGAGCACAGTGGATCTAAATCAAGTTTGTGAAGAGAGATTGCTACTGCATTATGGCACCCTGGTAGCCTCTATGAAGCCATTAGTTACAAGAGGCCCAAACGTTAAATAGACAAAGGGCTTAAATACAACAAGTCCTGTGGGGTGTATTGTATTGTTGAATAGTGCAAACAACAAATTGAAGACTTGAAGAACCTAGGATGTAATTAAGGTTTTACAGAGGACAATAAGATAGCTTGAATACAAGAGTTTGCAGTTCCTTAGACAAAGTTAGGAGACATGAAGGGTTGAGTACTAGTGGTACGCCAGGTCAGTGGAAGGTCCTTTCGTGTTATAATTTCAGGTGAGGAGTAAAGGGCCTCGCGCCCTATTTTTTGGAAACCAGATTTTATGTAAGCCAGCCATGGAAGTTTATTAGCATTGTCCAGCTTGAGGCAGGTTTTCAGTATTGTATGGTTTAGGGTAATTTCTTCGTTCAACCATATCTTTAGCCAATATATCAAAGGTGCAATTTTGATTTGATCAGTAACAATCCGACCCCCACTTCTGTGTGTGTTGAAAAAGTGGGGGTGGACTGAGGAACAGAGAGAACATCTCTCAAAAACTTGTTCTCTATTAGCTGAGTTTTATTGTGGTTGGTATAACCCCATATTTGACAACCATACGTTGCAACAGCCAGACATTTTGCTTTATAAACCTTTAAGAGGGCTTCAACTGGTCTGGCCCCCAACCTTTTGATAAACCCCCTAAGCCCTGAGACTGTCCTTGCAAACGCCACACTACAACTGTTATTTTGTGCGTTCCAGGTTCCCTTTTCATCAAAGACAATCCCCAAATGGGGGAATGTTGATACCCTGCAAACCACTTCTCCACTACAGAAAAAGGTTTTAACCTTGGGTTTCCGCTTTCCCCTCCCTGCAATCAGAACCTGGGATTTTTTTGCATTTATTTTTAAGTCCAGGTTCTCCATAAAATTTCCAAAGGCATCCAACAACTTTTGTAGTCCTACCCCAGTACGAGCCAGGAGGACAGCGTCATCCGCGTAGAGGAGAACCGGTATAACCAGTTCCCCTATGCGCGGAATATCCAAAGATGCCTCTCCCAATTGGGATTCAAGAGCATTTATATATAATGTAAACAGCAGGGGGGCCAGAATGCATCCCTGTCTGACACCCCTTTCTGACCTAAAGTATCTAGTGCATCGCCCCTCGGTATTAACTCTAATTTTGGCCGAGAGGTCCGAGTGTAGGTCTGCTAGAAAGTGTACAAGGGTTACTTCAATTCCCATGTCTAAAAGAATATTCCAAAGCTTTGATCTATTTACAAGATCAAAAGCAGAGGAGAGGTCCATAAACCCCATATATAGAGACCCCTCCTTGGCCACCGTGTATTTGCTTATTAAAAGATGCAAATTCAGGCACTGATCGATAGTGCTCCACTGTGGTCTAAAACCATATTGGGCATTGGACAGTGTCCCTCTCTCCTCCAGCCATTCACTCAGTCTGTGCAGGACCACTCGACCTAGTATTTTTACTGAGGAGTCAATTAAAGAGATAGGTCTGTAACAAGAAGGATCCTGTCTAGCACCTTTTTTAAATACCGGGATGATAATTGAGGTGGCCCATGATGCTGGAAAACTATCTTGCCCAATCATGTTGAAAACGTTAGTTAAAATTTTTGACCAAAAATATGGGTCAGCTCTGAACAGACCGTCCGGTCCAGGAGCTTTATTTTTTGACATTTCCCCTATAGCCCTTTCGACTTTAGAGACCTGAAAATTCAGGGGGGACAGGACGCTTTTGGGCAGATTAAGTAAAACACATTTGCCATCTGCAGGGAGACTGTATATTTTTTCGAAGTTGGCTATCCAAACCTCATCCATAATGTTACAGTCCAAAGGGTGATTTTCATTATCATTATTAAACAGAGGCTGGTTTATAGTTGCCCAAAATTTCCCACTGTCTTTCAATACTTCAGTTGACAAAAGTTTTGTCCAGGCTTCATCCCTCAACTCCTGTTTTCTTTCAGTTAAGGCCTGTTTGTATACTGACCTACAAGTGACTATAAATTCCCTATCCCTAGGGGTGATCTTCAAGGCCTTCAAAAGGGCAGCATGGGACTGTGAGCATTTTTTATTTAACCATCTTTTACCAATCTGGGGTTTTTGTTTCCCTTTAACTAGTAAACTATGGTTTATTTGTACACAAATACTATTAAAAGCATTAATAATGTCATGGCCTTGAGCCTCAGTATCTAAACAGATATTAAACTCTACCTCGGCTTTGGATAGAATTTCAGATAAAAAAGTTTCTGGGACCACTTTTGTCCATTTCAATTTTCTCCCCTGGTCCATTAAGGTAACCTCTTTCACTACCTTTTGTAAAGTGTGCCTAAAGGATAATAATCGATCCCCCGGAATCAATTCCAGAATCACCGGGTTGTGATCACTAAAAACAGAAACCTCCGTAAAATATCGTACAACTTGAGCTAACATTAAAGAACTCGAAAATACATAATCAATGATTGTACCTTTGTCTTTCCCCTTAAAAGTTGGGATCCTGTTTTCAACCTCCCCGCAAGCTGACTCATAAAGGTTCCAATCTGCTAAGAGGAGTTCCAATTTCTCGCCCTGTCTTGTATGTTCAAAATGAGGAAATGCCGAAAATGGTGGACCCTAATGGGCATTTCCCCCACACAATTTATCACATGGTGAATATTTAAGTCCCCCATCAGAAGAATCTCAAAAGAATTTGACCTTAAACTGTAAGTCAAAAGAAACTGTTCTAACAAATCCAGATTATTGTCTGTTTCCATGGAATTATAGAAATTAATAAATAGTACTTTATGTGTATCAGACACTGAAAGTTCCACAGCTAAACAATTATGGCATCCTGATTCGAGCTGCATGAGAGAGCCCTTTATCTCTAAGGAGAACAAAGTAATCAAACCTCCCTTCGCTCTCCCTGCAGCACCTTGTTTGGCTGAAATATAGAAGTGACAATAACCATCCAGAGAAAAACAGTTTTGGGTATCCCAAGTCTCTTGAAGGGATATTATATCAAAAGTTTTTTAAAAACCCCTGCCAACTTGTATCACCCATTTTAGCCCTTATACCCGCTACATTCCAGATCATAATTTTACAGGAAGGGGCTGGGGAACCTTCTGCGCACTCTTTCTCCCCAGAATGGGGTTCCAAACGCATAAGGTTCCCCTGGGTTGATTCAGCCGTTCTAACGTAAGGAACTATCACTGGAACAGTGGGCAAAGGATGAGAATACATTTTTCCCTGTGGATACACAGAGGGAGCAGAGTCCAATGGTAAAAAAATATAAATCATTACAATCTGCTGATGGTAAAATAGTATCCGTATTTGGTCGTTCACCACCAGTTTCTGTAAGGCCCCCCAACAATGGCCAGTCCATATCCAAATGACAAAAAGTTAACTTGAGTGACAACTGTTGCTTGCCTGCACTGGTAAGGACAGGGGACATCCCCTCGGAGGGGCATACATGGGGGCAGGCCAGGCACCACAGGGCTAGGATCAGGGCGCAGCAGAAGGAGGCAGTGAAGGGGAGGTGGATGCAGGAGAGTCACTGGCAACTGCAGTGGAGCTGACTGAAATAGTGGGTGCAGTCACAACTGTGGGGCACAAGTCAGATGGGCTGGGTGCCGGCACAACTGCAGTGGGCAGGTCAGATGGAGTGGACTGGGTCCCCACTGCAGTGCCCAAGTCAGACGGGGTGGTCGTGGACTCCACTGCAGTGCCTAACTCAACGGGAGCGGAATGGGGTTCAGGTGAGGTTGGCAGGACAGAGGGGGGGGGACACGGTCCCCACATCAGTGGCACTAACTGTCTGACCGGGGATGGAAGAGCAAGTGGTGGGGGAGGGCCTCAGCATTTTGGGGATGGTGTATCTGTGGGTGGGGGAACCTGGGGCAGGGTGTGACGGGGGAACCTGTGGAGTGGTGGCCTTGAGGATGGAGGACGGAGACTTTGTCGTGGAGCCGCGGGGCAGGGGTGGGGTCTTGCTCTTCCGGCTCCGGGGGGACTTGCGGGTGTGGGCCTCCGTCTGACTGCACCTGGGGGAGGGTGTCCGGTGTGAGGGGCACTCCCCTCTGTGTGCGGAGACTTCCTCTTCCGCTTGTAAGATGGATCTGGTGGGTCGGTGGGGAAGAGGCCAAGGTCACAGAGGAAGAGCTTCTGTGGAGATGGGGTTGCAGGTGAGGCAAGGGAAAGGGGCTGGGAGGGAGCGGTATCGGAGGACTGCGGAGTGGTTGTGGATGACTGTGTGTGTGTCTGCAAACCATCCCCTGTGAGTGTGGTATTAGTCCCCTGTGCGTGCTTGTGTGCACGTCTAGCCCTTGGTTTGGGTGTTTGTGTGCTGCCCTTGTCTGTGGGTTTGTGAGAATGTGCAGGTGTGTGTGTGCTTGGGACAGGTAGGGTGCTAAGAATCGTGGGTGGGGCAGGGGTAGGAGGGGTGCGGAACTGTTGGAGGATGGACACTGCTGCCGTCAGGGAGGAGGCCATGGACTGATTGGTCTTCTGTAGGGCAGACATGCCCGATGAAATTCCCTCCATGAACGACACCAGTAGTGTCAACAGACTGGTGTGTGCATGGAGGACACTTAGCATTAATGTCTGCCCTACATGGATCTGTCGAAGCAAGTCCACAGACTCCTCACTCAGGGCAGCAGGGGACACAGGGGCAGGGGGTGCGGTGCCTGGCACAAAGGAGACATGCTCCCGAACACAGGAGCCTCTACAGACCTCTGGGATGGGAGCCCATGGGAGGGTGGTGGGAGTGGTGGTGGGGACAGCCTCACTAGCTGGGGTTTGGTGGCTGCTGACACCGGCCTCCACAAGGGAGTCATCCTCCGAGCTGCTGTGGCCCTCAGCCGGGGTGGATGTTGCTGAGGACTCCTCGGTGTGGCTCCACTCGCCCTCCGTGCCACTGGGTCCCGCCGACTCCTCGCCTTCTGTCCCAGTCAGACTCTGTGGCTCCTCCTGGTCCATGGAGCTGTCCCCTCCTGTGGCCGTGGATGTATCTGGATAGAATAAGGAAGAAAGAGAACAACATCAGTCACCTGCACAGTCTGCACACACCACAGTGAGTACATCACATCACAGTGCAAGCCCTGGCATCATCAGCTGAACACTGCTCAAAGTGCTCACACTGTTTAGAATAACCCAATTGTCAGTCTCACCATCAACCACTGACTCAGTACAGGTGTCAGGATGAAGGGATGGCCAGAGTCTCATTTCACATGCTTGTGATGCATGCCAGCAACACACACTATGATGTTCTCATGTCCTGGTAGTCAATGCCACAATGGGGTGCATGGAGCACATTTGAACATAATGCAGGATCACTCGTAGCAAGTTAAATGCCATGGCACTGGCATGCCTGGAAAGTCACTCAACACTGTTTCCTGTCACAGGGGCAGGGCATCCAGACAACAACAGTATGCACTGTGTCACAATCATAGCTCATGGGTAAAGCAAACTCTGCAGCTGACAAGTGCACTTGCCCATCCCCTGCAAACAACATATCCTGGACCCAGAAGACCACACATCATACAAAACAGACATATGAGTCTCAGCGAACACAACTCCCTGTACATTAGCACATCACAGGCTGCTGTGCATGTAACACACCTGCCTCAAGTGCACAGTTGCATACACCATTGTGCACTGTCAAGTGATCACACACCTATATGTCACACAGGTATTATCTCTCATAGTCACATCTCAGATGTCCTGCTGACCCTCAAACTCATGAACACCCCAGTTGTCTGGAAAAGGAACCCACACCACAATGACACAGAGGCAGACACATGAAGGCACATGTCACTAAGCACAACCTGTAAGTTGATACACAGGAGTGGGATTACAGAGTGTTTCTAAATTCCCTTGTGTAGGCATGACTGCCCAGGTCTACGTGAAACAGTGTTTAGCCCTGGACAGTAGTCAGGTGGCTAAACAAGTGTGACACACTTGACATACATACTCCTGAGGCACACAAATTGGAGTCCCCTGCTGCATGGGTTTGTTTGAAATACCCCAGCCACATGTTGCGAGTCAGTCCAGCAATTGTAACACATATCAAGGGCACACACAGATCACATGTCAGATCTCAGGCATTGTGTAAACAATTGACCCACCCATGAAACACACAACAGAGTCACGGTAATCGATGCTGCCCGGAAGCTGAAGCATAGCTGACTACAGGGACACAGTGCCCTAGTGACACAAGCAACAGACTGTAGGGTTCAGACCTGTGGATCAGATGAGGAGGGTGCATCACACAATTGAGGGACCTGAGTATTGGACTACAAAACCTACGTAATGTGGAAGTGTGACCAGGCCAAAAGACTGCAATTTGTATGTCCGACATAGTACACAGATTAGGCATGGACTTACCCCCTCCTTGCTGCTGTCTGGCCTTCAGCTGCCCATCCAGGTCTGGGAAGACCACCGCCAGGATCCTGAGCATGTGGGGGGTCAGGGTCCGGTGTCCGCCCCTCCTGCGAGGAGGCAACAGCTTCAGCTGGACCCTTGCGATCCTCCGGGTCCAGCCCCAAAGGTCCTGCCACCTCTTCTGGCAGTTGCGGATCCGGCACTTGTAGACCCCCACTGATCGAACTGCCCAGGCGATGGTCAGCTATATCTCCTGCTTCTGTTGGGCATCATCCCGTGAGGATGACAAAGTTAAAAATCCATTAACACACATGGCCCATATTTGTGCTGCACACAGTTGGATATACATGTCGTCATCACAAAGGAAAATGAGTTACACAGGTAGTGGACCCATGGGAAAGGACAAATACTATGCATGTCTGACACGTTAACAATGCCTGGGAAGTTTAAGCTTGCACAAATGCACTTTAGCTGCAGAAAACCTGTTCATTACATGTACCTACACACTTTGGGGGATGAAAGTACTCAGTGAGTTTGCTTGACACTGGTGTACACACTGCTAGTACTGTCAGACAACATGCACAATTAGGAAGGCAGTGGACTGCACACTTACCTGCTCCCCTGGTTTCCCATACAGCTTGCTGTACTGTGGAAGAAGGCTGTCCAGCAGGGCCTGGTTCTCCTCCTCAGTGAAGGCTGGGGCTCTCTCCAGAGTACGTGCCATAGCAGTAGCCAGAGGATGCAGAGACAGCAGCAGTGGTAGCAGGGATGGGGTCCAGTAGCATGTAGTGCAGGCAAGTGAGCTCCCTGGGGGCCAACTAGCCTTATATCTGTGCTGCAGAGGCAGAATCTGTGCCATGTGTCCCATGTGATAGGTCCAACACGGTTGCATTGTATGAATCTGGCCAATCCATGGAAATGTACGACTCGTACACGTCTTCCGCATCGTTCAAATCTTCACCTTCATAAAACCCTAGGAATTGCAACATTGTTGTAGGCATCCAACTGAATTTCCAGCGCACGACTCGTACAAGTTTTGAATCTCCATCCGTCTCCATGACAGTCCAGAGCCAATGGGTGCGCCCGGCTCGGTCAACTGACTGTACAACGCGTAGTTTGAAAATACACACACACCCGTCTCCATACGATTCAATGGCCAAGGCGTACGCCGGTCTCAGACCATGCCTGCCCGACGCGTATGAATGATAATCACCCACATCGGACCTCATTGTAGTCAATGGGCAAGCGTACGCACGGCTCGGTCCTGAACTGTGCAATGCGTACGCATAGTCACCCACGTCAGACCTCATTGCAGTCAATGGCTAAGCGTACGCACGGCTCGGTCCTGAACTGTGCAATGCGTACGCATAGTCACCCGCGTCGGACCTCATTGCAGTCAATGGCTAAGCATACGCACGGCTCGGTCCTGAAATGTACAATGCGTAAGCATAGTCACCTGCGTCGGACCTCATTGCAGTCAATGGCTAAGCGTACGCACGTCTCGGTCCTGAACTGTGCAATGCGTACGCATAGTCACCCGCGTCGGACCTCATTGGTGTGACTATTTGACGGTTTCAACACACAATTACTTGCCAGGGACTCAGGGGCACACCTACCACACTACAGCATTGGCCACACAGTGTCCAAGGCTGCATTCCCTGTGTGTTAGAGGGGGCAACATTTGGTTTGTTGTGTGGCACTTTTGTGCAGCCTCTCCCAGGCTGTGCACGTGTTCATGGGGACAGAATCCTTTGTGTGTTGTGCACATTACCACTGTGATATGCAACTGTACAGTTATGGGCATGACAGCGGGAACAACATCGACCTCTTTCATAAAATGGTCAATACAGAGATTGATAAGTGGGATAAGCATATGATCTCAAACAAATATACTCCCAGATCATATAACCTTACTTATAAGGAATGAGAGGCTCTTAATCAACTAGCCAAAGATACGGACCTTATAGTTAGAGAAGCTGATAAGGGAGGAAATATGGTCGTAATGGACAAATCTAAATACGACATGGAGATTCTATCACAACTGAATAACCAGACTTGGTATAGAAAAATTGACAATAATCCCATGTTTATAATGGTGAAACTAATTAATTTGGAGATACTCAAGTGACAAGATCGGGGCCTATTACCTTTACAGGAATACTCATACCTTAGGATAGAGAAACCTAGATATCCCTGTATATATACACTTCCAAAAATTCACAAAAATCTGCTTAATCTCCCCGGTAGGCCTATAATATCTGGAATTGGGGGTCCTACGGAGAAGTTAGCAGAATTTGTAGATACATTCTTACAGATATATGTGAATAACCTTCCATCTTATATCAGGGATACTAAGCATGTACTTAACATTCTAAATGATCTCACTTGGGACCATGACATGAGATTTGTCATAATGGACGTGGTCTCATTGTACACAAATATCCTACATGAACATGGGATCCAGGCACTGAAACATTTCCTGTACCGAAGGCCTGTTGAATTACTTGAACACTCAGAGATGTTAATTGAGATGTCACAAATTATCCTTGAAAACAATGCCTTCATTTTTAATGATGAATGGTACTTACAGACCTGTGGCGTGGCGATGGGTTCCAGATTTGCTCCGTCTCTGGCATGTCTTTTCATGGGACTCTTCGAGGCTGATCATATCTGGGGTCCGTCGGGAGCCAAGTGGCATGAATATATTTTGTACTATGGTCGGTATATTGACGACTGCTTGTTTATATGGACAGGCAGCCACAAAGATTTGGTAGACTTTTTCGAACATATGAATACCAATGTTTTTAATATGACCTTTACTATGACATCTGATTTGGAGATAATTATTTTCCTTGATCTGGAACTTTTTCATCATGGAGGGAAGATACAGAGTAAAATATACCGTAAAACCACGGCTTGCAACTCATTACTGCACGCAAGTAGTGCACATCCAAAAAGCCAGATAAATGCCATCCCATTTGGAGAAATGTTGAGGGCCCGCAGGAACTGTAGTAGAGATGATGATATCGTAAAAAATCTGAGAGATATTGAGATTAGGTTCCTTACTAGAGGTTACTCACAAGAAACGATCCGCAAGGCTAAAGAGAGAGCGATGCGACTTAAACGTTCTGATACCTTAAAAGATACCTCTAAATGTAAAGCAAAAGGTAATCAGATAAGACTGGTAACTAACTACCACCCCTGGTCCCATAAACTTTACAGGATACTCAAATATAATTGGCCAATATTAACTGCGGACAAAACATTGGAACATCATATCTCAAAAGACCCCGAGTATTACATACAGGAAGGGGAAAACAATACAGAGTATTATCAGCCCAAGCTATCCAAAAAAAATCACAAACCAAAACAATGTGGCTCCGACAACTGAATATTGGATTCTATGCATGTGGCAATTGTAGTATGTATAGGCTAGCGAGGAAAGGGATCAAAGATTTTGAGTATAATGGCTCACGTAGTTTTTGGATCCATGACCACATGGACTGCCTGACAAAGTTTATTGTCTATGTGATTCAGTGCAAATGTAAGAAAATCTATGGGGAAGTACTATTCGCCCACTTAAAGAACAAATAGCTGAACACTTCCGTGCCTTGAAGAATCTGGACATTAGATACCCAATAGGCAACCATGCCACAATCTGTCCGGACCAGGGAACCTCACTAGGTTTCCAGTTCCATGGTATTGAAATTGTCAAAACAGATCCCATGGGCGGGGATAGAGAGCTAAGATTGCGTCAGTGTGAGGCACGATGGATTTCTAAATTACGAGCTGTGGATCTCGGAATTAATGTTGATCATGAATTACATTACTTTCTGGATGCTAAATAAGTATCGTGTTTTTCTGATTGTAACTATGCTCTCTGCCTACATTTGGACCGAATTAATGTGTTGAACCTGATGGAATAATTTGGAAGCTATTTTATACACTCTGTAGCCATATTAATGTCCCTGTTGTCTTAAATCCATGATGAAATACATGTTCTCTGTGTCCTTATGCGCTGTACCTTTTATGATAGGGTTCCTTCAATTTTGTCTGCTACTTAGGACATATGCTTTGTATTGCCGTAATTGTAATATCTGTGTATAAAAGATTTAAACTAATCACCTTATTAATCTAAGGCTAACCTCCAAAAACTCCTTGGGTGATTTGGTTCTCTGTTTCCTATGACACATTTTTTGCTTTCTGTCTTTCTCCTTGTTTGTTTATTATTAATTGCTTACCATTTTCCTTATGGTCCAGTATGTCGTCTTGATATGACGGTAACATTGATATAAAAGAACTAATGGAATAATTCCCATATCTTATTTACTTTGCGAAATACCTATGATCCTTTGAACGTCGATAACTAGTCTTTATCAGACACTTTTCCTCTCATTGCGGGGGCTTTCTAAATGTTTTAGTATATACATTCATGGATATTTACTTGGGGCTGACCGGTATGATATTTGCTGCCTAATTTGTGCTATGGCTGGCCGAAAATGAGAATTTGTGTATATTTTTTCCTTCTACTCTAAGTTATCTCATATATTTATCTAATATAGCCCACCATTCAAACATGGCGGCTATATTATCTGTACATCGGGCGCGTTAGTCCCCTCTTTATCTCCACCAAGCAACGTGAATGACGCTACCCGCGCGTTTTTGTTGAAAATAGCAGTATCAAACAGCGTCGGGGCTTATACGAATTGCTTATGATTACTAACGGAGCACTCTCCTTTGTGGTAAGATTACGAGACCGGGCATTCTAGTTTCTTTACATATTGGTTTCAAGCGAT
Organism: Triturus cristatus; assembly: GCF_964204655.1. Classification (NCBI taxonomy): domain Eukaryota; kingdom Metazoa; phylum Chordata; class Amphibia; order Caudata; family Salamandridae; genus Triturus; species Triturus cristatus. Next base: position 719,608,421 of record NC_140579.1, read on the forward strand.
AGGTATGGTTTTACACTTGCAAAGTATAAGCAGACATTTATAGCGTCGCAGTTTTAGTTGTACCGTATACGACAATTTTTGGAGTGCTATACCATGTGGTTGGATCCTGGCTTTTGATATGGTTCTAATACTTTATAGCGATGATCTGGTGACAAAAACCACGATTAGGATGCTGCCTGGCTATGTTTTGTTTGAATTACCTGTAATTGCTTTTATAAATCTAGCTAGTACGTAGCGAGTATGACTAGAAAAGACTGTTAAACATAACGGTATTGGACTAACGCTTATTATGATTATAGTGGGATTTAGCTTTTAAAAAACCCATTATAGATTGGAAATACTTTTCGTTTTTCTTTTCGGCTGCAGATACTTGAACCTCGTTACTCTCGAGATGGTCCTTGAAAACGTTTAACCGATAGCTCTAATCAGGTAAAATAACAATATTTCTTGATGTCATTTACATCCATTTTTATAACACAGAGAGTCATATTATTTAGTAGTGACTTGAGGCAGAGTGTCCTCGAGTAATAACTGTTATCATTACTCTTTTTTAGTGTGCGTTTGGTATGCGACCAATATTTAAGGTCTCTTTGAGATATAAGTACTCCTTACTAGACTTAGCGCGCTATCACCCAGCTTTATAATATGTTTTATACACATGTTCAGCGCGCTGTTATCTAGTTTTATTACATGCTCCACACATCCGGTTAATGTGACTTTCTAATATATTGATCCTACATAAATGGTTATTTGCCCATTTGTGTCTTCTTTTAACAGTTATACAGCTGTTACTGCTGAACTTTGGACCAACACGAATGAATTCAGGCATAAACTACATGAAATTGAGTATAGTCCTTACTTATGTGTGACGTATTGCCTTTATTATATGAGATTTGGTGAGTGATTTAAATATTGTCTAGATATATAGAATACAGACTTTCTATACTCACAAGTCTGTAGTTTCATTATATGACGTTTATTAATCCTCTAACACGGGTGTATTGTAATCTGTTGACTTTCTGATTTTTCTTGGTTCTCTTTTATTTAAGAATAGTCATTTGCGCTTTGTGCAAGATAGTTTTTCTGGGTCTAAACACTTATTTTTGACCTTTTAGATGTGTAGTACGATTTTGTTTCGATTCTATTGCTCTTTCACTGATCTTCTGCTTTCTGTCTTTTGATTTTTGTGTATATTCTTGATCTGATTATTTTTTTTGACCCTTGGGAGCACTGTTCACTGTGTTTTCTGGTGTTTATTATCACTGGGTGTTATTTGTTCCACTTGGTTTCCTTCTGGATCCCTTCTCAATAGATTCTTTATGTTGGATATACATGTTGTTGTATATGCTATAACGATATATGGTTTGAATAGTATTTTCTCATTTTGTAGCCCTGAGGAAGCCGTTGGGTCATTTACCCAAGACGAAACACGTGTTGGCTGCAACTTTTGTTCTTACCTGATATTGTGAACCGTCATGCAATGAGACTTTGGGAGACAAGAAAATAAAGAAGACTGTTCTTTTGAATATATGGACTGAAGTTTCTCCTGAAACTTTGATAATATTGATCTGGATACGTATTTGTTTGTGCTCGGGGAACGATATTTTGCTTTCAGGTTTATCCTCTGTTTGCCTTGGTAACGGAGGATCATTGGGACGCATGTGGCCGTTTCCCTTTCTGTTCCCTTGAGCAACTTACTTCTTGTGTGTTATATACATATATTGGTTGTGCGCAGGAATAATCCAGCCACTTTTCTATGTTTGTTCAGTTATGGGCATGAGTCATGGACACAGTTTCATGTTGGATATGTTTAGGACATGTCACATACACCCTGAGTCCTGGGGGTGATGGTATGTACGTCACAGTGAGACCTATAGCCCAAATTCTGATGTACACCCACAGTCTGTGTGCATGTTGTGTCTCAGATGTAGCTGATCAAATGTGCACAATGGGAGACAGTCTCCCTATCCATGTGGTTTGTGCATCAACATTGATGTTGTGTGTGTGTGTCTACGAGATGTACATGTAGGGCCTACAGAGACAACAGTGGCCACGACCTATGGGACTCACGGTTGCCTTGTGGCGTGTACATGATACGCCATGTCATGCCAGTGTCCATGTGGCAATACAGGGACCCTGGGTATCTGCATGGCAAAGATCGGTGATACCTGGGAGACATCAGGCCTCACTTGTCACTGTGGTGTGTGTTTGTAACGTCACAGCAGTACATAGGTAGTGTGACACAGCCCAATGATTGGCCATTGCACTACATGGGACTTATGTGGACATGTGGACTTGAGATGTGAGGTGATAGGCATGTAGGTGACATATGTGTCCATGCCCACAGCACACACCTCAGTACATTGTGTATTGTCATGATGTATCATGTGATATTTTGTTTGGTCAAAGCCACATGGGTGGATGAATCGACAATCTTCCATTGTGCATCTCTGTTCTGCAGGGCGCCAGCTGTCCATAGACCGTTCCCAGACCTTGAAACCATGCAGGAACGCGACTGCATCCCACAGTACCGCTTCACCAGGCCACTGATTGAGGAGTTGTCGCAACATCTGCTACCTGGCCGGACATACCCTACAGCACTGACCCCAGAGGTGAAGGTGATGGCAGCCCTGCACTTCTTTGCTACTGGTACCTTCCAGGACACTGTGGCTACTGCTGGTGGTATGTCGCAAACTATGTTTAGGAAAAAACAATCTCGGGTTGTGGCTTGAATGGCAGCAAGGCCTAGCCTCATAACATCAAATACCAGAAATATGCCAATACTGCACTTTTTTCAGAACATAGCTTTTCACAACGTGTAATGACTTAAACAATAACACTGGTGACTACTTTTTCTGTCAGATTTAATCAAAAAGTTCACTCAAATTACATTGAATATTTTACAAAAATTGTACCACAAACCTAAAAACACATCTCATAGTGGTGTCCATATTGTTTAAAGAACCTATATTTACTTTTGTGTATTTTAGACACCTCCTAACAAATTACAACAATGACAAAGTACAAAACAAACACTTATTGCTCATTCATACCCATTCAACCAATTCTTGTCACTTTGGCACAATGAAACGAACACAGATGGCATTACATACAAAAACAGAGACCATCAACATAAACAATATTGGTGATTCTTTTGAAAAACTTGAACTCTGTTTTTTAATTGTAACTGATAGATTGGCCTCGAAAAATAAGGTCTACGCGTATCGAATCCCTTTTCTTGCTGGGACCCTCGTCAGGACCAGTGTTCACTGCATCTCAATGCACTGGGAATCAGGGGTATTAGACATCCAACCTCTACTTGAGGTGCCCGTGGGGCATGCAGACACGAGTCGTATGTGGTACCGAAGACCTTGTACTGAATCTTGGTCTGTGGGCCGGGATAATTTCCGGTTTTGCCAGTTGAATTAGCCAGCTCAATCTTTGAATGATGGTCGTCCAGCGTGCCGGCTGTTCTGCTTCTAAGTAAGAAGCAGAACAGCTTCGGTACCACATACGACTCGTGTCTGCATGCCCCACAGGCACCTCAAGTAGAGGTTGGATGTCTAATACCCCTGATTCCCAGTGCATTGAGATGCAGTGAACACTGGTCCTGACGAGGGTCCCAGCAAGAAAAGGGATTCGAAACGCGTAGACCTTATTTTTCGAGGCCAATCTATCAGTTACAATTAAAAAACAGAGTTCAAGTTTTTCAAAAGAATCACCAATATTGTTTATGTCGATGGTCTCTGTTTTTGTATGTAATGCCATCTGTGTTCGTTTCATTGTGCCAAAGTGACAAGAATTGGTTGAATGGGTATGAATGAGCAATAAGCGTTTGTTTTGTACTTTGTCACTGTTGTAATTTGTTAGGAGGTGTCTAAAATACACAAAAGTAAATATATGTTCTTTAAACAATATGGACACCACTATGAGATGTATTTTTAGGTTTGTGGTACAATTTTTGTAAAATATTCAATGTAATTTGAGTGAACTTTTTGATTAAATCTGACAGAAAAAGTAGTCACCAGTGTTATTGTTTAAGTCATTACACGTTGTGAAAAGCTATGTTCTGAAAAAAGTGCAGTATTGGCAAACTATGTTTAGTCGTGTGCTACGCAATGTCTTGGAGGGAATGTTGCATTTCCTTGACCTGTACATCAAGTTTCCTAGCCCAGGTCAACTCCCTGAAATAAAGGATGCCTTTTATACACTGGGGAGGATGCCGAACGTGATCGAATCTATTGATGGTACACATGTGGCCCTGATACCACCACAGGCACATGAGCAGGCATACCGGAACAGGAAACATTTCCACTCCATCAATGCTCTGGTGGTATGTCTTGCAGACATGTGTATCACACATGTGTGTGCACGTTTCCCCAGTTCTGCGCACAATGCCTATATCATGAGGAGTCGTCGCATTGCAACGCTGATGTCACAGATGCCAGACCAGCGTGCCTGGCTTGTCGGTGTGTACTGACTGTTTACCATTGTGTGTGTTTGGCAATGTTGTATTCCACCCTCATTCAAAACTCTGCTAATTGTTCAATTGTTTGTGTGTAGGTGACTCCGGATACCCCAACATGCAGTGGTTGCTGAAACCCCTCAGGAACCCTGTGACACCAGCCGAGATGTGCTACAATGAGGCACATGGTCGGAGCAGGAGGGCGATTGAGCGGACATTTGGGCTCCTGAAAAGTCGCTTCGGCTGCCTGAACAAGACCGGAGCGGCCCTCCTATATGAGCCTGCAAAAGTGTGCAAAATTATCCTTGTATGCTGCATGCTACACAACATGGCAGTGCAGAAGAAGTTGCCTCTCATCCAGGATGACGATGACCTACCTCCGCCACCTGTGGCGGATCCAGGCCTGGGCCACGATGCCAGTGATGATGATGATGAGTGTGTGTAAAGTCTGCACACAGCTCATCAACAACTTCTTCACCTGAATGTGAGTTTACAGGGTTGTTATGTCAATGTATTGAGTTAGCCAGAAATGTGTTGTGGCTGCTCTGTTGCTGTTTGAGTGTGTCTGTGTGCCACTTGACTGGATGCGTGCAGTGATGTGTCCTTTCAGGTGGTCTGTACTCCACAATAGTGTAGAACTGCTAACTTGTTTCTTTGTAGGTTTCTTGTGACATGTTTTGTGCATGTGTATTGCATTTCTCTCCTGTTCTGCTGTGCTTTTGACTGTGTCTTGTGTTTATCCTTCCCAGGGTACTTTGCCTGTTGTTTGGTCAACGCTGACCCCAACACCCAGAATCCAACACCAGTGTGGAAGTTGTCAATTCCCATCAAGTGATGTGCCACACACCCCTGGACTTCAATTCTCTGACACTTTGTGACCGTGTGTCTACTGTAACATACAATTACCTTGCAACTATTGTGGAATAAACATGTTGCTGATGTGTAATGAACCTGTGCTACGCTTTGTTAGGTGCGTTGTCTGTCTTCCCACATCTGACTGACATTTGCTTACCTCACCTGTGGACATGTTACCACTGACTGTGGATAGGTGTTGTGTCTGTGCATACCAATGTATTTCAGGTCAACGTTATTGTGTGGGAGGAGTTACATGGACATGGTGAGTATGTGTTGTGGTTCCATAGTGGTGTGTCTCCCTCACATGTATCACATCACCATGACTCACATAACGGTGGTCACATTGTTGTAGTATTTGGCATGCACTGTGTTGTTTAGCAGATCAACATCTCCATGACACATGACAAGTTGGAATCACAACAGAGGCAAGTATGGTGTACTGGTGAGTTTATTTACAAACATGTGTGAGGATAGTGCACAGGATGGTGGGTGCTGTACATTGGGTTTTGAATCCAAAGTTCACAGTAGAGTTGGAAGTGTTGGTAGCTGAAATGTCCAGAGTAAAGTCCACAGTCATCTGCCTCATTGGACCAACATGATCCCTCCATGTTATGTAGGCGGGTTTTGTCAGATACGACAAGGTGAACAGGTTGCGCACAAAGAACAATGTCCAGAACAGGTTTAGAGGCCCTGGAGGATGTGCAGGGACATCTGCGTCTCACTTGTCCTTTTTCGGACGATCCCTCTTCATCTTGGGGGGGATCCTCAGGTGCAGGAGTCTGCGGTGCAGGGGACTCTCCGCCAGAGTCATCCTCCCTCCCTGTGGCACTGACAGATGGTGTGGCAACAGATGTTGTGGCCACAAAGGAAGGTGTGGACATGTTTGAGCTGATCTGGCGGAGGCATAGGAGTATGTCTCGATGCACCGCAGTAAGTGTATCCCACTTTGCCTCCATGCGGGCATGGTGGGCAGCCTGCTCCTGTTGAATGTCCTTCAGGATCCCCACTACCTGGGCAAATCCTCCGGTGCTATCCTGGTACGCATCTATGATGCGTGCCAGTTGGGGGTCATCATGCAGTCCAGACCCCTCTGCAAGGCATGCCCTCTGCCTCCCACCCCTCCCAGCACCCCTATCCACACGGGCAGGACCTGCGGCGGCATGCACAGGTGACACTGGGACCCCTTGGGTGGTTTTGCTGGTGGTGTTGTCTGTAGCTTCCTGGGTGTCCTATGTCCCTGTGCTGGTGGTGTTCTGTGGCCTTGGTCTGTCCGTGTTGGCGGGGGTGCCCTGTCTGTTTCCAGATGCTGGAGGCGTGGGTACAGGGGGTGCAGATGTTGGTACTGCTGGTGCTGCATGATGACTCACACCGGAGGTGCCAGGTTGTTCGTCATCATCCGAAGAGGACAGAGATGGATCCACACCAGAGAGCTGAGGTTCCACCAGAGTCTGGTACAGGGACTCCTCTTCATTTGGTGCTGTGTCCCCAGCACCACCTGTGTTTGGAAGAGACACACAATGTAAGTTAGGTTTCTACAGGTTTCTATCAATGGTTCACATACATGACACTTTCTACTGTACGTACGGATACCTGCCTGTACACTGCTTTGTCCAGGGTTGTCACAGACAGAGATTGATATTGTTGTTGCACATTGCCCAGCCAAAATGAAACATTTCAATGTGCATGTCGGAGTGTGTGCATGCCCAGCTCATGTATAAATTTGTCTGTACATGACCATTACTACTCAAGGGCCATTACGTTGCTGACACAGGTGTGTCATCCCTGTACACATGTGAGCTTTAACAAGGACATACGTGCTATTCCACTGAGGATATGTTTTAAGATTGGGGCATGTGTGGTAGCATATTTTGCTATTCTTTGTGTGCCACATTGGTGTATTGGTACGACATGGTCACAGTCCGGTATGACTGTGATCTCTTTGGAGGAAGTGCTTTTTTACAGTGTTCCTAGTTCCCATCTCATTTCATACAAGTGATGATGTCACCATCGTTAATGAGTCTGGTGCTGAGTTTTGTACGTGCATATGTGATTTGACTTGTCAATGTTCTCCATGGTGACATGGATTGGGCAAGGTAGCACTCTGGCTTTTCAATGCTCATGATAGTGAGGGCTGGTGGTGTGTGTGTTGCAGTTTGGATGCTGTGAGTAGCATGTCTCCTCCAATGCAGTCCAGGTTAGACCTTGAGTCTACAGTGTCTATGTCAGTGAGTGGTGTGTTGTGTGAAGGATGCATATGTTTCAGCACGATGTAGGAGTGGAATGCAGTTCACAACAGCACCGAGTGTGAATGAGACCATGCTATGGTGTCGGCTATAATGGTGTGTCCATTCCATTCACTGTCAAATGTCCCCTGTCAATGATGTATATGTGACTTCCTGTGTGTTATGTGCAATGTACCATATATCGCTCTCCACACATGTCATCTGCAAGACACACCTCCCCAGCCAGGCCAGAGGGCACCCCTGGACACTGCATCCCCAGACAATGAGTTTGAACATATGGTTGCAATGCCTGTGTGTGCAACCGTGTTTTGTTTGGCCAGTGCATATGTGTGATTTTCTGCCACATCATTTCTCAGGCCCACGTGTCAGACATCTTGCCCATGCATCATCTTTGTGAGTGACTGGTACCACGTGTGCAATGTGTTTTTAGCATAGAAGGTGTGTGTATGGCCAGCATCGGCGTTATTTGTTTACAAGTCAGGGCCTCCTTCTCCCCCAGGCCAGTTAACCCATCTGAAGTGTGCCAACATTGCAGTGGGTGCAGGATAACTTTCAGGATGTCAGTCATTGCAGTCCTGGTGTTTGTTTGTGCCCAGTTCCCAGCATGGCCTTGTGCTCCCCACAACAGAGCCCAGTGTCAGACATCTTGTCAGTCCATTCCCACTCCCTATGAGGCGAGCATGGTTCAGTGTGAGCTTGCTGGGCCATGTGGGTGGGTGGGGAATGTCTGTGACTACAACTCCCATCATGCTCTTGGCTACACTCCCCTTCCCAGCATGCCCATACTTCCTTCCTTATGACTCTGCTTCCCTGTGAGGTGGTGTGACAGCAATGGCAAGATGGCTGACTGTGAAGTCCTGGTGTTTGTTTGGCTACAAGTCCAAAGAGAGCCCCTGTGCTTCACACAGCAGCACCCAGTACGTTGTATCTTTGGCTGTTATTTCACTACGGTGTGAGTCAATGCATTCTACCCGGTGAGTTGTGTGGAGTTTGTGTTGAGGGGTGTGTATGTCTCCACATGCTGGTAAGTATGGTCAGAGCTGTCAGTCCTCCTTCCCACCCAGCCAGACATCCCACCATGAAACATGCTTCCATTGGAGGGCGTGCAAGTTGTCTTTCAGGATGTCAGTCGGTGGTGTCCTGCTTCTGATTGGCGCACAACCCCTACCAGGGCCTTGTGCTCCCCACAGCAGGACCCAGTGTCAGCCATCTTGTCATTCATTTTTCACTCCCTGTGATGTGGGCATGGATCAGAGAGGTCTTGATGGGCCAATTTTGAGGGGGAGCATTCTCTGTGACTACAAACCCCATCATGCTTTTGGATACACTCACTTCACCTGCATACCCACTATTCCTTCCTGTCAGTCAGCTGCACTGTGAGGTAGTGTGTTTGTGGTGGCAAACTGTCTGACAGTGTTTATTTGGCTTTGTGCCACTGCCTTGCTCTATTTGTTTGTAGGTTGGTACATGTCATGACACAGTTCGAAGTCACTATGAGATGGCAGGTATTGTGTTTGTCTGACTAGCATACACATCTTGGCATGATTATCTATTGGTTACTGTGGCTTTGCTAACGGTGCATGGTTTCACTGTCCCCTTGCCACACAATATTGAGTATGTTGGTTGTGTACTCATCAGGCTCTGGTATGTCTGCTAGACCATGGACGCTCTCTGGTGGTAGGATGTCCCGCACCTTCTCCTCCCAGGTCCTGAAGTATACTGGTTTGGCAGGAGGGCCACCGCCAGTGCGCTGACTCAAGGCGTGATCTTTCTCGATGAGTTTCTTGACCCTCCTGCGCACGTCATACCACCTGTTCTGGATATCGTCCTTTGTGCGCAACATTGGTGCTTGTGCGTTCACCTTGTCCACAATCCTCGCCCACATCTTTGTTTTCTGTGACATGGGTGTCCTTTGGACCAATGTACCAAACAAATGTGGCTCTACTCTGATGATCTCGTCTACCAGCACTTCTAACTCACTATCTGTGAACTTTGGATTCTTCTTTGGGGGCATGGTGATGGGTGGTGGTGGTGAGTGATGCGTGTGTGAGGGTGCAAGTGAGGGTGGGTTAGTGATGATTTTGCTAGTTGTATGTGTGGGTGCTTTTGGTGAGGTGCTAATGGTGTGAAAGTTGTGTGATGGGTGAATTGTGTGTGTGTCTGTGGTTGCTGTGTGATGGTGTTTTCTACTGGCTGTTGTCTCCTATTTGCAAAGGATCATGGAAGTGATTGATGTCTTTTATATAGGTGCAGTTGTGGGTGTGTCTTTGTTCCAGGTTTTTTTAAAAATATTTATTGACTTTGTCATTGCTTGTTTGGTCCTTTTTTGTATTTTTTCCTTTGGTGTTTTTAGGCATGAATGAGACGTTCTTCTGACCGAGACGGATGCTGATGTTGGCTCGTGCATTCTTCTCCGGCTCGTTCACGCTGACTTTCTTCTGTGTTTCATACGCGTCGGTCGTGGAGATCTCTATTGCTTGAAGTCCCTGTTTCTGTGCGTGTCGGTCATGTGGCTTGGGCCACGTGCGAGTCGGTCTGGGTTTACACGCATTGCATTGTACTGCGTGGATCGGACATCGCGGGTACGTGTCGGTCGGGTTTATTCCTGGTACGTGTCGGTCGGTGCAAATCGCGTCGGTTCTCCGGGCGAATCACTGTTTTCCCTATGGCTCGGTTGTGCGGCTTGTATTCCGTACATGTCGGTTGTAATTAACACGCGTTGCATCGTACTGCACGGGTCATACGGCGCCGGTCCGTGTCGGTCGGTCTCCGTTCCGGGTCCGTGTCGGTCGGTACGTTTTGCGGCCGGAATCGGAATCAGCCCCAAAGAGAGCCCTATTATGGCTGGAACACCCCTCCACACTAAAAATCAATAAGTCCAATATGTCCTCTCTCTGGCGCAACCCGAGCCTAAAGATTGATGGAGAGACGCTCCACTGGGAACATTGGTCTCAAAACGGCATAAATCTAGTGAAGCACCTCTTTATAGGGACCCTCCGATTACCTTTTTCTACCCTCCAAGATCGTCACGGGCTAAAACGGATAGACTTTTATAACTTCCTTAAGCTAAAATCTCTCCTCTCGATGCGCTCCACTAAACCCTCCGACCCGTCGATAATCTCCAAGATGTCACAGCTACTAGAGTCAGGACACACAAAATATATAAACTCCTTTCCCCCAAGCCTCGCAAATATCACAGAAAATGTGAAGTTAAGTGGGAATCTGAACCCAACTCCAATAGCATCCCATATGATTGGGAGAAAATAATATCACCCCATTTTCAAATAAAATATCTCCAATTTTGTCGCAAACCAAACTTAAGCTTATAAATAGGACATACTGGACACCCGAGAAAATCTTTAAACTTAATCTTAGTGAGAGCCCGACGTGCTGCAACTGTAAATCTAACGTCGGTAACCTCTCCCACATGCTCTTCTTTTGCCCTAATTTACAAACATACTGGGCCAGGGTTTACGAGTGTATAAGTAACACTTTCAACATTGTCCCTCCAAGAGAATTTTTATATATTATATTAGGTGCTTTGGATCATAAAGTCGAAAATGTAAATGATCGATATTTGCTAGATCTCATGCTCACCTTAGCCTGTAAAATTGTATTGAGTAAGTGGAAAAACACCAATGATGTGTCTTTTAGAATGTGGCAAGAGTGGCTATCTTTCCTCAGAGGAGCGGATAATGTCACACTCCATACCTCTCCATGGCGTAAAGCCCACATAAGACTCTGGAAGTCCCTTGATGCCTCATCATTCTCATACGACCCACCGTGAAAATCGACCTTAGCCCCCAGCTTATAGTACATATTGTATACTACATTTGAAGCGATAATCCTGTACTGTATTGTATTTCTTGCCTCCACAACTGTGTAGAATGTAATTGCTTGACTCATGGAGAACTGTGCTGGTTCACCCCCCTGCGTCATTGTGGACTCACTCACTGCGAATACCTTGGCTGGGCACTTGAGCAATTTGTAGTTTCTATTTATTTACTTATTTTGTTTTTGTATTTGTATTTGTATTTGTTTTCTCCTGATTGGTTGATTTATTATTATTATTGTTCTTATTATTTGTCATTTCTTGTAACTCAATAAAAATGATTTGAAACAAAAAAAAAAAGAATATTGACATCCTATCTACATTATGGTAAGTACAAAAATATAGAAAAAAATATCGATGTCAAAATTATCGTTGTTAAAAAAAAAAATTTAAGTTAGAAAAATAATTATAAAATAAAGTAAATAACACATAATTAAAATGAACATAGTTAAAATACTTTAAAATGTTTAAAAATTATAAGTAATATGTATATAATTAAAAAATACAATAAACATATACATATACTATCTAATATATATACTTACTTATTAATATGTTTTAATACTTATTTTAATAACTTATAAAGGTGCCGATTCCGATCCGGCAAAATAAATTTGCGCACGACTCGTATCCGTATATTTTCACGTACGAATCGTACAAGTACCGTACAAACTGCGAAGAACGATTCGTACGTGAAAAATACATACGAATTGCGTCGGGAAAAGGGTACGAGAGGGAGCCGGAAATTTTTCCGTCCGAATAGCGTCGGGAAAAGTGTACGATAGGGAGCCGGACATTTTTACGTAAAACAGAAGTCCGAGCGCGCAAGTACGATCCGTACCGCCCGTCTGAATACACAACCGCATGTAAAAGGCCCCATACAGAGCGAACGCAGTAGCACACATGTACACGGGTAAACCTGTGGCCGGATACGAGTCGTACAGCCCCTCCTCCCCCCGCATATGTCAGCACCGTACCCCCATATGTCAGCACCATACCCCCCCTGTCCGCACTGTACCCCAGCCCCGTACCTGTATGCACCGTACCCCAGGCCCGTAGTGCCTGTACGTGCCACACCCCATGCCCATACCCCATCCCCGTACCTGTACGCACCGTACCCCAGGCCCGTAGTGCCTGTACGCGCCGCACCCCAGGCCCATACCCCAGCCCCGTACCTGTACACACTGTACCCCAGGCCCGTACCCCAGCCCTGCACCTGTACGCGCCGCACCCTAGGACCGTACCCCCGGCCCGTACCTGTATGCACCGCACCCCATGGCCATACCCCAGCCCCGTACCTGTACGCACTGTACCCCAGGCCCGTACCCCAGCCCCGTACCTGTACGCACCTCACCCCATGCCCGTACCCCAGCCCCGTACCTGTACACACTGTACCCCAGGCCCGTACCCCAGCCCTGCACCTGTACGCGCCGCACCCTAGGACCGTACCCCCGGCCCGTACCTGTATGCACCGCACCCCATGGCCATACCCCAGCCCCGTACCTGTACGCACTGTACCCCAGGCCCGTACCCCAGCCCCGTACCTGTACGCACCTCACCCCATGCCCGTACCCCAGCCCCGTACCTGTACGCACCGTACCCCAGGCCTGTAGTGCCTGTACGTGCCGCACCCCAGGCCCGTACCTTTACGCACCGTACCCCAGGCCCGTACCTGTACACACCGTACCCCAGGCCCGTACCCCAGCCCTGCACCTGTACGCGCCGCACCCTAGGACCGTACCCCCGGCCCGTACCTGTATGCACCGCACCCCAGGCCCGTACCCCAGCCCCGTACCTGTACGCACCGTACCCCAGGCCCATACCCCAGCCCCGCACCTGTATGCGCCGCACCCGAGGACCGTACCCCAGGCCCGTACCTGTACGCACCGCACCCCATGGCCGTACCCCAGCCCCATACCTGTACGCACCATACCCCAGGCCCGTACCCCAGCCCCGTACCTGTACGCACCGCACCCCAGGCCCGTACCCCAGCCCCGCACCTGTACACGCCGCACCACAACACCGTACCCCAGCACCCTCACCCAGCATCGCGTATGTACAGACCTCACCTATGCGAAAAAGACTCGTACAGAACCAGGATACTGTAAAACAGCACAAGGAGGGTCAATTCGACTCGCACAACACCACAAAACACGTCTACATGACAAAATACATCTCAATGACTGACCTGGGACATCCAAACAGAGGCCCAAAATCACAACCAACTCTTATAACACACCCACCAAAATTTCAAACCCAGCCACACCCACAAATGGACCAATAAAAAGGGCCCACACACACAACCCATGAGCCTTTGCAACAGACCCACTGCTGACAGACCCCACAGACAAACAACTGCACCTTACTTACACCTTAACTACACCTTAACGTACACACCTTCACACAACCTCCTTCACAAACACCCCCTCTTCACATTCACACACACACCATCACATTCACACCCACACACCCACAACCATCCACACCCACACCCCACACCATGCCCACAGAAAAGAATCCAAAGTTCACAAGGGCGGAGCTGGACCTCCTGGTCAACGAACTCATCAGAGTAGAGCCACAGCTGTTTGGAACATTGGTCAGACAGACCAGCATAGCCCAAAAAACTAGCCTGTGGCAGAGGATCGTCGATAAGGTGAATGCTGTTGCGCCCATCTGAAGGACGAGGCATGAATGCCAGGCCAGGTGGTACGATCTGCGCAGGGCAGTCAAGAGGAAAATGAACGAGCAATACGCCCAGAGTAACATCACTGGAGGTGGGCTGCCCCGCAGACCCGTACATTACCATCCCTGGGAGAAGAAGGTGATGGCCATGCTTCCGCCGGTGGGAGTACACGGAGTCAAAGGAGTCGCAGAGCCTGGTGAGTACACAAACAACTCACGTAACATGGGGGTAATGGCATCCACAACAAATGCACGCAACTTCCCCCAAGCCCTCACCACACACAACCACACTCAAAAACCACGCTCATGCCACTAACGCCTCCATGCCCCATTCACAAATAAAGGCAATGCCATGTCCCAGGCCACACCAACCACAAACCCAAGACTGGATGTCCGGGATGCTGGGAGGGTGGGGCTCACACAATACATTGTGCAACTCAGAAGCAGACACCAATGCCCTCAGCCCATATGGCCTAGGTACATACCCATGCACCATGCCAAATGCACAGGGACTGGCAAAGTACTGACAAGGTAGCTGACACTTGGCCCTGTTGTATGCAGCACAAGGCCCTCCTGTGGCCACTGTACACTCAAACACCAACTCCACCAGCTCAGATATCTAGCACAGGAACTCACACTCACTGACATGCCAGCATCCACCATGAGGGGAGAGACACATCACCTGGGAGACCCAATGACAAATCACACTACACCCAACAGCAGGCCCGGTCACACATCCCCCTTACACAAGCACACACCCCCGGGGCAGGCAACAGATTTACCCACACTCACAATGGACATGTGACACAACAAGACCAATCCATAGCCAAATAAGCATCCTAGCCAAAATTCAACTGGTCAAACACTCAGGAGAACATATCAATCTGTCCCCGGCAACATACCCATCCCCAAGTGGACATTGAGAGGAATGCTAGGCACATTCAACTACCTGGAGGAACTGTGACAACTTGACTATGTATGTAACATGGATGTGGCATGAAACAGCATTAACATTGTCTCTCTATCACACACAGGGCAACGTCATGGACCTCCCCCCAACAATGGGGGGGAACAATCACAGTCCCAGGCTCAGCGTGAAGATGGTCCCACCAGCAGCGACGACTCTCACCATACCGTGAATGACCCCGACCAACCTGGCCCCTCTGGTGCCCAAGCCCCTGCAGCACCTGCGTCAGGTACATCTGTGTCAACCCCCACCCCCATTCCTGCCACATCCCAAGAGACACCCAGGAGCCCTGCTCGCACTGAACAACACAGCCAGTCTGACCAGGAGGGACAAGGTTCTCCGGGCACCCAGGAGGAGGCAGACAACCCCACAAATGCCATCCCTCAGGGGTCCCGTAGACCCGATGTGCCCACAACGGCAGGCCAGGCTTAATGTGGGCAGGGGTGGTGGGAGTGGAGGCAGGCGGAGGCGCGAACCTGACCAGCCAGCTGAGGGAACCGGTATGTCACACATACGCCACGTCCTGGACACATACCGGCGTGACACCAGGGGCATCAGCCAGGTAGTGGCGAGCCTCACAGAGATGAAGGGGACCCTCGACGAGATGAAGAACCTGCAGGCCGAGCAACATGCCAGTCAACAACAACACCAAGGACGGATGGAGGCAAGACTGGCTGAGCTCCTGGTGGTGCAAACGGACATGAGCCGGTTACTCCGTCGGATCACCGACAACATGGGCAACCCTCCCTGTGCCACCAGGCGAATACCACCACCAGCCACAGGGAGGGAGGAGGAGGAGGATTCGTCCGACGGAGCATCACAGACATCGTCAAGGCCTGCAACTGAGGGTCCCCCCAGGAAGGTGGGTCGTCCACGGAAAAGACCATGAGAGTCAGCGGACCATCCACATCTCCCAGGTCACCTGGCCTGGCACCTGGCCCTCTGGCGCAACAGCAGCACCTCATCCAATGACATTGTCTGCCACATGGACTTGCTGGTCACAGTATGACCAATGATGACCAACACTGTGGTCTGGACTCTGATGACTTCCAAAGCAAAGGATACCATCTCCCCCTGTGAACTTTGGATTCTATGCACCCGGTAGAGCACCTTAGTTTATCTACCAAAACACGTACCCCACCGTAAATAAAAACTTTATTTTTTCATGAGATGTTGCTGTCATTTTGCATTAGTCCACAATATATGTGTGTGTAAATGTCAAACTATGCCTGAGTGTTGAACTAACTCCACCCATCCATACCCTGGGATCTGAGTCTGGTACAGGACACACATGGGTCACAATGTATCATTCAATGCAGACATGGAGCACAATAATCACCTGTGATGGCCTCAAGCTGCTGAGGGGGGGCTTGCAATACTGTGCGGACAGACCTATTTGGAAGAGTATCATTAAGGCGTAGAGGTCATGCCTCATTTGGAGGTTCCCGGGGAGTGAGTCCCAGGTATGTGTTCCCAGGTGGGAGAACTATGTCCTGCATGCTGGAGTACGGTGGATGTGAAGAATGGTGGCCAGGTCAAGGTTGGATGCACGGAGATGGCACTACGGGGTCTCGGATGACAGTGGTACAAGGTTGGTTTTGGGTCGGGGTTGTGTCCTGCCTCCTGAGTGTGGGTGGGGAGTCTGAAGGTCATCCTGCAGCACAAAGTGATCCATTGCAGCTATCTCTGCTGGACGGTGATGTGGCTGGGGCGCGGGATGTTGAAGCTGAGGTGTGCAGATGCACCCTGGATGTGGACACGTTTCCCGGGAGTTTGGATGTGGCTGCTCCGTAGAGAGCAGGGCAGTATTTGACACGGATGTTGTCGTGGACCTGGGGGATGGTCCGTCTTTCCTTGGAGTGGATCTATCTGGGGATCATGTGCATAATGCAGAGGGCGTTGCAGTCTGAGGCACAGATGCTGGTGATTACCATGGCAAATGTGAGCAAGCAATCCATGATGCACACCATCTTGTGTGTGTGGACACTGGGTGCTTGTGCAGGGCTCTTGCAGGTGGGACACAAGCAGTTGACCCAGCTGTAAGGGGACAATCCTCAGATGTTGACCTCAGTCCTGTACAAGTCCAGCCTCAGGTGGCTGATGTTCAGCCATTCATCAATGGATGTCATGCAATCTTGAATATTGGAACTGGCAATGTCTGCGTCCTTGGTGAGGGTGAGGAGCACCTGGCTGTCAATGGCATACGAGCTGATGATGAGGTGCTGTGCGCATATGATGGTGGAGAGGGGGGTCCTGGACACATTGTAGATTGACACACTGAGAGACGATACCTGTGCCATGTGCCTGACGACGACACCATACTACATGCAGTCCCACTCCCATGGCCTTGCTGGGGTACAGAGCCGGTGGGGAGTAGGAGGGACATGACCTGGTTGGTGTGACAGGGCCTGGAAGGCATGGCAGCGCTGTGTAGGCAGTCGGAGTTGCACACTCATAATGCAAAGGTGTTGTGTGTGCACTTAGTGTATGCCTGAGAGCAGGCGGGAGATTTGTGGATGGACATTGCTTGGAGGGTGTCTGCAACATCAGACTGTAGTGTGATGTGGGTCATGCAAGGACCTGAGGGTTGTGCAATGTGCACGTTGCATGTGCAGACGGTCCAGCCTTTGGCACCGCGTGGCCGCAACTGTGGCACAGACAAGCTGATGACAGCCAAATGAATGGGTTGAGGGAGGAAGGGAGGAGCATCTTTGATGTGTGTGTGTTGCCAAATCCGGAAACTTCATGTGCCCTTGCTGCACTGGCTGCAACAGCAGGCGGCATGTCCTGGAAACTATGCCACAAGTTCAACACAAAGACTAGGATGTCAGAAAGGACTACTGCAACAGGTGTATGTAAAGGAAGGAGTGTCCGGCTTTCCATGGCACATCCAGAGACAAAGGATGCACAATCACCAAAGATGACTGACACCGGATCATGAAACTGAAGGCCGAGCTGCGCACAGGAAACACACCCTCAGCAGGTGTTGACGGACCGTTGTGGGGACCAACATGCCAAAACACATACACAGCCATGGACTTCATGCAGAATAGAGAATCAAATACATGAAGACCAGCATGCAGGTTGCTAATCTACACATAGACTCACATGCACAATCTTTGACATCCATGCCAGAGATGCTGCATGCACAGAGGCAAGAGACCTGCATTGACAGAGATGAGGAACCTTGGAGGGTGAGGAACACCTTTATTACTCAGGTTCACACCTATGGAAATGCATCAATATGAACAGACTCACAGGTCTTTTGGATGAACATGTGGGACCTACACTGGACACCCTCTTCGCATCACAGATGCTGTAAATCCATTGGACTGGCACACAAGTGAAGCGGGTGAGCCAAACATCCCCTGCTGCACACGGAGAGGCTGCAATTCCCCATTGAGCCTCTTATGGGGATGTCCCACACTATGTCCACCCGTAGCATCCCGTATGTTTCAGAGGGAAGTTTTGCACACATTGATGCCTTCATCACAATCCACAATCCCATTACAGATGACTGTCACGAAGTGTGACTATCAATTCATGTGAGTCATGCTACATGTCATGTGCCCCATGGTGAGTCGACATGTATGCATAGTAACAAAACTTGCACAGGAGCAGTGCCCACACATTCCAAACAACTACCACACCCAAAATGCCTTGCTGCAATCCTTACCCAAAGGAGACATCTCACCATGTCCATACATGTGACGCTGATTCAGCACACGTTGCAATACTCATGAGGAATAGCAGGAGCACAACGATGCCACGAGCAGACAGCATGCGCAACTACCTGGGGATGACAGACACACAAGAAGTCAGGAAAAAGATAGTCATCCGCATGCATGGTCATGTACTCTACATGAATAAGGTTGACACCATGCTCGTTGAAAATTGAGTGTGTCAGCTAAAATGTGTGGAATGATATCATCACTCGAGTGACACATCAGAACACACTTCTAAGTCCCTTAGCATACAGTCAGCTGGACACACACATTGCAACACATGCCACACAAGGCTCCAAGCGTGCACACTCAGACCCAAGGACTCACCATTATGAGAAGAAGTTGCGCATGAGCTGACTCCGCATGTCCTCCTCCTCCTCCTCCTCACTTGCCTCGTGACCAAGGCCTTCATCCTCCACGGGTGGATGTTCCTGCTCATCGGGATCCAGGATGAGTGGCACAGCTTTCTCCACTGCCATGTTGTGCAGCATGCAGCACACGAGGAAGATTTTGCAGACCTTCACAGGTGCATATGGGAGGGACCCGCCTGTCTTGTGGAGGCACCGGAATCGGCTCTTCAGGAGGCCAAACGTCCTCTCAATCACTCGCATGGTCTGCCCATGGGCGTTGTTGTAACGGTGATATGCAGCTGTTCTGGGGTTGCGGAGAGGCGTCACCAGCCATGGCATGTTGGGATAACCAGAGTCCCCTACATGGAAACATCATGTAAAGAAGTGGGTCAGGAGATGCCATAACATACAAAGATACCGCTAAATACAGGACAAACAGAGTATACCCACCAACAAGACATGCTCATTCGTTGTGCAGCCGCAGCATCATTTCTGGCACCCTGCTACGCCTCATGATGTAGGCATCGTGTGCTGACCCTGGAAAATGTGCACAGACATGGGAAATCAGCATGTTAGCAGGACACACCACAGAGGCATTAATTGAGTGATAATGTTTTCGGTTTCGATAGGCTACCTCCTGTGCCTGTGGTGGTACCAAAGCCACATGTGTCCCATCAATGGACCCAATTACATGAGGCATCCCTCCCAGGGCATAGAACTCCCCCTTGTTACCTGTCAACTGCTCACAAGTTGGAAAATGGATGAATTCATCCAGGTGCTCCAACATGGCTTCTAAAACATCATGCAGGACACGGCTGAACATGGTCTGGGACATGCCACCCACTTCAGCTATGGTGAATTGAAACGTACCGGTGGCAAAAAAATGTAGGGCTGCCATCACCTTCATCTTGGGATCAGCGCAGTCGGATAACTGTGTCGCGGTTGGAGGTGTGGTGCCAGCCTGTTTGTCAGGTCCTCAATTAACTGTTGGGTGAATCTGTAACGGCGTATGCAGTCACGTTCCCTCATGGCACCCAAGTCTGGCATT
The DNA here is from genome assembly GCF_964204655.1 of Triturus cristatus. NCBI lineage: Eukaryota > Metazoa > Chordata > Amphibia > Caudata > Salamandridae > Triturus > Triturus cristatus. The sequence goes on from NC_140579.1 coordinate 719,628,588, forward strand.
GGTCGGGGGAGAGGCAGTGCCCTGCAGAAATTTGGAAGGAATAACGAAGATTGAGTACATTACAACAACAATGCCAATGAACGAGCACATGTTCAACAGCTAATACACATCTGCTAAATACAGAGTCTGATCTGTGCAATACATCCAGGACACGTATGCCAGCCAGGTGATACTCCTACTAAGAGCCAGCTACAAACGTTGATTGTCAAGGTCGACATGACATGCCATGAAACTAGCTGTGGCACAGTGCAAGTGAACAGCCAGACACATTACAGGAGTGACATACATCCACATATCTGCATTAGAAGGATGTTATCTCATTCAGACAGCTTGCGGCAAGCTAGACGCACAGGTCACATGGCATTTAAAAAGAACAGTTCACACACATTGCCATGAAGGGGTTCATGTCAAAACTGATAACACAGACATTGAGACAACGCAGATATGTCCTCTGGTCGAAATACCATGTTCGATGCATACAGACACACGTTATGTGGGATTCCACATGTGGCATGGTGTGCGTAATTGTGTGCCATGCCCATCTACACACAGACACATGTTGGATGCAGCAACAGCAGATGCAGTTGACGGAACACCAACAGCAAGCTCATGGGAACACATGACACACACATGACATAGTCACATAGTGGCACGATGGTAGTTAGATGTCAGGTGTATTTATCCGTGTACCTGGCATCAGGGGACAGTTGCGGGTGTTGGGGACGGTGCCATACCAGTGATGCAGTGCTTGACACGTTTGTACTACATGCAGACATGTGCAAAGTGTGAAGGGGAAGTGTGCAACATAGTGCCCCATCACACATGACATGTGTACACAGGTCACCACACATCTATTGTACAAAAACATGAGGAGACATGTGCCACATCACTGCCTGACACACCTAGGCCCTGCACATGAAGGACTGCACTGACAATGACTTGATGGACAGCCTTGTGCGAGTCTGACAACTCCATTCCTTTCGTGTGCGCCTCCTATCACCAGTGTAAGCTGTGAAATGCACCGTACACACGCTCTGAGGGCATGGTACGGTCGTATCACTATATTGGGTTTGGGTAGGAGTACGGTGTGTGTACGGACCGTACACACGTACGTGTATGACCAGTGTGTACACGTATGTGTACTACGGTAGTACACGTACGTGTACGACCAGTGTGTACACCTAGGTGTACACACTGGTTGTACACGTACGTGTACACACTGGTCCTATCCCTATAGTGGTCTTGGCGTAGGTGTATGCCATAGTGATACGACCCGTACACGCGCGTGTACGGGCCGTATCACTATGGCGTACACCTACGCCAACACTACTATAGGGATACGACCCGTTCACGTGCGTGTACGGTCCGTATCACTATGGCGTACACCTATGCCAACACTACTATAGGGATACGACCCGTACACGTGCGTGTACCGGCCGTATCACTACGACGTACACCTACGCCAACACTACTATAGGGATACGACCCGTACACGCGCGTGTACGGGCCGTATCACTATAGTAGTGGTGCCCTAGGGGTACTTGTGAAACGCACCGTACCTGTGTGGGGATTTTAAAATTACAATGGGGACACATAAGGGACAAGTATTAGGGCCTCAATGCATGCTGGTGGTCATGGATACCGAGTTTCAAGATCAAAATTTTCCATCATGTGGGCTGGAAAAAGCAGTTGGCCACATTATACATTGTTGCAAAGTGGTTGTTGACTTGACATGCTGCTGCAAATTTGAAAGATGCTAATGCTGTCACTGGTGTATGTTTAAAGGGATTGGAGGAAACGTAGGATGCAAATGAGTCTGACCAATCACTCTGTACTCCTGTAAATGAAATAGGTCAGCAAGGCAGATATAAGTCAGCCAGAACCCATGAGAGGGCACTTGCCTGCACAACACGTCATTGGACACCACTGCTGCTGTCATTGCTTCCTCTGTCAACATGTCCAGGTCTGTGGAGAGGGCCCAGCCATTCACCCAGGAGGAGAATGAGGCGTTGCTGGACGTCATCCTCCCACAGTACCCCAGCCTGTATGGGAGACCAGGGGAGCAGGTGAGTGCTGACTCCACTAGCTTTGACTGTGCCCCTTTTTTGTGACTGTAACTTCTGGCATTGTGTCCAGGTGTGACAGACATGCAATGTTGTTGAGAGTGGGTCCCAGGGGGGGGAATGCGTTATGTCTCCCATGCAGAGCATGATGTAGTTCATGTCTGCACTCCTCACTTGCATTGTGCTTACTGTGACAATCACTGCGTGGTGCATGGCACATTTGTTCTATAGTCCTAATGTGATTCTGTGGTCCCCCCGGTGTGACAGGTGACTGTACCCACAGGTGTGTGTGAGTTGAGTGGAGCTGTGGTGAGAGTGTCCAAATGATGTGTATGCCCCCTGGACATTGATGTGTGTGAATGTTCCTTGTCATGTGGGTGAGTGTCTATGTGGAGTGTTGCACCACAGCTGCATGGAGGAGGCAACTGCTCTACCCATCTGATGTGAGAAGGAAGCCGTGCTGTGTGTCTGACATGCTGAGCTAGCCCCTCACCTGTGACACCCCCCAGGCAAGTGGCACATGTGCAGAGTGAGGTTTGTATCCGCTGTTGCCAATGGCAGGTGAAAGATCTGTCCCTGTGTGTGTCTGTGTACTCTGCTGAGGTTGCGTCAGTGGCCTGGGGCATGTGACTGCTTGAAGGTGCTGTCCATCAGCCTTGTGTTGCTTGTGATGCACAGTGTGTGCCATGATCAGGGAGTGTGTCGAACCCCTCATGCCATCTGTGTACTTTCAATGCCAGTTTAGTGCATTGGCGCTTACACAGAGGCGAATGTCCCTATGACAAAGGTGCTATTAGTTGGCAGCATACTATGCCCTGTTCAACAAATCAATGATGTTAAAATGTGTGTCTCTGTGACATGGAGCAGGTGTAGTGATGTAGTCTCACTTTGTCATCCTCACAGGTAACCGCCTACCAGAAGGGGAGAATTTGGAAGAGGGCCGTCAGGGCCGTGAATACGGTGGAGGGTCGCAGTCGGCGCCTGCCCCAAGTGAGGAAACGCTGGCAGGACATCCGGTGCTGGACCAGGAGGATCGCCCGGGTCCTGCTGGAGGACTCACCACCACGCCCCCACGGCGGGCGCCGGCGCCTGACCCACCAAATGAAGCGTGTCCTGGCAGTGGTCTTCCCTGAGATGGATAGGCGGTTACAGGAGAGACAGCAGCAGGAAGGGGGTAGGTACATGTGTGTTTGTTGTGTGTCACCAGCTTTTGGAAGCGCTCATTTGCCTGGATACAGTGCCAGGGTTTATATGTGCAGTGCATATCCTGTTCACCCAAGTCAACCGGTGCTGTTCTTCCTCCCTTCCCCTCCTTGACATGTGTTCCCTGGTCTGTGTGTAATCACTATTGCACATGGTCATCTAGGCTGCAAGTTAATCAAGGTGCACACTGCTTTCAGCATCATGGGTGGGGGTGGTCTGTGACATGTGTTGGTACCTTGCCTGTGCCCTGTCCTGTTCACTCATTTGGGGGTCCATAATTGTTGGCACTGTTCTGAGTCTCAACATAGGATTGTGAGGTTTCAAATAAACAGACTTGCATCATGCATGACCGATGTAGTGGCCTCAGACATGATGTGCATGAGTGGGAGATATGCATAGTGCCGGGACGGTTGCTCCTGTTACAGTCAGATCATTCCAGGACCATGGAGCAGTGTGCCCACTCCAGTCCCCTGAGACACATTTTCCTAGGAATCATGTGTGGCATCAAACACTGTGCCCATTCACTGTGTGTTCAGCATAGGTTGGCCTCTGTGGCATTGTTCCATGGCCTCATTTGTATTTACGTAAAGTGTGCTACATGTCTCCACTGTCCATGGTGACCCCCATTAGGCTTGTGCATCCTCACACTGGGCAGTGCCTGTGTGTCTATGTACAACTATCTGTTGATGGTTGTTTGTCACAAATATGTGTGGTCAGCCTCACAAGGTGATGTGGAGTACATTTAGGAGTTCTTGAAGCACATTTTGTTAATCCCAGATTAAGAGGTGTAAGTACTTGCTCTGTCTCAATCACATTGTCTCAGGTAGGGGGGGTTTGTGCAGGCAAGGCCTACATGTCCAAACCTTATGTCTCCTTGCCAGGTCTGACCTGTGTGTGATAATTGTCTGGACAGACACTCAACGTGCAGTGACCCAGGCATGTTGTGCAGGGGGTAATGTTTGGTGCAGCATGTGTCAAAAGTTAAAAGACATGTTTCCTGCTCATCCATTTTTGGCACCGTTGTGTGCTCCAGATGCTATGTAGTTTGGTCTGTGTGTGCTGACATCTGTGTGGACATTCTTGGTTCCCATGAGTGTGTCTCCTCAGTGCAGGTGCTCCTTATTCCGACACAATTGCAGGGCCATTAGCTAATGCATTGTCCTGTGTCTGGACATGTGTGCCACTCCACATGACAGGTAGTGGGTCAGATGTGTTGCCAACTGTGTCATCATGGTATGGATGGCCATGTTACAGGTGGCATGATTCAAGTTGTTAGTCAAGATGTCTTGTACCTTGGCACTGACTACACTTGTCAACATGTCCCAATAGTTTATATGCTTGACTTTGATATTTTGTTGTGAAGGACAATAATGTGCCTGCATGACAGATGTCTACCAAGGAAGTGCATAAGAACCCACCTTTACACTTTTAGGGGACACGCTGGCACATTTAACACAAAGGCACAGTTCTGTAATGAAATTGATTAGAGATTATACATATACATGTTCCCACAGTGTGGTTGCATTTGGGTTAGTCCTCGGTTATTGCTGATACCAACTTACGGGTGTCAAGTCATCCAGACCACCGTGGTGCCATGTATATGTACTTCCTGATACAACATTTCTTCTTAACAGTGGCTTATTTGCATTAGGCTGGCAGCTCATACAGGGACTGTGTAAAAGTAGCTCTGTGTGCACCTCCTTGTGTGACTTCTGTTATCCAGGCACATGTGTGTTCTGTTCCAAAAGTGGCACATTCACACATTCCAAACATGTCGATTGTGTAAAGTGTTGTGATTCCCAAGGGATCACAATGTATTTCTTTAGGGTTTACAAAGTACTCACAGGTCTCTGAGTGTGGGGACACCTTCAGCATTGGCGTATGTTATTTGGCCTTGGGTGCACCAATACTGTTTCTTTCACTGTGAACAAGAGGTGGCATGCCTTCATAGTCTGGTTGTGCTTCACTGTTCACAGACACTAGCTTCTCAGTATAATTGGATATCGAGTTATTTGCTGTTGTGTCCTGATGTTCATTTTTTCAGGTGGCATGGTGGGTGAACCAACTGGGGAGTGCATGGCTTACATATGTGCGGAGTATTCTAGATGTTACTCATGATGCATTTCCTGATATGCACTGTGACCTATTTTGTTTGGACTCATGTGTCAGATGTACACAGGTGACTGATTATTTCATGTCTCTTCACCTTGCACACAGCATCATCGGGGGACACCGAGGGAGACACCTGCACGGACCAGGAGGAGGGATCGAGCACCACTGCTGGGGAGTCGGCGGAATCAAGTGGCACGGAGGGCGAGGGGAGTCAGGCGGAGGACCTATCTAGTACCAACACCGACTACGACGCTGACAGGTCCGAGGCTGAGCTCCCTGAGGGGGCGGAGGCTGCTCCAACAGCTGGCAGCAGCACTACAACTGTCACCGCCCCCTCCATTCCCATCACCGCTCTCCCACTTGCTCGGGTCCCTTCTGTCCGTGTAGGGCAACAACGTGTCTCCTTCGTGCCAGGCACCGCACCCCCTGCCCCTGTCTCCCCTGCTGCCCTCACTGCCGAGTCTGTGGACATTCAGCGGCAGTTGCAGGTTGGGCAGACATCGATCCTGACTGTCCTCCATGGCCACACCAGACTGCTGACGCAGATGGTGTCGTACATGGAGGGCATGTCATCAGCGATGTCTGACCAACGGATGTTGCTGAGGTCCATGGACTCGTCACTGACGGCAGCAGTGAGTCTCCTGCAGCACTTCATCCCCCCCTACCCCTGCACCATCCACACTTCCCACTCCCATGCTTGTCCCAAGCACACACAGACATTCCCAGCCACGCACCCCACCAGACACAGGCAGCACACCAACAGGGAAGGGCAAGCGCACACCTCCTGTCACCCACACTCAGGTGGAAGAAGGCACACCCACTGGGTCTAGGGCACACAGGCAGACACGCAGCCACAGTCCAAGTCCGCATGCCTCACTCCCCAGTCCCTCCAATGTCACTCCCCTCGGCTCCCCTGCCCCACAGTCTGAGAAGGAGACATACTTGGCTGTGCTGGGCTTCAGCCCCACTGGTTCACCATCATGCAAACGGGCAAGGCACTCCACGGGTAGGGGAGTTGAGTCCCCCCCCTGTCCACCACCTCCCCCAGTAGCGCTGCAACCCATCCCTCTGACCCCCCCACTCCTTGGGGCCTGTGGTTCCTTCGGGTGCAGGGGAGACGCTGGCCGAGCTTGCGGAAGTGTGCAGCGCCATGCTAACCGCCACCTTTGGCGCTGACCCACCCCCTGTGGTGGAGTCGTCCGTCCCTGCACCCACAACACCTACCCTTCCCCCTCCTGTCCCTGCGGTGCCTGGTCCTTCCCCACATGATGCCCCCCCCCAGTCGCCGAACCAGTGGTTTAGTGTGTGCAGGCAAGCTCGGGGAGACGCGTGGACATGTGTCCCCCCAGGACTTCCCATCTGGACTGGCCTATGACCTTTGTAAATATTGTCCTTTTATACCTTTTAATTTAATGCTGAATGAAGCATTTTGTTTTTCCTTTGACCACAATTGGTTTTCGGGTATTGATGTTGGTGCTGATGCTCCATGAGTTGGGGTGGTGATCATGTGTTAGGTGTCTGGGAAATGTTGTAGTCTGCTGCTCATGGGGTGTACCCTGGTATCTGCGTGCCATCACAAGGTATCAGAAAATAATCTTTGGTCGTGTATGCTCTTTGTGTTTGGAGACATTGTCCCAAGGAGTGTTCCTTCCTCTGTGGCACCTGACATCTTCCCTGCAGGGAGTTGCACAATTGTTGTGCTGAACCTGTGTCTACATTTCCTTTGTGGGTGACGGATCCCTTCAACTATGGCCATGCCTGCTCATCAATGACTCCGGCTGCATCGTCTGTGCCATCCTTGGTAGTCACTGTACTTGTGTATAGAGTATGTTGCCATGCCTTCATGTAGAAATTGTCCCTTTTTCGCACTATGCATGTGTGTACTCCCAGCCTGGCACACATATGGTACTTGTTCAGCAGGGTATTTGTTCACCTGACTCACAATTGTGGGCATTGTATCTGTGGGAAGTCCTCCCTATTCCTTCCATGGGAGACAACAACTTGGTGGCTGTCCCAGCACCTGTACATTCCTATCAGTCCTGGAATGTGCGTGACAGTGTGTGTTCCCTTTGGCTCTCTTAGTTTAGTAGGCTTTAACATAACTATACAGTCTAGTGACATGATCTCAGTGTGTGTATTGTGCTGCATCCGGCAGGGGTGGGTATGCATGTTTCATTTGTCCTCACACCTAGGCCTGGGCAAAAATTTTGTTCCGTTCGCGGAAATTGCGATAATTTGACATTTTCGCGTTCCGCGGAGAGCGCGAAAATGTAAACATTTCCGCTTTCCGCAGCTTGGCGATAATTTGTTTCTTGCTCGCGCTGTAAAATATTACATTCTCGCTCGCGCCCGATCGCCTTACCTGAATCCCTGCGTTCGCCGACAAGTTTTCTTGATCCGGTCGCGTTCTCCATGAGATGTTGGATTGTTTTTAGCCATTTGCGCTGTCTCGCGACAGTTTGCGCCCGCAGTGACTTCATGCGTCGCGCCATCACGTCTTTCTTCTCGCGATCATGCAGCGCGAGACAACTCAAAACAAGATGGCTGCGCCCGCGAGCAACCACATGGGTAAGTTGGCGACCCGCAACCATGCAGAAAATCTCACGAACATGCAGGAAAAAAAAATCTGCATCTTCGCGATATTTCCGCTTGTTTGCGATAATTTTAAACAGTTTCGCGATAATTTGCGAAAGTGGATTTCGCAAATTCCGTCCACCCCTACTCACACCCACATGTGGTGTGTCATGTAGTGGGGGAAAGACTTCCATCCTCATGGGAGTGGGACACTGCTGTCAGTGATGTGTTGTTATGGCACTCTCAACATAGTCGCACATTGGGGATGCGTTCATACACCCATGGAGTTGTGGTCATCTGAGGATGATGTACACACCCCCATGTCTCTGTCCACTGCTGGGAGTCATCTGCACCCACTCCTCATATGTCTGGACACTGCTGGGAGTGATATGCACCCACCCCTCATATGCCTGGGCACTGCTGGGAGTGATATGCACCCAACCCTCATATGTCTGTCCACTGCTGGGAATACTCTGCACCCACCCCTCATACGTCTCTGTCCACTGCTGGTAGTGATATGCACCCACTCCTCATATGTCTGGGCACTGCTGATAGTCCTCTGCACCCACCCCTCATATGTTTGGGCACTGCTGGTAGTGATATGCACCCACTCCTCATATGTCTGGGCACTGCTGGTAGTCCTCTGCACCCACCCCTCATACATCACTGTCCACTGCTGGTAGTGATATGCACCCACTCCTCATATGTCTGGACACTGCTGTGAGTGATATGCACCCACCCCTCATATGTCTGGGCACTGCTGGGAGTGATATGCACCCACCCCTCATATGTCTGGGCACTGCTGGGAGTGATATGCACCCACCTCTCATATGTCTGGGCACTGCTGGGAGTGATATGCACCCACCCCTCATATGTCTGGGCACTGCTGGTAGTCCTCTGCACCCACCCCTCATATGTCTTGGCACTGCTGGGAGTGATATGCACCCACTCCTCATATGTCTGGGCACTGCTGGTAGTCCTCTGCACCCACCCCTCATATGTCTGGGCACTGCTGGGAGTGATATGCACCCACTCCTCATATGTCTGGACACTGCTGGTAGTCCTCTGCACCCACCCCTCATACGTCTCTGTCCACTGCTGGTAGTGATATGCACCCACTCCTCATATGTCTGGACACTGCTGGGAGTGATATGCACCCACCCCTCATATGTCTGGGCACTGCTGGGAGTGATATGCACCCACCCCTCAAATGTCTGGGCACTGCTGGGAGTGATATGCACCCACCCCTCATATGTCTGGGCACTGCTGGGAGTGATATGCACCCACTCCTCATATGTCTGGGCAGTGCTGGTAGTCCTCTGCACCCACCCCTCATGTGTCTGGGCACTGGTGGGAGTGATATGCACCCACTCCAAATATGTCTGGGCACTGCTGGTAGTCCTCTGCACCCACCCCTCATATGTCTGGGCACTGCTGGGAGTGATATGCACCCACTCCTCATATGTCTGGGCACTGTTGGTAGTCCTCTGCACCCACCCCTCATATGTCTGGGCACTGCTGGGAGTGATATGCACCCACCCCTCAAATGTCTGGGCACTGCTGGGAGTGATATGCACCCACCCCTCATATGTCTGGGCAGTGCTGGGAGTGATATGCACCCACTCCTCATATGTCTGGGCAGTGCTGGTAGTCCTCTTTACCCACCCCTCATATGTCTGGGTACTGCTGGGAGTAATATGCACCCACTCCTCATATGTCTGGGCACTGCTGGTAGTCCTCTGCACCCACCCCTCATATGTCTGGGCACTGCTGGGAGTGATATGCACCCACTCCTCATATGTCTGGACACTGCTGGGAGTGATATGCACCCACCCCTCAAATGTCTGTCCACTGCTGGGAATACTCTGAACCCACCACTCATACGTCTCTGTCCACTGCTGGTAGTGATATGCACCCACTCCTCATATGTCTGGACACTGCTGGGAGTTCTCTGCACCCACCCCTCATATGTCTGGACACTGCTGGTAGTCCTCTGCACCCACCCCTCATACGTCTCTGTCCACTGCTGGGAGTCCTCTGCACCCACTCCTCATATGTCTGGACACTGCTGGGAGTCCTCTGCAGCCACCCGCCCACCCACCCACCCCCTTGGTGCAGTACACTGCTCTCCTGGCCATACACCCCCCCCAAATTTACTGCTAATCTGCTGCACCAGGCAGTAGTCCGACATTTGTGGCGTGTGTACGCCTTGTATCCATAATGTACTGGTGCCGTAGGGGTACGGGTGAGACGGACTGTACCCCTGCATTCATAGGGTGTGTACGGTCCGTACCACGGTGCCCCTACAGCCCCTACATCACCACGACAATGGTGGTACGGACCGTACCCACGCTCTGGGGGGTGTGGGTACGGTCCGTACCACGCATACCCCTACCTCACCACTACAATGGTGGTACGGACCATACCCACGCTCTGGGGGGCGTGGGTACAGTCCGTACCACGCGTACCCCTACCTCACCACTCCAATGGTGGTACGGCCTGTACCCACGCCCCCCAGAGCGTGGGTACGGTCCGTACCACCATTGTAGTGGTGGGGTGCGGGTATGCGTGGTACGGGCCGTACCCATGCCCCCCAGAGCGTGTGTACGGTCCGTACCACCATTGTAGTGGTGAGGTAGGGGTACGCGTGGTACGGCCCGCACCCACGCTCTGAGGGCGTGGGTACGGGCCGTACCACGTGTACCCCTACGTCACCACTACAATGGTGGTACGGACCGTACCCACGCTCTGGGGGGCGTGGGTACGGGCCGTACCACCCTTGGAGTGGTGACGTGTATGCGTCCACTTCCGTTGTGGCGGTACGTGGGATTGGTGGACACGCCCCCCGAAGTGACCAGACCATGAAGGTAATTTATGTGCAGGATATATATGTTTTACATTGGGTGGGGGTTATGTTTCCTGCCCCTCGCCCCCCCCTTTGCCCCTGGGTGTTGTTCTGACCTTCTGCGGCGTCTGCGTCGGTTTCTGTGCACCAGGTCGTAGGCAAGGAGGGCCGGGATGACACGTAGGATGGGGTCCATGGCTGTCCGTCGTCCTCAATTTCCCGGGAGTTTATGGCTGCCGTAACAAATGAGCGGTGCGGAGTGTCGTGGGCACGGATCATACTTGCTGGTCCGTAAAACGCTGCCTGACTCCGTCCGGACGTCACGTACGCGATGTCCCGGATCGAAATTGTGTGTATTTTTTAGCCGGTCGGTGTTTTGTACGACTCGTACGGAAATGGTATTTCTGTACGAATCGTACTTGCGGGTTTGTAAGGTGCATTTCCCGGGTACGAGTCGGACGGAGAATACTCTGCGTACGACCATTCGTACCCGGGTTTTACAGGATCGGAATCGGCACCAAAATGTGTAAAAAACTCGTATAAATTATAAATTCATCTATACACATAAAAAAATAATATAAATTAGAATGAAAAAAATATATGTAACAAATTAAAAAAAAATATATATATTTTTAATCTTTATAAAATTAATGATATACTATATTAGCTAAAATAATAAAAAAATATATCAGATAGCGGAGGGAATAAAATAACTATTCCAACTCCAAACAGTGCAACATTAGGGAAAATGTTGGATAGCGTAGGGGTTAAAACTACAAATCAAACTCCAGGGAGTGCAACAGTAGAGAAAGTGTTGGATAGCGTAGCGATTAAAATTACTATTCCCACTCCAGTGAGTGCAACAGTAGGGAAAGTGTTGGATAGCGTAGGGGTAAAAATTACTATTCCCACTCCAGTGAGTGCATCAGTAGGGAAAGAGTTGGATAGCGTAGGGGTAAAATTACTATTCCTACTCCAGTGAGTGCAACAGTGGGGAAAGTGTTGGATAGCGTGGGGGTAAAAATTACTATTCCCACTCCAGTGAGTGAAACAGTAGGGTAAGTGTTGGATAGCGTAGGGGTTAAAATTACTATATCCACTCCAGTGAGTGCAACAGTAGGGAAAGTGTTGGATAGCGTAGGGATAAAAATTACCAATCCCACTCCCGTGAGTTCAACAGTAGGGAAAGTGTTGGATAGCAAAGGAGTAAAAATTACTATTACCACTCCAGTGATTGCAGCAGTAGGGAAAGTATTGGATAGCGTAGGGGTTAAAATTACTATTCCCACTCCAGTGAGTGCCACAGTAGGGAAAGTGTTGGATAGCGTTGGGGTTAAAATTACTATTACAACTCCAGTGAGTCTAACAGTGTGTAAAATGTAGGATAGTGTAGGGGTTAACTTAACATACTAATGAATTAAATATGTTTTGTAAAATAAACGACATATTAATAATTAATTAACAAAACAATTATTAACCCCTTCGATGCTCATGACGGAGCGGTTCCATCATGAGCATCGGTTGGGCTGTGCTCATGACAGAACAGCTCCGTCATGAGTACAGCCCATGGGGGAAGCGCTTGCGCTCCCTCCGGGGTTACCGATCTTGTCCCCACAGAGGGGCAAGGGTCGCTTCCAGGGGCCCAATTTATTTTTGGTATTTCTGGCCCCGGGGGGTGGGGGGGGGCAGAAAAACCCACTAGAGCCAGGGATTTTTTAAAATTAAATTGGAAGCGACCCCTTGGGCAAGGGTCGCTTCCAGGGGCCATATTTAGAAAAAAAAGTATATTCTGCCCCCCCCGGGGGCAGATCGGTTTGTTTATTTGACCCCACTAGATACAAGGGAGTGTTTTAAATTTTAAATGGAAGCGTCCTTATGGGCCTAAATAATTTGAAAGACTTTTCTGCCCCCCCCCCCCCCCCCCGCCGGGGACAGATCACCTGCTTTTTTTGGCGTTTCCGGCCTGGGTGGGGCGGCAGAAAAACCCACTAGAGCCAGGAATTTAAAAATAAATAAATTGGTCGCTTCCAGGGGACATATATTTTTTTTTATGTGTACTCTGCCCCACCTGGGGGCAGATCTGCTCGTTTATTTGGCCTTTCTGCCGCCATTTGGGTAGAGCGATACCAAAGGGGTAGTGACATAGCATGTTATAATGTTAATTGTTTTATTTCTTATGAATTGCAATTGTGATACTTCATTTCTACCTTTTTGTTCTAGTTCAAGGCTTTTGCTCTTTAGACTGTTCCAGGTTGCGGTTTCGTTATTGGTGGTTCTGCTGTTTGTGTAGTTGCATGTGTTTGGTAAGAGACTTTTTTTTTGTAAAATGTAAATGTTTTTCATTTCTCTGCATGAATGTGTTTTTTCCAAATGGTGTAATAATTGCAGTATGTTTGGCTTCTGTTTTTTGAGTGTCAAAAACTTTTTGCATTTGTGCTTGATGTGTATTTTGTTGTTTTGTAAGTAATTGGTTTAGTTTGTTTTCTTTCTCGTGGGATGTCGTTTTTGCTGTCTCTCTGCAGAGTAGGTGCTGGTGAGTGTAGCAGTCTCTTGCAAGTGAATCGTATAGTTTTTGAGTATATAGATCTTTGTGATAAAGGCACACATTTCTTTTACTTACTTATTTTGCACAGTGTTGGTTTTTGTTTACTTGCTTGTGCAGTCTCCTTTCTTAGTAAGGATTATGGCTAGCCACAGGATTACTGCTCAGCAGGTTGTTGGTATGCTTTTTGGAGTCTTCCTCTGACCATGGTTCAGAGACTGACTCTGATTCTGAGGCAGAGGTGGGAGGGGAAGATTCAGGCAGTGAGTTTTCTCTCCACATGGCACCATCAGATGATGAAGCTACTCTCAGTGCGGATGAAGCTACTATTTGGGGCCGATTCCGATCCGGGTCGGAATTCACTCTGACCGAGTCGGATCCGGAGTGTTTTCCGACCGAGCCAGACCCCTACAGTCCGACCGAGCGAGTACGATGCGCACATATGCTGTCGGACTCGGTTCGGTTGGACTCCCATAGAAGTCAATGGGAGCCAGTTGTACGACGCGTACATGCACTCCCATTGACTGAATGGGTACGTCTCGAACAAGTGAACCCTCTACAGTGGGTACGCATCAGTGCCATCTGCGCCGTACATGCCTGTGTGGGGGAGTCCCATGTGTCTCCCCCTGTGTGCGAGTCATACAGCTGCGGGTGTCGGGGGGGTCCGACGCGGACCCCCGAAGACCGACTCTGGGAGCTTTTGTGAGCCGAATACTCCTGCTCGCACAGGCTGTCCGACACGTGCATCGTACTGGGTCAGTCGTGAATCCCATCCATTGCACGCCACGGTTAGCTTACGACCGAGACGTACGGAGCGGTTCGGACCCGGAAACAACTCGGTCGGTGAATTTCATTTACCTCGCATCGTACTGGCTCGCTCATACAGCTGTGCGAGTCGGGGTGAAACACGCGTACGGCTCGTAGTTTTTCCGGCCGGATTGCGTTCGGTGCCCTTCCGACCCGGATCAGAATCGGTCCCTTAGTGTGGATGAAGTGCCTGTGTTAGAAGAGGACATTGATGTGCTGATAGTGCGCCAAGAGGCATCTGGGCTGCAGCCTGGGGCTGCAAGGCTTTCCATTGGTAGTGTGGCAAGAGGAATCTGGGTTGCAGCCTGGGACTGCAAGGCTTCCAGTTGGAAGTGATAACCTCTGGGTTGCCCCAGGCATGGTGCAGCTGGCATTGCTAGTCTTTACTGGTGTTCCAGGGTGTAGAGGGAATACAGAAAACTTTTTGCTGATAAATTTTTTTCAGTTGTTTATGGACGATGTGTTTTTGGTAGAGATTGTTGAGCAGACTAATTTGTATGCCAAACAGTTTTTGAGGGACAACAGTGCCAGCCTTAAGGCCCGTTCTAGAGCTACCCGGAGGTATTTGCTTCTGCTTCGGATGCTGCATTTTGTCTATAATGGTTTAGCGTTGCCATGAGATCACCCTGAGTATGACCGTCTTTTTAAGATTCAGCCTGTCATTGATCACTTTGTAGATTGATTTTCTGAGATCTATGCTCCAGGGAAAGAAATAGCAGTGGATGAGTCTTTGGTCTTGTTCAAGGGCTGCTTGGTTTTTAGGCAATACATTCCTAATAAGACGGCATGCTATGGAATTAAGCTGTATATGCTGTGTGACAGTAGGATTGGATGTGTCTCTAATTTCAGGGTGTACACTGGTAAGGAATCCATGATTAACCCCCCCCCCGGTTGTCCGTCCACTTTTGGAGTGGCCACGAGCACCCACGTCTCCTACGACCACACCACCGAACCCCACTGGACTGATCACCACTGTGTCCACTTCACGTACAAGAAGCCCACCACGCACAACCGTGCCCAACGGCCGCCCCGACGCTGCTGGAGCAAAGTCACCGAGGACCAGCTGACCGCCATCCTCGCCCTGAACCCACCAACCTACCCCACCGACCCAGACGCCGCCGCCCGCAACCTCAAACAGTGTATCGCCAACTGCGCCAACACCCTCGCCCTGCTCAAGAAACCTTCCAACAACCACACCAGCAAGAAATCCGCCTGGTTTGTGGATCCAAGCAGATTCCAGAACTTTCCCCCACAGAAATTTGAGAAAAAAGTGATTTTTTCAGCGAAATTTGAGGTTTGCAGGGGATTCTGGGTAGGAAAACTTTGGGGGATCCACGCAAGCCATACGTCATTGGACTCCCCCGGTTGTCTAGTTTCCAGACATGTGTGGGTTTGGTAGGTTTCCCTAGATGGCCGCCGAGCCCAGGGCCAAAAACTCATGGGACCCCCACTTGCAAAATCAGGTTGGTTTGTGATAGGTAATTTTGATGTTGACTCAATAGGTTTAGGCCCTTGCCTGTCCCGGGTCCTTGACCCACCCATGCAAGTGAGGTACCATTTTTCTCGGAAGTCTTTGGGGGACGCGGGGTGGGTGGAAATTTGTGGATCCATGAAGATTCCAGAACTTTCCACCACGGAAATGTGAGGAAAATTTGTTTTTTTGACAAATTTTAGGTTTGCAAGGGATTCTGGGTAATAGCACCAAGTGGGAGCCATCCCATCCTGGATTCCCCTGGGTGCCTAGGTTTCAAAAATGTATAGGTTTGCTAGGTTTCCCTAGGTGCCGGCAGAGCTAGGGTTAAAAAACTACAGCTAGACACTTGGCCAAAAAAGGGTCATTTTTCACTGTGAAATTGTGGTGTGTCCATGTTGCGTTTTGCGCCATTTCCTGTCGCGGGCACTAGGCCTACCCACGCAAGTGAGGTACCATATTTCTTGGAAGACTTTGGGGAACGCGGGGTGGGTGGAAATTTGTTGATCCACGCAGATTCCAGAACATTCCACTATAGAAATGTGAGGAAAATGTGGGTTTTTTGACATTTGTTTAGTTTTGCAAGGGATTCTGGGTAACAGAACCTGGTGAGAGCCAGTCAAGTCACCCCATCCTGGATTCCCCTTGGTATCTAGTTTTCAAAAATGTATAGGTTTGCTAGGTTTCCCTAGGTGCCGGCAGAGCTAGGGTTAAAAAACGACAGCTAGGCACTTTGCAAAAAAAGGGAAATTTTTCATTGTGAAAATGTGGTGTGTTCACGGTGCGTTTTGAGCCGTTTCCTGTCGTGGGCACTATGCCTACCCACACAAGTGAGGTACCATTTTCATTGGGAGACTTGGGGTAAATCAGATTTGTAAAGCAACTGTTATTACCTATTGACTTTCAATGCATTTCTGCCTTCCAAATGAAAGACAATGTGTAAAAAAGAATGACCAACAATTCTCATGCTAGTATGAGTATTCCCAATTTCGGTAATGTGCAAATATCTACTGTTTCTAAACTCTATATTTTGTTCCCATTTCAGAAATACATAGGTGTCTTTCATACCAATGTTTCCATGTATACATTTTCCCAGAATAATTACTATATACCCGGTACATAATAAAAAACATTGCAAGTCGCTGCTCAGTTTTTGGCTCTGGGTTCGTCGGGTTCTTGGTGAACCTACAAGTCCTATATATCCCCACAACCAGTAAGGTCCCCTAGATGTAACAGTATATTGCTTTCATAATTAGAAGAAGTTACATGTGAAAACGTTGACACAAAAGGCTGTTTTTTTCAACTAATTTTCAATTTTTCCTATATTTAACTGTTAGTTTCTATAAAGAAACCTTGAAGGATCTACACAAAGGACACCTTGCTAAATTCAGAATTTTGTCTACTTTACTAAAATGTATAGCGTTCCAGGATCCATTATTGCTTTCATACCCATTTCTACCATTAACTGGAAGGAGGTTGAAAGCACAAAAAATAACAAAAATATGCTATGTCCCAGAAAAATGCCAAAACTGTGTAAAACTTTTTGGCTTTCTGACAAAAGTCTGTCATTCCCTTAATATCTCGGAAAATGGTGATTTCAGCCCCACAAACAATTTTTTTGAAACCATTTGCAGGGAAAAACCCAGACACTTTTATTTGCAGCACTTGTTTCCCATTTTTCCTAAAAAAAACAAAATGTAGCTGTATTTTGGCTAATTTCTGGGTCCCCTCCAGGGGAATTCACAAACCCTGGGTATCTTTAGAATCCCCAGGATGTTGGAAGAAAAGGATGCAAATTTGGCGTGGATACCTTATGTGGTCAATAAGTTGCAGGGGCCTAAGTGCGAACTACCTCAAATAGCCATAAAAAAGCTTAGCACGGGGGGGGGTGAGAATCCTAGCAGCGAAGGGGTTAATAAATACCAATAAAATTGAATTTATATTTACTCAAATAACATTAAATTACTTCTCACCCCTAAAACTTTTTGCAGTATCCTAGCCTTTTTCCTGTGTTGTACTAGTGGTTTTAGGCCTCTAGGCGCTTTCACACTGTGTCCCAGTGGAAAGCGCGTGCGCTCTGTGTGGTTGAGTGAGACTGACCTGCCCTCCCATAGGAATGCATGGGGGAATGTATGTGTCCCTGGTAGTTCCTGATGCGTGGGCAGTGCAGGTATGTACGGACTCGTGTGATGAAATGCTGCACGATGATGTGTGCGGCATCCATGTAGCTAGTGTACAAGTGCCACTTCTAGACGCTGGCATAAATGTGCAGTGACTGCCTGGCGTGTGATTGGCTGGTGTGCCTGGCCCCAGGAGTCAGGATGGGTCTGCCCCAGTGGTGGGTGGAGAGAGCTGCATGTTGATGAGTGGGAGGAGTATACCTGGGACCTGAATAGGGCTGGGCTTTCCCCACACAATGCTGGCTCCGCCCCCTGTGGTGCGACTGATGACCCTGGCCTGCTCTGTGAATAGGGAGAGGGGCTGAGCAAAACAAAGTGCTCAGGAACCAGTTGTATCTGGTTCGCCCCTTCCCTGCACCTTTGAGAACAAAGGATTTGGTGTATAAAAGAGGGGCTGTGACCCCATGAAAATGTTCTTGTTCTGACTTGAATCTGCCAGGGGCGTGCTGCTGCTGGGGCCCAGGGGAAGGCTTGCCTCCCTGGGCCCTGCCCAACCCCTGGATGCCTGATGGACTTTAAGGACTTTGTTTCTAGCGCCTGGTTCTGCTTTGGATCCTAACAGGAGGGGGCTTGCTGTTGGTGGGGCCCAGGAGGGACCGCCATGGGGGCTGCCTCCTTGCTGGAGGGCCCTGTGTGCTGGCCCCTGGGCCCTACATTGCCCCCCCTGAGGTCTCCAGGACATTAAGGTTGCTGTCCAAGCGCCTGGGGGGCGCTTTATCTCTTTTCCTGGCTTCTAGCGCCCTGGGAGCGCTATATTGCTTTTTGGCACCATAGAGGCGCTGGAGCGCCGCAGCACGGCGCTGCACGACGAGCGAGAGAGGGAATCCCCAGGGGAGAGATTCCCCCATGATGCCGGTTTCGCGGGAGCCCACCACACTTATTTTTATATTTAATAGTGGGTGCCCACCCCACATGGCCGCCTATTTTTATAGTTTAATAAGCAGGAGCCCACCCTGCTTTTATATCGAAGTTCCGAGGGAGCCTACCCCTCTTGCGAAGGAAATTCACCGCCGCGGCTCCATTCGCCCGGAAGCCAGGCAGGTCTGCCTGGGACAGGGGCGGGGCCTCGCCGTCATTTCCCCCGACCGGGAGAAAGCATCCCGGAAGACTGTGCCTGCCTCGCGGGGCCCCCGTGAGTTGAGGGAGCCCCGCGTATGTCTCAAAGAGGAGTGTTGCTGGAAGACCCAGGCGGGAGCCCACCCCGCGCTGGGACGGGTCGAGAGGAAGCCTGGAGCCTCGCAGGCTCCACGTTCAAGTCCCGGGTCCCAGGAGGGGGCCCGGGTGAAAAGGAAAGTGCCGGCCGGATTAGAGGCGGGGCTCTCGTGAGCAGAGAGAGCCCCAACAGCTACTGACCCTACCCGAGGACCTGGGAGTCCCCAAAAGAAGCTTCGGTGAGTAGGGGCTGGTCCGGGGGTCTGAGCAGTCCCGCCAGGAGAGCGGGCCGCTCCACCGATGCTGCCTAATTGTGTGTCAGGGCCCAGAGGGGCCCATGCTTCTATTATTTGAGGGGCATGTCGTGGCACAGGTTGTGAGTGCCAGTAAAGGCACCGTGTTCCGGTTTCCTGGGCGGCCCCGTCTGGCAGCGGGTCGCCCCAACGATGGGGCAAGTCAGTTCCCAGTCCCAAAGGGCACCGAGGTGCCCGGCCCATATTCCTTGTTTCCAGAGCCAGATGGCTCCAACGAAGGGGGCATTATTGTTCCAGAGCCCTGAGGCTCCAACAAAGGGGGCATTATTGTTTCTGAGCCTGCGAGGCTCCAACGCTTGGGGACATGTGTATGTTTCAGAGCCCAGGGGGCTCCAGCGTGTTGGATATTGTTACAGGGGCCATTGAGAGCCCATGCCTATTTGCCTCCCCAGCTGCGCAGCACTTAGTGCCAGCTGCAGCGTTTAGGCCCTGTTCTTGCCCCAGCTGCCCAGCAAGTAGTGGGCAGCTGCTACGTTTAGGTTCTGGCGCAACCTGGACTCTAATGTGATTTTGGTGCTAGGAAATGTACGGTGTAGTATGTTTTGCGCACCCTGTGTTCATGCTTTTGGTGCTAGGAAATGTACTGTGTATAACATGTTTTGTGCACCCTGTATTTTATACCTCTAGATAGGATTTCTGCCTAGGAGGTTGTCTTACCTGGTTAGGTTGATGTTAGGGAGATTGTACTTCCCTGTGCTATGTACGCCCCTAGAGTAGTTATACTTAGGTGGTTAGGTCTAATGCGTTAGACTGATGAGAGATTGCATAAATGTGTTTATGTCCCTGTGATGGATGCAGGATAGGTTTTATACCTGTTGCTAGTGTGATGACGCTGAAGTCATTATTGCGCCAGTAGTTACTGGTTGTGCTCTACCGTGCTAATTTGTGTTACAGTTAGTAAATGTCCTATATGTACAAATTGGTGATTTGTGCTAATTCTGACAGTGGTCCATGTGGCCCTGTCCCGTGTAAATAGTCCCTTGTAAAATTCTGCCCAGTGCCAGTTGGCACAGTGTAAATTGTGTGAATATTATCTAATGTGTTTTGGTATAATACAAAGGCTATTTTTATATAATACCGTGTGTGGAGTTTCTTTTGTGGTGGGCCTTGGGTGTTGTTGCTGGGTGCGCGCGCAAACGCTTTACACATTGCCTCCGGGATAAGCCTGACTGCTCGTGCCAAGCTACCAAGGGGGTGAGCAGGGGTTATCTTTGGCGTGTAACTCCCCAGCCCTGACTAGAGTGGTGGTTTCTGCCTGGCTTTGGCGCAAGCCCTAGCCAACCAGAAATCCCATTTCTAACACCCAAAAACACACAACACGCTACACATAAAAAACACAATTAATTTAATTATTAATTAATCAATTAATAAAATTAATTAGCAATGAAAAATTAATTAACAATAAATTAATAATCAATAACAATAAATAAAAACATATTAATTAATTAATTATAATTAAATTACTTCCCACCCTATTCCCCTATAAACCCACAGCCCCTCACACATGAAAAAACACATAATTAATTAAATTATCAATTAATCAATTAATCAAAATTAATTACCAATTTATAATTAATCACCAATAAATTAATTAACAATAACAATAACTAAAAAATAATAATACATTAATTATAATTAATATGATTATAAATTAACCAATTAATACAAACTATTTACCAATTAATAATTAATTAACAATAAATTAATCATCAATAACAATAAATAAAAACATATTAATTAATTAATTATAATTAAATTACTTCCCACCCTATTCCCCTATAAACCCACAACCCGTCACACATAAAAAAAACATAATTAATTAAATTATCAATTCATCAATTCATCAAAATTAATTACCAATTAATAATTAATCACCAATAAATAAATTAACAATAACTAAAAATTAATAATACATTAATTATAATTAATATATTTATAAATTAACCAATTAATACAAAATATTTACCAATTAATAATTAATTAACAATAAATTAATCATCAATAACAATAAATAAAAACTAATTAATTAATTATAATTACATTACTTCCCACCCTATTCCCCTATAAACCCACAACCCGCTCTGATACTAAAACGCAAAATTTACTTTAAAAAAATTACTAATTTCTAAACATACAGGTGCTGATTCTGATCCGTTAAAAAAATTTACCGTCCGACTCGTGTCCGTATTTTTTACGTACTAATCGTACAAGTACCGTACAAACTGCGAAGTACGATTCGTACGTGAAAAATACATACGAATTGCGTCGGGAAAATGGTCCGAGAGGGAGCCGTACATTTTTACGTCCGAATAGCGTCGGTAAAAGTGTCCGATAGGGATCCGGACATTTTTACGTGCAAATCGTAAAACAGAAGTCCGAGCGTGCAAGTACGATCCGTACCGCCCGTCCGAATACACAACTGCATGTAAAAGGCCCCGTACGGAGTGAATGCTGTAGCCTACATGTACAAGGGTAAACTTGTGCCCGAATACGAGTCATACAGCCCCCCTCACCCCGCACATGTCAGCACCGTATCCCCGTATGTCAGCACCGTACCCCCCCTCCGCACCGTACCCCAACACCGTAGCACAGCCCCGCACCTGTACATACCGTACCCCAACACCTTAGCCCAGCCCCGTACCTGTACTCACCGTACCCCAACACCGTAGCCCAGCCCATACCTGTACGCACCGTACCCCAAAACCGTAGCCCAGCCCCGTACCTGTACGCACCGTACCCCAAAACCGTAGCACAGCCCGCACCTGTACGCACCGTACCCCAACACCGTAGCCCAGCCCCGTACCTGTACGCACCGTACCCCAACACCGTAGCACAGCCCGCACCTATACGCGCCGCACCCCAACACCGTAGCACAGCCCGCACCTGTACGCGCCGCACCCCAACACCGTAGCACAGCCCCGCACCTGTACGCACCGTACCCCAACACCGTAGCCCACCCCCGTACCTGTACGCACCGTACCCCAACACCGTAGCACAGCCCGCACCTGTACGCGCTGCACCCCAACACCGTAGCACAGCCCAGCACCTGTACGCACCGTACACCCTCACCCAGCATCGCGTATGTACGGACCGTACCTAAGCGAAAAAGACTCGTACAGAACCAAGACACTGTAAAACAGCACAAGGAGGGTCAATTCGACTCACACAACACCACAAAACATGTCAACATGACAAAATACATCTCTATGACTGACCTGCCTCATCCCAACAGCAAAATAGAGGACCAAATCACAACCACCTCTTATAACACACCCACCACAAATTCAAACACAGCCACACCCACAAATGGACCAATAAAAAGGGCCCACACACACAGCCCATGAGCCATTGCAACAGACCCACTGCTCACAGACACCACAGACAAACAACTGCACCTCACTCACACCTTAACTACACCTTCACTTACACACCTTCACACAACCTCCTTCACAAACACCCCCTCTTCACCTTCACACACACACCCTCACATTCACACCCACACACCCACAACCATTCACACCCACACCCCACACCATGCCCACTGACAAGAATCCAAAGTTCACTACAGCGGAGCTGGATCTCCTTGTCAACGAAGTCATCAGAGTCGAGCCACAGCTGTTTGGAACATTGGTCAGACAGACCAGCATAGCCCAAAAAACCAGCCTGTGGCAGAGGATCGTCGATAAGGTGAATGCTGTTGCACCCATCCGAAGGACCAGGCATGAATGCCAAGCCAGGTGGTTCGATCTGCGCAGGGCAGTCAAGAGGAAAATGAACGAGGAATACGCCCAGTGTAACATCACTGGAGGCGGGCTGCCCGCAGACCCGTACATTACCATCCCTGGGAGGAGAAGGTGATGGCCACGCTTCCGCCGGTGGGAGTACACGGAGTCGAAGGAGTCGCAGAGCCTGGTGAGTACACAAACAACTCACGTAACATGGGGGAAATGGCATCCACACCCCAACTACAACAAATGCACTCACCTACCCCCAAGCCCTCACCGCCCACAACCACACCCTAAAAACCACGCTCATGCCACTAACTCTCCATGCCCCATTCACAAATAAAGGCAATGCCATGTCCCAGGCCACACCAACCACAAACCCAAGACTGGATGTCTGGGATGCTGGGAGGGTGGGTCTCACACAACACATTGTGCAACTCAGAACCAGACACCAATGCCCACAGCCCATATGGCCTAGGTACATACCCATGCACCATGCCCAATGCACAGGGACTGGCAAAGTAATGACAAGGTAGCTGACACTTGGCCCTGCTGTAGGCAGCACAAGGTTCTCCTGTGACCACTGTACACTCAAACAACAACTCCACTCGCTCACATACCCAGCACAGGAACTCACACACACCGTCATGTCAGCATGCACCATGAGGGGACAGATACATCACCTGGGAGACCCAATGACAAATCACACTACACACAACAGCAGACCTGGTCACACACCCCCCCCTCACACAAGCACACAACCCCGGGGCAGGCAACGGCTTTACCCACTCTCACAATGGACATGTGACACAACAAGACCAATCCATAGCCAAATAAGCATCCCAGCAAAATATCTACTGGCAAACACTCAGGAGCACATACCAATCTGTCCCGCGCAACATACCCATCCCCAAGTGTACATTGAGAGGAATGCTAGGCACGTCCAACCACCTGGAGGAACTGTGACTACTTGAATATGTATGAAACATGGATGTGGCATGAAACAGCATTAACATTGTCTCTCTCTCACACACAGGGCAACGTCATCGACCTCCCCCCAACAATGGGGGGGAACAATCACAGTCCCAGGCTCAGCGTGAAGATGATCCCACCGGCAGCAACGACTCTCACCACTCCGTGGATGACCCCGACCAACCTGGCCCCTCTGGTGCCCAAGCCCATGCAGCACCTGCGTCAGGTACATCTGTGTCAACCCCCACCCCCATTCCTGCCACATCCCAGGAGACACCCAGGAGCCCTGCTCGCACCGAATAACACAGCCAGTCTGACCAGGAGGGACAAGGTTCTCCGGGCACCCAGGAGGAGGCAGACGACCATGCTAATGCCATCCCTCAGGGGTCCCGTAGACCCGATGTGCCCACAACGGCAGGCCCGGCTCGTGTGGGCAGGGGTGGTGGGAGTGGAGGCAGGCGGAGGCGAGAACCTGACCAGCCAGCTGAGGGAACCGGTATGGCACACATGCGCCACATCCTGGACACATACCGGCGTGACACCAGGGGCATCAGCCAGGTTGTGTCGAGCCTCACAGACATCAAGGGGGCCCTCGGCGAGATGAAGAACCTGCAGGCCGAGCAACATGCCAGTCAACAACAATACCAAGGACGGATGGAGGCAAGACTGGCTGAGCTCCTGGCGGTTAAAACGGACATGAGCCGTTCACTCCGTCGGATTGCCTACAACATGGGCAACCCTCCCTGTGACACCAGGCGAAGACCAGCACCAGCCACAGGGAGGGAGGAGGAGGAGGAGGATTCTTCAGACGGAGCATCACAGACATCATCAAGGCCTGCATCTGAGGGTCCCCGGAGAAAGGTGGATCGTCCACGGAAAAGACCGTGAGAGTCAGCGGACCATCCACATCACCCAGGTCACCTGGCCTGGCACCTGGCCCTCTGGCGCAACAGCACCACCTCACCCAATGACATTCTCTGCCACATGGACTTGCTGGTCACAGTCTGACCAATGATGACCAACACTGTGGTCTGGACTCTGATGACTCCAACTGACAAGGATGCCATCTCCCCCTGTGAACTTTGGATTCTAGGCACCCGGTAGAGCACCTTACTTCATCCACCAAAAGACTTACCCCACCAAAAATAAATACTTAATTTTGTCATGAGATGTTGCTGTCATTTGGCATTATTCACCAACATATGTGTGTGTAAAGGTAAAACTATGCCTGAGTGTTGAACTAACTCCACACATCCATACCCTGGGATCGGAGTCTGGTACAGGACACACATGGGTCACAATGTATCATTCAATGCAGACATGGAGCACAATACTCACCTGTGATGGCCTCAAGCTGCTGAGGGGGTGCTAGGGAAACTGTGAGGACACACCTATTTGGAAGAGTAACATTAAGGCGTAGAGGTCATGCCTCATTTGGAGGTTCCCGGGGAGGGAGTCCCAGGTATGTGTTCCCAGGTGGGAGAACTATGTCCTGCATGCAGGAGTACGGTGGATCAGAAGAATGGTGGCCAGGTCAAGGTTGGATGCACGGAGATGGCACTACGGGGTCTAGGATGACAGTGGTACAAGGTTGGTTTTGGGTCAGGGTTGTGGCCTGCCTCCTGAGTGTGGGTGAGGAGTCTGAAGGTCATCCTGCAGCACACAGTGATCCATTGCAGCTATCTCTGCTGGACGGTGATGTGGCTGGGGCGCGGGATGTTGACGCTGAGGTGTGCAGATGCAGCCTGGATGTGGAAAAGTGTCCCTGGATTTTGGATGTGGCTGCTCTGTAGAGGGCAGGGCAGTATTTGACTGGATGTTGTCGTGGACCTGGGGGATGGTCCGTCTTACCTTGGAGTGGATCTATCTGGGGATCATGTGCATAATGCTGAGGGTGTTGCAGTGTGAGGTACAGATGCTGGTGATTACCATGGCAAATTAGAGCAAGCAATCCATGATGCACAACATCTTGTGTGCGTGGACACTGGGTGCCTGTGGGGGGCTTCTGTGGGTGGGACACAAGCAGTTGAGCCAGCTGTAAGGGGTCAATCCTCAGATGTTGACCTCAGTCCTGTACAAGTCCAGCCTCAGGTGGCTGCTGTTCTGCCATTCATCTATGGATCCCATGCAATCTTGAATATTGGAACTGGAAATGTCTGTGTCCTTGGTGAGGGTGAGGAGCGCCTGGCTGTCAATGGCATACGAGTTGATGATGAGGGCATGTGCGCATGTGATGGTGGATAGAGGGGTCCTGGACACATTGTAGATTGACACGCTGAAAGATGATACCTGTGCCATGTGCCTCACAACAAAAGCATACTACATGCAGAAGCCTTGAGTCCCATTCCCATGGCCTTGCAGGGGTACAGATCCAGTGGGGAGTAGGAGGGACATGACCTGGTGGGTGTGACAGGTCCTGGAAGGCGTGGCAGCGCTGTGTAGGCAGTCGGAGTTGCACACTCATCATGCAAAGGTGTTGTGTGTGCGCTCAGTGCATGCCTGAGAGCAGGCGGGAGATGTGTGGATGGACCTTGCTTGGAGGGTGGCTGCAACATCACACTGTAGTATGATGTGGGTCATGCAAGGACCTGAGGGTCATGCAATGTGCACGTTGCATGTGCAGACGGTCCAGCCTTTGGTACCGCGTGGCCGCAACTGTGGCACAGACAAGCCGAAGACAGCCAAATGAATGTGTTGAGGGAGGAAGGGAGGAGCACCTTTGATGTGTGTGTGTTGCCAAATCTGGAAACTACGTGTGCCCTTGCTGCAGTGGCTGCAACAGCAGGCGGCATGTCCTGGGACCTATGCCACAATATCCACACAAAGACTAGGATGTCAGAAAGGACTACTGCAACAGGTGTATGTCAAGGAAGGAGTTACCGGTTTGCAATGGCACACCCAGAGACAAAGGATGCACAATCACCAAAGATGACTGACACCGGATCATGAAACTGAAGGCTGAGCTGTGCACAGGAAACACACCCCAGAAGGTGTTGACGGCCCGTGGGGGGGACTAACATGCCAAAACACATACACAGCCATGGACATCATGCACAATAGAGAATCAAATACATGAAGAACAGCATGCAGGTTGCTAATCTACACATAGACTCATATGCACAATCCTTGACAACCATGCCAGAGATGCCGCATGCACAGTGGCAAGAGACCTGCATTGACAGAGATGAGGCACCTTGGAGGCTGAGGAACACCTTTATTACTCAGGCTCACACCTATGCAAAAGCATCAACATTAACAGACTCATAGGTCTATTGGATTAACATGTGGGACTTACACCGGACACCCCCTTTGCACCACAGATGCTGTAAATCCATTGTACTGGAACACAAGTGAAGGGGTTGAGTCAAACATCCCCTGCTGCACACGGAGAGGCTGCAATTCCCCATTGAGCATCATATGGGGATGTCCCGCAATATGTCCACCCGTAGCCTCCCGTATGTTTCAGAGGGAAGTTGTACACACATTGATGCCTTCATCACAAACCACAATCCCATAACAGATGACTGTCACGAAGTGTGACTATCAATTCATGTGAGTCATGCCACATGCCATGTGCCCCATGGTGAGTCGACATGTATGCATAGTAACATAACCTGCACAGGAGCAGTGCCCACACATTACAAACAACTACCACACCCAAAAAGCCTTGCTGCAATCCTTACCCAAAGGAGAATTTTCACCATGTCTGTGCATGTAACGCTGATTCAGCACACGTTGCATTACTCATGAGGAATAGCAGGAGCACAACGATGCCACGAGCAGACAGCATGCGCAACTACCTGGGGATGAGAGACACACAAGAAGTCAGGAAAAACATAGTCATCCGCATGCATGGTCATGTACTCTACATGAATAAGGTTGACACCATGCCAATTGTCAATTGAGTGTGTCAGCTAAAATGTGTGGAATGACATCAGCACTCGAGTGACACATCAGCACACACCTCAAAGTCACTTAGCATACAGTCAGCTGGACACACACATTGCAACACATGCCACACAAGGCTCAAAGCGTGCACACTCAGACCCAGGTACTCACCATTATGAGAAGAAATTGTGTATGAGCTGACTCCGGATGTCTTCCTCCTCCTCCTCCTCCTCCTCCTACTCCTCCTCCTCACTTGCCTCGTGACCAAGGCCGTCATCCTCCACGGGTGGATGTTCCTGCTATCGGGATCCAGGATGAGTGGCACAGCTTTCTCCACTGCCATGTTGTGCAGCATGCAGCACACAAGGAAGATTTTGCAGACCTTCACCGGTGCATATGGGAGGGACCCGCCGGTCTTGTGGAGGCACCAGAATCGGCTCTTCAGGAGGCCAAACGTCCTCTCAATCGCTCGCCTGGTCTGCCCATGGGCGTTGTTGTAACGGTGATCTGCAGCTGTTCTCGTGTTGCGGAGAGGCGTCACCAGCCATGGCATGTTGGAATAGCCAGAGTCCCCTACATGGAAACATCATGTAAAGAAGTGGGTAAGGAGATGCCGTCACATACTAAGATACCGCTGAATACTGGACAAACAGAGTCTACTCACCAACAAGACATGCTCGTTCGTTGTGCAGCTGCAGCATCATTTCTGGCACCCTCCTACGCCTCATGATGTAGGCATCGTGTGCTGACCCTGGAAAACGTGCACAGACATGGGAAATCACCATGTTAGCAAGACACACCACAAGGGCATTAATGGAGTGGTAATGTTTACAGTTACGGAAGGCTACCTCCTGTGCCTGTGGTGGTACCAAAGCCACATGTGTCCCATCAATGGACCCAATTACATGGGGCATCCCTCCCAGGGCATAGAACTCACCGTTGATACCTGTCAACTGCTCACGAGTTGGAAAATGGATGAATTCATCCAGGTGCTCCAACATGGCTTCTAAAACATCATGCAGGACACGGATGAACATGGTCTGAGACATGCCACCCACATCAGCTATGGTCAATTGAAACTTCCCTGTTGGCAAAGAAATGTAGGGCTGACATCACCTTCATCTTGGGGGTCAGCGCAGTCGGATAACTGTGTCGCGGTTGGAGGTGTGGTGCCAGCCTGTTTGTCAGGTCCACAATTAACCGTTGGGGGAATCGGTAGCGGCGTATGCAGTCACGTTCCCTCATGGCAGCCAAGTCTGGCATTGGTCGGTGGAGAGGCTGTGCCCTGCAGAAAATTGGAAGGAATAACGAAGATTGAGTACATTAGTACACCAATGTCAATGAACTGAGCACATGTTCAACAGCTAATACACATATGCCACATACAGAGTCTGGTCTGTGCAATACATCCTGCACACGTATGCCAGCCAGGTGATACTCCTACCAAGAGCCAGCTACAAACATGGATTGTCATGGTCTACATGACATGCCATGAAAGTAGCTGTGTGCCAGTGTGAGTGAACAGCCTGACACATTACAGGAGTGACATACATCCACATATGTGCATTTGAAGGATGTCATCTCATACAGACAGCTGCCGGCAAGCTAGACGCACAGGTCACATGTCATGGAAAAAGGACAGACCACACACCTTGCCATGAAGGGGTACATGTCAAATATGATCACACAGACATTGAGACTACGCAGATATGTCCTAAGCTCGCAAGTCCCTGTTAGATGCATACAGACACACGTCACGTGTTATTCCACATGTGTCCTGGTGTGCGTAATAGTGTGACATGGGCATCTACACACAGACACATGTTGGATGCAGCTACAGCAGATGCCGTTGACGGAACACCAACAGCAATATCATGGGAACACATGACACACACATGACATAGTCACATCGTGGCACGCTGGTAGTGAGATGTCAGGTGTCATCATCCGTGTACCTGGCATCAGGGGACATTTGCGGGTGTTGGGGACTGTGCCATGCTAGTGATGCAGTGCTTGACAAGTTTGAAATACATGCACACATGTAAAAGGTGTGAAGGGGAAGTGCGCCACATGGTGCCCCATCACACACGACATGTGTACACAGGTCATCACACAACTATTGGTTTAAAACATGAGGAGACATGTGCCAGCTCACTGCCTGACACACCTAGGCCCTACACATGATGCACTGCACTGACAATGACTTGATGTCCATCCTTGTGCGAGTCATACACCTCCATTCCTTTGCTGTGCGCCTCCTATCACCAGTGTAAGCTGTGAAATGCACCGTACACACGCTCTGAGGCCGTGTGTACGGTCGTATCACAATATGGGGTTTGGGTAGGAGTACGCGTGTGTGCAAGGACCGTACACACGTACGTGTACACACTGGTCCTATCCCCATGGTAGTGTTGGCGTAGGCGTACGCCATAGAGTTACGGCTCGTACCTGCGTATGTACAGCCCGTGGCACTATGGCGTACGTCTACGGCAACACTACCATAGTGCTACGGGCCCTACACACGCGGGTACGGCCCGTAGCACTAGGGTAGTGTTGGCGTAGGCGTACGCCATAGAGATACGGGCTGTACATATGCGGGTACGAGCCGTATCTCTATGGCGTACGCCTACGGCAACACTACCATAGTGCTACGGGCCCTACACACGCGGGTACGGCCCGTAGCACTAGAGTAGTGTTGGCGTAGGCGTACGCCATAGAGATACAGGCCGTACATACGTGGGTACAAGCCCTATCTCTATGGCGTACGCCTACGCCAACACTACGATAGTGCTACGGGCCCTACACACGTGGGTACGGCCCGTAGCACTAGGGTAGTGTTGGTGTAGGCTGACGCCATAGAGATACGGGCCGTACATACGCGGGTACGAGCCCTATCTCTATGGCGTACGCCTACGCCTACGCCAACACTACCCTAGTGCTACGGGCCGTACCCGCGTGTGTAGGGCCCGTAGCGCTAGGGTAGTGTTGCCGTAGGCGTACGCCATAGAGATACGGCTCGTACCCGCGTATGTACAGCCCGTATCTCTATGGCGTACGCCTACGCCAACACTACCCTAGTGCTACGGGCCGTACCCGCGTGTGTAGGGCCCGTAGCACTATGGTAGTGTTGCCATAGGCATACGCCATAGAGATACGGGCCGTACATACGTGTGTACGGCCCGTATCACAATGGCGTACGCCTACGGCAACACTACCAAAGTGATACGAGCCCTACACACGCGTGTATGGACCGTATCACTGGAGTAGTGGTGCCCTAGGGGTACGTGTGGAACGCACCGTACCTGTGTGTGGATAGTGAAATTACATAGGGGACACATGAGGGACAAGTATAAGGGCCTAAATGCATGCTGGTTGTCATGGAGACCGAGTTTCCAGTTCAAAATTTTTCATCAGGTGGCCAGAAAAAGTCGGTTGGAGACAATATACTATGTTGCAAAGTGGTTGTTGACTTGACATCATGCTCAAATTTTGAACCATGCAAAGTAGGCCTGGGCAAAAATTTCGTTCCGTTCGCGGAAATTGCGATAATTTGACATTTTTGCGTTCCGCGGAGAGCGCGAAAATGTCAAAAATTCCGGTTTCCGCAGCTTGGCGATAATTTGTTTCTTGCTCGCGCTGTAAAATGATACATTCTCGCGCGCGCGCGATCGCCTTACCTGAATCCCTGCGTTCGCCGACAAGTTTTCTTGATCCGGTCGCGTTCTCCATGAGATGTTGTATTGTTTTTAGCCATTTGCGCTGTCTCGCGACAGTTCGCGCCCGCAGTGACGTCATGCGTCGCGCGATCACGTCTTTCTTCTCGCGATCATGCACCGCGAGAACAACTCAAAACAAGATGGCCGCGCCCGCAAGCAACCACATGGGTAAGTTGGCGACCCGCAACCATGCAGAAAATCTCGCGAACATGCCGGAAAAAAACTTCCGCATCTTCGCGATATTTCTGCTTGTTTGCGATAATTTTAAACATTCTCGCGATAATTTGCGAAGGTTAATTCCGCAAATTCCGCCCACCCCTAATGCAAAGGCCCTCACCGGGGTAGGTTTAAAGGGATTGGAGGAAACGTAGGATGCAAATGAGATTGACCAATCACTCTGTACTCCTGTAAATGAAACAGCCCAGCAAGGGAGATATAAGGCAGCCAGGACCCATGAGAGAGCACTTGCCTGCACAACCTTTCATTCCACACCACTGCTGCTGCTCGTGATTCCTCTGGCACCATGTCCAGGTCTGTGGAGAGGGCCCAGCCTTTCACCCAAGAGGAGAATGAAGCGTTGCTGGACGTCATCCTCCCACAGTACCCCTGCCTGTATGGGAGACCAGGGGAGCAGGTGAGTGCTGATTCCACTAGCTGTGACTGTGCCCCTTTTTTGTGTCTGTCACTTCTGGCATTGTGTCCAGGTGTGACAGACATGCAATTTTGTTCATGGTGGGTCCCAGGGGGGGGATGCCTTATGTCTCCCATGCAGAGCCTGATGTGGTTAATATCCGCACTCCTCACTTGCATTGTGCTTACTGTGACAATCAGTGCATGGTGCATGCCACATTCAGCCTGGCTAATCCTCTTGGGAATGTTGTTTCCATAGTCCTGATGTGATTCTGTGGTGCCCCCTGTGTGACAGGTGACTGTACCCACAGATGTGTGTGAGTTGAGTGTACCTGTGGTGATAGTGTCCAAATGATGTGTACGGCCCCTGGACATTGGTGTGTGTGTAAGTCCCCTGTCATGTGGGTGAGTGTCTATGTGGAGTGTTGCACCCCAGCTGCATGGAGGATGCATATGCCCTACCCATCTGATGTGAGCAGGGAGCCATGCTGTGTGTCTGACGTGCTGAGCTAGCCCCACACCTGTGACTCCCCCCAGTCAAGTGGCACATGTGCAGAGTGATGTTTGTACCCGCAGTTGCCAATGGCAGGTGATTGTCCTGTGCCTGTGTGTGTCTGTGTACTCCGCTGAGGTTGCGTCAGTGGCCTGGGGCATGTGACTGCTTTGAGGTGCTGTCCATAATCCTGGTGTTGCTTGTGATGCACAGTGTGAGCCATGATCATTGATTCTGTAGCTCCCCTCATGCCACCTGTGTACTTTAAATGCCACGTAGTGCATTTGGCCTTCCCCAGAGGATAATGTCCCTATGACAAAGGTGCAATGAGTTGGCTGCATACTATGCCCTGTTCAAACAAGCCCAATTGTTCTAATGTGTGACATGGAGCAGGTGTATTGATGTTGTCTCACTTTGTCATCCTCACAGGTAGCCGCCTACGCCAAGGGGGAGATTTGGAAGCGGGCCGTCAGGGCTGTGAGGTCGGTGGAGGGTCGCAGTCGGCGCCTGGCCCAGGTGAGGAAACGCTGGCAGGATATCCGGTGCTGGACCAGGAGGATCGCCCGGGTCCTGCCGGGGGATTCACCAGAGGGCAAGAACCGCGGGCACCGGCGCCTGACCCACCAAATGAAGCATGTCCTGGCGGTGGTCTTCCCTGACATGGATAGGCGGTTACAGGAGAAGCAGCAGCAGGAAGGGGGTAGGTACATGTGTGTTTGTTGTGTGTCACCAGCTTTTGGAAGTGCTCAGTCGCCTGGTTACACTGACAGGGTTTATATGTGCAGTGCACATCCTGTTCCCCAAAGTCAACCGGTCCTGTTCTTCCTCCCTTCCCCTCCTTGACATGTGTTCCCTGGTCTGTGTGTAGTCACTCTTGCACAAGGTAATCTAGGCTGGCAGTTAATCCAAGTGCCAAATGCTTGCAGCATCATGTGTGGGGGTGGTCTGTGACATGTGTTGGGACCTTGCCTGTGCCCTGTCCAGTTCAGTCATTTGGGGGTCCATGATTGTTGGCACTGATGCAGAGTCTCAACATAGGAGTGTGAGGCTTAAAATGAACTGCCTTGCAGCATGCATGACTGATGTTGTGGCCTCAGACATGATGTGCATGAGGGGGAGATATGCATAGTGCGGGGACGGTTGCTCCTGTTGCAGTCAGATCAATCCAGGACCATGGAGCAGTGTGGCCACTACAGTCCCCTGAGACACCTTTTCCTAGGAATCATGTGTGTCATCCAACACTGTGGACATTCTCAGTGTCTTCAGCATAGGTTGGCCTCTGTGGCATTGTACCCTGGCCTCATTTGTATTTACGTAAAGTGTGCTACATGTGTACACTCTACAGGGTGACCCAATGTGGCTTGTGCATCCTCACACTGGCCAGAGCCTGTGTGTCTTTGTACAACTATCTGATGATGGTTGTTTGTCAATAATATGTGTGGTCAGCCCCACGAGGGGTAGTTAGAGTGCAATTAGGCTTTAATGGAGCCCATTAATGTGATCCCTGATTAAGAGGTGTAAGTCCTTCCTCTGTCTCAATCACATTGTCTCAGGTAGGGAGGGGTTTGTGCGGGCAAGGCCTACATGTCCAAAGCTTATGTCTCCTTGCCAGGTCTGGCCTGTGTGTGATGATAGTCGGAACAGACACTCAACAAGTATTGACCCAGTCATGTTGTGCAGGGTTTAATGTTTGTGCTTTGCAGCATGTGTCAAAAGTTAAAAGACATGGTTCCTGCTCATCCATTTTTGGCAACGGTGTGCGGTCCAGATGCTGTGCTCGACTGTCCACAGACACTAGCTTCTCTGTATAATTCGATATCAAGTTCTTTGCTGTTGTGTCATGCTCTCCATTGTTTCAAAGTGGCATGGTGGGTCAACCAACTGTGTAGTGCAGGGCCTACATATGTGCGTAGTATTGTAGATGTTACTCATGATGCTTTTCATGCTATGCACTGTGACCTATGTAGTTTGGACTCATGTGTCATATGTATACAGGGGTCTGATTATTTCCTGTCTCTTCACCTTGCCCACAGCATCGTCGGGGGACACCGAGGGAGACACCGGCACGGACGTGGATGTGGGATCCAGCACCGGTGCCACCAGTGTTGGGGAGTCTGGCGCAGCAAGTGGCACGGAGGGCGAGGGGAGTCAGGCGGAGGACCTGTCCAGTCCCAACACCGACTATGATGCTGACGGGTCCGAGGCTGAGCTCCCAGAGGGGGCGGAGGCTGCTCCCACAGCTGAAAGCAGCAGTACATCTCTCGCCACCCCCTCCATTCCCATCACCGCCCTCCCACTTGCTCGGGTCCCTTCTGTCCGTGCTAGGCGACCACATGTCTCCTTCGTGCCAGGCACCGCACCCCCTGCCCCTGTCTCCCCTGCTGCCGTGAATGCCGAGTCTGTGGACATCCTGCGGCAGTTGCAGGTTGGTCAGACATCGCTGCTTAATGTCCTCCATGGCCACACCAGACTGCTGACACAGATGGTGTCGTACATGGAAGGCCTGTCAGCAGCGATGTCTGACCAACGGATGTTGCTGAGGTCCAAGGACTCGTCACTGACGGCAGCAGTGGGTCTCCTGCAGCGCTCCGTCCCCCCCTACTTCTGCACCATCCACACTTCACACTCCCATGCCTGTCCCAAGCACACCCAGACATCCCCATGCACGCACCCAACCAGACACAGGCAGCACACCAACAGGGAAAGCCAAGCGCACACCTCCAGTCACGCACACACAGGGGGAAGTAGGCACACCCACTGGGTCGGGGGGCAAACGGCAGCCACGCAGCCACAGTGGGAGTCCGCAGTCCTCACGACCCACTTCCTCCAAAACCACTCCCCTTAGCTCCCCTGCCCAACAGTCGGACAAAGAGTCCTTCATGGCCAGTCTGTCCCTCAGCCCCAGTGTGACACCACCCCGCAAGCGGTCGAGGAAGTCCCCAGGCAGGGGAGTTGAGTCCCCCCCTGTCCACACCCTCCCCCAGTAGCGCTGCAACCCATACCTCTGACCCCCCCCCTCCTTGGGGCTTGTGGTTCCTTTGGGTGCAGGGGAGACGCTGGCACACCTTGCAACCGTGTGCAGCGCCATCCTAACCACCACCTTTGGCACTGCCCCACCCCCTGTGGTGGAGTCGTCCGTCCCTGCACCCACAACACCTACCCTTGCCCCTCCTGTCCCTGCGGTGCCTGGTCCTTCCCCCACACATGATGCCCCCCCTGTGGATGGAAAGGAACTGTGAACTGTGCAGACAAGCTAGGAAAGACGCATCCCAATGTGTCCCCTCCCTGGAATTCGCATATGGACTGGCCTATTGGCCTTGTATATAGTGTACATTTCAAATCCAATCTTTTTTTATGCTGAATAAAGCATTTTGTTTTTCATTTGCACACGAATGCTTTTCTGGTATTGCTGTTGGTGCTGCTGCTCCCTGAGTTGGGGTGGTGATAATGTGTTAGGTGTCTGGGAAATGTTGTAGTGTGCTGCTCATGGGGAGGACCCTGGTATCTGTGTGCCATCACAAGGTCTCCGCAAATAATCTTTGGTCATGTAAGCTCTTACTGTATGGTGACTTTGCCCAAAGGAGTGTTCCTTCCTCTGTGGCACCTGACTTCTTCCCTGCAGGGTGTTTCCCAATTGTTGTGCTGACCTGTGTCTACAGTTCCTTGCTGTGTGAGGGATCCCTTCAACTTTGCCCATGCCTGCTCAGCAATGTCTACGCCTGCATCGTCTGTGCCATCCTTGGTAGTCACTGTACTTGTGTATGGAGTATGTTGCCATGACTTCATGTGGACATGGTCCCTTTTCCGCACTATGCATGTGTGTAGCCTAGCACACACGTGTTACTTGTTCTGCAGTGTATTTGGGCACCTGACTGACAATTGTGGTCATTGTATCTGTGGGTACTTCACCCTTTTCCTTCCATGGGAGGCAACAACTTGTTGGCTGCCCAGCACCTGTACATTCCTATCAGTCCTGGAATGTGGGTGACAGTCTTGTTGTATGATCTCAGTGTGTGTATTGTGCTGCCACCGCCAGGGGTGGGTATGCATGTGTAATTTGTCATCACACCCACATGTGGTGTGTCATGCAGTGGGGGAAGGACATCCATCCTCATGGGAGTGGGACACTGCTGTCAGTGATGTGTTGTCATGGCACTATCAACATAGTCGCACATTGTGGATGCCTTCATGCACCCATGGAGTTTTGCTAATGGGAGGATGATGTACACACCCCCATGTCTCTGTCCACTGCTGGGAGGCCTCTGCACCCACCCCTCATTTGTCTGGGCACTGCTGGGAGTCCTCTGCACCCACCCCTCATATGTCTGGGCACTGCTGGGGGTCCTCTGCACCCACCCCTCATATGTCTGGGCACTGCTGGGAATGATAGGCACCCACCCCTCATATGTCTGGGCACTGCTGGGAATGATAGGCACCCACCCCTCATATGTCTGGGCACTGCTGGGAGTCCTCTGCACCCACCCCTCATATGTCTGGGCACTGCTGGGAGTCCTCTGCACCCACCCCTCATATGTCTGGGCACTGCTGGGAGTCCTCTGCACCCACCCCTCATATGTCTGGGCACTGCTGGGAGTCCTCTGCACACACCCTCTCATATATCTGTGCACTGCTGGGGGTCCTCTGCACCCACCCCTCATATGTCTGGGCACTGCTGGGGGTCCTCTGCACCCACCCCTCATATGTCTGGGCACTGCTGGGAGTGATAGCCACACACCCCTCATATGTCTGGGCACTGCTGGGAGTGATAGGCACCCACCCCTCATATGTCTGGGCACTGCTGGGAGTCCTCTGCACCCACCCCTCATATGTCTGGGCACTGCTGGGGGTCCTCTGCACCCACCCCTCATATGTCTGGGCACTGCTGGGAGTGATAGGCACCCACCCCTCATAAG
Source organism: Triturus cristatus (assembly GCF_964204655.1). Lineage (NCBI taxonomy): Eukaryota > Metazoa > Chordata > Amphibia > Caudata > Salamandridae > Triturus > Triturus cristatus. The sequence goes on from NC_140579.1 coordinate 719,666,188, forward strand.
TCTGGGCACTGCTGGGGGTCCTCTGCACCCACCCCTCACATGTCTGGGCACTTCTGGGAGTGTTAGGCACACACCCCTCATATGTCTGGGCAGTGCTGGGAGTGATAGGCACCCACCCCTCATATGTCTGGGCACTGCTGGGAGTGATAGGCACCCACCCCTCATATGTCTGGGCACTGCTGGGAGTCCTCTGCACCCACCTCTCATAGGTCTGGGCACTGCTGGGAGTCCTCTGCACCCACCCCTCATATGTCTGGGCACTGCTGGGGGTCCCCTGCACCCATCCCTCATATGTCTGGGCACTGCTGGGAGTGATAGGCACACACCCCTCATATGTCTGAGCACTGCTGGGAGTGATAGGTACCCACCCCTCATATGTCTGGGCACTGCTGGGAGTGATAGGCACCCACCCCTATGTCTCTGTCCACTGATGTGGATCGTAGCATGACACCCACCCACCCGCCCACACGCTCTGAAGGCCTGGGTACGGGCCGTACCACCATTGTTGGGGTGACGTAGGGGTACGCGTGGTGCGATCCGTACCCATGCTCTTCAGGCCTGGGTATGGGCTGTACCACCATTGTTGGGGTGATGTAGGGGTACGGCCCGTACCCAGGCCTTCAGAGCGTGGCTACGGGTCGCACCACGCGTACCCCTACGTCACCCCAACAATGGTGGTACGGCCCGTACCCAGGCCTGAAGAGCGTGGGTACGGGCCGTACCACCATTGTTGGGGTGGCGTAGGGGTACGGCCCGTACCCAGGCCTACAGAACGTGGGTACGGGCCGTACCACCATTGTTGGGGTGACGTAGGGGTAAGCGTGGTGCGACCCGTACCCACGCTCTTCAGGCCTGGACACGGACCATACCCCCTATGATGGGGTGATGTAGGGGTAGGCGTGGGTACGGTGCGTACCACAATTGTTGTGGTGACGGGACACGTCCACGTCCACTTCCGTTGCGGCGGGACGCAGGCCTTGGTGGACACGCCCCCCCCCGGAGTGACCAGTCCCTGGAGGTACGGTATGTACAGGGCATGTATACATTTTGCCTTGAGTGGGGGTTATGTTTCCTGCCCCTGCCCCCCACCTTTGCCCCTGGATGTTGTTCTGTCCTTCTGCGGCGTCTGCGTCGGTTCCTGTGTACCAGGTCGTAGTCTATGAGGGCCGGGATGACACGTAGGATGGGGTCCATGCCTGTCCGTCGCATACAGGTGCTCCTTCCTCGCGTCGTCCTCAATTTCCTGGCAGTTTTTGGCTCCCGTAAAAAATGCTACGTGCGGAGTGACGTAGGCACGAATCGTACTTGCTGGTTCGTAAAACGCTGCCTGACTCCGTCCGGACATCACGTACGCGGTGTCCCGGATCGGAATTGTGGGTATATTTTAGCCGGTCGGTGTTTTGTACGAATCGTACGGAAATGGTATTTCTGTACGAATCGTACTTGCGGGTTTGTAAGGTGGTTTTCCCGGGTACGAGTCGGACGGAGAAAACGCTCCGTACGACGGTTCGTAACCGGGTTTTACAGGATCGGAATCGGCACCTAAATACATATATTTAAAAATAATGAAAATACATTAAAAAAATGTTAAACATACATATAAAATACATACTAAAATACATAACACTAACAACAAAATCAATATTATTGACAACGATATTTTTGCTAACGATATTACTTACTTCGATATTACTTCCTTTGATATAAAAAAAAACATATTACTTACCTTAATGTCGATATTCTGGTCAATGATATTCTTCACTTCGATATTCTGTCACTACGATATTAAAAACTCGATATTAAGGTAGGTTGACATTAAAGAATCGATATTTTGACTGCGCACCATTTGCAGGAGAGTAAGTGAAAAGCCAATCCACTGGGCTCACGATGGGCAGGGGCCTAGGTCTACATGTGTGACTCCGATATGTCTTCAACCACCTATCTGAATGCTTCAATACTTTTCCATTTTCAAAGTGATCTCAGCACAACTGATATGCCCTCCTCTCATGGCTGCATGGTATTATAATTCTGATTTGCATCAAATGCCCAAGATTGACCTGAACACCTAAAGACCCATCATCCGAATTGTCATTGATTGCAAACATACTCGCAGAGCAGATTGGTGCAGGTTGTAATAGAGTGCTGGGCAGATGGTGATTGTCAACGGTATAATATGCTTGGAAAATCCTATAGTCTGCCACAAACTTACTAGATAACAAAGCATGAAAGGAACACTCACAAATCATCCCAGAATCCAAATTCATGCCGCCTGGAAAAAGTAAACATCATCTTTAGGCATTGATACCTTAACCATTGATCATCCACTGATATAATTGTCACAGAAAGATTAATGCTCCATTGCGAAGGAAAAAAATTAAGGGGCATATCAACAATAAATAGCGATAATTATCGCTAAGCGCTATTAGCGCAAACATTTTTATCGCCGGTGAAGTGATTTTTTTATTGCTGCCATAGCGACGTATTAACAAGGCGCCGCTAGCCAGTGATAACAATCACTTCCGGCACTTATGGATGGCGATAAAATCTTAGAGTTGGCGATAAAAAAACGCACGCTAAGCCGCGAAAAGTAGAGATAAGCAAATTATCTCCAAAATCAGTCTGACAATTGAAAACAGGCCTGCATTTTGCACGCAGCAAGCGGGAAAATGCACATAAAAGGGCCCCAAGCAGGCAAAAAAAAAAAAAGGATTCCAGTGACCAGAGACCAGACAAGACCAGAGACATGGAGGAAGCGGGGCCAAGCACAGAGACCACAGCGAACCCCACAGCCAGCCAGGAGGAGCAGGGAGAGAGCCAGGGGAAGGAAAAGAGGAGGAGGAACCCCAGGTTCAGCCACCAGGAGAATCAGGTCCTGTATAGCCTGGTGGCTGAAAACCAGCAGGAGCTGTTTATACGGAGGACAGTGCCATTGTCCCGAAAGAAACACATCTGGAGGAGATTACAGCTAAGGTCAATGCTGTGGGAGAGAGGAAGAGGAGGACCGTGGAGGAGGTAAAAAAGCGCTGGAACGACAGCAAAAAGAACACCAAGGAGAAGATGGCCGCCAACTGGAGGGCAGCCATGGCCACCGGAGGTGGCAGCCCCGTGCCGCAGCTGGAGCTGGATGAGCAGGAGGAAATGGTGGCGCAAGTCATCACTGAGGAGACGGTGGTTGGAGTGCCGGGTCGAGACACCGCTGCAGGGGAACAGACACAACCACAGGGTGAGTACAAACTATAGAGTGGGTGGACGGGATTGTTTGGCCAGAATGGCACACATGTATAATAAATAGCATTACATAGCCACAATTACTGTGGTCCAGGTCCCAGATAGCCCTGTGCATGGTGGCATGGACACACACAAACATTGCGAGACACACTTTGACTGATACAATGACATTGAAATGTGCACTGAAATGTCAGAAAAACACAGTCTAGCTACATCATCAGACCACAAAATAAGTGCCACATCACATACCAAAATGCCACATCACATAGAGACGCAGCATGCTGTCAAAATGAACTTCTTGCACCATCACAAACCATATCCAAATCATCTCCTCAAGGCCGCAACTCACATGTGCCAAAATGAGTATGCAGTGTGAATGTGACTGATCGCGCGCACGTGTAAGCATGCCAACAGCAAGACCAGCACACCTGCAAAATAGCACATGTGGCTGACTTGTGTGCAAGGATGTGCGTGGCCAACAAGTGTGACTTGGAGGGCCACACACAACCTTGCACACGAGCCAGACACATGTGCAATGTTGAAGGTGTGCTGAGCCTGTCGCTGGCATGCTTACTTGTGCACGTGACCAGTCACATTCACACTGCATACTCATTTTGGCACATAGGAGTTGAGTGATGAGGCAAGGGGGACATTGTGACAACCTCATGCCTGTACTACAAAAATGCCCCCTTGCCTGTACATGCTATGCAGCACCGTGTACAGCAAGAAGAGAAAGTAATGAGTGACTCTGCATACCGACAACACATGCAATGTCACAACAAAAATACGGATTATGGAGCATATTACCAAGGATGGCGTTAAAATAATAGCCGCTTGAGCGGTAGAAAACTGCCACTAAAGCAGCGATAATGGCCCTGAAAATATGCCATGGAGAAATAAATAAAACCCCATGGTCACACCAGAACATGGACTTCTGTTGGAATTCCCCAGGGCATATTATCAAGACCATTATCACCGCTCAATTGCCGATCATTTGTAATGCCGTCCATGATAATTTGCCCCTTAGTCGTGTGCCCCCCATTGCAAAATGCGATGCAGGGCGCTCCATGAAATCCATTCAGTCATCCAAAGGCAACTTACCTGCATCCACACATATCCCTGTCCATAATACCCACCACCCTCTCCCGCCCCACGTCAACGCATGGCATGTACTATTTTCTCTTGCAATTTTAAAAACTCTTCATGTCTGCGAAAGCTAGATCTTCAAATCTAACAATTGCGCCAACCTAGGGACATATTACCAAGATCAGTGTTGAAATTATCGCTGCCTTAGCGGAAGGAAACTATGGCTTGATAATATGCCCCTGTGAATTCCCATAGAAGCCCATGTTCACACCAGAACATGGACTCCTATGGGAATTCAACAGGGCCTATCATCAAGCCCAACACAGACGCTTTAGTGGCAGTTACCTGCCGCTAAAGCCGCGATCATTTTAACGCTGACTCTGATAATATGGCCCCTAGTCCCTCTCCCCTCACTATGGTGTTCAATTTTCTGAGCATAGGATCCTTGACTTGTGACTATGACATGTCTCCTCTACTACCTTTAATATTACCAACCATGTAAAAAGGGGTATAACAACCAATTTACAACACAGGCCATATAAACAAACATCACCAGCACAAATCCATACGAAAATCCATTTCTAAATCCCTCAAGGCATGTCACTACCCATGTTGCCCTGTCCCCCTTGATAGCCTTAGCAGTGCATAAACTGTGGTATCCAGAAGGTAAACACTAAAAACACAATATACAGGCTGCCGCTTTAGATTCACCCATCATGAATGTCTACAATGGTGTCGAATGGTCACATCTACGGGCTAGAAAGGCCCCAGCCTGGTACCAGCTCACCTGGCTCAGTGTTGACATCGCTCTCGCTGTCTTTGTCCACCAATGGCCCAAAGAAATGGTCCCATGCCCTAGCTGCCTCAAGTGATCCCTTGCTCACTGTAACCTTGACCAGTAGTAGCCTAACTATCCCATCACACTCTGCCCATTTGGTGAACACGCACTCCCATTGATCTAAACTTGTGTCCCCACTTGCCTTCCAGTGCATCGTAATATCCCATCATGGCCACTAATAATCCCCTAGCCATAAACTTGCGTCAAGCCCACTTTGAGCCGTGTGTGGGAAGCAATGTAGGATACAAGCCCCCAACGCCAGATCTACCTCCCTGTCCGTCAACACCTTCAATAGTGTCATCACTACGGTCCAATAAGTAGCCCAAAGTGGTCAGCCACAAATCATGTGAGGGAAGTTTGCCCCCTCTCCCTGAAATGTAAAACATTCAAAAGAAGCCTTTGGAAGCGGGGATGCCTGGTGCACCTCCATGCTTACTCTACAATCTCTGCACAAGCCCTTTCCGGTATCTCTCTCCCTACATCTACCTCATATTTCAATTAAGTATGTCCAAAGGGGGCAGCTCCACGAGATCCATGCGCATGTACTGGCATGTGACTGCCTTAAACTTTACAGCTGCTGTCAATATGTATTGGCACCCTAAAGAAAGCTCAGGTCCTCCTTGGTCCCCTTTACAATGCGCACAAATATCCGCTGTGATCGCTGCATGGAGTATGTAGTCCCCCCTTCTAAAATCAAACAGCTCATGCAGAGTCTAGAAGGGTAGCGCCTGGTATGATGCACAAAACGGCCCACCATTGCCACACACACTCCACATGTGGGACCAAATCTGTGGGTAATGGGTGTGGACACTGTCTGCTCATACAGCAACAACATTTGCCATACATGCTGCACCATACTCTGAAAGGGTAATCCAAAAGAAGTGCAGGAAGCAAGATTAAACATGACAGACGCAATGCACACAACACAAATCGCAAGGAGCCAAAGCGACTTAGAGGCACATGTGTCCTACACAGTGCAGCTTTGTAGAAAAAACATGGCGTATATAATCAAGGACGTTCTTAAAATTATCAACACTTCAGTGGCATGAAACTTCCACCAAAGCGGTGATAATGTGCCTGATAACATGCAGCAGAGATTTCAAATCAAAGCCCATGTTCACACCAGAACATGTGCTTCTCCTGGAAATCTAGGCGGCATATTTCCAAGAACAACTTTGCCGCTTGTAACGGACGTATCCTGCTGCTAAAGCGCCGATAACACCATGGACGTCCATGATAACATGCCCCCAAGTAGGCTCCCATTGCCAATGTGCCAAAAGTGAGCACTCATCACACATCACTTATAGCACACAAAACACATGCACATGTGCAAGCCCCTGCAAAGCTGCAACTCCTTGAGCCACACTGATAATGCATGTGATAGGGCATGATGGATAGCATGTCTGCAGGACAAACAGATTCACAAGGTGCAGGACACCTCAATGATGTTGCCGAGTGTGGAACTCATCCTCAAGGATGCATGTCACACCCTGGCACAAACTTATGTACACACAACCCCTGATGTGAACAACACACTTGATGACCTGCTATGCACAAGTGTCAGAAGGATACACAATCCACATATATTTCCGCATGTCTGCATTGTCCATACCCAGAAGTCAAAGGCACATTTCATGAAAGGGACAAGGGGCAGCTAAACAAAGGCAGCAGGTGCCACCATCACACAATGCAGTGTACACACATACTAATCAGAGTACATAAACATGGCATAATAGATGTTGCGGACTGCATAAGTCACATAACACAAACCAGGACACAACAGGTAGCATTTGTGTGTAGACACTGTCAAGACACATTTCCCACCTAGGCAACTTGTGATATTACAACGTATAAGTACACCCACACATCCGTGATGTCTCTGAAATAATCACCATCCAGAAACTAGCATGCATATTGTACAAAATATCTATAATGTACAGTCTGCCTCAGTCTGATTGTTAAGTCAAATAATGCATGCCCATACATGGATACCACTGTTAAACTGTATCTCCAATGAACATATCAGAGGGAGCGACAACACCTCCTGGACAGCTGGACGACCCACTCTACCACGATGACTCGTCCCAAACACCAACCATGAAAGTGGACGAGTTTCAGCGTCTCCTCGATTCCTTCGCCACACCAACTCCAGTAGCAGGGCTACCCACCAGCATTGCGCCCAGCCCACCCCCTGCACAAACCACCCAGCAGCAAGCACCTCCCACCACAGCTGCCTCCCAGGACCCAGCCAACACATATGCGGCCTTTCACACCATGGTGCTGGAGGTCCAACAGGAGACACAGGACTTTGTGCGGGTGGGCTTGGAGAGCCTGGAAGCCAAGTTTGAGGAGCTCAGTGGGTGTCTGAATCGCCTCGAGAACAACATGGCGAGGATTCCAGAAATCCACACATCCCTCAATAACATCCAACGCTCCCTGGATGACATTGCTGGGGTCCTGATCCGGAGAGCGGACACACTGTCCCGGCAGGATAGCTCCAGCAGTGTCTTTGCTGCATTATCCCGACTGGCAGTGGTAATGGAGTCCAGGGAGTGGAGGGAGCTCCAACAGCTGCCACGGCTCAACACCAGCGTAATCTGGAACAGACACGGCAGGCCATGCTTCTCCACATGACATCTTTACCTCCCCACGGTCTTGCGACATCTGCTGCTTGTGCATCCCCATCCTCAGCTCCGCACCCTGATGTGTCTGTGCCTCACAGTGCTGCTCCCCCCATTCCACCGCCCACATGTGAGACACACGACACATCATCGGACGAATCTGAGGATGAAACTGCCACCATGGTGATGCGCAAGTTCAGCTAGCAGTGATGTACAATGGCCTGTCGGTTTGTACATAACATCATTTCACTGCCCTTCCTCTCCCACTGTCTGCCAACGTCCATCAACACCCAGCATGGACCCACACATTGACCCACAGCAAATCTCCTTTTGTTCATTGACAATGGCACTGCTAAATCCGCCTCCTCCCCTGGCTCGCAATGGACTGCCAATCCCATGTCCTATGGTCCAGTTCTGGTCAATGCACAACCTGTTTTTTGTAAATAAATACACTTAAATCACACAGGTGCGTGTTTCCATGAACAATCAAGTATTTAACTTAGGCAATAAGTAAGGGGCTGTGAATTCACAAGAAGGTCCAGCAAGGCTAATTCAATCAATGTACATGTGTCACCTGACACGGATAGGCAGTGAGATGGCCGTGTATGTGCAAAAGCAATCTAGACAATTTTCCTATGACAACATCTTTAAAGTGCACCACTAACCCGTGAGTGTCTCAAGGAGTGGGGGGGGGGGAGAGGGGAGTCTGACACTGATTGGAAATCCCGTTCTTGAGGAGTCACATTAAAGTCCGCATGTGCTGTGCCTGCCGCAGGAGGGTGGGGAGAGTGTTCCAGTTCTTTGCGTTGAGCTGGCATAATGATCTACTGCAGGAGTTAGCTGTCCAGATGCGGGGGACTGTGGCGATTGCAATGTCAGCGTAGCGGACCTGCTGGATTGGGGTGCAGAAGCTTAGTAGTCTGTTGAGGTATGCATGTCTGATGTTGTGGAGTGGCTTGTGTGCGTGGTTATTGCGCATGGAGGTGATACACTTGTTGGCGTTGAGCCAGTGCAGGTCTCACAGGTGGGGTGTGATGTGCTGTCAGCGAGGGATGTTGAGGACCAGGCGTGCAGAAGCGTTTTTAATGCGTTTAAGTTGTTATTAGAGTTTGGCCGAGGCTCCTGCATAGAGGATGTTACCGTATTCCAACTTGCTGCTGCTGAGTGCCTGTGTGACTGTTCCCTATGTTTTGGCTGGTAAGCCACCTGTTGAACTTGACAAGCATCTGGAGGGTGATGAAGCATGAGTACGAGATGGCGTGTACCTGCTTTGCCATGGAGAGAGTAGAGTTGATGTTGAACCCATGTTGCATGCGTGGTTGGTTGCTGCTGAATCTTTTCCCAGGGCGGGCACACACCAGGAGGTGTCTCATGCGTAGGGGGGGATTCAAGGATGAGCATTTCTGTCTTGTCTGATGTTCATCTCCTGTTGGCAGTTCTTCGTCCACTCAGCAACGTCTTACAGTCCTACATGGTGTATGGTTGTGTAAGTGAGGGTGGCCATGGTGAGGGAGAAGATCATCTGGCTGTTGTTCTCATAGGAGATGATGTTGAGGTTGTGCAGTCGGGTAACGTGTGCGAGTGGTGACATGTACATGTAGAACAATGTTGTGTGAGGGATGAGACCTGGGGTAATCCGCAGAAGATTACTGTGGACTCTGAGCAGGAAGGGTGGAGGAGGGTGGACTGGGTTTTGCTGTAGAGGAAGGAGTTTGGCCAGTCACGAGCCTTGTCTTGGATCTCGTTGTCGTGTATGCGTGTGCATAGTGTGCAGTGCAAGACAGTGTTGAAGGCAAATCACAGGTACTGGTCACTGAGTGCTGCTCTTTCACTGTTGTCCATCCGTGGCATTATGTCATTGGTGGCGGAGATGTGTCCAGTTCCCTGCAGGAGTTGCCGCTGTAGCGCAAATGGGATGGATCCTGGATGCTGTTCCCATAGAGTTAGTGGGTCAGTTGTCTGCTGATGGTCTTCGCAATGACACCTCACAGGAATGGTAGCAGGGAGATGGGACGTAAGTTCAGGCGGTCCGTGGGGTCAGTCTTTTGTATGTGGAGTAAGGGGTTGATATCGGCGTGCTTCCAGCTCTACGTCAATGTTGAATTTACGAGGGAGATGTTGATGCTCATCTGGAAATGGGGTGCAATGGTGGGGCTGGCTTGGGACCAGATGTGGTGTGGGCATGTGCCGGACGTTGATCCGGAGTGGACGTTGTACCAGATGTGCATTGTGTTTGTGTTGTTTACGTTGGTTCAGGAGAGAAGGGGCTTGGCGTGTATGGGATCCGTGGTGACTGAGGTCTCAGTGCTATTCGTGGCAGTCGTGGCGTTGTAGCTGTCGTGGATGGCTGCACCCTTGCGATGGACAAAAGTAACAAAGGAGTTGCACAGGTCTTGCAAAGGTGGGATGGTGTTGGTGTTGGAGCTGGTGTTGCAGAGTTCTTTCACTATGTTGAAGAGCACTTAGCTGGTATGTGCATTGTTGGCAATGTGGTCTTTGAAGGAGGCCCTATTGCGTATCTGATGAGGTGATGGTGTCTGTGTGTGGCGTCTTTGTGGTTTGCGTAGCTGTCCAGAGTCTGTACACGCAGCAATTTCTTCACTAGCTCATGGCAGGGCGGCATTGAGGCCTGGTGTTCTGCATTGAACCTGCTGGCTTACTTGCTGGTGTACCTGTTGGAGTGTGTCTTAATCTGGGTGAGTGTGTTTGCGCTGTTGCCGATCCCTTGTCTGAGGTTCTGGGCGGTGGAGTCAGTGTCGGTGGTTGTGCTCCAGGCAAGGTTGCTGGTTAGCTGTGCTTCTGTGACTGTGCTCCAGCAGTGCCAGTGAATCTGTTGGGTGTGGTGGCGCCTGGTGTCTTCATGGAATGTGAAGTTGCTGCGTTGATGGTTGTTCCAGTGGAGGTTGGGTGGGTGGTTGGAGTAGACATGGGAGCTTGCGGATAATATGTGGTCAAGCGTGTGGCTGTTGTGGTGGGTGGGTGTTGTGACAAGTTGTATGAGGCCGAGGTTGGCCAGGGTGTCAGTCAGGGTGGTGGATACGGTGCCGTTAATGTACACGAGGTGGAAGCTCAGCTCTATGTGAAGGATGTAGTCTGTGGATGTGAGGGCGTGTGTACTGACAAAGTTGGTGATGTAGATGCAGAACTGTGTTAGGGGTCTGGAGGCTATGTAGATGCGGGTTACTCTGAGGGTGGTTTTGGGATTGTTGTGGATCTGGATGTGCATGTGCCTGGCGTCGATGAGGATGTTGTCGTTGTTGGTTGAGACTCTGCGAGTTTTCCTGTTGACGATGGCAATTCCTAGTCCTACTCCGTTGGTGCGGTCCCTGTGGTTGATCTTGTAGCTGCACAGGATGGCTATGGCGAGGTAGTGTTCTGAGGAGGGGTACAATTAGGTCAATGTCATGGAGACCATGTCTGGGGAGGTTGAGTTGAGTAGGTCCCAGAGTTCACTTGTGTGTTGGCATCTGTGGCAGGTGTTGGGAACAATGCATCTGAGGTAGTTGGCTTCCAACACACTGGATGGATTTGCAGATTCGATGCTGGTGACAATGCAGTTCCGGCTGGAGATGTTTCCTTGTGTGCGTTCTGTTCCGGGCAGGAAGCAGGTGTGTGATCGTCCTATGTTGAGGGCGTTGAGTGTGCTAGCATCGTAGTGGCAACATGTGTAGTTGTGTACGCGGACCCAGGATGTCCCTGCACTTAGCGCAGACCCGGCATGGATGTACGCAAGTGGAAGGGGAGGTGGGCGGATCAGCCTGGCATGTGGGTGGTACGAATGTACATGTTGCTGTGCGGCTCAGCAGGGGATAATGTGGCGGGAAGGGAGAGCGGAGGCGGTTTGAAAAACACATGTCCAAATACAGGGTAAGAAATGTAAATGAGCAATACAACTAAACCCATCAGAAGGGGGCACAGTGTTGCAAACTAAATAACACTTGCAATGACGGCAAAGATGAGACAATCGGAGTCAGATAGTGAAGAAGGGGCACAGGGGGCCCCACGAGATTACAGGGGCCAAATTGCACTAACAACGTTGATCAGATAGCACAATCTAGCAATATCCCAATTCTGCTCCCACAAAATGTATGACATATGTGTGAGAAAGTACCATCTTTCATGCATGGTATTCCCCCACTTTTTGAGGAACTGCTGAATGGACGCAGACTGAGTGTGCCCTGGACTCCTGCAAATCAGGTGCCCAGGGCCGGTTCAGTGACTAAATATCGAGGGACATAATATAGAATGCCCAAAATATCGCTGCCAAAATATAGAAGGACAGAATATCGACTCCCTATCTACAAACAGGTAAGTACTAAAATATCGATTCCAAAATATAGAGGTGCCGATTCCGATCCGGTAAAAAAAACATACCGTACGACTCGTAACCGTATTTTTTTACGTACGAGTCGCACAAGTATCGTATAGAAAAATATCTACGAATAGCGTCGGGAAAAGTCTACGAGAGTGCGCCGGAAATTTTTTACGTCCGAATATCGTCGGGAAAAGTGTACGAGAGTGAGCCGATCATTTGTACGCGCAAATCGTAAAACACAAGTCCGAACGCGCAAGTACGATCTCGACCGTCCGTCCGAATACACAATCGCACGGAAAAAGGCCCGTACGGAGCAAATACAGTAGCACACATGTACACGGGTAAACCTATGCCCGTGTACGAGCCGTACAGCCCCCCCCACCCCCAATTCTGTCAGCACCGTACACGACCCTGTCCGCAATGTACCCCAGCCCCGCAACTGTACGTGCCGTCCCCCCCCTGTATGCGCATCACCCCTGCATGTACGCACCGTATCTCCGTATGTACGCACCGTACCCGCTGCCCCCCACCGCATGTACGCACAGGACCTGAGCACCGCCTGTACGCACCTTACCCCCTGCCTCCCCACCGCATGTACGCACCGTACCCCCTGCCCCCCCACCACATGTACGCACCGTACCCCCAGCCCCTCACCGCATGTACGCACCGTACCCCAGCACCGCATGTACGCACCGTACCCCAGCACCGCATGTATGCACCGAACCCCCTGCCCCCCCACCGCATGTACGCACCGTACCCCCTGCCCCTCACCGCATGTACACAACATACCCCAGCACCGCATGTACGCACCGTACCCCAAAACCGCATGTACGGACTGTACACCAGCACCGCATGTACGCACCATACCCCAGCACCGCATGTATGCACCGAACCCCCTGCCCTCCACCGCATGTACGCACCGTACCCCCTGCCCCACACCGCATGTACGCACCGTACCCCAGCACTGCATGTACGCACCATACCCCAGCACCGCATGTACGGACCGTACACCAGCACCGCATGTATGCACCGAACCCCCGCCCTCCCACCGCATGTACGCACCGTACCCCCTGCCCGCCACCGCATGTATGCACCAGACCCGAGCACCGCCTGTACGCACCTTACCCCCTGCCTCCCCACCGCATGTATGCACCGTACCCCCTGCCCCCCCACCGCATGTACGCACTGCACCCCCATGTACGCGCCATCCCCCCCCTGTACGCGCAGTACCTCCTCATGCACGCACCGTACCCCAGGTCCGCCCGAGTACACACCGTACCCCCACCGCATGTACGCGCCACACTCCAACACCGTACCCCAGCACCCACACCCAGCATCGCGTATGTACGGATCGCACCTACGCGAAAAAGACTCATACAGAACCAGGACACTGTAAAACAGCACAAGGAGGGTCAATTCGACTCGCACAACACCACCAAACACATCCACACAACAAAATACATCTCAATGACTGACCTGGCACATCCAAACAGCCAAACAGAGGCCCCAAATCACAACCACCTCTTATAACACACCCACCAAAATTCAAACACAGCCACACCCAAAAATGGACCAATAAAAAGGGCCCACACACAACCCATGAGCCTTTGCAACAGACCCACTGCTGCCAGACCCCACACACAAACAACTCCACATCACTCATACCTTCACTACACCTTCGCTCACACACCTTCACACAACCTCCACCACAAACATCCCCCTCTTCACATTCACACACACACACACACTCACATACACACCCACACCCACAACCATCCACACCCACACCCCACACTATGCCCACAGACAAGAATCCAAAGTTCACTACGGCGGAGCTGGAGCTACTTGTCAACGAAGTCATCAGAGTCGAGCCACAGCTGTTTGGAACATTGGTCAGACAGACCAGCATAGCTGCAAAATCTGCCATGTGGCAGAGGATTGTCGACAAGGTGAATGCTGTTGCGCCCGTCCGAAGGACCAGGCATGAATGCCAAGCCAGGTGGTACGATCTGCGCAGGGCGGTCAAGAGGAAAATGAATGAAGAATATGCCCAGACTAACATCACTGGAGGTGGGCCGCCACGCAGACCTGTACACTACCATCCCTGGGAGGAGAAGGTGATGGCCCTGCTACCGCCGGTGGGAGTACACGGAGTGGAAGGAGTCGCAGAGCCTGGTGAGTACACAAACAACTTACGTAACATGGGGGCAATGGGGTCCACACAACATATACACCAAATGCACGCAACTTCCCCCACGCACTCACCACACACAACCACACTCACAAACCATGCTCATGCCACTAACGTCTCCATGCACCCTTCACAAATCAAGGCAAGGCCATGTCCAAGTCTACAACAACCACAAACACAAGACTGGATGTCCGGGAGGGTGGGCCCCACACAACACATTGTGGAAATGAGACGCAGACAACAATGCCCTCAGCCCATATGGCATATATACATACCCATGCACAATGCACAGGGACTGGCAAACTACTGACAAGGTAGCTGACACTGGGCCCTGCTGTATGCAGCACAAGGCCCTCCTGGGACCACTGTACACTCAAACTCCAACTCCACAAGCACAGGTATCTAGCACAGGAACTCACACTCACTGTCATGCCAGCATGCACCATGAGGGGACAGACACATCACCTGGGAGACCCAATGACAACTCACACTACACACGACAGCACGCCCGGTCACACCCCCCCTAACACAAGCACACACCCCCGGGGCAGGCAATGGATTTACACACTCCCACAATGGACATGTGACACAACTACACCAATCCAGAGCCAAATAAGCATCAGAGCCACCAATCTACAGGTCAAACACTCAGGAGAACATCCCAATATGTCCCCCGCAACATACCCATACCCAAGTGGATATTGAGAGGAATGCTAGGGACAACCAACTACCTGGAGGAACTGTGTCAACTTGAATATGTATGAAACATAGATGTGGCAGGAAACACCATTGACATTGTCTCTCTCTCACACACAGGGCAACGTTGTCGATCTCCCCCCAACACTGGGGGGGAAGAATCACTGTCCCAGGCTCCGCGTGAAGACGATCCCACCGGCAGCGACGACTCTCACCACTCCGTGGATGACCCCGACCAACCTGGCCCCTCTGGTGCCCAAGCACCTGCAGCACCTGTGTCAAGTACATCTGTGCCAACCACCAACCCCATTCCTGCCACATCCCAGGACACACCCAGGAGCCCTGCTCGCACTGAACAACAGAGCCAGTCTGACCAGGAGGGACAAGGTTCTCCGGGCACCCAGGAGGAGGCAGGCAACCCTGCAAATTCCATCCCTCAGGGGTCCCGTAGACCCGATGTGCCCACAAGGGCAGGCCAGGCTCAAGTGGGCAGGGGTGGTGGGAGTGGAGGCAGGCGGAGGCACGAACCTGACCAGCCAGCTCAGGACCCCGGTATGTCACACATACGCAACATCCTGGACTCATACCGGCGTGACACCAGAGGCATCGACCAGGTCGTGTCCAGACTTTCCGGGATGCAGGGGACCCTCGATGAGATTAAGAACCTGCAGGTCGAGCATCATGCCAGTCATCAACAACACCAAGGACGGATGGAGGCAAGACTGGCTGAGCTCCTGGAGGGCACAGGGACGTGAGCCAATCACTCCGTCAGATTGCCCAAAGCCTGGCAAACCCTCCCTGTACCACCAGGCGTAGACCTGCACCAGACACAGGGAGGGACGGGGAGGAGGAGGATTCGTCTGACGGAGCGTCCCTAACATCGTCAAGGCCTGCATCTGAGGGTCCCCGGAGGAAGGTGGGTCATCCACGTAAAAGACCGTGAGAGTAAGCGAACCATCCCCATCTCCCAGGTCACCTGGCCTGGCACCTGGCCCTCTGGCGCAACAGCAGCACCTCATTTGGCATTATTCAACGACATGTGTGTGTAAATGTCTAACTATGCCTGAGTGTTGAACTAACTCCAGCCATCCATACCCTGAGATCAGAGTCTGCTACAGGACACACATGGGTCACAAGGAATCATACAATGTAGGCATGGAGCACAACATTCACCTGTGATGGCCTATGGCTGCTGAGGGGGTGCTTGCTAAACTGTGCGGAGAGACCTATTTGGGAGATTATCATCAAGGCGTAGGGGTCATGGCTCATGTGGAGGTACCCGGGGAGGGAGTCCCAGGTATGTGTGGCCAGGTGGCAGAACAATGTCCTGTATGCTGGAGTACGGTGGATGTGAAGAACGGTGCCCAGGGCAAGGTTGGATGCACGGAGATGGCCCAACGGGATCTAGGATGACAGACGTACAAGGTTGGTGTGGGGTCGGGTTTGTGGACTGCCTCCTGAGTGTGGGTGGAGAGTGTGGAGGTCATCCTGCAGCAGACAGTGATCCATTGCAGCTATCTATGCTGGACGGTGAGGTGGCTGGGGCGCAGGGTGTTGAAGCTGAGGTGTGCAGATGCACCCTGGAAGTGGAGCAGTTTCCTGGGAGTTTGGATGTACTTGCTCCGTAGAGGGCAGGGCAGTATTTGACACGGATGTTGCCATGGACCTGGGGGATGGTCTGTCTTTACTTGGAGTGGATCCATCTGTGGATCAAGTGCATAATGCAGAGGGCGTTGCAGCAAGAGGTACAGATGCTGTGGACTAGCATGGCATATATGTGAGCCAGCCAAACATGATGCACACCATCTTGTGTGTGTGGCCACTGGGTGCTTGTGCAGGGCCCGCAGCAGCAGGCGCCATCTCCCTTCAATATGCCACATTTTGCACACAAAGACTAGGATGTCAGAAGGACAACTGCAACAGGCGCGGGTGTAAAGTGAGGAGTGTACAGTGTCACATGGCACACCCAGCGACAATGCATGCACAATCACCAAAGAGCCATTACACCGGATCAGGAAACTGAAGGCCGACCTGCGCACAGGAGACACACCCTCAGCAGCTGTTGATGGCCCATTGTGTGGTCGACCTAGCAAAAAAACATACACGACCATGTACTACATGCCCAATCGGGAGCCTAATCCATGAGCAACTGCATGCATGTCGCTAAACTACACATGGACTCCTATGCATTATCTACAACAAGTATGCCAGATATGCTGCATGCTAAGTGGCAAGAGACCTGCATTGACAGAGATGAGGCACCTTGGAGTGTTACGAACACCTTTATTACTCAGCCTCACACTAATGGAAATGCAACCATTGGAACAGACTCACAGGTCATTTGGCAGAACATGTGTGACCTACACTGGACACCCCCTTCAACACACCAATGTGGTAAATCCTACAGAGCTGGCACACAAGTGAAGGGGTTGAGCCTAACACCCCTTGCTGCACACGGAGAGTGTGCAATTCCCCATTGAGGCTGTCATGGGGATGTCCCACACCATGTCCACCATTAGCATCCCGTATGTTCCAGAGGGACGTTATACACACATTGATGCCTTCATCAGAATCCACAATCCATGACAGATGACTGTCAGGAAGGGTGACTATCAATTCATGGGAGCCATGCAACACGTCATGTGGCCCATGGTGAGTCGACATGTATGCAAGGTAACACAACATGCACAGGAGCAGTCCCCACAAATCACAAACACGTACCACCCACAAAACGCCCTGCTCCACTCCTTACCCCAAATGAATGTTCACCATGTCTGTGCATGTCACTCTGATCCAGCACACGTTGCAATACTCATGAGGAATAGCAGGACGGCAATGATGACATGAGCAGACGACAGCCGCAGGAACCATGGGAGGACAGACACACAACAAGTCAGCTAAGAGCTAGTAATCCGCAGACATGTACATGTACTCTACAGGAATGATGCCGTCACCATGCTATTAATGATTTTTGTGTTCCCGCAAAAATGTGTGGATTGACATCATCACTTGAATGACACATCAGAACACACCTCCAAGTCACTCAGCACACAGTCAGCTCGACACACACATTGCAACACATGCCACACAAGGTTCTAAGTGTGCACACTCAGACCCACCAACAAGACATGCACGTTCGTTGCGCAGCTGCAGCATCATCTCAGGCACCCTGCTACACCTCATGATGTAGACATCGTGTGCTGATCCTGGAAAATGGGCACAGTCATGGGATATCAGCATGTTAGCTAGACATACCACAAGGGCATTGATGGAGTGGTAGTGCTTGCAGTTACGAAAGGCTACCTCCTGTGCCTGTGGCGGTACCAAAGCCACATGTGTCCCATCAATGGCCCCAATGACATGGGGCATCCCTCCCAGGGCATAGAACTCACCCTTGACACCTGTCAACTGCTCACGAGTTGGAAAATGTATAAATTCATCCAGGTGTAACAACATGGCCTCTAACACATCATGCAGGACACGGCTGAACATGGTCTGGGACATGCCACCTACATCAGCTATGGTAAATTGAAACGTACCCGTGGCAAAGAAATGTAGGGCTGCCATCACCTTCATCTTGGGTGTCAGTGCAGTAGGATACCTGTGTAGCGGTTGGAGGTGTGGTGCCAGCCTTGCGGTCAAGTTGTCAATCAACGGTTGTGAGAAGCGGTAGCGGCGTATACAGTCACGTTTCCTCATGGCAGCCAAGTCTGGCATTGGTCGGGGGAGAGGCGGTGCCCTGCAGAAATTTGGAAGGAATAACGAAGATTGAGTACATCACTACACAAATGTCAATGAACAGAGCACATGTCCAACAGCTAATACACATATGCTACATACAGAGTCTGTTCTGTGCAATGCATCCAGGCCACGTATGGCAGCCAGGTGATACTCCTACCAAGAGTCAGCTACACACGTGGGTGCTCAAGGTCAACACGACATGCCATGAAACTAGCTGTGGGCCAGAGTAAGTGAAATGCCAGACGCATTACAGGAGTGACAGACATCCACATATCAGCATTTGAAGGATGTCATCTCATAAAGACAGCTGGCGGGAGTCTAGACGGTCAGGTCACATGTAATCTTGAAAAGGACAGACAACACACATTACCATGAAGGGGTACATGTCAAAAACTGATGACACAGACATTGAGAGAATGCAGATATTGCATCATGTCAGGGAGTCATCTTCGAACCATCACGACACATGTAACGTGTGAGTCCACATGTGGCATGGTGTGCGTATATGTGTGTCATGCACATATGCACACAGACACATGTTGGATGCTGCAACAGCAGATGGATTTGACGGAACACCAACGGAAAGCTCATGGGAACACATGACACACACTTGACATAGTCACATCGTGGCACGCTGGGAGTCACATGTGAGGTGTAATTATCCGTGTACCTGGCATCAGGGGACAGTTGCGGGAGTTGCTGACTGTGCCATACCAGTGATGCAGTGCTTGACACGTGTATCCTACATGCACACATGTGCAAAGTTTGAATGGAAAGTGTGCCACGTAGTGCCCCATCACACATGACATGTGTAAACAGCTCATCACACATCTATTGTGCCACAACATGAGGAGACATGTGCCATATCACTGCCTGACACACCTAGGCCCTGCACATGAAGGACTGCACTGACAATGACTTGATGTACAGCCTTGTGCGAGTCTGACGCCTCCATTCCTTTCGTGTGCGCCTCCTATCACCAGTGTAAGCTGTGAAAGGCAGTACACATGCTCTGAGGGCGTGTGTAGGGCCCGTACTCACGCGTGTACGGGCCGTACACGCGTGAGTACGTGCCTATCACTAGGACCTACGGTACCCCCAACTATAGTGATACGGGCCGTACACGCGTGAGTACGCACCTATCACTAGGACCTACGGTATCCCCAACTATAGTGATACAGGCCGTACTCACGCATGTACGGGCCGTACACGCGTGAGTACGTGCCTATCACTAGGACCTACGGTACCCCCAACTACAGTGATACGGGCCGTACTGACGCGTGTACGGGCCGTACACGCGTGAGTACGTGCCTATCACTAGGACCTACGGTACCCCCAACTATAGTGATACGGGCCGTACTCACGCGTGTGAGGGGACAAGTATTAGGGCCTAAATGCATGCAGGTTGTCATGGATACCGAGTTTCACGTTCAAAATTGAACATCATGTGGTCTGGAAAAATAAATTGGCCACATTTAACAATGTTGCAAAGTGGTTGTTGACTTGACATCATGCTGCAAAGTCGAAAGATGCAAAGGCTGTCACTGGTGTCTGTTTAAAGGGATTGGAGGAAACGTAGGATGCAAATGAGTCTGACCAATCACTCTGTCCTCCTGTAAATGAAATAGGCCAGCAAGGCAGATATAAGGCAGCCCGAACCCATGAGAGGGCACTTGCCTGCACAACATGTCAGTCAATACCACTGCTGCTGTATTGTCTCCCTCTGGCACCATGTCAAGGGCCCAGCCTTTCA
Organism: Triturus cristatus; assembly: GCF_964204655.1. Taxonomy (NCBI): domain Eukaryota; kingdom Metazoa; phylum Chordata; class Amphibia; order Caudata; family Salamandridae; genus Triturus; species Triturus cristatus. The sequence continues at coordinate 719,686,657 of NC_140579.1, forward strand.
CCCAGGAGGAGAACGAGGCCCTGCTGGATGTGATCCTCCCACAGTACCCCATTCTGTATGGTCGACCAGGGGAGCAGGTGAGTGCTGACTCCACTACCTTTGCCTGTGCACCTTTCTTGTGTCTGTCACTTCTGGCATTGTGGCCAGGTGTGACAGACATGCAATGTTGGTTGGAGTGGGTCCCAGGGAGGGTGGGGGGGCTTATGTCTCTCATGCAGGGCTTGATGTAGTTCATGTGTGCACTCCTCACTTGCATTGTGCTTACTGTGACATTCACTGCATAGTGCATGGCACATTCCGCCAGCCTAATCCTTTTGGGCATTCTTGTTCTATTGTCCTGCGGTGATTTAGTGGTCACCCCGGTGTGACAGGTGACTGTACCCACAGATGTGTGTGAGAGTTAAGTGGAGCTGTGGTGAGAGTGGTGAGAGTGTCCAAATGATGTGTATGCCCCCTGGACATTGATGTGTGTGAATGTTCCTTGTCACGTGGGTGAGTGTCCATGTGGAGTGTTGCACCACAACTGCATGGAGGAGGCAACTGCTCAATCCATATGATGTGTGAAGTAAGCCGTGCTGTGTGTCTTACTTGCTGAGGTAGCTCCACACTTGTGACCCCCCCTGGCAAGTGGCACATGTGCAGAGTGAGGTGTGCATCCGCAGTTGGCAGTGGCAGGTGATTGATGTGTGCCTGTGTGTGTCTGTGTACTCTGCTGAGGTTTTGTCAGTGGCCTGGGGCATGTGACTGATTTTCGGTGCTGTCCATCAGCCTTCTGTTGCTTGGGATGCACAGTGTGTGCCATGATCAGGGATTGTTTCGCACCCCTCATGCCACCTGTGCACTTACTATGCCATGTTGTGCATTGGTGCGCCCACAGTGGAAAAAGTCCCTAGGACTAAGGTGCTATTACTTGCCAGCATACTATGCCCTGTTCAACAGATCAAAGATGTTCAAATGTGTGTCTCTGTGACATGGTGCAGGTGTAGTGATGTTGTCCCACTTTGTCATCCACACAGGTATCCACCTACCACAAGGGGAAGATCTGGAAGGATGCCGTCAAGGCTGTGCAATTGGTGGAGGGTCGCAGGCTGCGCCTGCCACAAGTGAGGAAGAGATGGCAGGACATCCGTTGCTGGACCCGGAGGATCGCCCGGGTCATGCTGAAGGACTCACCTCCTCGCAAGCATGGCGGGCGCCGGCGCCTGACCCACCAGATGCGGCATGTCCTGGCGGTGGTCTTCCCTGACCTGGATAGGCAGATACGGGAGTTACAGCAGCAGGAAGGGGGTAGGTACATGTGTGTTTGTTGTGTGTCGCCAGCTTTTTGATCTGCTCAGTCACCTGAATACACTGCCAGGCTATATATGTGCAGTGCATATCCAGTTCCCCAAAGTCAACCTGTGCTCTTCATCCTCCCTTCCCCTCCTTGACATGTATTACCTGGTCTGTGTGCCATCACTATTGCACATGGTCATCTAGGCTGCCAGTTTATCAAGGTGCACACTGCTTTCTGCAGCATGTGTGGGGGTGGTCTGCCTGTGCCCTGTCCTGTTTGGTCATTTTGGGGTGCTTAATAGTTGGCACTGATGCTGAGTCTCAACATAGGAGTGTGAGGGTTCAAATGAACAGACTTGCAGCATGCATTACCAATGTTGTGGCCTCAGACATGATGTGCATGAGTGGGACATATGCTTAGTGCCGGGACGGTTGCTCCTGCGACAGTCAGCTCATTCCAGGACCATGGAGCAGTGTGCACACTACAGTCCCCTGACACAGCCTGCCCTCCTACTCATGTGTGTCATCCAACACTGTGCACATTCACTGTGGGTACATCATGGCTCTGCCTCTGTGGCATTGTTCCCTGGCCTAGGTTGCATTTTTCACATGTGTGATACATTTGTCCACTGGACAGGGATACACCAGTTTGCTTGTGCATACTCACACTGGGCAGTGCCTGTGTGGCTATTCACAACAATCTGTTGATGTTTGTTTCAGACCAATATGTTTTGCCAGCCCTACAAGGTGATGTCGTGTTAATGAAGCTAGTTTTCAAGCACAGTTATTGTAACCCTGAATAAAAGGTGTCACTTCTTGATCGGTATCAGTCACATTGACTCAGGTATGGGTGGGTGTGTGCGGGAGGGGCCTACATGTTCAACCCTGATGTTTCATTGCCAGTTCTGACTTGTGTGTGATGAGTCGTAGTACAGACAGTCATCGTGCAGTGCCCCCATGATGTTGGGCAGTGCTTAATGTTCGTGCGTCATTGCCAGTGTCAGTTTTTGACAATCATGTATCCTGGTTGTACATTTTTGCCACCTGTGTGTGGTTCAGATGCTACACAGTTGTGACTTTGTGTGCTGACATCTGTGGGTACATTCTGGCTTGCCATGAGGGGGAACCCACAGTACAGCTAGGCTTTTTTGCTACACAATTGCAGGCCCATTAGCTTATGCATTGTCCTGGGTGTGGACATGTGTGCCACTCCAGATGACAGTCAGTAGGTCATATGTGTAGCCAACTGTGTGATGAGGTGACGGATAGCCATGTGACAAATGACATGATTCAAGTTGTTACACAGAGAAAATGTCCATTGGCACTCACTACACCTGTCAACATGTCTCAATGTTTCATATGCGTGACCTTGTTGTTTTGTTGTGAAGGATAATGATGTGCCTGCATGCCAGATGTCTCCCAAGGAAGTGCACAAGACACCACCTTTACACCTTCCAGGGACACGCTGGCACATTTTACAGTAAGGCACAGTTTGAACAAAACTTGTTTGGAGTTCATACATATACATCTTCCCACAGTGTGCTAGCAATTGGGTTCGTCCTTGGTTGTTGCTGATACCAACTTTCGAGTGTCAAGTCATCCAGACCACCCTGGTGCCATGTATATGTACTTACTGATACGCCATTTCTGCCTAACAGTGGCTGATTTGAATGAGTCAGGCAGCTCAGACAATGACTGTGTACATGTAGTTTGGTGTGCACCGCCTTGTGTGACTTCTGCTATACAGACACATGTGTGTTGTGTTCACAGAGTGCCACATTCACACATGCTAGACATGTCCATTATGTAAAGGGTTGTGAATCTCCAGGAGTCACAATGTATTGCTTTGGGGTGTCAAAAGTACTCACAGGTCTCTGAGTGTGGGGACACCTTCTGCATTGGCATGTGGTCTTTGGCCTTCATTGCAACAATACTGTTTGTTTCACAGTGAACAAGAGGTGGCATGCCTTCATAGTCTCGCTGTGCTCAACTGATCCCAGACACTAGCTTCTCATGATCTTGTGATTTCAAGTTATTTGCTGTTGTGTCCTAATTTAATTTTTTCCAAGTGGCATGGTGGGTCAACCAACTGGGGAGTGCAGGGCTTACATATGTGGGGAGTATCCTAGATGTTACTCATGATGCCTTTCCTGATATGCAGTGTTGCCTATTTTGTTTGGACTCATGTGTCAGATGTATACAGGTGACTGATTTTTTCCTGTCTCTTCACCTTGCCCACAGCATCATCTGAGGACACCGAAGGAGACACCGGCACGGACGTTGAGGAGGGATCGAGCAGTGGTGCCACCACTGCTGAGGAGTCGGTGGAATCCAGTGGCACGGAGGGCGAGGGGAGTGAGGCGGAGGACCTGCCCAGTACCAACACAGGCTACGAGGCAGACGGGTCCGAGGCTGAGCTCCCAGAGGGGGCGAAGGCTGCTCCCACAGCTGAAAGCAGCAGTATATCTCTCGCCGCCCCCTCCATTCCCATCACCGCCCTCCCACTTGCTCGGGTCCCTTCTGTCCGTGTTAGGCGCCCACATGTCTCCTTCGTGCTAGGCACCGCACCCCCTACCCCTGTCCCCCCTTCTGCCCTCGCTGCCAAGTCTGTGGACATTCAGCGGCAGTTGCAAGTTGGGCAGACATCGATCCTGACTGTCCTCCATGGCCACACCAGACTGCTGACACAGATGGTGTCGTACATGGAGGGCATGTCATCAGCGCTGTCTGACCAACGGAGGTTGCTGAGGTCCATGGACTCAACACTGACGGCAGTAGCAAATCAGCTGCAGCGCTGCGTCCCCCCCTACCCCTGCCCCATCCACAAGTCCCACAACCATGCCTGTCCCAGTCACACCAAGACATCCACACACACGCACCCCACCAGACAGTAGCAGCACACCACCACATAAGGGCAAGCGCACACCTCCTGACACGCACAATCAGGGGGAAGCAGGCACACCCACTGGGTCTGGGGCACACAGGCAGGCATGCAGCCACAGTCCTCATCCACATGACTCACTCCCCAGTCCCTCCGATGTCACTCCCCTTGGCTCCCCTGCCCCAGATTCGGAGAAGGAGGCCTACTTTGCTGGGCTGGGCCTCAGCCCCGCTAGTTCACCTGGGCGGAAACGGTCAAGGCACTCCACGGGTAGGGGAGTTAAGTCCCCCAGCATGTCCACCACCTCCCCCAGTAGCGCTGCAACCCATCCCTCCGACCCCCCCCCCCTCCTTGGGGTCTGTTGTTTCTCCGGGTGCAGGGGAGACGCTTGAAGAACTGGCAGAAGTGTGCAGCGCCGAGCTCGCTTCCACCTTTGGCACTGCCCCACCCCCTGTGGTGGAGTCGTCCGTCCCTGCACCCACCACACCTACCCTTCCCCCTCCTGTCCCTGCGGTGCCTGGTCCTTCCCCACATGATGCCCCCCCCCCAGTCGACGACACAGTCTTGTGATGTGCAGGCAAGCTAGGGGAGACGCATGGCCATGTGCCCCCCCCCAAGGACTGATGTAATGGACTGGCCATTGGCCTTTGTGAATAGTCTTGTTTACACATTATTATTTTGCTGCTGAATAAAGCCTTTTCTTTTTCGTTTGGAAAGTCTTGCATTTCAGGGATTGATGTTGATGCTGATGCTACAGGAGTTGGGGTTATGGGCATGTGTTATGTTTCAGGGACATGTTGTACTCTGCTGCTTATGGGGTGGAACCTGGTATCTGCGTGCCATCACAAGGTCTCTGCAAAGATTCTTTGTCGTGTCTGCTCTTTGTGTTTGGAGACATTGTCCCAAGGAGTGTTCTTTCCTCTGTGTCACCTGGCATCTCCCCTGCAGAGAGTTGCACAATTAGGTGCCGATCACGATCCGGTAAAAAATTCCCCCGTGCGACTCGTATCCGGTCTTTTTACCGTACAAATCGTACAAGTGCCGTACGAACTGGCAATCACGATTCGCATGGTAAAAAGTCCATACGAACCGCATTGGGAATATTTCCCCACACGTCCTCGGGTCGGAAAATGTGTCCGACACGTCCACGGACGATTTACCGTACAAACGTGAAAAGTCAAGTCCGACCGAGGAATCACGATCCATCCCGTGCGTCCGAGGTTACAACCGTATGGAAAAAACACCGTCCGCACCGAACTCCTACAGCAACCATGGAGACATGTGCCCGCATACGCGTCCAACACTCCCCCCAGCCCCCGTACGTCCGACACGTACCCCCCGTGTATGTACACCCCCACCCGTCTAGGTACACCCCAGTACGTCCGAGTCCTACCCCCACACCTGTACGTGTCATACCCCCGTGTACCCACACCCCAGTACGTGTCGTACCACCGTCTATGTACACCCCAGTACGTTCCAGTCGTACCCCCACCCCAGTACGTGTCGTACCACTGTCTATGTACACCCCAGTACGTTCCAGTCCTACCCCCACCCCAGTACGTGTCGTACCACCGTCTATGTACACCCCAGTACGTTCCAGTCGTACCCCCACCCCAGTACGTGTCGTACCACCGTCTATGTTCACCCCAGTACGTTCCAGTCGTACCCCCACCCCAGTACGTGTCGTACCACCGTCTATGTACACCCCAGTACGTTCCAGTCGTACCCCCACCCCAGTACGTGTCGTACCACCGTCTATGTACACCCCAGTACGTTCCAGTCGTACCCCCCACCCCAGTACGTGTCGTACCACCGTCTATGTACACCCCAGTACGTTCCAGTCGTACCCCCACCCCAGTACGTGTCGTGCCACCGTCTATGTACACCCCAGTAGGTTCCAGTCCTACCCCCACCCCAGTACGTGTCGTACCCCCGTGTACCCACACCCCAGTACGTGTCGTGCCACCGTCTATGTACACCCCAGTATGTTCCAGTCCTACCCCCACCCCAGTACGTGTCGTACCACCGTCTATGTACACCCCAGTACGTGTCGTACCACCGTCTATGTACACCCCAGTACGTTCCAGTCGTACCCCCACCCCAGTACGTGTCGTACCACCGTCTATGTACACCCCAGTACGTTCCAGTCCTACCCCCACCCCAGTACGTGTCGTACCCCCGTCTATGTACACCCCAGTACGTTCCAGTCCTACCCCCACCCCAGTACGTGTCGTACCACCGTCTATGTACACCCCAGTACGTGTCGTACCACCGTCTATGTACACCCCAGTACGTTCCAGTCGTACCCCCACCCCAGTACGTGTCGTACCACCGTCTATGTACACCCCAGTACGTTCCAGTCCTACCCCCACCCCAGTACGTGTCGTACCCCCGTCTATGTACACCCCAGTACGTTCCAGTCGTACCCCCACCCCAGTACGTGTCGTACCCCCGTCTATGTACACCCCAGTACGTTCCAGTCGTACCCCCACCCCAGTACGTGTCGTACCCCCGTGTACCCCCACCCCAGTACGTGTCGTACCACCGTCTATGTACACCCCAGTACGTTCCAGTCCTACCCCCACCCCAGTACGTGTCGTACCACCGTCTATGTACACCCCAGTACGTTCCAGTCCTACCCCCACCCCAGTACGTGTCGTACCACCGTCTATGTACACCCCAGTACGTTCCAGTCGTACCCCCACCCCAGTACGTGTAGTACCACCGTCTATGTACACCCCAGTACGTTCCAGTCGTACCCCCACCCCAGTACGTGTCGTACCCCCGTGTACCCCCACCCCAGTACGTGTCGTACCACCGTCTATGTACACCCCAGTACGTTCCGGTCCTACCCCCAACACAACCTCCTAAGTACGGAGCGCACCCCAGGCCCCAACATCACCACCGCATGTACGAGTCGTACCAACCCACACACAAGGACAGCACCGTACAACCAAATGGCCCATGTACACACCGTACACACGCTCAAAACGCACGTACACAACCAGGACAAAACAAAACAACACAAGAATACACCATTCGAATGGCACAAAGCCACTAAACATGTCCAACAACCACTAAAACAACACATTCACTGACCTGCAACTGCCAAAAACAAACAGAGGCCAAATACACCACCACTCCTTATAACCAACCCACCCAAGATTCAAACACAGCCACACCCACCAATGGACCAATAAAAAGGGCCCACACACACAAACCATGAGCCTTTGCAACAGACTCACTGCTGCCAGACACCACAGAACCACACTACAAGCTACACCACACCTTACACTTGCACACCTTCACACAACCACCCTCACAAACACCCCCTCATCACATTCACACACACACACACACAACCATCCACACACCCCCCAACATCCACACACCCCCCCCACCATCCCCACCCACACCCTTCACCATGCCCACCACCAAGAATCCAAAGTTCAGTAACCGAGAATTGGAGGTCCTTGTTGATCAAATCCTCAGAGTCGAGCCACAGATCTTTGGAACATTGGTCAGAAGCACCAGCCTGGCAGCAAAAACTGCCATGTGGCAGACCATCGTCGATGCTGTGAATGCTGTTGCGGACACCAGACGGACCAAGCAGGAATGCCAGAACAGGTGGTACGATCTGCGGAGGAGGGTCCGAGCCAAGAGGCAGGATGAACACGACCAGGCCAACGCCACCGGAGGAGGGCCCTCCCGCAGACCCGTACAGTACCATCCCTGGGAGGAGAGGGTGATGGCCATACTGCCGGTGGAGGCAGTCGAAGGATTAGAAGGACTCCGAGACCCGGGTGAGTACACAAACAACGCACCTCACAAGGGGGGAACGGCATCCACAACCAAAATCACCAACAGGCACGCAACCACCACAAGCCATCGCATGACTCAACCACACTCCATGAGCACGCACATGCCACTGCTGCCACCATACCCCATGCACCCAGCTGGACAATGTCAAGTCACAGGCCACAGAAGACAACAACACATGACACGGTAACCCGGATGGCGGGAGGCTGGGCCCAAAAAAGCACATAGTGCAACTCAGAAGCAGACAACAATTCACTCTACCCATATGGCCTAGGTCACAGCCAGACAAACAGTGTGTCCCAACACAGGAATGACTTGCCAGCAAATGGCGGACGCCTTGCATCAACACATGGGGGTGAAGGCACTGTTTTGCACATGACAGCAGCTAAAGAACAGCCAACATTGTGAAAGAGTGGCAGCACACACCACCACAGCAGCAGCGCACAGACACAGACACTACACCCAATGGGTGCCTGGAGATCAGAAACAAACTCACATCAACAATCCAAGGGCCACTCAAAGATCTGCTAACAGTGTGTGCCCAGGAAGCTGGGCCGAGGTGACAGAGGGTGACACACGGAGGGAGGGAGAGGGGGACAGAGAGGGAGGGAGACGGACAGAGGGAGGAGGCTGACACACGGAGGGAGGGAGAGGGGGACTGAGAGGGAGGGAGAGGGGGACAGAGATGGAGGGAGAGGGGGACAGAGATGGAGGGAGAGGGGGACAGAGATGGAGGGAGAGGGGGACAGAGATGGAGGGAGAGGGGGACAGAGATGGAGGGAGAGGGGGACAGAGATGGAGGGAGAGGGGGACAGAGAGGGAGGGAGACGGACAGAGGGAGGAGGCTGACACACGGAGGGAGGGAGAGGGGGACTGAGAGGGAGGGAGAGGGGGACAGAGATGGAGGGAGAGGGGGACAGAGATGGAGGGAGAGGGGGACAGAGGGGGAGGGAGACGGACAGAGGGAGGAGGCTGACACACGGAGGGAGGGAGAGGGGGACACAGAGGGAGGGAGAGGGGGACACAGAGGGAGCGAGACACAGGGAGAGCCAATCAGCCGTGTTGCGTGTGTGAATGTCTGCTCGTCAGCAGGTAGACTGCGTGCATGTAGACAAGGGTGGCCAGTGCCAGAAGCCCCCCTCTTCACCATGGCAAAACACATGGCCATGTCACAACCTGTTCACGAGCACAAGGACAGCTACCTGGATCATATAAGTGTGTGGATCCACTCCATGTGCACATGTACAGTGCATGGCTCGCCACACCTGCCCACTCCACTGCTGACTGCAGTCACACTTGACGCAGCAAGTAAGACTGTGCCACACATAGTTAAAGGGGCCAAAGTGGTGCCCAAGGGACACACCCATGCACAAGTGCACTGTGAGTGGAATGCAAGACCAATCCTAATTCCAAGAGGAAATGTGCCAACTTTGAAAATGATGAAACATGGATGTTGCATGGACAAAAATTAACATTGTCTCTCTCACACACAGGTCAACGTCGTGGTGCACCCCCCAACACTGGGGGGGAACACTCACAGGACCTGGATCTGCAGGAGCCCGATCCCACCGGCAGCGACCACTCTCACCACTCTGCGGACGACCCCGACCAACCTGGCCCCTCTGGTGTCCAACCACCTACTGCACCTGCGTCAGGTACAACTGTGCCAACCACCACCCCCACTCCTGCCACATCCCAGGAGACACCCAGGATCCCTGCCCCAACACCACAATGCAGCCAGGCTGGCCAGGAGGGACACGGTGTCCCGGGCACCCAGGAGGAGGCAGGCGACAACGCCAATGCCACCCCTCAGGGGTCCCGGAGACCCCATGTGCCCACAAGGGCAGGCCAGGCGCAAGTGGGCAGGGGTGGTGGGAGTGGAGGACGGTGGAGGCGCGAGCCTGACCAGTTGGCTGGGGATCCCGCATTGTCCCATGTCCGTAACATCCTGGACACATACCGGGAGGACACCACGGGCATGGCCCAGGTTGTGTCCACCCTCAATGAGATCAAGGGGAGCCTCGATGAGATAAAGACCCAGCAGGCCCAGCAACATGCCTGTCAACTGCAACACCAACGGAGGATGGAGGACAGACAGGCTGAGCAAGTGACGGCATTCCAGGGGATTCACGCTACACTCCGTCGGATGGCCGACACCATGGCCGACCCTCCCTGTGCCAGAAGGCGGAGAACATCACCACCCACAGGGAGGGATCAGGAGGAGGAGGAGGAAACATCCGACGGAGCATCCCAGACGTCGTCACGGCCTGCTGGTGAGGTTCCCCGCAGGAGGCCGGGTCGTCCACGGAAAGGACCGTGAGGGTGGCTGCTACATCACCATCTCCCAGGACACCTGGCCTGGCACCTGGCCCACTGGAGCAACAGCATCACAGCATCAAGAGACATTCTCTGCCACATGGCCCTGCTGGTCACTGGCTGACCAATGTTGACAAAGACTGTGGCATGGACTCTGAGGATTTCCAATGGCAAGGACCCCAACTCCCCTACTGAACTTTGGATTCAAACATCCCGGAAAGACCCTTACTTTGCCCCCCCCCCCCCCCCCCACTAATAAATCACACTATGATGAGTAGATGCCTGCTGGTAGCATTATTAACTAACATGTGTCTTGTAAAGTCTAAACATGCCTGAGTCATCTTTTGTCATCAACCATCCACACCCTGGGGCCTGAGTCTGGCACAGGACACATGGGTCACAGTGTATTAGGCAAGACAGACATGGAGCACCATACACACCCGTGATGGGCCCAACCAGCTGAGGGGGTTGCCGAACAACTGTGCTGACACACACATTGAGTACAGCAACTGTCATGCGCAGTGGTCAGGGATCCAGTCCAGTGTCCTGGGGGGCACCCAGGCATGTGTAGACAGGTGGCAGAACCATGTCCTGCAAGCCGGAGTCCGGTGGATGCCGAGAATGGGGGCCTGGCCAACGTTGGATGCATGGGGATGGCACATGTCACAATACCAACACAGTCATGGACATCATGCCCAATACACAGTCTCAGCCCACACACACAGCTTGCATCTTGCAACTCGACACATTGACACATAGCCACAATCAGGGGATACCATGCCAGACATGCAGGATGCACCGTGGCAACACACCAGCATTGACTGAGAAGAGGCACCTTGGAGGCATAGGGACACCTTTATTAGACATGTATTCGGGATTGCAGAGGCCACTCGAAGTACACATGAACACATCATGTGGAGTAACATGTGGGTCCAACACTGGCACCCCCCTTCTGCAGCACACATGCGTGTTTGCCATGGAAGTGGCACACAAGCGTCGGCTAACAGCTAAATACCCACAGCTGCACACGGAGAGCATGCCATACACCATAGATCCGCTGATGTCGAAGTCCCACACCATGTCCAGCCAATGCTAACCGTATGTGGCCGAGGGCAGTGTCACACACATTGATGCCATCATCACAATCCCCTATCCCATCACTGATGCCTGTCAACCAGGCAGACCATCTATTCAGGTGTACACAGCTGCATGTCGTGTCCCATGGGGATGCGACATGGCTGCAGAGGAACAACACATCGACAGGGGCAGTGTGCATACATCGTGAACAACTGCCACACCCAATACACCCCAGATGCATCCCTTACCCCATGGAGACTTCCAAACGTGTCCGTGCCTGTAACGCTGAGTCAGCCCACGATGTCATGATGAATAGCAGTGCCACAACAATGCAACCAGCAGAAGGCATGTGCAGGTACCTGGGGAAGAGAGACACACAAGAAGTCAGCCACAAAAAGCACAGCCACTTGCATGTGCATTTACTCGACACATGTATGGATGACAACATGCTAGGTCATTATAATGACTGGGGAAATACTACCATCACTGGCACCATCACTCCAGTGACACACCCACACACACCTCTGAGTCACGTGCCATACATGCAGGTGGAGACACACATCACAACGCATGCCACACGGGGACCAATGCATGCACACTCAGACACTGGTACTCACCACTAAGCAAAGAAGTCGCGTATGAGCCGAGTCCGGATGTCCTCTTGCGGCTCCACATCCTCCACATCACTAGCCCCATTGCCAAGCCCTTCGTCCTCCACGGGTGGATGGTCCTCGTCATGTTGATTCAGGATGAGTGGCACAGCTCTTTCAACTGCCATGTTGTGCAGCATGCAGCAGACCATGAAGATCTTGCAGACCTTTGCCGGGGCATAAGGGAGTGCACCGCCGGTCTTGTGGAGGCACCGGAATCGGCTCTTCAGCATGCCAAACGTCCTCTCTATCACTCGCCTTGTCCGGCCATGGGCGGTGTTGTAGCGGAGCTGTGCCGGCGTGATGGGGTTGCGGAGAGGTGTGATCAGCCATGGCATGTTGGGATAGCCAGCGTCCCCTACATGGGAAGCACATGGTCATCGTTAGAAGTGGTGAAGCGGTCGTGCTGGTAGGCGATACAGAATAGAAGACAGACAGACTGTACCCACCTACAACACATGCCCGTTCGTTGCGCAGCTGCATCATCATATCAGGCATCCCGCTACGCCTCATCATGTAGGCATCGTGTGTTGATCCTGGAAAACGAGCACAGACATGTGAAATCACCATGTTGGAGAGACACACCACAAGGGCATTGATGGAGTGGTAGTGCTTCCGATTGCGGTACGCCACCTCCCGTGCGTGTGGTGGTACCAAAGCTACATGTGTCCCATCTATGGACCCAATGACATGGGGCATCCCTCCCAGGGCATAGAATCCACGCTTGACCTCAGTCATCTGTTCAGGGGTTGGGAACTTGATGAAGTCATCCAGGTGAATCAACATGGCCTCCAAGAAATCATGCAGCACACCGCTGAACATGCTCTGGGACATGCCACCAACATGAGCTATGGTATTTTGAAAGGTACCCGTGGCAAGAAAATGTAGGGCAGCCATTACCTTCAGCTGGGGTGTCAGTGCCGTAGGATACCTGTGCAGCAGTTGCAGGTGTGGTGCCAGTCTCGCCGTCAACTCCAGAATCAACGGTTGGGTGAAGCGGTAGAGCCGGATGCTGTCATTCTCCTGCATGGCAGCCAAGTCTGGAATTATTCGGGCAAGAGGCGGCGCTCTGCAGTAATTTGGAAGTGACAAGGAAGAGTGAGTGCACCACGACAACAACTCATGTCTACTGAGCACATGTTAATCTGGCAATACACACATGCTACATAGGGAGTCAGGTATGTGCTACATGGCCAGCACACGTATGGATGCAAGGTGGCACTCCTTCCAAGACCCAGCTACACACGGAGATTGAGAACCTCCCCATGCCACGCCATGGGAATAGCTGTGTCCCAGTGCAAGTGAACAGCCAGACGCAAGACAGGAGTGACATACACCCACACATCAGCAGAAGTAGGATGCCGATTGCAGAGACTGGTAGCGGAACACTGGAGCCACAGGTCACATGACATTACACTAGGACAGCCCACACACCTTGCCATGAAGGTGCACATGTCATGACTCACCACACATTCCTTGTGAGGATGCAGACATGGCCTTGTCACGCTACTCCGTGTCCCATGCATACATGTGCACCTCACATCCGATACCACATGTGGCATGGTGTGCGGAACAGTGTGCAATGACAATCTACACACAGACACATGTTGGTTGCTGCTACGGCTGCAGCTTATGAGGGTGCTACAACATCAACCTAATGTAAATCCCCCACACATAAATGACATAGTCACATTGTGCACTGTGGGTAGTGACAAGTCAGGTGTCATAACCCCTGTACCGGGCATCATGGGACACTTCCGTGTGTTGGTGTCCGTGCCATGCCAGTGACGCTTACCCCAAGTGTGCAGTACGACATGCACACATGTCTAAGGAGTCAAGGGCATGGCTGGCACACATTGCACCGTCACACAGTACACCTATACACATCTCATCATACATCTGGTGCCTTCTCCACTCAGGAGTCATGTTCCACATCACAGCCTGTCACACCTGTGCCCCACACATGTAGTAATGCACAGACGATGCCTTGATGTCCATTCCTGGACAAGTATGTCCATCCATGGACAAGTATGTCCATCCATGGACAAGTATGTCCGCCCTATTCCTACCTGTGTGTCGCCTATCCCCACTGTGATTTGTAAAAACCGCCGTACTGCTGCTAAGAGGGCCTGTGTACGTTCCCAAATCACTGTGGGAGTGCTGCCGTATGTGTACCCATCGTGATGGCGAGCGTACAGGCATTTGTACGGTCCGTACCACTACGAGTACGCATACGCGTGCAGACCCATAGTGATAGTGAGCGTAGATGCGTGTGTACGGTCCGTACCACTACGAGTACGCATACGCGTGCAGACCCATAGTGATAGTGAGCGTAGATGCGTGTGTACGGTCCGTAGCATCATGTGTGGGGGTGGTGTGTAACAGCTTTTTGGACCTTGGCTGTGCCCTGTCAAGTTCACTGCATGTGGGTTCCATGTCAGTTGGCACTGACTCCACACCCACCCCTCCTGTCTCAGGGCACTGCTGGGAGGACTCCACACCCACCCCTCCTGTCTCAGGGCACTGCTGGGAGGAATCCACACCCACCCCTCCTGTCTCAGGGCACTGCTGGGAGTGATAGGCACACACCCCTCCTGTATCAGGGCACTGCTGGGAGGACTCCACACCCACCCCTCCTGTCTCAGGGCACTGCTGGGAGGACTCCACACCCACCCCTCCTTTCTCAGGGCACTGCTGGGAGGACTCCACACCCACCCCTCCTGTCTCAGGGCACTGCTGGGAGTGATAGGCACACACCCCTCCTGTCTCAGGGCACTGCTGGGAGTGATAGGCACCCACCCCTCCTGTCTCAGAGCACTGCTGGGAGGACTCCACACCCACCCCTCCTGTCTCAGGGCACTGCTGGGTGGACTCTGCACACACACCTCCTATTTCAGGATATGTACGCTTGGAACATACACGGTGGGGGTACGCTCCATGCATTGGAGGTGAGGGTTCGAGTCGTACTTACACTGTTGGGGTGTGGGGTACGCTCCTTGCATACGCGGGTGAGGGTACGGATCGTACTTACACTGTTGGGGTGGGGGTACGCTCCATGCATACGCGGGTGGGGGTACGGGTCGTACTTACACTGTTGGCATGGGGGGTACGCTCCATGCATACGCGGGTGGGGGTACGGGTCGTACTTACACTGTTGGGGTGTGGGGTACGCTCCTTGCATACGCGGGTGAGGGTACGGGTCGTACTTACACTGTTGGGGTGTGGGGTACGCTCCTTGCATACGCGGGTGAGGGTACGGATCGTACTTACACTGTTGGGGTGGGGGTACGCTCCATGCATACGCGGGTGGGGGTACGGGTCGTACTTACACTGTTGGCATGGGGGGTACGCTCCATGCATACGCGGGTGGGGGTACGGGTCGTACTTACACTGTTGGGGTGTGGGGTACGCTCCTTGCATACGCGGGTGAGGGTACGGATCGTACTTGCACTGTTGGGGTGGGGGTACGCTCCATGCATACGCGGGTGGGGGTACGGGTCGTACTTACACTGTTGGCATGGGGGGGTACGCTCCATGCATACGCGGGTGGGGGTACGGGTCATACTTACACTGTTGGGGTGGGGGGTACGCTCCTTGCATACGCGGGTGAGGGTACGGGTCGTACTTACACTGTTGGGGTGGGGGGTACGCTCCTTGCATACGCGGGTGGGGGTACGGGTCGTACTTACACTGTTGGGGTGGGGGGTACGCTCCTTGCATACGCGGGTGAGGGTACGGGTCGTACTTACACTGTTGGGGTGGGGGTACGCTCCATGCATACGCGGGTGGGGGTACGGGTTGTGCTTTCACTGTTGGGGTGGGGGGTACGCTCCTTGCATACGGGGTGGGGGTAGGGTCCGTACATATCCGTCCCCACGCTATGTGATGCTTGTGCGGCCCGTACCCAGGCCTTTGCCACGTGGGTACGATCCGTCCCGCCATTGTTGGGGTGACGTGTGTGTGGGCGTGGTACGACTCGTACCCACGCTCTTCAGGCGTGGGTACGGGACGTACCTGTCTGGTTGTGTTGCCGGTTCGCGTGGTGACGGACTTCCGTTGTGGCGGTCGCTGGCTTATCAGGACACGCCCCCACCCCCTCGTGGTGACCAGGGCATGGGAGTCAGGTATGTCCAGGCCATGTGTGGTGTGTGACTTATGTGGTTGTTTTGTGGCCTGCCCTGGTCCTGCAACCCCCACCCCACCCCACTTTCCCCCCTCCCTTAGTTATTCTGACCTTCTGCGGCGTCTGCGTCGTAACCTGTAGAGGAGGTTGACTGCTATGAGGGCAGGGATGACTCGTAGGTTCGGGTCCATGTCTGTCCGTCGCGTACTGGTACTCCTTGATCGCGTCATCCTGTCGCGTACGGGTCCTCCTTGATCGCGTCGTCCTGTCGCGTACGGGTCCTCCTTGGTCGCGTCGTCCTGTCTGTCCGTCGCGTACTGGTGGTCCTTGTTCGCGTCGTCCTGATTTCCCGGCAGTTTTTGGGTGCCGGAAAATATTCACCGTGCGGGATGACGTCGGTGCGAATCGTAATTCCTGGGTCGTGAATGGCTGGCTGCGAGCGTCCCGACGTCAGGTCGGCGCTTTCCCGGATGTTATTGGTAGGGTTTTTTTGTTCGGTCGGGCTTTTTTATGAATCGTACGGTGATGGTGTACCCGTGCGAATCGTAATTCCTTGATTGTAAAAATTGACGACCGGGTACGCGTCGGACGGAGATTATGCTCCGTCCGACGGTTCGTACCCGGTTTTTACCGGATCGTGATCGGCACCTAATTGTGTTGCCCTGTGTCTACATATCCTTGGCTGGTGATGGATCCCTTCAACTCTGGCCATGCCTGCTCAGCAATGTGTCCGGCTGCATAGTCTGTGCCATCCTTGGTACTCACTGTACTCATGTATAGAGTGTTTTGCCATGCCTTTCACGGAGACATTGTCCCTTTTCCGCACAATGCATATGTGTAATCCCAGCCTAGTACACATATGGTACTTGTCCTGCTGGGTATTTGAACGCCTGACTCACAATTGTGGTCTTTGTATCTGTGGGAACTCCACCCGATTCCTTCCGTGACAGACAACATCTTGGTGGCTAGGCCAGCACCTGAACATTCCTATCAGTCCTGGGATGTGCGTGTCAGTGTGTGTTCTCTTTGGCTCTCTTAGTTTGTTAGGCAGTGGCATGACTATACAGTCTTGTGGCATGATCTCAGTGTGTGTATTGTGCTGCATCTGCCAGGGGTGGTTATGCATGTGTTATTTGTCCTCACACCCACATGTGGTGTGTCATGCAGTGGGGGAATGACATCCATCCTCCTGGGAGTGGGACACTTCTGTCAGTGATGTGTTGCTATGGCACTATCATCATTGTCCTAAGTTATGGATATGTACATTGACCCATGGAGCTGTGGTCATCTGATAATGATGTACACCCCCCCATATCTCTGTCCACTGCTGGGAGTCCTCTGCACCCACCCCCATGGCTTTGTCCACTGCTGGGAGTCCTCTGCACCAACCCCTCATATGTCTGGGCACTGCTGGGAGTCATAGCCACCCACCCCTCATATGTCTGGGCACTGCTGGGAGTGATAGGCACCCACCCCTCATGTGTCTGGGCACTGGTGGGAGTCATAGGCACCCACCCCTCATATGTCTGGGCACTGCTGGGAGTGATAGGCACCCACCCCTCATATGTCTGGGCACTGCTGGGAGTCATAGACACCCACCCCTCATATGTCTGGGCACTGCTGGGAGTGATAGGCACCCACCCCTCATATGTCTGGGCACTGCTGGGAGTGATATGCACCCACCCCTCATATGTCTGGGCACTGCTGGGAGTCATAGGCACCCACCCCTCATATGTCTGGGCACTGCTGGGAGTGATAGGCACCCACCCCTCATATGTCTGGGCACTGCTGGGAGTCATAGCCACCTACCCCTCATATGTCTGGGCACTGCTGGGAGTGATATGCACCCACCCCTCATATGTCTGGGAACTGCTGGGAGTCCTCTGCACCCACCCCTCATATGTCTGGGCACTGCTGGGAGTCATAGCCACCCACCCCTCATATGTCTGGACACTGCTGGGAGTGATAGGCACCCACCCCTCATATGTCTGGGCACTGCTGGGAGTCATAGCCACCCACCCCTCATATGTCTGGGCACTGTTGGGAGTGATATGCACCCACCCCTCATATGTCTGGGAACTGCTGGGAGTCATAGGCACCCACCCCTCATATGTCTGGGCACTGCTGGGAGTGATAGGCACCCACCCCTCATATGTCTGGGCACTGCTGGGAGTCATAGCCACCCACCCCTCATATGTCTGGGCACTGCTGGGAGTGATATGCACCCACCCCTCATATGTCTGGGCACTGCTGGGAGTCATAGGCACCCACCCCTCATATGTCTGGGCACTGCTGGGAGTCATAGCCAACCACCCCTCATATGTCTGGGCACTGCTGGGAGTGATAGGCACCCACCCCTCATATGTCTGGCCACTGCTGGGAGTGATAGGCACCCACCCCTCATATGTCTGGGCACTGCTGGGAGTGATATGCACCCACCCCTCATATGTCTGGGCACTGCTGGGAGTGATAGGCACCCACCTACCCACTTGCGCCCTTGCTGTGGTACACTGCTGTCCTGGCCATACACCACCCCCAATTTACAGCTGATGTGCTGCACCAAGCCGTACGCCTGCATCCATGGCGTGTGTTCGCCTTGTGTCCATTGTGTAATGGGGCTGTAGGGGTACGTGTGTACGGACCGTACCCACGCTCTGGGGGCGTGGGTACGGTTCGTACACGCGTACCCCTACATCACCACTACTATGGTGGTACGGACCATACCCACGCTCTGGGGGCGTGGGTACGGTCCGTACATGCGTACCCCTACATCACCACTACTATGGTGGTACGGACCGTACCCACGCTCTGGGGGCGTGGGTACGGTCCGTACCACCATAGTAGGGTGATGTAGGGGTACGTGTGTACGGACCGTACCCACGCTCTGGGGGCGTGGGTACGGTCCGTACACGCGTACCCCTACATCACCACTACTATGGTGGTACGGACCGTACCCACACTCTGGGGGCGTGGGTACGGTCCGTACACGCGTATCCCTACATCACCACTACTATGGTGGTACGGACCGTACCCACGCTCTGGGGGCGTGGGTACGGTCCGTACACGCGTACCCCTACATCACCACTACTGTGGTGGTATGGACCGTACCCACGCTCTGGGGGCGTGGGTACGGGCCGTACCACCATTGTAGTGGTGATGTATGGGTACGCGTGTACGGACCGTACCCACGCTCTGGGGGCGTGGGTACGTCCCGTAACACCATTATGGTGGTGACGGGTACACGTCCACTTCCACTTCCGTTGTGGCGGGACGTGGGATTGGTGGACACGCCCCCCGAAGTGACCAGACAATGGAGGTAATTATCGTGCAGGTTGTATTTGTATTTGGTTTGGGTTATGTTTCCTGCCCCTTGCACCCCACCCCACCCCCCCTTTGCCCCTGGGGGTTGTTCTGACCTTCTGCGGCATCTGCGTTGGTTTCTGTACACGAGGTGGTAGGCTATGAGGGCCGGGATGACGCCTAGGTTGGGGTCCATCGCTGTCCGTCGCGTACCGGTGCTCCTTGTTCGCGTCGTCCTCAATTTCCCGGCAGTTTTTGGCTCCCGTAAAAAATGCTATGTGCGGAGTGACGTAGGTACGAATCGTACTTGCCTGTCCGTGAAACGCTGCCTGACTCCGTCCGGACGTCGTGTCTGCGCCGTCCAGACTCAGATTTGTATGTATTTTTTTGCCGGTCGGTGTTTTTTACGACTCGTACGGAAATGGTGTTTCTGTACGATTCGTACTTGCGAGTTTGTAAGGTGTTTTTCCCGGGTACGAGTCGGACGGAGAAAACGCTCCGTACGACCATTTGTACCCGGGTTTTACCGGATCAGAATCGGCACCAGAATGTTAAAATATAGTTAGCTAAAATATCGAATTTTTTAAATGTATTAAAAATAATATAAAAGTAATTAAATATTAAAAACAATTAAATAAAACATACATAATATAATATAAAAAAGCTTAAAATGTAAACATAATAAAAGTAATGTAAAAAAAGTAGAGCTTTTGTTGGATAGTGAGAGCGTAAAAATTACTATTCCCACTCCAGTGAGTGCAACAGTAGGGAAAGCGTTGGATAGCGGGAGGGTAAAAATTACTATTCCCACTCCAGAGAGTGCAACAGTAGGGAAAGCGTTGGATAGCGGGAATGGAAAAATGACTATTCCCACTCCAGTGAGTGCAACAGTAGGGAAAGCGTTGGATAGCGTAGGGGTAAAAATTACTATTCCCACTCCAGTGAGTGCAACAGTAGGGAAAACGTTGGATAGCGTAGGGGTAAAAATTGCCATTCCCACTCCAAAGAGTGCAACAGTAGGGAAAGCATTGGATAGCGGGAGAGTTAAAATTACTATTCCCACTCCAGAGAGTGCAACAGTAGCGAAATAGTTGGATAGCGGGAAGGGAAAAATTACTATTCCCACTCCAGTGACTCCAACAGTAGGGAAAGCATTGGATAGCGTAGGGGTAAAAATTACTATTCCCACTCCAGAGAGTGCAACAGTACAGAAAGCATTGGATAGCAGGAAGAGAAAAATTACTATTCCCACTCCAATGAGTGCAACAGTAGGGAAAGCGTTGGATAGCGTAGGGGTAAAAATTACTATTCCCACTCCAAAGAGTGCAACAGCAGGGAAAGCGTTGGATAGCAGGAGGATAAAATTTACTATTCCCACTCCAGAGAGTGCAACAGTAGGGAAAGCGTTGGATAGCATAGGGGTACAAATTACTATTACCACTCCAGTGAATGCAACAGTAGGGAAAACGCTGGATAGTGTAGGGGTAAAAATGACTATTACCACTCCAAAGAGTGTAACAGTAGGGAAAGAGTTGGATAGCAGGAGGGTAAAAATTACTATTCCCACTCCAGTGAGTGCAACAGTAGGGAAAGAGTTGGATAGCAGAGGGTAAAAAAATACTATTCCCACTCCTGAGAGCGCAAAAGTACGGAAAGTAATGATTTAAATTTAAAATAAGATTACATTAATTATCAATACCAATAAAAAGTTAATTAAAATTAATTACCAATTAATAACAATTAATTACTATTGAAACATATTAATTAGCAATTCATAAAAATTAATTAACAATTAATACAAATTAATTACCAATTAATAACTAATTATCAATTATCAATACACATAAATAAAAATACAAAATATTTACTTTATTACAATTAATTTACTTCCCACCCAATTCCCCTATAAACCCACAACCCACTCCCAATAATTAAAAATACAATTAACATTATTACCAATTAATCAATTAATAAAAATAATTTTGCAATTAATTAAAATTCATTAGCAATTCATACAAATTATTTACCCATTAATACAAATTAATTACCAATTAATAATTAATTATCAATTAATTATCAATACACAAAGAAAAAAATAATTATTTACTTTATTACAATTAAATTACTTCCCACCCAATTCCCCTACAAACCCACAACCCGCTCCTAATAATAAAAATACAATTAACATAATTATCAATTAATCAATTAATATAAATTAATTACCAATTAATAAAAAGTAATTACCAATTAATAATTAATTATCAATCAATTAATTATCAAAACATATAAATATAATTAATATTTAATTAACCATAATTAAATTACTTCCCACCCTATTCCCCTATAAACCCACAACCCGCTACGGAATTAAATTACGCAAAAATTAAATTACATAACATTCATTGGTTTAAATAAATTAAACATACATTACAAAAATAATACATAATTTTAACACATATACTACCATACATAACACTAATTTTTTTTCGATATTATAGATATCTATATTTTTAAATTCGATATTATGGTAATCTATATTTTAAAATTCGATATTATGGAATTCTATATTTTTAAATTCTATAATATGGAAATCGATATTTCGTACCCCAATTTCGATATTCTGACCTATCTATATTTTGATAATTCGATATTCTGTCCACTCTATATTTTAACTTCAATATTCTGGGCAGTCGATATTTTGGAATCGATATTTAGGGTGTTCACCCCCAGGGCCTATCTTCCTTCCCGAAACACTAACATTCAAAATTGGCAAACCATGGACAACTAACCTACAATCCACGTCTGGTTGGGAGGCTGCCTAGGCTGCCACACATCAGACATGTTGCTGGATCCCAGGGTGTAGAGCCCCCGCTCTCCTGGGCCTGCAACAATGCACATGCTGTGAGTGGTGCTCGGTCTCCTCCCCCAGGATGGCTTGGGGGAACCTTCAAAGGCGTGCAGACTCTGTGAGCTTGTCCAGGCCACATGCTGTACCCAGAAAACTGCCCCCAACACCCCGTTCTGACATCCACTCTTGCGGGAAGACTGACCGGAAACACAAAATAAGGACAGGGTATGTTCCAGCCTGCCCACACCAACCCTCAGGTGGGGGAGGCCAGGTGAAGCCCATCTCCGGGCGCTCTCCATCTTGAAGATGTGAAGCCCTGCACAATCAGGACTAGGCTACTGGCCCATTCCCACAGGTGAGTGGCAGGATAGTGTGTGTATCCACCACAGGGCAGGGACCCATTGGTCCCTGCCCTGTACCTACCTGTAACACAACTAAACCTAGTATTTAGAGGCACCCTGAAGCTTCCTTTGCTAGATTTTGAAAAAGCAAGGAAGAGCAAGAAGAAAGAAACTGCCGTGCAGCTGCTAAGAAGACGAAGACACCAACTGCTTTGGCCCCAGCCCTACAGGCCTGTCGACCCTTGAACCTGTTCCTGCCACAGCCCAGACCCACTGTGGCCAGCAACCTCACAAACCCTGGCTGACCTGGCTACCTTGTGACTCTGATCATCTGGGAGTCCCATGAGCAGTAGTTCTGCTCAAAGCAAGTTTCTGACCCCTGGCATCATCCCGGAACTGCAAACCCTGCACACTCTGCACTGAAGTGGCCTGGCCTGTGTCGGAATGGACAAAGACCCCGATGACGTTCCCCCCCCGGCGACTGTGACCCCGAATCTGGACAACAAGCTCTCAACTCGACGCTCATGATGACGCCTGCAGCCTCAGAACCAGGGACCCCCCGACCACAATCAACAGAGGGTAAGATTTACCTAGACCAAAAGTCACCCCAGCACCCGGCGCACTGCAGCCCCCTGTGCCCGACTCTTGGGGACATACCCACCCTCCAACTACCAAATTTAACTCCCGAAGAGGCGGGGGCACATGATGAAACTGCAACCCCGAGCTTGCAGCCTTTGTTTGGCCAAAAGCTTTCCCATTGCAAGCCATTGAATGCACAAAGGGTCAAAGGCACCCTGCACCCACCTGCCCGAGTGGCCCTGGCAGTGTAACTTCTACTCCTACCTACTTCCCCATTTGCCCTGAGCAAGTGACCAGGAGCCCAGCTCCCACAGCTGTGTGGCCTGCTAGTCAGCAGCCAGCAACCAAGGCCCCTCTGCCTCCCATAGGATAACATTGTGCCAAACTCACTCTGCCCCCGTCCGCCACAGTCCCACAGAGGGTGTAACAACTGTACAAACCTGAGCCGGGGGGAACCCTGAGTCTGTGGCCAGAACCTGAACTCTGCCAGTCGAGTACTTACCAAAAAGCAGAGAACCCAAATGTATTCCATAGGGTAACATTGATTGGTTTCATCAGACATTTCTTGTAAGTGTGGAGATTATAAAAGTTAAAATGTTTGCTTAAAATCAACCAACTAACACAAATGAAAAAACTCACCTGCTATTAGGAGAGATCCCAATGCTGGACCTTGGTGCCCAGCACTGACCCTGAAAACCACTCACAACCGTACTTACCAATAACACAATATTCGTCCATAGGAAATCATTGCCAGTTTCTCTGTAAAATTTATTCTTCGTGTCAAGTTTAGAAATAGCAAAATATTGCCTGAAAATCACAACAGCAACTACAACGGATATACTCAAATGTTTCCAAGACCTTGCACAGGACTGAATATAGGATCCAGGCCATGACTTAGGAAAGTTATCCTGGAAGTAATCTTTTGCAAATCACTTCAAACTCACATTGAGCTCAATGTATTATTGTGTTAGAAATTGTGTTGCCTATTGCAACAACTTGTAACTATTACCTACCAAAGTCAATTGCATAGTGCCAAAGTATGTAACTAAAGCCTCGCAATCTGAGGAAGTATATTTTGATACCTATTGTTGGTCATAAAATAAAACAAACATATATTTATATATCAAAAACATTGGCCTTGAGTTCAGTTATTGAGTGTGTGAGACCACCTGCTGACTGAG
Source organism: Triturus cristatus (assembly GCF_964204655.1). Classification (NCBI taxonomy): domain Eukaryota; kingdom Metazoa; phylum Chordata; class Amphibia; order Caudata; family Salamandridae; genus Triturus; species Triturus cristatus. Next base: position 719,711,047 of record NC_140579.1, read on the forward strand.
TGTGTACAACAAATGCTTTACACTGTCCTCTGATACTGCTTTACTGCTTGACCAAGCTAACACTTCATAGAGTAAGGTTATATCTAACTTTAACCTCTGCCCAAACTCTGGTGACTGTGGACTCTGTGCATACCGTACCTATTTGGGAACAGTATATACCTAGCCACTTTCTAACAAAATGCATGTGTGACAACATGTACAAGTATGTTGCAGGACACAAGTAGTGTTGGCAAGAATGATAGCAAAGTATGATCTCCTGGCATATTGCCAAACACAGGACGTGTTGGTCCAAGATTGTTGTGATGTAGCACATTGCATGTCACATCTCTAGGTGTTCACAACAAATTCACATTGCTGAGGAGAACCAAGGGCACAGGTCTAACATACATACATGGAACTACAAAGTAAGCCACACTGAAGTTGAGTCCACACTACTTACTGAAGCCAAAGTGTATTGCGTCAGTCAGCCCCTACCTATGCACAAACAATGCAAAAGCAACTTCTGAGCACTGCCATGAAGTGCACACATATTGGCCAATGTGCCCACGGATGTCAGTTGAATTGCAGTTAGCATATAGTCTGGATCAGTGGCAAGATTACAAGGGTGCCATCACTATGAGTCAATGCGAAAGTAACAGCTGGGATGAGTGGCTATGGCACTGTTGGTACAGGGAGCAATGCAGCATGTCACCACTTGTGTGCAGCAGAACTGTGTATCTGCAAACCAACATCATCAGGTCCCAAGGCATTACTGTAATGATTAAGTGTGTCAAAAAAGCAAGAAACTCGAAGTTAAGTCTATATTCCAGACAGTGCTAATACTCCAAGACACCTGTGAGTGACCTCTATTCCAAACTCATGAATCAGTCTCATATAACTCATGCGACTCACTAACACTGTTGTGCCATGTGACATTAACAATGGACCCACAAATGACCAACAGAATGCATGGAATGGAGATCGATTGGCCATGCCCAGGAACATGTGAGATGTTGGAGGTCACAATGAACTGTCACCAGAGTAGGCCATAAACCATAATTGCTAATCTATCAGACATGCAAGGTCATTGTGCTCACATTTAAGAAATCTGGCCTCAATCCATCCTGCAGAGTGACAGGTCACGACCATAGTTACACATACAATGATTACTCCAAAGATGGTATGATTTGCACACGATGGGGCAAGCCCCACTCTCCCGCATCAGCCATGATATAAGTGCAGGCAGAAAACTATAATTAACAAGATTTATTATACAAAGATATATATAAAAAAAAAACAACACTAATCTTTGTCCCTAACTCTAGCCCTAAACTAAATACAATTTTTAATTCTACCTAAAACTATCTTAACTAACTATTTACAAACACAGAAAAAGAATAAATACATCAACCCCCACCCAAAGATAAATGAAACCTATCCCCAAATCCTGTAACATTCAATGAGTAAAACCAGTCTTAAACTAACCCTAACTAAGCCTACACTAAAACTATGCTAAACAACACACACAACTAGGACATCACACAACATAATAATTAAAGGGGGACAGTGTGGGAAGGGAGAAGAGGTGGGGGTGAGAACAGGGGCAGTGTTCAGGGTAGTCCGAGGTGGGCCCTGATCTCGTGGATCTGCCTGTTCATATAGAGGAACTCCCGGCGGATGTCCTGGAGGAGTGTAGTGTGGCCCAGGACAATCCGCATGATCTGTGCAAGTCCAGGGTCCATGGGGGCCGGTGTTGGTGCTGGTCCTGGTGCTGGTGCCGGTGCTGGTGCTGGTGCGGGGGCTGGTGTTGGTGCCGGTGCCGGTGCTGGTGCCGGGGCCGGTGCAGGTGGCGGCGCATGCTGGCCTGGCACCAGTGCGGGTGTGGCAGCAGGGGGATTGACATCTCAGGATCCCACAATGACACCTGAGGTGGATGGTGTAGAGCCGCTGCCAGTGGAGATGCATTCTGGCAGCGACGGCCAGGTCCATGCCCTCCTCTCGGCCCGGTACCTCCTTGCCATCAACCTGTAACCCTTGTGTACCTTCCGCAAATGGAGGTACCGGTCCTTGGCGACCTGGAACCGGTGCTGTTCCTCAGGTGTCATGTTGTCTGAGAGACAAAAAAATCTATGTCAGTTTTCTGTCCCCTACACTATGTAACCGTACAACATGAGATCTGTATCACAAGTGAAAAACAACATGTTAAGTCAAGGACTGACCTGTTAAACACAATGTCTACGCAGGATTAAATAACTACACGCTGTTGAGACTGACATGACAGTGCATGGTATGGTACATGCACTGACACAACTGAAAGCTAAGGATACGCTACACACATGGCACCATTGGCCAACCGGGCTGTGGGTGACCTGTACAATTGACTTCATTTGGGAGGCATAACCCCTACGTGCACAGCACAACCCTCTCCCATCCTGTGACAGACAGCTGCATCAGAATTACAATGCACATGTGCAGCCATGTGTGTCCCCCAGGAACTGTGTGCAGTACATCAAGTCAGTGCCAAGACAGGCAAGGGTGTATGTGTACAGGTGTGAATAACTACCTATTGTAGTCTCACACTACATGCACAATAACAGGCCTGGGACTGCCCTACTCACACGTAATCATGCTGCATCATGCCGCACACATGGAAACATGTTTAGGGTATGAATGCGGACTTAGGCACTTACTCACTCCACCCTTGCTATGCAATTGGTGATAGTCATCCACTGCGAGGAGGATACATCATTGACCCACAACTGCCAGTCATTCATGTGTTGTAACACCAAATCTCACTCCATAGTAGAGATGAACACGCATGTATCAACTGGGGTCATGAGGATTGTGTAATTGTTATGGCTATAGTGTACACACAGATCTTGTTGCTGCAGTCCTGATTAGCTAATCTATGTGACATCAAATGATGCAGAGCTAATGCATGGGTATGAAATGTGTGTTAAGTGATGTCACCAATTGTGTCCGATGAGTTGGTACACATGATCCTGATTCCAGCCAGGTATGTCCACACGGACATAGCCTGTCGACACCATTGCAGTGCACAAATATCTATTCTCAATTGACGTACACATCTATGGAATGTGTTTGTGTAACACACCATTGACAATATTGGATCTGAGCTACACCCTGCCACTTCTGCTTCTGTGCTATGCAGCATACCTTAGGTATCACTGTGCCAAGATGTCTGACCTTGTACGGACATAATAGCACTGCCTCATTGTACACAATGCTACACCCACTGCACGCCCCTTGGACGATGTCTACCGCATGTAAGTGTGACATCTTGACTAGGCTGCGCAAATGAACATGGGAGTAAATGCTAGTGGCCTATTGCCATCACAACTGCAGTGTAAATGCCTAGTTGGCAGCATTATTAGCTCTGAAATAGGCACATACATTGACACGTGTATCAATGACTGTTGATGGACAAACTCACAACTCTGAATGAGATGCATTGTACACCTTTACACTACCATATTAGACACAGTACGGAAAGGCTGAATCCCTCTGCACATCATAGGCAATTGACATGCGATACACACCCATACTGCTAATCAACAACGTGCTGCATTTGGCACAGACACTCATGACCACGCAACGTGCCAATATTTCTTGTCACTACTCACCAGTGGCGTGTGGGTCCCGGAAACGGTCAATGTCCCCCTGGGTGATCGGTTGGCGTCCATCTGTGAGAGAACAAACGCAAAGAGGTGTTGTTATAAAACCCCAGCAAACGTGGCATATTACTATGTGAATTTTTACAGTGACAAACAATGCTACATCCCTGTGGTGTTGATTTCATGTTTGTGACATGACTGGGCCTACTTTGAATGGCATCCACACATGAACATGTGTAAGCAGAGGCTGCACAGCCAAAACATCACTGCTGGCCGAGCTGCACATCTGAGTTGTTTCACCCAATATCAAGGCACCTCATCCACACGGAGCGCAAAAAAACCTTTTGACTCATCATCCTTGACCAATCACAGTGGCATTCAGCACTGTCTCACAAAGCCCACCAATATGCAGACTCCACAAGAAAGGGATCCAAGACAAGGCCCTCAACTGGATCTGCTCCCTCCTCAATGTACATACATGTGGGTCAGACACCCCTCTGTTGTCTTGGAGCCTCCAACAACCAGCCATGGAGTCCCCCAGGGATCCTCATTCAGACCTACAATCTTTCACATCTACATGTCTCCGCACGCCACAATCGAGCTATGGACTCAACATTGTATCATAGGCATACGACTGGCAACTCCTCCTCAACACATCCAGCCCACACAACTCCAGAAAACAAAAGTATTGCGAATCCATGGCAGAGCTTGCTAGATGAATGGCAAAGAGCTGCATAGAAGTGAGCAAAAACAAATGAAAAGTACCCATCATGCGCCAAAACATCCACGCATGTAATTACACAGGCTACTCACATGGCATGGGGGACCCACACCCCAACACGGCCAAAGACCTCGACATGTAATCCATCATGGACTCCGATGTCCAAGATAATTGCAAGATCTATCCGGTCTCATCATCGTGCTTCCACACACTCTGCCTCCTATGTCAGACACTCAAATGACTCCTACTCAAACACACATAGACACTCACTAATGCCCTGTGCAATAGCTCACCCTACTACGGCAACACTGTCCATGACACATTTTACATGAACCACAACCGCAAGCTGCAGGACATCTCAAATGCAACCACAGGACTGATCATCACACTGCCAGGAACCTGTCACACCTCCCACCACCTGCACACATTCCACTGTCTCCACATCAAAGCTAGAGTCACATTCAAGATATGCACCCAGGATCACACAGCCATCCACAACACTGGGCAAACATGCCTTAACATCCAACTCTATTTCCATGGCACATCAAAGGACCCGACGATCCAACCAGCTGGCCTATGCCGTGCTCCCCAGCCCCAGAGGGACCTGATTGTGAGTCTGCTCCTTTTCCTACCTTGCAGATATGGCTTGTGGCACACTTCCGCTCCACCTCTGACAGGCAACGTTGCTCCCCATCTCCAAGCACTAACATTGCTCTTCGATAGACACACCCCTTGCTATACTTCAACATGCAAACACCGCCATGCCCCTGCAACCCTTCCTGCTGAGTATTCACTCACATTAAGCATGTGTATTTTGGGAGGTTTGACACCGGGGATCTCCTTTCCTATGTGGTATTTCCAGTGGCAAAGTTACTCTACGCGGTCATTGCAACGCCTATTGTCAATCCACCTTGCACTGCATGACGTACATCAATAATGTGTATTTTGATAGTCTATCTCAACACCTTCCGTACTGTTGCACACACTGTAGTGGGAAGAGTGTGTCATGCAAATCCAAGGTCAAGGCCATCATGCACAAGTATTTATCGCAAGTCGCATTGCATTAACCACGTTGTTACAGTGTCACGGTCTTCGGACAGCATTAAAACATCTTATCTTCTCACACACGTCACTCATATATGTACGTAACATTAGTTGTGGACAACAAGGAAATTGGTACTTACCACCCTGGATGCCAGGCATGACTCCGGTGTAATCTAGCAGGTCCGCCTCCCGCGCCAGCATATCCTGCCAGCGGTGCTTCCACTGCCGCACGGTCGGGGTCACCTTAAAGCAGCGGAGCATCTGCGCCCGCACACGCTCCCACCGCAACTTGCGCACCGCCACACTATGCCCCTGGAGGATATGCCCTCCCCTCTCCAGCATGGGGAGCTAAGGGGCCGCTACTGTACTCTGGCTGATACTGCAATGTGTATGCGGCCCGTTTTCATGAAAAGCGATCATAATCTGAACACTAAGGGGCCGCTGATGTAATCATGCAGCATACATGCGATCAGAATCTGCAGGCTAAGGGCCCGCTAATGTCAATATGCTTACTGAGATGTGTATGCATACAGTTTAATGAAAAGCAATCATAATCTGCACGCTAAGGGGCAGCTAATGTAATAATGCAGCATACATGCGACCTGAATCTGCACTCTATGGACCCGCGAATGTCAATATGCTTACTGTAATGTGTATGCATACAGTTTAATGAAAAGCGATCAGAATCTGCACGCTAAGGGGCAGCTAATGTAATCATGCAGCATACATGCGACCAGAATCTGCACGCTAAGGACCTGCTAATGTCAATATGCTTACTGTAATGTATATGCATACAGTTTAATGAAAAGCGATCAGTATCTGCACGCTAAGGGGCAGCTAATGTAATCATGCAGCATACATGCGACCAGAATCTGCACGCTAAGGGCCCGCTAATGTCCATATGCTTACTGTCATGTGTATGCGGCATGTTTCATAGTTTTCAATGGGTTTCTTCACGCTAAGAGGCTGCTACTGGCCTGATGCTGATACCGTATTGGGGAGTGTGTCCAGCCATCTCCTTTTAAATGCGCGGGGGATATATCATCGTGTTTGCGATGAGAATCTCACGGCCCGGAATTTATATAGCAATGATGGACATTCAGGCCAAAACTCTGGGCACAGCACAATAATACAATGTGAAGATAGGTTTGCACAATGAAGGCCGACTCCATTTGAGGGTTACCTATTTTGATAGGAAGGCAGGCTAATGTGACCAACCCAGCTTGCTGGCTACATTCAGATGTCGGACGTGCAAGCATTGTGGGCATTTACACAGCGATTAAGCCGGCACCCGGAGGCCGGTCTCATATCGGAAGTGCAAACAAGCCACTAAGAGCGTCTTCCATTTTCCAAAGAATAACCATGTAAAACAGAGAAGTGAAACAATCATGAACAAGGGCGAAAAGACCCCCCTCCCCCCAATAACCCTCCCACAACACCACCTTCCACAATAGTTGCAGCCTACCTAGATGATAGTAAGCATACACAATATGTGTGTAAGGGAGCCCCCTCGTCACTCCACTGGGGGACCGGCGGAGGATGATTGCCCCATCGTTGGTTTGCGTCAGACCTGCAAGTACTTTGGGCATGTGACTTCCCTCATATCTCTGGACAATGAAATCACAAAGGGGAAACACGGAATGGCAAAACTCTCTCACCCTTCCCTCTGCAGCTCGAGACAGGCGCTCCAGAGCTAATAGGTTCCTTAGACGTTGTAACCAGAACAGGAGCCCTGGAACTGCCACTGTCCCACACTGTGCTAGGATAACCGGCCGGTCCGCCAGCAACGCTGGGACTATTTGCCTACCCCTGAGGGATGTTAGTGAGAAGGCCTTCGGATGTGAGAGGCCAAGGAGAGTGTACTCCGGTGCGCCGGGCATTGCTATGTCGCACGCTGTATCTGTTATCTAAGGACTCACACCAATATCTCTACAATTTTGGACAATGCCAGAGTAAGTGCACGAGGGTACCAGTCATCCTGCATCCCCGACAGCAGCAATCTGGCTGGCTTTTATACCAGACATGTAGTTGCACAGGTGTGTAACAACAATGAGAGCAAACCTTGTAGGGGTTCCAGCACCCGCTACACTGTGCACAGTGTGGTGTGCGCAATACAGGATACGTTCCCATTCCTTGGCTTGAATTGGCCTCCGCAGCTACATTTCCAACAAAACTTTTGTGCACTGACCACTCAGAGTGGTGATGAGCATTTCGTACAGCTCAGATATGAGGGAATGTTTGTCCTCCTTACGCGCTGACGACTTTGCATATGACGTAACCAACGTAGAGTCCAGTGACCCAGTGTGTTATTTAGCATTATGAATACACAACAGCAGCGGGAAATTCATAATCCTGTATGGGCCACAGATATGGCACATGCCCTTCTGGATAAAAGATAGACCCTATGCTTTTGCAGCCCTGTTTTTGACAGCGATGGATAATCGCTGATTCCTGATCCGGGGGCAAGTCCGGGTTATCCACGCTGTAGTTTGTCGGTGAGGGGATAAAGGGCCACCCCTTCCATACTGCCACCCTGTCCAAGACCTTGTGGGTGGGCGCCCTAACCGGCAAAGAGTACAAGCCCCAGGGCCAGTGCTTAGGGGCTAGCCACAGTTAGATCCAGATGTTTTTACCCGCCACAGACTGGTCCATGAAGTTCCATTGCTTCTCCCATAGCAGCCTATTCCATTCAACTATATATCAGAGGCATGTGGCTTGTTAGTAGCCACCAATGAGGAGCAATCCCAGGCAGCCTTTAATTTTCGGCCGTGTAAGCTGCACATGTAGGAGGCAAGTCCGCTTGCCCTCCCTGACAGACTTAGTTATGATGGCTTGCAATTGTGTGAGTGCACGGTGGTGGGACACCATGGGGCAGATTTCTGAGGCCCTTGCGCCTCATTTACGCCGCCGTTGCGTCACTTTTGTGACGCAGCGGCGGCGCAAATCCTGCGCCATGCTGCGGGGTATTTACAACGTGACGCATCTGGGAGATGCGTCACCTTGTAAAGCCCTGTGCCAGCAGTAGGCGTACCTGTGCAGGATGGGCGTTCCGTCGCAGGAACGCCTCCTAAAAGTGGCTGAGTGAAATCTACAAGATTTCACTCAGTCACTTTTGAGCCCATGCTGCGTCAAAACCCTGCGCCTGCTTGAAGCAGGCGTAAGGATTGACGCAGCATTGTAATGATAGGGCACCCCCGAGCCTTGCTGGAGCTGCGTCGCGCTTGCGGCGCAACTCCAGCAATGCGCCGCCTTTCCGACAGAAGATGCGTCACGCATCTGCCCATCCGAGTGCCACGGTGCACCGCATTGTAAATGAGGCGCATCAATGGTGGCGCACGGGTAGGCAGATGCGTCGCAACTCTTCTGGCGCATCTCTGCTGATTAGCAGAGATGCGCCAGACGTCATAAATCTGCTCTCATGTGTCCAAATTGACATACTTCGGAAATGCGTGGAAGACTCTACATTTTGCCTCCCGCTATACCTCGAAACCATGTGAGGCTCAGTTTTGAGCAGACGTCCAGCACCTTATCCATCTCATCCAACAGTGTTGGATATTTGAGCTTCGCTGTACAGGTAAGAGTCGGAGCATGTTGTAGGCCTAGGTACTGTGTATTCGACTGCACACAACAGAATGGGAATTGTTGTTCCATAGCCAACACTTCCTCAGGGGTATACACAGACTAACTTTTATGTTCCAAGACAGTCAACACCGAAAATGGCATGTGACATTACTCATCCCCACATCTTTGTGTAATTTCCCAGACATTCATTACTAAAAGAGATGTGAATTGTAAGGGTAATACTCCCCTGGGGTGGTCTGTAGGTGATGAGTATGTGTGCATATAAATCCGACAATAAGGGTGGGCATGATGTGCCCTACTCACACGTGCGGCTCCCAAAGCGCTGTGGGGAAGTAGGAGTGCAGCTCCACCTCAGCCAAATAGACATGTCTTGTTGTTCCGCATGTAAGCATGCTGGGTGTGAGATTGTTAGAATTTGAATTTTATCTTGTCCATGGCTTTGCTTGCGGCGTAGGGGGCAGCTCTCCCTCTGCCTTGTGATTTGCCGATCCCGGTCGAGTCTGCAAGGGCAAGGTTGTCAGAGCAACAGTTCCTCTTGGGGATGTTGAGGTTGACTTTGTCGTGGATGTCTTTGTGGCTGATAATGTGTAGTGAATTGAATGTGTGTGTGAGTAGTTAGCGGCTTACTTTCTCCTTGTTGGTGCTACATTGGATGTTCTGTATGTGTTGTCTCTTGTGTTTGGGATGTGGGTTTCTGAAGACAGGTGTGTCTGCAGCTTTCAGGCTATGTTATAACTTGTGTAGTGGTGTTTTGTATCTCCCTGCGTAGATTTTGTTGCAGTAGTCCAGTCTGCTGTGGATGAGTGCTTTTGGGCCAATTTTTATGCTTCCTGGGGTTATCCGTTGTGATGGATTTGGTTCGGTCTGTAGACAGCTGTAGCATGCAATAGAGTAGATCTGGCTGGGCAGGATGATGGTGTACTTGGGATGATGCCAAACTTGCGTGCATGGTCTACCAGTGAGGGCGGGCTCACAAGGGCAGTCAACCACCAGTGGTTGTCCCATGCGGATGTGGATGGAACGGAGATGAGGAGGTCAGTCTTCTCACAGTTGATCTATATGCCGAGGTGTGTCATCCAATCTGCTAATTCCGACATTCATTCCTGGGAGCTGGCTTTTGTGTCTTCTGCATTGTTCGTGAGGGGGAGGATGAGCTGTGTGTTGTCTGTGTGTGATGATATGCTTACCCCGTGCTCTCTAGCAATGGCAGTGAGTGGGGACATGTGCATATAGCAAAACGTGTGTCTTAGTGACGCTGGTGCAGATCGGAGCTTCCGAATCCCCTCTACTTCCACGGACGGAGTGATCTCGCAGTCACACGCTCACACACACATCACACGCTAGTGGGGCCCATAACACCAACATTCATTCTACCACTCTAGCCGTGCCATGTATAAGGAGAAACACTTTTCATATACCTAACCAATCTGCATGTACCCTGAGGTCAATGAGATCAACTAGTTGCTATAGAATTGGTGATACATCCAACACTCTAAATATTCAATAAACATGACAATAAAATAACCACCCGACACAGTAATTCAAACAGAATATTGTTTATCTAAAAATTGTAAGAAAAGCCAATTAAATGCAAGATCATATTTTCTATATTTACCTATTCTGGCTAAAAGTCGTTTCTAAGTCAGATCCGGTCCTCAGCAAATAGTTAAAGTTTTCTAGCCGTCATGTAGAGTCACCGTCCTCTCCGTCATCATCGGGACCTCTGATCATTGGTTCGGGAAGAAGTGGCGCTAGACCTCTATAGTCTACTAATATTTATACCAAAATTTACATTCCAAATGTTGCAAATATAACTTTCAAAACAGTCGATTGGCGGAAGTTATGTTGTCTTGGTACATTAAGTTACACCATTAGATTTTCCCATGTATTGATAGTTTCAAATTCTGAATAGAAATTAGAAGTCCATGTTTAATTCGTTACTTCTACGGATGTCTCTTTAGGATAAAATGTATCTCATCCATGGGACCATTATAAGTTCATCAGGTCGGATTTAACAGTTGGAACAAATCTTCATGTTCAGGGGCATCTGGCAACACTCCCAGATTTGTCGTCATGTTCATGGCTTTTCAGTTCAATCAGAGGACAGGGTCGCAGTCAGCGCAAGGCCTCTTTTCATATTTTCCATCTACTCGAATGCAGGCTGCGGGTGGTGGCCATTTTATAGCAGGCCACAATGGTCAACTTAAGCGAAGAAAACACAAAATCATAATTACTACATGGAAATGATTATACAGTGTTATTCCCCTGCTAATACACTTATGTGTATGTATTTATCTAGCTTTTTGCGACACCAAAAGCCATTAATGCATATTTATTATAAGCGCAAAACACAATAACATCACATAAGCAACATCTATACTGTCAATTTGCTCACCAACTTAGTTCACTTATTATTTTAGCCATGCAATTGCATTCCCACATGTAATTCTTCTGTTAATAAGGTTGGTTAGACAAGTCTCGACAAATCTTTAGTAATTACTAATTAATCAGTAGTACTTTTAATAATGACATACGAAAATGAAACAGGTATTTGGTTTTAAAGTAAAAACCCTGCTCCAGCAATCCCCCCTTTGGTGATATCTTATCACCACAAAAATCAAAACCCAAAAATCAATTTAATTTCCCCTTTTTGAAGAAATTCAAAATGTCTTCTTGTTCGTTTTTAAACTCTTGTTTCTTTGTCATCTTCTCTTTTTGTTTCTATATACATACTTTCTCTCAATTCTTCTAATTCTATTTCTTGTAGATCTCATTCTGGTTTCTTTTGTCTCTTTTTAACATTTTCTCGTGTTATTTTCTTTTTATTTCTTCTGTATCTACAACACATACACCCTAATCTAAGAATCAATAATGCAACAATTACACACGTTAATGGAAATAATACCTTACCAAATATGGTACTATCTATTTTAGCTATAAAATTCTTAATAGCAATCATCTTATTAGCCATTTTAGTCCAGATACTTTCAGCTTCCAGTGGTACTAATTCTTCATGCAAATCAGTAATATTTTTGATATAGACCTTGAGATCTTTGCTTTCGTCAGGAATGTAAGTGCAACAATGTTGAACTTTCAGCATTCCACAGACTCCACCCTCTTTTGCCAATAGAATATCAAGGGCAAGTCGATTTTGCATTGCCATAGCGCGTAAGGCAACCATTTCAGTATTTACCAAAAGAAAGCCTCCAGCGGTGCTTGTTGACAAATGATCTACCACTGTTGACAGCTTCCGAATGCCATATGCATTCAATTAAATTCCCACTGCTGGTATTAAAGCTCCAAAAATATCTCCTACAATTTCTGTCCATGTTTCTCTTCTATAGCGTGTTAATGGATTAGTTTGTTCAGCATTTTCTACTCTATCCATGTGAAAAATCTTTGGAAAGACCAGGCCAACGTAACATGTGCCATACCAATGGTCAGGCAACCTGTAATAAGCCTTGTTCCCACAAATATAATACACTCTCGGAAAGACTGGATCTTCTCCACCTCTAAATCCCCATCCGGTTGCAATAAAGTATGTATCATGGCACTCACTAGTCCCTATGAAATAATAATCATACTGGGATTTCTTCCTGGTAATGCATAGTTTGCCTTTCTGTGGTGCATCTATAGCCATAGTTGGACTGGCTCCATTTTTCAACTCTTTTTCTTTCTCAATATACCACACTGTTTCACTCATCTTATGTATTTCTGCTTTCTTATGCATGTTCAACCTTCTCCTCTCAACCATGTCTAGAAAAGTTTTCTCTTCTTCCTTCAAACTGCAGGTTAAATTGTTTCTAAAAACATATTCTAATGTTAATTCTCTAGTTTCTATAAAAATCTCAGCTAAAGTGTTAGCTTCTTTAGCAGGATTCAGTTCTTTATTCATAGGCAGTTGCCCAAGAATATTATCTACATTAGACATGTTATAATCTAATTTCCCTAATTGATAAAATATACTAATCAACACACTACATCAAATTCGATACGTAGCCGGAAGGTGATGATAAGTCACTCCTTCTGAAACAGAGGCAGGTAATTGCATACAGACGTAGCAATCCCTTACATCTATTGTTCTTACATATTCGTACAATAATTTTGAAAACACATTGCTAGAAAAATCATTAATAGACCTATCCTTATGTATATATACATTGCTAGTTCTAGTTGGAACTATCTTCTGTGAACTCTTCCCTATGTTAGTCATGTTCTCAGTATGTCCTCCTAAAGGGTTTATGGTTACTCTAAAAGAGATCAGTAGAGCAAGCACGCTCCACAGTAGCATTAATAATCCTGTACAGCAGCAGCACATCTTGCACCATCTTTTCATGAAGGTACATCTACCTTGATTATTCTCAGTGTTAGCCATCTTGTTAATTTGACCGTGTCTTTTGACTTAGCCTCTTCTACTCCACTACCGAACTTTTAGGGCAGCAAGTACCCACCAGATTATTACAATCTATTAGTTCTTAATTTTACTTCTTCACTTTCTTCTTCAAGTGACTTCTTTGGATTTACTCAATTTGGATTTTCATCACTTTTCACTCTTTCCTCATCATCATCAAACTGTATTAGGTCCTGAACATCTGTCTCTTCTCCAATGTCGGACAAGATAACTCTCAGGATTCCAACTGCTTCTTCTTCTTCAACCACTTTCAGTAAAGCCTCCTCTGGACTTCCTTGACTGTCTACCTCTTCACCTTGTTCAGGCAGTGCCACATACGTCCATTCTGGTGACTTATACTTCTGGTTTGGTTTTCTGATTCTTTTAGTTCCTTCAGATATCTTTGTTTCTTCTTCTTTCGTTTGGTTTTGACTTGACACTTCGTTCACCTGTTCAGCTTTCGAAGAGTTAACTCGTGTCAGTCGATATCTCAGTCTCTTTATCTTGTTGGGCAAAAGATCTCCTTTAGCATTTCTCTTTTGTTTTCCCTCTTTATTGTTTCTCTCTCCAATCCAAGTTCTCTTTCTCAGAACTCGTCCTCCATGTATCTCATTTTCATTTTCATCAGATTCTGTCTCAATTGCCTCCTGTTCATCAACAATCTTTCCTTCGTCAACAACTTCCTTTTCTCCAACAGTCTCTTTTTTCACCAATTGAGATTTCCCTACTTCTGTCCCTCCTCGGGTCTCCGACACGCAATCTTCTTGCTGTCTACTTGTCCCTTCACCTAGCTTGTTGTCGATGTTCCCTACACCTCCTCGGGGTTTTTCCGCAATCTGTCCCTCTCTTTCTTTTTCTGTCTCTTCTTCTTCAAGAATTATCTCAGGTGGAACTTGTCCAATTTTCTCATTTAATTCAGGTGTCACCTCTGTTGGAATGTTCTTTTCTTTTCTTTCTTTCTTTTTGTGTTCGTCACTGTTAGTTGGGACTTCAGGCACTTCTTCAGAATCTGGACTCGTCTCTGAAGTTTGCAATGTTCTTTTCAGAATTTCTTCTGGTGGGACGAAAGTTTCTCTTGACTCACTTTCCCCCCTTTCAGAATTCTTTTTCCTTTTCACTGCCTCACTGTCTGCATCATCACTGGAATCTGATTCTTCAAAGTATTCTTTTCCAGTGCCGTCACTTGGGTTTGGAACTCTCAGAGTGTGACTTGCATGTATCCAATTTTTCACTCCAGCACACTTCACAGCAGTCGTTGTGGTCAGAATGACTTGTCTTGGCCTTCCCCACCTTGGAACCAGGCAATTCCTTCTTCTGTGGACTTTTATTCTTACCCAGTCCTCTGGGCTCAGATCATGGGCTGGTTTCTTTTCAAGTGTGGTGGCGTCTTCTCCAACCTGGTGAAACACAGAATGGACTGCGTCAGCCAGGCCATTACAGTAATCCAAAATCATGTCATCAGTTATAGTCATCAGCTTGTTGACTGGCACAAACGCATGACTCATAGCACGTCCCATGATGATCTCATGTGGACTCAAACCTGTTGTTCTGTCTGGAGTAGACCTAATTGTCATCAGGACTAGAGGAAAGACATCAGGCCATTTCATTCCTGTGGCCAGGCACATTTTGCCAATTCTATTTTTGATGGTACCATTCATTTGTTCAACCACACCAGAAGCCTCTGGTCGGTAAGCACAATGTAGCTTCTGCTGTACACTTAATGCTTCACAGATCAAACCCATGATTTCATTATAAAAATGTCCTCCTCTGTCTGATTCAATGGTCACTGGGAACCCATACCTTGGGATGAATTCTCTTAACAGTAGCTTGGCCACTGTTATCCCATCATTTCTTCTTGTTGGAAATACCTCCACCCACCTGGAGAACAAACAGACTACCACCAGAATACCTTAATCTATTGACTTGGGGCATTTCGATGAAGTATATCTGCATTCTTGTGAAGGGTCCTCCCTCCCTACCTATTGTGCCTAGGCTCACCACTGTTCTCTTTCCAGGATTGAATTGCTGACATATCAGGCATCTCTGACAGAGACTCTCTGCTATCAGCCTGAATTTTGCATTGTACCAGGTCTGCTTAAAGGCTCTTATCATAGCATCCCTTCCCAGGTGTCCCTGGCCATGATACATCCGTGCCTTTGTTGACAACATGCTATTGGGCATGACTGGTCTTCCATCCCTATAGACCCACACGTGGTCTTTTTCCCTCGGTGCACAACCTGCTTTCACCCAATCTTTCATTTCCTCATCTCCTGCCTCATCCTGCAACTGCTTCACTTCCTCCCATGTTCCCACCACATTAGTAAACATTAAGGAACAAGAAGACATTTCCCTTTCCTTACTCCGATTAATGGAGTGATTATTCCTTGCACAATACTTTGCTATGTCATTGGCAAATTGGTTCCCAAGGGTGACGAAATCATCACCTTGACCATGAGCAGCACATTTTACAACTGCTAGTTCTTTAGGCAGCTGTATCGCCTCAAGCAATTTTCCAACCACTTCAGCATTCTTTATGGGAGTTCCACTTGAGGTCAGGAAACCTCTTTGTAGCCATAACTGGCACAAATCATGGACAACTCCGAAGCCCTACTGGCTGTCAGTCATTACAGTCACTCTCACATTCCTTCCAATCTTGCAAGCCTTCGTTAGTGCCACCAATTCTGCCACTTGAGCGGATTTAACTCCTTTCAAAGGTGATGCTTCCACAACTCCTGAAACTGTACACACAGCATATGCGGCATTCAGCGTTCCTTCATCCGTTCTCAAACAAGATCCATCCACAAACAACACATGATCACTCTCAGGCAGTGGCAGATCTCTTATGTCTGGTCTTGGTTTTGTACAGTAATCAAGCACATCCAGGCAATCATGATCAACATCATCTCTTACTCCCACACTTTCTGCATCTGGCAACAGCGTTGCTGGATTCACATTCACACATCTCTCAAGGCTCACATTTGTTGCACCAAGAATGACTTTCTCATATTTAGTCAGCCGACTATGAGACATGAACTGTGTCCGGCTCCTTGTTAAAAGGATTGCCACATCATGAGGTACGAATACCCGTACAGGATATCCCATTATAATTCCCTCACTTTGTTCCAGACTTCTGCATGTAGCAGCTACTGCTTTCAGGCAACCTGGTAAACCCACAGCTACTGGGTCAAGTGTTGATGAGAAGTACGCAATTGGCCTCCTCAGACGTCCATGTTTCTGGATTAACACTGAAAGTGCACATCCATTTCTCTCACTACAGTACAGTTCAAATTCTTTTTCGTAATCTGGCATTCCTAGGGCAGGAGCTTCACATCGCCTGTTCTTTAATTCTTTGAATGCTGCCATTTCTTCTGGGTTTAATTCCAATGGGTCTTTCACCTCACTTTTAGTCAATTTAATCAGTGGCTTGACAGTTAAGGAAAAGTTACTTATCCACTGACGACAATAACCAACCATTCCCAGGAACATTCTCACTTCTCTTTGTGTCATTGGGGCTCTCATCCCTCTGATGATTTTAATCCTGTTAATGGTCACTTTCCTCAGGCCTTGCTCAATATTATGTCCCAGATACTGGACTTCTCTCTTGCAGAATTGCAATTTGGCTGGAGACACTTTTAATCCTCCATCTGCCAAGTGATTCAGTAAAGCAATGGTGTCTATTTCACAAGCTTCACGTGTTTTTGATGCCACAAGCAGGTCATCAATGTACTGGACCAAAACTGAATTTTCAGGCATTGTTAAACTCTCCAGAGATTTCTTCAGCAATTGATTAAATATCGAAGGGCTCTCTGTATACCCCTGTGGAATTCGATACCATGCCAAAATTCGCTCTCCAAATCTAAATGCAAAAATCGGCTGGCTGTCATGATGCAACGGGATTGAAAAGAAAGCATGGCACAAATCAATTACTGTGTACCATTCTGCATCATGGGGAATCTGATACAAAATCGCTGATGAATTTGGCACAATGGGACAGCATGGCACAACAATTTTGTTAATTTTCTCAAATCCTGTACTATTCTGAACTTTCCATTGGGTTTCTTCAGTCCCATTATAGGTGAATTACATGGGCTGCTCAATATTTCCCTTAACACCCCCTGCTGAATCATTTTCTCAATTATAGGTGTTATTCCTTCAATTATTTCAGGTGTCAGTCTGTATTGTGGGATGTTTGGGTAAACTATTCCATCTTTTACAGTAATTTTTACTGGATCTACATTTCTCATCAGGCCCACATCTTCTCCAGTAAAATCCCAAACTGCTGCTTTTACTGTCTGTTTTAATTCTGGGGGTAATCCATCCGGATTGAACACAGCATACGTTCCCTTAGCCTCACTTTCCCTATTATCTAGGGTCCTTCTGTATAGGACATCCTCATCTGGTGTCTCAAAGGTTATTCCATCTGGGGTACAGAAAATAGTGCAACTCATCTTGCACAGCAAATCCCTGCCTAACAAGTTCACAGGACTGGTGTCACACACCACGAATCGGTGCATGTCTGAGAATTTCCCTATTCTAACCTTTACTGGTTCAGTAAGATGAGTTTTGATCTGTGTGTTAGACACACCAACTACTTGGATTGCTTCATCCGAGAGAGGAAGATTCTTTATATCAGCTGACCTGACAGTCGATCTCATAGCTCCTGTGTCAACTAGAAAAGTAACACTTTCACCATTGATTTTTCCATCTACAAAAGGTCCTGCCTGGTCTATTTCTAGAGTTGCGCCAAGTACGCACTCTTCCTCCTCTCTTCGGCACCGTCAGAAGTCTCCCTCAGAATCACTTCCCTCATTCCTTAGCCAATATTGTGATACAGTGCTTGCGCGTTTTGGTTTGTTTACCTGTTCTTCATTGTAGAACCCCGAATCTTGCCTGTACTTCTGGGATCCTCTGTTTTGTGGCAAGGGCGGTTTTGGCACCTGATTCTGCTGCTTTACAGCCTTCTGCTGTTGCTGCTGCTGCTGACCACACCCCTCACTCTGCACCTGTGAATTCAATGATGGATTGTCATCGTTAGCAGACGGTGGATTCTTACACTCGGATTTCCAGTGCCCTAATTTTCCACAGTTGTGGCAAGGAAACCTTTTCTTTGCTTTCTCTATATTGCCTTTCCCTATTCCTGGGCCAAATCTGGGTTTATTTCCCGGATTATTTTCTTGTTCAAGCAACTGAGCTTCCTGTCTTCTGCAACTTTCACCTGTGCCCACATTGCCTTTTCTTTCAGTTTTCTTTGCTTTGCCTCAATCTCATCACTGAAGTATTTTGCATGTCTCAGGATCTTATCAATCTTTTTGCTCTGCCAGTCTATGGTATGCTGCCTTATCATTTCACTGATTTCAGGTCGCAAGCCATACACAAATCTATTTACAAAATGGCTCAGATCCTTGTCACCCAGATGTTCATCTCCACTGAACTGTTTGAAAGCCAGTATTAGTCTTTCATAGTAAGCATGGACTGATTCTTTCACTTCTTGATGTGTTCGATCTATTTTAACCCAGTCTGTTTCCTGGGGGGGTACCTTATTTTTCAGGAAAGCCATAACCTGCTCATACTTTTTCATGACCTCCGGGTCTGGAGCTCCTGTCTTGGGATCTCTTGGGTATTCTTTAGTGGGCCAGTTTATGACTATCTTACATTCTGCCCACAAGTCTGGTGGTACAATTATATCAAACAGACTATTCAGGTCGATCCACAGCACTTTTGACAACTTCACAAATCTGTCAACCTGTCTATACCACTCGACGGGCTTCTCTCTCAGTCGAGGGAAATCATTTGTAAATGACAAAATATCTTGTCTGGTCCATGGGACATGTATGTACCCTCCTCCTGGAATCTCCCTCATGGGATAAGCTGTCACTGTTTTCTCCTTTTCTTTCATAGGGAATGTTGAGTAAGTTCTGTCTGCTGCATCTTCTCGTTTTCTATACCATCTATCTTTCCATCTCTCCACATCTCCCCATTTTCGCAGCAAAGCAATCATCTCCTTAATCTGCCCTGTTCGGCCTGCATTATTCAGATTCTCAATGTCCTTATCTGTAATATCCACTCGGTAAGGCTTTTGTAAAGCTTTTACCTTGTCCATGTCAATTCCCATTTCACTGGCTTATCCTTTCAACCTGTCATGTATGTTCTTTGCTCTCCATGTGATGCTTTTGCACAAAAATAGTATTTCCCCATCCTGATAATTTTTCAGCGTTTCTGTAGGAATTGTTCCTACAATCAGCTCCTCCATTTCCATACGTAGTCTAGCTACATCAATTGCCTGGGATTCCTTTCCTTTCCTCTGCAAAACTTTCAGCCAATCATTCAAATCTTCAGCAGTTATCCCCATGGATTTTTCTGCACCCACTGGTTCTGTCACTCTTTGTGGTTCTAAGATCGATCCTACAATCATTCTGTTCCCTTCCACACAACCGGAATTCAAACCCGAGTTAGTCTGCACATTCATCTCTCCTCCACATATGGTATGTCTCCACTGATTTTCTCCTGATCTCCACTGATTTTCTCCCGACCTCATTTCTGTCTGCTCTGGACGAACAATCAATCTGTTGCCTACATATGGAACTGTCAAACCACCTTCACCAATCCTCTGCTTCTCAAAAACAGGCATAACCGGACCTATTGTCACAGGCACCGTAACTGCTTCAAGATTTTTAGTCAGTTCTCTGATTTTCTCTGTCAATTCAAATGTGGTTCTTGCTAGTTCTCTGGTCTTTTCATCCTCAATTTCATTTTCCCTTTCTCTCTCTCTCTCTCTCTCTGCAAGAGAACTATTGCTTTTCAACTCAGGGGTCATGACTTCTGTCTTTATAATCCGCAGGGTGTCTCTCATTGGGGTAACTGATGTTCCTACCTCTGGTTCTCGTCTATACAGGGGTGGTCTTTTGTAGAACATGTCATCTAAGACATCATCATCAGACTCATTCGCCCCATACCTCCTTGTTTCTACATTATGTTCTTTCTCTGTACACTTTTTCCCTTCTGTCTGTTCTGCAGTTCTTACAGGATATAATCCCTCTGTCATACTGGCATCTCGCCATCTTCTCATCCGATCATGATGAGTTTCGCGATCATACTTTCGCCCGAACATGTACCTGTAGTTTCCTCCACTCCTCTGCTTTTCCTGCTCATGCATTTCATCTTCCCATTCAGTCAACGCCTCAAACTGCGTCGGCCTAGGCCGAGGCTCTAGATTTATCATCCTCTCCCGTAAGTTTCTCAATATGGCCAGATTAAATGAGCCATGTTCCGGGAAAGCTAAAACTCCATCCTCTTTGGTGTACTTTGCCCAATTGTCTAACCAAATACAGGTATGATACCCATATTTTGCAACCATGAAGGATGCAGGGGTTCTTATCGGAGGAAGTAACTGTCTTTCCCTAGTCACAATATCCTTATCCTTGTCAAACAAGGTCTTAACCTTACTAAACAAGGATTTATTTTTCTTTTCCTCAGCGTGATAATACATTTTCTTGTTTTCCGCAACCCTTTAGTCTTTTCTACAACTGTACGATCTCCTGTCCAATTGCAGCGCGACTCACACTAACGCACCAATCCGGAGCGTTTACGTCACTGACTCAGTCCACAAATCCCAGCGCGATTCACACTAACGCACCAATCCTGGAGCGTCTACGTCACCGTGTATGTCTCCCAATCCTTGCGCGGCGTACACTAGCACACCAATCACCGTGCTTCCACCATTCTAACCCACTGTCCAATCACAGCGCGGTCTTCCTGACGCCAGCAGTCGCTGCAGCAGCTCCTGCTCCTGTCTCCTGTCTCTCGTCTACCCCTCCTTTACAAAACTACTCGGTAGACTTTGTTTCAACTTCTACGAGTCTGTTAGTTACAACATACAAACATCTCCATTGTCTGCTTCGCTAGCCACAGAACAGCAAAAGACCTTTCCCACGAGAATTCCGCCTTTCCCAAGAGCAGCGCTTACCTCTGCCCTACTACGGAATCGTTACTTCCGTTGATAAATTAGCACATCCCTCTACTCTATCCTTCTAGCAAGCACCAATTAACTGTTTTCTCCGGAGTGCTCCTAAGAGTTTCACAATTAACCAGAATGCCTTCTCATTCACGCACTTTCACACCAGAAAATGTAGTACATTCACACAGAATCCTGTCTTTCCCGAGAACAGCGAACAGTCTGTCCCACTATAGAATTATATCACACGTTAACAAAGCAGCGCTCACCTCTGCTCTGTCCTTCTAACAAGCTCAGAGAATACCTATTACCTTTCTAGTGATAAGCGTTATCGGAATGCCATAAGGATCCCTGATACCTAAAACCAGAACTTCACAGGTGACCTTCGCTATCATATACACTTCTCTCACACAGAAAACACGTCTCTAATGGCAACACACGGCGATGCTACCTCATCGAACCCAGACAATGCGACGTGCAACTTCAATTGTCACACGTTTTCCCCTGTCTTCATACAGGGCCAACAATCCCGCCTCTTCCGAGAGCAGCGCTTTCCTCTGCCCTACTACGGAACTGTCACCGACTTCCTACGTCCCAGAAGCCGTACACACTACATAAAACTCAATACGACTTCAACATATAGTGTTAGTACATGTATCAATATCAATCAATAATCAATAAGCTTATATACACGCAAATTGACCAGATCAAGACAATAGTTAACCATCATTCTGCTACCAAGAAACTGGTGCAGATCGGAGCTTCCGAATCCCCTCTACTTCCACGGACGGAGTGATCTCGCAGTCACACGCGCACACACACATCACACGCTGGTGGGGCCCATAACACCAACATTCATTCTACCACTCTATCCGTGCGATGTATAAGGAGAAACACTTTTCATATACCTAACCAATCTGCATGTACCCTGAGGTCAATGAGTTCAACTAGTTGCTATAGATTTGGTGATACATCCAACACTCTAAATATTCAATAAACATGACAATAAAATAACCACCCGACACAGTAATTCAAACAGAATATTGTTTATCTAAAAATTGTAAGAAAAGCCAATTAAATGCAAGATCATATTTTCTATATTTACCTATTCTGGCTAAAAGTCGTTTCTAAGTCAGATTCGGTCCTCAGCAAATAGTTAAAGTTTTCTAGCCGTCATGTAGAGTCACCGTCCTCTCCGTCAGCATCGAGACCTCTGATCATTGGTTCGGGAAGAAGTGGCGCTAGACCTCTCTAGTCTACTAATATTTATACCAAAATTTACATTCCAAATGTTGCAAATATAACTTTCAAAACAGTCGATTGGCGGAAGTTATGTCGTCTTGGGACATTAAGTTACACCATTAGATTTTCCCATGTATTGATAGTTTCAAATTCTGAATAGAAATTAGAAGTCCATGTTTAATTCGTTACTTCTACGGATGTCTCTTTAGGATAAAATGTATCTCATCCATGGGACCATTATAAGTTCATCAGGTCGGATTTAACAGTTGCAACAAATCTTCACGTTCAGGGGCATCTGGCAACACTCCCAGATTTGTCGTCATGTTCATGGCTTTTCAGTTCAATCAGAGGACAGGGTCGCAGTCAGCGCAAGGCCTCTTTTCATATTTTCCATCTACTCGAATGCAGGCTGCGGGTGGTGGCCATTTTACAGCAGGCCACAATGGTCAACTTAAGCGAAGAAAACACAAAATCATGATTACTACATGGAAATGATTATACAGTGTTATTCCCCTGCTAATACCCTTATGTGTATGTATTTATCTAGCCTTTTGCGACACCAAAAGCCATTAATGCATATTTATTATAAGCGCAAAACACAATAACATCACATACGCAACATCTATACTGTCAATTTGCTCACCAACTTAGTTCACTTATTATTTTAGCCATGCAATTGCATTCCCACATGTAATTCTTCTGTTAATAAGGTTGGTTAGACAAGACTCGACAAATCTTTAGTAATTACTAATTAATCAGTAGTACTTTTAATAATGACATACGAAAATGAAACAGGTATTTGGTTTTAAAGTAAAAACCCTGCTCCAGCAATGCTCCATGTTGTACTCCAGGAGAGGGCTTTTCCTCGTATTCCCTTGTGGTGGTGTCTGGCATGTGGGGTGGGGTGGGGTGTGGTGTGTGAGAGGGTGTTTGTGGCTGCATAGAGGTGTAGTAGGATGTGTTGTCCAAAATGTGACACAGGTCAAGTGGCATGCATATTTAAGCCTTGTCAGCATGGTGTACGTTCTTGGTGCTGTGCTTGATACCCAAACAAGACTGGGAGTGGTCCATGATGGAGTTCTCTTCAATGTAGCCAGTCATCTGGGTGTTTATGTGTCTCTCAGTGACTTTGTCCAACACGGGGTGCAGGGAGATGGTCAGGTAGTTTGTCTTTTCTGTTGGGTCATACTGCCAATGAGCTGATTTTTTCAAAGTAGAGACCGGTCTGGACGGTCTTCCTGAAGGTGTCCAGAGATGGTGTGCATGTGAGCTCTGCTGGTGGCTCATTCAATGTCTTGGATGCATGCAGAGATATATTTTGAGGCTTGACACCATTTCACACCCAAATTTTACATTTGCACCCAATTTAGGACCCATAATTCTCATTTGAGCCCCATTCAACACCCACTTCTCAAATTTGAGCAACATTCCACTCCCAATTTTCTGATTTGTACGGAAATTTTAACACCAAATTAACCATGACATTCATTATTTGGCACTTACAAACCCATAAAGTTTCAATTTTTAATGATAAGTACACCCTGTGAATCATGGTTTGCATGCTATTTGACACAACCTTTGATGAATTGTGTGCCAGGTTTTACTCCTTGTAAAGTCAAGTTGTGCACGATTGACACCCTATTAACTCTCTGTGATGATGAAACATACACACCAGGATTTTATTTTTGGACTCTTACTTGCAATTATTGTACAATGGTAACATTTCATAGTGATATACTGATGCAGGAAAGTAACTTGCAGACAGGGTATGTGTGTTGAGTTTGTTTATTGTCACAAACAGTTCTTGAGGGAATTTTCCATATACATGTTTTTGTCTGTCACAATGTGATGTGCTCAAGTGAAATAATTGTTTATTATCCTGTCCCTTCGGGCAATTCCAGCAGCATTGGCAGTGGTGTGTAGGCCACCTTGTTGATCTTCTTCATCATCATCTTGGTCATCGGCCGGTGCTGCAGGCACTTCGATCCAGGGAGCATTTGTGCGGACACAAATGTTGTGCAATTCACAACATGCGATTATTATTTTGTTGACCATTTCTGGGATGTACAGCAACCACCTGTAATGTCCAGGCAACGGAAACGTGGCTTGAGCACGCCAAATGTACGCTCCACGATCCCACGTGTGCGTCGATGTGCAGCATTGTACTGCCTCTGTGCCTGGGTGGTGGGGTTTCGGATTGGTGTCATCATCCATGGGCAGAGAGCATATCCTTGATCACCTATGAGATGTAATAGGGAGATGTGTACATGATTCATTAGGCATACTATGTTGGCAGTGTTGACATATTTTGAGATTGGTCTTTTTGCTATTTTTTGACTTAGGTTAGACATGTGTTGCTTCTGGCTATTTAGCGGCATCAATGCTGAGTATATTGCCTCAGTGTTGATTCTCCAACCATCCTTTTTGCTGGTGTTTGCTGCACGGTTGCATAAGTGTCACTACAAGTGTCCAAAATGGGAATGATGCCTGCACAATAACCACAGACACCGACAGGCAGTCTGGCTCTCCTAACATCTAGCCATGGCACTGATCCACACTCGTTGCAGTCACCGCCATGTGAATGTTCAAATGACTTCGGCCACTCATGGCACAGCTGACATTCAGACATGCATCTCATGCTGATGGCAGACCTGTGACACAACACAAACCATGCAATTGTATGTCCTGAGGTAATACGGAGGAACAGACCACAGCCACCTCACCTGCAGGGCCCACTGGGGACAGTGAAGGTTTGCAGACACCATCAACAATGACTTGTGACACCACGTAAACTTACTGGCCTGCGTCATCTGTCACTAGCAGAGCATTATACTCACATGACACAACTTCTCACAATCATTTTAACTATGTGGTTTCTTCGACAAGATCAGCCTGTCCACACACTACCCCAAGCTGATACACATGGCATGGCTCACCTTTGCACACTTCTTAGCATTTTCAATGGATTAGCATTTGAAAGTTCAATTACAACACACAACCACATGACACACCATATGACAGGGCTAAGGTTGAGAAAGATTTGTGGCAGAGTGAGAGAGGAGATGCTACTAGACACCATCAACAGCAGTATCCAACAACACTGCAGTCAACACCAATGGCGCAGTATGGTGGTTTCATGACACATTTTCCAGCCTATGCATGCACATTTGCCACACGCAGCACTTCCTACAATCAAAGTGCATTGTTACAACCTTGGTCACAACAGACCGCAGACTTGACACACTGATTGTACATGTGTGAGTACTTGTGAAATGTTGGGTCACCCTAATAAGTCACCAGCAACAAGAACTGCAACATGATCATCTTCATCAACCATGCGACCACACACCGGACTGGGATAACAGTCTGGATGACTTTAATAAGGTAAATGGATAGCCAGGTACTGGGGGTTACTCTACTCTATGGGTACTCACATACTTTTTCTCTGGTCCCAAATTTGCTGTGTGGTTTGTGTCCCTGTGGCACACGGGTGGGTGCGGGGTCAGTGGGGAAGGGGGCAGGGCTAGTGAGTAAGGGAACTGACCATCTGGTTGGACACAGGCCCCTGGTGCGCACACCCTCGGTCACTGAGCCACCAGACCTGGCATACACACATCTCACTCTCTCACTCTCTCTCACTCTCTCTCTCTGCCTCCCTCTCTCTGTCTCCCTCCCTCCCCCGCTCTGTCTCTCCCTCCCTTGCTCTATCTCTCCCTCCCTCTGTCTCCCTCCCTCGGTCGCCCTTGGTCTCCCTCCCTCTGTCGCCCTCATCCCTCTGTCTCCCTCCCTGTGTCTCTTTGCCTCTATCTCCCTCTGTCACCTCCCCCCCTGGCAGCCTGGGCTAGGACAGCTTCCTGGGCATACACACACAGACACACCCCAGTACTTCACAGGTCTTTCATGGACCATTTACTTGTAAACTATTTTTGTTGTTTTTCACCTCTTGGTGCACATGCATCTCCACTCTGACTATCGCTGGACTCGCACAGCCCCCATGGTGCAGAGTCTCTCGGAGTCCACGCTGTTGCGGCAGTGTTTGGTGCCACTCATATGAAATCTGCAGACATGGCACACAGGTACAATGTTTGCAAGGTCCAAGGCCCAACAAGAAAGTCTTGCCAGGCCGCTGGCAGCATGTGGGCCATACTGTGAGTAGCCGTGCTCTACACAGTGGAGCCTGTATACCTCATCCTCGTACACAATACATCAACATGTGCCCATGCATTTTGTGCCCCCCCCCCAATCAGTACCTAGGTAATGTATTTACATCCTCCCTCTAGATGGGTCAACATGATTGTGTTTTTTGTGCATGTGGTGTGTTCAGTTGGTACTTACCGACAAGCAATGCATTTCCATATCTGCCATCCTGGAAGCGCTGGTTTATGATGCATTGTCGGAAGATGAATGCATTATGCACACTCCCTGGAAATTTGACAACGACATTTGTGAACAGTCCGCGGTGGTCCATTATTGCCTGCACAATTATTGAATGGGTGTGCTTCCTGTTGCGGTAGATGTGTTCGCTGTCCGCAGGGGACACAAATGGTACATGTGTGCAGTCAATTGAACCGATCACCTGTGGTATGCCAGCAATGGCATGGAATCCTTGCTTGATGGCAATCTGCACCTGCACAGTGTTGGGTAAGTATAGGTGCTGCGGAATCAGGCTGTGTATGGCATCCAAGATAGTGGGGAGGAAGGTTGAGAAGGATGCCTGTGATACGCCACCGACTCTGGCTGTTGTTGGTTGGAATGTTCCAGAGGCCAAGAAGTGCAGCACAGCGAGCAGCTTTGTCTGCGGAGGGATATTAGTTGTCCGCTGTGTTGGTGGCGTCAGCCTGTGGGCAATGAGGGTCAGGATGTGCTGGATGGATGTCCTTTTGAGCCGGTAGTGGGCTATGACTTCCTCTGGCCTTAAGTCTGTCAGGTAGACTCGTCTGCGCAGTGAGCGCTGTCTTCTTCGTTGCTGCATGGGTGGTGGTGGTGGTCCTGGTGGTGGTGGCATTGGCGGTGGTTGTTGTTACTGCATTGGTGGGACTCCAAGCTGCATGATGACTATCTCCATGGCTTCTGTGGCTGTTCTGGGAAGGCTCGGGCCAACTCTCCCTTATATACACCCACTTATCTCGAGTTTAAGTCAGGTTTTTATCAGGTGTTAAAAACTGGAGTTAGCGGGAGTTGGCGTGCATTTTTTTGTAGCTAAGCGTTTTGGAGATAACCTTGTTTATATGGAGCAGCTGTGTTAGCGACTTTTTACGTGAAATTTCAGTCAGGAACGCCTACCTTGCATGTCATTAGCGATAATTATCGTTGGCTTGTAAGGCGATCAAAATCTGGTAGCTATCGTCGGAAAACTCACGCTAACAGGGGTTAGCGTCGCCTTGTTGATAGGGCGATAAAATTATCGCCGCTAAAGCGGCAATAAAAAATTATCGCCGCCTTGTTGATATGCCCCTAAGAGAGAAAACTGCTGGTCTCAAACAACTACTATGGAGCAGAATTAATGGGATAATGTGATGTATTTCAGTTTGGCCAGGCTTACTTGACAAGGTTGACAAATCCTCCGTAGTGGAGGTTCTTTGCCCGAGGGAAAAGTGGTGTCCTGCTGGTAAGAAACAATATGGAGAAAAATAAATCTGACCCCCAGAGGGAGTTGGGTAGGTTTCCATAAAGAAGATGTTTCTCACTTCATCCGTAGATGTCGATCCTTGTTAAATCTCACTTGGGTTTCCGCAGGAGAAATAGGAAGGTTGTGAAGCAATTTCCCAACTTTCACCCTCCACCAAGACGCCCAACTGTCAAAGCTAATCGAAGTGGAATGGGGGAAGAAGGGATGGGAAGAGAAAAAACAATATGGCCCACAGAGTCAGAACAGGATGATAGTGGTGCCTAGATATTCTCCCTCAACCTTCCTGAATATAAGCAACAAAAATAGGCGAATTAGTGTATTTGTAAACCTTGTATTTAACACAAAGCTGCTCTTACATGAGCCAATACATGCATTGAAACATAAATCCCCTCTTTGGTTATATAAATAAGTGACTGCATATACAGGAGTAGAATACAATCTATGAAAAATAAAAGACTCTGCATGTTCAACCCCCTGCTGCAGTTATTGCCTGCTATTGGGCCTTTTATTGAATCTTGCTACAAATTATATTAGGTATGCAGCTATTACACATACGTAGAGCTATGGTTTTGTAGAAATTCTGTCTTCACTTAAACCTATCTTTCATAGATTGTATTCTACTCCAGTGTGTGTATACTTACTTGGGCCCAATGTGTCAGTTTGTAAATATGGAGCTGTTTAGACCACTGATTGCGCTGCTGCTGCGTCAGAACAAATAATAATATGGTGACGCTAACTTCTAGTAAATATGCCCCTGAGTGTTACAGATCAACATTGTTACCCATTCCTTAAATATAGAGAAGTTTTAAGTAGGACCTAAATGCAATCATAAAATTATATATATTATTTTTTTTGCCCGCAGTGAATCTACAAAGGGATACCTGGCATGGATAAATGCAATTACTACTGCAGATTTCTTTGCCATGGGCGAGAAGAAATCTGAAGTAGTAAATCCCACTCATGGGGTAGGATGTGGATGTTCCAAGCTTTGGTTTTCCTTGTACTTGTAATTTCGGAAAATCCCTCAGAGGTATGTCTAAACTTTTCTCTGACCCCTTTCTGCCTTGGAAACAGTCATATATTTACTCTACCCAAAGCCTAGAGTAACTCATCTTCCAGGACAGGAAGAGGAATGGACGACCCCCTGATTTGCTGGGGGTGTAAAGGAAGAGCTTTCTCCATGGGGTAAAATAAGTGTGCCACAAAGTAAAACAAGTATTAGCAAAGCCAATAGGGCTCGTCTTTGGAACCTTTTGGCTTTGCCAAAGGCTTCTGATGTGTGGGAAATTCCTTTACATGAAATAAGAAGTCTTGACTCAGGAGATCCATCAGAAATAAGCAGGTTTGTTCCAAAATAACAGGACCCATCCAATCCTACAGCCAGCTCATCATGTATCACAGTTTCTGCCTCAACCGCCCCTGGTCTTGGAACCCACCTTCAAATCATTACATTCTCTATCCTAGGTAACAGTAAGAACATTCCTACGACATAATAATGAGCTAGAGATACCAGATGACACAGGCAAAACATCGCTTTGACATCCAGAATACCACACACCTCCCTCCGTCAACAAACAAAAAAAACACAAAAAAACATGAGTTGGTCAAACATGTTTGCAACATATACGCAAAAAACAAAAACAAATACTATAATGGAACACAACAAATCACGAAATATAATCTTTCAAATATTCTGGTTTCCTTTGAACCCTAGAAGATTTGCGTGAGAAATCACAGTATCATCTCTCAATGTATTCTCTGATTCCACACTAAAATCAGAACACACAAAGATCCTTCCTAAGTTCCAAATCTTATGGTCATTTGTTCTTACAGCATTATTAAACACTTTAACTACATGCAGAGGTTTAGAGAATCTTACTTTAGAACCCGGAGGCCTTACAACAACCTTATGTCCAATCTTGACTTCTGTACATTTAGTAGATTTCCTTGCATCAAAATTCGCTTTCCTATCTAGACACTTGTTCTCCTCTCTTTTCCTCCATCCTTCTGTGTTCTTTTTGACAGAAGAACTAAACACAGTATCTCCCAAACGTCGAACCCATGACGGTTCCACCTGAGTACAAGGAGCCCTCCCCTTAAAAAGAACAAAAGGAGACTGACCTGTTGAACTGTGCGGAGTCATCCTATAGTCTTCCATTTTCTTTAAGACTTGTTCTTTCCAGTTTTTTCCAGAGCTTTTTGCTAAAGAAATTGTCTCCTTAATCACCCTATTGAACCTCTCAACCATCCCATTGGTTTCTGGGTGATATAGGGGACATTTTTTATGTTTTATGCCTCTATCCTTAAGGAACTTCTCCATTTCTTTTGAGACCAATTGTACCCCATTATCCGTTAAGATTGACTGTGGGAATCCCTCTCTAGCCATGAGATTTTCAAGAAATCTAATCAGATGAACAGTCTCTATACCAGATGTAAACTGTATCTCAGGCCACCTTGAAAATAAATCCAAAAGCACAAAAATATAATTTTGTTGTCCATTGAAATGAATGGGACCCACGATATCCAGAGCTACCGCTTTCCACGGGCCACTAGGAAGTTCCCTGATAATCATAGGTTAAACTCTAACAATTTTCGACTTTTCACTTGTGGCACACACCAAACAATCTCTAATAACTCTTTCAATTTGTATGTCCATTCCAGGCCACCAATAAGAAGAACGAAGTCGCTCTTTTGTCCTGGACATACCAGAGTGCAATTCATGAGCCATGTCCACCAATACTTTCCTTATCTCTAAAGGAGGTATCAACCGTGTCCCCCGTAACAGAATACCGTTACACACTCCCATCTCATCCTTCACACCCCAAAACTTTGTAGCTTCAACTGACCCAGCATTTTTTTTACTCCACCCTTTCTGAATTAAACTCATTACTTTAGATAATACTGGATCTTGAGATAAATTTATCCGCCACTGATCCTCATCAATAATGCCAGTATTGACCAAACACACATGCGAGTCACACTTAGCCCAATCATCTGTCTCTTCTTCTTCACCGTAACCCTCTACCAGCCTAGAAAGAGCATCAGCTACTGTGTTCTCAATACCAGGAATGTATTTTATCTCAAAAACATACTCTTGAAGAGCTATGACCCACTTACTGATCCTTCCAGAAACTTGGTCAATACCCTTTTTCTCAAATATCTCACATAGAGGTTTGTGATCCGATTTAAGAACAAATTTTGTACCCCATCTCCATCATTTTGGAGCCTCTTAGTGAACTGATATCTCTCAAGTATTATTCTAACTTTTGGTAGATAATGATTATCTAATTTTTTAATACAAACTTCATATTCATTTAGACCCCTGCTTTCAACAGCCGAGAGATCAGCTAAATGATCAAAAACATCTTGTCCCTCCGAACTGAGACAATGTAAGAGAAGAGCAGTCTTTCTCTCTGCACCAAGATTCATACCACAGACTTTAGCATATCGCTCAAATACTTTCTTCCACTTGATAGTGGGTTCACCTGGTTCCGATAAAAAAAAGGGAGGAGCAGTCACATTCTGCATGGCTCCTATAAGTAAAGTGAAACCAGCGACAAGCAATTGTTAAATCCAAAAAAACACCTAAAACACTGTATTTCCCAATGTTAATGCAAATTTCTTACACATTAGTAAAAACACCATGTAATAAAAATCCTAGAATGCTCCTTCTACTCCTTCTCGTATTAGCGGAATGAGTTTACTAGAGTAAACAATTACCCTTGAAAACATATAATAATAAAAAAAAATACACCAATAGAACAGTAGATGGCAGTGTCACCTAAAAGAATGATTCAAAACTCGAGTTCTGCAATGTTAACTACAATTCCCACAACAAAGTGAAAGAATATAAATCACAAGCAGCAGTAACTGTATCTTAAGTGCAAAGAGACTCTATCCGTTGAAGTTTTTTTTTTTTAAATATGACAGATGTACTGAGCAATCTCTTTTCTTTTTTTAAATGTACAAGAAAATAAAACACAAACTCCTTGTTTACTTATGCTCCACAGTAGATCCAGTAACTGCACACTGGGTGTACTCGCATAGCGTGACAGTTTTGAGTGATCACAGTGGGGCTAGACGCTGACCTGGTGACAATTCATATGCATGCGTGAAAAGACGTTTCCACAGCTCACCGTGTTTCTATGCCATAACGGAGAACTGGAGACAAGACGCTGAGTTTTCCTTGCAACGTGGCTTCCCAATTATAGTATGACCGGACACTTACATGAAATCCTTTTATTGTACAAGCCTGAGGAAAAACTAAAAAATTGACCTTCGTGTTTATTATTCTTCTCTCTCCCGCGACGAATCTGCTGCCAGTGACCCACACGCACTTTGGACAAAGTCCGTTTCCAACGTACAGACGCACACGCTAATGATGACGCTAGTAGTCCACCGAATCCCCTTGCAGGATTCCACTACATCATCATTAGCACAGCGAGATCGATGGATGAAGAGCTCCTCTTGAGGCAACGAAGTCGAAGTCGAACCTCCAGTTGTAGACTCCACAAAGAAAGCGTGAGACTTCGATATGGCACACAACAAGACACTGCCCTATACTGCGCATCAACAAGGTAGAGTGCCCAGCAAATTTAATGTGAGGAGGGTTCTCTGAATGAATGCGTTTCTCTTTTTCTTTTTTTTTTAGAAAATACATTAAATAAAATACCAGGGACGAGCCTGTGACGATTACATAATACCCCTATTATGAACTTCACGGCGAAAGCTCCCAGACCCTAAATCAAAGAACACAGTACCTTGTATAAATGTAAAAGCAGAGCGTTGTGGATATTGGGTCCTTCTTTGGTCCAGCTGCCGACCCCCCTATACCCCCTTTTCCCCCCACAAAAACACTTTACAAGTGATTGGTGTTCACTGCGTAGCTTTTATTATTTGTCAATAACACCATCTTAATTTGTTGATAAACCTTCAACATTTTTACCAACTTTTATTAAACCAAACACATTACTGAACATAAGGTGGCGCCGTATACAGTGCGCCCCAGGTTACCATGTATATACAATTCGGCATCACTAGATCCACTCTTGAGGGGTGTTGTACTAGCAGGCCACAACCCAACCCCTTTTTCCACTACTTCCATTTGAGGTAACTATCCGTCGTCTACCCTTTAGACGCGACCAAAAGAGCACTGCTTAGCGCCTTCCTGGCACAACCGCTCTCTCCATCTTGCTCCAAGCATTTATTACATCCTCGAACTGCCCATGTGGATTGTTGTACTTGGGTAAAACTGAAAGGAAGATAAAAATAAGACTGACGGAGCATAGAAGCAAAATACGCACTAAAAGTACCACTTCGAATTTAGCAGTACATTGGGAAGAATCACACCATCAAATCGCTCAACTCAAATTTCAAAAGTGCCGAAAACTCCAGACAGAGATAATTCAAAACACCTGTTACAAAGAGAGGTGTTTTGGATTAAAAAAATACAAACCATGACCCCCCATGGTCTTAATCTCTTAATGATGGCTTGTTTTATCTAAAAAAATATATATACACTCATAATCTGAACTACCACTCAGAGATTCTCAAGTGGTATCATATCATTAGAATGACGCATTTATGAGGAATTCCATTGAGACTACACTAGCACCCAATATTTACACTAAGACCACTAAGTACCATTAGATCATGAACACTGCATCACAATAATGAGAGTAGCTCTAGTAAGAATGAATACTCATTTGTTTAAAAATAGTGCAATATTGTGATTATGATCATAATTTTTACCATGTCAACAATGTAAATGTGATCATGTTTATTTTGAAACAATAAAGTTTTATTTAGTGGAGGAATTTGATGATACACCTTGTTACACATTAGTCAAATGGGTATTTCTACACCATAAGTTCTTTACAGTTCGGTATCTGTTTGGATATTCAATTTATATCCCATAACGTTCGCGTTCGCTTTTGGTTCTTTGTTCAATTAGGATCGAGCCATGTTGAAACAATTTTCAGTTGAATCACATGACCGTGGTGTATTCGTTCTTATGAGGTTAGCAGAGTCCATCTTCAGTGTAGGACCGGGGGTCACCAGGCCCTAAGGGGGTAACGTGACTCGAGCAGGTAGGCACCCGAAGGCTTAAGTGTAAAGCGACCATACAACACACACATCCCCTGAAGCAGGAAGCGCACGCAATAACTGACACCACACAGTAGGTTCAATGAAAATCAATCAGTTTTATCTAAATCACGGTAGATTCAAAAGCAGTTCATTAGGTTTCACTTGGCACTACCTGAATACATTAGACATCAGGGTCAAAAGCATTTCATTACGTTTCAACTGGCAATACCTGAATCCATTAAACATCAGGGTCAAAAGCATTTCATTACGTTTCAACTGGCAATACCTGAATCCATTAAACATCAGGTTCAAAAGCATTTCATTATGTTTCAACTGGCAATACCTGAATACATGGAACCTGGTATGGGACCAAGACGCAACACCTGGTGATCCTGGGGGAGCGTCAAACACAGCGGTTAAACATACCGCTGCGCGTAGCACTAAACAGCGTTTAGAATCAGGCATAGGAACATAGCGTTGCACATAGCAATTGAATAGCGCTTTAACTCAGGCCTAGAACCATAGCGCTGCACATAGCAATGGAATAACGCTTTAAATCAGGCCTGGGAACATAGTCCAGTATAGCGCTTTGCTCAGTGAATCCTGGGCGCTTTAAATAAGGCAGTTCAACATAGCGCTTTGCTCAGTAACTCTTTGGCGCTTTAAATAAGGCAGTTCAACATAGCGCTTTGCTCAGTACCAGTCCTGGGGAAGTTAAGCGCTGTCCCTGGAAGGCAGGGGTCCGCCCAGTCTCAAGCACGCTTAGGGGGGCAGTTGAGACCTCGCGGGGGATCTCCCCGGGGGAGGGGCGTACTCCGGGCCTCGGGGGGCCTCCCGCCTTCCTCCCCGGAGATTACCTGCGTTGCTGATCTTCCTCCTTCCCAGTGGGGGCCTTCCGGCGATCTCCGGGTCGAGGGCCTCCCTCGCGGGCTTCTCCCGCCGAGCTGATTGGCGCGGGGAGTGGGGGACAAAGCGCGGGGATCCCGGTCGGGTCAGACGTGACCGGGGAGCTCCGCCGGCCTCACCGGTGCTTCTGGGGACCTCCTCGCTACTTCAGGGGCCCGCGCCCGCAGCCGCCAATGGCAGTGCGGTCTGCGGGGGCGCGGCTGAACCAACCAATGGCGCAATGGCGGGGGCGGCGCTCGGCAGTCCGCCCCCGTCAGGTGATGATGGTTCTTGGCTTTGGGCCTACGCAGCCTTCGCTGCTCTACGGCGGACTCCTCAGCCCCGGGGGCTGCGATACTTCGGCTGCGCCGGCAGCGACGGGGCCCTGGCGATGGCAGGAGGGGGGGCAGGGACACGGCGGTGAGTTATTCTCGTGGGCCACCCCGCCGGGGGTGGCGACAATGAACGGGGTGATGATTATTTCGGCGCCCGTGACAGGACTGGCTAGGGGGGGTCCAGGCAAGGTCAGGGAGCGCAGGGGTCACAGCGCTAGTACCTGGATGATCCCCCAGCCGTCCAGCAGTAGGTTGTAGAGTTTCAGTGATAAGTCTCAGCAGTGAGTTTCATTAGTAAGGGTCAGCAGTAAGCTTCAGCGTTAAGTTTCAGCAGTAAGCTTCAGCATTAAGTTTCAGCAGTAAGCTTCAGTATTAAGTTTCAGCAGTAAGTCTTATTGGCGCCGTTGGCTCTGGCGCCCTTGGGAGGTCTGTTCCTTGGGGGGGGTAAGTTGAGTTGGTGACTAGTTCGCTCCTAGTCAGGCTGGGCAGGTTGCCCCTGGGTTCCCCTCCCGCTGGGCCAGATCAGTGGGCTAGTACAGGATCCCTCACTCACTTAAAAGGCAGCACCTAAGCCCTGTCACTTTCAGAGGCATAGGTCCCTGACTAGGCCCTACCGCCTAAAACTCCTGCCTAGGTTCCCCCAGGTCTGCGTCGCCCCAACTAACTGGAAAAAGTTCCCTCCCTCTCTTAAGTAGCCCTAGGTCAGGTGACCACCTTCTAAGGCGGCAAAAGTAAAACCCCACCTTCCTTCTAGAAGGTTCCAGCACATTCCAGGCGCTTCCCCACTCTAGGTATAGGACAAAAAAAGGTGGGCTGGTGTCGCAACATTGTTGTGGAGTTCCAGCCAGCTCCTGGCAGCTAGGGTGCTACTAGAAAGGCCACTCTGCAGTAGCAGGGGCCTGTGGCAGCCATCTTAGGGGAAGGGAGCACCTGCACCTTAACACTGGTCATTTGCATCTAACATGCATTAAAAAAACGAAAAAATTCAGGGAAAAGGGCCACGTCCAACACAACCCCCTTCCAGCCAAAAGCCAGGGTAGACCGATCAATGCCTTGATGGGCTTCCCTGCTTGGGGCGAGAAAAGGTGGACGCAGGCCCGCAACTGCAGGAGCACCCGCAGGTTCTC
Source organism: Triturus cristatus (assembly GCF_964204655.1). Lineage (NCBI taxonomy): Eukaryota > Metazoa > Chordata > Amphibia > Caudata > Salamandridae > Triturus > Triturus cristatus. Next base: position 719,747,654 of record NC_140579.1, read on the forward strand.
CTCCACTCTGGAACCTGATGGTTCCCTCTCAAACCTCCCTGGACCAACGAAGCCACCCCACTGGGGCTCCCTAGCTGGTTGTGGCCAGGACTGGCCCCTGGGCCATCCAGATGTCTCTGGCCCTTGCGGTCTCAAAGAGTGGGGGGCAGTAACTCCAGGCCCGTAGTACCCGTTGACCACTCTCCTCCTCCTTGCAGTCCCAAACTGCCACTGGTTCTCCCACCTGGGGTCCGCACCCTCAGGCTGACCAGCCATCAGGGGCGAGGCTCTCCTCCCCTACCTCTCCTTCTGGGGTTCCTCACCATACTCCCATGCGAGGCACCCTCAGACCACCACTCTCTCCTCAGTCCAGGCCTTGACCCCTCAACTGGTTCCCCAGCCTAGGGTCTAAACCCTTAGGCTGCACCGGTGCCAGGGGTGAGTCCTCCCTCCCCCTGCACCCCCTCCCAGAGTTCCGCACCCTCCCACCTGGAAAAGTATCCCTGGAAGACAATCCTGGGGGGGCACTGTTTACAGATGCCCCACCCGCCAGGTCAGGCAACCCCTGAACCTGGCATCCCAGCCCAGGATCTAAACCCTGCGGCTGGGCCGACCCCAGAACCTCAGGAGCTCGGATTACAGTCGCCCCGGGTCCTCCTGACACTAGGGGCTCCCCCTCACCGGGCGGCACATCAGGACAGCCTAGGCTCCCAACCTGGGGCTCCCATATGGAACTCTCCAGGCCCTGAGACTGCGGTTGGGGCACCTCGGGACACCTCCCCGTCTCACTCCTTCCTATGGATAGGACGTGAGGCCCTACAACCCTCTCTCTTCCCGGGGACCTAGCTGGGCTATTCCCCACCTCTCCCACCTCGCTGGGTTGGAAGATCCCTGCACCACCCCCTCCAGGGTCACTCCCCAATGCCTCCTCAGACACCCTGGAGATATCATCCTTGGGTAAATAGAATTTTGACTCTTGGGGATCTTTTGGTACGCTGCCACCATTGTCCTTATTGGACGCATTCAACTGAAGAGCGCGCAGCTCCAACTCTTTCAGCTGAAGCTCGTGCGCCAGCTTCTTTTCTTCCATTGCCCATCTCTTGTTTTCTCTTTCTTGCTCTAATTTGGCTAGCTCCCTCTTCAACTGTCTCTCCTCCCTCCTGTCCTCATACTCCTTTGGAGACGCGCTCCTCCTACACCCTGTCCTACTGCTGGCCCCAGAACGTCTCCCTGGTGGCACATTTTCAGACACATCCACATTGAGCAGGTCTAGCTCCTCCTGCGCACTCTCCTCCTGAGGTGCATCCTGCGCCTCCTGTCCCTCATCCCCTCTCCCCTCTGGGTGGGCCTCTACCTATGCCCTTAAGGCGGTATGGAGTTCCGGTCCTTTGGCCCTCCGCACCCCAGGCACCCCCATCCCCTGCCCGAATTCCCTCAGCTGCCTTACAGTATACCCCTCAAGGTCGGCTAACCGGAACTCCATCGTGACAGGTGGGGACCTAGATATCAAGGAGAAAAAATACTAGGATACGGGTGACAGTGTCAGGCAAACTAGGATTCTACACCCTCAGTCTGGACAGTGGAATTCAATCAATGCAGTAATAAACAGTTGCAGAGCTTAAACACAATAGGCGTCTAATTGCGGCGCCCTCCGCTTCACTGGAGGGTGCTGTATGGTCACAGGTCCTTATCCCACCGCTCGCCAACAATGTAGGACCGGGGGTCACCAGGCCCTAAGGGGGTAACGTGACTCGAGCAGGTAGGCACCCGAAGGCTTAAGTGTAAAGCGACCATACAACACACACATCCCCTGAAGCAGGAAGCGCACGCAATAACTGACACCACACAGTAGGTTCAATGAAAATCAATCAGTTTTATCTAAATCACGGTAGATTCAAAAGCAGTTCATTAGGTTTCACTTGGCACTACCTGAATACATTAGACATCAGGGTCAAAAGCATTTCATTACGTTTCAACTGGCAATACCTGAATCCATTAAACATCAGGTTCAAAAGCATTTCATTATGTTTCAACTGGCAATACCTGAATACATGGAACCTGGTATGGGACCAAGACGCGACACCTGGTGATCCTGGGGGAGCATCAAACACAGCGGTTAAACATAGCGCTGCGCGTAGCACTAAACAGCGTTTAGAATCAGGCATAGGAACATAGCGCTGCACATAGCAATTGAATAGTGCTTTAACTCAGGCCTAGGACCATAGCGCTGCACATAGCAATGGAATAACGCTTTAAATCAGGCTTGGGAACATAGTCCAGTATAGCGCTTTGCTCAGTGAATCCTGGGCGCTTTAAATAAGGTAGTTCAACATAGCGCTTTGCTCCGTAACTCTTTGGCGCTTTAAATAAGGCAGTTCTGATGGAGCAGTTTTTTTTTCTTTAAACCCAAATACCTGTTTCATTTTCGCATGTTAGAATTAAAAGTACTACTGATTAATTATTAATCACTAAAGATTTGTCGAGTCTTGTCTAATCAAACTTATTAACAGAAGAATTACACGTGGGAATGCTATTGCATGGCTAAAATAATAAGTGAACTAAGTTGGTGAGCAAACTGACAGAAATAGATGTTGCTTATGTGATGGTATTTTGTTTTGCGCTTATAATTAATACGCATTAATGGCTTTTGATGTCGCAAATGGCTAGGTAAATGCATACACATAAGGGTATTAGCAGGGGAATAACACTGTATAATCATTTCTATGCAGTAATTATGTTTTGTGTTTCTTTTTACTTAAGTTAACCATTGTGGCCTGTTAGAAAATGGCTACCACCCGCAGCCTGCATTTGAGTAGATGAATAATTGAAAGGAGGCTTCGCGCTTACTGCGACCTTGCCCTCCTGATGAACTGAAAAGCCATGAACATGATGACAAATCTGGGAGAGATGCCAAATGCCCCTGAACGTGGAGATTTGTTACTAATCCAAATACCGACATGATGAACTTATAGTGGTCCCACGGATGGGATACAATTTACCCTAAAGAGACATCCGTAGAAGTAACGAATTAGTTATGGACTCCTAATTTCTATTCATTATTTGAGACTATCAATGCGTGAGAGAGACTACTGTTGTATCTCAATGTACCAAGACGACATAATTTCCGCCATTCGACGGTTTTGTAAGATATAATTGCAACATTTGGAATGTAATTTTAGTATAAATATTAGTAGACTAGAGAGGTCTAGCGCCACTTCTTCCCGAACTGATGATCAGAGGTCCCGATGCTGACGGAGAGGACGGTGACTCTACATGACGGCTAAAACTCTATTTTGCTGAAGACCGGTTCTGACTTAGGATCTGACTTTTAGCCAGAATAGGTAAATATGAGAGAAATGAACTTGCATTTAATTGGCTTTTCTTACAATTTTAGATAAACAAAATTCTGTTTGAATTAATGTGTCGGGTGGTTATTTTATTGTCATGTTATTTGAATATTGAGTGTAATATGATGTTTTTCACCAAATCTATAGCAACTAGTTGATGCCATTGACCTCAAGGTATATGCAGATTGGCTTAGGTAATGAAAAGGTGTTTCCCCTTATGCATGGCACGGATAGAGTGGTAGGATGAATGTTGGTGTTATGGGCCCCACCAGCGTGTGATGTGTGTGTGCGCGTGTGACTGTGAGATCACTCCGTCTGTGGAAGTAGAGGGGATTCGGAAGCTCTGATCTGCACCAGTTTCTTGGTAGTAGAATGATGGTTAACTATTGTCTTGATCTGGTGAATTTGCGTGTATATAAGCTTATTGATTATTGATTGATATTGATGTTTGCACTAACACTGTTTGTTGAAGTCGTATTGAGTTTTGTGTAGTGTGTACGGCTTCTGGGACGTAGGAAGTCGGTGACAGTTCCGTAGTAGGGCAGAGGGATTGCTGCTCTCGGAAAAAGGCAGGATTGTTAGCCCTGTATGTAGACAGGGGAAAACGTGTGACAATTGAAGTTGCGCGTCGCATTGTCTGGGTTCGATGAGGTAGCATCGCCGTGTGTTACCATTAGAAACGTATTTTCTGTGTGAGAGAAGTATATATGATAGCGAAGGTTATCTGTGAAAATCTGGTCTTAGGTATCAGAGATCCTTATGGCATTCCGTTATCGCTTATCACTAGAAAGGTAATAGGTATTCTCTGAGCTTGTTAGAAGGACAGAGCAGAGGTAAGCGCTGCTTTGTTAACGTGTGATATAATTCTGTAGTAGGACAGACTGTTCGCTGTTCTCGGGAAAGACAGAATTCTGTGTGAATGTACTACATTTTCTGGTGTGAAAGTGCGTGAATGAGAAGGCATTCTGGTTAATTGTGAAACTCTTAGGAGCATTCCGGAGAAAACAGTTAATTGGTGCTTGTTAGAAGGGTAGAGTAGAGGGATGTGCTACTTTATCAACGGAAGTAACGATTCTGTAGTAGGGCAGAGGTAAGCGCTGCTCTCGGGAAAGGCGGAATTCTCGTGGGAAAGGTCTTTTGCTGTTCTGTGGCTAGCGAAGCAGACAATGGAGATGTTTGTATGTTGTAACTAACAGACTCGTAGAAGTTGAAACAAAGTCTACCGAGTAGTTTTGTAAAGGAGGGGTAGACGAGAGAGACAGGAGACAGGAGCAGAAGCCGCTGCAGCGACTGCTGACGTCAGGAAGACCGCGCTGTGATTGGACAGTGGGTTAGAACGGTGGAAGCACGGTGATTGGTGTGCTAGTGTACGCCGCGCAAGGATTGGGAGACATACAGGGTGACTTAGACGCTCCAGGATTGGTGCGTTGGTGTGGGTCGCGCTGGGATTCGTGGACTGAGTCAGTGACGTAGACGCTCCAGGATTGGTGCGTTAGTGTGAGTCGCGCTGCAATTGGACAGGAGATCGTACAGTTGTAGAAAGACAAAAGGGTTGGGGAAAATAAGAAAATGTATTACCACGCTGAGGAAAAGAAAAAGAAATCCTTGTTTGGTAAAGTTAAGAACTGGTTTAACAAGGATAAGGATATTGTGACTAGGGAAGGACAGTTACTTCCTCCGATAAGAACCCCCGCATCCTTCATGGTTGCGAAATATGGGTATCATACCTGTATTTGGTTAGACAACTGGGTAAAGTATACTAAAGATGATGGAGTTTTAGCGTTCCCAGAGCATGGCTCATTTAATCTGGCCATAATGAGGAATTTACGGGAGAGGATGATGGGCCTAGAGCCTCGGCCTAGGCCAACGCAGTTTGAGGCATTTTCTGAATGGGAAGATGAAGTGCATGAGCGAGAAAAGCAGAGGAGTGGAGGAAATTACAGGTATATGTTTGGGCGAAAGTATGATCGCGAAACTCATCATGATCGGATGAGAAGATGGCGAGATGCCAGCATGACTGAGGGATTATAGCCTGTGAGAACTGCAGAGGAGACAGAAGGGAGAAAGTGTACAGAGAAAGAACATAATGTAGAAACAAGGAGATATGGGGCGAATGAGTCTGATGACGATGTCTTAGATGACATGTTCTACAAAAGACCACCCCCGTATAGACGAGAACCAGAGGTAGGAACAGCAGTTACCCCAATGAGAGACACCCTGCGGATTATAAAAACAGAGGTTATGACCCCTGAGTTGAAAAGCAGTAATTCCCTTGCAGAGAGAGAGAGAGAGAGAGAGAGAGAAAGAGAGAGAAAGAGAAAGAGAGAATGAAATTGAGGATGAAAAGACCAGAGAACTAGCTAGGACAACATTTGAATTGACAGAGAAAATCAGAGAACTGACTAAAAATCTTGTGGCCGTTACGGTGCCTGTGACAATAGGTCCGGTTATGCCGATTTTCGACAAGCAGAGGACTGGCGAAAGTGGTTTGACAGTTCCATATGTAGCCAACAAATTGATTGTTCCTCCAGAGCAGACAGAAATAAGAACGGGAGAAAATCAGTGGAGACCAGGAGAAAATCAGTGGAGACATACCATATGTGGAGGAGAGTTGAATGTGCAGACTAACTCAGGTTTGAATTCTGGTTGTGTGGAAGGGAACAGAATGATTGGAGGATCGATCTTAGAACCACAAAGAGTGACAGAACCAAGGGGTGCAGAAAAATCCACAGGGATAACTGCGGAAGATTTGAATGATTGGCTGAAAGCATTGCAGAAGAAAGAAAAAGAATCCCAGGGAATTGATGTAGCTAGAACACGTATGGAAATGGAGGAGCTGATTGTAGGAACAATCCCTACAGAAACGCTGAAAAATTATCAGGAAGGGGAGATTCTATTCCTGTGTAAGAGTATCACATGGAGAGCAAAGAACATACATGACAGATTGAAAGGAATAGCCAGTGAAATGGGGATCGGCATGGACAAGGTAAAAGCTTTACAAAAGCCTTACCGAGTGGATTTTACAGATAAAGACATTGAGAATCTGAATAATGCAGGCCGAACAGGACAGATTAAGGAGATGATTGCTTTGCTGAGAAAATGGGGAGATGTGGAAAGATGGAAAGATAGATGGTATAGAAAGCAAGAGGATGCAGCAAACAGAACTTACTCAACATTCCCCCTGAAAGAAAAGGAGAAAGCAGTAACAGCTTATCCCATGAGGGAGATTCCAGGAGGAGGGTACGTACATGTCCCATGGACCAGACAAGATATTTTGTCATTTACAAATGATTTCCCTCGGCTAAGGGAGAAGCCCGTCGAGTGGTATAGACATGTTGACAGGTTTGTGAAGTTGTCAAAAGTGCTGTGGATTGACCTGAATAGTCTGTTTGATATAATTGTACCAGCAGACCTGTGGGCTGAATGTAAGATAGTCATAGACTGGCCCACTAAAGAATATCCGAGAGATCCAAAGACAGGAGCTCCAGACCCGGAGGTTATGAAAAAGTATGAGCAGGTTATGGCTTTACTGAAAAATAAGATACCCCCCAAGGAAACAGACTGGGTTAAAATAGATCGAACATCAGGAAGTGAAAGAATCAGTCCATGCTTACTATGAAAGGCTAATACTGGCTTTCAAACAGTTCAGTGGAGAGGAACATCTGGGTGACAAGGATCTGAGCCATTTTGTATATAGATTTGTGTATGGCTTGCGACCTGGAATCAGTGAGATGATAAGGCAGCATACCGTAGACTGGCAGAGCAAAAAGATTGATGAGATCCTGAGACATGCAAAATACTTCAGTGATGAGATTGAGGCAAAGCAAAGAAAACCGAAGGAAAAGGCAATGTGGGCACAGGTGAAAGTTGCAGAAAGACAGGAAGCTCAGTTGGCGGAACAAGCAAATAATCCAGGAAATAAACCTAGATTTGGCCCAGGAAAAGGGAAAGGTAATATTGAGGAAGCAAAGAAAAGGTTTCCCTGCCACAACTGTGGAAAATTAGGGCACTGGAAATCCGAGTGTAAGAATCCACCGTCTACTAATGATGACAATCCATCATTGAATTCACAGGTGCAGAGTGAAGGGTGTGGTCAGCATCAGCAACAGCAGAAGGCTGTTCAGCAGCAGAATCAGGTGCCAAAACCACCCTTGCCACAAAGAAGAGGATCCCAGAAGTACAGCCAAGATTCGGGGTTCTACGATGAAGAGCAGGTAAACAAGCCAAAACGCGCAAGCGCTGTGTCACAATATTGGCTAAGGAATGAGGGAAGTGATTCTGAGGGAGAATTTTGACGGTGCCGAAGAGAGGAGGAGGAATGCGTACTTGGCGCAACTCTAGAAATAGACCAGGCAGGACCATTTGTAGATGGAAAAATCAATGGTGAAAGTTTTACTTTTCTAGTTGACACAGGAGCTACAAGATCGACTGTCAGGTCAGCTGATATAAAGAATCTTCCTCTCTCGGATGAAGCAATCCAAGTAGTTGGTGTGTCCAACACACAGATAAAAACTCATCTTACTGAACCAGTAAGAGTTAGAATAGGGAAATTTTCAGAAATGCACCGATTTGTGGTGTGTGACACTAGTCCCGTGAACTTGCTAGGCAGGGACCTGCTGTGCAAGATGAATTGCACTATTTTCTGCACTCCAGATGGAATAACCTTTGAAACACCAGACGAGGATGTCCTATACAGAATGACCATGGATAACAGGGAATGTGAGGCTTTGGGAACATATGCTGTGTTTAATCCAGATGCATTACCCCCAGAATTAAAACAGACAGTAAAAGCAGCAGTTTGGGATTTTACTGGAGAAGAGGTGGGCTTGATGAGAAATGTAGATCCAGTAAAAAGTACCGTAAAAGAGGGAGTGGTTTACCCAAACATTCCACAATACAGACTGACACCTGAAATAATTGAAGGAATAACACCCATAATTGAGAAAATGATCCAGCAGGGGGTGTTAAGAGAAATATTGAGCAGCCCATGTAATTCACCAATAATGGGACTGAAGAAACCTAATGGAAAGTTCAGAATAGTACAGGATTTGAGAAAAATTAACAAGATTGTTGTGTCATGCTGTCCCATTGTGCCAAATCCATCAGTGATTTTGTATCAGATTCCCCATGATGCAGAATGGTATACAGTAATTGATTTGTGCAATGCTTTTTTTTCAATCCTGTTGCATCATGACAGCCAGCCGATTTTTTCATTTAGATTTGGAGAGCGAATTTTGGCATGGTGCCGAATTCCACAGGGGTATACAGAAAGCCCTTCGTTATTTAATCAATTGCTGAAGAAATCTCTGGAGAGTCTAACAATGCCTGAAAATTCAGTTTTGGTCCAATACATTGATGACCTGCTTGTGGCATCAAAAACACGTGAAGCTTGTGAAGTAGACACCATTGCTTTACTGAATCATTTGGCAGATGGAGGATTAAAGGTATCTCCAGCCAAATTGCAATTCTGCAAGAAAGAAGTCCAGTATTTGGGACATAATATTGAGAAAGGCCTGAGGAAAGTGACCATTGACAGGAATAAAATCATCAGAGGAATGAGAGCCCCAATGACACAAAGGGAAGTAAGAATGTTCCTGGGAATGGTTGGTTACTGTCGTCAGTGGATAAGTAACTTTTCCCTGATTGCCAAGCCACTGATTAAATTGACAAAAAGTGAGGTGAAAGACCCATTGGAATGAAACCCAGAAGAAATGGCAGCATTTAAAGAGTTAAAGAACAGGCTATGTGAAGCTCCTGCCCTGGGAATGCCAGATTACGAAAAAGAATTTGAGCTGTACTGTAGTGAGAGAAATGGATGTGCACTTTCAGTGTTAATCCAGAAACATGGACGTCTGAGAAGGCCAATTGCATACTTCTCACCAACACTTGAGCCAGTAGCTGTGGGTTTACCAGGTTGCCTGAAAGCAGTAGCTGCTACATGCAGAAGTCTGGAACAAAGTGAGGGAATCATAATGGGAAATCCTGTACGGGTATTCATACCTCCTGATGTGGCAATCCCTTTAACAAGGAGCCGGACACAGTTCATGTCTCATAGTCGGCTGACTAAATATGAGACAGTCATTCTTGGTGCAACAAATGTGAGCCTTGCGAGATGTGTGAATGTGAATCCAGCGACACTGTTGCCTGATGCTGAATGTGTGGGAGTGAGGAATGAAGTTGATCATGACTGCCTGGATGTGCTTGATTACTGTACAAAACCAAGACCAGACATAAGAGATCTGCCACTGCCTGAGAGTGATCATGTGTTGTTTGTGGATGGATCTTGCTTGAGAACGGATGAAGGAACACTGAGTGCTGCATATGCTGTATGTACAGTTTCAGGAGTTGTGGAAGCATCACCTTTGAAAGGAGTTAAATCCGCTCAGGTGGCAGAATTGGTAGCCCTAACGAAAGCTTGCAAGATTGGAAGAAATGTGAGAGTGACTGTGATGACTGACAGCCAGTATGGCTTCGGAGTTGTCCATGATTTTGGCCAGCTATGGCTACAAAAAGGTTTCCTGACCTCAAGTGGAACTCCCATAAAGAAAGCTGAAGTGGTTGGAAAATTGCTAGAGGCAATACAGCTGCCTAAAGAACTAGCAGTTGTAAAATGTGCTGCTCATGGTCAAGGTGATGATTTCGTCACCGTTGGGAACAAATTTGCCAATGACATAGCACAATACTGTGCAAGGAATAATCATTCCATTAATCGGAGTAAAGAAAGAGAAATGTCTTCTTGTTCCTTAATGTTTACTAATGAGGTGGGAACATGGGAGGAAGTGAAGCAGTTGCAGGATGAGGCAGGAGATGAGGAAATGAAAGATTGGGTGAAAGCAGGTTGTGCACCAAGGGAAAAAGACCATGTGTGGGTCTATAGGGATGGAAGACCAGTCATGCCCAATAGCATGTTGTCAACAATGGCAAGGATGTATCATGGCCAAGGACACCTGGGGAGGGATGCTATGATAAGGGCCTTTAAGCAGACCTGGTACAGTCCAAAATTCAGGCTGATAGCAGAGAGTCTCTGTCAGAGATGTCTGATATGTCAGCAATTCAATCCTGGAAAGAGAACAGTGGTGAGCCTAGGAACCATAGGCAGGGAGGGAGGACCCTTCACAAGAATGCAGATAGATTTCATCGAAATGCCCCACGTCAACAGATTGAGGTATGTCCTGGTGGTGGTCTGTTTGTTCTCCAGGTGGGTGGAGGCATATTCAACAAGAAGAAATGATGGGATAACAGTGGCCAAGCTACTGTTAAGAGAATTCATCCCAAGGTATGGGTTCCCAGTGACCATTGAATCAGACAGAGGAGGACATTTTTATAATGAAATCATGGGTTTTATCTGTAAAGCATTGAGTGTACAGCAGAAGCTACATTGTGCTTACCGACCAGAGGCTTCTGGTGTGGTTGAACAAATGAATGGTACCATCAAAAATAGAATTGGCAAAATGTGCCTGGCCACAGGAATGAAATGGCCTGATGTCTTGCCTCTAGTCCTGATGACAATTAGGTCTACTCCAGACAGAACCACAGGTTTGAGTCCACATGAAATTATCATGGGACGTGCTATGAGACATGCCTTTGTACCAGTCAACAAGCTGATGACTATAACTGATGACATGATTTTGGATTACTGTAAGGGCCTGGCTGACGCAGTTCATTCTGTGTTTCACCAGGTTGGAGAAGACGCCACCACACTTGAAAAGAAACCAGCCCATGATCTGAGCCCAGGGGACTGGGTAAGAATAAAAGTCCACAGAAGAAGGAATTGCCTGGTTCCAAGGTGGGGAAGGCCAAGACAAGTCATTCTGACCACAACGACTGCTGTGAAGTGTGCTGGAGTGAAAAATTGGATACATGAAAGTCACACACTGAGAGTTCCAAATCCAAGAGACGGTTCTGGAAAAGAATACTTTGAAGAATCAGATTCCAGTGATGATGCAGACAGTGAGGCAGTAAAAAGGAAAAAGAATCCTGAAAGTGGGGAAAGTGAGTAAAGAGAAATTTTCATCCCACCAGAGGAAGTTGTAAAAAGAACATTGCCAACTACTGAGACTAGTCCAGATTCTGAAGAAGTGCCTGAAGTTCCAACTGACAGTGACAAACACAAAAAGAAAGAAAGAAAAGAAAAGAACATTCCAACAGAAGTGATACCTGAATCAAATGAGATAATTGGACAGGTTCCACCTGAGATAATTCTTGAAGAAGAAGGGACAGAAAAAGAAAGAGAGGGACAGATTGCGGAAAAACCCAGAGGAGGTGTAGGGAACATCAACAACAAGCTAGGTGAAGGGACAAGTAGACAGCAAGAAGATTGTGTGTCGGAGACCCGAGGAGGGACAGAAGTAGGGAAATCTCAAGTGGTAGAAAAAGAGACTGTTGGAGAAAAGGAAGCTGTTGGAGAAAAGAAAACTATTGATGAACAAGAAGCAACTGAGACAGAATCTGATGAAAGTGAAAATGAGATACATGGAGGACGAGTTCTGAGAAAGAGAACTTGGATTGGAGAAAGAAGCAATAAACAAGGAAGACAACAGAGAAATGCTAAAGGAGATCTTTGGCCCAACAAGATAAAGAGACTGAGGTATCGGCTGACACGAGTTAACTCATCGAAAGCTGAACAAGTGAACGAAGTGTCAAGTCAAAACCCAACAAAAGAAGAGGAAACAAAGATATCTGAAGGAACTAAAAGAATCAGAAAACCAAACCAGAAGTATAAGTCACCAGAATGGACGTATGTGGCACTGCCTGAACAAGGAGAAGAGGCAGACAGTGAAGGAAGTCCAGAGGAGGCTTTACTGAAAGTGGTTGATGAAGAAGAAGCAGTGGGAATCCTGAGAGTTATCTTGTCCGACATTGGAGAAGAGACGGATGTTCAGGACCTAATACAGTTTGATGAGGATGAAGAAACAGTGAAAAGTGATGAAAATCCAAATTGAATAAATCCAAAAGAAATCTTTTGGAGAAGAAAGGAAAAGAAGTAAAATTAAAACTAGTAGATTGTAATAATCTGTTGGGTACTTGCTGCCCTAAAGTTCGGTTATGGAGTAGAAGAGGCTAAGTCAAAAGACACGGTCAAATTAACAAGATGGCTAACACTGAGAATAATCAAAGTAGATGTACCTTTTTGAAAAGATGGTGCAAGATGTGCTGCTGCTGTACAGGATTATTAATTCTGCTTTGGAGCGTGCTTGCTCTACTGATTTCTTTTAGAGTAACAATAGACACTTTAGAAGGACATACTGAGAACAAGACTAATATAGGGAAGAGTTCACAGAAGATATTTCCAACTAGAACTAGCAATGTATATATACATAAGGATAGGTCAATAAATGATTTTTCCAGCAATGTATTTTCAAAATTGCTGTATGAATACGTAAAGACAATGGATGTAAGGGATTGCTACGTCTGTATGCAATTACCTGCTTCTGTTTCGGAAGGAGTGACTTATCATCATCTTCCGGCTACGTATGGAATTTCATGTAGTGTGTTGATTAGTATATTTTATCAATTAGGGAAATTAGATTATAATAGATCTAACATAGATAATATTCTTGGGCAACTGCCTATGAATAGAGAACTGAATCCTGCAAAAGAAGCTAACACTTTAGGTGAGATTTTTATAGGATCTAGAGAATTAACATTAGAATATGTTTTTAGAAATAATTTAACCTGCAGTTTGAAAGAAGAAGAGAAAACTTTCCTAGATATGGTTGAGAGAAGAAGGTTAAACATGCACAAGAAAGCAGAAGGGCATAAAATGAGTGAAACAATGTGGGATATTGAGAAAGAAAAAGAGTTGAAAAATGGAGCCAGTCCAACTATGGCTATAGATGCACCACAGAAAGGCAAATTATGCATTACCAGGAAGAGATCCCAGTATGATTATTATTTCATAGGGACTAGTGAGTGCCATGATACATACTTTATTGCAACCGGATGGGGATTTAGAGGAGGAGAAGATCCAGTTTTTCCGGGAGTGTATTATATTTGTGGGAATAAGGCTTATTACCGTTTGCCTGACCATTGGTTTGGCACATGTTATGTTGGCCTGGTTTTTCCAAAGATTTTTCACATGGATAGAGTAGACAATGCTGAACATACTAATCCCTTAACCCGCTATAGAAGAGAAACATGGACAGAAATTGTAGGAGATATTTTTGGAGCTTTAATTCCAGCAGTGGGAATTTCATTGAATGCATTTGGCATTCGGAAGCTGTCAACAGTGGTAGATCGCTTGTCAACAAGCATCGCTGGAGGCTTTCTTTTGGTAAATACTGAAATGGTTGCTTTACGCGCTATGGCGATGCAAAATCGACTTGCCCTTGACATTCTTTTGGCAAAAGAGGGTGTAGTCTGTGGAATGCTGAAAGTTCAACATTGTTGCACTTACATTCCTGACGAAAGCAAAGATCTAAAATTCTATATCAAAAATATTACTGATTTGCATGAAGAATTAGTACCACTGGAAGCTGAAAGTATCTGGACTAAAATGGCTAATAAGATGATTGCTATTAAGAATTTTGTAGCCAAAATAGGTAGTACCATTTTTGGTAAGATATTATTTCCATTAACGTGTGTAATTGTTGCTTTATTGATTCTTAGATTTGGGTGTATGTGTTGTAGATATAGAAGAAATAAAAAGAAAATAACAAAAGAAAATGTTAAAAAGAGACAAAAGAAACCAGGAAGAGATCCACAAGAAATAGAATTAGAAGAATTGAGAGAAAGCATGTATATAGAAACTAAGAGAGAAGATGATATGGAAACAAGAGTTTAAAATTAAACAGGAAGACATTTTGAATTACTTAAAGGGGAAATTAAATTGATTTTTGGGTTTTGATTGTTGTGGTGATAAGATATCACCAAAGGTGGGATTGATGGAGCAGGGTTTTTTTCTTTAAACCCAAATACCTGTTTCATTTTCGCATGTTATAATTAAAAGTACTACTGATTAATTATTAATCACTAAAGATTTGTCGAGTCTTGTCTAATCAACCTTATTAACAGAAGAATTACACGTGGGAATGCTATTGCATGGCTAAACTAATAAGTGAACTAAGTTGGTGAGCAAACTGACAGAAATAGATGTTGCTTATGTAATGTTATTTTGTTTTGCGCTTATAATTAATACGCATTAATGGCTTTTGATCTCGCAAATGGCTAGGTAAATGCATACACATAAGGGTATTAGCAGGGGAATAACACTGTATAATCATTTCTATGCAGTAATTATGTTTTGTGTTTCTTTTTACTTAAGTTAACCATTGTGGCCTGTTAGAAAATGGCTACCACCCGCAGCCTGCATTTGAGTAGATGAATAATTGAAAGGAAGCTTCGCGCTGACTGCGACCTTGCCCTCCTGATGAACTGAAAAGCCATGAACATGATGACAAATCTGGGAGAGATGCCAAATGCCCCTGAACGTGGAGATTTGTTACTAATCCAAATACCGACATGATGAACTTATAGTGGTCCCACGGATGGGATACAATTTACCCTAAAGAGACATCCGTAGAAGTAACAAATTAGTTATGGACTCCTAATTTCTATTCATTATTTGAGACTATCAATGCGTGAGAGAAACTACCGTTGTATCTCAATGTACCAAGACGACATAATTTCCGCCATTCGACGATTTTGTAAGATATAATTGCAACATTTGGAATGTAATTTTAGTATAAATATTAGTAGACTAGAGAGGTCTAGCGTCACTTCTTCCCGAACTGATGATCAGAGGTCCCGATGCTGACGGAGAGGACGGTGACTCTACATGACGGCTAAAACTCTAACTATTTTGCTGAGGACCGGTTCTGACTTAGGATCTGACTTTTAGCCAGAATAGGTAAATATGAGAGAAATTAACTTGCATTTAATTGGCTTTTCTTACAATTTTAGATAAACAAAATTCTGTTTGAATTACTGTGTCGGGTGGTTATTTTATTGTCATGTTATTTGAATATTGAGTGTAATATGATGTTTTTCACCAAATCTATAGCAACTAGTTGATGCCATTGACCTCAAGGTATATGGAGATTGGTTTAGGTAATGAAAAGGTGTTTCCCCTTATACATGGCACGGATAGAGTGGTAGGATGAATGTTGGTGTTATGGGCCCCACCAGCGTGTGATGTGTGTGTGCGCGTGTGACTGTGAGATCACTCCGTCTGTGGAAGTAGAGGGGATTCGGAAGCTCTGATCTGCACCAGTTCAACATAGCGCTTTGCTCAGTACAAGTCCTGGGGAAGTTAAGCGCTGTCCCTGGAAGGCAGTCAGGGGTCCGCCAGTCTCTGGCACGCTTAGGGGGGCAGTTGAGACCTCGCGGGGGATCTCCCCGGGGGAGGGGCATACTCCGGGCCTCGGGGGGCCTCTCGCCCTCCTCCCCGGAGATTACCTGCGTTGCTGATCTTCCTCCTTCCCAGCGGGGGCCTCCCGGCGATCTCCGGGTCGAGGGCCTCCCTCGCGGGCTTTTCCCGCCGAGCTGATTGGCGCGGGGAGTGGGAGACAAAGCGCGGGGCTCCCGGTCGGGTCAGACGTGACCGGGGAGCTCCGCCGGCCTCACCGGTGCTTCTGGGGACCTCCTCGCTACTTCAGGGGCCCGCGCCCGCAGCCGCCAATGGCAGTGCGGTGTGCGGGGCGCGGCCGAACCAACCAATGGCGCAACGGCGGGGCGGCGCTCGGCAGTCCGCCCCCGTCAGGTGATGATGGTTCTTGGCTTCGGGCCTTCGCTGCTCTACGGCGGCCTCCTCAGCCCCGGGGGCCGCGATACTTCGGCTGCGCCGGCAGCGACGGGGCCCTGGCGATGGCAGGAGGGGGGGCAGGGACACGGCGGTGAGTTATTCTCGTGGGCCACCCCGCCGGGGGTGGCGACAATGAACGGGGTGATGATTATTTCAGCGCCCAGCGCCCGTGGCAGGACTGGCTGGGGGGGTCCAGGCAAGGTCGGGGAACGCAGGGGCCACAGCGCTAGTACCTGGTTGATCCCCCAGCCGTCCAGCAGTTGGTTGTAGAGTTTCAGTGATAAGTCTCAGCAGTGAGTTTCATTAGTAAGGGTCAGCAGTAAGCTTCAGCATTAAGTTTCAGCAGTAAGTTTCAGCATTAAGTTTCAGCATTAAGTCTTATTGGCGCCGTTGGCTCTGGTGCCCTTGGGGGTTCTGTTCCTTGGGGGGGGGGGGTAAGTTGAGTTGGTGACTAGTTCGCTCCTACTCAGGCTGGGCAGGTTGCCCCTGGGTTCCACTCCCGCTGGGCCAGATCAGTGGGCTAGTACAGGATCCCTCACTCACTTAAAAGGCAGCACCTAAGCCCTGTCAATTTCAGAGGCATAGGTCCCTGACTAGGCCCTACCGCCTAAAACTCCTGCGTAGGTTCCCCCAGGTCTGCGTCGCCCCAACTAAGTGGAAAAAGTTCCCTCCCTCTCTTAAGTAGCCCTAGGTCAGGTGACCACCTTCTGAGGCGGCAAAAGTAAAACCCCACCTTGCTTTTAGAAGGTTCCGGCACATTCCAGGAGCTTCCCCACTCTAGGTATAGGACAAAAAAAGGCGGGCTGGTGTCGCAACATTGTTGTGTGGTTCCAGCCAGCTCCTGGCAGCTAGGGTGCTACTAGAAAGGCCACTCCACAGTAGCAGGGGCCTGTGGCAGCCATCTGAGGGAAAGGGAGCACCTGCACCTTAACACTGGTTATTTGCATCTAACATGCTTTAAAAAAAAGAAAAAATTCAGGGAAAAGGGCCAAGTCCAAAACAACCCCCTTCCAGCCAAAAGCCAGGGTAGACCGATCAATGCCTTGATGGGCTTCCCTGCTTGGGGCGAGAAAAGGTGGACGCAGGCCCACAACTGTAGGAGCACCGGCAGGTTCTCCTTCACTCTGGAACCTGATGGTTCCCTCTCAAACCTCCATGGACCAACGAAGCCACCCCACTGGGGCTCCCTAGCTGGTTGTGGCCAGGACTGGCCCCTGGGCTATCCAGATGTCTCTGGCCCTTGCGGTCTCAAAGAGTGGGGGGCAGTAACTCCAGGCCCGTAGTACCCGTTGACCACTCTCCTCCTCCCCCTTCTTGCAGTCCCAAACTGCCACTGGTCCTCCCACCTGGGGTCCGTACCCTCAGGCTCACCAGCCATCAGGGGCGAGGCTCTCCTCCCCCTACCTCTCCTTCTGGGGTTCCTCACCCTACTCCCATGCGAGGCACCCTCAGACCACCACTCTCTCCCCAGTCCAGGGCCTTGACCCCTCAACTGGTTCCCCAGCCTAGGGTCTAAACCCTAAGGCTGCACCGGTGCCAGGGGTGAGTCCTCCCTCCCCCTGCACCCCCCTCCCAGAGTTCCGCACCCTCCCACCTGGAAAGGTACCCCTGGAAGACAATCCTGGGGGGACACTGTTTACAGATGCCCCACCCGCCAGGTCAGGCAACCCCTGAACCTGCCTTCTAAACCCTGCGGCTGGGCCGACCCCAGAACCTCAGGAGCTCGGATTACAGTCGCCCCGGGTCCTCCTGACACTAGGGGCTCCCCCTCACCGGGCAGCACATCAGGACAGCCTAGGCTCCCAACCTGGGGCTCCCTTATGGAACTCTCCAGGCCCTGAGACTGCGGTTGGGGCTCCTCGGGACACCTCCCCGTCTCACTCCTTCCTATGGATAGGACGTGAGGCCCTACAACCCTCTCTCTTCCCGGGGACCTAGCTGGGCTATTCGCCACCTCTCCCACCTCGCTGGGTTGGAAGATCCCTGCACCACCCCCTTCAGGGTCACTCCCCAATGCCTCCCCAGACACCCTGGCGATATCATCCTTGGATAAATCGAATTTTGACTCTTGGGGATCTTTTGGTACGCTGCCACCATTGTCCTTATTGGACACATTCAACTGGAGAGCGCGCAGCTCCAACTCTTTCAGCTGAAGCTCGTGCGCCAGCTTCTTTTCTTCCATTGCCCATCTCTTGTTTTCTCTTTCTTGCTCTAATTTGGCTAGCTCCCACTTAAACTGTCTCTCCTCCCTCCTGTCCTCATACTCCTTTGGAGACGCGCTCCTCCTAGACCCTGTCCTACTGCTGGCCCCAGAACGTCTCCCTGGTGGCACATTTTCAGACACATCCACATTGAGCAGGTCTAGCTCCTCCTGCGCGCTCTCCTCCTGAGGTGCATCCTGTGCCTCCTGTCCCTCATCCCCTCTCCCCTCTGGGTGGGCCTCTACCCATGCCCTTAAGGCAGTACGGAGTTCCAGTCCTTTGGCCCTCCGCACCCCAGGCACCCCCATCCCCTGCCCGAATTCCCTCAGCTGCCTTACAGTATACCCCTCAAGGTCGGCTAACCGGAACTCCATCGTGACAGGTGGGGACCTAGATATCAAGGAGAAAAAATACTAGAATACGGGTGACAGTGTCAGGCTAACTAGGATTCTACACCCTCAGTCTGGACAGTGGAATTCAATCAATGCAGTAATAAACAGTTGCAGAGCTTAAACACAATAGGCATCTAATTGCGGCGCCCTCCGCTTCACTGGAGGGTGCTGTATGGTCACAGGTCCTTATCCCACCGCTCGCCAACAATGTAGGACCGGGGGTCACCAGGCCCTAAGGGGGTAACGTGACTCGAGCAGGTAGGCACCCGAAGGCTTAAGTGTAAAGCGACCATACAACACACACATCCCCTGAAGCAGGAAGCGCACGCAATAACTGACACCACACAGTAGGTTCAATGAAAATCAATCAGTTTTATCTAAATCACGGTAGATTCAAAAGCAGTTCATTAGGTTTCACTTGGCACTACCTGAATACATTAGACATCAGGGTCAAAAGCATTTCATTACGTTTCAACTGGCAATACCTGAATCCATTAAACATCAGGTTCAAAAGCATTTCATTACGTTTCAACTGGCAATACCTGAATCCATTAAACATCAGGTTCAAAAGCATTTCATTATGTTTCAACTGGCAATACCTGAATACATGGAACCTGGTATGGGACCAAGACGCAACACCTGGTGATCCTGGGGGAGCGTCAAACACAGCGGTTAAACATAGCACTGTGCGTAGCACTAAACAGCGTTTAGAATCAGGCATAGGAACATAGCGCTGCACATAGCAATTGAATAGCGCTTTAACTCAGGCGTAGGACCATAGCGCTGCACATAGCAATGGAATAACGCTTTAAATCAGGCCTGGGAACATAGTCCAGTATAGCGCTTTGCTCAGTGAATCCTGGGCGCTTTAAATAAGGCAGTTCAACATAGCGCTTTGCTCAGTAACTCTTTGGCGCTTTAAATAAGGCAGTTCAACATAGCGCTTTGCTCAGTACCAGTCCTGGGGAAGTTAAGCACTGTCCCTGGAAGGCAGTCAGGGGTCCGCCAGTCTCTGGCACGCTTAGGGGGGCAGTTGAGACCTCGCGGGGGTTCTCCCCGGGGGAAGGGCGTACTCCGGGCCTCGGGGTCCTCCCGCCCTCCTCCCCGGAGATTACCTGCGTTGCTGATCTTCCTCCTTCCCAGCGGGGGCCTCCCGGCGATCTCCGGGTCGAGGGCCTCCCTCGCGGGCTTCTCCCGCCGAGCTGATTGGCGCGGGGAGTGGGGAACAAAGCGCGGGGCTCCTGGTCGAGTCAGACGTGACCGGGGAGCTCCGCCGGCCTCACCAGTGCTTCTGGGGACCTCCTCGCTACTTCAGGGGCCCGCGCCCGCAGCCGCCAATGGCAGTGCAGTCTGCGGGGCGTGGCCGAACCAACCAATGGCGCAACGGCGGGGCGGCGCTCGGCAGTCCGCCCCCGTCAGGTGATGATGGTTCTTGGCTTCGGGCCTACGCGGCCTTCGCTGCTCTACGGCGGCCTCCTCAGCCCCGGGGGCCGCGATACTTCGGCTGCGCCAGCAGCGACGGGGCCCTGGTGATGGCAGGAGGGGGGGCAGGGACACGGCGGTGAGTTATTCTCGTGGGCCACCCCGCCGGGGGTGGCGACAATGAACGGGGTGATGATTATTTTGGCGCCCAGCGCCCGTGGCAGGACTGGCTAGGGGGGGGTCCAGGCTAGGTCGGGGAGCGCAGGGGTCACAGCGCTAGTACCTGGTTGATCCCCCAGCCGTCCAGCAGTAGGTTGTAGAGTTTCAGTGATAAGTCTCAGCAGTGAGTTTCATTAGTAACGGTCAGCAGTAAGCTTTAGCGTTAAGTTTCAGCAGTAAGCTTCAGCATTAAGTTTCAGCAGTAAGCTTCAGCATTAAGTTTCAGCAGTAAGTCTTATTGGCGCCATTGGCTCTGGCGCCCTTGGGGGTTCTGTTCCTTGGGGGGGGGGGGGTAAGTTGAGTTGGTGACTAGTTCGCTCCTAGTCAGGCTGGGCAGGTTGCCCCTGGGTTCCCCTCCTGCTGGGCCAGATCAGTGGCCTAGTACAGGATCCCTCACTCACTTAAAAGGCAGCACCTAAGCCCTGTCACTTTCAGAGGCATAGGTCCCTGACTAGGCCCTACCACCTAAAACTCCTGCGTAGGTTCCCCCAGGTCTGCGTTGCCCCAACTAACTGGAAAAAGTTCCCTCCCTCTCTTAAGTAGCCCTAGGTCAGGTGACCACCTTCTAAGGCGGCAAAAGTAAAACCCCTCCTTCCTTCTAGAAGGTTCCAGCACATTCCAGGAGCTTCCCCACTCTAGGTATAGGACAAAAAAAGGCGGGCTGGTGTCGCAACATTCTTGTGGGGCTCCAGCCAGCTCCTGGCAGCTAGGGTGCTACTAGAAGGGCCACTCTGCAGTAGCAGGGGCCTGTCGCAGCCATCTTAGGGGAAGGGAGCACCTGCACCTTAACACTGGTTATTTGCATCTAACAGGCATTAAAAAAATGAAAAAATTCAGGGAAAAGGGCCAAGTCCAACATTCAGTGTTCTCTATTTTTACGTAAACGTCATTACGCTGACGATAAAACCAGGAAGTTTATTCCCGGTTTTGAACCTTCAACGTTACGCGCCGATTCGATTCAGTCCATAACGGAATCCACTACCGATGTATCTTGGTAGGTAGCATTGATGTATTTTGTGGTAACATTAAGAACTGGTGCTTAGTGGCTTTTTAATCGTTGCACACATTTGGGAGTTAACCCGAAATCGTTCTTACCACAGGCAGCTTGTATACGGCATCTCAGATGGTCGTTCACAGTAGTGAAACAGAATCTTTCCATTCATTTGAAGGCAGCTTCGAAACGCTCCATACAGTCGATTGCATTTGCATATACTTCACACCTAAATAAGGTGAGCCACAATTTAAATGTATGGGCGAAATGTCGAACATTCGTTTAAAAGTAACAGTTACAACAATTGAGTTTCTTCAATTTTTAGGGATTTCACACTGGGTAATAGAGAGAATCGGGCCCATTGTTGCAAATACCGCCGGCAGGTATGTAGGAGTGAACTACTATGAATTTCTTAGTGGCTTTGGTGTGTTAGGGTTTTAGACATATTTTTCAGTGCTGTGTTTTTTCACAGTGTTTGGATCTTGCGGAATCCAGAGTACTAGCGTCGAAAAAATCAGGTATCATTAATAATTTTGAATGTGTCTCGATCACTTTGGCGAGGGGAGCACAGTGCACTCACATATCACAACAGCACCTAACATTACATCTGATGCCTAAAGTGCAAACTTTGAAAATGATCTCTTTTTTCTCTTTACAGCATACCCCTGACGAAGGGACACAACGTCCCGAAATGCATTGGGTGTTACATTTAATTTAATTTTGTTCTGTTCAGAAAATATGTGATTCTGTCAATTTCAACTTGTTTGTGCAAAGAATTGAAATGCACTAAAGTATATTTATATGACAATGTATATTTTGTTTGAAAATTGTCTAGATTAAAAAGCAAAATGTAATATGAATGTAAGAAATGCTTACTTGCAGTGCAGATTGCAGTCCTAGTCATCCTTCATAGTCTAGGCCACTCATTTAGTTTAACTCATATGCTTCGCAGGCATATTTGCAACGCTGCACGCATATCAGAATACTTTGATTCTAATTACTTACACTAGTGTGCGCTCACCACCCACAAGCACATTCAGCTAAGTAAACCTGCCATGCCTTCTCATACATACACTTAGTCTTGGGTGCAACTGAAGCCGCTATCAGATCGGGAGCAATGGGGCACCAAGCTTCCACAGGCTTTCCGGGAAGACCGTCATCTGATCGTCTGCTTGCGGCCATCGCGCTCTGAATTCTGTCAACTTAAAACGAGACAAGGCGTCATCTACTGTGTTATCCACACCTGGTACATGTTTGGCAGTAAAATACACATTACGCCTGAGACAGCCCGCACCAATTCTTTTAGCAAACGGAGTACCCATGGACATTTTGCCTTTTGACTATTCACTGCCATAACTACTGACATACTGTCCGACCAAAACAAAATGCGCCTGTTTTCCAGCAAATCCCCCCACACATGCAGAGCCACAATAATGGGAAATAACTCCAAGAAAGTGATATTGCTTACCAACCCCGTCCTGACCCACTCCGCTGGCCAATGCTGCATACACCACCTTGATCCTAGCACTGCTCCGAAACCGACACTGCCCGCTGCATCCGTGTAAAGCTCTAGCTCACCGTTTGCTTGTGCTGGTTGGTGCCAAATCACCGACCCATTAAAATGCTCCAAGAAATCTCTCCATGTGACCAGGTCGTCTTTCACTTCCACTGATAGCCTAGAGTGGTGATGTTTCGCCTTTAAACTGGACATTGCCCTGGCTATATTCCTCGAAAAGACCCTGCCCATGGGTATCACCCACAATGCAAAATTGCGTTGCCCCACCAACACCTGCAATTGATGCAAAGTCACTTTACGTGCCCCTAAGCACTCGTCCACTGATGCCTGAAAAGCCCTTATTTTGTCTTGTGGAAGTCTGCACACTCCCTCCACTGAGTCTATCTCAATGCCCAAGAAAGTTATGCGGGTCGCTGGCCCCTCCGTTTTCTCCTCCCCAATGCCTCCGCTATTCGCTGGAAGCCCAGCAAGGTCTCCTGACAAGTTGACGAGTTAGGAGGACCTAGAAACAAGAAATCATCCAAGTAATGCACCACATCTTGCGCTGCCACAACATCCCACACCGCCCATTCCAAAAAATTACTAAATGCTTCAAAAACCGCACACGCAATGGAACACCCCATAGGCATACATAGGTCCATAAAGAAATTGCCATCAAATGTGAAACCTAGCAACCTAGAGTCTTCTGGGTGCACCGGCAAGAGGCGAAAAGCAGACTCAATATCCGATTTGGCCATCAACGCGCCCTCGCCTAACCTCTGTAATTTGTGAATAGCGGTGTCAAACGTGGTGTAGCGCACTGCACACAATTCTGGATCCAACCCCTCGTTGACTGACAGCCCTGTTGGACTGGATAGGTTATGTATCAGGCGATATTTCCCCGCCTCCTTCTTTGGTACCAGGCCCAGTGGTGAACAAACTAAGTCCTGTCTTGGCAATTGCTGAAAAGGCCCCGCTACCCTCCCCAGCGCTATCTCTCTTCAAATTTTCTCTCTGGTCGCCCCTGGATTTCTTAGCACTGAGAGTTGATTGCGCGGTGGCACTGAGGTGGGCAGGGCACTAGACGGGATATGGAAGCCAAATTTAAAACCTTGATACAGAAAATGAGCTTCTACCCGCCTCTCGTATCTGGCGAGCAGGTGGGCCAACACATGCAGGCGTATGGGGGTAGGCAAGCTCTTATGATGGTTGGGCAGGGTGCCCCTTGAGTTGTGCATTGGCAGGTGTGCGCTGGTCTTTAGGTTTCTCCACTTTTTTGTAGCACTTGTTCTCTGGGTGCCCGAGCATTCCACAGAAAGAACATATGTGCTTGAACCTACATACTGCTCCTCTATTACAATCATTCTTGTTAAACTGCCAGCACGCCTGCTTCTTATCCCCCGCACCCCTGTCTCCCCGAAAGGAATGCATGGTCTTGCTGCCAGGTGCGGCTGAATAGAACTCCCCATGCCATATATTGATCTCCCGCTGATCCCACGCCACTTCGGGCCTCACAGCCTTCATCTGCCTGAATTTAGTATCATATTGCAGCCAGGCCGTGCCCTGAAATTCGGAGGCCGCCCCATGAATCAATGACATGTAGCTTATCAACTGGGCTGCCAGCGTTGGGAACCGCTCTACCATGATAGCTGCATAAATAGCAAAACCGGTCACCCAGTTCTTTAAAGACCATTCCACCCAAACTTTCTTCTGTTTCAATTCACCTTCTTTGCCTGCTCTGATCTTCCCTGGAACCACATCCGCATTAATCAGATCGAAAACGTCCACATATTCACCCCTAAAAATCTTCTCCTTGGTTTCCGCCGGCACGTACCAAGTTATACTTGCTGCAGGCGACACTGCAAGTGATGCGGAACCATACAGTAATGGGCTGTGTGAAAGTGGGGTCTGCGCCGATGCCACCGTCGCCGGAGGTACCACCGGCACCACTGCAACTACCCCCGCCCCTGAAGCCCCTGCAGTACTCACTGGACCCTGAGCCGTTGTAGTAACTACCACAGGCGATTGTAGTACTCCTCCTGACTGGACCCACACCTGAGCCACCCCGCCACCTTGTTGTGCGACTACTGGCGCTGGCGCCTCCATGGTATCCGTTGTCACCTGCGTGGTAGCTCTTGTCATCGCCAAACCTTCCCCCTGAGTTGCCGAATTTTGTTGATTATTAGCCGCCACCGGCGCTAGCATTGTGGCTGGTGCGACACTCTGTGTAAGCCCCCCACTGGGGACATAACACCCTCTGCCGGACCCTTCAGCGCAGCAGCGTTTGAAACCTGCCTATTATCCGTGCGTACCGGAGGCTGGCCCACCGCCATCGCCTCACCTGCAATGTTCGTCCGCGATTCTCCTGAAGCGCGTCCTTAAAACGATTTCGCGTCCGCCTTATGCGCTTTAACATGGAGGGCTCCTGCTGTGTGCTCGGTCCAGCCTCCTGAGCCAACGTCTTCAGTGCCCAATCGATGCCGCCTTTCTTCGCCACCTCCCACAATGCTGCCAGGGATCGATAATCCTCTGCTGTCGCCGGGGCCTCCTTGCCCCCCGTGTCCTCTTTGGCAGCATCCTGCCCTCTACGAAAATAAAAGAGTTAAAGACTGCCCAATGACCCTTCCTTTCCCTTTTGAGCAGCCTTGACCCTGCGAGCGTCCATTCCAACATGCATGTCACACCCCCCTGGGCCGAACACAAGGACCAAAATTGCCCCTTCCACAGAATACCCAGCTTCCACGGAACACTCAGCATACTTACTAGCTGCATACCGCAGACTACCGTGCACATCCCCACCCTTCGCCCCCAGGTGCCATGCTTGTATGCGTCGTGCCACATGCTTGTGTGTCAGGCTTCTAATAGAACTAACCTACCTCTTTTTGTTGCGCCTCCCCCCCAATACCCTTGTTAAATGCCCAACACACGCTCCCTGTCTCCCTAAGCATCCGTTAACCAGGTCTGCACGTTGCATTATTATTATTATTATTTTTTTTTTTTTATTTTTTTTTTTATTCGCCCCCACCCCCTCGTGAAGACTCCCACTATTAACATGTCTCACCCCCTTAACACTTCTCACCATCCAACTGGGCTCCGCCTATTACCCTAGCGCCACCCACTTTGGCTCGCCCTCCGTACCGCCAGCCTTGAAAGGGAAGCGTCACCCGGACCTGTTGTTGAATGTACTTTGTACATTACCATCCCTGCAATTGCCAACCCTCTAACAGGCTCTGCGCATCCCCTTTTTTTTTTTTGCATATTTATATAGCGCAAACTCGAGCCGAAGGTATTGGAGCGCTTTACATAGCACCGTATTTACATTACACATTAAGGCACGGGGAGATTAAGTGATTTGCCCCGAATCACAGGATGTGGACGCGACCTCGAGGCTCGAACCCTGGTTTCCTGCACCAGAGGCGGCCAGTGGTAATCCATTTAGTTAAACTCCTAATTTTACCGCTGCATCGAGGCGGTTCATAGAGGCGCTTCATCGACGCGAGTCAAGAGACGCGACGCGCCTGCCGCCAACATCAACGCTCACCTTGTTACCCCGCTGCACCCCCCTTCTCAAACCAAGGCTTACAATGCAACCATTTGAAATATGCGCACTGCAGTACCAATCCCGCTTAATGCAGATGCATCCGTCGGCCTTTCCGAGTCCGCTCTGGACATCAAAGGCGCCTCCATTATCGCGCCTTGATTCGCCGCACCGAAATGCGGTTGGCGTGGCGGTAAATATACCGCTTAAACAATAGAATGACCAGCCTCTCTGCATGCCCCTAACAGCCCCGCTACGCCGTGTGGACCCCTCACCTGTGTGGATCGCCGCAAGCGCCGCTGGGCCAGCCAATCAGCTCCAGAAAAACTGCACCAGCTGCGACCCTTCCGCAACCCCCTGAGGCGAGAGGACAAAGAGGGCTACTCCCCTGAGTCCAGAACTTTTATTAGCTTCGGGGAGGGACCACCAGCGCACCTCCCTATCTTCTCGCATTTCCTTGCGACCCTCCCCTTGACCACTTCTTACGAAACTAAACTGTTTCCTCTTGCCCGAAATCCCACTAACGGCACCCCACCCCTAAGCGCGGGGGGGTGCCTCTCAGGAGCGCTGCATTTATACTTTCACCCTTAAAATGACAGTCAAATCATAAGCATGTTCTGAAATTATGCAAAATCTAATGAGATTTTGAGCATGAATTTAAAACAAAGCTGAAAGTGTCATGGTCAGTGGGATGGCATTCCTGGAAGGCCAATGGGGACCCAAAATAAGAGGGCCATCTGTTTATAAGTGTGCTTTTGCAATTAGGCGGCCAACATACCCTTGAGGAGCATTGAAGAGTCAGTACAGCGGGAACTTGGGCGTGGGCTAAACACATGTGGAAGTGGAGAAGAATGTAAGGCCAGAACAACAGTGCAAATGTCACAGCTAGTGCCACCTTGATCAAAAATATATTATTAGAATTAACCCCTTCCTGCTCTAGCATTGAGGACTACATCTACTATAATATCTGTAAGCAGATGGAAATTGTTTTTCTATTTCCAATACATTTCATTAGCAATTTACCAGGTTTTAGCCCTCTTCCATATCCATACACCACTCTCATGCAATATACTTCAATCTTCAGTGGTATTCCATCAACAAATGGATTTAACGCTAGATTCTTTGTCTCTCCATTTACTAGAGTAGCAGATTGTAATTTAGTTTAGCAAAGAAATAGTGGTGGAAGAACATTGAGTGAGGCATCTTGGCTAATATTAAAGGTGTGATTAATTTAGTGTTTCCCTTTCATCTTGACTAACACCTCTTCTGGGGTGATCATCAAATGATTTGTCTGATTGTGTGAATGACTCTTGGTCTTTGTCTTGTCACTGTCTCTATGTTGTAGACTGTTTGATTTTTCTAGAATTATATGTATATTGTACTAACTTATATTTTTGCTTTTCCCTCAAAGTATATGTATAATATACTAACTTATAGAGGCTTGCAGACAGCCCTTTTTACTCACTAGTCATTTATTGTGCCATTCACATTTTTCTTCTGCGCGCCAGTGCAGTGATGGAAGCCTTAGCCATTCCAGCAGCTGTTTCTTGGCGAGTGTGTAAGAGCTCCTAATGCAGAGAAATATCCACCTCTACAGAGTCCTCTTCTGCACAGCCTTTGCTGTCTTTGCCCTAGAAACCCCCCACAGACAACTGATCGTCCAAATGAGGTTCCCAGGTACAATCAATAATAGCTTAAAGCCCCCCTGGGGTCCAGCTGATGTATCCTCTCCTTTTCTTTTGAGGGGTGAGAAGAGACAAAGAAGGCAGGTAGAGCGATAGATTTATCAATGTGGAAAGAAGTAACAATTTTAGGCAAGAAGGCTGCCTGAGAGCTCAACACCAATTTATTTTGCAAAAAAGGTGGTGTAGGGTGAATGCATCAATAGTGCCTGAAGCTCACTCATGCAACAAGCTGAAGTCATAGCAATGAGGAAGATAGCCTTCAAAGTCAAAAGACGCAACTATGCCATGGTTCGAAAGACCTGAGAAACGTTAAGATCAAATTAAGGTCCCGCTGTTGCATCATACACGGTTTAAGAGGAAACATGGGTCAAGCCTTTCATACACTTCATCATGATAGGTGATTTAAATAAAGATGGTTGTTTTGGCAAATGTAAAAAAATTGAATGGACACACAAATAAACTTCAATAGGGCCCACTACAAGGCCCTGGCAAGCAAAAGACAAAACAAACAAAACAATATCCCACAGCTTGTATTGTAAAGGGTCAATTTTGTAGTTACCACCCCACGCCACAAACTAGGCCCATCGCCCAGCATAAATGGACTTCATGGAAGGACGTGGCCAGTGAGGATAACATCAACCATTTGCAGCAGCCGATCAAATGCAGTCAACTGTTGCCACTCAGTCTCCATGCATAAATGTGTAGAATAGATTATGTAGATTCAAGTATAGGATCCTGCCCTGTTGCGGATACAGAAGGTTTTCTCGAAGTGGCAATCTGATTGGAGAACAGGTCCTTATGCCCAGAAGGTTCCACATTCTATTGGTCAAATCTAGAACCAAAAGAATGAACTGATCCTGATAATTCATGATCATTTTCAGAAGTCGTGGCAGACGAGGCAAAGGTGTATGGAAGACGTAGAGGAGTCCTGAGTTCCATTCCAGTTGGAAATCATATACTAGTGAGTGTTTTCACTGAAACCTTAGGGTGCAAAACGTTTGACACTGCACATTCTCGACAGTGGCAAAAAGATTGAGCTGTAACTCCAACAAGTTGATATGGAGTCGGGTTTCAATTGGAGACCAGAGAACTCTGATCCCCACTTCCCCTAGATGACCTTCTCAGGCCAGCAGTGAGGTGTTCATCACCACCATCCGCTCGGGCTGGGGAAAACAGTGATGCCTGCCGCTTGTCTGATTGCGGGTAGAGTAGCCATCACTACAGATAGTTTGCAGTCTCCTTCAAAATGTGAATGGTATACAATACGTTTCTTGGTGTTGGGCCCAGTGGAACTTCAGATTCTATTGCTGAGTCTGCGTATGTCATCTGACATAGTTGACAGAGAGCATGCAGGAGGCTAAAAGTCCAAGAACCCTTAGAGCTGCTCTAACTAACATCAGGACTGAGACCTACGTTTCAGGATCATATCTTGAATGTCCTGGACTCATTGCAATGGAGGGAAGGTTCTGAACTGTACTGTATCCAGGACAGCTTGAATGAAAGGAAGCACCTGCAAAGGATTCAAGTGCGACTTTGGCTCATATATCATGAACTCCTATGATATCAGGAGGTTCACTGTCATTTTGAGGTGGTCTACGACTGACTGTGGTGAGTCTCCCTTCAACAGCCAGTCATTGACATACAGGAATACTGGTATCCCCAAAATCTGAAGATGGGTAGCAACCACTCCCATCACTTTTGTGAACACCTGAGGTGAAGTTGAAGGGGAGGTAAAAAAACTGAAAATGCTCCTGCCTACCTTGAACTGCAGGTAATGTGTGTTGGTCTGCAGGTGTATGTGAAAGGAAACCATCTAGTCACTTGGGTTCAGGGCAAACAGAGAAGACAGTATCTGGGCCTGCATGCACATTTTGAATTTGCCCTTCTGCAGGAAGGCATACAGAGGTCGAAGATCTGTAATGGACCAAAATCCTTCTTTGGCACAAGACATGGGAGAGGGTTGCGACTCTTGCTATTTCCTCAATTGCTCCTTGTTAGAGTAAAACTTGCACCTTTTGCAACAGAATAGAGAGGCTTTCCTCCGAGATTCACTCTATGTGGGGGTAAGATTTGGCAGAGCAGAAAGCAAGGGTAGGGCTGACCAATTTTAAGGACCCACCTGCTTGATGTGATGGATGCCACTCTGGGAGAAAGTGCTGAATCCTGCCTCCCATAGGGTGGTTCTGCCCAACTGATGGCAAGCTAAGGTGCCTTGATGGCTGTTGCTGCTAGGGAAGGGGACTGGGAGGACTAGTGCTGTTGATGACCTGCACATTGCCTGCCAGAGCCATGTCCCTAGCCTCAAAAGGACTTGGTGATCGCAGCAGTAGGTGGGGAGACTGACTGTGCACTAGCCTCCTAGATTAGCCTTGGAATTTCCTAAACTGAGAGGTTGAAAGACCCAGGGAGCGTGCCATGGTCTTCCTTTCTTTGAAATGTTCCAGGCAGAATCTGTTTCGTCTCCGACCACGCTTAAGTTATTAAAGGACATATCCATGAGAGAGGCCTGCTCGGCTACAGAAAATCCTGTAGAGCGCATCAATGTATGGCAGCGGATCACCACTCTGTTGCCAACTGTCCTTTACAGACAATTGGAAGTATCAAGACCAGCACAAAGAATGTATTTGGCAACATCTTGTCCATCCTGAATTGTTTTAGTCAATGAGGCCTTAATGCCTTCTGGAACCGCCAAGAACAACTCGCTAGCAATGTCTCAGAGACCATGCATATATCGATCCAGAGCTAGGCTAGCATTTTAGACTGCCAATCTGGCGGAGTCATGGGGAGTGAATTGGGGGTTCACCTTGCTGGTTGATGCCTTAATAACCAGACTGTCTGTAGTAGGCTGTTATGTAAGAAAATCAGAATTACCTTGCACTGGTCTATGCCACCTGGTCACCTGACTATTCACCTATGGACAAGAAGAGGACTTTGACCAGTTGCCCATTAAGGTACCAGTGGTGGCCTCATTGAAAGGGAGCAAGGGCTCATATGTTGCTGGCCCAGGCTATAAGAGTTCCCAAAGGACATTAGTCTTAGTTTCAATGAATAAAGGGCATTAGTAGGTCCAAGACCTCATATGTTCATTGGACTACTAATGCAAATGATGCACCCTCTTCCATTGGTGATCCAGATGGCAAATCCAGCCCTGTATCATAGTAAGTGCCAAGCACTCTGGCACTTTCAAATCCATGTAAAAATTGCCATCATTATATTGAGGGGTAAATCATCCACATCCCCACCATCACTAGGTGGTGGTACATTTTTGTCAATATCACAGCCAAATACATCCCCACCATCACTAGGTGGTGGTACATTTTTGTCAATATCACAGCCAAATATAGAGTGGGGCCTCTGATGGTGTATCCACCCTGGTAGAGGCACTGGATCAGAGTCATATTGGTATCAAGCTGAAGTTGGTTTGGGGTCAGGCAACTGAATTAACAGTAAATGCCTTTCCAGCACTGGTGGCATCGGTATCGGTGTCGGCAAGGGAGGGACCATCATAGCTCATGGAGCTGGGGTGGATGGAAGTTTATACCGAACTTCATACAAGGACCATAATGAGTCCAAGAAGGTCTAATGGTATCAAGTATAGATCCGCTGGTGGTAATGCGACTGGAGAATCTGCAGATTTTTGTGATCCAAAGGAGCACACGAGAGAGCCGGAAAAACGTGGAATATCTGCAGTATGGCTTCCTTAAAGGCATCAAATTACTGCAGCATCACTGATGGCCAAAGAAATATGGGTAGCACTGGGATCTATTGTGGAATTGGTTCAGCAAATGGAGATCTGGAAGGAAACTGACTGACATGGTGACACCCTCATGTCTTCTCTTTGGATAAAGAGTGTTTGGATGAGCTCAAGTCCCCCTTCACTTTCATCTGCATGCTTTTTAACTTCAATTTTTCCTTACCAGAGGACTAAGAGTGCATTTGACCTCTCTCCGGAGTAGACCTATGAGTGAGAGCGAGTCTGTACCCTTTACTTACAACAGGACCTATGTGAGGACTGCAACTTCTTCTTGTGTTCTGCAATGTACAACTTCACTTCCCAGATTGGGGGCATTAGAGAACACTTCAAGCACAACTTCAAGTTGTGCCCCGAGCCCAAGCACCGGACACAAACCTCATGCGGATCTGTGACTGACATCTGTTTTGTACAGTTGCTGCATAGATTAAACCTGTAGTCATAGGAGGGGACATCGTTCCCTAGCACACTGGATTTTGTTTGATAGTCATGAGTCATCAGAAGGCTGGAAGAAATTGAATTGGCAGTGGAGCTCTTGACATCTCTTGATTTCCCATCCTCCATCAGCACAGGAAGTGACATCACTGGATTGCTCATCATCCATCTGCACAGGAAGTGATATCACTCCTCCCCCTACCCATTCCCAGGACCTACTTAATGGTGGCCTCAACACTGGCCTGTCTGCACCTGTTCAAGCCTGCACCGGCTGGTCAAAGCCCTGTTCTTGCCCGCATGTTAGTTTTGTTTTGTAGATTTATATAGCGCGGCTTATTACCTGTGAGGATATCCAGGCGCTGTCCGTGGGCACGGGGATATTAAGTGATTTGCCCAAAATCACAGGCTGTTGAGCCGACTCCAAGAAACAAACCTGGATTCCCAACTCTGGCCACAGTGCCACATCCTCTCCTGAAAAGTCCAGTGGGCAGATGTCACAGACGGGTGACTGGCAATTCAGATTTTCTTACTAAACATCCTACTACAGACAGTTTGGTTATTTAGACATCAACCAGCAAAGTGAACCCCATTTTATTCCCCTTGACTCCTCCAGATTGGCAGTCTAAGAGGCTAGCCTAGCACGTCACCGATATATGAATGTCCTCTGGGACATTGCTTTTGAGATCTTCCTGGTGGTTCAAGAAGACATTAGGCCTCATTGATTCAAACAATTCAGCCTGTACCATGCCCAGCGCCAGGCAAATCCTGGTCCTCCAAACTCCTGCCTCTTCCCCGATTCCACACTCCATGCCCCAACCCTGGCTGCCCCTCCCTATGCTGCTGCCTCACCTCACCACACAACACAGATGGAGCATTTTCCTGCACTTCCTGTCAGTTATTATGCACTTATCCACTTTGAGCACTCACCACTCCTGCACTGAAATCACTCAACTCCTCACTCTCTTAAATGCACACAGTCCTGCAACCGCCCACACAACTCTCTGCACTCCCATGCATACTCCTCAAGACACACTCACTCCCCAAACACACCACAGAGATCTGGGACCTGCTGCGCAACAGTATCCTGGACCTACTTTCTTCACAAAAACCTGGCTGAAACTCGCATAAGCACCCAACATTGCCACAGCCATCCCCCCGGTTACAAGATCGCCAGGCAGAAAAGACTTCATGAAGCCAGAGGCAGAACCAGCATCATCCACAAGAACGGCATCAGCTGCACCACTTTTACGGACTCACTATCCTCCAACTTTGAACACCTGTTGTTCAAGCTGCATGTCACAGCCAACTTTACCCTAAATGGCACTCATCTGCAGATCACATGGACTTCTCACCAACTTCACCTGCACCATCAAGCACATGTCAACCCTAACTCAAAAACATTCATCAAAGACTTTGAAAGTCTTGGCCACACCCAATAAGTAAAGAGACCTAACCACATTGTCACACATCTCCTGAACCATATTTTCACCATCTTCAGCAACAGCTGAGTTAGAGAGCTGTCACCAGTTTCCTGGACAAACCACACCATCATCACGTTCAGCATCCCTATCCAGTGTTATTGCACTGCTGACAGACCACCTGCTGAAAACTAGAGAAGCATCACTGACAACTGACCCAAATACAGCAACAGATTCCTCAAAGTCATCAAGAATTCCAACAATTGGATCCCCTCCTGTGCTGACTCACTGGCCCCCTGAAACACAATAATACAGCAAGATCTAGACCCCAGGCCAGTTGGTACACAGAGGAACTCAGACTGATGAAATGCCACTGCAAACTACCAGAGCGCAAATGGAGAATTAGCCTGGACAATGCAGACAGGAGCACTTTCAAATCAGCATTGAGACATGACCACTAAGTGATCTGGACCATTAAACATGCCTCTCTGGTGGGCTGTATTGATACTAGCACCAAAAAAAGCTAATACATCTTCTCCACTGTGAAGGATTTCGCCCCGCCAGCGGGAGCGTGATCAGCCCCTTGCTGGACCTCTGCAACAATCTCTTTCAATTCTTCAGCAACAAAATCACTGCCATTTACAGCAATTTCAACCTGCAACTGGGTCCAACAGACCTAGCCAAGTGCCTTCTGATCTTATCCAAAGAACCAATGTTAACCACATGGTCCATCATCACCACAGAATAAACCGCCGCCGCCATGAAGTCCATCCACTCAGGGCCCCCATCGGACAACTGCACCTCCAAACCTACTCCAGAGGACTGCAACTAATCTGCTCTATGCTCACACCCATTTTCAAGCCTCCACCACTGCTACCTTCCCAGACACACGGAAACATTCAACCATCTTCCCTCTGCTGACGAAACCCTCTGCGGACCCTTCCGCGGTGGTCAACTACACCCATATCTCCCTACTACCATTCCTCCCTGTCAAGATCTTAGTGAAAATCAACAACAGACTCCTCAACGGATACCTTAATGATCACCAACTCCTCAACACCACCCAGTCTGGTTTTAGACCCAAGCACAGAATGGAAACTGCCTTCATTCCCACCATGGATAACTTTTGCATAACTCTTGATGGAGGAGACATGGCAGCTCTCATCCTCCTGGATCTCTCTGCAGCATTTGACATGGTCAATATTTGAAATCTCCACATGTGGAATTGCTCAGTGTTGGTTCCTCACAACCATTGTTGCAGAGACATTGTACCTTGTAGATGTCATATTTGTCCCAGATATATTTTACTTCATTACAAATCATTTGTTCCTAAATCTCTGAATGGGAGATAGTCATTTATTTTAACTTCTAAATAAGTGTTTTTTTGTAACATAAATATACTGAATATTTATTTATGTATATTTTGTAGCCCAGGCTACAATAATATAGTTTTAAATAAAGGTTTAATAAAGAATTGCAAGCAAATCATGTTATGTACCATCCTTGAATATACCAACACGCAGCAATGTGGGGATTTAAAATAATGGATATTGTGATTATGGACACACAGAGGTGTCGATTCCGATCCTGTAAAACCCGGGTACGAATGGTCGTACGGAGCGTTTTTTCCGTCCGACTTGTACCCTGGAAAAACACCTTACAAACTCGCAAGTACGATTCGCACAGAAATACCATTTCCGTACGAGTCGTAAAAAACACCGACCGGCAAAAAAATACATACAAATCTGATTCTGGACGGCGCATACGCGACGTCCGGACGGAGTCAGGCAGCGTTCTACAGACCAGCAAGTACGATTCGTGCCGACGTCACTCCGCACGCAGCCAGTTTTACGGGAGCCAAAAACTGCCGGGAAATTGAGGACGACGCGAACAAGGAGCCCCGGTACGCGATGGACAGCGATGGACCCCAACCTATGCGTCATCCCGGCCCTCATAGCCTACCACCTCGTGTACAGAAACCGACGCAGACGCCGCAGAAGGTCAGAACAACCCCCAGGGGCAAAGGGGTGTGTGTGTGTGTGTGCAAGGGGCAGGAAACATAACCCACACCCCACAAATTACTAAAACATCAAGCACATTAATTACCTCCATGGTCTGGTCACTTCGGGGAGCGTGTCCACCAATCCCACGTCCTGCCACAACAGAAGTGGACGTGGACGCGTACCCGTCACCACCACAATGGTGATACGGGATGTACCCACGCCCCCCAGAGCGTGGGTACGGACCGTACCACGCCTACCCCTACGTCACACCAACAATGGCGGTACGGCCCGTACCCACGTCCCAAAGGCATGGATACGGGCCGCAACCCCAAAGTTGGGGTGCCGTAGGGGTACGGGCCGTACCCAGGCCATCAGCGCGTGGGTACGGCACATACCACGCCTACCCCTACATCACACCAACAATGGCGGTACGGCCTGTACCCACGTCCCAAAGGCATGGGTACGGGCCGCACCCCCAAAGTTGGGGTGCCATAGGGGTACGGGCCCTACCCAGGCCATCAGCGCGTGGGTACGGCTCGTACCACGACAGTGGACACATACATAGGGGTGTGTGCCTATCACTCCCAGCAGTGCCCAGACATATGAGGGGTGGGTGCATATCACTCCCAGCAGTGCCCAAACATATGAGGGGTGGGTGCCCATGACTTCCAGCAGTGTCCAGACATATGAGGGGTGGGTGCATATCACTCCAAGCAGTGGCCAGACATATGAGGGGTGGGTGCCTATCACTCCCAGCAGTGCCCAGACATATGAGGGGTGGGTGTAGAGGACCCCCAGCAGTGGACAGAGACATGGGGGTGTGTACATCACCCTCCGATG
This sequence comes from Triturus cristatus, assembly GCF_964204655.1. NCBI lineage: Eukaryota > Metazoa > Chordata > Amphibia > Caudata > Salamandridae > Triturus > Triturus cristatus. The sequence continues at coordinate 719,784,112 of NC_140579.1, forward strand.
AGCAAAACTCCATGGGTGCATGAAGGCATACACAATGTGCGACAATGTTGAGAGTGCCATGACAACACATCACTGACTGCAGTGTCCCACTCCCATGAGGATGGATGTCCTTCCCCCACTGCATGACACACCACATGTGGGTGTGATGACAAATTACACATGCATACCCACCCCTGTCAGAGGCAGCACAATACACACACTGAGATCATGCAACAAGACTGTATCCTCATGCCAAACACCACTAAACTAAGAGAGCCTAAGGGAACACACACTGTCACCCACATTCCAGGAATGATAGGAATGTACAGGTGTCGGGGCAGCCAACAAGTTGTAGCCTCCCATGGAAGGAAAAGGGTGGAGTACACACAGATACAATGCCCACAATTGTCAGTCAGGTGCCCAAATACCCTGCAGAACACGTAACACATGTGTGTGAGGCAGGGAGTACACACATGCATAGTGCGGAAAAGGGAAAATGTCCACATGAAGTCATGTCAATATACTCCATACACAAGTACAGTGTCCAGCAAGGATGCCACAAACGATGCAGGTGGAGACATAGCAGAGCATGCATGGCCAAAGTCGAAGGGATGTGTCACACACCGAGGAAATGTTGACACAGCTCAGCACAACAATTGGGAAACCCCCTGCAGGGAAGATGGCAGGTGCCACAGAGTAAGGAACACACCTTGTAAGAGCTAACATGACCTAAGAATACATGCAGACACCTTGTGACGGTATACAGATACCAGGGTCCACCCCATGAGCAGCACACCACAACATTTCCCAGACACACAACACATCATCACCACCCCAACTCAGGGAGCAGCAGCACCAACAGCAATACCAGAAAAGCCATAGTGTGCAAAGGAAAAACAAAAAATCACATTCAGCATTTCGAAGAAAAGTAGCTACAGTACACTATTCACCAAGCCCATGGGCCACGCCAGATGCGAAGTCCTGGGGGGGACATGTTGGGACGCGTCTCCCCTAGCTTGCCTGCAAGGTGCACTGTACCATATCATCCACAGAAAGGGGGGCATCATGTGGGGGGAAGAACCAGGCACCGCAGGGACAGGAGGGGCACGGGTAGGTGTCGTGGGTTCAGGGACGGACGACTCCACCACAGGGGGTGGGGCAGCGCCAAAGGAGGAGGTCAGTATGGCGCTGCACACGGCAGCAAGCTCTTCCAGTGTCTCCCCTGCACCCGAAGGAACCACAGGCCCCAAGGAGGGGGGGGTCGGAGGGATGGGTCGCAGCGCAACTGGGGGAGGGTGTGGACAGGGGGGGTATCAACTACCCTGCCCGGGGAATCCCTCAAACACTTGCGGGGTGGTGTCACACTGGGGCTGAGGGACGGACTGGCCATGAAGGACTCACTGTCTGACTGTTGGGTAGGAGAGCCAAGGGGAGTGGTTTTGGAGGTAGTGGGTCGTGAGGACTGCGGACTCCTACTGTGACAGCGTGGCTGCTGTTTGCCCCCCGACCCAGTGCCTGTGCCTTCTCCCCCCCTGTGTGTGCGGGACAGGAGGTGTGCGCTTGGCCTTCCCTGGTGGTGTGCTGCCTGTGTCTGGTGGGGTGTGTGCATGGGGACGTCTGGGTGTGTATGGGACAGGCATGGGAGTGGGAAGTGCGGATGGTGCCGGGGTAGGGGGGGGACGGAGCACTGCAGGAGACCCACTGCTGCCGTCAGTGACGAGTCAATGGACCTCAGCAACATCCGTTGGTCAGACATCGCTGATGACATGCCCTCCATGTACGACACCATCCGTGTCAGCAGTCTGGTGTGGCCATGGAGGACACGCAGCAGACATGTCTGACCAACCTGCAACTGGCGCTGAATGTCCACAGACTCTGCATTGACGGCAGCAGGGGAGACAGGGGCAGGGGGTGCGGTGCCTGGCACGAAGGAGACATGTTTGGTGTACCACAAACTCCCCTCAGAACCCAGAACCCCTTATCCGACTAGCTTAGTGTCCCATTCGTTAGCCGAGGTTGAGCTCGGCGGTCCCAATGTATAGACAACCCAGAACAAGCGCATGACAATATTCTCAGGAATAGTGGGAATCAGACATACCTGTTCGTCATTATTCTCAGATCAGTCCACAACAGAATAGACACAGACACGGTAAAGTTGAAAGAGTTCATTCAATGAACCTCGCGTCCTAAGATGCAGTACTGTGGCTAACATAAGCAGACAAATGGTTAAGTTCAGAAGCATCAGCATTGTTGCAATATCATAGACAATGAAAGGAGCAATCATGAGAAAATGACAGTGGAAACAGCAACCTTCCTGTCGCCAGTAGACCAATAGTAGTATTATTCGACTAATAGAAGGTCTCTAGGCTTGAACGGGGGATCCCCCACCGTACAGATCAGCTCAGTGGTATCACATCACAGGATCATCTAGTCTCTTCTCCTGCGAAAGTTCCCCATCACAATGAAACTAAAACGTGCTGCACTGCAATATGGCAAGCATTCGTCTATCAGGTATCTGCAGCTGCATGGATGAAATGGCTAAATAGTGGGCCGATCAACATGCACACAACATGCACCGTCTAGTCACCCAGACTGTTTGTGTACACAATGTACAGTACAAGCTCGCTGCTCACTGTGAAGGATATCAAACAACAGACAGTCCTCATGTGAAGCAAACTCGAGTAGGCATTTTAAAATTAATAACACGCAGCTACAGTGTCGCGTGCAAAAGCAGCAAAATTGGCAAGATGGCTCACTAACAACTAACGCGGTGGTGCCAACTTAGCATTGTACATAGGGAGATAGGAATCATCACTACACCCCCCCTTGTTCGTACCACTAACCACTAGGGGCGCAAAATCGAGAACGCAGAGTTCAAGTTTGATAGAACGGAACCAAGGGCATGAACTGGAAGTCCATAGAAGGGAAGCGAAAAAGTCAGAAAAGAAATGTCAATTATGAACGATGTTGCAGGGAAATTAACCATGTAAAAGGGGAAAAAACATAACATCGATGGATGCACCATGAAATGAGCAGGGCTAAAGTCAATCCATCAAGGTATAAGCACAATAAGTTGCAACAGCTTCCAAGAGGAAATCATTAGAACGTTCTGCAAAATTATCTGCCATCCAGTTCAGCATGGCGAAAGGACACACGTGTTCCTCAACAATCGGGGCATCCAGCACCATTTGTGGACAACAGGTGGGGACATCAAGAGAACTTCTGGATAAGAATTCAGTTGCAGCCGTTCCGATGTCCCAATTCTCTAGGACTCCATGTGCTGCAGCACAGGCCATAATCCTGACGCCAGAACAGTCCAACTCATGAGCCACTAAGGGGCTCATCAGTCGATCATAATCCGGGTCAGGAGACACCGAGTTAGACAGGCACAAATCCAGAGCCCATTCGAATGGACAATCTAGGCAATGAAAGACAGGTTGCACGCAGGTAAAGAAGGGGAACTGGAAGGACAATCCATAGGCACTGCTTAAGGTCGCCAGCGGCAGAGTGCCGTAGAATTCAAGCATCTGTTTCCGAAGATGGAGCAGCCGGTGCATGCTGTCTTGCAACGCAAGTTGTGAAGCCACAGCGTAGTACGCAGATCAATAATAGCACCCCAGCCACGAGTGCGAGAAGCAAAGGGAGACCTCCGAAGACGCTAGAAAAAATCGAATGATGATATGCGGGGATCACACCAGAGTATGGAAGGAGGTCACGAGGCCGGATCCCACAATTTAGAAAAAACATCCAGGCCACTTGTTGACGAGGCATGAAAGATAGTCTGAATCCGAGTCCCAAATATGTAGTGGGAGATCAGTGTCCAAAAGCGCTTGCACCTCTGTGCGCGTGTGAGCTACGAGAAGGACAAATGTTTCTCGGGATGAAGTCAACACGACTTGTTTTTGAGACAATAGAGCCCTTATTCTGCTCATCTTGTTGAACTCTGCTTTCAAGGTTGGAATGGAAGGCCAGATGGATACATCGAGCCGGCCATGTGGGGGTGGGAAAAGGACGTAATGACAGAAAACCACTCGTAGTGATACAGTCAGGAATTCCCGGAAGCATCCCACAGCAAGCTTCATCATTGAACAGCACATAATTACCGTTAGCAAGCAGCGTACAAGACGGGGTCATAACTGGCACACGAATCCCTTTCAGAATACAAGCTAAATTATGAGCGTGCATATGACAAGCACCATGCAATTGAATGTGCCGACACACCACAGAATGATCCGGAGTGGAAGTGCACCCTTCACCTTTTAAATACACCTCCTTGCCGTCTCTCAGGCACCTGTTGTCACCTAGCACGGACACATGGGACCCGAGCAAGTGGGAGGGCGGTGATGGGACTGGACAGGTCCTCCGCCTGACTCCCCTCGGCCTCCGTGCCACTTGCTGCGCCAGACTCCCCAGCACTGGTGGCCCCGGTGCTGGATCCCTCCCCCACGTCCGTGCCAGTGTCTCCCTCGGTTTCCCCCGACGATGCTGTGGGCAAGGTGAAGAGACAGGAAATGATCAGACACCGGTATACATATGACACATGAGTCCAAACTACATAGAACACAGCGCATAGCATGAACAGCAACATGAGTGACATCTACAATACTACAAACATATGTAGGCCCTGCACCACACAGTTGGTTTACCCACCATGCCACTGGGAAACAATGGGGAGCATGACACAACAGCAAATTACTTGATATCAATTGATACAGAGGAGCTACTCTCTGGGGACAGTCAAGCACTGCATCACTGGCATGGCACAGTCACCTACACCCGCAACTGTCCCCTGATGCCAGGGACACGGATAATGACTCCTGACATGTAACTACCGGCGTTGCATGATGTGACTATGTCATGTGTGTGTCATGTGTTCCCATGAGCTTGCTGTAGTTGTTCCGTGACATGCATCTGCAGTTGCTGCATCCAACATGTGTGTGCATGTCGATGGGCATGGCACACTATTACGCACACCAGGACCACATGTGGAATCAGACGTAACGGGTGTATGTATGCATCGCACATGGACTTGCAAGACAAGGACATATCTGCGTAGTCTCAATGTATGTGTGATCATTCCTGACATGTACCCCTTGATGGCAAGGTGTGTGGACTGTCCTATTTCAAGCACATGTGACCTGTGCCTCTAGTGTTCCGCAACCGGTCTGTATGATGAAACATCCTTCTTATGCACATATGTGGTTGTCTGTCACACCTGTAATGCGTCTGCCTGTTCACTTACACTGGCCCACAGCTAGTTCCATGGCATGTCATGTTGACCTTGAGCACCCACGTGTGTAGCTGACTGTTGGTAGGGGTGTCACCTGGCTGGCATACGTGTCCTGGATGCATTGCACAGTACAGACTCTGTATGTAGCATATGTGTATTAGCTGTTGAACATGTGCTCAGTTTATTGACAGTGGTGTAGTGCTGTACTCAATCTTCGTTATTCCTTCCAAAATTCTGCAGGGCACCGTCTCTCCCCCGACCAATGCCAGACTTGGCTGCCATGAGGAAACGTGACTGTATACGCCGCTACCGCTTCTCCCAACCGTTGATTGACAACTTGACCACAAGGCTGGAACCACACCTCCAACCGCTACACAGGTATCCTACTGCACTGACAGCCAAGATGAAGGTGATGGCAGCCCTACATTTCTTTGCCACGGGTACGTTTCAATTGACCATAGCTGATGTAGGTGGCATGTCCCAGACCATGTTCAGCCGTGTCCTGCATGATGTGTTAGAGGCCATGTTGTTACACCTGGATGAATTCATACATTTTCCAACTCATGAGCAGTTGACAGGTGTCAAGGGTGAGTTCTATGCCCTGGGATGGATGCCCCATGTCATTGGGGCCATTGATGGGACACATGTGGCTTTGGTACCACCACACGCACAGGAGGTAGCCTTCCGTAACCGCAAACATTACCTCTCCATCAATGCCCTTGTGGTATGTCTTGCTAACATGATGATATCCCATGTCTGTGCCCGTTTTCCAGGATCAGCACACGATGCGTACATCATGAGGCGTAGCAGGGTGCCTGAAATGATGCTGCAGCTGCGCAACGAACGTGCATGTCTTGTTGGTGGGTATACTCTGTTAGTCCTGTATTTAGCGGTATCTTAATATCTTACTGCTTCTCCTGACCCACTTCTGTCCATGATGTTTCCATGTAGGGGACGCTGGTTATCCCAACATGCCATGGCTGATGATGCCTCTCCGCAACCCCAGAACAGCCGCAGAACACCGGTACAACGACACCCATGGGCAGACGAGGCGCGTGATTGAGAGGACATTTGGCCTCCTGAAGAGCAGATTCCGGTGCCTCCACAAGACCGGCGGCGCACTCCCATATGCCCCGGTGAAGGTCTGCAAAATCTTCCTTGTGTGCTGCATGCTGCACAACATGGCAGTGGAGAAGGCCGTGCCACTCATCCTGGATCCGGATGAGCAGGATACTCCACCCGTGGAGGATGAAGGGCTCGGGCACAGGGCAAGTGAGGATGAGGATGAGGATGAGGACATCCGGAGTCAGCTTATCCGCAACTTCTTCTCATGATGGTGAGTCCCTGTGTCTGAGTGTGCACGCTTAGAGCCTTGTGTGGCATGTGTTGCAATGTGTGTGTCGAGCTGACTGTGTGCTAAGTGACTTGGAGGTGTGTTCTGATGTGTCATTCAAGTGATGATGTCATTCCCCAAATTTTAGCGGGTACACAAAATTCATTATTAGCATGGTGACAACATAAATCCTGTAGAGTGCATGTACATGTCTGCGGATTACTAGCTCTTCGCTGACTTGTTGTGTGTCTGTCCTCCCCAGGTTCCTGCGGCTGTCGTCGGCTCATGTCATCATTGCACTCCTGCTATTCCTCATGAGTATTGCAATGTGTGCTGGATCAGAGTTACATGCACAGACATGGTGAAAAGTCATTTTGGGTAAGGAGTGCAGCAAGGCGTTTTGTGGGGGGTACGTGTTTGTGATATGTGGGGACTGCTCCTGTGCATGTTGTGTTACCGTGCATACATGTCGACTCACCATGGGCCACCTGACGTGTTGCATGGCTCCCATGAATTGATAGTCACCCTTCCTGACAGTCATCTGTCATGGATTGTGGATTCTGATGAAGGCATCAATGTGTGTATAACGTCCCTCAGGAACATACGGGATGCTAATAGTGGACATGGTGTGGGACATCCCCATATGAGGCTCAATGGGGAATTGTATACTCTCCGTGTGCAGCATGGGGTGTGAGGCTCAACCCCTTCACTTGTGTGCCAGCTCAGTAGGATTTACCACATCTGTGTGTTGCAGGGGGTGTCCAGTGTAGGTCACACATGGTCAGCCGAATGACCTGTGATTCTGTTCCAATGGATGCAATTCCATTAGTGTGAGGCTGAGTAATAAAGGTGTTCGTCACACTCCAAGGTGCCTCATCTCTGTCAATGCAGGTCTCTTGCCACTTGGCATGCGTCATCTCTGGCATACTTGCTGTCGATAATGCATAGGAGTCCATGTGTAGTTTAGCGACATGCATGCAGTTGCTCATGGATTAGGCTCTCTATTGGGCATGAAGTACATGGTCGTGTATGTTTTTTAGCAAGGTCGACCACACAATGGGCCATCACCAGCTGCTGAGGGTGTGTCTCCTGTGTGCAGGTCGCCCTTCAGTTTCCTGATCCGGTGTAATGGCTCTTTGGTGATTGTGCATGCATTGTCTCTGGGTGTGCCATGTGACACTGGACACTCCTTACTTTACACACACACCTGTTGCAGTTGTCCTTCTGACATCCTAGTCTTTGTGTGCAAAATGGGGCATTTTTCAGGGAGATGGCGCCTGCTGCTGCGGGCCCTGCACAAGCACCCAGTGGCCACACACACAAGATGGTGGGCATCATGTTTGGCCTGCTCACATATGCCATGCTAGGCCACAGCATCTGTACCTCATGCTGCAACGCCCTCTGCATTATGCACATGATCCACAGATAGATCCACTCCAAGTTACGACAGACCATCCCCTAGGTCCATGACAACATCCGTCTCATATACTGCCCTGCCCTCTACGGAGCAAGTACATCCAAACTCCCAGGAAACTGGTCCACTTCCAGGGGGCATCTGCACACCTCAGCTTCTACAACCTGCGCCCCAGCCACCTCACCGTCCACCATAGATAGCTGCAATGGATCACTGTCTGCTGCAGGATGACCTCCACACTCCCCACCCACACTCAGGAGGCAGTCCACAACCCTGACCCCAAACCAACCTTGTACGTCTGTCATCCTAGATCCCGTTGGTCCATCTCCGTGCATCCAACCTTGCCCTGGCCACCGTTCTTCACATCCACCGTACTCCAGCATACAGGACATTGTTCTCCCACCTGGCCACACATACCTGGGACTCCCTCCCCGGGTACCTCCACATGGGCCATGACCTCTACGCCTTGATGATGATCTCCCAAATAGGTATGTCCGCACAGTTTAGCAAGCCCCCCCTCAGCAGCCAGAGGCCATCACAGGTGAGTGTTGTGCTCCATGCCTACATTGAATGATACCTTGTGACCCATGTGTGTCCTGTACCAGACTCCGATCCCAGGGTATGGATGGCTGGAGTTAGTTCAACACTGAGGCATAGTTAGACATTTCCACACACATATGTCGCTGAATAACAGCAACATCTCATGTGCAGAACAATATGTCCTTGGTGTTGTTGATGACTGGCATGATGCTTGACCTGCAGGTTCTTTATCTCATCGAGGGTCCCCTGCATCCCGGAAAGTCTGGACATGACCTGGTCCATGCCTATGGTGTCACGCCGGTATGAGTCCAGGATGTTGCGTATGTGTGACATACCGGGGTCCTGAGCTGGCTGGTCAGGTTCGCGCCTCCGCCTGCCTCCACTCCCACCATCCCTGCCCACACGAGCCTGGCCTGCCGTTGTGGGCACATCGGGTCTACGGGACGCCTGAGGGATGGCATTTGCAGGGTTGCCTGCCTCCTCCTGGGTGCCCTGAGAACCTTGTCCCTCCTGGTCAGACTGGCTGTGTTGTTCAGTGCGAGCAGGGCTCCTGGGTGTCTCCTGGGATGTGGCAGGAATGGGGGTGGGGGTTGGCACAGATGTACCTGATGCAGGTGCTGCAGGGGCTTGTACACCAGAGGGGCCAGGTTGGTCGGGGTCATCCACGGAGTGGTGAGAGTCGTCGCTGCCGTTGGGATCGTCTTCACGTGGTTCCTGGGACTGTGATTCTTCCCCCCCAGTGTTGGGGGGAGATCGTCGACGTTGCCCTGTGTGTGAGAGAGAGACAATGTTAATGCTGTTTCATGCCACATCCATGTTTCATACATATTCAAGTTGACACAGTTCACCCAGGTAGTTGGATGTCCCTAGCATTCCTCTCAGTGTCCACTTGGGGATGGGCATGTTGCAGGGGACAGATTGGGATGTTCTCCTGAGTGTGTGACCTGTAGATAGTTGGCTCTGATGCTTACTTGGCTCTGGATTGGTCTTGTTGTGTCACATGTCCATTGTGGGAGTGTGTGAATCCGTTGCCTGCCCCGGGGGGGTGTGCTTGTGTTAGGGGGGGGGGTGTGACCGGGCGTGCTGTTGTGTGTAGTGTGAGTTGTCATTGGGTCTCCCAGGTGATGTGTGTGTCCCCTCATGGTGAATGCTGGCATGACAGTGTGTGTGAGTTCCTGGGCTAGATACCTGTGCTTGTGGAGTTGGTGTTTGAGTGTACAGTGGTCCCAGGAGGGCCTTGTGCTGCATACAGCAGGGCCCAGTGTCAGCTACCTTGTCAGTACTTTGCCAGTCCCTGTGCATTGTGCATGGGTATTTACCTATGCCATATGGGCTGAGGACATTGTTGTCTGCGTCTCATTTTCACAATGAGTTGTGTGGGGCCCACCCTCCCAGCCTCCCGGACATCCAGTCTTGTGTTTGTGGTTGTTGTAGCCTTGGACATGGCCTTGCCTTGATTTGTGAAGGGTGAATGGTGACGTTAGTGGCATGGGCGTGGTTTTTGGGTGTGGTTGTGTGCGGTGAGTGCTTGGGGGTAGGTGCGTGCATTTGTTGTGGTTGGGGTGTGGATGCCATTCCCCCCAAGTTACGTGAGTTGTTTGTGTACTCACCAGGCTCTGCGACTCCTTCGACTCCGTGTAGTCCCACCGGCGGTAGCATGGCCATCACCTTCTCCTCCCAGGGATGGTAGTGTACGGGTCTGCGGGGCAGCCCACCTCCAGTGATGTTGGTCTGGGCATGTTCTTCGTTCATTTTCCTCTTGACTGCCCTGCGCAGATCGTACCACCTGGCTTGGCATTCATGCCTCGTCCTTCGGACGGGCGCAACAGCATTCACCTTGTCGACAATCCTCTGCCACATGGCAGATTTTGCAGCTATGCTGGTCTGTCTGACCAATGTTCCAAACAGCTGTGGCTCGACTCTGATGACTTCGTTGACAAGGAGCTCCAGCTCCGCCGTGGTGAACTTTGGATTCTTGTCTGTGGGCATGGGGTGGGGTGTGGGTGTGGGTGTGGATGGTTGTGGGTGTGTGGGTGTGAATGTGAAGAGGGGGATGTTTGTGGAGGTGGTTGTGTGAAGGTGTGTGAGTGAAGGTGTAGCGAAGGTATGAGTTGTGTGGGGTTGTTTGTCAGTGGGGTCTGGCAGCAGTGGGTCTGTTGCAAAGGCTCATGGGTTGTGTGTTTGGGCCCTTTTTATTGGTCCATTTTTGGGTGTGGCTGTGTTTGAATTTTGGTGGGTGTGTTATAAGTGGTGGTTGTGATTTGGGGCCTCTGTTTGCCTGTTTGGATGTGCCAGGTCAGTCTTTGAGATGTATTTTGTCATGTCGACATGTTTTGTGGTGTTGTGCGAGTCGGATTGACCCTCCTTGTGCTGTTTTACAATGTCCTGGTTCTGTAAGAGTATTTTTCGCGTAGGTATGATCCGTACATACGCGATGCTGGGTCAGGGGGCTGGGGTACGGTGTTGGTGTGCGGCGCGCACATGCGGTGCAGGGGTATGGTGCGTACATGCGGTGGGGGGGCTGTGGGTACAGTGCGTACATGCGGTGCAGGGGTACGGTGCGTACATGTGGTGGGGGGACTGGGGGTACAGTGCGTACATGCGGTGCAGGGGTACGGTGCGTACATGCGGGGGGGCTGGGGGTACAGTGCGTACATGCGGTGCAGGGGTACGGTGCGCACATGCTGTGGGGGGCTGGGGGTACAGTGCGTACATGCGGTGCAGGGGTACGGTGCATACATGCGGTGGGGGGCTGGGGGTACAGTGCGTACATGCGGTGCAGGGGTACGGTGTATACATGCGGTGGGGGGCTGGGGGTACAGTGCGTACATGCGGTGCAGGGGTACGGTGCGTACATGAGGGGGGGCTGGTGGTACAGTGCATACATGCGGTTGCGGGGGTACGGTGCGTACATGCGGTGGGGGGCTGGGGGTACAGTGCGTACATGCGGTGCAGGGGTGCGGTGTGTACATGCGGTGGGGGGCTGGGGGTACAGTGCGTACATGCGGTGCAGGGGTACGGTGCGTACATGCGGTGGGGGGCTGGGGGTACAGTGCATACATGCGGTGCAGGGGTACGGTGTGTACATGCGGTGGGGGGCTGGGGGTACAGTGCGTACATGCAGTGCAGGGGTACGGTGCGTACATGCGGGGGGCTGGGGGTACAGTGCGTACATGCGGTGCAGGGGTACGGTGCGTACATGCGGTGGGGGCTGGGGGTACAGTGCGTACATGCGGTGCAGGGGTACGGTGCGTACATGCGGTGGGGGGCTGGGGGTACAGTGCGTACATGCGGTGCAGGGGTACGGTGCGTACATGCGGTGGGGGGCTGGGGGTACAGTGCGTACATGCGGTGCAGGGGCACGGTGTGTACATGCGGTGGGGGGCTGGGGGTACAGTGCGTACATGCAGTGCAGGGGTACGGTGCGTACATGCGGGGGGGCTGGGGGTACAGTGCGTACATGCGGTGCAGGGGTACGGTGCGTACATGCGGTGGGGGGCTGGGGGTACAGTGCGTACATGCGGTGCAGGGGTATGGTGCGTACATGCGGTGGGGGGCTGGGGGTACAGTGCGTACATGCGGTGCAGGGGTACGGTGCGTACATGCCGTGGGGGGCTGGGGGTACAGTGCGTACATGCGGTGCAGGGGTACGGTGCGTACATGCGGTGGTACGGCACGTACATGAAAGGGTGCTCCGCGTACATGGGGGGGTACGGCACGTACAGTTGCGGGCCTGGGGTGCAGTGCGGACAGGGTGTTGTACGGTGCTGACATATTTGGGTGTGGGGGGGGCTGTACGGCTCGTACACGGGCATGAGTTTACCCGTGTACATGTGTGCTACTGCGTTGGCTCCGTACGGGCCTTTTTACGTGCGATTGTGTATTCGGACGAGCGGTCGGGATCGTACTTGCGCGCTCGGACTTGTGTTTTACGATTTGTAAGTGAAACTGTCCGGGTCACTTTCATACACTTTTCCCGACGATATTCGGACGTGGACACTTTCCGACGCACTCTCGTAGACTTTTCCCAACACTATTCGTAGTTATTTTTCACGTCCCAATCGTACTTGGCAGTTTGTACGGTACTTGTGCGACTCGTACGTAAAAAAATACGGATACGAGTCGTACGGTAATTTTTTTTACCGGATCGGAATCGGCACCAGAGTGCTCAGTCGCCATTTGATTTACAATCAGGGATTTCCATGACAGAGGGTTTGTGGGAGCTGTTCCTTCACTTAATTGTTCATTAAATAATTATTGGTGATAGTGGTAGGTGCATTTTTTGTGTTTCTCACCTCAACCATCTATCGTCATTTCTCATTAGCATTTGGCATGGTCTTCAACCCCATCCTCATCCAATGTCTACACGATATCAGAATCCAAGGCTAAGCAATCCGATTGGCCTGCTCCATCTTGACTGGAAGGCCCCAGTCAATTAGCCTTGCATCATACTACTTGGTCACCCATCAACTGAATCTGCAGAGTTCTGCAAGGATCCTCCCTGAGCCTGACCATCTTCAGCGCACACATGATTCCTCTAGTCAGCATCATCCACTCTCATTACATCAACCTCCTCTCCTACGCCAATGATAACACATAGATTCTTTCCCTCTGGGACACAACGCCCAGTACCGGATCAAGTTGAATGCCTGCACTACTGAAATCTCCCACTGGAAGAAGACAAATTGCCTAAGCTGAACATCAACAAGATCAAAATCATGCTCTTCGGGAAGAGCACTTCACTGTGGGACTTCACCTGGTGACCAGAAAAGCTAGGACCCCCACCTATCCCCAACACCCATACTAAGAACCTCTGGATTGTCATGAACAGCAAACTCGACATGACCGCCCAAGACAATGCCATACACTGAAAATGTTGAGGACGATTTTCAAATGGCTCCCAATATCACTTGGAAAGCTGTCATACATGCCCCTTTCACAAGCAACTGGACTACATAACTATCCTCTTTGCTGGAAACAACAAAACATTCACCTGAAGGCTGCAGATCATTCAAAACTCGGTGGCCAGAATTACTCTCAACCTCTCACGCTGCACTCACATAACACCACACCTGAAGCAGCTCCAGTGGCGCCCCATACACAAACAAGCACAATTCAAACTGCTCACCCACCCTTTCAAGGCACTACATAGCACTGGCCTAGCAAACCTCAACAATCACACCTGCTTTCACAAACCTTCCTTACACCTCTGCTTAAACATCTACTTCCATACATCCTGCACATAAGGAAAGCCAGATCCAGTGGTCAAGCCTTCTCCTACATCGCTCCTTAACCTTGAAATGACTTGCGCTACACAAGAGCCTCCCTATCACTTTTTGAATTTCACAATAAGCTGAAGACCTGACTTTTTGACTAGTTCTACTAGGCCATAGATTTGGCTAGACTCACACCTGCTTTGCACAATGAGACCCTTCAGGTGATAGCGCACTCTACAAATCTGTATAAAATAATAGTAAAAGTTGATAATAATTCCTTCTAATTAAAAAATTGGAAACAGAAGAGTGTGCATAAAGTGGTGCATTTACCCGTATGGTTCAACTGAGTGATTTTTTCATATGACCCATGGCTACTGTGAGATTATCAATTATTTTCAATTTAGCAATATTGTGGGAATACAACGACAGTAACCTTGCATGTAGAGACACATTATGATTTTGTTGAAAAGAGTTCTCTGTATTCAGATTTGAAAGCCAAGTGTCACTGATATAGATTTCAAATAATTCTACAGATGAAACATTCTATACATGATCTGCAAAGGGCGTGATTCGCTTGAGAAAGTCTGGAGGTCCCCCTGCCACACTGGTGAGGGATTATGACATGCAGTCACATTGTAAGATGAACTCCACTCAGACTGGCTGTTCTGGAGCATAACTTGGTTGTCTTGGGAAATAGCCTAAATTTCTATAGTTTGGAAAGACACATTGGAAATATTGCAGGAGATGCTTGGCACAGATGTTCTATCCTGAGGCAGAGGTTGTGTTTGGTCAGATGTGTTTGCACCCACTGGATCCATATATGGAGCCTGAATCCTCTCCAGCACTGCTCAATTTTCATCTTTTTTACCTGCTGTTGACCTTGACTTTTCTGTGTCAGTGACCATCAACATCTCTTCCACCTGTTATATTTTGAATTGCTTTGCCATTTTTAGCATACCAAGGGCCAGATGCCCAAAACAGTGTTTTGGTCACAAACACTCTAATTTAGATTTGCAGGCAAAAGAAGTGTTTTTAGCAATGTATTAAACCCATTTTAGAAGACGGTAAGTTTTTATTGACTAATAAAAAATAATTAGACATGGGTAAGGAATTGGCATTTGGAAAAGGCTTGTTGTAGGCATCCCTTCCAAACAGCGATTCCAGTCAATGTGTATCAATGGTTTAGGATCAAAATAGAGGCAGTAAATGATTGAAACGTTACCAACAACCAAGTTGGGGCAGTAACCCTTTTGCTATGCTATTCGTACAGCTGGCTCCAGGATTCTTTGTAAAACTGTCAGTTTTTCTATTCAGAATGTACTGTATGGGGGACAAGATTTCTCTTAGATGACAAGACAACAAATACTCAGATTGGCTTTGTTTTATTTTATGATAGACACAAATAAAACCTGTGTTTTGAGTAGAGTACAGATTTGTTCAGGTGTAAGAAATTGGGTTTCTGGTTGACTGGGGTGTGAGCCCTGTTCAAGCTGCAACCCCAATACTTGTCAAGGTGAGGTACAAGCCAACTCTAAATTAACCTTTGCTCAACCTTCTGGTAGCTTGGCATGGAACAGACAGGCAATGTGTAAAGTGTTTGTGCAACACTCCAAGCAGTAAAAGAGGGAAAACACCATACAAAAAAAGGATCTAACACCAGATTAGAAAAATAGATTCATTTTTAATAAATAAAAACAAGACCAAAATGACAAAAATCTAATCAATAGAACTGGAGATATGCAGTTTTCAAGATTTCACAAAGCGCCATCTGTGGGTATCTGGTTGCGCCGGACCGGGACAAGTTCAGGCTGATGCGATGGAGCCTGGGCTGGCTACAGGGACCTAGTTAGACCTGCTGAATAGAGTGCCTTAAATCCTGGTTTGCGGAGTGTTGCGACGGTCGAAGATTTGATGTGCTGTGCTGTCGAAGCGATGAAGAGTGGAGCTATGAGGCTACAATGCACAGTGCGGCATGGTCATCGAGGCTGCCGTCGAAGGAATGCGAGGGCCTGCACAGAGAGTACATCACATAGTGGCAGACTGCCATTCAGATCTCTGCGATGGGGGAGATCCATGTTGCGATGCATCAGCTATGCTTGGGATTGCACCGTGCAGCAGAGGAGATGCATCCGTTCTGCTGGATCCAGAAGCTGGCAGTGCACCTTAGGCCCACTTCCAAGGGTCCAGAACTAGGGTGGCACCACTTGGCAGGGTAGACTCACAGATGGCAAGGCCAGGTGCTGAGTTCAAGGTGGTTGGAGCCTTTTGTCTCTGAGGCTCAAGTCAGGAGGCTAGGCAACTAGCGCTTGGAGTTACTTGTGAGTCCTGGGCTCAACAGATGCAGGTCTACTCTTTCTCACACGGGCAAGAGGGCAGCAGGTCAGCACACCCGGACAGCAGTCCTTCAGAGCAACAGTCCAGCAGAGTGGCAGTCCTTTCAGAAGCATAGCAGGAATTTTACCTGGCATAATATCCACAGGTGTAGAAGTGTACTGAAGAGTTTGTGTTTGGGGTCAAATATTTATACCTGGGCCTTCCCTTGAAGTGGGAGAAGCTTCTGGAAGTTTCACTTTGAAGTCCAAAGACATCCTTTCTTCTCTGTACTGGCTCCTGACTAACTAGAGGGAATATGCAGCCCTTTGTGTGGAGGCAAGGCCAGCCTATTTATGTGTAAGTAGGGATGTGCCCAGCTCTGCTCGTCCATCCTGCTAGTGAGTGCCCATTCAGGCACACCTAAGCTCTCTATTGTATGTGGGTGTCTAGGAGGAATACACAAAGCCAAAATGTCAACTACACCCAGTCATGTGGCCCAGAGACAGGCTGCAGGCACTAAACAGCTAAGGTAGGAAAATGCCAACTTTCTAAAAGTAGCATTTTCAAAATTACAACTAAAACAAGCATTGGCATAGCCAATAGGTCTCGCCTTTAGAACCTTTTAAGTGTTTAGCCAGGCAGCAGGTTATCCTGGGTGCTAGAACATCTACTCTTACTTCATGAGTAGTAGGCTAAAATGACTGCACCTAACCAACATGCTAAATAAAATGAGTAATTTCAAGGCAACTGCATTAGTGCACCTCATACTGGTATAAAAGTTAAAACAGAATAGTCAAGATAAAAACTAATGATAATATGTGAGAACTCGATTCTCTCCCACACCTTCCTGCCATGTATAAAAAGAGCCACAAAATACTTGAATAAACATAACTTCTAACTTCACAGGCCACAGCAAATCTCTTTCCACAATGGTCACAATACAAAACACACAGTTTACCAACCTCGAAGAAGAGAGTGGCAGCTTACGGTTCCACCTGGAAAGCAATTGAAGTCTCATGCATGGTAAAAATGAACTAAAGAAAATAATATCATATGACATATTACCTCAAGTGATATGGTGTATTATGAAAAAATGTCAATGAGCACTTGCCAGACAACCTCGGGTCCAGACTTTTAAAATCAATTATTTTAGCAAAGCTGTTTTATTAAACATGACCTAATGCTGATATGTAATTTAGACATGCCTCTATGTGAACTTCAGCCTAACATGCACGGCCTGTTGTTTATTAATAAATTACTAAATGTTAGAAATGGGATTTCTGTTTGGCTAGGGCTTGCGCCTAAGCCAGGACGAAACCACCACTCTAGTCAGGGCAAGGGATTTACACGCTGAAGATAACCCCTGCTCACCTTCTTGGTAGCTTGGCATGAGAAATCAGGCTTATCCCAGAAGCAATGTGTAAACCGTTTGCACAACACACACACACAGCAGCAGCACACAAGGCACACCACAAAAGAAGATCCACACAAGGTTATAGAAAAATACATTAGAATCATAATCACACAATATACACTGTGCCAATTGGCACCGGGTAGAAATTCACAGGGGGTTATATACACGACAGGGCCAATCGGGCCACTGTCAGAACCATCACAAAGCACAAGTAGTAAATAACACCACCAGTAACTTCTGAAACAATAATGACCTCAGCATTATGTCACATCAGCACTAGGCATCATCATCAGCATAAACACATGATGCAGAAATCACAATTAGGAGTATACCTTAGTGACACTCCCCAGGAGCATAAATCACCTTTGGCATATTTTGGCATATTTTGCCTTCCCTTAGGGCCTTGCGCCCTACCAGTACACACAGGTACCCCAAACTGACCCTTCCGTGGTGCTCAAAATGCCCTTTGTCCCAAATGTCAGGGTGTCAAACTGGGGCCTTCCACTGGCCCTGTGGCAGCAAAAACAACGTGTGCAGTGCACTGGGGCATTGGGGGTGCAACTAACCCCTTCCTCAAGAAACAAACATGCCCCCACCATTGCAGCTGCCCACGCTCTTGCAGTGCAGCTGAGGAAGACAACCAGCACTGGCACCCCCATGCCGCTCAGGTCCCACTCCGGGACTTAGGAACAAAAAATATGCCTACTTGATGCAGCCGCCCTCCAACGGGTGGGTCAGCTGTGAAGAAATCCGCACCCAAGAGCACGGGCACCTACTGTGCAAATTCGAGCCCCACTCACTGGGCTCTCCTTCTTGACTCCTCCGGTCTCTCATCCACCTCTCTCTCTCTTCCACGAGGGGGGCAGAGATGGAGGCTGCCAGGCTCCTGACTCTTCGGGGCTTCTCCTCCAGCCGCGCTGCAATGGGTGGCCTTGGCCGCCTCCTTCTGTTGGCCCCGCCCAGAGTCAGGCAGCAGACGCCTGGCTTCCGGGTCGCGTCTCGAGGTACAACGCTTCTCGTGGTGGTTCACCAAAGCAGGGTGGGCTCCTGCTTCTTGAGGCTGGCAATTGCAGGGTGGGCTCCTGCCGACAGGAGCACAAAAACAGCGGGGTAGGCTCCCGCTTCCAGTAGCATAAATGCGGGGTGGGCTCTCGCATTCCTCCAGCAATGCGGGGGAATCCCCACGTCGGGATTCCCTCTGAATCCGTCGCAGCTCAGCGCTGCTGGTCACAAAAGTCTCCCATTCCCTAGGGGGATCACGAAGAGCAGTGCAGCGCTCATGAGGCGCTAGGAACTCCAAAGGTCCAAGGGCACAAGGCTGGGCCCAGGCAGGCCAGCTCACAGGGCCCTCCAGCAGGGAGGCAGTCCCTTGTGGTGGTTCCTCCTGGGGCCCAGCAGCAGCAGTCCCAAATCACAAGGAATTACAAAAACATGGAGTCACAGCCCCAATATTTATACAACATTTTCCTTTGTCTGCGCTGGCACAGGGCTTGGGGGAACCAGCCTAAACTGGTCCTGGGGGGTATTGGAGCACTTTGTTTATAGGGCTCCTCTTCCCCTTTGTCAGGTGGGGGCTCGGTCATCAGACACACCACAGGGGGGGGCGAGCCAGCATTCACCTGGCAGGCACAGACCTATTCAGGGTCAGGGGACTACTCCTCCCACTACTCCAAATGCAGATCCCCTATTCAGCCTAGCGCTGACTCACCCTGCCGTCCCTGGAGCCACACACACCTCCCCAGCCCCTGTCACTCCAGAGCCAGACATGCAAGGTACATGTCCTACCTTTTACCTACAATGCACCCTGCCCATAGGGCTAGCTAGGGCCTACCTTACGGGTGACTGACATGCAGTAAAAAGGGGGGTCACAGATGTGGCACACACTTTAGGTGCCACGTCACAGCGGCAGTAACACTGCGCGTACTAGCACTGCAGTGGCAGAGGCCTGAGTTAGGTTTGAAAGGCTACTTTGGTGGGTGGCGCAATCAACGCTGCAAGCCCACCAGTAGCATTTAATTTACTGGCCCTGGGTATCTGAGATACCACTTTACAAGGGACTGACAGGTAAATTAAATACGCCAAACAGGTGTATACCAATCTTACCATGTTTTCCACAGAGAGCACATGCACTTGACACTGGACAGCAGTGCTAACGTGCCCAGAGTCCTAGAACCACCAACACCATGTCAGAAGAAAGGCTAGGAGGAAGGCAAAAAGTTCAGGGATGACCCTGCAAAAAGGGCCACGTCCAACACTAAATTATTATGTTCCTGTCCTTTAGTTGCTTGGTAGTAGAATGGCAGTGCCTATAAATTCCCTCTCTTGGCAGGAAAGAAGGGGTTAAAGAAAGGTTAAACTGTCCAGTTCCCACAGTGCACATTGACGTTGAATCTTAGGGCAAAGTCCGCAGTGTGTATTTGTTATTGACGTAGGTATAATGTATTATTTGAGTAGATTATAGGCATAATCTTGCACCACTGCATAGAGTGCCTGTGCGTGCATGCGAGTGTGTGTCCGTGTGTGCGTCTGCGTGCATGTGTGTGTGTGTGTGTGTGTGTGTGTGTGTGGGAGAGAGGCTGTCTGTGTGTATGTGTCTGTCTGTCTATGTTTCTGTATGTATGTATCTTTGTGTGTCTGTCTGTCTGTCTGTCTGTGTATTGATGTGGCACTGTATGCTAAGAATACTGTGGAGGTTTTCTAAACACATCAAACAAGGCTATACAGACGAAATCCATGGAAGTTGAAAGGAGTTTCGACGTTCATAATTACAATTTTGGATCTTCTAGACTTAAATAAAACTTTTGACATTAGTTTTAAAAAGGTTTCTAAATCATTTAATCCACTCCGCACTCACCCAATTAATTAAAAAAGTGTAACGTTTTATTTTTTTATAGCATACATCATATGCACTGTATCAGATCATTTATTTGTGGCTGACCTAGGCCCCCGCAGGGGGCCACTAGAGAGGTCAGCATTCTAGTGTCACCTGGGCACCCCACACCCCTGCCCCCATCAGGGGCAGGGACTCTGGGTGGAGTCCCCCCAGCCTGGTCAGGGTGCGCTAGGGGCGTCACTTCCTGGGCGCCAAGACTTGGGGAGGGTATATGTGTCTCCCCCACCATCTTAGCGCCCACTTTGCGCGCCCGACACCCCGTCTGTTGGACGTGTCCATGAGACGTGTGTCACCGAGATCGCCAGGAGCAGTGTGTGCGGTGAGATGACCCCTCTGCCCATCCCCATTATTGGCCAGTCCCCAGGCTGAGGGCCTTACTCGGCCATTGCCGAGGTTGTTTTCCGCCTGAGGGCGAGGTTGGGTTTGGGCTGCTCCCGGCTCGCACAGGCCATTAGTTTGGCCTGGGGCAACTCTGACTTGTTGGGCGGCCCTTAGCATGACCCGGCTTCGTGCCGGCACGGGGTGCGCCGGGGCGATCGAGGGCTAGGCTCCTGATTTTGTGAGGCAGGGGATACAGGAATGGGAGCTAGAGCGCAACGGGCGCTGTGCCTCCCCCGCCTCCGGTAGCTTGCCAGCAGGGCCCCCCTTTCATTCTGCTCCCACGGTGGCCGGTCCACAAGCCGCGAGAAGCGCTTGCGGCCCGGGACGATCGGGAAAGCCTGTGCAGCGTGTGGGGGCATCCGCATGGTGTCAGCGGCGGCCCTAATGCAGGCTGGGGGATCCCCAAAGCGGCGGCACGCAGCCCAATATGTTGGGGTTCCGGGCCGGCATGGGCCCCAGTCTCGTGGGATGCCTTGTGGGCCGTGGGGGTGCAAGTGAGAGCCGCGTGGTCACTAGGGCCCGATTACACCCCCACCCCGGGGTTATGTTGATTGAGCACGACCGCAGGCCCAGTCGATGCTGGTCGTACTTGCTATGTGCAATGCGGGCTGCCGTGGTGCAAGCGGGAGCCAGGGGCTTCGCGTCATGGCTAGGCTGGTACCGATAATCGGCAGGTACCGATAATGGACGCGGCCGTACTTGTATGGGGTGGGATGGGAGCCTCAGCGCTGCATGTGACATCTCTCTTCGCCCCCGCTAGCATCGATCTGGTTGGACCTCCGGCACTATTTAGGCGGTGGTTGGCCGGCCCCATGGTGCGAGGGGTAAAGCACATGGAAGGTGTGATCCTGACCTCTCTTAGGTGCAACCAGCACCTGGGGCCTGCTATGGCTGCTCCGCATGAGCCGTCTCTCGTACCTAGTTACCCTGGGGGCTGGGGGTCCGGCTCCATAACGCATTACAGGTAAATCTCGGCTCACGGGGGACTGAGAAGAACGGCTCCTCCCCGAGGGGCACTGAGTCATTACAATTAACTCTTTGTGCCTTTTAACCTCGTTGCTCATTTTGTCAGAGCTCTGCAACTTCCGGTTCTGGCCCGGGGGCATGGTGTATGTAAGGATGCCTGTTTACTTTTCCAGGAGGTATGCAGGCCTCGTGGGGGCGCAAGCTCACCCGACCACGAAGTTATCGGGGGCCCGCATCGTCCGTATCCCCAGCATGAGCAACTTACCAAAGCCATAGTGACCACACCGTCATCCGCTTCAGTCAACACGCATACACAGACGTCACCCAAAGATTACACTGACACTTTATTTGTGGGTGAAGAACTGCTGCAGGTTTATTTCATACAACACAGTATGATAATAAAATTGGGTTATCTTACGGGCGATCCAGGGCAGGCAGCCCCTTGCTGCTCCGCCCGCCTGGTGAGCCAGCACACACGGTGGGTCGATGCCCGGCAGTGTGGCACATAATTATTTACAGATCATCCACTGGGTCACGTGATCTGTCTCCTACTCCCGCCCCTTCCGACAGGGGCGGAGCGTGTTGTGGCACACCCCCGGTTGGTCAGGCCCCCCAACCGCCCGAAGGACTAACGGGGCGCCGTCGCGGTCTTCCCAGAACCCCCTTCGGCTCCTGGACCTTGGCTCGGGCACCCTTACTGTGCCGGACAGGGGTACCCTTACTGTACCGCCTGTCGCAGAGGTACCCTTACTGTACCCGTCTGCATCCAGATCGCCCTGTAACTCCGCCTGCAACGCAAAAGAAAACCATTAAAACATTCCAACTAACGCGCTGTGCCTGACACGTGGGGTAAGTGGAAAGGGTGGGAAATCGCGTGTCCAGGCTGGAGCGGCGCAGGGAACAGAGGAGGAACTGGGCGAGCGGGCCTCCTAAGTAGGGGGGGGGGGCAAGCCGCGCCCCCCGCCCCCAACGGCCCGCCTCCAGCTCCAAACTATGGGAGTCATACCTTGGTGGGCGTAGCCTCGCGCGCGAGGCAGCAAAGGGGAAGGCTCCGACGGGCGGCCACTAACATGCTGCCCTGCTGATGTCCCACTGCTTGGGACGCGGGCAGCGGCATAGTGACCACACCGTCATCCGCTTCAGTCAACACGCATACACAGACGTCACCCAAAGATTACACTGACACTTTATTTGTGGGTGAAGAACTGCTGCAGGTTTATTTCATACAACACAGTATGATAATAAAATTGGGTTATCTTACGGGCGATCCAGGGCAGGCAGCCCCTTGCTGCTCCGCCCGCCTGGTGAGCCAGCACACACGGTGGGTCGATGCCCGGCAGTGTGGCACATAATTATTTACAGATCATCCACTGGGTCACGTGATCTGTCTCCTACTCCCGCCCCTTCCGACAGGGGCGGAGCGTGTTGTGGCACACCCCCGGTTGGTCAGGCCCCCCAACCGCCCGAAGGACTAACGGGGCGCCGTCGCGGTCTTCCCAGAACCCCCTTCGGCTCCTGGACCTTGGCTCGGGCACCCTTACTGTGCCGGACAGGGGTACCCTTACTGTACCGCCTGTCGCAGAGGTACCCTTACTGTACCCGTCTGCATCCAGATCGCCCTGTAACTCCGCCACAGCTCTGGGGAGGCTACCGTCGCTGCCAGAGTCCCCCTTCCTCCCCTTGCTGTTATATGTGCCCTGCGATCCAGCTTAATGGGCTAAATTAGGGGTCCAGTTCTGTAACCCGTAAAAGACGGCATTAATGTGCAACTTTACACAGAAGCCCAGGGCAGACGAACAAAGGATGTCTTTTGGCCCCACTGCCGTAAACTTAGACGTGACTGGTGTTCCTAACCTTCTAAGCGAAGCCACAGCAGATCGTCCTAACGTCTTTATGGGAAGATCTAGTACCTGCATATGGAGCCAGAACTGAACCATAACTGAATTCCTCAATCCTTCGATTCCCTTCAGATCCTAGCACGAAGGTTTTAATTTCCACTCTATCTACAAAGGTGATGTATTGATAGAGTCATGGTTCCTGAATTGCTACTGCGAGGGTTGCATGATTTGTCGGCTGGGCAAAACATTTTTAACGCAACTGCTAATCGGACGCCGTTTATCATGAATCCGGATAAAGCCAATTTGACTGACTGAGCTGCCGAAGAATACATCTCTCAGCTCGGGGACCCAAATATGTGAATGATTCCCAACTCCCTGGCTCCAAGAAAGGCATGAGCGGGAAGGGCAACACCTAAATCTGTTTCTCAGGCTGGGAAATATGGCATTGGTAATAAGGCAAGGTGAATTGGGCATGGACCTGGAATCCTATTAAGATTCTTCAATTGGCCAAATTAAGTGCCTTCCTGGCTTGTAATTGTGTTCCCAACAGCTACATCCCAACAAGCAGGGTGAAGGTAGCGTGCGAGTCAGCCACTTTACCTACGTATATAAACACAAGCTGACATCACGGGTATATAAATTTGTTTCCTTTCACATGGTATTATCCTATTGTGTACTGCAAACTGACCCATATCTTAGCAACATTTCCTCGTTTTAGCCTTTCTACTTGCAAATTAAGTTACATTAAATTGGACGATAGAGTCTTATACTAGTCCCGCTGTCCATCCCAATCTTTTCTTGCTCCCCACTGGGCAGCGTATCAATTGCCTCGCTTGATAAATAGAAGCTAGCTTCGGACTTTATTGCTGCTGGAAAGGGTCAATAGGTTTGCCTACAGTCCTTGTTATACCGGTGTTGCTGTGCTATAGGTAATTCGTGGTGCCGCCATAGTGGCTTGAAAATGAAACGTCTATTTTATCAAATGATTTGTTGTGAGCCCCAGTTATGATTTCGTTCATATCTTCATGGTTGACAGTGTCTCTATCTTGCCAATACCTGGGGCACGTCCGCCTTAAATGACGACATTACATCTGGCTTTTCCGCTAGCCTTGCCCATTAACCTGTCAAATGTCTGTGGAGGGCAGCACGTCTCTGGTCATGCTCATGGTCGCTCTCTGCTCTCTCAATTATTACTATGTAGCTGAGGGCATGCCATACACGGGTGTGTCTGGTTGAAGTATGCACAGGTCATTGACTCTGTCCCACGTGCAGTGCTGTGAACCGTTTGAAGTAGTTCATCAGATTCCGCCAGCCACCCCCTAGGTGGAGGCTTGCACTCCCAAACTTCTGCTCGTGTAACACCAATCCCACCTCCAGTTCAGTGAAATTTAGTAATTCACTACACTGACAACCCCAGGGGCCAAATACTGGGCTGTGTAAATGCGGCCCGAAACCACCATGAACAATTCAGCTTGGAGTGGCTGGGCGTTAACCTAGGCTGGCTGAAGACGAAACCTTTGACCATCACTCCTGGCAAGATGTGCCAACGCAGGTAGAATAAAGAGTTATCCAGCCCTCCTTACTTCCTTTCCCAGTTCGACACAGGTCGAAGAAGAATGCCCCTTCCAAACAGGTCATGGCCTTATCCCTGAAGTGCTTTGTAAAGCGTTTTCTGGTTCCCCAATTGTTAGTGGTCGATATGCTCTCCCTCAGTTTGACCAAACTCTTAGCTAATCGTACGCCTGCCTAATTCCCAGGGCTGCCTGGCTTGAAGCTTTCGCCTGGAATTGCCCCCCCCAACTGTGGCCCTGCACTGAACCTTAATCTGGCCCTGGCGCCTATCAAACCACAGTGACAGCCTCTGTCACCTTCATACAATACATAAACAAACCTCACAAGGTCGCAGCAGCGGCAAGCCAGGCTAAGTCTCGGTCAACCATGTCACTCCGTGCTTTCCCTGGCCTCCCCGTGGAACAGGGAGAATAATCTCAAAGATGTTAAGTATGATAGACACCCAGGCCTTCCGCCTGTCTCAACACAGCTCATGCTGCTGCCTTTCCTGTATAGACTAAGCTGCCACTATGACTGAGTTGCAGAAAATATCACACCAGCTGTTTCCTAATAGCAAGGCTAAAGATGAAAGGCCGCCGCATCTCTTGACTTAAGTGTGGAACCACAAAATACCTACAAGATGTTATGTATGATACACACACCCAGCCCGCAACTTTTCTTAACACAGCACAGGCTGCTGACTTTCTCTATACGCTAAGCCGTCACTGAGACTAATTTGAGAAACCTTACCCCAGCTGTTTTTTAATAGCAAGGTGAAGAGGAGAGACAGCAGCATCTCCTGACTCAAGCGTTGAACTTACATTAATAACATTGGTCGCCCAATTTCTGTGTTACACCTTTCCACAAGCTGACCATTACATCATGGTTGAGACTGGGATTTAGGCTGAACCTTGACATATTTGTACACCTGCTGCCAGAGACATATCTACCTATAGCCTGCCCTTAACCTGTTGCACCACTTGAGACACAACTTTGTCCATTCGTACCCACCGGCATGGAACTAATGCCAACGAGATTCACCCCTGGTACCGGATAATCCTAATAAATGCTGCATTTTGGGACAAAGCTACCAGGGAATAAATGCAAAAAGGGGGGGGGGCACTCGAGTGCGTGTGAACCCATGTCATTGTGATTAGTAACAGTTGCTCTGTTAGAGCTAGAACCTGCGACTTTATTCATTTAAACAATTAATCTGCAAAGCCTGCCATTCCCCAACTTGTGCATACACACAACCGCCTCTAGTGTCCTGTAATACCAGCTATTCCGAATCTGGCTGACGAAAAATTACCATAGGCCAAGAGCTAAACTAGTAAACTACTCCATATGTGTCTCAAAACGCTTACCATAAACCGTAATGAGTACAGACTCGTCATAGATCACCCTGGCCCCCCCAAACCTTTCCCAGGGAACTGGAGAGAAATGAACTCAATTGCGCAGGGCATGAAATACCAAAAGTTAATGATGACGACGTTTCCATGACCACTCTCAGATGCATTTAATTAGTTAATTAGTGCCACTCCTACCAGTGTAGGGTGTCCGCGACTTTGCATCTCACGCAAGACCCGCCGAGCCAATCAATCATATGCATATAAGTCAGTGTATAGGAAAGGTGACCTGAGCCAAAGGACTCAAAGTGTAGGCGATTCATGGCCTTCCCCACTGGCAGGCAGTATAGTTTAAGGCTGCTTGGAGTGGAGAAGCACAAGCTCGGTCGAGTCAGCCAAATTAACCCTCTTTGCAACACTAGTCAATGTTCTAATGATGTCCGCTTAGTGGTGTGTATGCAGCTCTAGGATGAGCGTTCGTAGCTCACGGTTGACTATTAGGGCTGTAAGATCTACATTGCAAGTGACAAAAGGGTGCCTCCTTTGAACACAGTAACCTGCTGACCTCTATACATCATACACACTCTGAAAATCTACTTCGCACACGTTCATTGCAGCGGGCCAATTTAACCGTCTGCACTCCTACACTGAAGTCAAAACCTCCACTATACAAATTCTTGATCTTTCTCCAGGAAGGTAACGAATCGCACGAGTTATCCTGACATTTATGTGGGAGCCTGGAATTGCCGCGGAAAGAAACGCAGCATCAGGTGCTTCAAAGCAACATTAAAGACACCAACACATACCGCCTCTGCATGCTGGGCAGCAAAAAGGCAACCATTCCAGTGCGTGTAATCTAGAAGCACCAGAATGTGTATGTACAACAAAAACCAGCGCAAACCATCTTTCAGCAAACAAGAGCCTCAGAGGAGTCCTCCAGCGGACATTGTAAGCGAACCTCCACATTTCCATAGTGCAATGCAGACACACAGGTAGTGCCGTCCATGACATCGCGCCCGGCCGAAGCCGCGGCGGTACCCATGTCCCCCACGCCGCGAGGCTGGCGCCCGCGCGAAGCGGTTCAAAGCCCCGCATGCAAATCCAGCCTCAAGCACGCCAGGCCAGCACCCAAGCACCGACTGTGGGCCCCCCCTCAAGAAACGCAGCATCCGGTGCCTAAGCATCATAAACTTCCAAACAGGGCAGGAGGAGACAGCAGGGAACTGCGACGGGGGACAAGATAGCTGAACATGGTGGCATGTCAAGAAAACAGAGATCGGTGGTGAGCCCCTGAAAGCGATAACTGTCTTATGAGAGCAGCGCCTGCTGGGCGTGAAGGGCAGTGCGCAGCCTGCCCTCGAATGGATCCTGTCCGAACAGTGTAGGGGGGTTAGCAGTAACGTTATGGAAGGGGCATATTACAGCGGGGTACACTCAGCGGCACAGGGGCAGTGACCTATGACCGTGAGCTAGAAGACGCAACCCTTTCTACGATAATGACGGGTTCTTCTCCCCCCCCCCCGCACCCTCATAACCAACGTAATCTCGGCGGGGTATGCACTCCATTATTCAAAGGCCGACAACATCAGTACCATCACGTTGCGAAACAAAGCAGCTTTACCAAGAGCCTGCCCCCATTCCTATCACGTGGTAAGAGCAACTGTGTGGAGGTGCGGAACCACGATGCAGATCAACCACCGGAACTCCATAATAATGTCCGCCAGCGGTGTGCGTGCAGCTCCAGAACATCCAGACTCCCCGCCACAAATTGCAAGTAACAAGAAGGACGCCTCCCTTGAAAAAAAACAGCAAACCACGGGCGCCAATCCACTTGGTTTCATTTCCTTTCCCAGCCCTTCGCCCAGCAAACCATGCATTCAGTACTGGGGACAACCACACAACCACGCTCCTCGTTTGCTGTCCCGCAAACTCCGACGCCACATAACAAGCAATGTAGAAATCCCGATGCGCTCCCAATGCACCTTCTGGCAAATGGGGACTGAAACCAAATGTATGTTGCAGCATATCCATTCAACGTCGGGGCATTCACTGCAGTAACAGCACCATCCTTCCACACTAGCGGCACACAAGAAATCCACAAACGAGCCTGAGAGCTTACACACTGCCAAACAACTCATCCACAGTCATGATTGGGAAACGCTGGGAAACAAACAGCAGTCGCCAGTTCTGTGTAATGGAAACCACCCATGTCTGCTGCGCTGAGCCTGCTGTTCGTGGCGGCATATCTGCTCCCAGCCTGCCCGAGGACACCGCCCATCAACCCTCTGCCCAACTCCACCGGAGATGAAACCTCAAATATCCACGGCAGGGTGCGCGCAACGGCAATTCCAGGACCGACGCCTACATTGGGAAACAATTCTCACTGCGCCCTGAAGCCACCTCCAGCGTGGCTGAAGCGCCATTACATTTGCACTGCCTAGCCGTGCACGCGGGAGCATAGCACCGGGCCCTGGCCAGGATACACAGTGTAGGTGCAGCGCTCCCTGGCTGGACCGAGCCTTGTCTTGGTTTAAACCGGACTCGGGTGACAAAGCCAACCAGAAGCGGCTTTAAATGAGCCGGTACCGCCCGCTACTGAGTACTGGCACTTTTATTTATTTACACCCCCGAGTCTCTTTAAGATTTGCACAGATAGGAGCGGGGGTAGGGGTCTCTTTCTCTGAAGCAAACCCACAGCGAGAGGGGGCCCGAGGGACCCAGGCTACAGCGCCGCATGAGAACACGGAATGGACTGTGAAGATGCACTATCACTGGGTGGGGAGCCTGGCAGTTACCACCTATGCTCGCTTTCCATGAAGACCACGAATCACACCCAAAAGCGCAGAGTCGACCTCCAGCCATAGTAACCCTCCTAGCAACATTAAACCCAGTTCTAATGATGTATGCTTCGCGGTCTGCATGCAGTTCTAGACGGCGTTTGTAGCTCGCTGTAGGATCCCGGGGCTCCAAGTTATAAATCGCAAGTCACAAAACGATGCCTCTTTTTTTAAAAAACAGCAACCCGCCGACCCGTTCACATGACCCGCACTATGTAAATCTGCTCGGTCTTTGCGGCAGGCACAGTAACCCTTTGCACAAACTCCACAACAATCGAAAACCGCCAATATACAAATCCCGCTCGCTCCCCGTGACGATAATAAAACAGCGCGAGCATGTTCGGGAGCACACTGGGGCAGTGTACGGCCTGCTGCCAGACCACACATCGAGGGGGCATCCTTGTCTAACACGCTTCCGAAAATATTCCCCCCCGGGCGCCCTACGGGCTTATGCACCACCCCTTCCTAACGGTGCAGTGTGGCTCAGTGAGCTGAACCACGCTTGGGCCTGTGTCTCTGGGTGTAAACACGGTTTGGGGCACGGCACAGCTGAGTCGCAGCGGCGACCTGGGATAAAGAATGACTGGATTTATCAGAGCGCTTTACACGGGCACCGGTTCGGTCACGGACACATTCATCGTCAGGCAGGGGCACATTAAGAGCCCAGAATCACAGGAATGGTGCGCGCACCCTGCCGAGACTCGAAACCGCTTTCCCAACATCAAGGCCCGCCGCTCTAGCCGTTGAGCCACATCCTCTCCGTGCTCCCTGACTGGCCGACCCCCGGAGCCCCCTAACCCGGCCATGAACCACGGTGCTGCTTGTTTGCGCCAGATCCTAGGGCGGCAGCTGACATGTGGCGGGTCAGGGGTAATGTCTGTAAATTGGAGCGAATCCAGGCCAGGACTCCGACCCCGAGCACTGGAGGAGCAACCCGCGATTCCCCACCGACCAGACGGCGTGTCCAGCGATCGCCTGTCCCCGACAACTGACCGCCACCCAAATTAATCAAAGGGACTTCACATGCCCCGCGCGCACTGATGATCGAACCCGGGACCCCCGGACGGTGAGCCACCCGCGCTTCCAACAACCTCGGCCCCCACTCCGTGGTGTCCAACCACGGGGCCCCTGTACTACCCGGGCTTAACCCAGGGTCGGGGACGGGGAAAAGGGGCAAGAATATGGACATACCGTAAAGCGCACGTCGACGACGACCACGAACACGACCACGACAACGGCGGCTGCCTGGAGCGACCAAATCGCGTGTCCAGGCTGGAGCGGCGCAGGGAACAGAGGAGGAACTGGGCGAGCGGGCCTCCTAAGTAGGGGGGGGGCAAGACGCGCCCCCCGCCCCCAACGGCCCGCCTCCAGCTCCAAACTATGGGAGTCATACCTTGGTGGGCGTAGCCTCGCGCGCGAGGCAGCAAAGGGGAAGGCTCCGACGGGCGGCCACTAACATGCTGCCCTGCTGATGTCCCACTGCTTGGGACGCGGGCAGCGGCAAACCCCCAACCCCAAACCCTTACGATCCAATAATGGGTGGGTCATGCCTTGAGCCAGCAGTCCATGGGAACGTCCTAAAATGTATTCTTCTTTTCCTGCCAGGTTAACCCAGAGGTTCAGCGCTGTAATCGCAGGAACAACTTCCGGTACACATGAGCACGCAGCAGGTACTGGAGGGCACAGGTGACTGCCGCGGGCACGAGCCGCAATGTATTACAAAGCCTTGTAGGCAAGGGGATGGTACAGGCATGTACTTTCAGTTGGGAAGGTGCAAGTTAACGTATGGCGGGGTCTGAGCCTTGGCGGGCCGGGTGGCTTGGTACAATGGGCCCAGACCTTGCAGAACCTGCCAGAGTGTCACAGGATGCCGTTGGGTCATGCACCATGAGGAATGTGGCAGGAGGCGCTGGGCAGGAGTGTAATGATGTGTTTATTCATTTCAGAGTTAACTCAGCTTGCCCTCAGGGCTAAGTCAGAGATCCCCACACCAAAAGGGGGAGTGAGGTCGGACGGTGCTCACAAATCCGCAACAGGTACTGGGGCTCGGGCGATCCCTTGAGGCATGCCGCAGCATAAGCAATACCTAACCGGTTGTGAGACAGGGCAGCCCTCTCCTTCTCTGTAGGGGCACATAGCATAGGGATGTGTAGCCGGAACATGGCGGGCGTGGGGGCTGTGAGGGCACGATGCAAGGGAGGTACATGGGGGGCTATCGTGACCTTCTTCCATCTTCGCACGCAGGGTCCAGCGGAGCAGCATCCGATTGTCGGCAACTTAGCTTGATAGTCCAAGGACAAGAAAGTAAGTACCGAACGTGGGGTGGGATGATGCGGAGGTTACACCTAGACGGATGAGGGTCGTGCCTTGATCATTTGCCAGGCTGGAGTAGCTTACAGTTTAATTTTTCTTCCAGATTGAGACGGCAAACGCAGGAGACAGATTGGATAGTCAGGGATCCCCCCTCTATTCTCACAGCGGTCCCAAATCGATGAAACCCAGCCAGGCACCTCCCATGATGCGCAGGTTGCCGCCTTTCTCGAGTTGGCTATGACCAAGGGATTGGCTTGGGCCACCGAACTCTTGAAAGCTAATAATCCGGAGGAC
The DNA here is from genome assembly GCF_964204655.1 of Triturus cristatus. Lineage (NCBI taxonomy): Eukaryota > Metazoa > Chordata > Amphibia > Caudata > Salamandridae > Triturus > Triturus cristatus. Next base: position 719,815,970 of record NC_140579.1, read on the forward strand.
TCCGGATTCGCCAGTGCGGCCCCGACTACAGAGCAGGAGCACGCCGAAGAAGTAGGCCCTACTAGGTCCGAAAGAATACGCAGGCCCACAGTCAAAGACTTCCCAGCAGACCCACTGCCAACCAAGAGTCGGGCCATGACCACCCCTCGCATACTGCCGCACCGTTGTCCGTGCACCCGCCCCCGGCACCGGGACTTGTAACACCCCCATCCAGCGACTCGCTACCAGTGGGCTACGCAACAACAGAGGACTTGGGTAAGCTTACATACACTTTGAGGAGCTTCATGGCTGAAGTCAAAGCTGGCTTTGCTGTGGCCAGATCTCTTGCCAAGGACACCAGTGGTAACAGTGGGGTTGGAGGTTGTGTGTCAGCTCCGCCTGGGGGTGCGCCTGAGGTCCTGTCCATTATGCAGGTTTGGGAAGGGGGGGTTAGCACTGTAAGCGCAGCTCTCTCCCAGGGTAGTGATGTTCCCAGGGGTAGCCTCCCAGAACTGGGTGGGCAGCATCTGGCGGGGGTGGCCAATCCATCTCCAGTAAGTGTTCCCAACCCCCCGGTTTCGCTACCGGTGGTGACCCCGTCCACCACATCCCTGGTAGTCAGTACTCCCACTAGTTCTGCAGCAGTGACTATGGCAGCCGTTGCGTCAAAGCCACTCGTCACATTGGCACCAATGGTTTCAGGGCATTGCTCCTTGGCGTGGGAGGTTCCTTTAGCAGCCAAGGAGGTGATTTGGAGAAGAGAGTTTATCGAAATTTTCACGCTGCTCATGCACGGCGCAGAGGGGGTTGACACAAGAAAAATGGGTGGTAAGGAAGACGACAAGAAAGTACGCTTTCAAGCTTGGCAGGAGAAAAATATTGCAACATGGAGACAAGCTTTTGCCATCCTGGCGGAAGTAATAATGGAAAAATACCCGGAACAAGGGCTGGTGTTGTTTCAGTATGCCAGTATTATCACCAATGAGACTGAGACAAACGGGGGGATGGGATGGTACCGCTATGATTGCAACTTCAGAAAAAAGATGACCATGTGTCCCCAACTTGAGTGGGATCAAATGGAAGTGAGGCTATGGGTTCAGCATATGGAGAAGCGCACAGTTGAAGGGAAGGACAAGACAAGCACAAGCAGCAATGGGGGTGACAAGCCTAAGGGTCAGAAGCAGGAGAAGAAGGGTCCGTTCAGCAAGTCCTTTCATGGTGGTCGGGGGGGGGGGTCACAAACAGTTTACAATGGGACTTGCAGGTTGTACAATGCAGGGGCCGGCTCCTGGGGCAAATCCTGCAGATTCTCCCATACTTGCAGCAAGTGCGGGTCCATACACCCAGCCACTTCCTGTAACAAGCTAGATAGTTCTTCCCCGCTGCCTGGGCAGCAAGAGAAGTAGACCGGTGTCATTGTTCGGTCCCCCAAATACACCTCAGTCACCTACACTTCCACCCACCAGTGTCATCCCCAGTTAACCCCCCCGGGGCGGGCCCTCCCTCATGCCCATGACGAAGGGTCCATCCCCGATTTTCCTCTCTAACCTCCTCCCCCTCATCCGCAAATATCCGAACCACAAGGACAGACTGCTCCTGGCTGAGGGGTTCGTGGAAGGATTCAAAACACCTTACCGGGGCCTCTTAGTGTGCAGGGACTCAGAGAACCTAAGATCGGCAAGGGAGCTTCCAGAGGTTGTGCTGGCGAAGATTAACAAGGAAGCGGCCCTGGGGTGGGTGGCTGGCCCCTTCAAGCATCCCGCCCTTGAGAACTTGGTTATCTACCCGCTCGGGGTGGTGCCCAAGAAATAGCCAGGTGCCTTTAGGCTGATCCAGCACCTTTCTTAACCCGAGGGCAATTCAATGAACTACTGGTTGGAGGAAGGTACCTGCTCAGTGTCTTATTGTTCCCTGGACATGGCAGTGGATATGGTCAGGAGGGCGGGCAAGGGAGCATGGTTGGCAAAGGCAGAAATTGAGTCTGCATTCCGCCTGCTGCCGGTCCACCCTGATAGCCAGCATCTCCTGGGTTTCAAGTGAGAGGGTGAATTCTTCTATGATAAATGCATGCCAATAGGGTGCGCAGTGTCTTGTGCCTACTTTGAGGCTTTCAGCTCTTTCCTGCAGTGGGTGTTCTCAAGGACGCATAGGGTGGAGGGTGTAACCCACTACCTGGATGACTTTTTGTTCATCGGGGGCGCAAGTACACAGGGGTGCAGCAGAGGCTTGCAGTGTTTCCATGACATGGCCAGGCAACTAGGGGTTCCGTTAGCACCTGGTCCGGCGCAAGTCTTCACTTTTTTAGGCATCAAACTGGACACGATTAAGGGCGAGTCCAGACTCCCTGTCGACAAGGTAGAGACACTGCGTCAGGACATTCAGGCATTGCTGGGAAAGGACAAAGACCCCCTGGGTGCCATCCAATGCCTCTTGGGTAAGCTTAACTTTGCAACCAAGGTAATCCCGGCTGGGAGGGTGTTTGCCAGGAGGCTAGCGAGGGCAACAGCAAAGGTTAAGAAGAAGCACCACTGGGTCCGGTTGGGGACAGGCTTGAAGAAAGACCTCACTATGTGGTGCGAGTTCCTCACGCAGTTCAATGGGACGGTGATCTGGAGGGCACCCTAGGCTGACAGTCCAGAGCTCTGCCTCTTCACTGATGCATCAGGTAGAGAGGGCTTTGGGGCAATTTTGGGGCTGAATGGTGTGCCCAGGAGTGGCCCAATGCCTGGCGCAGGCGCAACATCATGGCAAACATCACTGTCCTGGAGTTGTTCCCAATTGTAATTGCATTACATCTATGGCCCGAGACACTATCAGACAGAAAAGTCCTATTCTCGGCGGATGACATGGCGGTGGTGCAGGCCATCAATGGGCAGACAGCCAAATGCCCATTGGTTCTCTGCCTGCTCAGAGAGTTGGTCAGGGCTTGCCTGCGCTGTAATGTTGAATTCAGGGCGAGGCATATTGAGGGGGTCAAGAATGTGGCGGCTGATGCTCTTTCTCGTTTTCAGTGGCTCCGCTTCCGGGAGGCCTGGCTGCGAGCAAGAGCAGAAATGACCCCCTTCCCGGCACACCTCTGGAGGATCTTGCAGTGGAGCAATGACTGAGAGCAATGGGAGAATGCTCGCTGGCTCCAGATACTAGGAAACATTATAGGGCACACCTGGCCACCTACATGACAGTGTCACAATCCCTGGGACTTTCTTCTCTACCAATTGACAGTAGAGTGCAGGCATTCATAGTATGGGCTAAGGAACAGGGGAGGAGCCACTCCTGGGTATGTGGCCACCTGGCGGCGGTGAGCCACGATGCCAAGCTGATGGGGGAGCATAACCCAATGCAATCATTCATAATTAGGGAGGCCCTCAAGGGTTGAGCCAGAGAGGAGCCGAGGGCCCCAGACAGCAGGGCCCCCATTGATTTTGACATTCTCAAGGGTATGCTGGACGTGATAGATGGGGTCACCCATTAGCATTTTGAGGCGATACTTTTTGAGGCAGCCTTCTGCTTGGCGTTCTTTGGCGCTTTTCGCATTAGTGAATTGGTGGCAAGATCCAAGACTGACAGGTCAGGTGACGCTTTAAGCATTCAAGATGTCGCCCTCGCGGACACCCTGTCCATCCACCTCAGGAAGTCCAAAACAGATCAGGCAGGATGGGGTGTTGATGTGGTGCTAAGGCAACTTGGGGATCACAGATATTGCCCGGTCACCAAGGTCAAGGAGTACCTTGTGTGTTGTCCCAACGCCCCCAGCTACTTATTGATACATGCTGACCAGGGCCCCTTGACTAGGTACCAAATGGAACGATGATGAGGGCGAGCTTATCACGGGCAGGCCTTGCACAGCCAGATAAGAAATACTCCAGCGGCGGCCACGGCTGCTTTTAAGGCAGGCATGGAGCCAGGGGGCATAAAAAAAGTTGGGCGGTGGGAGTCCAAATGCTACAAGCGCTACGTCCGCCCTTGATGTACTTTGTTGAATTATTAGTGTGCAGTGAATTGCAGTGTACTTCATGCCATATTATGCGTGTTATAAATGATCATTAAAAGAGTAGAGTGTGAAAATTGTGTCTCTTACTTTACTAGGGCTCCAGGTATGGGTGATCGGGCATTCATTCATCTCCAGGGTGGCTCAGTGGGCGGCGCACTGGAACTGGATGCAGGGATTTCCACAGACACAGTTTGAATGGATGGGTTTCCCTGGAATGAGATGGAGCAGCCTCAGGAACAGACTGAATCAGAGGCTGGCAGCACCAGGGGCTCCCCCCAAAATTTCAGTGATACACTTGGGGGGCAACAACCTCATTGCCAAGGGGAGGAGGTTACTCTTACAGGCCATGAAAAGTGACTTAGGTGAAATTAGCAAGCACATGTGGCAATGTGAGGTTTGCTGGTCAGCGATGATTCCACATAGAATGTGGAGAGAGGGGCAAAATCTGGAGAGGCTGTCGAGCATTCCCGGAAGCGAGTTAATGGGGTAATGCACAAGTTTACTGACCAGAAGGGTCTGGGATTCATCCGACATGAGATGATTCAAGAGAAGGTGAAAGGATACTTTGAGGCTGATGGCGTTCACTTATCGCCCGTAGGCATGGACCTTTTTCTCTTAGATTTAAGCGAGATGCTAGAGATGAGAGGTTGCAGGTAAGACCATAGCGGTGGTGGGGGCCTCTGGCGGCGACGGTGGCCACCTCCAGAGCTGTGGCGGAGTTACAGGGTGATCTGAAAGCAGAGCGATACAGAAGGGTACCTCTGCGCGGCACCATAGGGGGGTGCCAGAGCCAAATCCTAGGAGTCTCATGGGAGGTTCCTGGAAAACCGTGTCGGCGCCCTGTTAGTCCTTCGGGCGGTTGTGGGCCTGAACAACCGGGGGTTTGCTATGCTACCCTCCTCCTTGAAAGGGGCGTGAGTAATAAGGGCCCAAGTGTCACGTGATCCGGGAAGAGGATCACCAGTAAGGGCAGCACAGGTGGGGTTCGCCCCATTGCTGCCTGGCCCAGTTGGTTGCCTGCCCTTGGATCGCCTGTAAGATAACCCACCTATTACATAACGGTGTATGTAATAAACCTGCAGCAACTTTACCCAAACAAAAAATGTGTGATGTGTTTATTTAGTTGGAGGGGTGGGAAAGGATGCCAATGGTGATACTATGAGGGGATGCAAATGATCAGGTTTAGCATTAGTTAAAAACTTGCAAAGGCTATAATTACATTGTCCACTATGAGAAAAATATATGATATTTCATTATTATTGTGTTTAATGAGAAAAAAAATCTGTCTTTTTAACTTTCGTGCCCAAATTAACAAAAAAGCTGAAGGCATTCAAACTAAACTATACTTTCCGGCTCACTTCTTTTGCACTGTGGGGCACCATAGTCCGCATTGGAACGGAACGTAGGCTTGTTAAACAAACTAGGTGAAGCAGCAGAGACTACAAAACGGACGGAAGCAGCAGGAGCTGCAGGCTGGTCTGGGCAGTTTGAGGGTTTAGCTTGCAGCTATGTCCGAGCTATGCAAGCAGCATTCCAGCGTGAGGGGGAGAGCAGCAGGAAGGGTTGCCGCAAAAACAGAGAAGGAGGGGTGGAAAGAAAAAGCAGCATGGCACAGCGGCATGCTGCACTGCTTACTAAAAGCATAAAATATTGGGAAAAAAAGAGTTTCGCGAGCCGCGCCTTTCTTTTATCCAGCAAAGCTCGACAAACTCTGTTTGGCATTCTGCAAGTCCTGCCTCGCCCCACTCCAACGAAAAGTGCGGCTCGCCAAACTCTCTTTTTTTCAATATTTTATGCTTTTAGTAAGCAGCGCAGCATGCCGCCTGTGCTGCACTGCTTATTAAAAGCATAAAATATTGAACAAAATAGAGTTTGGCAAGCTGCGCTTTTCATTGGGAGTAGGGCGATGCTTACTCCCACGATGAAGGTGAAAGGGCGACCGTGTGCCATATTACACACAGTGCCCTGGGGGTGCAATCTGCATGTGCGCCCGCTGCTTGCTCCTCCAGGGCAATATGGTATTAAAGAATGGCCTGCAAATGCATGTGAGGCCCCTTCCCTAATACTGACAGTGCCGCAGCACATGTAGCACCAGCGCTCTCTTCAGAGAGCGTTTCATCGCCCTCATTTAAATGGGGGAATGAACCCATGCAGATGACAGAATCACTTTGCCTCAGCATCCACACTGTATTATGGACGAGTGCACAGAGACAGACATGCCCTTAGGCGGCACACTGATAGTGCGCTACATAATGGTGGCACATTGGGAGTGTGCCCCCTGAGGGCAGCCCTCTTGATGGGGGAAAAGGGGTCCCAATGCGTCCCCTAGATATCCCTTTGCTGACGGGGTGCAGTCATTCCCTGCACCCGCCTGCATGGGGCGTTCAACCCATCCTTAAAGCGCATATGGGTTAACCTGCAAAAAGAAATGAGGAGCATCTAGAAAGCTCTGTATTTCACTGAATGTGCTGCCCCTGGGGCAGCACGAGTTTGCAGCTGCCCTGTAGGCACTGAATTCGTTGTGTCAGGAATGTGCATTATGTACGAGCTTGTTTTTTTTCTAAATGGTGTGATCATTCTAACTGTGGTTAGGCATCTTACTTTTGTCTTTGTTTGCTTCTTTGACTAAAAATGATGGATCAGTGTGAGTATATTGGTGTGAGAATCATCGTGAGATTAGGAAGGGACGACCAGATGAATGCTTCTATTAAAGATTTTAATTTAAAAATTATGGAAAAAATTGGCCCTTACATAATTACATCTATGAATTTCCTGTTACTTGGAGATTTTAATGTCCATAGTGATGATAAGGAGAATACAGAGGCTGCAAGCTTTTTAGCTGATATGGCCACTTAAGGCTTAAATAAAATCAATTCCGGGCCTAAAAATTCAGCCGGTCATACACTGGATATCATACTCTCCACATCTCCTCATATTGTTGCTGATCCTGCCTGCCCACTGATGTGGTCAGATCATTCTATGATTCCACTTAAAATCTACAGCAATTCTAGACCCTTAATGACTGGATGTTCTGCGAGAGGTCCTCAAAGACGCTGGCACAGAGTCACATCTGAATCTTTCGGAAACATTTACGCTCCCCCTGTTTTTAACGAGCTGATGGACGGCTCTACAAAACTTAAGATTTTTAATAAGACCATGAGTGATACGATAGACTGGTTGGCGCCCATGTCACATCAACTCAAAAACTCCAGGAAAAAAAGTGAAGAATGGCACACTGATGACCTTCGCAGTGAAAAATCCAGACGCAAACACTTAGAAAAATCCTGGCGTAAATCCCAGCTGGAGACAGATAAATTCAAATTCAAACTGGCCCTCACTATCTACCATAAGAATCTAAAAAGGGCACGTAAAAACCATTATATAACTAAACTTGATCAGGCAGGTAACTCATCAAAAGATCTTTATACAATTCTTAATGCCCTTACCCATCCTACAGCATGTGCACAGCTGGTCACCCCCTCTCAGGGTTTATGTGATAACCTAGCCGTATACTTTGACAATAAAATCAACTTGATTTATAAACAATTTCCTCAAAACACGGGTCAGGTGCTACCTATTAAATCTGAATTAGTACCGCTATTAGGCTCAGGAGAAGGTCTGAAACAGTTTAAATATACTGATGTTTCACAAGTGGAAGCCATGCTAAAAAAGGCAAAATCTGGATCTCCTTTGGATATCATGCTTGCCCACAAGTTTGCCCTTCTCGCCCCTTTCTTGGCTGCCCCCATTGCTGAGATCTTAAACTCGTCATTAAGTGAAGGCAGTGTGCCTCTAGATTGGAAGGCCGCCCAAATACTTCCCATCAAGAAGAAAGATCAGGTGCCTGCCGAAGTGCTCTCCAACTATTGTCCCATTTCGCTCCTTCTTCTAATGGGCAAAATGGCGGAGAGCCATGTTAACACGCAGTTAATGGACTACTTTGAGACAAACTGTATCCTTGATCCCTCACAGTTCGAGTTTAGATCCAACTATTCCACTGAGACAACTCTCATTAGAGTAACGGACTATATTGAAATGGCCTTAGATGATAATAAAGGAGTGATGTTGGTCCTGTTGGATCTAACAGCAGCCTTCGACACGGTCTCTAAGCAGATATTTATATTTGGACTGAGAGGGGCCGGGCTGCAGGGGCTGGCTCTTAAATGGCTTGTTAGTTTTTTAGACCAGGGCACGCAAACTGTCAATTTGGGCCCTTTCCGATCTCGAACTGTGAAGCTTAGTAAGGGGGTGCCCCAGGGCTCTTGTCTGAGCCCGACTTTATTTAATATCTACATGGCCCCCATTGCTAAAGTCATCAGAGAGTATGGCTTCATGCCGTTCTCCTAAGCAGACGACACACTCAATTACTTCTATCCTTTGATAAGGATATGGAGTCAGTCGATCAGCGCTTTGCTAAAGGCAATTCTGCCATAGCTGATTGGATGACTGAACACTTCTTGCAACTAAATGCGGGCAAAACCGAAATCCTGCTGTTTGTTCCTTCACTTACCTCCTAGTCCCCAGCGTGGTGGCCGACAGTGTTAGGCCCCGCCCCCTCTCCTACCTTGGTGGCAAAAAATCTAGGGGTCTGGCTGAATGCACGGTTATTGATGAAACATCAAATAATGACCACTGCCGGGACCTGCTATTATACCCTGACCCTTTTGCGTAGAGTGTTCATTTGGCTGCCCCTCTCAGTACGTAGAACCCTAGTTCAGGCTCTGATTATAGGTTGCCTCGACTATTGTAACGCTTACTGGCCTCGCGAACGTGGCTTTTCTTAGCAGATTACAGATCGTTCAAGTCGCTCGCTTAGTCCTTAATAAACCACCTTGTACCACCCCATGGCCATTAATAAAATTTCTCTATTGGCTTCCTATCCGCCAGAGAATAAAATTCCAGCTCTGTTTCTTTGCTCACAGAGCCATTTTTGGCAGAAGCCCGAGCTATATTCACACTGTATTGCCCGAACCGGTGTCTCAGATCGCAAGGCAAAGGGCTGCTGGCGGTCCCTCATTTTAAGAAAATTCGATCTGGAGGCAAAACGATTGCCTATCTGGCCCCAAAACATTGGAATTCCTTGCCAGAGGAGTTACGTAAATGTTCTAGTTTCGCTTGCTTCAGAAAACTTTTGAAGATAGAATTATTTAAGGCTTGAGCTATGGAAGTCTGTGCCAGTCTGATCTGTTTTCTATGCTAGCGTAGAGACACTCCTGCGGGGATAATCCCTGCGCTTTATAAATTCCTTACATACATACATGTGTGCATTTGTGAGGGATATGAGGGATGTGTATGAAATCTGTGGCTTTAAGTTTAATGCAAAAAATAAGGATATCTAATGGACTAGTACACCTGAGGAATGTTGTTATTTTGCATATTTTATTTAAACACAACATTATAATGAATCTAATAAATGGTGTCTCTGGAAGTGCATTTTAGGGGGACATACATTGGACCACAGAAAATTGTTTGCTTAAAATATTTAATCTGATCTTGTACATATGTACGCGTATACGTGTATATGTCTAAACATGTGTCTATGTAGATTTTCCATAGAAAGTTAGATGGACAAATTAATTTATTTGTCATGGTGCTGATGGAGCTTAGATTTCACCTATAAAATGTATGCATTATTATATGACAAAAAGCTGCAGACATGAGTTCTAAAATGGCACGCAGATTGTGGAAAAGCAAGATGAAAACATAGGGCTTCAGTTTGGAAGTGCTTTTATGTGAAAACATGCTTAATTAGTTATATTGATAATTAGTTGAACAGCCATGTTTATATGTGATTAATCCATATGTAATCTCACTATAGAATGCACATTAATTTAGAAAATGTATTTGTACTTTCAAAATGGCATCATGTATTTTTGCAAGAGTAGAAATGTGCTGAATTGTGTTTCACAGTGTAGAAAACCACGTGATTTTAGTTTGCTTTAGTGGACTCAGCCAAACTGAAGTTTGCCCTTCAAACATTACATTGGAATGTGTTCTTCTTCACTCCCAACTTTCAATGAAAGGGCTCTGTTAAAAATCCTGCCTACAGCTTCCTTCGACCTTCACACAATGTTGCATATTTCTGTAGCCTGTTTAAACGTGGAGAGAAGAACACACTTTTTTTCCATAAATCACAAGACTGAAATTTGAACAGGAACAAGACTGATTAATGACGTATCCAGTCAGCCCATGGGGAGATTATTTGTCTTGAAGTTCTGATTGGACCAGCTATGAGGACTGAGCACGTGAACTTTTACTTGAAATATGGCTTACAAGTGGGAGGAGTGCTTTTTGCCTCTCTCTTCTTTTTTCTTTTTTTCTGAGGGCCAGGCCCAGTTTCTGTGCTGGACAGAGACAGGGAGGGGCTGCATTCAGTGGGGGCTATGGTGCAATTTGAGACAGAGACACAGACTAGCACAGTGAAGCAGAGGCAGAGGGAAAGAGCTGAAAGGATCAGAACAGAATTAGATTTTAGGTGCTAAATTGCATTTATTTCTCTTTATGGGATATTTTTGCCATTATTAATTATTGATTAACCTTGTAAGACTTATTCTTTTTCTTAGAATTTCTTTAAGAGTTTTTGACTGACAATTTGCGCCATATTTCCCTTCCTATATGTGATGCTTATATGCAGACTGTAATATGTTCTGTATTAATGCTATTTTTCAATTCTGTAACCTGATTGATATTTGACTAATGAATAAAGAGTCAGAGAACCTTAACTTTTGACTTAAAATAAAACCCTTTAAAATAACTCACCATTCTCATTATTGCCTCTAATATTGTTTGCATTTAATTTTTATTTATATGTAAAGTCTCCTGTTTGGTGAAACATGGTCATTAAAAGATCCATCATTTTTCACCCTTTACAGCGGAATACCATAAGTGATGTGGTTTTGAATAGGGAAATTACCAGGTAATTACCACTGGATCAGTTTTTGGTAGCAGAGGATGGTTAGTGCCATCACCAAAAGGAGCATAGTTAGTTTAATGCCTAGTGCTAGAAAATAATTACCCAAGTTAGATAAAGTCCTAAGTCCTGATTCCTGTGCTCAAAACCTGAAGACTGGCTAAGCAGTACTGGAAAGGGGATACAAGAAGGAGATTGCTGGAGTGGTGTGAGTATTAATAGGGTTGTGAAATGTTAATGTACCTGCAGGTATTTTTTTGTGGTGTTGAAAAATCGTAAGGGTTTTGACTGTGGATGAAAGTTTGCTCATTTTGACTTGATGTTTTTATTTTTTTTATTGATTGAATTGGTAATTTCATAGGACAGATTTATTGATTATTGATTTATGTACTAACATTCATGTTGAGTCGCATCGCGTTTTATGTTTTTTTTTACGACTTCTGGGATGTAGGAAGTCGGATATTTGTAATGATTCCGTAGTAGAGCAGAGGTAAGCGCTGCTCTCGGGAAAGACGGAATTGTTGTTGCCCTGTAGGTACACAGGGAAAATGTGTAACGATTGAAGTTGCACGACGCATTGTCTGGGTTCGATTCGGTGACATCGCCGTGTGTTGCCATTAGAGACATTTTCCGTGTGAGAGAAGTGTATATGATAGCGAAGGTCACCTGTGAAATTTTGGTCTTAGGTACCAGGAGTCCAAATGGCATTCCGATAACGCTTATCATTAGAAAGGCAACAGGTGTTCTCTGAGCTTGCTAGAAGGATAAAGTAGAGGGAAGTGCTACTTTGTTAACGTATGTCATAATTCTGTAGAAGGACAGACTGTTCGCTGTTCTCGGGAAAGACAGGATTCTGTGTGAATGTACTACATTTTCTTGTGTGAAAGTGCGTGAATGTGAAGGCATTCGGGTTAATTGTGAAACTCTAGTTTTATTTCTCAGGAGCATTGGGTCTCCAACTAAGGGGTCGATTCCGATCCGTTAAAAATTTCCCCCGTACGAATCGTATCCGTTTTTTTTACCGTACGAATCGTACAAGTCCCGCACAAACTGGCAAGTACGATTCGTATGTGAAAAATTCCATACGAATCGCATTGGGAAAATTCCCCGACACGTCCTCGGGTCGGAAAAAGTGTCCGACACGTCCCCAGACAGTTTTACCTACGAATCGGGAAACTGAAGTCCGAGCGCGCAAGTACGATCCGTCCCGTCCGTCCGAAAGCACAACCGTATGGAAAAAACACTGTACGGTGCGAACTCCCATAGCAACTATGGAGATGTCCAAATAGTTGCCCGCATACGTGCCGAACACCCCCCCAGCACACCCCCCCACGTACGTGCCGTACCCCAGCACCCCCCCATGTCCGTGACGTACCCCCAACCCACCCCGTAGGTACGAAGCGTTCCCCCATCCCGTAGGTACGAAGCGTACCCCCACCCCCTCCCCTATGTATGGTGCGTTACGCGCTGGGGGGTCCACAGCGTACCTACGGGGGTGGTGGTATGCTCTGTACCTAGGGGGGGTACGCTCCGTCCATAGGGGGGGCTGGGGGTACGGCGCGTACATATGGGGGGGCGGGTCTACGGTGCGTACATACGGGGGCTGGGGGTACTGCGTGTACATACGGGGGGTGGGGGTATGTGCTGGGGGACGGTGCTTACATACGGAGGCTGGGGGTACGCACCGTCCATACGGAGGTGGGGGTACGCACCGTCCATACGGGGGTGGGGGCACACACCATACCCCCAGCATCCCGTATGTACGTGCCGTACCCCCAGCCCCCCATGAACGCACCGTACCCTCGGTTCACGTATGTATGGCATGTACCCCCAGCCCCCCATACCCTGCCCGTGCCTGTACGCACCCTACCCGAGGCCCCTACACCAGCACCCTCACCCAGCCGTGCGCATGTACGAGTCGTACCAAGCCATAGCAAATGTGAGCACTGTACAACAACATGGCCGATGTACGCACCGCACAGACGTGAAAAACACACGACTGAACCAGGACACTGCAAAACACCACAAGGAGAGTCAATTCGAATCGCACAACACCACAAAACACGTCCAACAAGCCCAAATACATCCAATACACTGACCTGCAACAGCCAAACAGGTAAACAGAGGCCCAAAACACAACCACCCCTTATAACACACCCACCCAAAGTTCAAACACAGCCACACCCACAAATGGACCAATAAAAAGGGCCCACACACACAAACCATGAGCCTTTGCAACAGACCCACTGCTGCCAGACCCCACAGACAACCCACAGCACCAGACTTGAACCTTTACTACACCTTACACTTGCACACCTTCACACAACCACCTTCACAAACACCCCCTCATCACATTCACACACACACCTTCACAACCACACACACACACCCACAACCATCCACACCCACACCCCACACCATGCCCACAGACAGGAATCCAAAGTTCACAACAGGGGAGCTGGAGATCCTTGTCACAGCTCTTTGGAACATTGGTCAGACAGACCAGCGTATCAGAAAAATCAGCCATGTGGCAGAGGATCATCGAGAGGGTGAATGCTGTTGCGCCCATCAGAAGGACCAGGCATGAATGCCAAGCCAGGTGGTACGATCTGCGGAGGACCGTCAGCCGCAAAATGACCGACGAATACAACCAGGGGAACATCACTGGAGGTGGGCCGCCCCGCAGACCGGTACACTTCCATCCCTGGAAGGAGAAGGTGATGCGCACGCTGCCGCCGGTGGGAGTACACAGAGTAGAAGGAGTCGCCGAGCCTGGTGAGTACACAAACAACTCACCCCACATGGGGGGAACCACATCCACAACCCAACTCCCGATAATGCACCCATCTACCCCAAAGCCATCACCGGACACAACCACATTCCAACAACACGCACATGCCACTATCGGCTCCATGCCCCATGCACCAAGCAAGGCCATGCCAAGTCACAGGCCACACAAAACACCAACACAAGACAGGATGTCCCTGATGCCGGGAGGGGGGGCCTCCAAGATCCCATTGTGCAACTCAGAAGCAGACACCAATGCCCTCAGCCCATATGGCCTAGGGCAGAGCTATACAAACAGGCTGTCCCGACACTGTACTGTGTCGCCTGCAAATGGCGGCCGCGTCACAGGATGACATGGGTATGAAGGCCCAATTCGCACATAACAGCAGCTAATGAAGAGGCAACACTGTGAAAGAGTGTCAGCACACACCGCCTCTGCAGCGCAGACCCAGAGACACTCTGCACAATGGGGTCCGGGAGATTCTAAACAGCCACATGAACAAGCCAATGGCCTTTGAAAGACCTGCAAAGTGTGTGTGCCCAGGAAGCTGGGCTGAGGTGACAGAGGGTGACAGACAGACGGAGGGAGAGGGAGGGAGATAGAGGGCGACAGAGGGCGACAGAGGGAGACAGACAGACGGAGGGAGAGGGAGAGAGAGGGAGGGAGACAGAGGGCGACAGAGGGAGACAGACAGACGGAGGGAGAGGGAGAGAGAGGGAGGGAGACAGAGGGCGACAGAGGGAGACAGAGGGTGACAGACAGACGGAAGGAGGAGGGTGACAGCGGGAGGGAGAGAGAGAGACAGAGGGAGACAAAATCACCCTTGGGTGGTGTGGGCATGTCCGTTCATCAGCAGGTGGACTGTGTGCATGTTGACAAGGTCTGGCAGTGCGTGAAACACCCCTCATTCGTTTGGAAAGCACTGGGCCATGTGTCAAACTGTGCACAAGTCGATTCTCGCTGCAGGCACAAACCTGACCTCACACCCAGTATACCCACTCACTGTGTTTGTTAGAACCCAGTCACAAATGCATAAGTTTCCTACCTGCATTCTCCAATAGACATGACAAAGCTACATTTGGCCGTGTACAGTGCAACACGTAAGTCGGTTCTGCAGCGCTCGCTACGCAGGCTTGCTACACTGCTCACTGCGTTCAAAACTGATGCAACAACAAAGAGTATGTCACACATAGGAAAAGTGTCGACAGCCGTGGCCAAGGGACATACCCATGCACCATGCACAATGCACAGGGACTTGCCAAGTACAGACAAGGTAGATGACACTTGGCCCTGCTGTAGACAGCACAAGGCAAACCTGTGACCACTGTACATTCAAACACCAACTCCACATGCCACCTACCTACCACAGGAACTCACATTCACTGTCATGCCAGTTGGCACCATGAGGGGATAGACACATCACCTGGTAGACCCAATGACAAATCACACCACACCCAACAGCATGCCCGGTCACACACATCCCCCCCTTACACAAGCACACACCCCCGGGGCAGCCAACGCAAATTGGCACTCCCACAATGGATATGTGACACAAGACCAATCCATAGCCAAATAAGCATCCCAACACTCATTAGACAGGCCAACTAACCAGGAGTACATATCAATCCGACCCCCGCAACATACCCATCCACAAGTGCACTGTGAGAGGAATGCTAGACATATCCAACTACCCAGAGGAACTGTGCCAACTTGAATATGTATGAAACATGGATGACGCATGTAACACCATTAACATTGTCTCTCTCTCACACACAGGGCAACGTCCTCGATCTCCCCCCAACACTGGGGGGGAAGACACACAGGACCAGGCTCGGCGTGACGATGATCCCACCGCCAGCGACGACTCTCACCACACCATGGATGACCCCGACCAACCTGGCCCCTCTGGTGCCCAAGCACCTGCAGCACCTGCGTCAGGTACAACTGTGCCAACCACCACCCCCATTCCTGCCACATCTCAGGATACACACAGGAGCCCTGCTCGCACACAACGCAGCCAGTCTGACCAGGCGGGACGAGGTACCCCGGGCACCCAGGAGGAGGCAGGCGACCCCGCAAATGCCATCCCTCAGGGGTCCCGGAGACCCGACGTGCCCACAACGGCAGGCCAGGCTCAAGTGGGCAGGGGTGGTGGGAGTGGAGGACGGCGGAGGCGCGAACCTGACCAGACAGCTGAGGAACCGGTTATGTCACACGTCCGCAACATCCTGGACACATACCGGCGTGACACCAAGGGCATCAGCCAGGCCGTGGAGGCCCTCAACCAGAAAGAACGTGCAGGCCGAGCAATATGCCAGTCAACAGAAGGATGGAGGCAAGACTGGCTGAGCTCGTGGCGGTGCAAACGGACATGACCCGTGTACTCCGTCGGATTGCCGAAAACATGGGCAACCCTCCCTGTGCCAGCAGGCGTAGATCACCACCAGCCACAGGGAGGGATCAGGAGGAGGAGGATTCGTCCGACGGAGCATCCCAGACATCGTCACGGCCTACTTCTGAGGGTCACCGGAGGAAGGTGGGTCGTCCACGCAAAAGACCGTGAGAGTCAGCAGACCATCACCATCTCCCAGGTCACCTGGGCTGGCACCTGGCCCTCTGGCGCAACAGCAGCACCTCATCAAATGACATTCTCTGCCACATGGACTTGCTGATCACTGTCTGACCAATGTTGACAAAGACTGTGGCATGGACTCTGATGACTTCCAATGGCAAGGATCCCAACTCCCCCTGTGAACTTTGGATTACAGACACCCGGCGAGCACCACTTTGCATCCCCCCAAACACGTACCCCACCACCAATAAAAATATTAGAAATCACGAGATGATGCCGTCATTTAGCATTATTCGATTAAATGTGTGTGTTGGCAAGTCAAACCATGCCTGAGTTTTGAAGTAACTCCAACCATGCATACCCTGGGGTCTGAGTCTGGCACAGGACACACATGGGTCACAATGTATCATCCAATACAGACATGGAGCACCATACTCACCCGTGATGGGCCCAACCAGCTGAGGGGGTGCCTGCACAACTGTGCGGACAGACCTATTTCGAAGAGCAACAGTCATGCGCAGAGGTCAGGGATCATGTGGAGTGTCCTGGGGTGGGAGTCCCAGGTATGTGTAGCCAGGTGGGAGAACTATGTCCTGCAAGCAGGAGTCAGGTGGATGTGGAGAATGGCGACCAGGCCAAGGTTGGATGCATGGAGATGGCACAATGGGGTCTTGGATGACAGTGCCACAAGGTTGTGTTGGGGGCGTTGTCGTGGGCTGCCTCCTGAGTGTGGCCGTGGATTGTGAAGGTCATCCTGCAGATGACAGTGATCCATTGCCGCTATCCCTGTTGGACGGTGATGTGGCTGGGTTGCCGGATGTTGAAGCAGAGCTGTGCAGATGCACCCTGGATGTGGACAAGTGTCATGGGAGTTGTAAGGTACTCCTCCCTAGAGTGCAGGGTAGGATTGGACACGGATGTCGAAGTTGACCTGGGGGATGGTCTGTCTTGCCTTGAGGTGGATCGAACTGTGGACCTTGTGCATAATGCAGAGTGTGCTGAGGCCTGAGGTACAGATGCTGGTGATCAGCATAGCACATGTGAGCAAGCATTCCATGATGCACACCAGCTCGTGTGCGTGGACACTGTGTGCCTGTGCATGGCCCTTGCGGGTGGGACACAAGCAGTTGACCCAGCTGTAAGGGGACAATCCGCAGATGAACACCTCAGTCGTGTACAAGTCCAGCATCAGGTGGCCAACGTGCAGCCATCTGCCAATGGATACCATGCATTATTCAAAATGAGAACTGGCAAGGACTGCGTCTTTGGGGAGGGTGAGGAGCACCTGCCTGTCAATGGGACACCAGATGATGATGAGATGCAGTGCGCATGTCATGGTGTAGAGGGGTATCCTGGACACATTGCAGACTGACACGCTGAGACATGATACCTGTGCCATGTGTCCCACAACGACACCATACTACATGCAGAGGCCTGGAATACCACTCACATGGCCATGTTGGGGTACAGAGCTGGTGGGGAGTAGGAGGGACATGACCTGGTTGGTGTGACAGGGCCTGGAAGGCGTGCCAGCGCTGTGTAGGCAGTTGGAGTTGCACACTCATTATGCAAAGGTGTTGTGTGGGCAATAAGTGCATGCCTGAGTGCATGCAACAGATTTATTGGATGGACATTGCTTGGTGGGTGGCCTCAACATCATGGTGTAGCGTGATGTGGCACATGCAAGGACATGAGGCACATGCAATGTGCACGTAGCATGTGCAGACGGTCCAGCCTTTGCCACCGCAACTGTGTCACACACAAGCAGATTACACCAAAATGAATGGGTGGAGGGAGGAAGGGGGTTGCGTCTTAGAGGCGTGTGTGTGAGGGCAAATCTAGAAACTGTGTGCCCTTGCTGCAGGGCCTGCAGCAGCAGGCGCCATGTCCTGAAAACAATGCCACAAGTTGCACACTAACACAAGCATGTCAGAAAGGACTACTGCAAAAGGTGTATGAGAAGGGAGGAGTGTCTGGTTCAACATGGCACACACACAGACAATGGATGCACATGCAGCAAAGTGGCCATTGTGGGGACTGAGATGGCAAAATACCTACACAGCCATGTACATCGTGCACAATACATATCATAATCCCTGACAAACAGCTTGCATCTTGCTACTCTACACATAGACTCATATGCACAATCTGTGACAACTATGCCAGACATGCCGCATGCACAGTGGCAAGAGACCTGCATTGACAGAGATGAGGCACCTTGGAGGCTGAGGGACACCTTTATTAGTCATGTTTGCCGGAAGGCAAATGCATCTATATTAACAGATGCACAGGTCATGTGGATGAACATGTGGAACCTACACTGGCACCCCCCTTTGCACCACAGATGCAGGAAACCCGTAGAACTGGCACACAAGTGACAGGTTTGAGGCAAACACCCCGTGCTGCTCACGGAGAGGCTGCAATTCACCATTGAGCCACTAATGGGGATGTCCCACACTATGTCAACCCGGTGCATCCCGTATGTTTCCAAGGGCAGTGTTACACACATTGATGCCTTCATCACAATCCACAATCACATTACAGATGACTGTCACCAAGTGTGACTATCAATTCAGGTGAATCCAGCTCCATGTCATGTGACCCATGGTGATTCTACATGTATGCTAAGTAACCAAACATGAACAGGAGCAGTGCATACACATTCCAAACAAATAGCACACCCAAAAAGCCGTGGTGCATCCCTTACCCTAAGGTGATTTTTCAACATGTCCGTGCATGTTACGCTGATTCAGCACACGTTGCTGTATTCATGAGGAATAGCAGGAGCACAACAATGCCACCAGCAGATAGCATGCGCAAATACCTGGGGATGAGAGACACACAAGAAGTGAGCCAAAAGAAGCACATCCGCATGCATGGGCATGTACTCGACACGTATAAGGTTGTCAACATGCTAGGTGAAAATAGTTTCTCAGGTAAGACATACTGTTATTACACCATCACTCGAGTGACACATCCAAACACACCTCTGACTCACTTGCCAGACATGCAGATGGACCCACACATTGCAACACATGCCACACAAGGCTCAATGCGTGCAAACTCAGACACTGCAACTCACCACTAAGCAAAGAAGTTGCATATGAGCCGACTCCGGATGTCCTCTTCCTCCTCCTCCTCAACATCACTTGCCTCATCACCAAGCCCCTCGTCCTCCACGGGTGGATGTTCCTGGTCATCCGGATCCAGGATGAGTGGCACAGCTTTCTCCACTGCCATGTTGTGCAGCATGCAGCACACGAGGAAGATTTTGCAGACCTTCACCGGTGCATATGGGAGTGCGCCGCCGGTCTTGTGGAGGCACCGGAATCGGCTCTTCAGGAGGCCAAAGGTCCTCTCTATCACTCGCCTGGTCTGCCCATGGGCGTTGTTGTACCGGTGATCGGCAGCCGTTCTGGGGTTGCGGAGAGGTGTGATCAGCCATGGCATGTTGGGATAGCCAGAGTCCCCTACATGGAAACATCATGGACAGAAGTGGGTCAGGAGAAGCAGTAAGACAGAAAGATGACGCTAAATACAGGAGTAACAGAGTATACCGACCAACAAGACATGCTCGTTCGTTGCGCAGTTGCAGCATCATTTCAGGCACCCTGCTACGCCTCATGATGTAGGCATCGTGTGCTGATCCTGGAAAACGAGCACAGACATGGGAAATCACCATGTTAGAAAGACACACCACAAGGGCATTAATGGAGTGGTAATGTTTCCTGTTCCTATAGGCTACCTCCTGTGCCTGTGGTGGTACCAAAGCCACATGTGTCCCATCAATAGACCCAATGACATGGGGCATCCCTCCCAGGGCATAGAAGTCACCCTTGACACCTGTCAACTACTCAGGAGTTGGGAAATGAATAAACTCATCCCGGTGAACCAACATGGCCTCTAAAAAATCATGCAGGACACGGCTGAACATGGCCCGGGACATGCCACCAACATGAGCAAAGGTATGTTGGAACGTACCCGTGGCAAAGAAATGTAGGGCTGCCATCACCTTCATCTTGGGTGTCAGTGCAGTAGGATACCTGTGTAGCGGTTGGAGGTGTGGTGCCAGCCTTGCTGTCAAGTTCAGAATCAACCGTTGGGTGAAGCGGTAGCGGCGTATACAGTCACGTTCCCTCAGGGCAGCCAAGTCTGGGATTGGTCGTGGGAGAGGCGGAGCCCTGCAGTAATTAGGAAGGGACAACGAAGTGTGAGTACAGGACAACACCACTGTCAATGTACTGAGCACATGTTGAACAGCCAATACACATATGCTACATGCAGAGTCAGGTCTGTGCAATATATCCTGGACACGTATGCCAGGCAGGTGACACTCCTACCAAGAGCCATCTACAAACGTGGATTCACAAGCTCAACATGACATGGCATGAAACTAGCTGTGGGCCAGTGTAAGTGAACAGGCAGACGCATTACAGGAGTGAAAGACATCCACATGTGTGCAGAAGAAGGATGTTTATCATACAGACAGGTTGCGGAACACTAGAGGCACAGGTCACATGTCCCTGAAAAAAGGACAGACCACACACCTTGCCATGAAGAGGTACATGTCAAAACTGATCACACATACATTGATACTACACAGATATGTCCTTGTCTCGCAAGTCCATGTTCGATGCTTACATACACACGTTACGTCTGATTCCACATGTGTCCTGGTGTGCATAATAGTGTGCCATGCCATCCACACACATGCACATGTTGGATGCAGCAACTGCAGATGCATTTGACGGAACACCAACAGCAAGCTTATGGGAACACATGACACACACATGACATACTCACATCGTGCAATGCCGGTAGTCACATGTCAGGTGTCATTATCCGTGTACCTGGCATCAGGGGACAGTTGCGGGTGTTGGCGACTGTGCCATGCCAGTGACGCAGTGCTCAACAAGTCTGTACTACATGCACACATGTCAAAGGTGTGAAGGGGATGTGTGGCACATAGTGCAGCTTGACACATGACATGTGTACACAGCTCATCACACATCTACTGGGTTCAAACATGAGGAGATTTGTGCCACATCACAGCCTGACACACCTAGGCACGATACATGTAGGACTGCACTGACAATGACTTGATATCCAGCCTCGGCCAAGTATGACAGCTCAATTGAAAGTGAAACGAACTGTACACACGCTCTGAGGGAGTGTGTAGGGTCCTTATCACTATGGTAGTGTTGCCGTAGGCGTACGCCATGGTGATACGGTCCGTACACGCGTGTGTAGGGTCCGTACCACCATGGTTGTGTCGCCATAGGCGTACGCCATAGTGATACGGTCCGTACATGCGTGTGTAGGGTCCGTACCACTATGGTAGTGTTGCCGTAGGCGTACGCCATGGTGATACGGTCCGTACACGCGTGTGTAAGGTCCGTATCACCATGGCGTACGCGTATGGCAACACTACCATAGTGATACGGACCCTACACACGCGTGTACGGACAGTATCACCATGGCGTACGCCTACGGCAACACTACCATAGAGATACGGACCCTACACACGCGTGTACAGACCGTATCACCATGGCGTACGCCTACGGCAACACTACCATAGTGATACGGACCCTACACACGCGTGTACGGACCGTATCACCATGGCGTACGCCTACGGCAACACTACCATAGTGATACGGACCCTACACACGCGTGTACGGACCGTATCACTGGAGTAGTGGTGCCCTAGGGGCTTGGAACGCTCCGTACCTGTGTGTGTATAGTGAAATTACATAGGGGACTCATGAGGGACAATTATAAGGGCCTAAATGCATGCTGGTTGCCATGGAGACCCAGTTTCAAGTTCAAATCTTTTAATCAGGTGGCCAGCAGAAGTCGGTTGGAGACAATATACAAAGTTGCAAAGTGGTTGTTGACTTGACATCATGCTAATTTTTTATAACATGCAAAGGAACCCACTGGGGTAGGTTTAAAGGGATTGGAGCAAACGTAGGATGCAAATGAGATTGACCAATCACTCTGTTCTCCTGTAAATGAAACAGGCCAGCAAGGCAAATATAAGGCAGCCAGGCCCCATGAGAGAGCACTTGCCTGCACAACCTTTCATTCCACACCACTGCTGCTGCTCGTGATTCCTCTGGCACCATGTCCAGGTCTGTGGAGAGGGCCCAGCCATTCACCCAGGAGGAGAACCAGGCCCTGCTGGACGTGATCCTCCCACAATACCCTTGCCTGTATGGGAGACCAGGGGAGCAGGTGAGTGCTGACTCCATTAGCTCAGACTGTGCCCCTTTTTTGTGACTGTCACTTCTGGTATTGTGTCCAGGTGTGACAGACATGCAATGTTCTTTAGAGTGGGTCCCAGGGGGGGGATGCCTCATGTCCCATGCAGAGCATGCTGTAGTGCATGTCTGCACTCCTCACTTGCATGGTGCTTACTGGGACAATCACTGCATGGTGCATGCCACATTCAGCCTGGCTAATCCTCTTGGGAATGTTGTTCCTACAGTCCTGATGTGATTCTGTGTTCCCCCCAGTGTGACAGGTGACTGTACCCACAGATGTGTGTGAGTTGAGTGTACCTGTGGTGAGAGTTTCCAAATGATGTGTTCATCCCCTGGACATTGGTGTGTGTGTAAGTCCCCTGTCATGTGGGTGAGAGTCTATGTGGAGTCTTGTACCCCAGCTGCATGAGGGATGCATATACCCTACCCATCTGATGTGAGCAGGGAGCAGTGCTGTGTGTCTGACGTGCTGAGCCTGCCCCACACCTGTGACACCCCCCAGTCTAGTGGCACATGTGCAGAGTGATGTTTGTACCCGCAGTTGCCAATGGCAGGTGATTGTCCTGTGCCTGTGTGTGTCTGTGTACCCTGCTGAGGTTGCGTCAGTGGCCTGGGGCATGTGACTGCTTTGAGGTGCTGTAAATAATCGTGGTGTAGCTTGTGATGCACAGTGTGAGCCGGGATCAGTGATTGTGTTGCACCCCTCATTCCACCTGTGTACTTCCAATGCCACGTAGTGCATTTGGCCTTCTCCAGAGGATGATGTCCCTATGACAAAGGTGCAATGAGTTTGCTGCATACTATGCCCTGTTCAAACCAGCCAATTTGTTCAAATGTGTGTCTCTGTGACATGGAGCAGGTGTATTGATGTTGGCTCACTTTGTCACCCTCACAGGTAGGCGTCTATGCCAAGGGGGAGATCTGGAAGCAAGCCGTCAGTGCTGTGAGGTCGGTGGAGGGTCGGAGGCGGCGCCTGGCCCAGGTGAGGAAACGCTGGCAGGATATCCGGTGCTGGACCAGGAGGATCGCCCGGGTCCTGCTGGGGGACTCACCAGAGAGCCATAAGAACCGTGGGCGCCGGCGTCTGACCCACCAGATGAAGCGTGTACTGGCGGTGGTCTTCCCTGACTTGGATAGGCGCTTAGCGGAGAAGCAGCAGCAGGAAGGGGGTAGGTACATGTGTGTTTGTTGTGTGTCACCAGCTATTGGAAGTGCGCAGTTGCATGGATACACTGCCAGGGTTCATATGTGCAGTACATATCCTGTTCCACCAAGTCAACCGGTGCTGTTCTTCCTCCCTTCCCCTCCTTGACATGTGTTCCCTGGTCTGTGTGTAGTCACTCTTGCACAAGGTTATCTAGGCTGCCAGTTAATCCAAGTGCCCAATGCTTGCAGCATCATGTGTTGGGGTGGTGTGTAACATGTGTTGGGTCCTTGCCTGTGCCCTGGCCAGTTCAGTCATTGTGGGGTCCATGTTAGTTGGCACTGATGCTGAGTCCCGACATGGGAGTGTGTCTGAAAAGTGTACTGCCTTACAGCATGCATGACCAATGTTGTGTACTCACACATGATGTGCATGAGTGTGAGATATGCATAGTGCAGGGACGTTTGCTTCTGTTGCAGTCATATCCATCCAGGACCATGGAGGAGTGTGGCCACTACAGCCCCCTGGGGCACCTTTTCCTAGGTATCATGTGTGTCATCCAAAAATGTGGACATTCTCTGTGTCTTCAGCATAGGTCGGGCTCTGTGGTATTGTACCCTGGCCTCATCTGTATTTGCGTTAAGTGTGCTACATGTGTCCACTGTACAGGGTGACCCAATTTGGCGTGTGCATACTGACAGTGGCCAGTGCCTGTGTGTCTTGGTACAACTATCTGATGATGGTTGTTTGTCAATAATATGTGTGGACAGGCGCACGAGGGTTAGTTCGTGTACATTCAGGATTTATTGAAGGTCATTTTAGTAATCCCCGAGTAAGAGGTGTAAGTACTTCCTCTGTGTCACTCACATTGTCTCAGGTGGGGGGGGTTTGTGCGGGCAAGGCCTACATGTCCAAACCGTATGTGTCCTTGCCCGGTCTGACCTGTGTGTGAAGAACGTCTGAACATACACTCAACATGCAGTGACCCAGTCATGTTGGGCAGGGTTTAATGTATTTGCTAAGCAGCATGTGCCAAAAGTAGAAAGACATGGTTCCTGCTCATCCCTTTTTTGGCTACGGTGTGTGGTCCAGATGCAGTACTCGACTGTCACCAGAGGCTAGCTCCTCTGTCTAATTTGATTTCAAGTTCTTTGCTGTTGTGTCATGCTCTCCATTGTTTCTCAGTGGCTTGGTGGGTCAACCAACTGTGTGGTGCAGGGCCTACATATGTGCGTAGTATTGTAGATGTTACTCATGTTGCCTTTCATGCTATGCACTGTGACCTATGTAGTTTTGAATCATGTGTCATATGTATACAGGTGTCTGATTCTTTCCTGTCTCCTCACCTTGCCCACAGCATCGTCGGGGGAAACCGAGGGAGACACTGGCACGGACCTTGAGGAGGGATCCAGCAGCGGTGCCACCAGTGCTGGCGAGTCTGGCTCAGCGAGTGGCACGAGGCGAAGGGGAGTGCGGCGGAGGACCTGTCCAGTCCCACCACCGACTATGACGCTGACGGGTCCGAGGCTGAGCTCCCAGAGGGGGCGGACTCTGCTCCCAGAGCTGAAAGCAGCACTCCATCTGTCGCCGCCCCCTTCATTCCCATCACCCGCCTCCCAGTTGCTCGGGTCCCTTCCCTCCGTGCTCGGCGCCAACAGGTCTCCTTCGGGCCAGGCACCGCACCCCCTGTCCCTGTCTCCCCTGCTGCCATCAATGCCGAGTCTGTGGACATTCAGCGGCAGTTGCAGGTTGGTCAGGCATCGATGCTTACTGTCCTCCATGGCCACACCACACTGCTGACACGGATGGTGTCGTACTTGGAGGGCATGTCAGCAGCGATGTCTGATCAACGGATGTTGCTGAGGTCCATAGACTCGTCACTGACTGCAGCATTGGATCTCCAGCAGCACTCTGTCCCCCCCACCCCTGCACCATCCACACTTCCCACTCCCATGCCTGTCCCACGCACACCCAGACGTCCCCATGCACGCACCCCACCAGACACAGGCAGCACACCACCAGGGAAGGCCAAGCACACTCCTCCAGTCATGCACACACAGGGGGAAGTAGGCACACCCACTGGGTCTGGGGGCAAACGGCAGGCACGCAGCCACAGTGGGAGTCCGCAGTCCTCAAGACCCACTTCCTTAAAAACCACTCCCCTTAGCTCTCCTGGCCAACTGTCAGAGAAGGAGTCCCTCGTGGCCAGTGTGTCGCTCAGCCCCAGTGTGGCACCACCCCGTAAGTGGTGGAGGCAGTGCCCGACCAGGGTAGTTGAGTCCCCCCCCCCTGTCCACACCCTCCCCCAGGAGCACTGCAACCCATCCCTCCAACCCCCTCCTCCTTGGAGCCTGTGGTTCATTCGGGTGCAGGGGAGACGCTGGGAGACCTTGCCACCGTATGCAGCGCCATCCTCACCACCACCTTTGGCGCTGCCCCACCCCCTGTGGTGGAGTCGTCCGTCCCTGCACCCATGACACCTACCCTTGCCCCTCCTGTCCCTGCGGTGCCTGGTCCTTCCCCCCCACATGATGCCCCCCCTTCTGTGGATGCTGTGGTACAGTGAACTGTGCAGGCAAGCTAGGGGAGACACGTCCCTAAGTGTCCCCCACCAGGACTTTGCATATGGCCTGGCCTATGGGCCCTCTAGTTTGTGGACAATCATTTTGACATTTTTGATTTCTGCTGAATAAAGCATTTTGATTTTCTTTTGCACACTAATGCTTTCGTGGACTTGCTGTTGGGGGTGCTGCTCCATGGTTTGGGGTGGTGATAATGTGTTAGGTGTCTGGGAAATGTTGTAGTGTGCTGCTCATGGGGTGGACCCTGGTATCTGTGTGCCATCACAAAGGGCTCTGCAAATAATCTTTGGTCATGTGTGCTCTTACTGTATGGTGATATTGTCCCCAGGTGTGTTCCTTCCTCTGTGGACCCTGACATCTTCCCTGCAGGCTGTTTCTCAATTGCTGTGCTGAGCTGTGCCTACATATCCTGGGTGTGTGATGGATCCCTTGAACTGTGGCCATGCATGCTCAGCAATGTCTCCACCTGCATCATTTGTGGCATCCTTGGTGGTCACTGTACTAGTGTATGGAGTATATTGACATGACCAGTTCCCTTTTACGCCCTATGCATGTGTGTACTCCCAGCCTCGCACACATGTGTTACGTGTTCTGCAGGGTCTTTGGTCACCTGACTGACAATTGTGGGCATTGTCTCTGTGGGTACTCCACCCTTTTCCTTCCATGGGAGGCACCAACTTGTTGGCTGCCCCAGCACCTCTACATTCCTATCAGTCCTGGAATGTGGGTGACAGTGTGTGTTCCCTTTGGGTCTCTTAGTTTAGTAGGGTGGCACATGAGTATACAGTCTTGTTGCATGCTCTCATCGTGTGTATTGTGCTGGCAGCGCCAGGGGTGGGTATGCATGTGTCATTTGTCATCACACCCACATGTGGTGTGTCATGCAGTGTGGGGATGGACATCCACCCACATGGGAGTGGGACACTGCTGTCAGTGATGTGTTGCCATGCCACTCTCAATATTGTCGCACTTTGTGTATGCCTTCATGCACCCATGGTGTTTTGCTAATTGTAGGATGGTGTACACACCACCATGTCTCTGTCCACTGCTGGGGGGACTCTGCACCCACCCCTCCTATGTCTGGGCACTGCTGGGAGGGCTCTGCACCCACCCCTCCTATGTCTGGGCACTGCTGGGAGGACTCTGCACCCACCCCTCCTATGTCTGGGCACTGCTGGGAGTGATAGGCACCCACCCCTCCTATGTCTGGGCACTGCTGGGAGTGATTGGCACCCACCCCTCCTATGTCTGGGCACTGCTGGGGGGACTCTGCACCCACCCCTCCTATGTCTGGGCACTGCTGGGAGGACTCTGCACCCACCCCTCCTATGTCTGGGCACTGCTGGGAGGACTCTGCACCCACCCCTCCTATGTCTGGGCACTGCTGGGAGTGATAGGCACCCACCCCTCCTATGTTTGGGCACTGCTGGGAGGACTCTGCACCCACCCCTCCTATGTCTGGGCACTGCTGGGAGTGATAGGCACCAACCCCTCCTATGTCTGGGCACTGCTGGGAGTGATTGACACCCACCCCTCCTATGTCTGGGCACTGCTGGGGGGACTCTGCACCCACCCCTCCTATGTCTGGGCACTGCTGGGGGGACTCTGCACCCACCCCTCCTATGTCTAGGCACTGCTGGGAGTGATAGGCACCCACCCCTCCTATGTCTGGGCACTGCTGGGAGTGATTGGCACCCACCCCTCCTATGTTTGGGCACTGCTGGGGGGACTCTGCACCCACCCCTCCTATGTCTGGGCACTGCTGGGAGGACTCTGCACCCACCCCTCCTATGTCTGGGCACTGCTGGGAGTGATAGGCACCCACCCCTCCTATGTCTGGGCACTGCTGGGAGTGATTGGCACCCACCCCTCCTATGTCTGGGCACTGCTGGGGGGACTCTGCACCCACCCCTCCTATGTCTGGGCACTGCTGGGAAGACTCTGCACCCACCCCTCCTATGTCTGGGCACTGCTGGGAGTGATAGGCACCCACCCCTCTTATGTCTGGGCACTGCTGGGAGGACTCTGCACCCACCCCTCCTATGTCTGGGCACTGCTGGGAGTGATAGGCACCCACCCCTCCTATGTCTGGGCACTGCCGGGAGTGATTGGCACCCACCCCTCCTATGTCTGGGCACTGCTGGGGGGACTCTGCACCCACCCCTCCTATGTCTGGGCACTGATGGGAGTGATAGGCACCCACCCCTCCTATGTCTGGGCACTGCTGGGAGGACTCTGCACCCACCCCTCCTATGTCTGGGCACTGCTGGGAGTGATAGGCACCCACCCCTCCTATGTCTGGGCACTGCTGGGAGTGATTGGCACCCACCCCTCCTATGTCTGGGCACTGCTGGGGGGACTCTGCACCCACCCCTCCTATGTCTGGGCACTGCTGGGGGGACTCTGCACCCACCCCTCCTATGTCTGGGCACTGCTGGGAGTGATAGGCACCCACCCCTCTTATGTCTGGGCACTGCTGGGAGGACTCTGCACCCACCCCTCCTATGTCTGGGCACTGCTGGGAGTGATAGGCACCCACCCCTCCTATGTCTGGGCACTGCTGGGAGTGATTGGCACCCACCCCTCCTATGTCTGGGCACTGCTGGGGGGACTCTGCACCCACCCCTCCTATGTCTGGGCACTGCTGGAAGGACTCTGCACACACCCCTCCTATGTCTGGGCACTGCTGGGAGTGATAGGCACCCACCCCTCCTATGTCTGGGCACTACTGGGAGGACTCTGCACCCACCCCTCCTATTTCTGGGCACTGCTGGGAGGACTCTGCACCCACCCCTCCTATGTCTGGGCACTGCTGGGAGTGATAGGCACCCACCCCTCCTATGTCTGGGCACTGCTGGGAGTGATAGGCACCCACCCCTCCTATGTCTGGGCACTGCTGGGAGGACTCTGCACCCACCCCTCCTATGTCTGGGCACTGCTGGGAGTGATAGGCACCCACCCCTCCTATGTCTGGGCACTGCTGGGAGGGATTGGCACCCACCCCTCCTATGTCTGGGCACTGCTGGGGGGACTCTGCACCCACCCCTCCTATGTCTGGGCACTGCTGGGGGGACTCTGCACCCACCCTTCCT
Source organism: Triturus cristatus (assembly GCF_964204655.1). Taxonomy (NCBI): domain Eukaryota; kingdom Metazoa; phylum Chordata; class Amphibia; order Caudata; family Salamandridae; genus Triturus; species Triturus cristatus. The sequence continues at coordinate 719,845,291 of NC_140579.1, forward strand.
ATGTCTGGGCACTGCTGAGAGTGTTAGGCACCCACCCCTCCTATGTCTGGGCACTGCTGGGAGTGATAGGCACCCACCCCTCCCCTGTCTGGGCACTGCTGGGGGGACTCTGCACCCACCCCTCCTATGTCTGGGCATTGCTGGGGCTGATGGCCACACACCCCTATGTGTCTGACCACTGGCGTGGTACCCACGTCCTACGGCCTGGGTATGGGCCCTACCCCTACGTCACCCCAACAATGGCGGGACGGCCCGTACCCATGCCTTTTGGACGTGGGTACGGGTCGTACCCCCATTGTTGGGGTGCCGTAGGGGTACGTACCGTACCCATGCCTTTAGGGCGTGGGTACGGCTCGTACCAAGCGTACCCCTACATCACCACTGCAATGGTGGTACGGCCCGTAGCCACGCTCTGGGGGCGTGGGTACGGCCCGTACCTCCATTGTTGGGGTGACGTAAGGGCACGCACCGTACTCACGCCTTGGGAGTGTGGGTACGGGTCGTACCACGCCTACCCCTACGTCACCCCACAATGGCGGTACGGGCCGTACCCACGTCCCACAGGCATGGGTACAGGCTGTACCACCATTGCAGTGGTGATGTAGGGGTACGCGTGGTACGGGCCGTACCCACGCTCTGGGGGCGTGGGTACGGCCTGTACCTCCATTGTTGGGGTGACGTGGGGCACGCACCGTACCCACGCCTTGGGAGCGTGGGTACGGGTCGTACCACGCCCACCACTACGTCACCCCACAATGGCGGTACGGGCCGTACCCACGTCCCATAGGCATGGGTAGGGGCCGTCCCGCCATTGTTGGGGTGACGTTGGGGTGGGCGTGATACGACCCGTACCCACGCTCTTGAGGCGTGGGTACGGTGCGTACCACAATTGTTGTGTTGCCGCTTCGCGTCTATGTTGACTTCCGTGGTGAGGCCTTGGGGAGACGCCCACACCCCCGAAGTGACCAGGCCCTGGGGGTCAGGTATGTGCAGGGTATGTATGATTTTGGACTTGGGTGGGGGTGATGTTTCCTACCCCTGCCCCCCCTTTGCCCCTGGGTGTTGTTCTGACCTTCTGCGGCGTCTGCGTCGGTTCCTGTACACCAGGTGGATTGCTATGAGGGCCGGGATGACACGTAGGTTGGGGTCCATGGCTGTCCATCGCGTACAGGTGCTCCTTCTGCGCTTCGTCCTGATTTCCCGGCAGTTTTTGGCTGCCGTAAAATATTGTCCGTGCGGAGTGACGTGGGCACGAATCGTATTTGCTGGTTCGTGAAATACTGCCTGACTCCGTCCGGACGTCATGTCCGCGGCGTCCCCGATCTGAATTGTGGGTATATTTTGGTCAGTCGGTGATTTTTACGATTCGTACGGCAATGGTGTTTGCGTACGAATCGTACTTGCATGTTTGTATGGTATTTTTCCCGGGTACAAATCGGACGGAGAAAACGCTCCGTCCGACGGTTCGTATCCGGGTTTTACAGGATCGGAATCGACACCTAAGTGTCTTAATTCTGGAGAAACGGTTAGCTGATGCTTGTTAGAAGGGTGAAGTAGAGGGATGTGCTACTTTATCAATGGAAGTGACGATTCCGTAGTAGAGCAGAGGTAAGCGCTGCTCTCGGGAAAGACGGAATTCTTGTGAAAAAGGTCATTAACTATACTTTGGTTAGCGAAACAGATAATGGTGGCGTTTTTATGTCGTTACTAACATATTTTGAGTAAAAGAGAATGTAAGAAAAAGATTGCCATAAGATTTTGTAAAGGGAGGGCTAGTAGCAGGAGGAAAACTGACTTCCCAAATGGCCACGCTGGCACTGGACGAGACAGTGGGTGGGTAGTGAGCCCTGTCAGTAGCAGGAGTTAAACAGACTGAAACTGTCAATTGTGGCAGGATTGGAGAAAATACATTGCATTAAAATATTGTGGAAATGGAATTGTTTAAAGGTTAAATTTGTTTTTTGTTGGCGATGCTCCTGAAGGAACACCTGTGCATTTTATGTCTACCAATTTGCGACAAAATTCATGTATGTGGGTTCACCAATGGTGCAAGATTACTGAAAAAGAGGGTCCTTTGAGGTTTCTAAAAGATGGTACTTTTGAATTGCAAGTTATTGACAAATTAGGGGAAGTGTTATGTGAAAGAAAGACACCGTCTATAGCTGCACAATTTGAGGCCTTAAGCATGTGGGAAAAAGCAGCAAGAGACAAAGCAAGTGAGGATAAAAAGGTAAAGCACCAGATGCAGGAGAAGGGAATTAATGATGATAAAAAGCTTCAAATAAATAATGATTCAGGGGAAGAAATAATGGATGCATTGTTAACTGAGTGTCCGCCACTTTATGTGGTTCCCATTGAAAATACTGATAATAGTGTAAGAGTAAGTACTACAGTGGCTGCTGCTTCTGTTGAACAGAGAGAAATACAGAATGAGAGAAATGTGCAGACATTTCAGATTGAGCCACTACCTGTTGATTCAGCACTGACAGTGATACCTCCAGGTGTTACTGCTTTAAATGTGACTGATTCAGTGAAACATCTACAAGCTGCAGATGTACAGACAGTGCCTTGACAAATTATGACTGTCCCAATTAATATGGGCCCTACTCAAAAGGTTCAAAGAGTTGTAGAAGGAGTAAATATAGTAGCTCCGACTGCACCTCAGACCGGCGCACTCACGGACGGGTGCTTCGTACGCGGAGGTGCATCCGCGTTCAAATGATCGCTCACTCCTTCCTCCTTCCAGAAACAAGGCAAGCACTCGTAGGGGGATTATTATTTCAAATGTATTCAATTCTCCGCTCTTAAAACATGACGCGTTTCGGCTGACGCCTTAGTCTTATGTTTTTAAGTTTCGCGCCACAAGGAGTAAATATGTCAGGGTTTATTTCAGAAACTCAGAATGCACAGATTATTGAACAGAAACTACCCCAGACAGTCCAAGCATTGAACGATGGGGAAAAAAATGTGTTTACAGCACCCACAGCCCAGGATAAAATGAATATATTTGAAGATGGGATTTTTCAAACCTACTTTGAGGAAGCAGCAGTATATAAAAAGATAGAAAGCATGGGGGGACAAATTAACCCAGACCCCGAAAAAGAGAAACAGCTTAGTGTTTTAAATTCAACATTTGAGCATGAAGAAATTAACAGTCCTTGCTATTTAAATCATGAAAATATGAACCAGTGTGAGGAAAAAGAATTAATTTCCCTGAGTAAGGAAACAAATACATGTGCAGTAACTACACATGGTAGACTGACCGATTTGGCTCAAAAATATGAAATTATTGTTTCAGGAAGTTTTCCATTTCAGAAAAGCTTCAGGGTACACATGAATGAAGAGGCAAATGAAACAATGTGTTCTTCAGAAATGCAATTGCACATTGCAGAAACGAAATATATTTTTAAATGCAATGGGTTTGAGAAATTAGGAGACAAGTGCACAAGAAAACATGAAAAGAAAAAGAAACCACCAGACATAGCAAGGAAATTGGATAAGAAAAAGAAGCCACCAGATTTAGTTGAGGAAAATAATAAGCAGAATGAGGGAGAAGCTTTTGCTTGCTCATTGAGAGAAATGGTGGGAGAAGTGCATGTTCATGTGCCACGGAACAAAAGTGAACTTGCAGAATTTCTGAATACATTCCCGAAATTGAGAGACAAACTTATGCTGTGGTACCCACAAGTTGATGGATTTATCGAAATTTTAAAGGAGTTCTGTATTAATTTGGAAATGACTTTTGACACTGCCATGCAAACTGAATTATGGTTTAAATCTAAAGTTGCGGTGCAAAGGCCAGGTGAGGAGACAGTGAAAAATGTTTGCATGAATGCACCATCATTTTCTCTTGTTGTTGAGAAAAATGAAGCAGTGATTACTTTTCTGAAGGGCAGAGTGCCAGGAAAATATGTTAATTGGGTACAGACAAGGGTGCCGATTACGATCCTGTAAAAAAATTCCCCGTACGACTCGCATCCGGTCTTTTTACCGTACGAATCGAACAAGTGCCGTACAAACTGCCAACTACGATTCGCGTGGGAAAAAGACCATACGAATCGCATTGGGAATTATTCCCCACACGTCCTTGGGTCGGAAAATGTGTCCGACACGTCCTCGGACGATTTACCATACAAATGTGAAAAGTGAAGTCCGACCGCGGAAGTACGATCCATCCTGTGCGTCCGATGTTACAACCGTATGGAAAAAACACCGTCCGCAACGAACTCACATAGCAACCATGGAGACTTGTGCCCGCATACGCGCCCAACACTCCCCCCAGCCCTCCTATGTACGAGTCGAATCCCCACCCGGGTATGTACACCCGTGTATGTACGAGACGTACCCCCACCTGTGAATGTATGGAGCGTACCCCCACCCCAACCGTGTATGTACGACCCGTACCCTCACCTGCGTACGTATGGAGCGCACCCCCACCCCAACCGTGTATGTACGGACCGTACCCCCACCCCAACCGTGTATGTACGACCCATACCCTCACCCGCGTATGTATGGAGCGTACCCCCACCCCAACCGTGTATGTACGGCCCGTACCCCTACCCCAACCGTGTATGTACGACACGTACCCTCACCCGCGTATGCATGGAGCGTACCCCCACCCCAACCGTGTATGTACGGACCGTACCCCCACCCCAACCGTGTATGTACGACCCGTACCCTCACCCATGTATGTATGGAGCGTACACCCACCCCAACAGTGTATGTACGACCCGTACCCTCACCCGCGTACGTATGGAGCGCACCCCCACCCCAACCGTGTATGTACGGACCGTACCCCCACCCCAACCGTGTATGTACGGACCGTACCCCCACCCCAACCGTGTATGTACGACCCGTACCCTCACCCGCGTACGTATGGAGCACACCCCCACCCCAACCGTGTATGTACGGACTGTACCCCCACCCCAACCGTGTATGTACGACCCGTACCCTCACCCGCGTACGTATGGAGCGTACCCCCACCCCAACCGTGTATGTATGACCCGTGCCCTCACCCGCGTACGTATGGAGCGTACCCCCACCCCAACCGCGAATGTACGACCCGTACCCTCACCCGCGTACGTATGGAGCGCACCCCCACCCCAACCGTGTATGTACGGACCGTACCCCCACCCCAACCGTGCATGTATGACCCGTACCCTCACCCACGTATGCATGGAGCATACCCCCACCCCAACTGTGTATGTACGGACTGTACCCCCACCCCAACCGTGTATGTACGACCCGTACCCTCACCCGCGTACGTATGGAGCGCACCCCCACCCCAACCGTGTATGTACGGACCGTACCCCCACCCCAACCGTGTATGTACGGACCGTACCCCCACCCCAACCGTGTATGTACGACCCGTACCCTCACCCGCGTACGTATGGAGCGCACCCCCACCCCAACCGTGTATGTACGGACCGTACCCCCACCCCAACCGTGTATGTACGACCCGTACCCTCACCCGCGTACTTATGGAGCGTACCCCCACCCCAACCGTGTATGTACGACCCGTACCCTCACCCGCGTATGTATGGAGCGGACCCCCACCCCAACAGTGTATGTACGGACCGTACCCCCACCCCAACCGTGTATGTACGACACGTACCCTCACCCGCGTACGTATGGAGCATACCCCCACCCCAACATTCTAAGTATGGAGCGCACCCCAGGCCCCAACACCAGCACCTTCACACAACATCGCGCATGTACGAGTCGTACCAAGCCAGACACAAGGACAGCACTGTACAACAAAATTCCCGAAGTACACACCGTACATACGCTAAAAAGGCACATACACAACCAGGACAAAGCAAAACAACACAAGAATACACCATTCGAATGGCACAAAGCCACAAAACATGTCCAACAAGGACAAAAACAACACATTCACTGACCTGCAACTGCCAAAATCCAAAACAGAGGCCCAAAACACAACCACTCCTTATAACACACCCACCCAAAGTTCAAACACAGCCACACCCACCAATGGACCAATAAAAAAGGCCCACACACACAAACCATGAGCCTTTGCAACATACTCACTGCTGCCAGACCCCACAAACAACCTACAGCACCATACTTAAACCTTTACTACACCTTACACTTGCACACCTTCACACACACACCTTCACAAACACCCCCTCATCACATTCACACACACACCTGCACAACCACAGCCACACACCCACAACCATCCACACACCCCCCCAACCATCCACACCCACACCCCTCACCATGCCCACTAACAAGAATCCAAAGTTCACTAGCCGAGAGTTGGAGGTCCTTGTCGACGAAATCCTCAGAGTCGAGCCACACCTCTTTGGAACATTGGTCAGACAGACCTGCATGTCCGAAAAAACAGCCATGTGGCAGAGGATTGTCGATGCTGTGAATGCTGTTGCGGCCGCCAGAAGGACCAGGCATGAATGCCAAGCCAGGTGGTACGATCTGCGGAGGAGGGTCCGAGCCAAAATGACCGACGACCACAACCAGGCCAACGTCACTGGAGGAGGGCCGCCCCGCAGACCCGTACACTACCATCCCTGGGAGGAGAGGGTGATGGCCATACTGCCGGTGGTGTCAGTGGACGGATTAGAAGGACTCCGAGACCCGGGTGAGTACACAAACAGCTCACCTCACATGGGGGGAACGTCATCCACAACCAAACTCACAAACAGGCACACAACCACCCCAAGCTATCGCATGACTCAACCACACTCCATGAACACGCACATGCCACTGGCGCCACCATGCCCCATGCACCCAGCTGGACAATGCAAAGTCACAGGCCACAGAAAACACCAACACAAGACACGGTAAGCCGGATGGCGGGAGTGTGGGCCCCAAAAATCACATAGTGCAACTCAGAAGCAGACAACAATGCCCCCTGCCCATATGGCCTAGGTCACAGCCAGACAAACAGTGTGTCCCCACACAGGAAAGACTTGCCAGCAAATGGCGGACGCCTTGCATTAACACATGGGGGTGACGGCACGTTTTTGCACATGACAGCAGCTAATGAACAGCCAACACTGTGAAAGAGTGGCAGCACACACCACCACAGCAGCAGCGCGGACACAGACACTACACCCAATGGGTGCCTGGAGATCAGAAACAAACTCACATCAACAAGCCAAGGGCCATTCAAAGATCTGCTAAAAGTGTGTGCCTAGGAAGCTGGGCTGAGGTGACAGAGGGTGACACACAGAGGGAGGGAGAGGGGGAGAGAGAGGGAGGGAGACACAGGGAGATGGACAGAGGGAGGAGGCTGACACACAGAGGGAGGGAGAGGGGGACAGAGAGGGAGTGAGAAAGGGACACACAGGGAGCCCAATTCAGCCTTGGAGGGTGTGGGAATGTCTGCTCGTCAGCAGGTGGACTGCGTGCATGTAGACAAGGGTGGCCAGTGCCTGAAACCCCCCCTCTTCTCCATGGCAAAACACAGGGCCATGTCTCGACCTGTGCACGAGCACAACGCCAGCTACCTGCATTATCTAAGTGTGTGGAACAACTCCATGTGCCCACGTACAGTGCAACACGGAAGGCGCCAATGCATGGCTCGCCACACCTGCTCACTCCACTGCTGACTGCAGTCACAATTGACGCAGCAAGTAAGACTGTGCCACACATAGGTAAAGTCGCAAAAGCTGTGGCCAAGGGAAATACCCATGCACAAGTGCACTGTGAGTGGAATGCAAGACATATCCAAATTCCCAGAGGAAATGTGCCAACTTAGAAACGAATGAAACATGGATGTTGCATGGAACAAAACTAACATTGTCTCTCTCACACACAGGTCAACGTCGGGGATCTCCCCCCAACACTGGGGGGGAAGACTCACAGGACCCGGCTTGGCGGGATGACGGACCCACCGGCAGCGACGACTCTCACCACTCTGTGGACGAACCCGACCCCGACCAACCTGGCCCCTCTGGTGTCCAACCACCTGCAGCACCTGCGTCAGGTACAACTGGGCCAACCACCACCCCCACTCCTGCCACATCCCAGGAGACACCCAGGATCCCTGCCCCACCACCACAATGCAGCCAGGCTGGCCAGGAGGGACACGGTGTACCGGGCACCCAGGAGGAGGCAGGCGACAACGCCAATGCCACCCCTCAGGGGTCCCGGAGACCCGATGTGCCCACAAGGCCAGGCCAGGTGCAAGTGGGCAGGGGTGGTGGGAGTGGAGGACGGCGGAGGCGCGAGCCTGACCGGTTGGCTGCGGAACCGGTATATTCCCATGTCAGAAACATCCTGGACACATACCGGCAGGACACCACGGGCATGGCCCAGGTTGTGTCCATCCTCGAGGAGATCAAGACCCAGCAGGCCCAGCAACATGCGGAGCAACATGCCTGTCTACTGCGACACCAAGGGCGGATGGAGGACAGACAGGCTGAGCTCGTGACGGTGTTCACGGGAATTCACAGTACACTCCGTCGGATAGCCGACAACATGGGCAACCCTCCCTGTGCCACCAGGTGTAGAACATCACCACCCACAGGGAGGGATGAGGAGGAGGAGGAGACATCCGACGGAGCATCCCAAACATCGTCACGGCCTGCTTCTGAGGGTCCCCGCAGGAGGGCGGGTCGTCCACGGAAAAGACCGTGAGGGTCAGCGCCACAGCACCATCTCCCAAGACACCTGGCCTGGCACCTGGTCCACTGGACCAACAGCAGCACAGCAGCAAAAGACATTCTATGCCACATGGACTTACTGGTCACTGTCTGACCAATGTTGACAAAGACTGTGGCATGGACTCTGAGGATTTCCAATGGCAAGGACACCAACTCCCCTAGTGAACGTTGGATTCTACACACCCGGAAAGCCCCTCATGTCATACCATCCCCCACGTACCCCAACCAAAATAAAAAGTTACACCATAAAGAGAAGATGCCTACATTTTGCATTATTACCTTACAAGTGTCTTGTAAAGTCTAACCATGCCTGAGTTCTCATTTGACTTCAACCATCCACACCCTGGGGCCTCAGTCTGGCACAGGACACACATGGGTCACATTGTATTAGGCAAGACAGACATGGAGCACCATACCCGTGATGGGCCCAACCAGCTGAGGGGGTGGCCGCACAACCGTGCCGACAGACATATTGAGTACAGCGACAGCCATGCGCAGAGGTCAGGGATCATGTGGAGTGTCCTGGGGGCACCAGGTATGTGTGGACAGGTTGCAGAACCATGTCCTGCAAGCTTGAGTCAGGTGGATGCAGAGAATGGTGGCCTGGCCAACGTTGGATGCATGGGGATGGCACATGTCACAATACCCACACAGTCATGGACATCATGCACAATACACAGTCTAATCCCACACAAACAGCTAGCATCTTGCTACTCGACACATAGACACATAGCCCATATCACGGAAAACCATGCCAGACATGCCGGATGCACCGTGGCAACACACCAGCATTGACTGAGAAGAGGCACCTTGGAGGCATAGGGACACCTTTATTATTCATGTATTCGGGAATGCAGAGGCAACTCGGAGTACACATTAACAGGTCATGTGGAGTAACATGTGGGTCCAACACTGGAACCCCCCTTCTGCAGCACAAATGCGTGATAGCCATGGAACTGGCACACAAGTGTCGGCTAACAGCTAAACACCCCCTGCTGCTCACGGAGAGGCTGCCATACACCATTGATCCTCTGATGTGGAAGTCCCACACCATGTCAAGCCAATGCAAACCGTATGTGTCCGAGGGCAGTGTAACACACATTGATGCCATCATCACAATCCACAATCCCATCACAGATGACTGTCAACAAGTCTGACCATCTATTCAGGTGTACCCAGCTGCATGTCATGTGTCCCATGGTGATGCGACATGTCTGCAGAGGAACCAAACATCGACAGGGGCAGTGTGCACACATCATAAACAACTGCCACACCCAATACACCCCTGATGCATCCCTTACCCTAAGGAGACTTCCAAACTTGTCCGTGCGTGTAACGCTGAGTCAGCACACGATGACGTGTCCATGAGGAATAGCAGTGCCACAACAATGCAACCAGCAGACGGCATGCGCAAGTACCTGGGGATGAGAGACACACAAGAAGTCAGCCACAAAAAGCACAGCCACTTGCATGTGCATGTACTCGACACATGTAAGGATGACAACATGCTAGGTCACAATCATGACTGGGGAAATACACTCATCACTGGCACCATCACTCCAGTGACACATCCACACACACCTCTGACTCACGTGCCATACATGCAGATGGACACACTCATCGCAACACATGCCACACGGGGACCAATGCGTGCACACACAGACACTGGTACTCACCACTAAGCAAAGAAGTCGCGTATGAGCCGACTCCGGATGTCCTCTTGCGGAACCACATCCTCCACATCACTAGCCCCATTGCCAAGCCCTTCGTCCTCCACGGGTGGATGGTCCTGATCATCTTGATCCAGGATGAGTGGCACAGCTTTCTCAACTGCCATGTTGTGCAGCATGCAGCAGACCATGAAGATTTTGCAGACCTTCGCCGGGGCATATGGGAGGGCGCCGCCGGTCTTGTGGAGGCATCTGAATCGGCTCTTCAGGAGGCCAAATGTCCTCTCTATCACTCGCCTTGTCCGGCCATGGGCGGTGTTGTAGCGGAGCTGGGCCGGCGTGATGGGGTTGCGGAGAGGTGTGATCAGCCATGGCATGTTGGGATAGCCAGCGTCCCCTACATGGAAACCACATGGACATAAGTAGGACAGGAGAAGCGGTCGTGCTGGAAGTCTACGCAAAATACAGGACAGACAGAGTGTACCCACCAACAACACATGCTCGTTCGTTGCGCAGCTGCGTCATCATTTCAGGCACCCTGCTACGCCTCATGATGTAGGCATCGTGTGCTGATCCTGGAAAACGAGCACAGACATGTGAAATCACCATGTTGGACAGACACACCACAAGGGCATTGATGGAGTGGTAGTGCTTGCGATTCCTGTACGCTACCTCCTGTGCCTGTGGTGGTACCAAAGCCACATGTGTCCCATCTATTGACCCAATGACATGGGGCATCCCTCCCAGGGCATAGAATCCACGCTTGACCCCAGTCAACAGTTCAGGAGTTGGGAAATGGATGAACTCATCCAGGTGAAGCAACATGGCCTCTAAGAAATCATGCAGCACACGGCTGAACATGCTCTGGGACATGCCACCAACATGAGCTATGGTATATTGAAAGGTACCCGTGACAAGAAAATGTAGGGCTGCCATTACCTTCAGCTTGGGTGTCAGTGCCGTAGGATACCTGTGCAGCGGTTGCAGGTGTGGTGCCAGCCTCGCCGTCAACTCCTCAATCAACGGTTGGGGGAAGCGGTAGCACCGGATACAGTCATTCTCCCGCATGTCAGCCAAGTCCGGAATTGGTCGGGGAAGAGGCGGCGCTCTGCAGTAATTTGGAAGTGACAAGGAAGAGTGAGTGCACTACAACAACAATTTATTTGTACTGAGCACATGTTAATCTGTCAATACACATATGCGACATACGGAGTCAGGTATCTGCCACATGCCCTGGACACGTATGGCTGCCAGGTGACACTCCTACCAAGACCCAGCTACACACGGAGATTGTGAACCTCCACATGCCATGGCATGGGATTAGCTGTGTCCCAGTGTAAGTGAACAGCCAGACGCAACACAGGAGTGACATACATCAACACATCAGCAGAAGTAGGATGTCGATTTCAGAGACAGGTAGCGGAACACTAGAGCCACAGGTCACATGACATGACACTAGGACAGCCCACACACCTTGCCAATAAGGTGTACATGTAATGTCTCACCACACATTCATTGAGAGGATGCAGACATGTCCTTGTGACGCTACTCCGTGTCCCATGCATACATACGCACCTCACATCCGATACCACATGTGGCCTGGTGTGCGTAACAGTGTGCCATGTCCATCTACACACAGACACATGTTGGTTGCTGCAACAGCTGATGCTTTTGAGGGAGCACCAACATTAAGCTAATGGGAACACCCCACACATACATGACATAGACACATCGTGCACCGTGGGTAGTCACATGTCTGGTGTGGTAACCCCTGTAGCGGGCATCAGGGGACACTTGCGTGTGTTGTTGACTGTGCCATGCCAGTGACGCTCATCCCAAGTGTGCAGTACGACATGCACACATGTCAAAGGAGTTAAGGGCATGCCTGGCACACATTGCACCGTTACACATGACATCTGGACACATCTCATCATACATCTGGTGCCTTCTCGACTCAGGAGTAATGTGCCACATCACAGCCTTTCACACCTGTGCCCCATACATGTAGTACTGCCCAGACAATGCCTTGATGTCCATCCATGGACAAGTATGTCAGCCCTATTCCTTCCTGTGTGCTGCCTGTCACCACTGTGATGTGTGAAAGGCACCGTACATTCGCTCAGAGGGCCTGTGTACGTTCCCTATCCCTATGGGAGTGCTGCCGTATGTGTACCCATAGTGATAGTGAGCGTACCCACACGTGTACGGTCCGTACCACTATGGGTACGCATACGCGAGAACACCCATAGTGATAGTGAGCGTACAGACGTGTGTACGGTTCGTACCACTATGGGTGTTCTCGCGTATGCGTACCCATAGTGGTACGGACCGTACACACGCCTGTACGCTCACTATCACTATGGGTGTTCTCGCATATGCATACCCATAGTGGTACGGACCGTACACACGCCTGTAAGCTCACTATCACTATGGGTGTTCTCGCGTATGCGTACCCATAATGGTACGGACCATACACACGCCTGTACGCTCACTATCACTATGGGTGTTCTCGCGTATGCGTACCCATAGTGGTACGGACCGTACACACGCCTGTACGCTCACTATCACTATGGGTACGCATACGCGAGCACACCCATAGTGATACGGACCGTACACACGCCTGTACGGGCCGTTGCTATGCTTTTGGGGTGCCCTAGGGCCCCGGTACGCACCGTACATGTGTGTGAAACTCCAAATTACATAGGGGACACATGAGGGACAAGTATAAAGGCCTACATGCATGCTGATTGTCATGGAGACCAAGTTTAAAGTTTGAATTTTTTTCAGCAGGTGCACAGCAGAAGTCAGTTTGAATAAATCCACTTTGTTGCAATGTGGTTCTGGAGTTGACATCATGCTCAAGAAAAAAACACAATCAGAACACACTGACTGTGCTAGGTTTGAAGGGATTGGAGGAAACATAGGATGCAAATGTGAGTGACCAATCACTCTGTACTCCTGTGCATGAAACAGGCCAGCAAGGCAGATATAAGGCAGCCAGGTCCCATGAGGGAGCACTTGCCTGCACATCTTTGGATTCTACGACCCAGCTGCTGCTACTGATTCCCTGGAACCATGTCAAGGTCTGTGGAGAGGTCACAGCCTTTCACCCTGGAGGAGAACCTGGCATTGCTGGATGTGATCCTCCCACAGTACCCCCTGCTGTATGGGCGACCAGGGTATCAGGTGAGTGCAGAGTCTACTAGCACAGACTGTGTCCCTTGTTTGTGATTGTGACTTCTGGCATTGTGTCCAGGTGTGACACACATGCTATGTACTGTAGGGGGGGTCCCAGGGGGGGGAATGCCTGATGTCTCCCAGCCAGAGCATGCTGTGGTGCATGTCTGCCGTCCTCACTTGCATTGTGTTTACTGTGACAATCACTGCATGGTGCATGCCACATTCTGCCTGTCTTGTCCTCCTGGGAATGTAGCCTCTACAGTCCTCATGTGATTATGTGGTCAGCCCAGTGTGGCAGGTGACTGTATCCACAGATGTGTGTTAGTTCTGTGTACCTGTGCTGAGAGTGTCCACATGATGTGTTCGTACCCTGGACATCGGTGTGTGTGTAAGTCCCCTGTCATGTGGGTGGGTGCATATGTGGAGTGTGGCACCCGGGCTGCATGAGGGATGGATGTACCCTGCCCATGTGAGGTGAGCAGGGAGCAGTGCTGTGTGTCTGACGTGCAGAACCAGCCCCACACCTGTGAGCCCCCCGTCTAGTGGCACATGTGCAGAGTGAGGTTTGTCGCTGCATTTGGCAATGGCAGGTGAATGTCCTGTGCCTGTGTGTGTCTGTGTACTCTGCTGAGGTAGCGTCAGTGGCCTGTGGCATGTGACTGCTTAGAGGTGCTGCACATTATCCTGGTGTAGCTTATGATGCACTGTGTGAGCCTGGATCATTAATTGTGTCGTTGCCCTCATTCCACCTGTGTACTTTCAATGGCACGTACTGCTTTTGCCCTTCCCCAGAGGATCATGTCCCTATGACAAAGGTGCAATGCGTTGGATGCATACTATGCCTTGTTGTAAACAGCAAATTTGTTCTAATATGTGTCTCTGTGACATGTGCCAGGTGTATTGATGTAGTGTCACTTGTTCATCCTCACAGGTAGGCGCCTCTGCCAAGAAGCAGATCTGGATGAACGCCGTCAGTGCCGTGAGGAGGACGGACGGTCGCAAGCGGCGCCTGGCCCAGGTGAGGAAATGCTGGCAGGATATCCGGTGCTGGACGCGGAGGATCGCACGGGTCCTGCTGGGGGACTCACCTAAAACCCATAAGAACCGCGGGCGCCGCCGTCTGACCCACATCCACAAGCGTGTGCTGGCGGTGGTATTTCCAGACTTGGACAGGCGCTTACAGGAGAAGCAGCATCAGGAAGGGGGTAGGTACATGTGTGTTTGTTGTGTGTCACCAGCATTTGTAAGTGCACAGTTGCATGGGTACACTGCCAGGGTTTAAAGGTGCTGTGCAGATCCTGTTACCCACAGTATAGCGGTGCTCTCCTGCCTCCCTTCCCCTCCTTGCAATGTGTTCCCTGGTCTGTGTGTAGTCACTCCTTCACAAGGTTATGTAGGCTGGCACTTTCTCCACGTGAACTCTGCCTGTAGCATCATGTGTGGGGGTGGTGTGTAACAGGTTTTGGGACCTTGCCTGTGCCCTGTCCAGTTCAGTACTTGTGGGTTCCATGTCAGTTGGCACTGATGCTGAGTCCAGACATGGGAGTTAGTCTCTCAAGTGTCATGCCTTACAGCACGCATGTCCTATGTTGTGGCCTGTGACATGATGTGCATGAGTGTGCGATACGCATAGTGCAGGGATGGTGGCGTGTGTTGCAGTCATTCCCATTCAGGACCATGGAGTTGTGTGGCCACTACTGTCCCCTGGGGCATATTTTCCTAGGTGTCATGTGTGTCATCACAAAATGTGGACACTCTCAGTGTCTACAGCATAGGTTGTGCTCTGTGCCATTGTCCCCTGGCACCATGTATATTGACGTAATATGTAGTACAAGTGTCCACTGTATAGCCTGACCTGATTTTCCTTGTTCATACTCACGGTGGCCAGTGCCTGTGTGTCTTGTTACAATCATCTGATGATGACCATTTGTACATGATTATTTGGACAGGCTCACCTTGGGTATTTGGTGTCCAATCTTGCATTTATGCAGCCCCTGTGTATTTCACCCAGACTAAGAGATGTAAGTGCTTCCTGTGTCTCAACAAATTGTCTCATGTAGGGGGTGGTTGGTGCGGGCAAAGCCTACATGTCAAAACCTGATGTCTCCTTGCTAGGTCTGGCCAGTGTGTGATGTTTGTCTGGACGTACACTCAAGGTGCAGTGAGCCAGTCATGGTGGGCGTGTTTTCAGTATTACCTATGCAGCATGTGCCTCAAGTTCATGGATATGGTCCCTGCTCATCCCTATTTTCGGCAACGCTGTGTGGTGCAGATGCAGTGCTGGATTGTCCCCAGGGCCTGGCTCCTCTGTCAAACTCCATTTCATGTCATTTGCTATTGTGTCATGCTCTCCATGGTTTTTCAGTGGCATGTTGGGTCAACCAACTGTGTGTTGCATGCCCTACATCTGTATCTTGTTTTGTAGATGTTACTGATCTTTCTTTTCAGGCTATGCACAGTAACCTATGTAGATTGGACTCATGTGACATATGTATACAGGTGTATGATTAATTGCTGTCTCTTCACCTTGCCCACAGCATCGTCGGGGGACACGGAGGGAGACATGAGCACAGACGGAGCGGAGGGACCGAGCACCAGTGCCAGCGTTGACATCGTGGCTGGCACATTGAGTGGAACTGAGGCGGAGGAGAGTGAGGCCGAGGACCTGTCCACTGGCACGACAGAATATGAAGCTGACGGGTCCGAGGATGATCTCTCCGAGTGGGCGGAGGCTGCACCAGCAGCTGACAGCGGCACAACATATCACCCCGCCCCCTCCATTGCCATCAGCCGCCTCCCACTTGCTCGTGTCCCTTCCCTGCGTGCCCGGTTACCACATGTCTCCTTCCTGCCAGGCACCGCACCCCCTGCCCCTGTCTCCACTGCTGCCGCCAATGCCGAGTCCGTGGACATCCAGCGGCAGTTGCAGGTTGGTCAGGCTGCGATGCTTAATGTCCTCCATGGCCACAGCCAAGTGCTGAACAACATGGAGGCATACTTGGAGGGCATTTTCTCATCGCAGGCTGACCAACGCAACTTGCTGAGGTCCATTGACTCGACACTGACTGCAGCAGTGGGTCTCCTGCAGCTCTACGTCCAACCCCCTACCCCTGACCCATCCACACTTTCCACTCCCATGCCTGTCCCACGTACACCCAGACGTCAGCATGCACCCACCACAACAGACACAGGCACCACACCAGCAGGGAAGGTCATACACACACCTCCTGGCACGCACACACAGGGTGAAGTAGGCACACCCACTGGGTCGGGGGGCAAACGTAAGCCACGCAGCCAGAGTGGGAGTCCGCATTCCACCAAATCCACTCCCTCCAAATCCCCTCCCCTCAGCTCTCCTGGCCACATATCCGGCAAAGACTCCTTCATGGCCGCTCTGTCCCCGAGCCCCACTGTGACACCACCCCGCAAGCGGTCAAGGGAGTCCCCGGTCAGGGTGGTTGAGTCCCCCCCCCGTCCACACCCTCCCCCAGTGGCGCTGCGACCCATCCCTCTGCCTCCCCCCCTCCTTGGGGCCTGTGGTTCCTTCGGGTGCAGGGGAGTCGCTGGAGGACCTTGCTAAGGTGTGCAGCGACATCCTGGCCTCCGCCTTTGGCCCTGCCCCACCCCCTGTGGTGGAGTCCTCCATCCCTGCACCCACGACGCCTACCCTTCGCCCTCATGTCCCTGCGGTGCCTGGTCCTTCCCCCCCACATGATGCCCTCCCCGCTCTGGAAGACGAAGGAGTCTGACTGTGCAGGCAAGCTAGGGGACACGCGTCCCACTGTGTCCCCCACCTGGATTTGAACTTTTGATTGCCCTATGGGCATTGTACATTTTGAACTTTCAAGGGACAAACAGATTTTTGGATGCTGAATAAAGCAATTTATTTTTCCTTAGTACACTACTGTCTGTCTGGTACTGCTGTTGGTCGACCTGCCCCATTATTTTGGGTGGTGATAATGTGTTGGGTGTGTGGGAATTGTAGTCTTGTGCTGGTCATAGGGTGGATCCTGGTATCTGTGTGCCATCACAAGCTGTTGGCTACATAACTTTGTTCATGTAAGCAGTTACTGCATGGTGACATCGTCCCAAGGTGTGTTCCTTCCTCTGTGTAACCTGACATCTTCCCTGCAGGGTCTTTCCACTCGTTAGACTTGGGCCATGCATGCTGAGCGATGTCTCCACCTGCATCATTCGTGGCGTCCTTGGTGGTCACTGTACTTGTGTATGTAGACTGTTGTCATGAATTCATGTGTACATGTTTTCTTTTTGGCGCTATGCATGTGTATACTCCCAGCCTCGCACACATGTGGTACATGTACTGCAGGATCTTTGTGCACCTGACTGACATTTGTGGGCATTGGATCTGTGGGTACTCCACCCTTTTCTTTGCAGGGGCACTGCTGGGAATGTCGGGCACCCACCCCTCCTGTGTCTGGGCACTGCTGGGAGGACTCTGCACACACCTCTCCTGTGACTGGGCACTGCTGTGAGTGTTAGGCACCCACCCCTCCTGTGTTGGGCACTGCTGGGAGGACTCTGCACACACCCCTCCTGTGTCTGGGCACTGCTGGGAGGACTCTGCACACACCCCTCCTGTGACTGAGCACTGCTGGGAGGACTCTGCACACACCCCTCTTATGACTGGGCACTGCTGGGAGTGTTAGGCACCCACCCCTCCTGTGTCTGGGCACTGCTGGGAGGACTCTGCACACACCCCTCCTGTGTCTGGGCACTGCTGGGAGGACTCTGCACCCACCCCTCCTGTGTCTGGGCACTGCTGGGAGGACTCTGCACCCACCCCTCTTGTGACTGGGCACTGCTGTGAGTGTTAGGCACCCACCCTTCCTGTGTCTGGGCACTGCTGGGAGGACTCTGCACACACCCCTCCTGTGTCTGGGCACTGCTGGGAGGACTCTGCACACACCCCTCCTGTGTCTGGGCACTGCTGGGAGGACTCTGCACCCACCCCTCTTGTGACTGGGCACTGCTGTGAGTGTTAGGCACCCACCCTTCCTGTGTCTGGGCACTGCTGGGAGGACTCTGCACACACCCCTCCTGTGTCTGGGCACTGCTGGGAGGACTCTGCACACACCCCTCCTGTGACTGGGCACTGCTGGGAGTGTTAGGCACCCAACCCTCCTGTGTCTGGGCACTGCTGGGAGGACTCTGCACACACCCCTCCTGTGTCTGGGCACTGCTGGGAGGACTCTGCACACACCCCTCTTGTGACTGGGCACTGCTGTGAGTGTTAGGCACCCACCCCTCCTGTGTCTGGGCACTGCTGGGAGGACTCTGCACACACCCCTCTTGTGACTGGGCACTGCTGGGAGGACTCTGCACACACCCCTCCTGTGTCTGGGCACTGCTGGGAGGACTCTGCACCCACCCCTCCTGTGTCTGGGCACTGCTGGGAGGACTCTGCACACACCCCTCTTGTGACTGGGCACTGCTGGGAGGACTCTGCACACACCCTTCCTGTGTCTGGGCACTGCTGGGAGGACTCTGCACCCAACCCTCCTATTTCACGATATGTACGCTTAGAACATACACGGGTGTGGGTTTGCTCCATGCATACGAGGTGGGGTTACGGTCCGTACGTATACTGTTGGCATGGGGGGTACGCTCCATGCATACGCGGGTGAGAGTGCAGGTCGTACATACACTGTTGTTTGTATATTTTTACGACCGGGTATGCGTTGGATGGAGAATATGCTCCGTTTGACGGTTCGTACCCGGTTTTTACAGGATCGTGATCGGCACCTAAAAGAACAAAACAGGAGCTAAAATTGGTTCATGAGTTTTGTGAAAGTGTGTGTTTAATGTTTCAGCAAAACAGTGGTAGAGTATGTCCTGATGCCACTAGCATAAGAGTTTTTGTGACTCAGTTGGTTATTGGTTTAATATTTTCTGATCAGATCAGTGTGCACATACAGCAAAAGCTGATAGAATGGCACCTGAAGGATGAAGGTTACTATTGTGCTGGCCAGGGAATTAAGCCAAAAGAGTTTGAAGAAAAACCTATGATGGTACAGAGAAGGTTTGCACAGAAAAGTTTTCAGAATAAGCTGTTTGCAGAGAATACAATTGTGGTACAGGGTGATGTTTCACAAGCAGACGTAAAAAGTGCTCAAGGAAGATTTGGTGTTCCACAGGATGGAAATAAAGGTGTTTTGGTTTGTGAAAATTCAGGTATGGATGTTGTACTGCTGGAAAAAGTGTCCTTTTGCCATCTTTGTAACAGATTTGAGCACTGGAAGAAGACATTTAAATTTAAACATGATGCAGCAGTAGGAAATGTGCAAAAACAGAGAGAAATGCAGGTGCAAGAGGTGCCAGCTAAGCAAATGCAAATGTCAGTTCAGAAACAGGTACCAATGGCAGAAATGTTTCAAGCCCAAATTGTCCCACAAAATATGGAAAATGCTAAAATTAATTTAAATAAGTTGTCCAGAGCAAATGTGAATAATCTCCAGAAACAAGGCCTGACAGGAAAACAATTGTTTTGCAAATTAAACAGCCCAGATTACTGTACACCAGATATGTTAATTTTCAGATTCTTGATGAGGATGTACATTTTAAAATGGCCCAACAAGAGACAGCTGTAGCATTGTTTTCAGAAAAGACAGTTGAAAAATTTCCTTCTGATTTGAAAGAAATAATAAACACAGAAGTAAGGAAGTTCACAGAAAAAGATGTCAGATTAATAAAATGTGCAGAGCATGTCTTATTCAAATTAGAATTAGATGATATGTATTCAAGAACAGCATCAGTTGCAGGAATTTTACCAATAAAAGGATTTTTGATGGAATTGATTGGACGTTTATGTAACTTTCTGATCACAGGTTCGCAGAAACTAAATAAAAAGAACAGATTAGAGCAGGAGATTAATAGCATAATTTTTCCATGTTGTCCTGTGGTACCGAATCCAGCCAATATATTTTTTCACATTCCATGTGCTGAAGAATGGCTTACTGTTATTGATTTTTGCCAAATTCATGTCACAGTGCCATTGCATGAAACTAGTTAGGAGTACTGTCAGAAAGAAAATGAATGGCTGGGACACATAATAGGAAAGGGAGGTAGAAAGGTGTCACCAGAGAGAGAGTGGAAATAATTTACCAGATGAATCCACCTCAAATTCAGAAAGAAGTCAGGAAGTTTTTGGGAATGGTTAGCTGCTGTGGAGAGTGGTTGCTAAACCTTTCCCTATTGGCTAAGCCTTTACTGAGGCTGACACACAAGGATATGTCTGATCCACTTCCATTGGACAACAATTGCACAAAAACATTCCTAGAGTTGAAAGTGAAAAGGTGTCGCGCCCCAGCACTAGGAATGCAAGTTTATTTAAAAGAAAATACACTGATGTGCAGTGAGAGGGAGGGCTGCGCTCTCTCAGTGCCTGTTCAAAATCAAGAATTTGTTCAAAGGTCTGTGACGTATTTTCCATTGATCCTTGACCCCAACGTCACAGAAATGCCCAGCTGCCTTAATTTAGTAGCTGTGGTAGATGTCAGTCATAAAAAAAGTGAGTTTATAATAATGGCATTTCCAATTATTGTAATGGTGGCTTCCTTTGTGGAGTTATTTGGGGAACATAGTGTGACCAAGAAATGTCTAAATTCAAATGTATTTAGCTTACTGTCAGCAAATGAAATTGTTTGTGATCAAACTGAACCTAAATGTTTAAATGTCATGGATTTCTGCCTGAAACCAAAGTTAGACTTTAATGATGAACGTCTGATTCAGCCAAACCATTTTGTAGATGGACCATATTTGAAAGGTAACAATGACACATTAAGAGCAGCACATTCTGTGCTTCCTATACATTATGTTGTCAAAGTTTCATGGCTGTCAGCAGTTACCTCAGCCCAAAATTCGAGATTGATTGCCCTTACCATAACATGCAATATAATTTCTCAATTGAGTCACTGTTGTCCTGGGAAAGAGAAATGCTAATTCAGTTGCACAATATTGTATCCTGTTAGTCTCAAATGTGTTATGCCCAGGTATAGATTGCCAGTTTCTCTGAAATCAGATCATAATGAGGTCTCAAAGATGATGAGTGCAAAACCACAGACTGGACAAGAAGTGGATTGTAGCTATCTGCCTGACGTTTCAAGCATAATAAAGCAACACAAAGGCAGCACAGAGTTACACTTTGCAAAAGACTGTGTTTCAGCATCACCAAAGTTGCTTGAGTATTTACATGCAAATGCACTTGTGAAAACGACTAATGAAAAGACTAGCCATTGCCGTGAAGGTGTGACTGATGTGGAGCGTGCAGTTTCTCACCAGATTGCAGCTGCTACACAAGATCTACATAATGAATGGTGTCAAAACTTTGATCTGAGAGATGCTGTGAAATGGAAAGGCCTGTTCCAAATGATCCTGGCAAAGACTGTTGTGA
This sequence comes from Triturus cristatus, assembly GCF_964204655.1. Taxonomy (NCBI): domain Eukaryota; kingdom Metazoa; phylum Chordata; class Amphibia; order Caudata; family Salamandridae; genus Triturus; species Triturus cristatus. Next base: position 719,867,202 of record NC_140579.1, read on the forward strand.
AATGCGGTGGCCTTCCAAATTGGGTGCATGCCTCTCACACACGTATGGTCTTGTGTCCCCCTGATAAAACAGCTCCTCTTCAAGAAAAAATGCCAGCAGTGGTCAAAAGTCCACAGAAGAGGGTCAGCCAAGCTGTAAGGGAACACACAGAGTTTAAAGCAGCACTAGAGAAAACTGAGGTGGCACTGGAAAAGCAAAAAGTGGAAAATGACTCAGATGAAAGCGGTATCCAAAGGGGGAAAGAGTCAGATGCAGCCTCTGAAGAATAAATTAGTGCTGTGGGCCTACGAGTGGAGGTAGGAAAAAGCAGGCTAAAAGGGAATCCAAAAAGTTTGCAGTGGTCCCTTGAAAAATCATTTGCACCCATAGCTGAAACATCTGAATCTGATCAAAGTGAAAATGAAAGTGAAAAGCTTGGATTGGAAAAGTGCACGGAATTGATGGTGCTCTGTCAGAGTTTTTCAGCACCTGAGTGGTCCAAATGCATGAAAAAAGTACAGGATGCCACACTGTTTGAGCCACCCTGAAGGCAAGCAGGTGATAAGGAGCCAAAATTTGCTGAAACAAATAAATGAGAACTGTCAAACTGTTCCAAGAAGCTACTTACAGAAATCTGCACAACAACATTTGAGCTTGGCCATATATGATCTGCTTTCAGACCAAATTTGTGTGGCCATAGAAATAAAGGTAACATGGTTATATGCTCAGCTTTTGTAATAACCAGTGATAAACAACATACTAATTTAGTAGGGTTTTCTTTTAGACACCTGTGTACTAAAGATGAGTATTAATATTTTAGGTAGAGAAAAACATATATTTGACTCAACTAATGATGTGTTTTTTTTGTTTGTTTGTTTTTTAAACAAATGTAACGTGAAATTAAATTAGTGTGATAAATTTCGAAATCATTTGAGGTACAATGATTTGATATTTATCAAAAGGGTGAATTTATGGAGCTTAGATTTCACCTATAAAATGTATGCATTATTATATGACAAAAAGCTGCAGATTTGAGTTCTAAAATGGCACGCAGATTGTGGAAAAGCAAGATGAAAACATAGGGCTTCAGTTTGGAAGTGCTTTTATGTGAAAACATGCTTAATTAGTTGAACAGCCATGCTTATAGGTGATTAATCCATATGTAATCTCACTATAGAATGCACATTAATTTAGAAAATGTATTTTTACTTTCAAAATGGCATCATGTATTTTTGCAAGAGTAGAAATGTGCTGAATTGTGTTTCACAGTGTAGAAAACCACGTGATTTTAGTTTGCTTTAGTGGACTCAGCCAAACTGAAGTTTGCCCTTGAAACATTACATTGGAATGAGTTCTTCTTCCCTCCCAACTTTTAACGAAAGGGCTCTGTTAAAAATCCTGCCTACAGCTTCCTACGACCTTCACACAATGTTGCATATTTTTGTAGCCTGTTTAAACGTGGAGAGAAGAACACACTTTTTTTCCATAAATCACAAGACTGAAATTTGAACAGGAACAAGCCTGATTAATGACGTATCCAGTCAGCCCATGGGGAGATGATATGTCTTGAAGTTCTGATTGGACCAGCTATGAGGACTGAGCACGTGAACTTTTACTTGAAATATGGCTTACAAGTGGGAGGAGTGCTTTTTGCCTCTCTCTTCCTTTTTTCATTTTTCTGAGGGCCAGGCCCAGTTTCTGTGCTGGACACAGAGACAGGGAGGGGCTGCATTCAGTGGGGGCTATGGTGCAGTTTGAGACAGAGACACAGACTAGCATAGTGAAGCAGAGGCAGAGGGAAAGAGCTGAAAGGATCAGAACAGATTTAGATTTTAGGTGCTAAATTGCATTTATTTCTCTTTATGGGATAATTTTGCCATTATTAATTATTGATTAACCTTGTAAGACTTATTCTTTTTCTTAGAAACTCTTTAAGAGTTTTTGACTGACAATTTGCACCACATTTCCCTTCCTATATGTGATCCTTATATGCAGACTGTAATATGTTCTGTATTAATGCTATTTTTCCTATTTTTCAATTCTGTAACCTGATTGATATTTGACTAATGAATAAAGAGTCAGAGAACCTTAACTTTTGACTTAAAATAAAACCCTTTAAAATAACTCACCACTCTCATTATTGCCTCTAATATTGTTTGCATTTAATTTTTATTTATATGTAAAGTGTCCTGTTTGGTGAAACACGGTCATGAAAAGATCCATAATTTTTCACCCTTTACAGCGGTAAACCATAGGTGATGTGGTTTTGAATAGGGAAATTACCAGGTAATTACCGCTGGATCAGTGCAACATCCTTTTTTTCTGTCTTCTCCTCCCAGCACATCCAACAGCTGTGGTGGTGGTGGTGGTGGTGGTAGTGGGGGGCAGACAAATTCAGCTGGTGCACTGCTTTCATCCGGCCCCCTCTTGAGGCGACAGTGAATCTAACAAGCATTTGCAATGCAATAGGTCTCGCATTTGTGAGAGTTTGTGCTATTGGCATTGTAAATAACAATGCTTTTTATTTATGCGTTATGAAAAGCTGCAAGGGGTTCATAAACACGCAAATTTCTTACTTATACTCCTTGCTTACGAACAGCACGGCTCGCAATAAAAGAGGCGAAGTAACTGCCAGCAGTGCCAATAGCTCAAACGCTCGCAAATGCGAGACCTATTGCATTGCAAATGCTTGTTTTGATCTACAACACATCTAGAATGTGGTCTCTGATAAGTTTTAATGTACTTAGACATTTTGGGGTGCAGGTTAGCATTTTCAAGTGGGCACCATAATCCTGTCATGAAAGAACACTGAGAATAAGAAGAACCAAACAGGATCAAATGGCACGAGGGATCTCTGGGCTAAACATCCAACTTGCACCACTGCACACCAAAATAACAAATTCTCAGTTTGTAACAATGAGTCTGAATTTCATAGGTCAGGCATTGGTCTCTCCTCAACCTATTGTAACCAGAGGAAGTGGTTTTAAATATATTTAATTCCATTTCGAGCTATGGTTCATTCATTAGCATCATCTCTGTCCATATTTCCAGTGTTACATTAAAGAATAATCCTAGGCCCGCAGGCAGGGCAGACTAGGACGTAAATAGAGTGCTGTGCTGTCTTGTGCAGGGACACATGAACCAGTAAGCACAGAACAAATCACTGCCTGGCTAAGCACAGGACAGGAAGTGATGGGAAGAAGGGATTCTGATGCAAGACAATGAATGATGAGCCAGGAAAAGGCACATTAATAAAAGAAATAAAGAAGACATCCAAGACTGATGTCATCTGTTCCCTCGAGTCTGTAACAGAACATGGCACAATAAAAAAATGTGCTCCATATTCACATCACACAGATCTTACAGGGTCAGAAACAGAGCTCTGGACCCAAACACTATCTCGCAGGCTCAATATATCTAACGCCTCAGGCTCAAGTGGCAAAGCCATCCTCAGACTTGTACATGCTAAGACTATAACCAGCCAAGCTATACGTTGCACAGATCTTAAGTTCTTAAGCGCCAGGCTACAGAAGTATCTCTTCATAACATTTGTATTCACACTCAAATGATGCTGAAAGTACCCATGCCCTTGCCCCACCCCATCTTTAACATGTTTCTGTATCTCCTTGTAGCAGTCCCTCCTCTAGCCCTTAAACGCCTTTCCAAATCCTAGGACTGGCTTCTACTTTCCTAATCAGCATGAATAAGGAAGATGCTGCTTCTTTTCCCTCAACCTCGCTCCTAACCCAAAACCCCACCTGATAGCCTAGTGGGCAGAAAGGCCACCTTCTCTGCAAATACCAGATTTGTAAAAGCTGCTCTGTGGTTCTCAAATCTCTCATTCCCCTTTATAAAGTTATTTGTCAGTAGCCTATAAACATGATCAAATTCACTAAAACATGTTAGTGTAATCATTTTGGTCTTGACCAATATGTTTAAAATACACAATTTATCCATCTATTTTCATGTATTGACTCTAAGGATCGTTCCGCCTCATTATTTGAAGTGTTAGCCCCACCTTCATTCATTGAGCCATTATTACCGTTGCCTCGGCCCCTCCCCCGTAAATTCAGGTCTAACCTAACCTAACATAACATAACATAACAGATTTATTAAAGCGCACGTTCACCCAGAAGGGCATCGTGGCGCTGAATAAGAGCTAGTTCGCTCCCTGGCCCCTCCCTAAACGATGTAAAGTGCTACAGAAAAAGGCTCCACATTGACGAAAGAAGAGAGGGCAAAGAGCAACAAGACGTATATATTTATTCAGAAAATAAAAACATCACGTCAACAGGGTCAAACGAACGGAAGAATGTACTCATCCCCCACGCCTCGTCCCTTGGAATCATGAGATGAGATTAGCGGGAGATAAGATGAAACCATGAGGTGAGATGAAAATTCACAGATCAGACTGGGAACTACTAAAATTGAAACTGGGATCCAAAATGACTCTTCCGTTCAGCAGTCCTGAGTTGAGACTTGACTTTTCCCTGCTAATGGTATGTTTGTTGAAATGCGGCGTCCCTCGCACATGTTGCTGCTGGCAACTTGTGCTCTCTGGCTCCAGACGGCCCCCTCTCTCCCAGATCCCCCCTGCGGTGAGTCGCGCTGCTGAGTTCCAGGGGCGTCTGGTGGAATTTGAAACTGGTGAGGCATAAGCAGAACGAATCAACGTATGCGAGCGAGCGCAGCGAGCGAGTCTGACGGCAATAAGAGGGGTTCAGGGGGGTTCTCCCCCATGAAGAAATTTTTTAAAAATTGGCATCTTTTTGGGGCGATTTTCAGCATTATTTCTGTGATAAATGGACTAAAAATTCAGTTCTTGTAGGCATTCATAAAAGAAAACTCATACATTATTTCAGAGAATTTCTGGGTTGCCAAGCAGTATTAAGAGGTTTGCAGGACTACTGATTGCTGAACTAATTTGATACAAAGACTACCTCTATGGAAACAGAGGTAAACTGTTAGACGTGAGAACTTAAGGAAAACACGTATCCTGTAAATTGTTCAGTGATGCCCTCAGCTGTTATTTTTTTAGACATCTTTCAGAAGCTGTGCAGGCCGAAAGAGTTTCAGCATCTCTGCTGAAAGATCAAGTAAGATCTTTCACATTGAGACTGGTGTCTACCGCTCAATGTAATGCTGTTCCCTTTCAGAAGTTGTGGTGTTTTTACTGAAGCATCTGTGTTGGTTTGCTACAGTGCAGGAGGAGAGGAATCCTTTCCAAGTAATATAGCGCATGGTTTCAGACTTAATGATTTTTCTGCTCATGGTATGTTTGTTTAGTGCTAAAGGGTGCCTGGCATCAGTTCAAACGGAAACTTCTTGCCAATTCTAAATGGAGTACTAACATAGAACTCGACACAATGACATAATACAAAGTAAAATTACAACACAACAAAAAACATAAATGGACATAAATCAACAAAACAACCAAAACAGAGCCCATTCCAACAAATAATACAGTAAAATGCAAGTGTAATACAAAAACAAAAAAGCTCAAGAAGCAACACATCATCAACAAAATAGTCACAAAATAGCCACACAACCTAAAAAAACACAACACAAGCCAAACTAGACAAATACCGCAACAACAAAAAATTAAACAGCAAACAAATTGACAATAATACAGATAAAGATATACTAACACTAGACCAGAGCACAACGATGCAACAGATAAATAAACACAATACACAAAAATAGTACAGTAGAGTACTTTTGCAACAGCACAACAATGTGCCACACTGCTACTCAACATAACAACAGTACAACCACAACACAGTACAATACCATACTACAACACCCAAACACAAAAAATAACCTTATGCAACACAATTCTAAATGTGTGCTGCAGTGTTGTTTTAGGTTGGTGTATTATGGTGTTGCATTGTGTTAATGTGTTGCGTTGGTACGCTGTGTTGTATTGATATGCTGTTGCATTGTTGAGTAGTGTTTTATGGTGTCTTATTGGTGTGCTGTATAGTTTATGCGGTGAGTTCCTGTTGCATTGTTTTGTTATGGTATGCTGTGTTGTTGTGCTGTATTGCTGTTATTGTGGTGTGTTATTCTGGTAATATCGTGTTGTGGTGTTACTGTACCTCCATTGCAGTGTTTACCTTTAAATAAACGTTATTTACACTTGGTATTGTTGCTCTGAAGCCAGGTTACTTTGAAATGTTTCACGATGTTTCACACTTAAACAAAACTGTTTTCAAGAAAATACCATCAAAGATTTGTTTGCTCTCCGTTGAAGTGAGTGATGTCTGGGGCAGAAAGGTTATTCAGGAGTCACAGCATTCACCCATCTCAGTGCCGCCTCGCGGACACGCAGTACCCAAGGTCAGACTCTTCTAATGAAACATCTACTTTCATAATGCACACAATGCCTTATAATTTAAACCTATGACATCTAAGCACACTCTTATCTTGTTAACGCAAGCCAGGAACGGTGCACTCGGGTAACACGAGGCAGTGCTCTTTGAATCACGGTCACCGGAAGACATGTAAAGCTAATGGCAGAAACCCGAATGTGAGACACAGTAATAACATTACCCGATCCTTCTTCTTGAACAACACATAAATTGAGTTCCTCATCCTTTGAATGTGAGTTGTATAGCCAAGACAAAAATCTTCTCTGCCACATGCCACAACATAACCTCATTCACTGAAATTCGCTACTATAATGACACATTAATAAGATACGGAACTGCCCCTCCGTTTGATCAATGTGACTGGATTAACTCACTAGATGAGAAAAAAAAACATTTGTCTTATTTAGGTTCTAAAAGACTAGATATAGTCCAATTACCAGAAACTAATATCTCTGACTTTGAATCTGCAAAATTAAAATGAGACTGAATGGCGAATTGATCTCCTCCTCTGGCTCTCAGCATTCAACCTGATGAATGCAAGAAACATCCACCACCAGTAGGAAGAATTAGGTGGTTATCCACATACATATTCGCAGTTCAAGTACAAAAGAATTGGATCGATGAAGCAGAATATGTCTTTGAACGACTGAAAATCATGGACAGTACCATAGCGATGGCTTTATTTATGCCCCCGACAGATGCCAAACGGACCTGGCTATCTATCCTTGGTGAATGGACTGCTCACTGAATTTTGCCCTAGCAAATTAATAATTGGGGGTGATTAGCACATGTTTCTAGACCCTTTTGTGGATATAACTGATAGCTGGACTCCCCAGAGAGATGCTGGCATGGGTGTACTCAAGGTCTTTATGATAAACCACTCTCTGTTAGACCCTTAGAGCTTACTGCACCCAACAGGGAAAAAATGTAATTACCTCTTGCCAGCCCACTGCTCAGAATAGAGGATACATTTCTTTCTACTAAAAACTAAGACACAATCATGTGAGATTGAAGTGGGCAATATCTCGGACCATGTGCCCATTCTCCCTACATTAGACCTGCAACATGTCTTCCCCGAAGCATGAAAATGGCTTTTAAACATCATGAAACTTAAGTATGAAGAGAAAAATAAACTATGGGATCTAATCTGTGAATATATGGATGTTAACAAAGCCTTTGCAGACGTCCTGAACTCGCAATATTGAGGGAAGCAGGGAAGGCCTACTTAATGGGTATGCTCATGAGGGACTGGAATGCCTTGCAGAAGCTGCACAATATAGAGCAGACTAGAACTTGAGATCGGCACGATGCAGGCTGTATACCATAGCAAACCTTCCCCAGCCCTGCTACCGTCCTTAATTAACAAAAAATCCCAACTCAATAAAAGGCCGACATCACCAGCAGAAAAGTCCCCGACTCACATTAAAGGATAAACCTATGAAGATGGTGAAAACACACAACGCACCCTAACATGGTAACTGAGGCCAACACAAGCCCAATCGATTATTCCAGCCATACCTAATGCTGCTAGTACAACTGTCACATCCTATAACCAACGTAAATAAATGTGTATGTTTTTACACAAATTTGTATACCACTAACTGCCCAGAAGTGTTTTCTGGTGAAGAAACTTTTATGAATAAAATAGAGATTTCGACACTATAATTACAATTTAGTGAAAAACTGGATCTAGAACTAACAGAAGGAGAAGAGGAAAAGGCGAAAAAGGCAATGGTGACAGGTAACCCCCCCTGGAGTAAACATCTTTTCATTTGAATTTTTATAAAAGTACTCAAATGCATACAATCCACCCTTGTCCTGAATCTAGTGAGAGGCCATGGAAACGTGCATCCTTCACCGAGAATTTAAATACTTATCAAAATATTGGCTGCAGGACTCAATAAAGTGATACCCTTTTTAGTTTCCGAAAATCAGGAGCGCTCCTCCCAGAACCATAATCAATCTTTAATGCATTTACTCTGTCAAATTATACAAATAAAAGATGAAAAGTATTTACAAGGCAAACTACATGTAAATGTGTAGCCAATTCTGTGTGGAAATCCTGTTTTGGAGCAAAAAACGTTACTGTCACACTGCACACTGCCTGCTGCGAAGGCATTTTGATATGAAGAAACTGTCAGGTGCGTGAAGAAAATGAGCCCTAAGACTGACTTCAAATCATTTAAACGAAAGAAAACAGAACTTTAGCAAAATGGAGGAGGTGAAAAGGTTATTGCGCACATCCAAGCGTGCCAGTTTCTTAGTAGGATGTCATACTTCGAGGCGTTCTTGAGAGAGGGGGGTGTCGTGCTGAAACACCTGACAGGCTTGATGGTTGATGAATAAACATTTCTCTTTAAAAGTTGATGCCGGTGTGAATATGTAGGGGGGCTGTGTTGCTGGAGCAGGGTTTTCTATTTAAACTCAAACTTCAGTTTATGTTTTTATATGTTATAATTAAAATTACTAAGAATTAATTATTAAGTATTAATTTTGTTGTGTGTTTTAATTAATCAACCTTACTAATGAAAGAATTACACGTGGGAATGCAATTGCATGGCTTGATTAATAAGTGAACTAAGTTGGTGAGCAAATTAATTAAATAAGTGTGGCTAATGTGCTATTTGTTATGTGTTTGCGCTTTAAAATAATATGCTTTAATGCTTTTTTTTATGTCGCAAATGGCTAGATAATTACATACACATAAGAGTATTAGTGGGAATTAACACTGTATAATCAATACGATGTAGTAACGTTGTTTTGTGTTTCTTTTAATTAAGATTGTCCATTTTGGCCTATTGAGAACTGGCCGACATCTACAGCCTGCATTTGAGTAGATGAAATATGAAGAGAGGCCTCGCTGAATATGGTTGAATGACCTCGGCCTCTGTCTGAGCTAAAGTTATGAAAGAACAGCAGCTCTGGGCTTGTCGCCAGATATCCTTGGAGGATAACAATTGTCACAAATGAACATTTTGATAAACTTGTGGTGGCTTCACTATAATTCCGGAGAAGAGCATCCATGGATGTTGCGAATTTAGTTTGTGCTTCCTTTTTCCGTGTTTTTATTTTTGAGATATTCGAGAGCGGAGATTTTTCTAAATGTTGCGAGCCAACATCCTTTCCTGCTCGCTCTGCTTAACGGACGCTTAGAGCTTGTTTGTAACTTTTAATGTGTAAGTTTTGGTATAAATATTGTTAGACTAGAGAGGGTCTAAGGCCACTTCTTCCTGAACTTATGCTCAAGAGGATCGATGCTGATTGAGAGGACGGCGACTCGGGAGACTTTGATTCTGTACTGAGAGACCTGTCCTGACCTAAAATACGACATTTAGCTAGAATAGGTAATTATGAGAATAATGATTTTACAATTGAATAACTTTTCATTTGAACTAATTTAGATAAAGTAATTTCTTGTTTGAATTTCAGTGTCGGGTGGTTATTTCTTTGTCATTTATTGAGATCTCAAATGTGTTTAAACTGTTTTAAATCATTACTCGAGACAAATCAATTAGGTTGCATTGACCTCAGATTAGATGCAGATTGATTTAGGAGTTCTCTCATATATTCAGTGTGGATAGAGTAATAGAATGAATATTGGTGTGATGGGCCCTAGCGTATGGTGAGTGTATGTGCATATGACTGTGAAATTACTCTGTCCGTGGAAGTAGGGAGAATTTATAAGCTCTGATCTGCAGCAGTTTCCTGGTAGCAGTATGATGGTTTTGATTATTGTCTTGATATGATGAATTGCTTGTACATAGGCCTTTTGGATTTATTGATTTATTGGTTGATGTTGATACATGTACTAACACTAAATGTTGAAGTCGTCGTATTGAGTTATATGTAGTGTGTACGGCTTCTGGAACGTAGGGAGCTGGTGACGGTTCCGTAGTAGGGCAGAGGGAAGTGAGTGCTGCTCTCGGGAAAGATGGGATTGTTGGCCCTGTACGAATGCAGGGAAAAGCTTGTGACAATTGAAGTTGCGCGTCGCATTGTCTGGGTTCGATTCAGTGACATCGTCGTGTGTTACTACTAGAAACATATTTTCTGTGTAAGAGAAGTGTGTATGGTAGCAAAGGTTATCTGTGAAACTCTGGTGGTCTTAAGTCCCAGGGATCCGTAAGGTTCGCCGTTAAAGCTTACCGCTGGAGAAGTAATAGGTATTCTCTGAGCTTGTTTGAAGGACTGGGCAGAGGTAAGCGCTGCTTGGTTAACGTATGTTATAATTCTGTAGCAGGACAGATTGTTCGCTGTTCTCGGGAAGGCAGAATTCTGTGTAAATGTGCTACATTTTCTGGTGTGAAAGTGCGTGAATGTATGAGCATTTAGTTAATTGTAAAAAACTCTTAGGAGCATTCCGGGAGGAAACAGTTAATGGATGCATGTTAGAAGGGCAGAGTAGAGGGATGTGCTACTGTGTCAACGAAAGTAATAATTTCGTAGTGGAGCAGAGGTAAGCGCTGTTCTAGAGAGAAGCGGGATTCTTGTGGGAAACGTCTTTACTATTCTGTGGTTAGCGGAGCAGACAATGGAGATGTTTATATGTTGTAACTAATAGATTTGTAGAATCTGAAATAAAGTCTACTAAGAGGGCTTTGTAAAGGAGGGGTAGACGAGTGACAGGAGACAGGAGTAGAAGCGACTGCAGCGACTACTGACGTCAGAAAGACCGCGCTGTGATTGGACAGTGGGTTAGAACAGCGAAAGCGCTGTGATTGGTGCGTTGGTGTGAGCTGCGCAGGGATTGGAAGAAGCACAGGGTGACGTAGACGCTCCGGGATTGGTGCGTTAGTGTAAGTCGCGCTGTTATTGGACAAAAGATCGTACAGTTGTAGTAAAGACTAGAGGGTTGTGGTAAACGCGAAAATGTATTACCAAACAGAGGAAAAGAAGAAAAAATCCTTGTTCAGTAAAATCAAAAAGTGGTTTGACAAGGATAAGGACATAATAACTAGAGAGGGTGAATTACTACCTCCGACAAGAACCCCTGCATCCTTCATGGTTGCGAAATATGGGTATCATACCTGTATTTGGTTAGACAATTGGGCTAAGTACACTAAAGAGGATGGTGTTTTAGCATTCCCGGAACATGGTTCATTTAATCTGGCCGTGTTGAGAAACTTACGGGAAAAGATGATGTGTCTAGAGCCTAGACCAAGGCCGACACAGTTCGAGGCATTGGTAGAATGGGAAGATGAGGTGCATGAGCGAGAAAAGCAGAGGAGTGGAGGTAACTATAGGTATTTTTTTGGGAGGAAATATGATAGTGAAACTCATCATGATCGAATGAGGAGATGGCGAGATGCTAGTATGTCAGAGGGACTATACCCTATGAGAACTGTTGAGGAAACGGAAGGGAGCAAAGGTACAGAAAAAGTATCTGATGCAGAGTTGAGAAGGTATGGGGCTAATGAATATGAGGATGAAGTCTTGGATGACATGATCTATAAGAGACCACCTCCATATAGACCAGAACCAGAAGTGAGAACACCAGTTGCTACTCCAATAAGGGATACTTTGAGAATAATTAAAACAGAAGTTGTAACCCCTGATCTGAAAAGTGGTAGCTCTTTCACGGAAAGAGAAAGAGAGAGAGAGCGAGAGAGAGAGAATGCCATCGGGGATGAGAAAACAAGAGAATTAGCAAGAACCACATCTGAGTTAACAGAGAAAATCAGAGAATTGACCAAGAATCTAGAAGCTGTTACAGTGCCTGTAACCATAGGTCCGGTTATGCCTATTTTTGATAAACAAAGAATGGGTGAAAATGGTTTGACAGTCCCATATGTAGGAAATGGATTAGTTGGTTCTTCGGGAGAAAATCATTTGAGACAGTTGAGACATGACACATGTGGTGGAGAGTCAAATGTACAGCCTAATTCAGGATTGAATACTGGTTGTGTAGAAAGAAATGTTATGATGGAAGGATCAATTTTGGAACCACAGAGGATGGCAGAGCAAGTGAGTACAGGGAAAAAGTCTACAGAAATAACGGCTGAGGATTTGAATGATTGGTTGGAGGTTCTCCAAAAGAAGGATAAAGATTCTCAGGCAATTGATGTGGCCAGGTTGCGCATAGACACTGGAGGAGCTTATAGCAGGGACAATTCCTACAGAAATGTTGAAAAATCATCATGATGGAGAGTTGTTATTCATGTGCAAGAGTATCACATGGAGGGCTAAGAGTACATATGACAGGTTAAAAGGAATAGCGAGTGAAATGGGAGTTGACATGGACAAGGTGAAAGCTTTGCAGAAGCCTTACCGAGTGGATTTTTCTGACAAGGACATTGAGAATCTAAATGGTGTTGGCAGAACAGGGCAGATTAAGGAAATGATTTCCTTATTGCGAAAATGGGGTGATGTGGAAAAATGGAAAGATAGGTGGTATAAGAAAAGAGAAGATTCAGTGGACAGGACTTATTCAGCATTTCCCATGAGAGAAAAGGAAAAAACTGTGGATGCTTATCCTATGAGAGAGATTCCTGGAGGAGGATATGTACATGTCCCATGGACTAGACAGGATATTTTGTCATTTACGAATGATTTCCCTCGACTGAGAGAGAAGCCCGTCGAGTGGTATAGGCAGGTAGATAGGTTTGTGAAATTGTCAAAAGTGCTGTGGATTGATCTGAATAGTCTGTTTGATATAATTGTTCCAGCAGACTTGTGGGCAGAGTGAAAATTGTTGTAGATTGGCCTGCTAAGGAATACCCGAGAGATCAGAGAACAGGAGCTCCAGACCCAGAGGTTATGAGAAAATACGAGCAGGTTATTGTGTTCCTGAAGAATAAGGTACCCCCTAAAGAGACAGACTGGGTTAAAATAGATCGAACACATCAGGAAGCAAAAGAATCAGTTCATGCTTTTTATGAAAGGTTAATACTGGCTTTTAAACAGTTCAGTGGAGATGAACATCTGGGTGATAAGGATTTGAGTCATTTTGTATACAGATTTGTATATGGCTTGAGACCTGAAATCAGTGAAATGATTCGAGAGCACACAGTTGATTGGCAGAGTAAGAAGATTGATGAGATCTTGAGACATGCAAAGTACTTCAGTGATGAAATTGAGGCGAAACAAAGAAAGCTGAAGGAGAAAGCACTGTGGGCACAGGTGAAGGTTGCAGAAAGACAAGAAGCACAGCTGGTTGAACAAGCAAATAATCCAGGAAATAGGCCTAGATATGGAACAGGAAAAGGAAAGGGGAATATCGAAGAGGCGAAGAAAAAATTCCCATGCCACAACTGCGGACAATTGGGGCACTGGAGATCCGAGTGTACGAATCCACCACTAGTGAGTAATGAGAATAAATCCTTGAATCAACAGGTGCAGAACGACGGGTGTAATCATCAGCAGCAACAGCAGAAGGTTGTCAAGCAGCAGAGTCAAGAGCCAAAACCGCCCTTGCCGCAGAACAGAGGGTCTCAGAAATATAACCAGGACTCAGGTTTCTACAATGATGAACAGGTAAACAAACCGAGACGTACAAACGCAGTACAACAGTACTGGTTAAAGAATGAGGGGAGTGAGCCTGAAGGGGACTACTGACGGTGCCGAAGAGAGGAGGAAGAGTGCATACTTGGAGCAACTCTAGAAATAGACCAGGCAGGACCATTTGTAGATGGGAAAATAAATGGGGAAAGTGTTACTTTTTTAGTAGACACAGGAGCGACGAGATCAACTGTCAGGTCAGCAGATATAAGAAATCTTCCTCTCTCGGACGAAGCAATCCAAGTGGTTGGTGTGTCTAATACACAGATTAAGACTCGTCTAACCGAACCAGTAAGGGTAAGGATAGGGAAATTTTCAGATATGCACCGATTTGTGGTGTGCGACACTAGTCCAGTGAATTTGTTAGGTATGGACTTATTGTGTAAAATGAATTGCACAATTTTTTGTACTCCAGATGGAATAGCCTTTGAGACACCGGATGAGGATGTCTTGTACAGGATGACTCTAGATAATAGAGGAAGTGAGATTGTTGGAACATATGCTGTATTTAATCCAGATGACTTGCCTCAAGAGTTGAGAAATACAGTAAAGGCAGCAGTTTGGGATTTTACTGGAGAGGATGTGGGATTGATGAATAATGTAGATCCAGTAAAGATTACAGTAAAAGAGGGAATCACTTATCCTAATATCCCACAATACAGACTGACACCAGAGATAATTGAAGGAATAACACCTATAATTGACAAGATGATTCAGCAAGGTGTTTTGAGAGAGTTACTGAGCAGCCCATGTAATTCACCTATAATGGGGCTGAAGAAACCTAATGGGAAGTTCAGAATAGTGCAAGATTTGAGAAAAGTTAACAAAATTGTGGTATCATGCTGTCCCATTGTGCCAAATCCATCAGTGATTTTGTATCAGATTCCTCATGATGCTGAATGGTACACAGTAATTGATTTGTGCCATGCTTTCTTTTCAATTCCATTGCATCATGACAGCCAGCCGATTTTTGCATTTCGGTTTGGACAGCGTATTTTGGCATGGTGCCGAATCCCACAGGGGTATACAGAGAGTCCTTCAATATTTTATCAGTTGTTGAAGAAGTCTTTGGAGAGTCTGACAATGCCTAAAAGTTCAGTACTAGTACAGTATATCAATGACCTACTTGTGGCATCGAAGACACGTGAAGCTTGTGAAGTAGATACCATAGCTTTACTGAATCATCTGGCAGATGGAGGATTAAAGGTATCTCCAGCCAAGTTGCAATTTTGCAAGAAAGAAGTACATTATCTTGGACACAATATTGAGAAAGGTCTAAGGAAAGTGACCATTGACAGGATCAAAATTATCAGAGGAATGAGAGCCCCAATGACCCAGAGAGAAGTAAGAATGTTTCTGGGAATGGTGGGTTATTGTCGTCAGTGGATAAGTAACTTTTCGCTGATAGCAAAGCCACTGATTAAATTGACAAAAGGTGAAGTAAAAGACCCATTGGAATTGAATGCAGAACAAATGGCAGCATTCGAAGAATTAAAGAGCAGATTATGTGAAGCTCCTGCTCTAGGAATGCCAGACTATGAGAAGGAGTTTGAACTGTACTGTAGTGAGAGGAATGTATGTGCACTTTCAGTGTTAATCCAGAAACATGGACGTCTGAGAAGGCCAGTTGCGTACTTCTCATCAACACTTGACCCAGTAGCTGTGGGTTTACCAGGTTGCTTGAAAGCAGTAGCTGCTACATGCAGAAGCTTGGAACAGAGTGAGGGTATAATAATGGGATATCCTGTAAGGGTGTTTGTACCTCATGATGTGGCAATTCTTTTGACAAGAAGCAGAACTCAATATATGTCACATAGTCGGCTGACTAAATATGAGAAAATAATTCTGGGAGCATCAAATGTGACTCTTGAGAGATGTGTGAATGTGAATCCAGCGACACTGTTGCCAGATGCTGAAAATGTGAGTGTGAGAGATGATGTTGATCATGATTGCTTGGATGTGCTTGATTACTGTACGAAACTGAGACCAGACATAAGAGATCTGCCACTACCTGAGAGTGATCATGTGCTGTTTGTGGATGGATCATGTCTGAGAACAGAAGAAGGTGTGCTGAATGCAGCATATGCGGTGTGTAAAGTTTCAGAAGTAATGGAAGCTTCACCTTTGAAAGGAGTTAAATCTGCTCAGGTTGCGGAATTGGTGGCATTGACAAAAGCTTGCAAGATTGGGAAAAATATGAGAGTGACTGTGATGACTGATAGTCAATACGGATTTGGAGTTGTTCACGACTTTGGCCAGCTTTAGCTACAGAGAGGTTTCCTGACCTCGAGTGGAACTCCTATAAAGAATGCTGAAGTGATTGGGAAATTGCTTGAGGCGATACAGCTGCCTAAAGAACTAGCAGTTGTAAAATGTGCTGCTCATGGACAGGGAAATGATTTTGTTACTCTTGGTAATCGGTGTGCCAATGACATAGCACAGTATTGTGCAAAGAACAATCATTCCATTAACCGGGGAAAAGAGAAGGAGATGTCTTTTTGTTCTGTGATGTTTACTAATGTCCTGGAAACATGGGATGAGGTGAGGCAGTTGCAGGATGAAGCAGGAGATGAGGAAATGAGAGATTGGATTAAAGCAGGTTGTGCACCAAGAGAGAAAGATCATGTTTGGATCTATGGGGATGGAAGACCAGTCATGCCAAATTCTATGTTGTCAACAATGGCAAGAATGTATCATGGCCAGGGACACCTGGGGAGGGATGCTATGATCAGGGCCTTTAAACAAACCTGGTACAATGCAAAGTTCAGGCTGATTGCAGAGAGCATCTGTCAAAGATGTTTGATTTGTCAGCAATTCAATACTGGAAAGAAAACAGTAGTGAGCCTAGGAACGATAGGCAGAGAAGGAGGTCCTTTTACCAGGATGCAGATTGATTTCATTGAAATGCCTCAAGTTAATAGACTGAGGTATGTTCTAGTGGTAGTCTGTTTGTTCTCAAGATGGGTGGAAGCATATCCGACTAGGAGAAATGATGGAATAACAGTGGCCAAGTTGCTGTTAAGAGAGTTGATTCCTAGGTACGGGTTCCCAGTGACAATTGAGTCAGACAGAGGAGGACACTTCTACAATGAACTCATGAGTTTAATTTGTGAAGCATTGAGTATACAGCAGAAGCTCCATTGTGCATACAGGCCAGAGGCTTCTGGCGTTGTTGAACAGATGAATGGCACAATAAAAAACAGAATTGGCAAGATGTGCTTAGCTACTGGAATGAAATGGCCTGATATCTTGCCTCTAGTACTAATGACTATTAGATCTACTCCAGATAGAACTACAGGGTTGAGTCCGCATGAAATATTAATGGGACGTGCTATGAGACATGCATTCGTGCCTGTCAACAAACTGATGACTATAACTGATGACATGATTTTGGATTACTGTAAGGGCCTGGCTGACGCAGTTCATTCTGTGTTTCACCAGGTTGGAGAAGACGCTACTACACTTGAAAAGAAGCAAGCCCATGATCTGAGTCCAGGGGACTGGGTGAGAATAAAAGTGCACAGAAGAAGAAATTGCTTGGTTCCAAGGTGGGGAAGGCCAAGACAAGTCATTCTGACTACGACGACTGCTGTGAAGTGTGCTGGAGTAAAGAACTGGGTTCATGCAAGTCATACTCTGAGAATTCCAAATCCAAAGGATGGGACTGGAAAGGAGTACTTTGAAGAGTCAGATTCCAGTGATGATGCAGACAATGAAACAGTAAGAAGAAAAAAGAATCCTGAAAGGGGGGAAAGAGAGTCAGAAAGAGAGTCAGGTGATTCTTTTTTCTTACCAAGAGAGGCTTCAAGAGGAACATTGCGAACCTCAGAAGAGAGTACAGATTCTGGAAAAGTGCCTGAAGTTCCAACAAGCAGTGGAGAAAATAAAGAGGGAAAAAGGAAAGAAAAGAGCAATTCCACAGAAACTACACCTGAGTCAGATGAAGAGATTGAGAATCCACCTGACATAACTTCTGAAGAAGTAGGGTCAGAAGAAGATAGAGAGGGACATATTGCGGAAGACCCCCGAGGAGGTGTAGGGAACATTCCTGATAAGCTAGGTGAAGGGACAAGTAGATGTGAGAAGTTGGCCTGATGTATGATGTCACTAGTTCTAGTGTACACCTTATATCAGTCCAAATACCCTTATGGTGATTGATTGTAAAGTCAACCTTATAGACCAGCTATCCTAGTGGTAGCATGGACAAGAGCAGTCTTAGGCTAAACTCTGAATGGCATGTGAAGCCAGCAGTGATACCATATATAATCCCTTGAATACCAAATGAAAGGACACCACAACAGATATATATATAAAATAAAGTGTATTTATTCTAGTCAAACCCTCAGCACTCTTTATGAGATTAGAGGTAAGTACAACACAGTCTTATTTAAGCAACAAGTCACACAGGTAAGTAATACAGTTAGGCCCTAGGGGCCACGCAAACCATATACTAAGTAAGTGGTATAAGGACCACTGTCACGGAAATAGGATAGGCCTAGGCCTAGGGAATCGCTGGGGCTACACTACACTAGCAACAGTTAGGAAGTGGGAGGCCCACGGGATTCAGGTGCAGAGTGGAAACACTCACGCGTAATGCGTAAAAGTCGATAGAAATAGTAGTTGTTAGCAATTAACAGTTTAAGGACACTTCTAAAGCAGCTAGAGAGTCGAGACTCGGAAACTAGACCCTAGGATAGTCACTACCCTTGTGAGCACCGAAGTACCCAAGTTACCTAGCCCACAGGCTGCGGGTAATAGGTGTGAACTTGCGTCGGGTTTCGTCGTGGACTTCTATGGATGCCTGAAGGAAAGTTGCTGACAGGCAGTCAGTGAAGAGTGTCCGGTGGATCCCAAGGCTGGGATCAAGAAGAAAGGAGACCTGCAAGCAGAAGGGACAGAGTCAAGGTCACTAGCCAGTGGCCACGTGGAACCAGGAAAGAACCAGGCGATGTCGTGAAGATTGCAGGTGAAGGTGAAGCTTGTTGTTGCAGCCACGAGGACCAGGGAACGTCGAGGACGACCAGGACCAGGAGGCGAGCTGTCCCACGAAGGCTCTTGCTGTCGGCGGTGTCGAAGTTGGACTAGGACTCACCAAGCCTTGGCAAGCGGAACCCACAAAGAACGGAGGACTTGCTTCTGGTGCAGACCCGGAAGGTCTGGGGTGCTTCTCTTTTGCAAGGAAGCGGGAGCCAGTCTGGAGGAGCCAAACCAGTGGTGAAGATTTCTGGATGCGTCGTCACAAAGGCCACTAGCCAACGGGCAAGCAACCGGACAGACGCGGCAAGCAGGAAAATGCAGAAGGGCCCCACGCAGGACTCGTGGAGTGTGGGGGGCTGATCTTCGGTTCAGATGGTGCTTGGGGTTGGGGCTTCTCAATCCTCGGTGCACAACTTCGAGGGTGCCTCAGAAGCTGCGCTGGAAGATACTAGCCAATTTTCCCAGGTAGCCGGTCCCACGTCTCTCGTCGCCTCCACGGATCTCAGCTCGGCTGTGGATGTGGATCAGGGTCGGAGAAGTCTGGAAGTCAAGGCTCTGGTCGGGCTCTGCAGTCGGTCCCTCGTAGAACTTCAGCAAAGCAAAGGGTAGTCTCTTGATGGTGCCTGTTTGCACAGGGTAGCCACTCCTTGGCCCCAAGGGAGATTCTTCAGTCTTCTTCTTTCGTCGAATGTCGAAGGTCCAGAGTTCTGTTCAAGTTGCAGGTTCAGGATAATCTAATCTCCTGGGGCCCAGCTACCACTCTTATACTAATCTGGGGGGCTGGGTTACCTGCTAGGTCGCGCCTTATGGGTGGGACCTGGGAGCGGGGTGGTTACACCCCCTTCCCTTTGTCCAGTTTCGCGCCAGGACTGGGGCTGGAGTGCCCCAGCACCGGTTTGAACTGGACTATGCACGTGACACCTTGTGTGCCCCAGGCATGTCTCATTCTTTTCATCCCTCCCTGCCCCAATACACTAAGGCCTGTCTGGGGTGGTGCTCGCAACTCCCAAGGCAGGAAACCTATTGTCCAAGCCTCCCTTGCCGGGATCACTCCCAGTAGCAGGAGGTCAGACTCGTGTCTGTGGCAGCAGCATCCATTTTGTGATGCTGGGGCTCTGGTTAACTTTAACCGGGTAAGTAGGTTACAACATGTCTTCTCCCTCTAGAAGGGAGGGATAATATCCTCATCCCCAGAAATGGGATGGGGGTATTATTCCAAAGTGTTAGACACCTTACACGACATGTTTTGATAAAGCCAAACCATAGTTACCATAACCGTTTAAGATTATAAGGCACTTTAAGAGTATATGGTAGGCTATATCATAGAACAGCTATAAGGACATGGTTCCGAAAGCTGCAGACAGGCTCAGCTCATGCTAGAGCACCATCTCACATGTTACCAAGCACTCTGCCTCCAGGATTGTTAAGGCCTGCCATAGGAGTGGCTGATAGGTACACATGTGTCTATATGTAAGTTAGGTATAGGAATACTACACCTAAGCAAGGAGTGATTACACAGCCTTGCCCCAGCTGAGTGATCAGCCAGTTGTGTCATAATGGAAGGCCAGGCCAGGGGTGGCATAATACATGCTGCAGCCCCTGGTAGGCCTAGGGTACACCTATGCCCTGGGTACCTAAGGTACACTGTACAGGGACCAATAAGGTGATCCTATCCAAATGGATTATGCACCTAAAGTACATAGTATCAATTTAGAGAGAGAACAGCAGGGCTGTGGGTCTGATTAGCAGGCCCACAGCCACATCTAAGTCGAAAACCAGTAAAGCAAAAGCAAAAAGTGGGGGTGAACATAGAAAGCAGACCCTACTCTCCTACACAACCCCCCCCCCCCCAAACTTAGGGACATTAAACTAACCTTGACCAGTTGAGTCTTCATGTTCTAAGTGGAAATATCTGGAGAGTCCATCTGCATTGGCATGGTCAGTCCCAGGTCTATGTTCCACTGTGAAGTCCATCCCCTGTAGGGAAAGGGACCACCTAAGAAGTTTGGGATTTTCACCCTTCATCTGATTTAGCCACAAGAGGGGCTTATGGTCTGTCTGAATCTTGAAGTGAGTGCCAAACAAGTATGGCCTCAGCTTCTTCAGGGCCCAAACCACAGCAAAGACCTCCCTCTCAATAGCTGACCAACGTTTCTCTATAGGGGTCAGCCTTCTACTTATAAAAGCAATGGGCTGGTCTTGACCATCTACATTCAGTTGTGAAAGAACAGCTCCCACACCTAACTCAGAAGCATCTGTCTGGACAATGAACTCTTTGGAGTAGTCTGGACTTTTCAGAATAGGTGCACTGCACATGGCCTGCTTCAGGTCATCAAATGCTTTTTGACAGCTTACTGTCCACTGAACTTTCTTTGGCATTTTCTTGGAGGTCAAGTCATTAAGTGGTGTCACAATGGACCCATAGTTCTTAACAAACTTTCTGTAGTACCCAGTCAGGCCCAAGAAAGCTCTGACCTGAGTCTGGGTAGTTGGAGGAGTCCAGTCCTTTATGGTCTGGATCCTGCTCTCCAGTGGTTGAACCTGACCCCCACCAACTAGGTGGCCCAGGTATACAACCTTGCTCTGCCCTATCTGGCACTTAGTGGCCTTGATAGTGAGGCCTGCCTTTTGCAGGGACTCTAAAACATTCCTCAGGTGGACCAGGTGATCCTCCCAGGTGGAGCTAAAGACAGCAATATCATCAAGATAAGCTGCACAATAATCATCCAACCCAGTAAGGACTTGATTCACCAACCTTTGGAAAGTGGCAGGTGCATTCTTCAAACCAAAGGGCATTACCACAAATTGATAATGTCCTCCTGGGGTCGAGAAAGTAGTTTTGGCCTTTGCATTCTCAGCTAGTCTGATTTGCCAGTAGCCTGCTGTCAGGTCAAATGTGCTCAAAAACTTAGCAGCTGCCAGTCTGTCAATGAGCTCATCTGCCCTAGGTATTGGGTGGGCATCTGTCCTAGTGACAGCATTGAGACCTCTGTAATCCACGCAAAACCTCATCTCTCTCTTACCATCTTGGGTGTGAGGCTTTGGCACAAGGACTACAGGACTAGCCCAAGGGCTCTCTGAAGGTTCAATGACTCCCAGCTCCAACATCTTTTGTACCTCAACTTTTATGCAGTCCCTGACATGGTCAGGTTGCCTGTAGATTTTACTCTTCATAGGCAGACTGTCACCAGTGTCCACCTCATGGGTGCACCAGTTTGTCTGACTTGGGGTCAGAGAGAACATATGTCTGTAGGATTGCAGAACCTGTCTGCAGTCCTGTTGCTGATGGACAGTGAGGCTGTCAGAAAAGACCACACCATCAACAGAGCCATCATCAGGGTTCTGAGTCAACAGGTCTGGGAGAGGGTCACTCTCTTCCTCTTGCCCCTCATCTGTAGCCATGAGTAAGCCCATGTCTGCCCTGTCAACATATGCCTTCAATCTGTTGACATGAAGCACCCTGTGGGGGCTTCTGGGAGTCCCAAGGTCCACCAAGTAGGTGACTTCTCCCTTTTTCTCAACAATAGTGTGGGGTCCAGACCATTTGTCTTGGAGTGCTGCTGGGGCCACTGGCTCCAACACCCACACTTTCTGCCCTGGCTGGTAAACAGTCAGCACAGCCTTTTGGTCATGCCAAGCTTTTTGTAGTTCTTGGCTTGCCTCAAGGTTTTTAGAAGCCTTCTTCATATACTCTGCCATCCTGGAGCGGAGACCGTGTACATAATCCACTATATCAAGTTTGGATTGTCTGAGAGGTCTCTCCCATCCTTCCCTCACCAAACATAGGGGTCCTCTTACAGGATGCCCAAACAAAAGCTCAAAAGGGCTGTAGCCAACCCCCTTTTGTGGGACCTCTCTGTAAGCAAACAGAAGGCAGGGTAAAAGGATGTCCCATCTTCGCCTAAGCTTGTCTGGTAAACCTTTTATCATTCCCTTTAGGGTCTTGTTGAATCTCTCAACAAGCCCATTGCACTGTGGGTGATAGGGTGTGGTGAACTTGTAGTTCACACCACACTCCTTCCACATTGCAGTCAAGTATCCTGACATGAAGTTGGCACCTCTGTCAGAAATGACCTCCTTTGGAAAGCCCACTCTGGAGAATACTCCAAGCAGGGCCCTTGCCACAACAGGAGCTGTTGTGGTCCTCAGGGGAATAGCTTCTGGATACCTGGTGGCATGGTCCACTATCACCAGTATGAATCTGTGCCCAGATGCTGTTTGCGGGTCCATTGGTCCTACAATATCTATGCCCACTCTTTCAAAGGGAACCCCCACCACAGGTAGTGGTATGAGGGGGGCCTTTGCGGTGCCACCTGATTTGCCACTGGCTTGGCAGGTGACACAGGAGCGACAAAAATCCTTAGTATCTTCTGACATATGGGGCCAGTGAAAGTGAGGGACAAGCCTGTCCCAAGTCTTGTTCTGGCCTAAATGTCCTGGAAGGGGAATATCATGGGCCAAGGTAAGAAGGAAGCCTCTGAACTTCAGTGGTATGACCAACCTCCTGGATGTACCAGGCTTGGGGTCTCTAGCCTCTGAGTACAGTAGCCCTTCATCCCAATACACTCTATGGGTACCTTGAGCATTCCCTGCAGCCTCAGCAGCAGCCAGCTGTCTGAGGGGTTCAAGAGAGGGGCAGTCTAATTGAGCCTGCCTCAGATCTGCCCTTGAAGGTCCCCCTGTCCCAAGAAACTCAACCTGATCAGGTTCAAGTTCTTCTAGGACAGTTCCTTCAGGGCTCTCAGAATCATCCTCCTGGGAGGACTGATCCACCACCTGAGGCAGGGGGGAAAGCACAGCCTTAACCCTACTGCTCTTTCTCTTGGGTTGTGACTGGTCCATAGTTTCAGGATCCAGCACTTGTTCAGTGGTGCACTTTTTGGCCTGTGACCTGGTCACAGCAAGGACATGTGCATCTATCCCCAGCATTTCTGCATGGGTCCTATACTCCACTTCAGACCAAACTGAAGTTTCAAGATCATTGCCCAGTAAACACTCTACAGGAAGGTCTGAACTAACAACAACTTTCTTGAGGCCAGTTACCCCTCTCCAGGAGAAGTTAACAATAGCCACACTATGGGAGGTAGTGGCATTGCTAGCGTTGGTCACTAGGTAATTCTCACCTAGTATGATCTGTCCAGGGTCCACAAAGGCAGGTGTCACCATTGTGACACTAGCCCCAGTGTCCCTGTAGGCCTGAGCTATTCTTTGGTTGATAAAAGGAGTCTGTCTGTACTTGCCCAGGTTACTGGGGCCTACAGTAGAGGACAAAGCTAAGTCCCCATCACAGATCAGAACAGCCTGAGTAGGTATTCTGACTAGGCCAGAATCCTCCTCAGTTCCCAGGGTTAACCCTACTACACCCTTTTGCTGGGAACCACCACTTACAGCTGGACTAGGGGGTACAGTTGCCTTAGGGGCAATGGTGGCTGGGGGCTTATCCTTTTTGGTGCACTCACTAAACCAATGTGAGTTGGACTTACAATAGTTGCACCATGGTTTTTTTTGGCCATCTTTCTTTTTATCCTTTTTGGGACCACCCTCCCCCTGAGCCTTTTGGGGGCCTGGTGAAGACTTCTGGTCTTTTTGTTTCTGATCATTACCCTTCTGGTCTGCCTTTTTCTGATCACCGCCCTGGTTCTGGTTTTTCTGCTTAACTCTAGTCCTGACCCATCTATCTGCCTTCTTTCCCAATTCTTGGGGAAAAGTCAGATCAGAATCAATCAGGTGTTGATGCAGTAGCTGGTTTTGACAGTTGTTAAGGATTTGCTCTCTCATGATCAAATTATACAATCCTGTATAGTCCTTAACCTTACTTCCCACTAGCCAGCCTTCCAGAGCCTTAGTGGCACAATCTACAAAGTCAGTCCAGTCCTGAGTCTGTGTCTTCTGGGTATCCCTGAACAACAACCTGTATTGTTCAGTGGTTAGGCCAAACCCATCAATTAGAGCACTCTTCAGGACAGTGTAATTATCTGCATCCTCATCACTAACTGTGAGGAGCTTGTCTCTACCTTTCTCAGAGAAGGAGAGCCACAAGATAGCTGCCCACTGACTTTGGGGTACCTGCTGTACTTTGCAAGCTCTCTCCAAAGCAGTTATCCATTTGTGGATGTCATCCCCACACTTGTAGGGAGGGACAATCTTGCTCAGGTTTCTATTATCATAGTGCCTGTCTCTATCCTTAGGGATATTGCTGCCACCAGTGGGTTCTGACCCACTTAACTTTTGCTCTCTAGCCAGAGCAAGCTTCTCCTTGGCAAGGGCAAGTTCTTCCCTCTGAATCCTTAGATTAGCTTCCCTCATTCTGGCTTCATGCTCCTTTCTCTCAGGGGAAGTCATTCCCTGTGAGAGGAAGCACTAGAGATGCTAGAGATATGGGAGTGGATGGATTCCCTTGAAGGGGATCTGTCCCTCCTGCTTCTCTGTGTAAGCCCACTTGGGGGTCTGTATGGGGGGACCCCATGCAAACTCCCATGTAAGCTTAGGTTAGCCTGGCTAAGTCTTCCTACTTGGCTCTGGCTGTCTACCTCTTCATCTGAAGCCCCATCTGACTCCTCTGTGGTGGGTAGACCCTCCTTTGTACCTAGGGTACTGGCCTGTGAGGCCCTCAAAGCATCATACTCCTCTAGGAGCTGTACTAACTGAAGGAGGGTAGGGTTTGCACCCTGTTTTAACTTTCTGGAGGTACACAATTGTCTCATCTCCTGAAAAGTTAGGGTATCATATCTAGAGGGGGTCTTCTTCAGACCTGCCCCTCCTGAGAGAGCATCTACTTGATCTCCTCCCAGAGACATGATCTAGTGAGGGTGTGGTGTGTGCACCTACCTACACTAGTTGTTTCTACTAAACCTCTCTGGTAGTTGTAGTCAGGGTGTGTTACTCCCTTCAACCTACAACCACTAAGTCCAGTAGGACTTAAGTATTATAATCTATGTCATATGTACCTAAACAATATCTGTGTGAAGAAAGGAGACCTGCAAGCAGAAGGGACAGAGTCAAGGTCACTAGCCAGTGGCCACGTGGAACCAGGAAGGAACCAGGCGATGTCATGAACATTGCAGGTGAAGGTGAAGCTTGTCGTTGCAGCCACGAGGACCAGGGAACGTCGAGGACGACCAGGACCAGGAGGCGAGCTGTCCCATGAAGGCTCTTGCTGTCGGCGGTGTCGAAGTTGGACTAGGACTCACCAAGCCTTGACAAGCGGAACCCACGAAGAACGGAGGACTTGCTTCTGGTGCAGACCAGGAAGGTCTGGGGTGCTTCTCTTTTGCAAGGAAGCGGGAGCCAGTCTGGAGGAGCCAAACCAGTGGTGAAGATTTCTGGATGCGTCGTCACAAAGGCCACTAGCCAACGGGCAAGCAACCGGACAGACGCGGCAAGCAGGAAAATGCAGAAGGGCCCCACGCAGGACTCGTGGAGTGTGGGGGGCTGATCTTCGGTGCAGATGGTGCTTGGGGTTGGGGCTTCTCAATCCCCAGTGCACAACTTCGAGGGTGCCTCAGAACCTGCGCTGGAAGATACTAGCCACTTTTCCCAGGTAGCCGGTCCCACGTCTCTCGTCGCCTCCACGGATCTCAGCTCGGCTGTGGTTGTGGATCAGGGTCGGAGAAGTCTGGAAGTCAAGGCTCTGGTCGGGCTCTGCAGTCGGTCCCTCGTAGAACTTCAGCAAAGCAAAGGGTAGTCTCTTGATGGTGCCTGTTTGCACTGTTTGCACAGGGTAGCCACTCCTTGGCCACAAGGGAGATTCTTCAGTCTTCTTCTTTCGTGGAATGTCGAAGGTCCAGAGTTTCTGTTCAAGTTGCAGGTTCAGGATAATCTAATCTCCTGGGGCCCAGCTACCACTCTTATACTAATCTGGGGGGCTGGGTTACCTGCTAGGTCGCGCCTTATGGGTGGAACCTGGGAGGGGGGTGGTTACACCCCCTTCCCTTTGTCCAGTTTTGCGCCAGGACTGGGGCTGGAGTGCCCCAGCACCGGTTTGAACTGGACTATGCACGGGACACCTTGTGTGCCCCAGGCATGTCTCATTCTTTTCATCCCTCCCTGCCCCAATACACTAAGGCCTGTCTGGGGTGGTGCTCGCACCTCCCAAGGCAGGAAACCTATTGTCCAAGCCTCCCTTGCCAGGATCACTCCCAGCAGCAGGAGGTCAGACTCGTGTCTGTGGCAGCAGCATCCATTTTGTGATGCTGGGGCTCTGGTTAACTTTAACCGGGTAAGTAGGTTACAACATGTCTTCTCCCTCTAGAAGGGAGGGATAATATCCTCATCCCCAGAAATGGGATGGGGGTATTATTCCAAAGTGTTAGACACCTTACACGACATGTTTTGATAAAGCCAAACCATAGTTACCATAACCGTTTAAGATTATAAGGCACTTTAAGAGTATATGGTAGGCTATATCATAGAACAGCTATAAGGACATGGTTCTGAAAGCTGCAGACAGGCTCAGCTCATGCTAGAGCGCCATCTCACATGTTACCAAGCACTCTGCCTCCAGGATTGTTAAGGCCTGCCATAGGAGTGGCTGATAGGTACACATGTGTCTATATGTAAGTTAGGTATAGGAATACTACACCTAAGCAAGGAGTGATTACACAGCCTTGCCCCAGCTGAGTGATCAGCCAGTTGTGTCATAATGGAAGGCCAGGCCAGGGGTGGCATAATACATGCTGCAGCCCCTGGTAGGCCTAGGGTACACCTATGCCCTGGGTACCTAAGGTACACTATACAGGGACCAATAAGGTGATCCTATCCAAATGGGTTATGCACCTAAAGTACATAGTATCAATTTAGAGAGATAACAGCAGGGCTGTGGGTCTGATTAGCAGGCCCACAGCCACATCTAAGTCGAAAACCAGTAAAGCAAAAGCAAAAAGTGGGGGTGAACATAGAAAGCAGACCCTACTCTCCTACAGTAGACAGCAAGAAGATTGCGTGTCGGAGACCCAAGGAGGGACAGTAGCAGGGAAATCTCAATCGGTGGAAAAGAAGACTGTGGAAAAAGAGAAAATCGTTGATGAACAAGAGGCAAATGAGACAGATTCGGATGAGAGTGAGAATGAGATACCAGAGGGTCGAGTTCTGAGAAAGAGAACTTGGAACGGAGAGAGAAACAATAGAGAAGTGAAACAGAAAAGAAGTGTAAAGGGAGATCTTTGGCCTAACAAGATAAAGAGGCTGAGATATCGATTGACACGAGTGAATTCATCAAAAGGTGAACGAGGTGTCAAGTCAGAATCAAGCAAAAGGAGAAGAACAAAAAGAGCCAAAAGAACCAGAGGAGATCAAGAGAATCAGAAAACCCAACCAGAAGTACAGGTCACCGTGATGGACGTATGTGGCACTGTTTGAAGAAGAAGAAGAGGCAGAGAGTCAAGGAAATCCAGAGGGGACCTTACGGAGAGTGGTTGAGGAGGAAAAAACTGTTGGAATCCTGAAAGTTATCTTGACTGACATTGGAGAAGAAACAGATGTTCAAGATATTCAGGATCTGATACAATTTGATGTTGCTGAAGAAGAAGTAAAAAGTGATGAAAATCCAAATTGAGTGAACTAAAGGAGTCACTTGGAGAAGAGTGAAAAAGAAGAGCTCTAAAATTAACAGATTGAAATAATCTAGTGTTCTAGAAATTCAGTAGTGGAGTAGTAGAGGCTAAGTCAAAAGACACTGCCAAAGTAATAAGATGGCTAACACAGAAAATAATCAAAGTAGATGTACCTTCTTGAAAAGATGGTGTAGAATGTTCTGCTGCTGTACAGGATTATTAATGCTACTATGGAGTGTACTTGCTTTATTAGTTACTTTTAGAGTTACAATAGACACTTTTGGAATACATACTGAGAATATGACTAACATAGAGAAGAGTTCACAGAAAGTAGTGCCAACTAGAATTAGTAATATATACATAAACAAGGATAGATCAATTAATGATTTTTCTAGCAATGTTTTTTCTAAGTTGTTGTATGAGTACGTAAAGACAATGGAAGTAAGGGATTGCTACGTCTGTATGCAATTGCCTGCATCCGTTTCAGAGGGAGTTACTTATCATCATCTTCCAGCTACGTATGGGATTTCATGTAGTGTGTTGAGTAGTATTTTTTATCTGTTAGGGAAAATAGATTATGAGATGTCTAATAAGGATAACATTTTTGGGCAATTGCCTATGAATAAAAAACTGAATCCTGCTAAAGAAGCGAACATTTTTGGTGAGATTTTTATTGAAACAGAAGAATTAACATTAGATTACATTTTTTGAAACAATTTAACTTGTAGTTTGAAGGAAGAGGAAAAAGCTTTCCTAGACATGGTAGAGAAAAGGAGAATGAGCATGCATGAAAAGGCAGGAGGATATAAAATGAGTGAGACAGTGTGGGACATTGAGATGGGAAAAGAGTTGAAGAATGGGGCCAGTCCAACTTTGGCTTTAGATGCACCACAGAAGGGTAAACTATGCATTACCAGAAGAAAATCCCAATATGATAACTATTTTGTTGGGACTAGTGAGTGCCATGATACATACTTTATTGCAACAGGATGGGGATTTAAAGGAGGAGAAGATCCAGTTTTCCCGGGAGTGTATTATATTTGTGGGAATAAGGCTTATTACAGGTTGCTTGACCATTGGTATGGCACATGTTATGTTGGCCTGGTCTTTCCAAAGATTTTTCATATGGATAGAATAGAAGATGCAGAACAAATTAATCTACTAACGCGCTTTAAGAGAGAAACTTGGTCAGAAATTGTAGGAGATATTTTTGGAGCTTTGATTCCAGCAGTGGGAATTTCATTAAATGCATATGGAATTCGGAAGCTGTCAACAGTGGTGGATCGCTTATCGACAAGCACCGCTGGAGGATTTCTGTTGGTGAATACAGAGATGGTTGCTTTACGCGCCATGTCTATGCAAAATCAACTTGCCCTTGATATTCTATTGGCAAAGGAGGGTGGAGTCTGTGGAATGCTGAAAGTTCAACATTGTTGCACTAACATTCCTGATGAAAGCAAAGATCTAAAGGTCTATATCAAAAATATTACTGATTTGAATGAAGAATTAGTACCACTGGAAGCTGAGAGTATCTGGACTAAAATGGCTAATAAGATGATTGCTGTTAAGAATTTTATTGCTAAGATAGGTAATACCTTTTTTGGTAGGATATTATTTCCATTGACATGTGTGAGTGTTGCTTTATTGATTCTTAGATTAGGGTGTTTATGTTGTAGAAATAGGAGGAGTAAAAAGAAAATAGTAAAAAAAAATACTGAAAAGAGACAAAAGAGGTCAAAAAGAGACCCACAAGAAATAGAATTGGAAGAATTTAGGGAGAGCATGTATTTAGAAACGAAAAGAGATGATGAAAGAGAAACTGGTGTTTAGTAAAAGCAAAAAGACATTTTGAATTTCTCCTAAGAAAAGGGGACTAAATTTCTGGGTTGGATTTTTGTGGTGATGACATATCACCAAAGGGGGGATTGCTGGAGCAGGGTTTTCTATTTAAACTCAAACTTCAGTTTATGTTTTTATATGTTATAATTAAAATTACAAAGAATTAATTATTAAGTATTAATTTTGTCGTGTGTTTTAATTAATCAACCTTACTAATGAAAGAATTACACGTGGGAATGCAATTGCATGGCTTGATTAATAAGTGAACTAAGTTGGTGAGCAAATTAATTAAATAAGTGTGGCTAATGTGCTATTTGTTATGTGTTTGCGCTCTAAAATAATATGCTTTAATGCTTTTTTTTATGTCGCAAATGGCTAGATAATTACATACACATAAGGGTATTAGTGGGAATTAACACTGTATAATCAATACGATGTAGTAACGTTGTTTTGTGTTTCTTTTAATTAAGATTGTCCATTTTGGCCTATTGAGAAATGGCCGACATCTACAGCCTGCATTTGAGTAGATGAAATATGAAGAGAGGCCTCGCTGAATATGGTTGAATGACCTCGGCCTCTGTCTGAGCTAAAGTTATGAAAGAACAGCAGCTCTGGGCTTGTCGCCAGATATCCTTGGAGGAGAACAATTGTCACAAATGAACATTTTGATAAACTTGTGGTGGCTTCACTATAATTCCGGAGAAGAGCATCCATGGATGTTGCGAATTTAGTTTGTGCTTCCTTTTTCCGTGTTTTTATTTTTGAGATATTCGAGAGCGGAGATTTTTCTAAATGTTGCGAGCCAACATCCTTTCCTGCTCGCTCTGCTTAACGGACGCTTAGAGCTTGTTTGTAACTTTTAATGTGTAAGTTTTGGTATAAATATTGTTAGACTAGAGAGGGTCTAAGGCCACTTCTTCCTGAACTTATGCTCAAGAGGATCGATGCTGATTGAGAGGACGGCGACTCGGGAGACTTTGATTCTGTACTGAGAGACCTGTCCTGACCTAAAATACGACATTTAGCTAGAATAGGTAATTATGAGAATAATGATTTTACAATTGAATAACTTTTCATTTGAACTAATTTAGATAAAGTAATTTCTTGTTTTAATTTCAGTGTCGGGTGGTTATTTCTTTGTCATTTATTGAGATCTCAAATGTGTTTAAACTGTTTTAAATCATGACTCGAGACAAATCAATTAGGTTGCATTGACCTCAGATTAGATGCAGATTGATTTAGGAGTTCTCTCATATATTCAGTGTGGATAGAGTAATAGAATGAATATTGGTGTGATGGGCCCTAGCGTATGGTGAGTGTATGTGCGTATGACTGTGAAATTACTCTGTCCGTGGAAGTAGGGAGAATTTATAAGCTCTGATCTGCAGCACTCTCCTATACTTTCCATGTTTCCATTGTGTTAATTATCACTGCAGCTGGAGTTGTATGAAGCGCTGGTGAATTTGCAGTTTTAAAATTCACATCAGTACAGGAGCATGTCTTCAAATCGAAATAAGGTTTAACATTAAGATGAGATGAGCGGGAGATAAGATGAAACCATGAGGTGAGATGAAAGTTCACAGTTCATACTGGGAACTACTAAAATTGAAACTGTCTGCTCCCCGGCATCCAAAATGACTCTTCCGTTTAGCAGTCCTGGGGCGAGGCGTGCTGCTGGGTTAACGAGCAGAGCCAGCTGGGGAACAGCTGCTGGAGAGCCCGCTTGGCACTGCCCGGTGGCAGGTCGCGGGGCAGAGACGTCCCCTCCCTCTGCACACAGCCAGGAGGTCTGCGCACAGCCCGCGCACGCTACCTGCAGTCCTCGCACTGCCAGTATCTTTGACAGCTTTACTTACCGATGCCAGGACACATAAACAATGCACGCCTGTCGCTGCCAAGCAGCACGCTATGCCAAGCATGTTTCCAGCCAATTGTCTAACAAATGGGACGAAAAAGGCGGGTGAATGCGTGTTGCAACTTACCCTCCGGAACAGGGCAGACAATTCAGAGCCCCGTTTTCCCCTACCGTGAGTTGGAGGGGGTAGGGAAGCTGGTAGGAGGCAGGCTAACTCCGTAAGACAGCCCGCCCGAGGCGCGTTTTAAACATGCTGTCGGCATTGTGACAAAAATATAGTGCATCCCGACTAATGAAGGAGACTGTGTAACGCCGCAAGCGAAAGATCCAGTCGGATGGGCCGTCCGAGAAGGAGACAGGGTGGTAACAAAAAAGCCTGGTTTTCAATCAGAGGCCAGCGTTTAGCATAAATGATGATGCCAGCCAATGGGAATGATGGGCGGGGCTTTAAGTCCCCTTCTGAAATCTTATCGATCACAATTAGCCTCACAGATAGATTAGTGTGAATTTTGCATCCTTAAGTTTTAGAGGACTGCTTAAACTGGCAATATGAATAACAAGCCTGCAACTGTATTAACTGTAGACACCTTTGCCAAAACTCAAGAATATCTTTCTTGTTCAGATCAACAGAGACCAGAATACTATTGAAACCAACCCAGTTCTAGAACAAAAAGTAGCATTATCAGTAAAACGAAGTCCTTGCTACTGCACAAGAAGTGAATCTATTTCAAATCATATCAATCGCAGATGGTATCTGACTTGGATGCGCCAGACTCCATAAACCCAGAGACAGGATAGTACTCCTAGGAAACTCCTGTGGCAGAATTTCTTTATTAGAAAGATACTAAGCATGATGCAAAAATGAGAAATTATGCCTTGGAATGCCAGTGCACATTCCAAACTAAGGGAGCAGTCACTATACCCTGTGACTCAAAGGACTTCTTTGAAGAAAAACAAGTTGCAAACATCTGAGCACAACAGTAGATGGGTGGAATATGCAGAACATGTGAATCTACAGCACTACACGCTATGGACAGATGCTTGCAGGGTAATTAATATTTTCCTTTGCATTACCCATAGTGCAAAATCGATGTAATGGCAATTTGTGAAAAATTATGTAATGGACCGTAAAGACAGAAAGCAAGCACTTCATTATGTTTAGCTGATTTCTTACACAGTAGAGGGGCAGAAAAAATGAACATTCAGCAAAGTGTACTTTAAAAGGTTCCTACTTGCAACGCCTGCTGTTAATTTCATGCAGTGTGGCGATGGTAAACTGCAAGACCTTATAAATGCAATTCACGCGTTTTCTAGTAGCCATTCAAGTGAATATTCCACACAACACATTCCTATGAACAGTTTAGAAAAGAAAAATACTGTTGATTATCTAGTGCAACTATGTATGAACAGCCTCTAGGCAGAGAGGACATTTTGTGTTGGGAGATATGCTGAAGGACAGATTATGATTTTGCCTATGGATTTCGATCCGTTACAATTTGAGGGCTTTACTTCTTCTAGATAACCAGAGGAAAGTTATGCGAGGCTAAGTGTACACTTAAAATAAAATAGCACCTAACACAATGCAAAATGTCATTGGCCTCTTTTTAAAATGTTAATTACTTATTTCTGTTTACCTCTCTACTACCCGCCTATGCTAATGCTTAACTTAATACCGCTATAATTATTTGTCACTATTTATTTTCTAGGCTAGTGTGAGGAACTGGATTGTTGGTTGAGGAGGGTGAAACCCTGCACAAGCAGTAGCGACAAATCTTGTCAGGGTGAACCAAAAAAAACCACTAAATAACCTGTACTTATCCCTCTGGTGGATTGGCACAAAAACAGTTAGGCTTAACTTAGAGGCAGAACACAAACTGTGCACTCGTTAAAATCTGTGTGATAAGCGTAATAGCATTTGTTTCAAGACAGATCCATACAACTAAGCATCTGAAGAAAATGAGGGACCACAAGGTAAAGATGTATAATCAGTCTTTCTGTTTATGACGAGTTCAGATGTTACACATGTAACCACACGCGGAGAGAATTAGGCTGTGACTGATAGATGTACTCGTCTTGAGATCTTTACAGATTTACATCCGCTTTACTTGGATCTTCGAACTACTCGGGATTAAACTGCTTCCCACACTCCTTTCATTGATCGCTTCCGGTCCGTTCGAGTCTTTTGACTTACTGGGTCGGAATTACAACCAGGTTTGAGGTCTGACATAATTGCCGTAGTAAGAGAAGCCCTGAAGAAGTCGGGGGGTTTTGTGCCCCATGACGAAACACGTGTTGGCTGGCTGGAACATCTGAACTCGTCATAACCAGAAAGACTGATTATACATCTTTACCTTGTGGTCCCTCATTTTCTGTCTTGAAACAAATGCTATTACGCGTATCACACAGATTTTAACGTGTGCACAGTTTGTGTTCTGTTCATACAGTGGGCCGTGGCCCACCACTTGAGGGTTTAGGGGTTTTCTCCCTCTTCTGTGGCACCGTTTCAGATATATTTTGTTAACACTATACATATAAACGTAAATAAAGAGAGCGCCCAGTAACAACCTGACAGAACAAATAACACCCCCCTTTTGTCAATTAACTTAGAGGCAATGTGTAAAGTATGTATGCTGCACTTCACAAACATAAAGAAAGTGAAGACACAACACAAGAGAAATCCTACACTAACTTAGAAATAAAGAGTAAAATGTAATAAATCATTTGACACCAAATCAATAAAACTCCAATAAGCAGAACCGCAGTTCTGAAAGTTTAACGTGAAAAATAGTACCTAAAAGATTAACCGCGGTATTCAGGTGAGACCAGGGCAGTGAGAACTTATGGCTGACCTTGATGGAGCATGGGTAGGATACATGGAGTTAATTTGGCCTTGTCTCTGCTTCCCTTCAGACTTAAAAGAAATTTTGAATTAAAATTTCTGAAAACAAAGTTGAGCGGGGCAAGACAGCCATAGGTGTCCGAGGAGGAGGCATCATCGTCAGAGAGTTGCTGGATGAAGTTGCAGTGAAGATTTCTAAGTTCAGACTGAGTCTCTTCTATGGAAGCTGACAATCTTCAGCAGGTCGAAGCTGCAGGCTATAGCCAACGAGGGCTCCACGAGGCCAGATACCTCTTCTACGGTGAGCCACTGAACAAGATTTGCTGCCGCCGAGAAGAATGTTGTGGGAGCTATTGCAAAGTAAGGCCGGCTGGCGATCCACTTTGGGCGGATTTGGAAGTAGGTAGGTCTCAGTCTTATTTCTTTTCTCGGAACACTTTTTTATCTGAAAATGTTCTCAAGTTTTGGATTGTGGTTACCTTGGCACCATTTCCAAGGGTCCAGGACTGGAGGGGCATCACTTGGAGGGTCTGGGTCATTCAGGCTGGGTCCAGGTGCATGTTAACAATGCAAGGGGGAAGGGAGCACACTGCTTCTCATCCCAGCACAGTTCTCCACATTGCATCCTGGTAAATGCTGAACGCTTACTTTCAAAGTTGCTGTAGTTCTTCACCAAAGTTGGTACAGGTAGTGCTGTTATCTCTAGACATGTGTTTCTGGGTTTAGCCCTTCATCAGTAGAGCACAAATGTAATATAGAACAGAGAAAAGTCATCAGGGACTGCTGAAATGGTGCCCACGTCTTCACAGGTCACAGTACCACTCCACAGGCACACAGGTGCATCCTAGGAGAGGTCGTCAGCTCATAGGCTCAAGGGAGCTTTTCAAACACATGGGGGGAGGGAGCACACTGCTTCTCATCCCAGCACTCTCAGTTGATGCACCTGCGCCAAATGTGAGTGGTGCAGAGAACTGAGAAGACTTTGGGCAGCATCTCCAGCACCCCCAAAAAGAATGTGTTGCTCTCTACTGAAGAAGGACAACTATCCTGAAGCACATGTCTAGAGATACACAGCACTGGCTGCACCAACAAGGGTGAAAAACTAAAGCCTGTCACTAAAATAAGTGTTATCATGCACTGCATTTACTATGATGGGTCGGGACAAACTGAGTGCTGGGATGTGAGGCAGTGTGCGCCCACCCTGTTCCTGTTTGAAAAGGCTCCCTTGAGCTAATGAGCTGACGAGCTCTGGTTGATGCACCTGCGCCCAGCGAGTGATACAGAGACCTGAGAAGACTTTGTGCAGCATCTCCAGCACACCCAAAAAGAATGTGTTGCTCTCTACTAAAGAAGGACAACTATCCTGAAACACGTGTCTAGAGATACACAGCACTGGCTGCACCAACAAGGGTGAAAAACTAAAGCCTGTCACCAAAATAAGTGTTATCATGCACTGCAATTACTATGATGCGTCTGGGAAAACTGAGTGCTGGGATGTGAGGCTGTGTGCGCCCACCCTCCTCCTGCATGTTCACAATGGTTGGAGTCTTTTCTGTCCCTAAGACTCTGATTAGGTTGCCAGTCAACTAGCCCTGGGATTCACTCTGGAAGTCTTAGATTCAAGCAGGAGAGCAGGTTTCAAGCAGCAGGGTAGTCTTCTGACGGGACAGGGCAGGGTTCAGGAAGCGGGGCAGTCTTCTTGGTGCAGGAGGGCAGTCCTTTGAAGTACACAGCTGGCCACTGGCAGCAAGGCAGTCCTCTGAGAGACCTTCCATTGGTCAAGAAGTGAACTGAATAGTGGGTCTAAGGATCTATTATTATACCTGGCATGAGCTTTGAAGTGGAAGAAACTCCTGGAGTTCCCCTTCTACCCCCCACAGCATTGTCAGGAATGTCCCGACTTCCTTCCCTGGTCCCAGGATATCTGGTGGCACAATAAGCTAGTGTGAAATTATTTGTGTGTATTCTGAGGCAGTGTCTTTGAAGTGCAAATGGGGCTGTGCACAACACCGTTCCCCCATCCTGCTAGTATGGCCCATCCTACCAGCACCCAGGCCCTCTATTATGTGGCTGTTTGGGAGGAATATTCACAGGCCAAATACCAATTATATCTAGTAATGTGACCCAGGTAACAGGGTGCAGGCACCAAAGGTTTAGGACAAGAAAATGTCAACTTTCTAAAAGTAGAACTAACAAAGGTGCCAATGCTGACGACTAATTTGAGATATTTTAGCCGTAGAAGAAAAGAGAAAACAACTACGGACGTACTACTAAATAGTATTTAATCGCAAAAAATCTGTTTTTTACAATGATTTCATTTATCACGAAAACATGATCTGGACACACAAACGTAATGAAGGCAGATATACACAAGGAAAAAGATTGAGGGACAACAATTACTACAATCAAAAATGGAATTCTACCGACCTAATGGCAGAGGTACAGCTCTGACAAACAATCTTACACCACTCCTCATTCACACACACCACTCATACAAACAATTCAGTTTAATCACCTTTTGGTTCTAACTGCAAACACAAAAGGTGTCTCCGTCCATAACAACTTGGAGTGAGATCCGCTAAATAAGGTGTGCACAAAAGTATATTCAATTTGTTAGGTTTGACATCATTTTAAGGCTGCACAAAATCAAAACACCAGAGGCGGACTTGAAGTACATGTGACTGGAGAGCAAAGGAAGAAGGTCTACGCGTTTCGAACCCTGTTAGTTTTAAGATGGGGTTCTCATCAGGACCATAGCACTGAAAAAGGAAGGCATAGGTAAGTGAATTACTCAAAAATGCGAGTGCAGCGAACCCCAACCGCCTGGTCTCTACGACTGAACTTACCCGGCGAAAGGTGGAAGGCTAGTACCCTTTCAGGATTTCAGAAGAGGGATACTGAAAGGAAGAAAAACAGTCATACACAATTCATTATTGATCGGAAGTGATTACGCCAGAGGTTGATAAGATAAGAGTTAATTGGAAATGGAAATAAAAGAACTGCCCAATGGGGGACAATACCTCATTGTAGAATGAGGCTGAGAAGAAAAATAGATGAAAAGGCGGGTGGAGTCAATCCTTCAAGGTGGAGGTCACAGGGTGAGATCTAACACGAGGACGTTTTAGTCCAAAGGGGCGAAAGAAATTGTTAACAAACTAATACAATTCATGTACAAGAACTACATAACTAAGTGGAAAGTGGGGTGATTCCTAACATACAGTGTGCCAGATGGATGTGCAGCGTCTTCTTTCACAAGTCGAAAGCGGCGAAACTGTAATTGAATAAAAGTCCGCATTAGTCCAAATGGTCAAATACATTTGGACGGGGAAACAATCCGAGGAACGGTGGAAAGAACGCGGTTACCTAATTCGTGGCTGGGTCCCGGCGTCTAAAAAGTCCGTCGGGAACAGGAAGCTTCGGAATACGCTCTTCCTGATTGACGTTTAAAACGTCAAGTCAATCACCCGCAAGCAATCTGGGAAATGTAGTCCCTTGTGTAATTGCTGTCGCGAAAGCTGGACAAACTCTCAAAATGAGCGAATAAAGCTGAGGCCCCAGTTGGAGCGTTTCCTGCGTTACTAAATAGGTCCGTAGCTAGGGAGAAATACCCAAATCAATTACTGCAATTGCGCATTTATTGTATGATTGAACACTCGATGTTAAGCCAGGGTATAGCTGGATTGCTGGGAGTTGTAGTCTCTTGGATATGCAGAATCAAACTCAGTCATCGCCTGGGTGCGCACGCTCATTAGAGTATTAGTCAAGTACCAAGTAAGGAAAACCAAAGGCTGCACTCGTGCCCTAATTAGATGAAAACCGAGGGAACCCCGTTAACAAATCCTTAAAGTCTGAAGATTTCTGATAATTCATTTAGCCCCGAAATTGCCGTGTCGAACTTGACAATTAGCATTGCTTCGCGTTGAGCAAGCCTGAGTTCCATGTCTCCACCTCTTGGATCACGCTCTATTTTGGAAATTACTGTCCAGCGGAGATCTTGTTCTCCATGCGACATTCGTACCCAGTGATTCACAAGGGGTGCAGTTTCAACTTTTTTTCGTATCCGGGACTTATGTTGCGTTATTCTATGTCTAATCTCTTGATTGGTTTTACCAATGTACAGAGAAGAACATGGGCATTTGATTCCATAAATTACATATCTGGTTTTACAATTCGAAAAAGTCTCATGTTTCCAGAAAATCCCTTTGTGGGAGAACAATGACCCCTCGTCCGTTTGATCGCAGCAAGAACATGTCCCGCATTTGTGATGTCCTTTTATGGGTGACAGCCCCATCATTTCTCTTAATGATGGTTTGGTTGTGATTTTTTGTGAAGCCCTAACTATGTGGTTAGCCACATTTCTTTCTCTTTTGAACGCAAACATAGGGGAATTTTCTAACGAAGGATCAAGATTTTGGATAAGGTGCCAATTTTGATTAATCACTTTTTTTAGTTGATTAGAATTTGGGTAAAAGGTGGTAACGAAGACTTGGCGTGTCGTTGGCAATTTTTCTTTTTTCAATAGTAGTGTTTCCCTAGGGGTCCACCATGCTCTCTTCATTGCAGATTTTACCAATTTTTTGGGGTAACCCCTATCTCTAACTTTTTCAATGAGATTGTTGGCATGCGCATTGTAATCCTCTTTGAAGAAGCAATCCCTTCTTATTCTGTGGAATTGGCCGTACGGAAGGTTTTCTTTAAGACTTCTCGGATGGTTACTCGAAAATAACAAGGCCTTATTTCTGTCCGTC
Organism: Triturus cristatus; assembly: GCF_964204655.1. NCBI lineage: Eukaryota > Metazoa > Chordata > Amphibia > Caudata > Salamandridae > Triturus > Triturus cristatus. The sequence continues at coordinate 719,906,858 of NC_140579.1, forward strand.
GGCTTGGTGTACAAGGAGGTTACTAGGTGACCCTCTGCGGGAAAAACTTCAACATCAAGGAACGGTATACTCAATTTTGAAGAATGGATACTAAATTTTATGTCCGGGGATCTTTGATTAAGCCACTCAAAGCACTGAGCCAACTGGATGGAATCACCGGACCATGTCATGAAGACATCGTCTATGAACCGTAACCAAGATGTTATCCAATGTTTGAATGGGTTGTCATTATAGATGAATTTTTGTTCGTACATGGACATGTACAGCACTGCCAATTCAGGTGCAAAGGGACAACCCATAGCAACGCCTTTGGTTTGGTAAAATAATTAGTTGCCAAATGAAAAGAAATTCTTTTTGAGGGCAAAACTTGTTCTTTGGGGGGATTAGGCTGTGTGGATAAAGAGGCCTCTGTACCATTAGACCTGTTCCTAGATGAAGGTGTCCTCCTAACTCTGTGTTTCTTTATAGTTACACTCGAACCAGGTGAGGTCTCACTTGCCCCCGTCTCCTCTCCCAGGCTACCGTCCTCTGGGTAATCAGCCCAATCCTTGTCCAGACTTTCATCGGACGTAAGGTCGGACATAGAAAATTTTTTATCAGTAGACTCCAAAGCAGTGTCTTGACATAAAGTTTCATTAAACACTAATGTGGGTTGAGCAGAAATAGTCGAGGGGCTAGTCTAGGCATTTATGGTAGCGTTCAATAGCTCCCCACCTCCAGTTTCGGCACCAACAGAAGTATTCAGGTTATTGGAAACTACAGATCCCAGAGTGCTATGCGACAATGTTCCAGATACAAGCAAGGAGTCAGAAAAATGCATCACTTCTAAATCAGGATCGGGGTTTGAAAAAGTGTCATTGACTACAGAGCTTACAGCAATATTTCCGTCTACCCTCGTAGTCTGTGAGGAACCCTCTTCTATATCTGCTGGTACAGGAGAAGCAGTCAATGCCAGTGTGCGCTGATTAGTAGCATTTTTAACAGTTTGTTTTTCGAAAAGTGCAGGTACAATTTGATTAAAGCTCCTATTCGAAGTTTCTCCCCTTTTTTTAACAGAAGAAAAAAATGTAGACTCACCAGCTTTAACTGTCCCACGCACTGAATTAGCAACTTCGAGCTCCTCTGCACCATTAATCTGAGCGTGCTTATTCTTGCCACTACGAGTATTTGGAGGTTTCACCTGCAGGTTGGCGTTTTTTGGCGGCATTGTGTATGAGCGCAGAATAGAACGAGGTGTTGATTGTCTAGCCCACCAGAACGGAAAACGCCGGGTTAAATATAGAAGCCGGGGAAGCTGGACCGTGAGAAGCCACATGAAAGACAATTAATGTAAAATGCAAACAGCCCAGGAGCGGTGGAATCACAATAACACACACGGTGAGTTTCAGCTCAGGAGTGACGAGGAGAGGGGAGCCGGAAAAAATAGTTAATGAAGTGCCGATAGTAGCTTCAGCAGGAACAGCTGATACTGTCGAGAGTTGAGAGTGAAAGTGAGGTAGCTATAATGAATTAGCGTTTTTCTCTCTGGAGGCTCATAATTTTTGACGTGAATTTAGCCGCGAGTTTACTATGAAACCAGGATCGGCCAGTCAGTCTCCCTTCAGCGCCACTTTTCCTTCGGGTCAGGGGGTCAGGGAGCGAGTACGGAGGCTACTCACACCGCTAAACTAGCGGTCGCCATCTTGCCTCCCTGTACTGTAATAATGAATTGTGTTTGACTGTTTTTCTTCCTTTCAGTATCCCTCTTCTGAAATCCTGAAAGGGTACTAGCCTTCCACCTTTCGCCGGGTAAGTTCAGTCGTAGAGACCAGGCGGTTGGGGTTCGCTGCACTCGCATTTTTGAGTAATTCACTTACCTATGCCTTTCTCTTCCTTTTTCAGTGCTATGGTCCTGATGAGAACCCCATCTTAAAACTAACGGGGTTCGAAACGCATAGACCTTCTTCCTTTGCTCTCCAGTCACATGTACTTCAAGTCCGCCTCTGGTGTTTTGATTTTATGCAGCCTTAAAATGATGTCAAACCTAACAAATTGAATATACTTTTGTGCACACCTTATTTAGCGGATCTCACTCCAAGTTGTTATGGAGGGAGACACCTTTTGTGTTTGCAATTAGAACCAAAGGGTGATTAAACTGAATTGTTTGTATGAGTGGTGTGTGTGAATGAGGAGTGGTGTAAGATTGTTTGTCAGAGCTGTACCTCTGCCATTAGGTCAGTAGAGTTCCATTTTTGATTGTATTAATTGTTGTCCCTCAATCTTTTTCCTTGTGTATATCTGCCTTCATTACGTTTGTGTGTCCAGATCATGTTTTCGTGATAAATGAAATCATTGTAAAAAACAGATTTTTTGCTATTAAATACTATTTAGTAGTACGTCCGTAGTTGTTTTATCTTTTCTTCTACGGCTAAAATATCTCAAATTAGTCGTCAGCATTGGCACCTTTGTTAGTTCTACTTGTTTATCGGCTCAGCCTTGCTGACTGGAGCCACACCCATTCTTGTTCTGAAAAAAAACTTTCTAAAAGTGGCATTTTCAGAATCGCAATTTAAAATCCGACTTTACCATTAAAAAGGATTTTACATTACAATTACTTGGACACCAAACATGACATGTTTACCTGCTCACAACAAAGCTTATCATTTAATAAATGTATTAAGGTAACCTAATGTTATCTTAACAACAGTGCAGAATGAATTTGGGAGTTTTTTACTACCAGGACATGTAAAACCTAAAAGTACATGACCAACGTGTTAAATACAATGATCTGTTTAGGGCCTACCCTAGGGGTGACATATGTATTAAAAGGGAAGTTTTAGGCTTGACAACAGGTTTATTTTGCCAAGTTTCATTGGCAGTTCAAAACTGCACACAAGCTGAAATGGCAGACCTGAGACATGTTGAAAAAGGCTACTTAAATGGGTGGCAAAATAAGTGTTGCAGGCTGTTGGAAGCCGGAGTCCCTATCACGCCCCACCGTCACCAGGTGCGCGACCCGGGACTTCCAACTCAATGTTAGGCCAAGTAAGGACACCGTTTGAGATAGCCCTGCTCACACCCTTAGAAGCTTGGCAAGAGCAGCCATGCCTATCTCCAAGGCACAATTGTACAGTTTGTGCAACCACGCCCACAGCAACCCACTGATGACACCAGAAATGGACTCCACACGAGTTTGATAAAAGGACTATAAACTTTATATAAGAGAATATATGATCAGACCACATGACACAAAAGCCAACATATAATAAAGGGTAATATTCATTGCGGCTGGTTGGTAGGTTCAAATCCCAACCACCGCTTTCACAAAGCTAAGCTGGTTGTAATGCTAAAATCACACATGTTACACTGAATAAACAATAGTGCTCTGCGTAATGATACACTCCTGTGCTGGGCAAAGGAGAAATACTATAATGCGTAACAATACACCCTGGTTCCTTGCAAGGGGAGAACTAATGCAATGCGTACCGCTACAATCCTGTACTGCGCAATGAAGGAATAATGCAACGTGTCACACCCCAATCACGTACTTTGCAATGAAGAAATAATGCAATGCGCACCGCTGCAATCATGTACTTTGCAATGAAGGAATAATGCAATGCGTAGCTACAATCATGTACTTTGCAATGGAGAAATAAGGCAATGCAGGGCGCTATAATCCTGTACTTTGCAAGGGAGAAATAATGCACTGCGTAGCGCTACAATAGTGCACTTCGTTATGCAGGAATAATGTCAGGCGTCATACGACAGTTCGTTAGCAGCAATATTGGCAATGTGTATTACGACAGTCAGCCTCTTCGATAACAGTTGCCCCCCACATGGATCACCGATGACATACAGTACAGCTTCCCACTCGGGCCCAGTACTGTCACTCCTTTGGTCAGTACGGAACCCATTCTGAGCCAAAGTAAAAGGCTCACGTCGCCAGCAGGACTGCGAGGCCAAGAGAGTGTCCCTCCGAGCCCGCACCCCGCCCAGGCAATGCTCCACGTTACCTGTGGGCGCGACCCCACTCTCCTCTCTTTCCTCTGAAAACTGGGCCTTCCGTGTAGAACTTTCTCAATGTGCCTCAGCGGCTCGGCCTGGCAGCTCAGCTCCTCCGGGGCTGCTGGTCTGGGCCCCGACTGTTAGGAAGGTCTCAGGCGGCCGGGGGGCACACGTACCCTATGCCCCTGAGATTGCTTTTACTCGGGGTGCACGTTTACCACAGCACCCTCCAGGTCTCCTCTGGCACGAAGCCACACACGCAATGCTGATGGGTCTTCACTTTGACTCTGAATGCACGCTCACCAGGCATTCCCTCCTGTGGTCTCCATTTGCACCAAGGCATGCACACCGTGTTGCAGAGACTCACTTTCTTCCGGTGCACACGATGATCAGCAGATCACCTCCACAGTCCCAGCACGCTGCTTTACTGAGACTTACTCTAACTCCTGGTGCTCTGATATCCAGGTGCTCCTCACCGACACCTCTGGCCGCACCTCAACACGCTCCCAGCATGTCCGAGTCTCACTTCTCCGGTGCACCAGATGACCAGGAACTCTTCACCAGAGCCTCTGGTACACCCTGACACACACCCTGCTCGTCCGAGACTCACTCCGCTTCCAATTCACACGTTGACCAGGCGCTCCTCACCAATGCCTCCTGTGTACCACGACACGCACCCTGTGCGTCCGAGACTCACTTCACCTCCGATGCACCCGCTAACCCTGTGCTCTTCACCAGCGCCGGCGGTGCACCACGACATGCACTCTGCGTGTCCGAGCCTCACGTCACCACCAGCCTGCGGTGCACCACGACATGCACCATGTGCGTCCGAGACTCACTTCACCTTCAGTGCACGCATTGACCAGGCGCTCTTCACCAACGCCTCCTGTGCACCATGACACGCTCCCAGCACGTCCGAGTCTTGCTTCACCTTCGTGTGTCCAAGATCACAGGGCACACCTTCTGAGGGTCTCAAGCTGCCACAACACGCGCCCACCGTGTCCCTTGAACTCTCTGGAAACTTTAATGTTCCTGTGTTTCAAACCCTTGGGGCTATGAGACACAGCACAAAGCACAGTCTTCTTCAAGCAGGGGAACCCAAGTCCACGGAGCACAGTCCCCACAGCCTCTTCCTTGGTTAAAACAGCAAACTGCAGACCAGCCCTAAATCACGAAGAAAGGATTGGTCCTTCCCAGCAGTCTATTCAGGTGTTCCTTCCTTAGCAGAGGTTCCTCTTGACCACGAAATGGGTCCAAGCCTTTTCAGTCTCAATCCATTTCTATTCCAACGTTCAGGGGCTTCAGCTCTCATAGTTATACCCCTCAATGTCTTTGAAGTTCGTTGTGCTCAGGGGTCCCTGACCCCTGCCTAAATCAGTTCTGGGTGTCTCCCTCCCAGTGTCACCTTTCTCCCTTTGATACTGGGGTCTGGATCCTTAATCACTCAGCAGGAGATGGGTCAGTTGGTTTATAGCACCAGCCCAGGCCTTTTCACTTCCCGGGCTTCTCCTCCCCCTACTCTCCAGATGCAGGGCAGCCTGGTGCCATCTCAACCCCTCCCTGGGTCAAGACCTCTCCCAGCTCATCACACCTCTCAGATCCAGACAGTCAATCCACATTTAGCAGACACACAGAAATGCTTAAAGCACAAAACTCAGCCACTTTCTAAAAGAGTGGCTTCTCAACATACAGTGACAAATACACTTTCATAGAAAGATGTGTTATGACACTATGAGTTTATACAGACTAAACTTCACCTCTCCATTTTGAACCTACAGGAAACTAGGCTAATACACACAATACCCAGCCTCCCCCATTGTGTCCTATGGGCAGAATGGCCTTTCACCAGTGAAAAACGAAATGGAGTGTTTTTCACTGTCAGGACATAACATACACCTCAGTATATGTCCTGCCATTTACTTACACTGCACCCTGCCCAGGGGTTAACTGGGACCTACCACAGGGGTGCCCACTGTGTACGCAAAATGGAAAGTAAGGCCTGACAAGTGGTTACATTCGAGTCCTTAGGAGGGAACTAGGAGGTTTCCAGTGGGTGGAAGACTTTGGCGTAAGTGTGACTATAAGTCTGGCCCCCCCACCAGGACTCATGCTGTGATGCACAATGCGATGTCACAGTTTACAATAAGCTTTCAGAAATCCTGAAGGCCAGATTTAAAACCGTAAGTGTCAGCGGTTTTAGACACCACTGGTTAGGGTGCGCCTTAGCGTGCGTACACCGCCGTGGTAGTCCTTAACTAGGTCCTGACGAATGCTTCACGTATTACCACTAGAAGCAGAAACATGTTGACCACCTTCTCACTTTAATTAGGACGTAGCTGGTCCAATAGTCACCAGAGTTTACATGTCCACCTCACCCCTTTTAACCATGTCCAGTTTGCCACTATTAAAGTTAATTTTTGGTTAAAATTGTGACAACGTTTTAATGCGGCACTTTCACAACTTGCACTGTCTCTACCAAAATCCAGCTCCGCTGTAAATCAGGCGTCGCAGCACACCGGAGAGGCATTCGGTCTCTCCGGTGGGAACCCAATGATGAAGCATGTCACCAACTAGGTTGGTGAGTGAGGGTTCTTTTAAAACACAGTGATTCACTTTTACAACACTTTCTTGTCTCCTCTGTTTTGATGGATACACTCTTCTCTTATTTAACTATACTAGCCCCGGGGGATTAAGAGCGGCTCCAAAAATTTCCCTCTCTCTCTTGTTGTTGAGTTATAAGTGGTTATACTTGTCAAGACAACATGCTAACTTAGCAAACTTGCGAATAGGCTCTACACTGCAGGCCTGAGTTCCCTTCTATGTGCACCTTTGCATTACTCGCCCTGGCACACACAGTGCACATCACTAGGGACTTTACTAGTAAGGCAACATCCTAATCATGGCCAACCAATTACCATTACAATTTACACAGGAAGCCTTTGTACTTTGTCACTGATCAGCAGTGGCAAAGTACCCAAAGCATCTGAATTGGCAACTCTATGTCAGGAAAACGGTCTAGGGGAAAAGCAAAAAGTTTAGGGAACTTTAGCCAAAAAGGCTAAGTCCTACACAGGCCCACTAGTAGCATTTCATTTTACAGGCCCTGGGTACATGTCGTACAGCTTTCATAGGGACTTATATGTATATTAAATGTACTAATTGGATGTTAGTTAATTTTACCATGTTTTAGGGAGTGAGCACAAGCACTTAAGCACTGATTAGCAGTAGTAAAATACTCAGAGTCCTAAGGCCAGCAAAAACCGAACTCAGCAAAACAGTAGGGAAGAAGGCAAAAGGTTTGGAGGTGACCCCACAGACAGGGCCATGTTCAACAGTGAGTGTATTATAAATCACCCTGCAAGGGTGTCTAACAGGTCTGAAGCTATTTCTAGATTGGCCTGTTGCTGTGATTTATACACCGGGTGGGCCAATAAGACCCCTGTTCACTTTCCTTGCAGTGAGAGCCCAGAGGCTAGGTACATAGGTCCAATGGTGAAGATAAATGAACCCCTGGGAGCAAAATCCCTTTCTGCAGTGATACTTTACCAGAAAACTATTCATGCATTAAGCAACGGTTAGTAAACACTAGAGGAATGGTGTTAAGTGGGAGAACCTGTGTAAGCTATAAAACAGTTCATGATAAGCCTGCAGGAGCAGCAAACTGTAAAACAACTTCTGAAAAGCCTGCAGAATCACCATGTTTAGCTTGTTGAGAAAAGAACAAAGTGTTTTTCCTAAAGATAGGACACTCAGACCTGGCTGACAGCAGTGTTATACCAAAAGTATGACAGGACAAGCAGGATCATCTACAATGTAATTGAAGGGCAGATTTACTAATAATTTGCACCAGATTTCTGTCACAAAAGTGATTTAAACAAGGGCAAACTGTTGATTTGGGATTTACTTTGTCATACAAACCTTTATTTTTTCTGGAACGTAGCCTTGAAGTAATGCAAATTAGAGCTAGCAACACAATGTCATATCTACTAAAAGTGGTGGGCTGGGCTTTGCGGTAAAAGATAATGCTTCTTCGAGGCAGGTGTTAAAAAAGTGAAATGTTTGAATTACTCCTAACTTTTCCAACATTGTTCGTGTGCTGTACTGTACAACACAGCAAAAGACACACAATTGATGGACGGAATGCAGAACAAATCAAAACATTCACCCCCAGTCAAGAGATCTGGGTTAAATCAATCATTCTTTTGCTCACCAAGCCACCCCAGTTTAGACCTGGCCATATGCAAATCAGTCTTGACCCTGTGCCTCATGCGAACAGTCCAGCCCAAACTGCCAAACCAGGTCCTCCCTGCACCGGAAACAAGCATCCTAGGACCGGTTTCGGAGTCTCACCCCTCTTCAGCCAGGATAGCTTGATTCCAGTGGCACAGTGAGCCCAGGACCTACGTCTGGGCATACCTGGCACACTTAGGGCGAGAAAGCAAAAGACACACAATTGATGGACTGAATGCAGAACAAATCAAAACATTCACCCCCAGTCAAGAGATCTGGGTTAAATCCATCATTCTTTTGCTCACCATGCCACCCCAGTTTAGACCTTGCCATATGCAAATCAGTTTTGACCCTGTGCCTCATGGGAACAGTCCAGCCCAAACTGCCAGGCCAGGTCCTCCCTGGACCGGAAACAAGCCTCCTTCACCCCTCTTCAGCCAGGATAGCTTGATTCCAGTGGCACAGTGAGCCCAACACAAGCATGGAACAATCAGCTAGCCAAGTTCTGAAATTGACTGTCTTGCACTGTGAGGGACCACATTTTATCTCCTTATCTGCACATCAGTGTTAAAAGAAGAGCACTTCAGTACTAGGGCTGTTGGGCCAGTACCTGATGTTGCCAAATCGTTTTTCTTTCCATACTTTATCCTTCTTTTTAATACCCTTTGTCACCCATATGTGTTTCAACTATCACTGTAGGCTACAGTAATTCAAAGCCAATAGAATCTTTATTTTGTGCTAATAAGAATCAAATTTTCCAGGCAAATGCATTAAAATTTGAAAGGGAAAGTGTCTCTATAAAAGTTCTAAGCACACCTGCCTCTTAGGTAGCGCCCAAACTGTTCTATTAAAATCATATGAAACTGTTATCTTAGTTTAAAATGTTAGTTGCAAGCATATGGCCACCATGTTTAGTAAGAAATAAGTTTGTTTTTATTTTTGAGGCATATTCTTGCAGTAAATATTTAAAAATAATCATCACACCAGCCCGTCAATGCCAGACCTACTTGTTTTGCCAGTGTGAGTTTATGCTTTCAATACTATGCACCCCAACCTTGCCATGTGTGGATTCACAGAAAAAAAATATTGTGCAAGTCTTCTCTCAAAATGCTACATCATTACAGTCCAAATGAATTTTCTAATAAGACCAATATTTCAGAATTGTCTGTTAAAAAATGTTTCCAACGTTTTCAGTGAATACAGCTGAGTTGTTGAGAATCTCACTAGTTGATATTTTTATGTTGGATGGTGATGGGGTGTGTGTTGGCTTAAATAGGAGTATTAGCTCTAGTTGTATACATTGGTAGAGAGACGGTGGAAGCACCTCCTTACAGAGCCAAGTAGACTGGTTTGTTCTGCAGAAAGATGTGTTTCGCTCTACTAGTTTGTATGAAAAGGAATACTGAGCTGGGTTTACATGATGATAAATATAAGCATTTATAGAAGGGGTAATATATTCTGTTAAATGAAGAAAAATGTAGTTTAAGGAGTGTGCTATACAGAGAAATTCAATATTATGATTAGGGCTCCTGGTTTTATTGTATTTTTTGTTTGTCACGTTTCTGTCTGTATTTATCCATACTTATTATGGGTTTTGTGAGAAAAATAAAGCTGCAACTGGTATATTTGCACATTTATTTAACCAATAAATATGCAGTCATGCTTGAATGCCTGCCATGTTTCACTGATATGAATACCCCAGAAGATATCAATGCACTTATATGAAAATATGCGCATTTCAGTATCAGCGTTGTGCATATTTACTGTTGTTTAAGCCTCTTTACTACAAGTCCTTTTTTTTTTAACCCACTTACCTATCAATCCACACAGTTATTGACCTGGTAGTCATGGCAAAGTGTATTTGGAATCACTCAAAATGCACCCAATTTCCGTTTTTATCCACATTTTAAAATAAATACAGACAAGAAAGTAAATGATTTTCTGTCTGTATTTATCTGTAAACATCAGTAAAAATGGAAAACAGGGAGCCTTAATTATGATCAATGTTTACTCATAAGTCCAGCCCTTAATGTAACAAACTGCTACTTTTGTGTCCCTGTATGTAAAAACCCAAGCCTAGAAATAAAATCGTCATAATTTCAGGTAATGCTAGTTAGTATTCATGTTGTCTGCATTGGTGAATGGCCCCCCAGTAGAGGGATCCAGCAGAAATAGGACTGTTTTGGCTAAATTTGGCAAAGCTCCTACTCTGCTATACCCTAATTTAGGGGTGGTGACCCATCGACATTCTGACGACAGGGCCTTTCGTTTTAGAAATTGTCCCCCAGTGGCCCATCTGCCACATTGTGTGAGCATCACGTGACTCGATTTCAGGTATGCTTTCCATTGTTCCCTTTTCTCACCTGACCAGAAAATAGCGCAAAACTTCCTGCACATTAGGGGCATTTTGTGTTTTTAGGTTTTGCCTGCACAGCGCTTGTGCTAAACTTGGGAAGTCTTTTGTATTTTAAAAAAAGTCCTAAACCGGTCTAACAGCCCTCCCTCATTTTACATTTGTTTGTATGCTTGTCACTCAGTATTCCTTGCTTGCTGTTGGTTGCAGCATGCTATTTCCTGTTGTGTTAGTCTTTCTCTTTATGTGTTTTCTTATCAGTGGAGCTTGGACCAAGTACTCCCTTTATATTTTTCCTCCTCCTTTTATGGCAGTACTGTTTTCTTTGTGATTGAGTGTGTTTGGCGGCTGCAGCACCCCAAGGTATTGGAGCATTTTACATTTGCACCAGTTCCTTTACACAAAGACACATTCATTTTTGTAGGCACAGGGAGATTTAGGGCCTGATTTCGATCTTGGCGGATGGTATCCTCTTACACAAACACGACGGATATCCGGTCCGCCGTATTACAAGTTCCATAGTATATAATGGAATTGTAATACGGCGGACAGCATATCTAGCACATTAGTAACAGAGTAACCCTGTCCGCCAAGTACGTAATCAGGTCCTAAGTGATTTTTCCACAATCAAGAATGTTAAGCCCATGCCAAAACTCAAACCTGGTTTCCCAGCTCCACAGTCAGCAGCTCTGGCTCTTAAACCACATCCTCACCCAATAGGATGCCACATTGTCTCCCTAGCCTCGGCGTCAGTTCCACATTTTGTGATTACTGTCAAATCACTTAGAGCCTGATTTAGATCGTGGCAGACGGGTTATTCCATCACCATCTCGTCCACTGATATATATAAATACCATAGGATATAATGGGATTTATATTTCGGCAGATGGGATCCGTCACTGTGGTGACGAAGTAACCAGTCCACCAAGATCTAAATCAAGCCCTTAATCTCTTTGTGGCAACCTGCCTTTGCTGTTGGTTGCCCGTCCACCTCCCGTCCATCACTGCTTGCCCCGCTGAACTTTTTTGGGCAATTTTATGCACCGGTTACTTTGCACAAGGACACATTCACATTTGTAGGCATAGGGAGATTTGCCCAGAGTCAAGGATGTTAAGACAAAGCCAAAACTCAACCCCAGTTTACTACCTCCATATTCGGCTCTGGCCCTTGAGCCGCATCCTCTCCCAAGAGGACGTCACATCATCTCCCTAGCCTCGGTGTCAGTTCCACATTTTGTGATAACGGGCAAATCACTTAATCTCCCCGTTGCTGTTGGTTGCCTGTCCACCTCCCGCCCGTCGCTGCTTGACCCCGCTGGACTCTGTTGCACAAATCTCCTCCTACACCCACTCTGTTTTTCACATTTTTTGTGCAGTTTTATGTACCACCAACACCACCCGAAGGTATTGGAGCTCTTTACTTAAGCACCAGTTACTTTTTTTGTGCAGTTTTATATAGAGTCAACATCACCCGAAGGTATAGGAGCTCTTTACATTAGCACCAGTTCTTTTCTTTTTGTGCAGTTTTAAATAACACTGACACCACCAAAGGTATTGAAGAGCTTTACATTAGCACCAGTTACTTTATACAAGAACACATTAATTTTCGTAGGCACTGCAAGATTATGTGATCTGCCCACAATCAAGGATTTTAAACCGAAACTCAAACCCGGTTTACCAGCTCCATAGTTGGCAGCTCTGGCCCTTATGCCACACCCTCTCCCGAAAGTACACCATATCATCTCCCTAGCCTCGGCCCAGTGCCTAATTCAAACCAGTGGTTTCCGGTGCTTGACACAGCACTTAATTGTCGGCACCGGTGCTTATGACAGTCTGCCACATGGTAGCGCTGTCTGCCTAATTTAGTTATGTCTGAGCACAACAAAAGCTGTGCAATCATTCAATATGCATTAACAATGACTAATACCTTCCACCCAAACTATTCTTATATCTTTGGGAGCCTGGAAAAGTATGAATTGTCACACTAGTAAGAGTGGGATGGTTAGTGGTCGTGTTGGTACTGTCGCTGGCAGTGACAATGGATGGTGCAAACTGCAGTGTCCTCATGACGAGGACCCAGGCACCAATTTTCTTTCAAATTAGGCACTGCCTCGGTATCAGTTCCAGATTTTGTGATTACGGATAAATCACTTTATCTCCACGTTTCTAAACACAACAAGCATTGGCACAGCCAGAAGGCTTTGCCTGTACGATATCTATTGTTTTTAGGTCTTGGCTACACAGCGCATTCGTTACTCGGCTAGAAGGTGCATGCGCTGTCTCGAAGAGACGTATTGTGTGCTCTCTGTGGGCTTACAAGCCACCCATCTCCTACCATTGGTAAACTTCAGCATTGCTCTCATTTCCTTTGATACCAGTCATCATGGCACGCTGGCGTCATGCCCTCTTCTTGTGTTTGGCCCTCCCATAGCGCATGGACCAATTACATGTCTCCTTGCACTGCTCCCAGTTTGCACAGATACTTTTTCTTTATTTCTATAACACACATACCAATAAAATGCATGCGTATGCACATAAACAAATACATTTCTTTAAAAAGTTGTGAAAACACGAACAGCATGTGTATTTTTTATTTTTGCATGATCCGATGGTAATTGGAACGCTCGCTCCGCCTTCCGTCTTGCCATTGCACGAACACGAGCCAATGGTATAGGAGCACTCTAAGTGCTCAGTAGTTACATTCCACAATGACACATTAATATTTGTCCCTGATCCTGCTTGAATTAAGGTATTTTTTTGCCCCTTCATTAGTTGCCCATCTCCCCATCCTGCTTCCCTGCCTGACCCGTCCTCCCCACTACCTACCTCATCACAGCAGCTTTTTTTTTATTTGCATGATCTGATGTTATTGGAGCGCTCGTCCCATCCTCCATCATAGCCATAGTTTCCCTTGTACACATACACACATTCCACTAAATCCATAAACGTGTACATAAACAAATCCATTTCTTAAAAAGTTGTTAAAACATGAACTGCACTTGTTTATTTTTTTTGCATGATCTGATGGTATTGGACCGCTGGCTCTGTCCTCCGTCTTGCCATTAGGGGTGGGCGGACAACTCCGTTCTGCCCACAGAATGTGCGGAGATTTGTCTCTTCTGCCTTCCGCGAAGTAGTCGGAGAAACAGGCAACTCTCCGCACACTCGGGTGGAACAGAGTTTGCCTCCCGCCCGCCTCCCGGCCGCAGTATTAAAACTTTACAAAACATTATAATAACAATTTAAATCACCTTACCTTATCGGCAGTGTTCCCAGGCTTCCCTCTGTCTCCATCGCGAATTCTTCTGGAAAACTGCGCATGCGCGGGCACCCCGGGAGGCGGGCGGGAGGCGGGCGGCGCGTAGTGGAGCTATGCGGAGAGTGCGGAGATTGGTTCCATCTCCGTGCCTCTCCACGTAGACCCCCTACGTGACTTACGCCCACCCCTACTTGCCATAGGTCAAAAACAAGCTTATGGTATTGGAGCGCTTTAAGCGCTCACCAGTTACATTCCACAATGACACATTCATTTTTGTTGCTGATCCTGCTTCAATTAAGGTACTTTTTCCCCCTTCATTGTTGTTTCCTCATGCCCTCTCCCGTTGTTGTTTGCCCATCTCCCCATCCCCTCCAGCTTACCTGCTCGACTTGTCCTTCCACTATCACCCTCATCACTCCTGAATTTTATTTTTGTTTGCACAACCTGATGGTATTGTAGAGCCTGCTCCATCCTCCATCTTGCTATAGTGCTAACATGAGCCAATGGTATTGGAGGGCTTTAGGTGCTCACTAGTTCCATTACACAATTACACATTCATTGTCGTACACAGAGGGAAGTGTAAGTGATTTTCCCAGAATCACAAACTATTCAGCCGCCCCCAAGATTCAAACCTGGTTCCTCAGATCCCCTGTTGGCAGCTCTGGCCTTTACGCCACATCCTCACTTCACTTCATAGCTTCTCAACTGTTTCTCACTATTGCATATTTGTTCGGCAAAACTCCATCAACACCGAGAATGCACTGGCAAAGCCAATATACATTTGTGCAATGCCTGAACTATTGGCCTTGTCAATGTGAGTGTTTTTAGCCATATTGTCTAGAAGTACATTTACTGTTTAGCATGGCTGAAAGTCACTGAAAAAAGTGCTATAATGCAGCCAGCGCAGGCCACATCATAGCGTTTTGTTAGTGTTAGAAGGTGCAGGACAATAAACTCAATATGGGCCGCGAAGAGACTCGGCTCAACTTTCTGTGATTCTGGGGTTCCAGTGACTGTCAGCCATGGTGAACTGCAGATGTGTGGCTAGACAACATGGCTAAAAGACATTCACATTGACAAGCAAAATAGCTCCGGCATTGCCGAGACCTATCGACTTTCCAAATGCTGGTCATTAAAACAAGTCAGGATCCTCTAACAAAATCTATGTGTTATGTAAATAATTTTAAAGGCAGTGCCACTTTGAATGTAACTTTGCCAATAAAATTTTACATCTCTGAAAGATTTTTATTAATGACTGACACATTTCACCCTATTAATTTCTTGTCTTTGGGATGTGATTGTTATTTGTTGAGAGTAGCTCGAGAGGAAGGATGCAAATAGTAAAACACCTTCATGCCATGGAGAGTAAAAATAAGCATTGGCAAAGCCAATATAATTTGCCTATTGTCAGTGCCATGGCGCTTCTTATTTATTTATTTATTTATTTTGCTCATAGTTATATTGCACAGCAGCTCAACTGCTCTGCAATATGAAAAAAACATTGTCAAAGTCAACAGAATTTGCATAGGTGAAATTTATTGGATTTGCCAATGCTTGTTTTCTGTTTCATGACAGTGTGAGCACTTTGGCGAAAAAAACTGAGGAGAACAGTGGGAGGTCAACAGTTTCGTGGTGAGAAGCTATGTGGCCCTCCAACCCTTCAATAAATTACCCCTTAATTGTATAATCAACGGAAAAAAGACTGTAAAATGAAGTGGAACATTCTTTGTACTATCACTCACAGCAAATTCCAGTCTGCCTTTAGCACATTTAGGGATTTCCTACAAATATTAGAGCAACTGCTACACATTTGGACTTTAATAATTTGACCAGAAGACATTCTCCAGTTTATTACACAAATGAAAAGTTGCTCTCAAGTTTATTATATTAATTACTGGGTATATCCTCTGTAAAGCAAGACATCATTTATTTTATTTTATTAGAGATAGAAATAGCTAAATTGTCAAAGTTGCAACATTTTCCAGTTTGTTACATTGGCGGGAATTATAGCTTAGTTAACTTAAGTTTAATATAGGTCACAGACAGTCTTCATTCCACTAACTTTGCAGTGCCAAAACAGTTTAGGTACATTGTATGAAAATACCACCAAACTATCTGCAGGTATCCTGTTACTAAGGATTTTCTCTGAATTCCATGACTAAACTGGCAAATTTGATAATGGTGTCGTCGACTGCTGCCTTTGCAAAAATGAGTTTCTTGCAAGAGAGTCCATCATGGATAATGCCTTAGATAGACTGATGGGGCTTAAAACACAGTCAATCGCAAATTGACCTTTAGCCTATAATATGATTCACCCTACTGCCAGCCTTTCAGAAGCATAAGTGCTGGAGTGTGATGATGTTGCCCTAGTCCTGCTCATATTTAAGAGATACTTGTCAGGTAAGCAGCAAATTCTTTTCAGTCACTACTAGGACAAGATATCTCAGAATTTGCAAACGCCGAATTCAGCAATCCAGTAATACATATCAACTCATTTAGAGTTGGGAGATGGCACCCCCCGCAGCTACAATAGCCTCTCCAGTGATGTAGGAGGCATCAGATGAGCAGAGGAAGGCGACAATGCCACCATTGTCCTTTGGCTCTCCCAATCTGGATGGACAACAGGAAAAAATAAGAATTAACAGGGTACACGGGTCACAATTTCACATGAGATTAGTCATGCACAAGCTCTTCCCCTTTTGAGACCCGAGCCCTCCGACCATAGAAATGTCATAATTGACCTTTGTTTGTCAATCAAGAGCTGATCCCAGTCCAGTGGGCTCGGGGCTCGACCTAAAAATAGTGTCAAACCAAAACAGAGAACACAGCAAATCCCTCTTTATGCCTGGTTTTGCCTCCTTTAAGTTCCTTGTGTATCTCCACCAAAATCCCAAATATATAAAGTGAGCCAAAGGTGCATCTGTTTGAAGGAGCTGATTTGCATTGGGTTGAGTGCAGGAAGGGGGGGGCATATAGGCTAAAGGTATGCTGGCACTACATGTCTGTAACATTTCCTTTTTCCTTACTTAAACTGATTCAGCCTTTGCCTCAGCCTGTGGAATGACATTATAAAGCAGGGTACGCTGCCAAAAAGTGGCAGCTTTGACCACTGCAGGCATAAGGCTATCAAGAGGATACCTAGAAAACAGTGCTTTGAGAAGAAGTCTGGAGCAGTACCATCTGCCTCAGAGATCTCAGAAATTACATTAACGCAGTCCTACAATAGGTCGATATTTTTTCAGGATGAATTCTTTGTAGGAAGATATCTAGATTGTCTATGTTTTGGCAGAAGATATTTATTAGTATTTGTGTTTTTCGTTCAATGTTTTCGAGTGGAACCGATTAGAGGTGGGTGTTCTGCACCCCAGAATCATCCATCAGCAGCTTACACATAGGTTTACCAATCAGTTAGAGAAGCTTGAAGCAGCCTTTAGGTTTTTTCAAACATCTTCTAAGAAGGTGCTAGCAAGCACCTCTTGTTTATAGGTCGAGCGTTCAAGAACTCTTGTATATATTTTAGTATATACTTATTATATACTTATATGTGAATATACTTTGTGGGCTCTGGAGATCAGCCCTGGGACTTGTCTGCTTCCACTTAGGGACTTTTTTTCTGTTCAACTACCTCTATTAGATAAGATTAGATTAGATTAAATTTTACAAAGTGCAATGGTTACTCCAATGGAGTGTCCCCACGCTAAGACATAACAGACCATGACAACAGAAACCCTACCCCCCCAAGGAACCTCTGGCCCTAGCATACACGATAAATTCGGAAACCGGAGGGCTTAACTCCAATCCCTCAGGGATGACTGAAGAAATAGGTTTTACGTTTTTTAACTGTATTGATAGAAAACGACCAGCAGAGGTCATTAAAATATCAGAATGGCTTTCTGCTGTTGGACTTTCTTTTTTAAATTTTTCTGCCACTTGCCTATATTTAACATTCTTGATAGAAAACGACCAGTAGAGGCCAGTAAAATACCAGAATCACTTTAGCATTCTCTAGATTTCAGGCCATAGAAATTGTCTTCCATGAGCACCCGTAGACAATAATATTATTTTCAAATCTTGTATTTTCAGTGACATGACCACCGAAGGCCCTGATTTTATATTAAAAACTGAGCTTTGAACTATACCATTTCCCGCTGAAAAGCAAGATTTCTCTCCATGTATTCCCATACCTGGCGTGTCATGCAGTCTGGTGCTTACTTTCCCTCCATGTTAAAGAACAGTAGATGTTTCAGTGCCCAGGCTAATGTGCTGCTTAGCTAAATACATATAAGGTCCCAAAGGTGAGACCGATTGCATTACAAATGCTTGTTGCTTAATATGGCACCTTGAGTCATGCAGGACAGCAGTAGCTGGTGCAAACATAAGTAGATGATAGACGGAGCATTGAAACTTTTCAGACACTCACCCCCAGTCACCGATCTGGGTTAAAATCATCGTCCTTCTTTATCTCACTTCACCACCCGTTTCAGACCCAGCCATATGCCTCAAGGGAACAGTCTAGCCTGAACTGCCAAGCCATGTCTTCCCTGGAACAGATACCAGCATCCTGGGACTGGTTTCGGGGTAACAACCCTCTTCAGTGAGGCTAGCTTGAATCCAGTGGCTAAGTGAGCAAGGGACCCTCGTCTGGGCATGCCCTGCCAACTAAGGGCGAACGAAGCAAACACAAGGAGATGATAGACGGAGCACTAAAACTGTGATGTAAATATGTTCAAAGGTTTGAGTCTCCACCCCATATTCACCCATCAGCAACATACACACAAGTTTCCCAATCAGGCAGAGAAGCTTGAATCAGCCTTTAGGTTTTTAAAAACATCTTCTAGGAAGGTGCTAGCAAGGACCTCTTGATTTTTTCTTCATATGGCACCTTGAGTCGTGCAGTGCAGCTGTAGCTGGTACCTATAAGTTATGTTTCTCTTTTCGAATCCCAACAGCACCTACTTTCTTGTAGTGCTACGTGGCACCAATCTAAAGCAAGTATATCTGTAGTCCACGTAATGTTCAGTCTATCCATTTTGCTACCAGTCTGTGAATTCTATCTCTGCCCCCATGGGAATTCAAAATCAATTTGTCCGTGGCACCACCCTTCTACTTAACTAACAGTCTTTCGAGGTAGGCTGCAAACTCCATCAGTCACTGCCACTCCTGAATCACCCTGGTCCCTCAGAAGGTCATCAAGAAGGGTAGAAACCATGTACTCAAAGTAATCAAGGTCCTCCTCATGAGGCAAACCCACTGCACCAACCTACAATCCCTTGTATTCAGGGATTGCAGATATTCCTCCACTGGAAGAGTTCCGGAGCCTTCACCCGCTCCCTCCACCTTCTGCACCACAAACAGCACTCTACCAGCAGGCGCCTCCATTTTTGACTCCATTGCTTTGATTGCTGTCTCGGTTACGCCAGTTTTAGAAAGGAGGTCCGAATGCAGTGAGCTGATGGATCGCATCAACAGCTGCACTGCTTTGGTCAGTTGCTGCTCATCAGAGGAGTCCTCAGGTTATGGGTTCTTTGGATTCTCCTTGCGGATGGGGTTTAAAAGTCTATACCTGCATCACACTTTGTCGCTTCTGCAACATTGCATTGTCTGGCAATATGATATGCTCTCCTTTTCAGTTGACAGATTTGCCCCAGTTCCATCCTCCCTCCAGCACTGCAGAAACCATTGAATTAAATGGAGTAGGGCATCAGCTGACCCTGCGCAGATCTGAGTCAAAATACGACTGCCACCTATCGTTAACATCCCGCCTTCAGGTCTGTCTCACAGCATCCTCGTCTTGAAGGGGTTGGGCGTTACAATCCGCAGCTCAGAGCTCGGTAATGCAGCAGCAGCAATCAAATGGCACCACATCCCTCAAATGTTCCCCTGTTGACCCCTCCAGCTCCACGCCGTCTCTGAAAGCAGGTTGTATGACAGAAGCACACTAGGCTGAACCCTGCATGCCTCTACAACGTGCTCCCAACAGTGAATGTGTCTTAACCATGCAGTCCTTCACCATGCATGCCTTTACAATAAATTGTGTTGGAAAGGCATGTTTGATAAAGGGATATGTGAGGTAATTTATCACTACACGACCCCTCCTCCCCACCCTAAAATCCTATCACCCTACCTCAGCTTCACCGCCCTGAGCCCTAAAACCGACTCCGGTCTGCCCATAAGACTAGCTGAGGCCTAAAACCCTGCCCCCTACCAAAAACTACCACAACCTCAGCCCCCCCACCCTGAGCCCTAAAACATACCCCACCCTTAAAACTACCCCAACCCCTGACCCTACCCTCAGGCCTAAAACCATGCCCCCTTTAAAAAAAATGACCTGACCCCCCGGCTCTGAGCCCTAAAACTGAACACCACCCCTAGAAACTCTCCTCCACACCCCAAACCTGGCTCCAGCACCACTTACCTATCCGCATCCGGAGCTTCCTGTTCCAACGCTTCCTGTTGCTGTCCCTGCCCATCGTGATACTGGACCTCTAAGGAGGGTGGTCCTACATGGCGCACAGCAATCGAACGCTGTCACTCCCCCAGAAGGTTCTTCACTATCGTATAGCACGCAGTTACTCCATGAAATTGGCTTCCTCCCGGACACAATGCCTGACCAGTCCTTTCCCTGATTGTCCACGATTAGTAGGAAGGACGGTGACCCACACAGCCAGGTTCCTCTGAGAATGGATTGCAGGAGAACCACCCTCCCTAATTCTGAGGAAGACACCCTGATTTGGCTATTAGCCTAAACTACAACAGGCATTGTGTTCAGGCACCTATTGTCTAGTACTGAAGATGATCCCATTAATGTGTTGAACGGATCGAAACGTCGTCGACCTTTTAGCGCTATTAGGACAACCGTATAACTGTTTCTGTACGTGCCAGAGCATATCAATGTATATTGCTTGCTGGCCCAATTGATGTATTTCTTGGCCATGCTTCATGTAATGCCTGAGTTTCTCCTTTCTTGGTTATACTGTTAAATGGTAGCGGCAGTTTCAGTCGATAACCTTTCAAGTATTGCCCGGCGGTAATCGCCTCTCATACCATTCGATAATTTACCAATGAAAGAGGCAGGCGCCGGAGACTGGAAGGCAGGAAACAAAGTTTTTATTCCGTCGGAGCAGAACACATCAGATCAGACAGCAAGGTATCGTCACGAGGTGCTCTAACTGCATCTCTGAGGCCTGGCCTCTTATACACAGGTTTATGATTTTATTGCAGGTTTATCACACATGGCACATTCTTGAGATCACTTTGATGCATAAAAGAACGTCTTCAGAATCCTTGGCTCAGATCCGATCCCACGCATAGCTACAGTAGAAGTTCCCACCCCACCCGCAGTAGGAGATGGCTATCACACAGCAGGATATTCCGCCAATTCCCGGGGGTGTGTGTGACCGGTCGGGTCTCAGGGGGTGGGGGGCCTTGATCTACTGTAATCCCTTTGATGTGGGGCGTTTCCCTTACAGTAGGGACAATAAACTGCATCCGCAGGGCTAGGTGATGGCCTGGGATCGGTTCGGACAATGGGGCGCAGAGGAAGGGGGTTATCAAAGGGATGCATGACCATGTATGGGATGTCGGTCAGGCGTGGGATGCGGTTCCATGGCAGGGTCGCGCAGAAGGAGAGGGTTTATGGCCCGTGTATGAGAGAGCGGGGGTGGCCGGCGCGCGGGGGATGCTTGCAGCGCCAGGGGGACGCGCTGGCGATCGGCAATGAGCAGGGAGAGACCAGGGTGCCTAAAATGGCTGCCGTGCGCTTTCCTGTGTGTCGCGCTGGGGAGAGACAAGATGGCGCAGATAATGTTCAGTTTGCAAGCTAAATTTCCACAGTCCTCCCTTTTAACATATCTCACCAGCTTGTCTAGTTCGGATCTATCCCCATAATACTACGAACTTCCACCTCATACAGAGCTTTCATTCGTTCCGCTTCAAAGTTCAAAGTCTTAGGGCAGATGCAGTTCATAAAAAGCGAACATAAAGGTGGCAGACACTGAATCCCCAAGCAACATCCACATAGTATCACAATCGGTATTAGGATAAATGAAAACAGCCTCCATCCCCAACTTTTAATAGTGTCCCAAAACCAACTCCCAAGGGACCATCCTTCTTGCTCCTGATGAACCTCTGCGGAAAGTCTGTGGAGGTGTTCAATTGCTTTGTAGACTGAGGGTGAGTTATCCGGTACGTAGGTACAACAGCTGGACCCAATGATGCGGCATGCTCCTCCACGATCAGCCAGAACCACATCTAGAATGAGGCGGTTCTGAAGAGCCACCAGGCGGACGGCCTGAAGCTCGGCGGTGTTGTTGGCGAGGATGCCAGCCGTAATGTTCATCGCCGTCTCGACTGCCTGAGTTAAGTGGCGGATGGCACGGCTGTTTGCCATTGGACCCCAGAGTGGAACAAGTCCCTTTACTGCATCCAGGAACTGTGCCCCGGCGGAGTCGGCTTGTACAAGGTCTTTGGCACGTTTCTGTCGGTGATGGTTTGCTGGAGCCACATATGTCGGAGGAAGGACAAAAGCGATGTAGCAGGTGCCTCCCCAACCTTTCGGGAGCCAGGTGTAGGCCTTAGTACCACAGATGAAGTACATATTCGGGGAGGCAACAAAGGAGGGTGGATCAACTGAGTCCAATGTTCGGGTGATGAGGCAGGAGCTGTGGCCCACCAGCTGCGCCCCCAGGCCTTCGAGGCACACAAATCCAGTGATGTTGATGACGGATAGGGCCACTGTCAGGGTGGCGGCCGTTCGTTTCCGGAGGTAAGAGAAGGTGGGTCTGGCTGAGTTGTTGAACACTTGCATTTCAACTCGTTCTTTGGCAGGGATGTTCATGTGAAAGGAAGTGTTTGATCTCAGAGGGCAGAAGGGGGCAGAAGTTTTTCCAGTTTTGTTCAGCCAGAACCCATGGTAGAAGTGCGACACAGTTTTGCCGGAAGTGGCATTGTCCCTGTAGCTTTCCTGCAGGAGGATTAGCCAGGCGAGGCAGGAACCATGGACAGAAAAAGGTGAAGGGATGAAAGGGATAGAGTGTCCAGTGGCATGTGGTAGCAATCCACAGATCCAGCAATTAGTGGCATTGGCGGCAAGATTGTGTTGGTGGAGCAACTGCACAAAAGAGTTATTCCAGAACTCCTTACGCCTTTCTCGGAGTTGGGGTGAAAGTGAGATCAGATGGTGTTCTTTCATGGTGGTAGGTTGAACGGTGGTCAGCAATGTCTTATGAGCGGGCGTGCTCTCCTCCATGATCCAGAAGGTGACCATGAGGAGAAGGCAAAAGAGAAGGGTAATGAAAAGTGCAATAGTCTTTGAGCTGTGCATTCTGTCAGTCTTTGGGTTTTTGTAGTGGATCTTCGGACGTCCGGTTGCTTCCATCATCTTCATGTCGGGCGCTTCCATCACCTTCAAGGGACTCGGTAGCGGGCAGAACCACAGACTTTGTTTAGTTTCTCTCCTGGTGGCCTTTGAGGTGACTAGGCTACCGCTCTGAGATTTCCACTTAGTTTGTGGTCTGCTTAGCCGAAGTTCTCTCCTTTCGTCGCAAGTTATACCCTAACTTGGATGGCACGGTGGGATCGGGATATTTCACTAACTCGAGCGTCTCCGTATCTGGGCAGCGGCTCAGGGATGGTCGGTCTTTGTCCAGAAGTTCTTCTTGGGCGGTGATGTTGTCTGTGGTCGTCAGGGTCGGTGATACCTTCTTGCAGTGGTGTGCATGCAGCCAATTGCGTTTCCCCTCCACTCGAAGAGCTGTTCGAGTGGTGATCAGGACTTGCAGGGGGCCCGTCCACCGGGGCTCCAGACTCTTGGTGCGCTGGAAGTTACGCACTAAGACAAAGTCGCCGGGTTGGATGTCGTGCCCGGGGCCCCTGGAAACATCGGGAATGGCTTGCAGCACCTGCTGATGGATAACAGACAACGTTTTAGTTAGGTTATACAAATAGTCAGACATGAGGACGTCCGGGACGTCGTGGATGGATGTTGGCTTTGGTGCAGTCCAAAGGTTCATGGGCCGCCCGAAAACGACCTCGTAGGGGGTTAAGTGGTGTTTAGTGGGGGTGGAACGCATTGATAGCAATGCTAGCGGGAGAGCGTCTGGCCATTTCAGTCCTGTGGTGGCAACTATTTTTGCTATCTTAAGCTTCAATGTGGCATTATGTCGCTCAACCAAGCCTGCAGATTGGGGATGGAAGACCGCATGGAATTTCTGTTTTACACCCAGCCCCTTTAAGATGAGTTGGATAACCTCGGCTACAAAGTGGGGGCCGTTATCGCTCCACAAAATTCGACAAAGGCCGTATCGGGGGAAGAATTCTTTCAGTAGTACTTTTGCGGTAGTCATTGCGGTGTTGTCGTGGGTTGGGTAGGCTTCCACCCACTTGCTGAAGGCACACACAACGACAAGTACGTACTTAAAACCTTGGCACCTTTCTAACTGGACATAGTCCATTTGTAGGACTTCAAAGGGGTGATTGGGAACCCCAAACCCTCCCCGGGGTACAGCAGTTCCTTTCCCAGGGTTGTGTTGGAGGCATACCAGGCATTGTTGGACCAGACGTTTGGCTGAGTCTGGGATTTTGTCGTTGTGCCAGACTTTGGAGATGAGTTCGATCATGGGGGAAGACCCTATGTGTGCGGGGGAGTGTGCCATGGTCAGCATGGGGATCAAGTATGAGTCGGGTAGCAACCATTTGTTCGAGTTTTTAGTTCGCCAGCAACCGTCATCGTCCTTCAATCCCACCCGGGCCCATTCAGTTAATTCGTGTGGTGTGCTGGCTAGTTGGATATCCCTAATCGTTTCCCTAGCATCCTTCCATTTCTCAGTTTGTGACCTGGTCACGTACATATGGGTCGTGGACCTATTCTCGGCTGTGGTTCGGGCAGTAATGTCAGCTAGTGCATTTCCCTGTCCTATAATGTCTGTCACCTTCTTGTGTGCCTGGCATTTGATCACAGCCAGTCGTGTGGGGAGGAGGACTGCTTCGGTCAGGGCAGAGACTAGATCTCCATGCAGGATGGGTGTGCCATGGGAAGTCAAGAATCCCCTCTCTTTCCATAAGAGCCCAAAGTGGTGAACTACCCCGAAGGCGTACTGACTGTCTGTGTAAATGTTTGCGGTTGTCCCTGCTGCCAGGATGCATGCTCGTGTGAGAGCAATTAGTTCCGCCGCCTGTGCGGATCGCTGTGTGATGCGGGCTGTCTCAACAACTGTTCGGGCTGTGGTGACTGCATAGGCAGCTGAGGTGGTGCCATCGGGGAGCTTGATACATGAGCCATCCACCCACAGTTCTCCGTCAGGGTCCGGGAAGGCAGTATCCCGGAGGTCAACCCTACTCTTGGTCTGTTCGTCGGTGAGGGTCACGCAGTCATGTATAGGGGACGCATTGGGGTCAGCTTCAGGGAGAGGTAGTAGAGTAGCTGGATTCAGAGTGGTGCATCGTTTCAATGTGATGTAGGGTGCAAGCAGAGTTAGTTCGTAACCAGTCAGTCGTGCGCTAGTCAGGTGTTGGGTCTTGGTTTGGTTCAGGAGGGTGTCAACCGCATGGGGTATCAATACTGTGAGGGGGTTCGAGAGCACGATCCCCTCACTTTGCCGGATAGATACAGCAGCGGCGGCTACTGCTCGAAGGCAGGCGGGCAAAGCTCTGGCTACAGGGTCAAGAGTGGCAGAGAAGTAGGCACAAGGGCGTTGTTTAGGGCCTATGGACTGGGTTAGGACAGACAACGCACATCCCTCCCTTTCGTGGGTGTAGAGGGAGAAAGGTTTAGTGTAGTCTGGGGTTCCTAGGACTGGGGCCGAGCAGAGGGCGTCTCGTAATTCTTTGAAGGAGGATTGGCATTCGGGTGTCCAGGGGAGGGGGAAGGGGACATCTTTAGTCAGCAGGGAAAGCAGAGGTTTTACAATAAGACTGAAGTTTGGCAACCATTGTCGACAAAAGGAGGTGAGGCCTACTAGAGACCGCACTTGCTTCTGAGTTTTGGGAACAGGGGTTTCTAGGATGGTCTGAATTCGGTCAGGGGTAAGTTTCCTGCCGTCTTTGGATAGTAGGTGGCCTAGATATGTCACTTGGGGTTGGCAGAATTGCAACTTCTTCCTGGAGACCTTGTGACCGTTTTCCGCGAGGAAGTGGAGGAGGTGAATGGTGGCTGTGACGGCAAGTGGAGTGGTGTCGGCCGCCAAAAGAATGTCATCGACGTACTGTATTAACACCACTCCATCGGGTAGTTGGACTGCATCTAGTTGTCTCTTGAGGGCTTGGCTATAAATGCTGGGACTCTCAGTGTAGCCTTGGGGTGCCCTACAGAATCTGTACGAACGGGCTTTTAAAGTGAAGCCAAACAGGTAGCGGCTGTCTGGCTGGATGGGGATGGAAAAGAATGCGTTCTTGAGATCAATAACGGTAAAGGTGGTGGCAGTGGACGGAATCAGGGTGAGGATGGTGGTGATGTCTGAGACCACGGGGTACTGAGGTATGACTACTTTGTTAACTTCTCGTAAGTCAACAATAAAGCGGTATGCTTTCTCATCTCCCTCGCCTTGCTTTTTTACAATGGGTAGGATAGGGCTGTTGCAAACATTACTGACTACTTCTTCTACCACTCCTGCATCGACTAGGGACTCGATGATTTCCACCAATGCCTTCTCGCCTTCGGGCGATATCCGATACTGTGGAAGCTTTGGGAGCACTGCGTCCGGTCGGACGGTTATGTGTACTGGGTCGATCACCATGCGCCCTACATCTGAGTCGGTTTTAGCCCATAGATGTGAAGGTAACGTGTCGAGTAGGGACAGGTCAGCATCGGTTATAGAGAGCATACGTCGTGTGTGACAAGGTCTGAACAGATCTGGGTTATCGTGCAGGATGACTCGAACTCCGTCTGGGGAGCATCTGATGGTAGCTCGAAAATGTTTTAGCAAATCAAGTCCCATAATAGCATCGGGGGTGTTGGAGGAGAGCAGAAAGGTCGTGTCAGTGGCGTTATCTTCTAAGTCAAAGGAGATTGGTGCTGATAAGGGGTTAGTGGAGGGCGTTCCATCGAAGCCTATTGAGGTTACGTGTGAGCCAGACAAGGGTGCCCTAGGAATCAGTCGTTTAGATAACGCACTACGTGTCGCCCCAGTATCTACCAGGAATGGAGACTTGGTGCCCAAGACCTTAGCAGTGACGTAAGGACCTTGCTGGTCAACACGGAGTTCGACTGGATCCCTCCCTTGCCCCTGGCGGTCCTATGCGAAGTCATGGGTGCTTTCGTAGTCGGACTGCTGACACTGGTTTTGTCGGAGGCGATCAAAGGTGTTTGGTCTGCCTGGCCTGTCGTTGATGGCGTCGTTCGTGTACCCTCGTCCCTGTCCTCTATTTCTGGGGTCATATGCTGTACCTCTGAGGTCCCTATTTCTGTTCAATTCCAGAAGGACCGGGCACTGGGATTTCCAGTGTCCGAACCCTCTACAGAACTCACATTGGTTCCCATCTAAGTCTCTCCGTCCGTTGTAGGGTGTAGGTGTATGGTCTCTAGGGGGTAGCTTTCTAGGGGCGGTTGGTTGGTAATTCCCTTTCGGGGGTTCCCTTCCTATGGTCACCCCTTGCAACTGTGCTATCATTACCCTCTCCTTCAGTTCCTTTTTCTTCCTCTCTGACGCCCTATCGTTCTCATTCTTTTGGTTTTCGTAGTATTGGGCCATCTGGAGGATTGCTGCGGGTTTGGAGGCTGCCCAACTACTCTCGCTGGTCTGTAGCTTCTGGGAGACTTCTTGTGACAGACCCTTCACATAATTCTGGACAAAGAGGTGATGTCCGGTTGCAGTGGTCATGTCCTGGCCACTATAATCGGAAAACACAGTCTCGAATCGAGAGAAGTATTCAGACACATCCTCCTGGGGTTTCTGGCGACAAGCCGTCACTATCGACCAGTCTACCTTTCTTTCTGGGATTAGAGTCTTCAACTTCTGTACAATCTTGTCTGGGAGCTCCAATATGGCTTTCGGGGGTTTCTGTCCCGGTTCTCGCTGTTTATCTATGGTATCGAGTTGTACCCAGGTATATCCGAACAGCTCAGCGTGGTCAACTTTCCGGATTTGCTTCCACACATCAGCCGGCAGACATAACCCGAAGAACAAGTCGATATCTGCTAAGGTCATTATTGTTGAACCTAAGGCTGTACCTAGTTCGGTGTAGAAGGCAGTCGGGTTCTTTCTTAAGTCGGGTAGGGTTTTTCTAAAGGTCAAAATGTCTTGTCGGTCCCATGGCTGGTAGACCCAATTATATACAACCCTTCCCTTCGCATCTTGGTGGTTGATGTCGTCATGTGTTCCCTGACCTCGTGGGGGGACCCAGTAGGGGGCGGCCTCTTTGATGGGCATCATGGTATCAGTCCTTCCTTCCTGGGGCTTAGTCGCTATGGGGGTTTCTGCTTTGGTTGTCTGTCTGTGTTCTTTAAGGTGTCGATAGACCTCGAGTGTACGAGTGAAGAGGTTCGTCACATCGCCCTCTCCTTCTTCCCCAATGTCTACCTTTCTATATAGGGCCGCTAAGCCTTCGGGACCTTTATCGTGGTACCTATCCTCATATGTATTCAGGGCGTGATAACAAAGTCGTACGACAAAGTGTCGTCTGCGGCTGTCGGCATACGAGTTATACACGTCTGTTATATACTCCTCACTTTCCTTACGCTCCACCAGTGTCCCTACTATCTTGTCGATTCCTGCTCGTTCATCCTTTGTTAGTCGATTCATTCTGGTGGAATCTTTCTTTCTCATCTCAGGGTCATCCAACGTTATTGCCGACGTTGTGTTCAGTACAAGAGGCTCGGCCGGCGCGGAGGCCGTGAGGACCGAGGCCCCTGTACTGCTTTCGCTCGTGTTTGGGGGTTGTGGGTGTTGCACTACCGATTGGGAGGGTGCGTATGGAGGGGGCATGTAAATGATCGGGGGACCTAATAGTAATTCATCATTCGTTCGTTGCTTAGAGGACGACTCAGGGTAGAGCATAGAGGGGGTCCTAACAGCGTACTGGCCTGATGTTTCGGGCTCCTGTCTTAGTTTAGTTTCCCTTCTCTCCTTTATTTAACTTTCTAGCGGCAAGGTGAGCTGCCTTTCGTAATTCTTTTTCTGCTTTTACTTCTTCCCTCTTTTTCCGTTGTGTTGCTTCTTTGCGCCACATGCCGATACTGTCAAGCATAGTAGGCGTTGTCTTATTGCTACGCAGGGCTATTTCTAGCATTTCTATCTTATGGTCGTCGAAGGATCCCATCAGTGGCCACTGACTCTCGGGGTCCTTCCTTGTATATTTATGCCATAGCTTGCTATAAGCTACGGCGACTAGTCCATATTTAGTGAACATGTCCTTATTAGGTGTGCCTTCCAGTGGAGCCGGATGGTCCACCTCTAATAAGCGGTCCGGGCAGAACCAACTACCAATCAGTGGGGAGAAGATAGGCATGACGGGTTTCAACGGGGACAAAAGTCAGCACTACCTATCTTTTCACTGATTGCAAAGACTAGACAGAATATCTCTATTCCTCGTTATTTGTAAGCAGAGAATACCTCCAAAGAACCAATATCGAACAACTAGTGTTCGGACAATCAATCAATCAATGGGGAGATAAAGATAGGCACGACGGGTTACAACGGGGACAAAAGTCTGCGTTACCTACCCTTCACTATTTGCAAAGACTAGACAGAATATTTCTATTCTACGTTATTTGCAAACAGAGAATATCTCAAAGAGCACTATTCTTCAAAACAATCAATGTTCGGACAATCAATCAGTGGGGAGATAAAGATAGGCACGACGGGTTACAACGGGGACAAAAGTCTGCGTTACCTACCCTTCACTATCTGCAAAGGGAGAGAGAGAGAGTATTTCTACTCCTCCCCGTTTGTAGACAGCGAATATCTCAAAGAGAACAATCAATGAGCAATACTAGTATTTCAGTCAATCAATCAATTATTTCGCAATTTGTCGTGTTTCACGACCTTACCCGGACCGCGTGGACAGTTTCTCGTCTTCCGCCTCCAGCGCCCGATCGTCCTCTACTCTCCGTATTTGCCGCGGCACTCCTGATGGTTCCCAGTCAGGACCGTAGATCACTCGAGAGAGGTCTGCTCGGAACCAGTGAAGTTCGGATGATCGGCTGCCAGACGAGGGTCTATCGGGCAGGAGCTCTCCCGATCGTTGCAGTCGTTCACTCTGTCGTCGGGACCTCTCCCACTGGATCCACGTGTCGCTGATGGGCCCCACGCTTGGGACGCCAATTGTTAAATGGTAGCGGCAGTTTCAGTCGATAACCTTTCAAGTATTGCCCGGCGGTAATCGCCTCTCATACCATTCGATAATTTACCAATGAAAGAGGCAGGCGCCGGAGACTGGAAGGCAGGAAACAAAGTTTTTATTCCGTCGGAGCAGAACACATCAGATCAGACAGCAAGGTATCGTCACGAGGTGCTCTAACTGCATCTCTGAGGCCTGGCCTCTTATACACAGGTTTATGACTTTATTGCAGGTTTATTACACATGGCACATTCTTGAGATCACTTTGATGCATAAAAGAACGTCTTCAGAATCCTTGGCTCAGATCCGATCCCACGCATAGCTACAGTAGAAGTTCCCACCCCACCCGCAGTAGGAGATGGCTATCACACAGCAGGATATTCCGCCAATTCCCGGGGGTGTGTGTGACCGGTCGGGTCTCAGGGGGTGGGGGGCCTTGATCTACTGTAATCCCTTTGATGTGGGGCGTTTCCCTTACAGTAGGGACAATAAACTGCATCCGCAGGGCTAGGTGATGGCCTGGGATCAGTTCGGACAATGGGGCGCAGAGGAAGGGGGTTATCAAAGGGATGCATGACCATGTATGGGATGTCGGTCAGGCGTGGGATGCGGTTCCATGGCAGGGTCGCGCAGAAGGAGAGGGTTTATGGCCCGTGTATGAGAGAGCGGGGGTGGCCGGCGCGCGGGGGATGCTTGCAGCGCCAGGGGGACGCGCTGGCGATCGGCAATGAGCAGGGAGAGACCAGGGTGCCTAAAATGGCTGCCGTGCGCTTTCCTGTGTGTCGCGCTGGGGAGAGACAAGATGGCGCAGATAATGTTCAGTTTGCAAGCTAAATTTCCACAGTACATGCCCCCACTTGTATGTTTTTTTTAAAATTCTTCACATTAAATGATTAAGTCCAGTTGGACAGCAAAGTATAGACATCATTGCATTTCTATATTAATAGTCCTTCTAACATTGATTTCACGTTAGGGACCACTGTTCTTGTCAAATATTGCCAAGCTCCAAAGGTTGTGCCCCCCAATCCTAATAAGTTTATTTGATGAACCCGAGGTAAGACTTTTTTGTGTGAATTTTAAATCCAATAACCTTTCTAATCTCACAAATGAAGGTGCTTGAGCATCGGTTGCACTATTGGAAAGGATTGATGTCACCATTATGGTAGTGGCTTTCAAAGACTATCAGCTACGAGGG
The DNA here is from genome assembly GCF_964204655.1 of Triturus cristatus. Lineage (NCBI taxonomy): Eukaryota > Metazoa > Chordata > Amphibia > Caudata > Salamandridae > Triturus > Triturus cristatus. The sequence continues at coordinate 719,938,151 of NC_140579.1, forward strand.
CCGAACAGAAAATAATGGGTTATGCCAATGAAACTCCAATCACTTTACCATCACAATGGAGGAATTTTATTATTTGTTATGTTCTGTAGTAGATAAATTATTTTGAATTGTACACTTAAATTAACAAACATTAAAAATGCAATAGGTCTCACCTTTTATTAAGTTAAAGCCATTTGCTTTGCTATACAATACCATTAGCAAAGCGAATGGCTTTAACTTAACCAAAGGCGAGACCTGTTGCATTTTCAATGCTTGTTTCCTTCCTCATTTCACTTATAATTTCTTTATCCATACTTCCCAGTCGCCTTCCTTCTCTATTTCATTATTTCTTTATTATATTGTAAGAAACACCCTCGTATTTCAGTGCCCAGGAACAACCCGGTCTTTTTGCCTTAGACCCACCCGACTTTAGGCCTACTGTCCTGTCAGGTGCGAGTCTGGCATGCTGAATTTATCTTATACTAACCGTTTTTATAAATGAAGCTTGACGTAAGCGAGTCTGCCCCAGTCCTGCTGGCCTTTCAGCGGTAGGCCAGGCCTGGCATGGCTGGCCCCGCAGTAGTCTGGCCCGTGCTTGAAGACTGCTAGCCCCTCGTTTGCTTCTGCACTGCAAAAAAGAACAACTGCCTTTGCCAAACGTTTCTTTCAGAGGTGAGCCTAAAATGTGACTGACTGTGCTCCAGCACTACGGAACTTTCAGAAACTCTCCCTGGTGTGTAGACCGGTGTGCCTCTGATGTCTCCTCTAGTGTCTTCACCGGCAGCACGGCCTTGCTGCCTGTGCAGGTCGCAACCTGCCTACCCAGCTACGCAGTGCGCATACCACCCGTTAGCAGGAGTGTGGTATCTGTGCAGATCCGCTCACTGTGGCATGGATGGGGGTGCCCTGTGTGCCCCCAAGGGCCCTGACACAGAGGCATGCAATGTGTCTGTTGATATGGGTTGCTGGGTCTATTGGGACTGCCTATTCCCTGCCCTGTCAAGCCGGGCTGCCAATTCCCTGCCTTCTTCACTCACTAATTTAACTGGTCTCCAGCTTTACTCCTCCGTTTTCAGTACCTCTTCGCTGATGTAAATGCTTTTCATTTGTACCTTAGTGATCGCGTATGCTGTCTTAGTGATGGGCAACTTTGCATTGCTGGTGAACAATTTTATATCACTTTTGAACCAGAATTGTTCCCAACTGACTGGTAATCTTTTTGCTCAGCTAAATACATTCACACAAGTGCTGTTTGTCTTTCATTGTTCGGCAGTGAGAAACGTTAGTGCAAAATTGCCTTTCATGGGTCCAGTTACCGAGCACCGGTGCGCTTTACCTGATCTGTCCTCATCACTTCTGTAGGGAGGCCGTTCCCCTAAGTGACAAAGGCTCTTATAAAGATGTCCATTTTGTCACTCCCGAGCCTCCGGTTGCACAATCTTCTTCTGCTTTGTTAATTAGGGAATCTGAGTGTTTATCGTATCTCCCTTTCCTCCAGTCACTTTCACGGACCTCTTCTGATACGATCATTTGGTCGCCTGTCTCTGGACTGTGTCGAGTGTGTTTTTTCGTTCCGCAGATAAACTTTCCAGACTGGACACGATGCCTCGGGGCGTGGCCTCCAGATCTGAATTTTATGGTCCACATGCAGCTTCTAGAGCTGGAGACAATGCTGCAGATGTGGCCCCTAGAACTGGATTCTACTCTAGGTCTTATTATCATTATTGTTGGGTGGTATTTGCGTCTTGGCTCGGAGAGCTTCGGAGGAGTGTCACGAACATGTGGCAATATGCTATTACTTACTAAATTGGAACATAACATCAAGCTGCGTGCCGATTAATAACAGAAGCTATGTACTGAAAGCGGCATTGTTAGGAATGACAATTAATAACAGCAAGCTGCGTACTGAAAGCGGCATTTTAAAATAAGAAGGAACGGCAATTAATAATAGCAAGCTACGTACTGAAAGCGGCATTTTAAAATAAGAACAGCATAGTGAAAACTGCACGCACCATGATCCACAGGAAACAGCATTTTCGTTGCTAGGACACCTTCCACGCTGCCGTTGCTAGGACACCAAAATGCAACACGTAAAATGTTGTCCGGCTGTCCACAGTCCCTACAGACACGCGCATGCTGTTGTTTGCTATGGACACATGGCAAGAGCAGCCATGTTTGACCATGCAGACGCGCGCATACAAGCCCTCCGCTGAATTGATTCCAAAAGGTACTCGCAATAGCGAATGCAGCGCATGCGCTGCTTTCGCTAGGCGAGACCTAAGAATTTAAATATGGTTGTGGTGTGTCATGAAGAACCAACAGCAGATTAGCTTAAAAAAAGAGCTTTCAAGGATGTGGAATTTGTCTAGCTTGATGTCCTGGACAAAAAGTTTGTTGCTAGTGCCAATTGTAAATCATTAATGCAACATTTTGGTGATGCTGAGATAAAGTTAGTCACAACTCAGCATGTGCCAGGGGTTGGACTGCTCTTCCGAGATGGTTGGGCTTCCATAACCAAACACGAAAGCCTTCATTTTTCCAATCTGGTTGAGGCCTCCTCTGGCATGGGGCTGGCTTGAATATTTGTTCAACAGCTACTTTTGCTTCGAGTATGGACCTGGCGGGTGCTTCTGAACACAGTTCAGCAGTTTGGGCAAAGTAGCTGCTGGGGCAGTGTCATGGACCTGTCAGGGGAACCTGTAGGGCTGAAGCAGTCAGTCTAGAGGGAGGTTTTGAGCACCCAACCGATGGGTCAGTGTTAGGGCAGTCCTTGGATACGAGTCAGTCTTGTGTCAGTGGGTGCCTCCCTGGCAGTGGTTGGGGCAGTGCCAGGGGCATATCAGGCACCCTGCATAGATTGAACAGCTAGTCATGTCCAATCAGAACCTCTAGGCAGTTGCCCAGGCAGTGTGAGCAAATCGCTCAGAATTAGTGATTCACACCGTGGAAGGTTCCCCTGAGCCATCGGGGCAGTCCAGCCACTGGGGTAGAGGCAGGCACATGTCAGAGAAGGCCTTTGAGCAGTCACTGGGGCAGTATCAGTCACATGTCAGGTGAAGTTGTAGAGCTGGGGCAGAGTCAGGGTGTGTGCCTCTGTACAAGTGGACAGCGTGAGACCAACTGCCCTGGTGAAGTTCCTCAGATGCCTGGAAGGTGCATCCACCAGTAGTTGTGGCCCAGTTACTGAGGCAGTAACATGTCAGAAGGGTGTCTTTAACAGCTAACTGGGTCAGTGTCAGACCAGGCACTGGAGATGAGTCAATTAAATGCCTGTGCAGGATGCTCTGGTGGTCCCACATGCCATAGGCTGACCATACCAGTCTGTGGGGCCACTGGCCTAGCAAGGGATCCATATTTACTAATGCAGGCAAAACAATTGCCCCCAATCCCCTATTTTGGAAGTAAAAAACAACCATTAGTTTGGGTAAGTTGTGACCCTCATAGCTCTGGGCTCAGGCTGAACTGGTCCTATAAGGAACAGTGTCAAGACTGATTTGCATATGGCTGGGTCCAAACTCGGGTGGAGAAGGGAGCAAAAGAACAATGATGGATTTGGCACCCCTACATCTGCTGCACTATCGATATCTATGAACCCGGTTGTGTTAGTGTCAGGCCAGTCCCTGTGACAATCAGTCTATGCTGCTAGAGTGCCTGGCAGTCGCTGAGCAGTAAGAGTGATTCATCAAGTGAAATGGCAAGGACATTGTCAAGATAGTGCCTTTGACCAGTCAGTGGGGCAGTGTCAGGCCAGCCACGGGGGCAGTCACCTGTCGTAAGGGTGCCTCTAACAGTCGACGGGTCGGTGTCGGGCCAGGCAACGGAATAGTCAGCCAGATGTCTTAAGGCTGCCTCTGGGCAGGGGCAGTCACCTCCATGTCAGAGGGTGCCTCTAACCGTTGCTTATGTCACTCAGACCTGCACCTGCGGCAGTCAGTCTATGTTCCAAGGGGGCCTCTGTCAGTCATTGGGGCTGCATCAATGACCCGTCAGGTGAACTTGATGGGTACGGGCAGTGTCAGGTATTTACCTTTGAGTAGTGGGTCAGTATCAGGCCTGCCACTCTAGTGACATACAGTTGTCAGTCACATGTCACGTCTGGAGGGTTGCAAGGGCAGAGTTAGTATCCCAGTCCCTGAAACTTTTGCTATTTGCCTGATGAGCAGGCCATATCCTCTGAATGTTGGGTCTGCCCTCAAAACAGGAGAATCAAGCTGTAGACATTGTTTACTGCACGTTTTTCAGTCATGGCATGGGGCGCTGCAGAATACCTCCCGCCCTTGCCCCGGTTATATCAACAAACAGCTGCTGGGTTGGGGAGCTCAGGGCAGCTGTTCTCGGGCTCTGGCAGACATTTCCTGTGCGCCTGTCTTCCCGAATTCCAAATGTGTTTTCTTTGCTCCACAGTGTGCTCTTTAATGTAAGGTCGGGTGGCTGTGGGGGAGAGGAGGCACTAGTGGAGTGGAATGAGCTCTCACTTCCGCACTCTCTAATATATTCATTTCAGGGAGTGAGTGAGTGTAAAGATCTGCGCAGTTATTTCTTGTTCTCTTCAGTGCCGTTTCATGCACTCCCTGGCTGTAACCTCAACTTGATCTGGCTCATCCCCCTTCACTAGTCTCATGTGCCTCAATGACGTCTCATTCAATCCTCTTCACCACCCTCACGCACATCAGAGGAGAGTCCCCAGGTCAAACAGGATTACTTTAGAAGCCATCCCAGAGTCATTGGATGATCATCCAACAACTGTAGAAGTCATTTTCACATCATCAGACATTATCAAGCTCTTAAAGCTCTTAAAGTCATCAGCAGCGTTTAGAAACTTGAGCCCGATGATTTGAAGATGACTTTAAAATGAGTATCTGATGACTTCACAAGATGTGATTAACCCTGATGATTTGAGGATGACTTGAAACTGAGTCCCTGATTACTTCACAAGATACTTAGCAGGGATAAAAGAGCCTTCTGTGGCTGGCTGGCTTCCAAGGCATTTCGCACACATCCATCTTACTGAACACGTGAGAATTCAGAAATATTTACCTGACAACGTTGTTGACCTTCATCAGAAACTTTGTCATGGCCTCATCTTTCAATATCTGTTTAAAAACAAAGGGCACGTGTTAAATGGCCAACCAGTGCATACAATACCACCATCCATGCCCTGATCTCCTCTCACGGCTGGGACAGAAGAAATAATCATATAATAAGAAGATTTTAATGGCCAGTCAGTTACCATAACTGCCTTTATCCAAATATTCATGTACCATATGGTCCAGGAGTCCCAATATCTCCGCTGGAACCCAAACATTCCTGTTAACCAAACCATACATGCCTTATCTCTCTGTTTAGGCAGCTGACTTGTGACTTTTAAAGCTTGAAATGTTACAGTTTTAATTCTTGCCTTCTTAAACATTCAACACCCAAAGACAAGTTAATGGGGAAATTACATTTCCAATTGTGCCTCTTCCAAAACAATAACATCTCCAGCTGCGTATTTCTCATGCTATGCCTACCTGTATCATACCATGTAGCGGTCTCAAATTTTCAACATTTTTATGATTGAGAACTGATTACCAGATTGATGACATCACAGAAAGTGTTGTCATGCAACATTTGTACCAATTATGTAGTGGGGCAAGTGAAATGATAGGCAGGCTGTAAATAAAGGTAACATGATTAAAGTAAAAGCAAAGCCTCACTTGTAGGAAGGTGGAATCCTACTATATGGCTGCCCCCACTTTTTGCCTGGTGTTTTACTGGTTTATGACTTAGTTGGACTGGGATCCTGCTATTCAGGACCCCAGTCTATCTGCTTTCTCTGTAAAATGGTTTCCATGTACATTAGGTACATTTCTAATTGGATTCTGGAGTGCCTTATAAGCCCCTAGTATATGGTATACTATGTACCTAGGGCATAGGTACCTCAGAGGCCTACCAGGGGCTGAAGCATGTATTATATCACCCCTGGGAAGCACTCCAAAATGGCACCACAGTTCTGCTACTGCAGCCTGGGTAAGGGTGTGCTTGCATCCCTTACAGTGGTATAGGCTACCTATATTACTACCATTGCACACACATATAAAACCTATAGGTCACTCCTACGGCAGGACTTAACAATCCTGAAGGCAGAGTGCTTGGTTTTTATGTGAGAGGGTGCCCCTGCATGAGCAGAGCCCCTCTGCAGCGTTCGGAGGATCTCCTCTGATGCTGTTTGTGGTGCAGCCTGACCATATACTCTTAAGTGCATTATAACCTCGCGGTAAATGCTAACTTTGGGATGGCTGCATGGAAACATGTCATGTTTGGTGTCAAACGCTTTGGAATACTACCCCCCCTACCACTAGGATAGCTTTCAATAAAGGTTGTCTTTAACCAATTCACCATAAGGGGTTGTTTGGACTGATACAAGGTGCCCACTAGAACTAGTGGATAGCATATATCAGGCCACCTTCTCACATTGGTGTGCAGCGTGTGGGATTCCAGCTTGCTATTGTTTTACCAGATAATCTCAATTGAATTGATCAACTGAAAACCACTAAAGGTACCTTAGGTACATATAATATCAAGTTTAGTCACAGTAAGTTCTACTGAACTTAGAGTTGTGTGTTAAGGTATAGCACACCCTTTCTACAACTCAAGAGAGTTTAGTAGGCCACACTAATGTAGGTAGTACAATACACCACACCACATTAGTAATGTCTAGTCAGCCAGGAACCAGTGGGTCACTGCCAGAAGCCAGTGGGCTTCTCCCCTATAAATATGAGGATCTCTCCTTTGCACAGCTTAGGGCCTTATGTTCCATTAGGAAGCTGAAGACAGGCAAAAGCCCAACCACCCAGCATCTAATAAAGATACTTAAGCTGGATGATATCTCAGGGCCTAGTGGGCCTGGTGGGGTAGGCAGTGTGGGTGGGGCAGCAGCTGAGGGTGGGTCTAGGGGTGGAAACTCCCCTGACCCTACCTCTAATGCTGACCAGACTGATGACAATGATCAGAATCTGGTGAACCCAGCTCTCCTGGATGAGGATGAGGAGGATGACAACAATGCTCCCTCCTTTATTCCTCCAGGAAGAGTTGAAAGTAGGGCTAGAAGGGATAGATCTCTCTCCAGGGGATCTGTCCAATCTACCTCCTCTTTAGGGACCTCTGTCTCTTCTCACAGAGGGAGGGAAACCTCCCAGGAGAGGAGAGAGAGAATATTGAAGTATGAGCAAGACAAGTTCAAACTCAGAAAGCAGCAGATGGCCCTAGATAGGGAAGCCCTAGAGCTCTACAGAGCTATTAAAAATGAGGGACTAGAGTCCCTTGGTGGCAGCAATTACCCTAGAGATAGGGAGAGGTCTTATGACCATAGAAACCTAAGTAAGATTGTCCCTCCATACCAGAGTGGGGATGACATGCACAAATAGATAACTGCCTTGGAGAGGGCCTGTAAAGTACAGAAGGTCCCTCAAGGTCAGTGGGCAGCAATCTTATGGCTCTCCTTTGCAGACAAAGGTAGAGATAAGCTCCTCACTGTAAGAGAAGAGGATGCTGATGATTACAGGGTCTTGAAGAGTGCTCTGATTGATGAGTTTGTCCTAACCACTATACAGTATAGGTTGAAGTTCAGAGACACCCAAAAAGCTCAGACTCAAGACTGGGTAGACTTTGTTGATTGTGCTACTAAGGATCCGGAAGGTTGGATAAATGGCAGCAAAGTGCATGACTTTACAGGATTGTACAATTTGATTATGAGGGAGCAGATAGACTCTGATCTGACCTCTCCCCAAGAATTGGGAAAGAAGGCAGACAAATGGGTCAGAACCAGGATAAGGCCTAAGAATCAGGGGGGTGACCAGAAGAAAGATTCTACCATGCACCAAGAGAAAGGTGGGGATAAATCTAAGGATAAGTCCACTACTGGGCCCCAAAAGTCCTCTTCTGGGGGTGGGTCCCAAACTCCTTCCTCTCCTGAAAAGAAACCATATTGCCCTGTCTGTAAAAAGCCTGGGCACTGGAAAACTGATCCCAGGATTGGCAATAAAGAAAATGTTCCTCCAACAAATACTACCATTCCCCCTGGTACTACTAGTAGTAATCCCCCAGGTGGTAGTAATGTACCCAAAAAGGTAAATGCACTCTCATGGGGAACAGAGGTGGGCCCTAGTTTAGACAGGCCCCCCTCACAGGCCTCCTCAGTCTGTGATGGTGGTGTGGGATTTGCCACTTTTACCATAGGTCCCAATTCTTTGGGCAGGTACAGACTGGAGCCAATAATCAATGGTCAGAAAGCTGTGGCCTATAGGGACACTGGGGCTAGTGTCACCATGGTGACAGATAAACTAGTTCCCCCTCAGCAGCTTTTACCTGACTTTAGTTATCAGGTGACCAACATAGATGGTGTCAGCACAGATCACCTCATGACGATAGTCAATCTCAGCTGGGGGGGGGGTTCACAGGCCCAAAGAGAGTGGCAGTGTCCCCAAACTTGCCTGTAGATTGCCTAATGGGCAGTGATCTGGAAATTTCAGCCTGGGTTGAAGTTGAACACCAAGTCCATCTGTGAATGCTTGGCATACCTGAGAAGGGTAGTGTGGCTGTGATGGACACAGCCCAACCCCAGAAACATTTTGGAGTGATGAAGCCTGAAATAATGGCCCACTCTCCTCCACAAGAGAGCACAAGGGTTGAAGAAAAGTCTTCCTTCCCCCAGACAATAGGTAAGGGTCAGCCTCCTCAGGGAACTGATCCTACCCCTTGTGAAGGAACTGCCCCAGTGGTAGTCAGGCCTGGCCTGGCAACTCACCTGATAGCAGTGGACCCTTCCAAGGTGGTACCCAGTCTGGAGCAGGTAACCTGCCCCTCTCTACCCTACCTCAGTCAGCCCAGGGCTGTGCAGGTCAGGGAGATCAGTGGACCCCAAGGAGGCCCCTGTCCAGAGGAACCCCCCATCAGCAGATTAGGGGCCCGCAGGCTAGTAGCCCTAGCCAGGGAAAAATTCCTCACCCCACTGAGGGATCCCCATTACCATTGTGTAGGGACCTCCCCCAGCAGGACTCTGTTGGGCAAGGGCAAACATGGGACCCAAAGGTTCCAAACCTGCCCAGCCCCTCCAGTGTTCCATCCAAAGGGACCCAACCCCCAGCTGTAGGCAGCCAGAGGTTGACCCTTAGAGCAAAGTACAACTCAGTCATGGAGAGTAAGGCCTCCATGGTGACAAGTGATCTGAGGAAGCTGGGGCCAACTTTATTAGGGCCTCACTTCTCTACTCAGACACCTCACCAGCCTTCTACTTTGCCAAAACACACCACAGGTAGTAATTCCACATGGTGGAGATCCTCTAATGCCCTTAGGGTGAGGAATATCTTAGTGGACCATAAGACATGGGGCAACCATGCTAGTGCAGGTGCTTCCTTATATGGCCACTTAGTCAATAAAGGCTCAACTGGCCAAGGTTAGCCTTATCTCCTTTCGTTTGGGGGGGGTTATGTAGGAAGATGGAATCTGACTATATGGTTGCCCCCACTTTTTGACTGGTGTATTGCTGGTTTATGACTTAGTTGGACTGGGATCCTGCTATTCAGGGCCCCAGTCTATCTGCTTTCTCTGTAAAATGGTTTCCATGTACATTAGATACTTTTCTAACTGGATTCTGGAGTGCCTTATAAGCACCTAGTATATGGTACACTATGTACCTAGGGCATAGGTACCTCAAAGGCCTACCAGGGGCTGAAGCATGTATTATGCCACCCCTGGGAAGCACTCCAAAATGGCACTACAGGTCTGCTACTGCAGCCTGGGTAAGGGTGTGCTTGCACCCCTTACAGTGGTATAGGCTACCTATATCACTACCATTGCACACACATATAAAACCTATAAGTCACTCCTATGGCAGGCCTTAACAATCCTGAAGGCAGAGTGCTTGGTTTTTATGAGAGGGTGCCCCTGCATGAGCAGACCCCCTCTGCAGCGTTCGGAGCATCTCCTCTGATGCTGTTTGTGGTGCAGCCTGACCATATACTCTTAAGTGCATTATAACCACGCAGTAAATGCTAACTTTGGGATGGCTGCATGGAAACACGGCGGGGGTAGCATTCCACTCTTCTAGAGGGAGAGACATGTTCACACTGGTCTAACCCGGTAGGACTTTCTACAGCCCTGGCATCACAAAATGGATGCCTCTGCCACAGACACAGGTCTGGCCTCCTGCTGCTGACTGAAACTCCGGCAGGGGAGGCCTGGACAATAGGTTTCCTGTCCCAGGGAGGTGTAACCACCTCCCCAGACTTGCAGATGTGTACTGGGGCTGGCGGGAGCACTCTCTGGTTCTTTGAAGTCCTGCACTGGGGGCACATTTGGTGTCCCTGTGCATAGTCCAGTTCAAACCGGTTGCAGGGGCTACCTGCCCCTCCTCTGGCATGAAACTGGACAAAGGAAATGGGTGTAAGCACCCCTCTTTCCAAACCCTCCCATAGATGGGTCCCTAGAGTATGTCCAACCCCCAAACTTAGTATAAGTATGGGAACCCAGTCCTTGCGACTTTAGATTACCCTGGACGAAACTCTGCAATATATATCCTGGACCTTCGACTTTCTATTTTGACAGAAGAAATCTCCCTTGGGATCAAGGAGTGACTCCCCTGCTTGGCAGGCACCAAAGAAGCAACTGACCGGTCTGCATCGCTGAAGCTCCCGCCGGACGCCGAAGTCTTTGCATCACCAGAGGTGGATTTCCAGACTTCCCCAAGGCTACCCTGAGTCCACAGCAAAGCTGAGGCCTGTGGCTATTGTGGGTGACGTAGAACCGTGACCCCTGGACACCGTGAACTTTTGCAGCAACACTATCTTCTGGGACTTCCTCGAAGTTGTTCTTTGGGCTCTGAGTAGCCCCAGCCGCGAGCACCTCCTGCACCGAAGATTGCTGGCCTCGACTCCACGAGTGACCCGTAGGCCAGTTTCAAGTGCAACTGCTCGAGGCTCCTTCGCAATTGCTAGCCCGTTGACTAGTAGGTCCCCACAAAGGCAACTCCTCTTCTAATTGGGCTTTTCTGGTTGCTCCAGACGTGCCCCAACTTAGCCTCGCTGTGTGAGTCCCTCAGACCTTGCTGGTCTGCACTGCTGTCCTTTCTCTGAATTCCTGTGACTTGCCGTTGCCAAGGCTTGTTGGGTCCAATCTGGTCGCCGACACCGCAGCACTTGACAGACTTCATGGCACAGCTCGAATCCGGCTCATGGACTTCGTCGACACCTCCAGGACCTCCTGGCTGAAGAGTCAAGACACCCATCAACTCACCTGAAGCACCCGACATCTGTGGGCATTGGTCCATCCTGCCCTCGGTCACTGGCTAGTGACCCAGACTCTGTCCCCTCTGATTTCAGGTTCCTTCCATCCTAGATCCAGGCTTGGATCTCTTCGGACACTTCTCCTCTTCACGGCAGCAGCAGTTCTTTGCAGGCTTCCTTTGCAATTGACGACGCGACCCGACACCAAAAGACACCTATGCACCCGGCTTCCCTGGGTGAGGTAACTCGAGTACTCCGGTGCTCCCGTGGGTTCTAGCCCTAGAACTTCTTAAGTCCAAAAGGGTTTGGTCCTGACTCGATTCTAAGTGTCCCTAATCTTTACATTTCCAACCGCGACATTGCCCATAGAAGCTAACGGGAACCTGCGGTTGTGTTCACACACTGCATACAGTCCCCGTGGGTCCCCTGTGTCACTACCCTGGGTGGTTCCTTGGGGTCCCAGCGATTCTACAGGCTCTAGGCCTTGTGTCTAGTTCAGTCGTGGTTCTTATACCACTTTTTTGGTATATGGTTTGGTACGCCTCTAGGGCCCAAACGTGTATTTGTGCTATTACTGTTGATTGCTAACTTGTAAATTAAGTACTTCGAACTCCAGTCTCATAAAGAGACTAGAGGGGTGTGTTTTATCCTACATACATATATTTTAAATATATACCTGGTGTGGTTGTCCTTTCATTTGATAATTCAAGAGATTATAGACTGGTAAAACAAGCTGCTTTACTTTCCTTCAAGACTTAGCCTAAAGGCTGCTCTCCATAGCTACCGCTAGGATAGCTTTCAATAAAGGTTGTCTTTAACCAATTCACCATAAGGTGTTGTTTGGACTGATACAAGGTGCCCACTAGAACTAGTGGACAGCATATATCAGGCCACCTTCTCACATCACTAATATAGAGTCACACAAATTAATCTCACTGAATGTGTTATAAATGCAGTTGCTTTAAATATGGAACATGTATTATTGCTAAAATGTACAGCATTGTTGTAGTGTCTGCAGGGTGGCTCCTCCCTTAGACAAATGAGCAATATAAGAGAGAAGGAAAGACATTCTGCATCCCTTATGGTGCGAGACGCTATTCTTTACTCAGTACAAGTCTGACTTAAATCCCATCTAGAGTTAATGTTAGCATTTCTCGCCGGTGTGAGATTTAGTGCGCTTTAAATCCTAGTGAGTGAGACTTGAGGTCTCTGAGTGACATGCTTGCTACCAATATCGCCCTTTAATAATCTCTTCACAAATGCACTCTACTGGATGTCTATCAGCCATAGAGTGAATTTTGTGTTTTCTCAATGAGCACATGTCAAATTGACAGTGGGTGGAATAACCAAGGCTGTACTAGGACGGGCTGCTTCGACAATGCAGAGGAAACATATTTACACTTTATTAAGGTTTTCTTATTAAAGAAAACCTTTTTGACAAAAACGTTGTTCAGCATGGAAGTGGCTGTTTATCTGGCGAATGGCCAAATAATACATATTCTCTACTTGTCATACAGGTGGGTTATAGCTTAAAACCTCCACATTTATCTGGCTGCTGGCTAAATAAAGGTTATGTGCTATTTGGTGGAACCGAATAAACCATGTGAAGGAGGGCATTTTTTAGTAAGATGCACTTTTTAACAACAACAAACATAGGCTCTCCTGGCAATGGCAAAGTAGGGGCCATCTTAGAATAGGGGTTTTGGGAAAGCGTGTGAAACATTTAAAGTAAATGACTCTATAATTTCCAAAAGTATACATAAAAGCACACAAATCAAACAAATTTGTTCATAGATACATATTAAAATGTGTGGAATTTATAGATAATGGCAGTATACATTTAAAATAAGAAATGTGGAAATTCAGTGACCGCAAACTGATGATTCAGGAGCCTCTGTTTATGGTATCACTGATCTGCAGTCTGGGTGTTTTGCCTATTTGTATATCACTCACTAAAGGTATACATGCAAAGATACTGAGTACATTTTTAGGTCTCGCATGCGCTGCAGTAGCGAGACTTTTAGTAAGTGGGCTTCAAAAAGCTCACCACACGCTTTTTGTGTGGTCTAAAGCGTGCGGTTACGTGCACGGTTACGCGCACAGGCGCCATCTGTCTTTCCTCTCGTCATGGCCCATTAAGCGCATCGCTGGTGGGCACCCTTACAACACGCGCACATCGCACACCACTCGCCAGACGTGCCTCCTTGTTTTACATGTGAATAACAGGCAATGGCGGCTACAGGACTTTATTTGCCCTTCTCAGTTTCAATTAGTGGCAGCCCTGCGAGGCGGGGACTGCCACCAATGCTTCTTACTATCCCCAGGGACTGCAGAGGCGGCGGCTGTAGTGTGCGCTTCTCTGCCTCTAGGGCGCCGAAGTTCACAAACTCCCGATGCCTGCTGGGGGTGGAGGAGGATCTGGGGGCTTTTTGGTAATTCCCGGTGGTTCATTATGGTAGTTTCCAATAGGACACCGTGCCTCGCGTAAGCTTCATAAAAATATAATCTGGTCTCATACATTTGCTGTGATTGTGATGTATGGCATGATACAGCCCTCTGTCACATTCAACATCCTGCACGATTGAGACAGCACTTATAATAGCACCATTTAGGTGTTTCTGGTCATACTATACATCGCATCATTTTACCTTTCATTAAAACCATGCCTACCGTCCCCCCGTTCTTCAACACTGCAATCTCTCCACTGCACACACTCCTCCAAATACTGCAGAGTATACCCCCCACCCTGCACTCAACCCCATCTCAATGTCAGCACCTCCCATTGAACTCTTCCCCACTTTCCACCTCAGGTCACCAGGTCTCGCCCTCCGTGGCAAAACCGAGACCTATAGACATCTGGAAATGTTTAGACACCCTCCCTCATCCCTCGCCTAGTTTTTTTTTTCCATCGTTCTAGGTTGCTAGGGTGAATGGAACATTGCACAGATGAATGAAGTAGATTTGCAAATGCATTTTCTTATTAGCTACTTTTTCTTGCCTTGTTTAACTTTCCCACCTCTCACTCACAACCTCTAACACCGGTTTGCACTCTCTACCACCATTTCCGCTATTGTACTTCCTGCTCTCCACATTAGCCTCACCCCTTTGTGGAATCACTCGTCTCTCACACCGTTGCTAGGCAGGCGACGCACACTACATTAGAGCACTTACTCCGTGAATGTGACACTATTGACAGGGTCCTTAGAAGCAGATTAATTAATGCAACTCCCAACTTAACCCACTTAAACAACGATGCTCTGTGCCACGCCCTCTCACTCCACACCTCAGTGGTGGACTCACCATTCTCCCTCTATGGCACTCTCCAGGTGGGCTGCAGGTGACGGTAGGTGGACTGCTTTAACCCACCCATGCCCCCCACGACCCCATACTAGTTGCAGCCTCCAACAGGTGGTTTTAACATTCTTGCCGGCCTGCCGGGACTGATTTTGGTCTCTAATCCAATCCTTTAAACTTTTGCCCTTCGTTCTCTCTGTAAATCAAAATATCACCTATTGGCCAGGCGCTAACAGTAGAAATCTGGGCTTATCTTGAAAGAATCTAATTGATGGCAGTCTCGTCACGACCTACAGCTTGGACCATTATTCACACTGACATATTCGCCTAGACTGCATTACAGATCACGTGCAGCCCAGACTGCATTACACATTACCTGCAGCCCAGACTGCATTACACTTAACCTGTAGCCCAGACTGCATTACACATCACCTGCAGCCCACACTGCATTACACATCACCTACAGCCCAGACTGAATTACACATCACGTGCAGCCCAGACTGCATTACACATCGCACTCACAGTTTCTTAGACCTTTTACAGCAAGAAAGATCCACATGCCTTCCTTTGCAGCCACACAGTGCCTCACACCTTCTCCTACAGCTACATAGTGTCTGATACCGTCCTTCGCTGCCAAACAGTGCTTCACACCTTCTAGTTTCCATAGGCTTTGTTCAAAGTTTGAGGACTGAAGCTTCATGCCACTTGTCTTCATCAAATTTACAAAAATGTATCAATCAAAGTTTTGCCTTTCGCGTACAAGCAAACTTAGTGAAATGTATGCACGAGCAACAAATATGGATCAAGTTTTCAAAAATATTTACATCCCCACTCCACCTCCAGAAACAAAAGAAACAACAGAACGATAAATACATTATCTTAGTTATTCAATGTTAAGCAACTTCTTGTCCTTCGTAGTTGGCAGTAGCCAGCCTCTGCATGGTGCTAGAAAGAGTCCACCTATACATTTCTGTAAAACTTGGGCACTGTGCAAACACTGGGGAAATATAACTCCTACTATTTCACAGTCATGTTTTGGATGCAAGTTTAGCGCAAGGTCTATAGCTAGTCTGTCCAATTTCTGTATTTCCCACGCATGTGAACTCTGCAGCATTCCATTGCTCTAGAGGCCTGCTCCAGCACTCCGGACGAGGCCATGTAGAGTTATGCAGGTTCTTTTAAGATGCAAGGTTAAGTGGTCTAAAATCATTCCTTTCAGCATGTCCAAGAACAGCATGTTGGGTTCCTTCAGTTTTAACAGCTATATCTGACACTGTGCTTCCCTTCATATTTTAATCATTGAAATAAACCTGCAGCCAGGCTGACCCTTCCGAACATTTTCATGCTGTGTCAGTGGCCAGAGCTGAACTGCCCCAATATATGCTCCTAGACCTTGATTGCTGTCCACTGTTCAACTAGTCCTCAGGACAAAGGTACCACCTTAGTGACTCAAAACTGTGATTGGACAAAACACCGAACTCTCCCTGAACTGCATTAACCCCCACAGTTATCTTACCGTTATTATAATCCCATCAAAATTGTTGAGCACAGGTGTCTTAACCCTGTAAGGTATCTTAAAATGCATCCCCTTTGTAACGAATTAAGAAACCTAAAACAAATTTGGTATCACATTTGTCCTTGTTGCCGACTGCCAACTTTTCAGCAGCAGTTCTTTTAATACTTGTATACGTTGACATCGCTTTCAAGCTCCGCCGAATGTGACTCCACCCCCTTTTACATCGTTGCCTGTACATGCCTGTTAAAAATATAAAAGAGAAAGAAAAACTATGCCATAGATTTAGATCCTGCCTCAGAGCAGTATTAGGAAGAAACATGCAGTGGCTCTGTACCTTTGACTATCACTTGTCTTGACGAATTCTAGCTCCCTACTCTACCTTACATGCTCTGTGCAGACGTTTTATTCTAGCTCATCCATGTCTCTCACTCTCCAAATCTCGCTCTACCATCCTACCTCTTTCTCTCCCCAATTTACCAGCCCAGCCATGTCTCCCAATCTCTCTCTCTCTCTCGCATCTCTCCCTCTTTCTTTCTCACATTTCCCTATCGCTTGACTCATCATCTCTTTCCCCTCTTTCTGTCTCTAACCTTACCAATCCCTTTCTCTTTTCATCCCACTGTTGCCCTCTCTCTATCTCTCGTATTTAACCTACCCATCCTTGTCAGGCAATATGTCACTCCCTCTTTCATCCTACCCACCCCATTGTCTTCTCTCCCCCCTTGCTCCCTCGTCTTACGCCTTCACCCAAGTCGCCCCATTGCCCTCTCTCTCTCCTCCCTTTCTCTATCACCTTATGCACTCACCTGTCTTTATCTCTCTCCCCTTTCTCTTTTTCTCTCACCTTACACACTCACCTCTGACTTCATCTCTCTCCGTCCCCTTTCTCTCTTGTGCTTTCCACTTTGTGCCTGTGTAATTTACAACACTTACACATCTTCGTCACTGCACTACTTTGAAGATGTCGTAGGCCGGTCTCTTCCTCTGAAATTTACAATCTAACAAGCGGTCGAGAAGGCCCGTTATTGCAGGTCGCTCCCCATGCTGCTGCACCGCCCTGGTGGTTGCATCTCCCTCTGATTACTCTGTTCCCTCCCTCTCGCCATTTTCTGTGTCCCGCTTGCCTTCTGTTCCCCCCCGCCGTCTTCCAACAGTTTTTTCCTGCCGCTGCGTTCCTGTGGCCCCGCCCCCCTGCTCACCCATTCGCCACCCCGCTCCCGCCTCCCAGCTGCTCCTCCCTCCCAACTCCCCTTATATGGAGGCCGCGCAGCAGCCGCGCAGCAGCCGCACGCAGCGGGCGCACACAGCGGGCACACCACTGGCGTGCCGAAGGCGCGCCTAAGGCAAGCCCGTCTGTGCTCGTCCGCGCCTGGACCGCGCCCAGCACCAGGACCCCTGGCCCCTGCGAACGCCACAACGCCCGCCCCTGCTATGACTCCAGCACCCTCCACGCACTCAACGCCGGACGATCACGCACCTGCTGTCTGACTGCCCCAAAGTGCACCCAAGGACCCTTCTCCTGCCGGAACTGCAGCTTCACCAGCATCCGGCCCACCAACCCACATACCGAAGAACCCAACTTCCTCAGATGCATCCTGCTCAACACCCGCTCTGCCCGCAAACACTCCGTTGATCTCTGGGACCTACTCGACTCAACCAACCCAGACGTCGCCTTCCTGACTGAGACCTGGCTGAACCCCTCCTCGGCACCCAACATCGCCATAGCCATCCCGGAAGGCTACAAGATCACCCGCAAGGACCGCACCAATGGAGAAGGAGGAGGAATTGTCATCGTCCACAGAAACACTCTCAAAATCTCGACAGACACCGACGACACCCTCAGCACCGCCGAACACCTGCACTTCAAGATCCACACTGACCGCAACACAACCCTCAGAGGTACCCTCGTCTACAGACCCCCCGGACCCCGACCGCAGTTCAGCGACTGCATCGCCGACTACATCCTCCTCGCGGACCTCAACTTCCACCTCGAGAACAACAACGACTCCAACTTTTCCACCCTGATTGACAACCTCGGACTCAGACAACTCGTCACAACACCCACCCACTCTGCCGGCCACACGCTTGACCCCATCTTCTCAGCAAGCTCCCACATCTTCTTCAACCACACCACCGAACTCCACTGGACCGACTACCACTGCATCCACTTCACCTTCCGGAAACCCACCACACACCACCACACCCAGCAGATGCCTCACCGCCGCTGAAGCAAGGTCACCGAGGACCGCCCTCGCCCAGAGCCCACCCGCAGACCCGACCAACCCCGACACCGCAGCCTGTAGCCTCAGACAATGGATCGACGACTGCGCCAACACCCTCACCCCGCTCAAGAAGCCCTCCAACACCCACACCAGCAAGAGAGCCAGCTGGTTCACTGAAGACCTCCAGGCCTCCAAGCAAACCTGCCAAAAACTCGAATAAAACTGGATCCATGAACAAACACCGGATAGCTACACAGCCCACAAGAACGCCACCCGCATACACCACCACCTCATCAGATCCGCCAAATGGACCTTGTTAGAAATGGGATTTCTGGTTGGCTGAGGCGTGCGCCAAAGCCAGGCAGAAACCACCACTCTAGTCAGAGCAAGGAAGTTACACGCCAAAGATAACCCCTGCTCACCCCCTTGGTAGCTTGGCACGAGCAATCAGGCTTATCCCGGAGGCAATGTGTAAAGCATTTGTGCACGCACACAGCAACAACATCCCAGGCCCACCACAAAAGAAACTCCACACAAGGTTATATATAAAAATAGCCTTTGTATTATCACAACACATTAGAATAGTAAGCACATATTATACACTGTGCCAAATGGCACTGGGCAATATTTACAACGGATTATTTACATCTGATAGGGCCAACTGGACCACTGTCAGTACCATCACAAAGTGAACTTAGTAAATGTAGAACCTATCATAAACAGAGAACACAACCAGTAACTACTGGTAGCCACTGTACTTAGCATCAGCCTGTAACATAAACCACATTATGAACAGTATCACATTAGGCGCCAAACGCATTGTACGCCAACCTCATCAGCATAAACACATTATGCAATTCTCTCACAAGTCTAAACACATTAGACCCTAACCTCCTAAGCATAACTACATTAGGGAACAACTCTCACTAGCGTAAACCATCATATGCGAACCAACCTCCTAATCATAATACATATTTAGAGGTAGCAACACAGGTGCGTAAATCATTCTACATACATTACATTTCCCAGCACCCAAAATCACAGTAGGGCCTGGCGCCCTATAAATCTAGCAATCCCCCCTGGCCAACTGGCCATCTCAGAAAGGGGGCTCAAAGGCCCTTTGTCCCAAGAGTCAGGGCTGCTGCCTAGGCAGCGAAGGTCAAGGGTGCGCCACTGCGCAAAACCTAAACGTTGCAGCTGGCACTAAGTGCTGCGCAGCTGTGAAAGGAGGGGAAAAAGGAGTACATCTCACTCCTGACTACCAACATGCCCCTGAAGAAAAGAAGGACCTAAATGTTGCAGCTGCCCACTACTTGCTGAGAAGCTTTGAAAGTCGAAATGCGGCAACGGCTCTCACTGGCCCTTGAAATAAAGGTGCCAACCGTTGGAGCCATCGGGCTCTGACAATAAACATGTCCCCTTCTCGCTGGGGCAGCCCCCTCGCAACCGGGGCCGCCCAGGCGCCGACACTGCACCTCGATATAGCCCCAGACACGGGGGCCAGCATGGGCCCCTCTGGACCCTTAAACCAGAAGAATGCACCTCATGGTAGCCCCGGGCCTTTAAATAAACTTGCCCCATCGTTGGAGCCACCAAGGCTCGGAAAAACAAACACGCGCCTGCCTCGTTGGAGCGGCCCGCTGCCATTCGGGGCCGCTCTGACTCTGGACTTACCGGGACAGGCGATCTCCAGGTCTGTCTGGTCACGCTGCAGCTGCTGCGGGGCTCTCCTCACCAACATGGGAGTCCCGCCTTCCTCTGGCAGCCTTCCTTCACCCGGGCTCCCTCCGGGGACCAGGGACTTCTGCACATCAGCAGCTGAATGCGGGGCTTCCCCTCGGTCATAGGAGCCCCGCTCAGCATCGATCTCTTCTCACTCGCGGGGCTTCCCTCCTCCTGTGAGGAAGCTCCGCCCACGGGAAGCGCAGCCTTGTTCCTCTTCCGGGTCGTGCTGGGCAGCGGCCTGGACAGATTCCTCTGGCGGCTCGGGCCGCGGCATTGGAACGCGGGGTGGGCACCCACCATGAAATAGCAGCATAAGCAGGGTGGGCACCCTTAATTAAAAATAAGCGGCAAAGTCGCGGCGTGGGCACCCGCGCATATAAATGAAGGCAAAGTCGCGGGGTGGGCACCCGTGCATAGAACCAATGCGGCGTTGCCGGGTGGGCTCCGGCTTCGCAAAACAGCATTGATGTGGCGGCCACTGCGGGGTGGGCACCCGCAAGAACCCAACAACGAGGGGGAATCCCCACGCCGGGGATTCCCTCTGCAAGGGACAGAAGCGTCCTCCTCAGCTGCAGGGAGCACGGCGCCATGAAAAGCGCTCCCAGGAAACAAAAGTAGAACGCTCACAGGCGCCCGAGGCAAAACACAAAGTCCTCAGGGAAAAAGAAGATAAGCACAAGGTCCCAATGGTCCCCCAGGCATCCAGGGGCAATGCAGGGCCCAGTGGCCAGCACACCGGGCCCTCCAGCAGGGAGGCAGCCCCCATGGCGGTCCCTCCTGGGCCCCACCAGCAGCAAGCCCCCCTCAGTCAGGATCCAAAGCAGAAAATGTTTCTGGGGTCACAGCCCCTTCTTTTATACAGCATTTACCTTTGTTCTGCAACTGTAGGGCCAGGGGCGAACCAGATACAACTGGTTCAGGAGCACTTTGTTTTGCTCAGCTCCCCTCTCTATTCACAGGACAGGCCAGGGACATCAGACGCACCACAGGAGGTGGAGCCAGCATTGTGAAGGGAAGGCCCAGCCCCATTCAGGTCCCAGGTGCAACTCCTCCCTCCCATCTACATGCAGATCTCTCCATTCACCACCGGGCAGACTCACCCTGGCTCCTGGAATTCCCCAGCCCTCTCAGCTCCTGTCAATCACAAGCCAGACAGGCAATTCACATCAAACAGCACACAGACATGCCAACTTCTAGAAGTGGCACTTCTCCACCAGTCACAATAAATCTACGCACACCATTGTGCAGCATTTATTCTCACGAGTTCACACATACTAAACTCGACCCTGCACTCCACTCACTTCAGGAATTACCATGGACACACATATTCCTCATGCATACCTATGGGAGGGCAGGCCTATCTCACCACACGCACTCAGAGAGCGCACGCACTTTACACTGGGCCACAGTGCCAAAGTGCGCAGAGGCCAACAATCACTACCAATATGTCAGAGCTTAAGGCAAAAAGTTCAGGGGCGAACCTGCCAGAAGGACCAAGTCCAACAGACCTTCTTCAAAGACCACCTAGACAACAACGCACACAACAACAAAGAGCTCTTCAACATTGTGAAGGAACTCTCCAACCCCAGCTCCAACACCAACGACATCCCACCGTCACAAGACCTGTGCAACTCACTGGCCACCTTCTTCCATCACAAGATTGCAGACGTCCACGACAGCTTCGACGCCATCACCACCCCGGCAACTGCTGAGACCCCCGCTCCCACGACCACCACCCGCACCAACCTCCTGCTCGCCTGGACCAACATCAACGACGACCACACCATCAAGATCATGAACACCATTCACTCCGGATCCCCGGAAGACACCTGCCCACACCACATCTTCAACTAAGCCAGCAGTACCATCGCACCCCATCTCTGGAAAACCATCAACATCTCCTTCGAGACAGCGACCTTCCCGGAGAGATGGAAGCACGCAGAGATCAACGCCTTAATCAAGAAACCCAAGGCGGACCCCAAGGACCTCAAGAACTTCCGACCCATCTCCCTGCTCCCGTTCCCAGTGAAGGTCATCGAAAAGGCCGTCAGCAAACAACTGACCAGCTTCCTCGAGGAGAACAGCATCCTGGACCCGTCCCAGTCTGGGTTCCTCAGCAACCACAGCACCGAAACTGCCCTCATCGTCACCACCGACAACATCAGGACCCTGCTTGACAACAGAGAAACCGCGGCCCTCATCCTCCTGGACCTGTCAGCCGCCTTCGACACGGTCTGCCACCGCACACTACGTACATGCCTCCACGACGCCGGAATCCAAGAGAAGGCCCTGAACTGGACCACCTCATTCCTCTCCGGCAGAACACAGAGCGTCCGCCTCCTCCCCTTCCGCTCCAAAGCCACTGAGATCATCTGCGGCGTACCCCAAGGCTCATCCCTCAGCCCAATGTTGTTCAACGTCTACATGGCACCGCTCGCCCACGTCACACGACGGCATGACCTCAACATCATCTCCTACGCCGATGACACCCAGCTGATCCTCTCCCTCACCAAAGACCCCCACACCGCCAAAACCAACCTCCACGAAGGAATGAAGGCCATCGCCGACTGGATGAGAAACAGCCGACTGAAGCTGAACTTAGACAAGACAGAGGTCCTCATCCTCGGATCCACCCCCTCGGCCAGGGATGACTCTTGGTGGCCGACTGCACTAGGAGCACTCCCTACACCCACCGACCACGCACGCAACCTAGGGGTCATCCTCGACTCCACCCTCTCCATGACAAAGCAGGTCAACGCCGTCGCCTCCTCCTGCTTCAACACCCTCTGCATGCTTCGCAGGATCTTCAGGTGGATCCCCACCGAAACTAGAAGGACGGTCACCCAGGCCCTCCTCAGCAGTAGACTGGACTACGGCAACGCACTCTAAGCAGGAGCCCTGGCCAAACTCCTGAAATGGTTCCAACGCATCCAGAATGCCTCCGCACGCCTGATCCTCGACATCCCTCGCCGCAGCCACATCACACCCCACCTGAGAGACCTGCACTAGCTCCCGATCAACAAGGGGGTAACCTTCAAACTCCTCACCCATGCACACAAGGCACTCCACAACACCGGACCAGCGTACCTCAACAGCCGACTCAGCCTCTACACCCCCACCCACCAGCTCCGCTCCGCAGACCACACCCTCACCACCGTCCCCCTCATCCGAAGAGTGACCGCCGGCGGCAGATCATTCTCCCACCTCGACGCCAAGACATAGAACACCCTCCCCATCCGACTGCGGCAGACCGGAGACCTCCTAACCATCAGGAGACTCCTCAAGACCTGGCTCTTCGAACAGTAGCAGCGTCCCCCCTAGCGCCTTGAGACCCTCACAGGTATGTAGTGCGCTTTATAAATGCTATGATTGATTGATTGATTGATTGAATGCACTAGGTCTTGCATTTGCAAGAGTTTTAGCAATTAGTATTGTAAATGACAATAGCTTTTATTTATGTTCCGGCACCTGCCTTTTAGAACTGCTGGTGCTCAGCACCGGCAAGACCCGGCTCACTTAAAGCCCTGCTTGGGGCTCATCGTCTAGGAGTGAGGATGGACCAGTCGCAGATGAGAGAGGCATACACATTTTTAGTTAGGACTGAAACTTGCAGGCAGTTACAGAGCACGGGCTTAACCAGAGGGTCACCAGGACCCTGTGTCTAAGCACACTAGAAACAAGCATTTGCAATGTAATAGGTCTCGCATTACTGAAAGTTTGATCTATTGGCGTTGCAAATAATAATGCAAAGCCAGTAGCTCAAACTTTCAGTAATGTGAGACCTATTGCATTGCAAATGCTTGTTAGTGCATGGTAATGGTTTGTTTTCTTAATTCATGATAATACATTACTTTGTACTGTTTAAGATATGCTTTTGAAATATTTTTTTTAGGGTGTTCGAGAGATGGGGATCATGTTGGTCTTCCTAAGGAAGGGACAGTGCTTGTCTTAGTCTTCTTTTTAAGGAAGCTTAAACATGTTTTGGGTTTCATACCAGGAAACAGAACCAGTAGGTAACCAGCAATAAACGGGAAACATAAAAAGACAGGGTATCAGTGCCTCAGAGGTAGGGGGCTTTGAGACCACTTGTAGATGGTATATTGGGTGGGGTTTAGAGAGGGTGCTTCTGTGGTGCAAATGAAGGGGACAGATATGGTAAACAACTGGATAATTCACTGATGCATAGAGTGAAGGGAGCTGGGAGTGTGGAGCCCTTAGGGGGTGTCTAGCAGCCTGCACAGAGTTG
Source organism: Triturus cristatus (assembly GCF_964204655.1). NCBI lineage: Eukaryota > Metazoa > Chordata > Amphibia > Caudata > Salamandridae > Triturus > Triturus cristatus. Next base: position 719,962,394 of record NC_140579.1, read on the forward strand.
GGATCAATTGAGGGGGGGGCATGTGAAGCATGGGCAAGGAGAGGACTGGTGTCAATTTAAGGGGGCATTTTGGGCTCTGATTAAGGCTTCTCTTGGAGTAGTTAGAGATGGTATTTTGAGATTGCAGAGAGGTGTTATATTGAGGAAAATGTGATGGAGTGTTTGTGGCTAAATGGAATTGAGAGGACAACTAGACATTAGAGAGTTGGTGCCTCGGACATTAATGGGGGAATTAGTGATGACAAAAACAGAGGGCATGTGAGACACAGCTGCAATGGTTGCACTTAATGGGAACACATAGAAAGGAACAAGGAGAATAGGCATCTGAGAACACTTTTAGAGGACATCTTGGTGAAGGAAATGGAGAGGTGGCATTGGGGTACAGAGGAGGATGTACCAGCAGCAGTCGTTCACCTGCTGACACTGCCCCCTGTACTGCAACACCAAACCCTCCGCCCCCAAACACCCTCAGATCGACACCATCACTAATCAACTCCAATGCCTGCTAATCAACACCTGCTCACTCCACAAACACACCAGCAAAATCTGGGACATCATCTCCTCTTTCACGTCGGACATCGTCTTTCTCACTGAGACATGGCTCAACCCATCATCAGCACCCGCCATACCTCACAGATACAAGATAATCCACAACAAGCAAGGTGGTGGAATATCCATCAACTACACAGCCACCACAGACGGCAAAACCACTTTCATAGGCACCCTCGCCTACAGACCTCCGGTCCCTGCCCCGCCTTCATGCAACCATTCTAAGACCCACTCAGACACTCATGCACCTACTCACAGACTAATTCAAATACTCATGCACCCACTAACAGATCCACTCAGATGCTCATGGACTCACTCGCAGACTCACTCATACACTCACACACCTACTGAGAGGTCCAGTCAGACTCTCATGCACCCACTCACAGACCCACTCAGAGACTTATGCACCCACTCACAGAACCACTCAGTCATGCACCCACTCACAGACCCACACAGACGCTCATGCACCCACTCATAGAACCAGTAAGATAATCACACACCTATTCACATACCCACTTTGACAGTCACACACCCACTCATAGACCCATAGACTCATGCACCACTCACAGACCCACTCTGACAGTTATGCACCTACTTACAGACACACTCATACACTCACACACCCGCAGAAAGAACCACTCAGACACGCATTAACCCACTCACAGACCCACTTAGATGCTCAGACACCCACTCACACACCCACTCAAATACTCATGAAATCAGAAACAGATGCACTCACATTTTTACATACCCACTCTCAGACTGACTGAAATACTCATGCACCTAATCAAAGACCCATGTAGACACTGACATATCCACTCACAGACCCACACATACACTCACGCACTCAGTCACAGATTCACTCAGAGACACATACACACTCACAGAGTCACTTAGATAGTTACACACACTCTCAAAGATGTTCTTAGACTGCTACGCAGCCACAGACAGAGCTTGTGAAACAGTTATGCACCTACTGAGAGATCTATCTAAAGGTTCATATATGAACTCACAGACTCATGCAGACACTTTTATCTTCAGGACAAGATGTTCATGTTGTGAACCCTGGATTTATAGCACAAATATAATCTGATGGTGTTTAAAATTGTAAAGCGGTCAATTTTATCGAGTCAATTTGGTATACGCTGCACTTGTAATGATTTACAGTTAACGAGTCATGAGATACCCACACTACAGAGTTCTCGGGTGTGGTGTCTGGGCCGGTTGATGGACTGCTTTTGTCCTTCAGAGTAATTTTTCCAAATGGAGAAACCGTCACGGATCAGGTCTTGCTCCCAAATCATTCATCGTAAATAATTACGAGTGCAGTGTATACCAGATTGACTGGATAAAATTGATCGCTTTACAATTTTACACACCATGGGCCAGATTCACAAAAGTAATCTGAGACAAAATCCTAACTTTACGACTTTCGGTATTCACAAAAGGCATTTAGGAGTAGTAAAGTTAGGTGTCTTAACTTTACTACTCCTATATTGAGACAAAATCCTAACTTTATGTCTTTTGGTATTCACTAAGGACATTTAGTAGTAGTAAAGTTAGGAAAACTCTGCAAACGTCACCCAGGCCAACCAGTGATCTATTGACTGTGCACCCCCGACATGGGGGGGGATCCCCAGACCTGCAAAACACAAGACTACAATGTTCATAGATCTGGCTTTGGTCCTAGTTAAGCGTGAGATTGTCATGCACTAGAAAGCCACTTGGGCCCCTAGGTATGACAAATGGAGGGTGGAACTGATCCAGTGGGAGGGATATGAGAGCACTGTGCTGCTCAGAGAGGTGAGGAAGGGTAGGGGATCACTGGACAGAGCTCGAGCTTGGGACCATATACTGGACTGTCTTAGGAAACCTGGCATGGATGATATATTTGGTGAGGGAAGCACATAAAAGCATAAATCATATATCTGATGAGGGAAGCACAAAGAAGCAATTTTTGAACATGTGTGCCTTGGGGTGGAAGGTGCACTGACAGCTCTCACAATTATTATTTTCTGTGCCCCCCGGCTTAATGGTGTTCTGTGATTTTTTATTGTAGGGTATATCCCCTTATTATACAGGGAATGGGTGGAAAGGAAGTTACTGTTTTGTCTTTGTAGGGTTGTTTTCTTTGATATATAACATTGCATTGTTCTTGAATGTCTTTGTGATGTCATGTTCTTACATGTGTATCCTGACAAACTTATTTGAGACATGTTTGTACTATTGAAATACTAATAAAAAGGAAAATAGTTATAAAATACTCTTGAGATGGTACCTAGCCCCAGCCTGCTGGGCAGCTATTTATGCCTCTTTCCCAGACTGCTGGCATTGCAAGATTAACTGATGGTTGATGCTGCATATGAGCTGGTTCTGTGACCGAGTCCAACCGTTCTGGAAAGCCGTGCTGCCACAGATAAAAGGTATAACAATTGTCACCTTACATATGGACCTCATAACACTATTGCTGGGGGATAGAGGAAAACACCTGCCCTACCAATTAATGACCCTTGGAGGTGACTTCTCACTCAGCTTCGCCTTGCCATGTGAATAATGATCACCTGACAGTGGCAAGCTCAGGTGGCCCCAATTATCCAGATGTGGGTGCCCACAGTGTGGTCCCTGTATACTGGGGAACAATTAACGGTGAGGGACAGAGTTTTTCAAGTTTGAAAAAAAATGGGCCCCATGTCATACATTTATGAGAAACCAGGGGAAAATTGGATTGGGTCCTGACTTTGTCCCAAAACTCATTCAGGCATCAGGGCTCTGTGATCTAAGTTCATTGGAGAACACTGCTGAGGATGAAGATGCTACATCTAAATAGTTTTATCCTCGCTAGTTGTAGTGGATAAGACAGCGGCTGCCCTGGTCAATTGGCCTTTTAAACCTTCACTGTGGATGTCCTCAAATGCGAGGGACAATTAGCCCTGCACATAATGTTGAATGGAATGGTTATGTAACGTGTGAATGTTGATTTCCCCAAATTAGTTTTATGACTCGAAGTGTGTACTGTTCTTTTTCTTTTCCTATTTTCTTTTTGTATTTGTACTTTTTCTGTTCACTAGTATTAGCATTACAGGTGGCTGTTTTAAATGTCCTAGTTTTTACATTCTGTTGGTTTGATGCCTATTTACTTGTTATACTATACTTATGACCACACCACATTTCACGCCAATGTATGTACGACTGATGTTTTGTTTACAGATTGTTGTGCCCCAATGTGCATTGCGCCTGGCTGATTCCTCAGAGGTGTTGATATATGGTAAATGCTGGTGATTTCACTACCATCAGCAAAGGATCACCTGAGGCTAAGTAAAATGTGCCTCTGGACATGGATGTTATCATGATTTGTTTTGTTCTTGAGTATGACACCAAATTGTATGATTGACACATTGTACTGAACCACAGATGCATTATTTTAGTTTAGTTTAGGTTTTTTGTGCGTGCAAATACCTCCTGGCGCTGATACTGAGATCTGGATACATCCGAGCCGGAACAGTTAAAATAGAAATGTTTTGAGAGCTTTTCTGAGAGCATCAGCAAGTTTTCCCCTCTGAGTGAGAAGGGCAGAGCATTCCATGCTTTTGTTGTCACAACTGCTAACACTCTACCTTCCATCCTAGCTTTCCTGAATTTAGGCACATTAACTAGAAAAGAAGAGGTGGAGCATTGTGCTCTGATTGGGGCATATCTCTGAAAGAGAGCCGAAATGTAATAATTAGCATGCTTCTCCGAAGTCACAGCTTTGTGACAGCAGCAAAGAGGCTTAACGTGTATGTTTTCTCAATTGAGAGCCAATGAAGTGATCTCAGATGTTGAGATATGTGCTCTCTTTTTGGATATTGAAGATTAGGATAGCTGCTTGTTAGACTTGACCACCTCAGGGTGGTCTTCCCCAAAACGTTTTGCCTGTTTGCTTTCAATTTTCCTGAATTATTTAGAAATCTGAGCACCTTACCACTGTTAACTAGTGATGAAGTGCATGTGCTTCCCCCCTAAAACATGGTTTGATTGACTTATCCACAATTGGCATATTTAATTTATCTATAAGTCCCTAGTATAGTACACTGCCTGTGCCCAGGGCCCTTAAATGAAATGCTACTAGTAGGGCTGCGTTACAACAAACAACTGATGGACGGAATGCTGACAATGCAGACATTCTCCCCCAGTCAAGAGATCTGGGTTACGATGGATTTAACCCAGATCTCTTGACTGGGGGAGAATGTCTGCATTGTCAGCATTCCGTCCATCATTTGTTTGTTGTAACACTAGTAGGGCTGCAGCACTGATCGCACCACTCATAGAAGTAGCACTTTAAACATGTCTCATGCCTGCTATTGCAGAGCCTGTGTTTGCAGTTTACACTGCCACGTTGGCTTGGCATTTAAAACCCCTTGACAAGCCTTAAACTCTCTTTTTATTAAATATACGTCACCACTAAGGTAGGCCCTAGGTAGCCCCCAGGGCAGGGTGCTTTCTATTAAAAAGGTAGGACATGTACATTTACGTTTTGCATGTTCTGGTAGTGAAAAACACCCACATAAATGTATCACTTCTGTGATGCCTAACCCTCTCATAGGTTAACATTGGGAATTTCTTATTGCACTAATCATCGGTAATTCCTGATTGAGAAGTTGATCTGTCATGTTTCTTATCAATGAAATGGTAATAATCAATCCTCTTTACAGGTAAAGATAAATTTATCCTTACCCTTTTCAATCAAATAGTCTTTATTCGGTTATGTTAGGTGATAACCATAAAAGCACATGCAAAGCAATAAAAAACATTTCATGAATAAGATACATAAAACAGGTAAGATACATGTTATAGGATAACAATTATGCTTCTATTCTATTCTAAAACAGCTGACATACTATAAAAGGCAAAGGCTAGCAGCATAATTAATTAAGCATGGAATCTCCTACTCTCATTGCAGCCTTTAAAAAGCAACAGACCTTAATAATGGTATGGGTGTCTGATAAAGACAGCAAAGCTGGTCATGGTTGTCTCCGGGCCTGTAAAATACTGACAGAACAAGTGGAGAGTGTCCTGTGGAGACTGATGGACGCAGCCATGGGCACCCAGGGAGCCCAGACTCAGCCCCTCGGTGAGGCCAGGAGATGATTTATCAAATTTGATTCTAATAAGTGTAATTCCCAGTTGGAAGGAGGTATAGCTGTCATGTTTAGTACCTATGAAATTGTAGTGATGAAACCTCTTTAATGGTAAAGTCAAATTTATCACTACTCGTTTAAAAATGTCACTTTTAGAAAGATGGAATTTTTCAGCTCTTATCCCTGTGTGTCTACAGCCTGTCTCTAATACACACCAGGGGTGGGTGACATTTGGACTGTGTGCATTCCCCTCGACAGCCACACATAAAGGGAGCTTAGGTGTGACTGAGTGGCCATCTACATCCTGATAGGTCATTCTGGGCAGGATGGAAGGGAAGAGCTGACACACCTGAGTAGGCTATGTCCTGTCCCCACACTAAGGGCTGCATACCCCCCTGGAGTGAGTCTGGAGCCAGAGCTGGAAGGGAGGACCTCTGTGCACTTCTAAGCCCTTCTTTGAAGTCACCTACACTTCAAGGGCACAACTGGGTATAAGTACTGGGTCTCTGACCCCAGCAAATCAGACACTACTAGACTTGTGAAGAACTCTGCTAGGACGAAAGATTGCTGAGCTGCTACACGGACTACCACTCTGCTGGACTGCTGCTCTGGAAGAACTGCTTTTCTGCTGTGCTGTCCTGCTGCCTGCTACCCTCTACCCTGTTGAAGAAGGACTGGACCCATCTCACTTGACCCTAGAGTGACTCCATGGGCATGCTGACTTACCTCCTGTTCTAAGTCTCGGGATATCAAAAACTTGTAATCACTCTGCGACAGCACCTGGACGTTGCTTGCTGCAAGTCTTTCCCTGCCAAGTGGTGCCAATCCAGTCCTGGTCCCTTGGATGTGGGTATAAAGTGCTGCAACTACTAACATCCACACATCAACAACAGTGCACCGATCAAACCTTACGCATCTCCCTTCATACCGACGCATCACCGCTGCTGCGCTGATCACGGACCCGACTTTGCACAGCTTGGTGCTTCAGCGGTTCGACACGGACCTGCGATCCAGCATTTTGACGACGGCGCATCACCTTCTGCTTCTCGCATCTCTGCTCCGTCGACGAAGCATTCCAGAAACTTTTCTGCGATAAAAGGCTGGTCCCTATATCCAACCCGCACTCCATCGTGGTAAGCCTGAACTTTTGGATTTACCCTGGTCAAAAGCAACCAGTTGTCCGCGGTTGGCACTTTAAGCTTTTAAGAACTATATTTTCATTTATTCTTTAAAAATTCATAACTCCAGTTGTACTTATTGGATTTTTGTTCTTTGGTCTTGTTTTGATCATACAAATATAAGCTATTTTACTAAACTGGTGTAGAGTCTTTTTGTGGTGTTTTCACTGTGTTACTGTCTGAAGTGTTGTACAAATACTTGAATTCGGGAGAAAGTGATACCTCTCACTTCCAAGTTGGAGGTGCGCACAATTATACTTGGACCTGTTAAGGTCTTGTTCACATTTAATCTGTTAAATAAAGAATTCAATCCAATTCAATTCAATTTTGCTTTCATTCCAACTTGAAAGTGAGAGGTATCACTTTCTCCCGAATTCATGTTTTAATAGAGAGTGTTCTTAGACAAAACACTAAGAGGGAGCAGCACACCGCAAAAAAGAAAGAAATCAATAATAAAATGGTTCAAAGGAGTGCCTGATGGATAAATAAATGAATCGTACAAATACTTTACACATTGCCTCTTAAATTAAGCCTGACTGGTCTGTGCCAAGCTACAAGACGGTGAGCCAGGTTAATTTATGGTGTGTCTCTGACTTACCCTGACTAGGATTGTGGTTCTTGCTTGGACGAGGTCCATACCAGAAACCTAATTTCTAAAACTGCTGCATTCTGAATAACCTGCAGCTTCCTTTGAGCGGGTTTTGGAAGTTCCAGATATAGTGCTTTGGAGTATTAAAGCTGACTATTGAACAGGGCTTGAACAAGTTGTCAATGCTCCTCTGGAACGGGGGGGAAGAATCTTTCTCAGCATCTTTATGGTGTAAAAGCGAATTAGCACTTGTAACAACGCGTACCAATACAACGCGTACCATTACTAAGCGTGTATTAGTACGCGTTGACTTTTACTACGAGATACCATTACTATGCCTTTTCCACGCATGCCATTACAATGCGAATGCATGCGTGCTAAAGGTATAGTTGTGGTAAAAGTTTAAAAGGTAAGTCTCTTTCCTCTCACTACATATACACTACACTTCCCGACCCCCAAAACTTCCCTAATCCCTATAACACTCCCCTGCACTACACACACCACAAAACTACCATAAGCCCTAAAACACTTCCTCCAGCATGACCCTCCCCGACCCCAAGACCGGTCCATACACTCCAACACTACCCTGCACGACCCCCGTCACTACCCTAAACCCTAAAGCACTACCCTACACATACACCACAACACTACCCTAAACCCTAAAACACTACCCCTAGCATGACCCCCGACCCAAAGTCCGGTCCCTACACTCAAACACTACCTTGCACGACCCCCCAACACTTCCCTTAACCCTAAAACACTACCCTACACTACACAAACACCACAACACTACCCTAAACCCTAAAACACTACACCCAGCACCCTAAATCACTACCCTACACTACACAAATACAACAACACTACCCTGATCCCTATTACACTACCCCCTGCATGAGCCCGCCAAACCACCTGAACCCTAAAAATGTAACCTCCACCCCATGCCCAATCCCCCTTACCTCTCTCTCATCGTGGTTCCTCTCTCCTCCTGGTCACGTCGTCTCCAATGGACGGTGCACGTTGTTGTGAGGAAACGGATCATTCCTTACAACGACGTTGATAGGCTACATTTTTTTAGATTGCGTGGTAAATGACCATGCGATGTAACAAAAAAAGTGTTGTTTTTTACTTCACGTACTACAATGCATGCGTAGTATTGCATGCGAAGTAATGGTAGCGCGAGTGAAAAACTTGCACTAATGGCTGTTTACCGTAACAGCAAGTGGCAAAGAGTTTGGATACTTGCGGCCTGGAAGTTATTTTGCTGTCAAAGATAAAGCCCAGACTGCTGGCTTTTTCAACAGGTATAGGGGTTGTTCCTAAAGATTGTGGCCACCGTGAGTCTTCCCAAGCTGAGGGGGTTACCAAAAACTACCACCTCTGTTTTAGCAGAGTTCAATCGCAAGCAGTTGGCATTCATCCAGAAGGCCACACTAGTGAGCCCTGACTTCAAACTTTCTTTTGAGTTCCTTGTCTCATTCAGTGTTATAATTAGTTGAGTGTCGTCTGCATGGGTAATTTTGCAACAGGTGCTACATAGAGGTTGAATAGAGTAGGGCTTCAAGCCTAATCCTTTGAGAACTCACATGGTTGGGGCACTGCCTCCGGCTGGAATTGACCTAGGACAAGTACTTAGTTCCTGTCCATAAGGAAAGATGTAAATGATCTGATCAATTGTCCCTTCACTCCTGAATTGTGGAGGCAACTAAGCAGGATGTTATGGGAGACAGTGTTGAATGCTGCTGATAGATCCAAGGGGATCAGGACATCTAGTCCACCTGTGTCTAGGGTCATTCTTATATCAATAAATGCAGCGATCAACACTGTCTACATGCTCATTGTTGGTCTGAAGCCAGACTGGACCCTGTGAAGAAGATTGTTATCCTCCATGTACTGTGACAGCTGTATATAATCCCATTTCTCCAGGATTGTTATCATCAACAGCAGCAAGGATATCGGTCTGTAGTTTGCACAGCTGGTTTTATCCAATTATGGCTTTTTTAATAGAGGTAGGACCACTGTCTGCTTCCAGAGTTGAGCCACCAGGTCCATCTCAAAGGATTACATATTATAGTCATCATGGGAGCAATGGATTAGGCAATTATTGTGCATTGTTTGGCCGGCATTGGGTCCCATGGTGAGCCCGATTTAATGGAGCAGAGCCTATCCATAAATGTTTCTGCTGTAATCAGTAGGAAGCTTGTCCAGCTCTCTGACTTGTCATTTATTGTGGTCGAGGATATGGCACTATCTTCTGCAAATGCACTAATCACAGGGTCAGGAAGAGAGAAAGTTAACAGGAAGCCAACATTTTATTTGTAAAACAAGATGCCATTTTTGGGCAGAACTCCTGAGAAGGGGGGATTTTTTAAATATTAGCCACTCCTGTGGCCAAGCCCTTGCAGATCGCAAAGGCCTACTTGGTGGGGTATTTTCCTGACAGATGCGATTTGAAAAAAAAATCATTGTGGCCCATTGTCAACAGTTGTTTATAGTGTTTAAGTTCTCTATTTCACTTTTAGCCTCTTCCTGGTACCTGCTTCTCTAATGCCCACTCTTTGGAGCGAGCAGGTGTACCAGATGGGAGATGCTCCTTGTTAGAAATGGGGGTCTCTAGTTGGCAATGGCTGGCCACTGTCCAAGTAGGGACCCTTCTTCCTAAGTCAGAGTAAGCGGGCTACACCCTTTGATAACCCCTGCTCAACCCTGTGGTAACGTAGCACGAGCAGCTAGGATTATCTCAGAGGCAGTGTGTGAAGCATTTATGACCATACACAGTAACATAGTGAGGAACACTACAAAGAGACACCACACAAGCAGTTATAAAAAATAAGTATCTTTATATATAGACTTAACACAAGACCAATAACAGTAAAAATCCACAATACTAGGAAAATAGGGTTGCTCTTAAAATGCTGCAAAAATAGCTCAAAGTGTGCAAAGAGGAGTTCAGTTCAAGACAGTGATCTCTGCGACCCTTTTACTCACAAACTACCTGGATTCTGTAGCAAAGCAACCAAAATGACGCTAAGGAGTTGTAGCGATGATTTTCCTCACGCGTGACCAGCGATGCGTTGAATCCTTGCTGCAAGGGAGGATGATGTGCTGATCTGTGTGCAGGACAAAGCGACAAACTTCTACACGCTAAGCCGGCGATCTGATGAAATCCTTGCCGCAAAGGGAGGATGATGCGCCGAGCCTGTTGCGTGTGCGATCTTGTTGCGATTAAAAGAAATGGCGCCCCGCGAGGTAGCGACGATCCTGATGCGATGAAAATGGCGAACGCTCGGTGTCCGCGCTGCGATGTCGTGAAGCGATGAACTCGATGCGATGATCCTTGGTTAGCGAGCACTTGGAGGCCCGCAAATATGCGATGCGATAATCTTCAGGTTAGCGAGCACTTGGCAAAACGCAAACGTGTGATGCGATGATCTCCGGTAGCGAGCACACAGCGGCAGCAGCGCGATGATTTTCCTTACGCTCTTCAGCTGCGGCGGCTCGCTAACGGGCGTTAGCGATTATTTTCAGCACTCTCTTCTCCACAGTAGAACTAGAGGCCCTGGAACTCACAGGAGCCTCACCTGCAGATAGAAATCCTCGCAGGGAGTAAACAGGAGGCTGGTGGTGGAGTCTGATGTGCCTGAGACTCCAGCAGGAGGCTAGCTCTCTTCTAGCCCTTGGGTGATTGCTGTAGAAAAAATAAAAGTTCCTTCAAAGTCCTTTTCCTCTTCTTACAAGTCCAGTAGTAACCACTGCAGGCCAGTCCAAGAAACAGCACACAAGCACAAGGACAGACCTCTCCTGCAGATTCCTTCAGTTACACGGACAGAGGTTCTTCTTGTTGTCCAGGAGCAATACAAATTGTAGGGGTTTCAGCACAGATATTTATACCCCAAACGTCTTTGTTCTCAGATGCTACAAGTCACTGAACCCAGCCAGAACCAGTTCTGCCCAGCCCTGGAGCACTTTGTTTCCAGGCTGCATCCTTCCTTTCAGAAAAAGGGGGTCTGCCATCAGACACACAGTGGGAGGTGGAGCCAGCATTCACCTTGCCAGGCACAGCCCTATTCAGGTCCAGGAGCTACCCCTCCCCATACTCCAATGCAGATCTCTCTATTCAACCCAGGTCTGACTCAGCCTGCCCTGTCCCTCCAAAACCAGACAGCCAATACACATAAAAGCAGAGCACACTGGAAGGCTTAGGCAAGAAAATACCTACTTTCTAAAAGTGGTATTTTCAAACACAGAATATAAAAATAAACTTCACTAAAAGATGTATTTTAATATTCTGAGCTCAGGCATACTAAATTCGTTTTTCTACCATGTTCTGTGGGTCAGTTAGGACTATAGAATGTAGTAGCCAAACCTTCCATTCTGGCCTATGGAGAACAGTTAGCCTTACAGTAGTGAAAAACAAAATTGGGTGTAATTCACTACCAGGACATGCTATACACATCAGAGCATGTCCTACCTTACACATACAATGCACCCTACCATAGGGGTGGCTTACATGATGCCAAGGGAAGGTTCAGGGGCTGGGAAGTGGGTGCACTTCACAGCCAAGATGGCAGTTCTAGTCTGCACACAGGCACTGCAGTGGCAGGTCTGAGACACACTTTACAAGCTGCTTCTGTGGGTGGCGCAAACCAGCCCTGCAGGCCCAACAGGAGCATTTGGTTTACCAGCCCTGGGCACACACAGGCCACACTACGAGGGACTAACAGGCAAACCAAATAAGCCAATCATGGATACACCAATTCACATGTCATATTTACACAGGGAGTATTCGCGCTTTGGCACTGAATGGCAGTGGCACAGTGCCCAGAGCATCTATTACCAGCAAAAACAGAGGAGACAACAGCGAAAAACGGAAGGGAGACCCACGCCAATGGTGCCAGGTCTAACACTCCTTTATTTTGAGAGGACCTTGTTCAGGGCTGCTTTTATTCATTTAATAAAATCCGGCATGTTGGCATTGATATCTACTGATATTGGTAGGTAAGTATTAATTAGTGTGTTTATTAGCATCCATGTTTTCCGACTGATGAAAGTTATTTTTGACACTTAACCTCTTCAGTGCCCATGACGAGATAGTCTCGTCATGGAGCACGGTTGCGCTGTGCCCATGACGAGACTATCTCGTCATGAACCCCACCCACTAGTGCAACGCCCGGCACAGGAGGGGGAAAGGGCGTGGCACTGAAGGGGTTAAGGTCTCTTTGAACAAATGTGATTTAATTGGAATAGCAAAAAATACTGTCATTGTTGATGTAAATGTGGTCCAATGTGCCTGATGGGTAAGTTAAACTATTAACTTGTGAAGACTGCATGGTCCTAGAATATCTTTTAATTCTGTGGCATTTTGATTAAGGAGATCATATATTTGAAGATTAAAATCACCTAAAATTATTAGTTTACTGGACTCTATGAATGCCGATGCCACTGGTTCAGCCATAGAGTTTAGAAATGGGGTGGGTGTGCCCGGCGGTCTATAAAGTAGTAAAAAACAAACATTTTCCTGAGCCAATAAGTGGAGACGGATCTCAAAAGATTCTGCTTCATCTGGGACTGCCGCTGACCATGTTCTATTATTGAGTTCTGATTTATAGGATGTAATCCCCTGGTGATTAACATTTCATACAGGGTAGGCTGGGGGAAGGGCTCTGCTATAACTGGGGTCAAGTGCACTAATTATTTCTAAAATAAAACTGACTTTTCCATTAAAGAAGACTTTAAATTACAACCCTCCTCCCCACCATAAAAACAGATAGCAGGCATATTCATCTTTGGTAGGATGTCTGGTATTGGGTTCATCCCCTTTGGCATTCAGTAGTCTTTTTACCATATCTATAATGAACTCCCAACATTTTATTTTTACTGTGGGCACTTACATTTTTCAACCACCTTCTAAGATATTTGTTTCTTTTTTATCAGCCCCTGACACACCCACCCACCGTAACAATGGCTTACAGGCAGCATGCACACTACTCAATTTCATTCAGTGCATGGGTCGGTCACCATCAGTTTCAATACCTCTCTCGCCTGTTCTGCACGTTTGCCTATCCTATTAAGTACTACATTACATGGAACTTTTTCATTCTAATTAACTGTGGGCCCTTTATTGAGTTTCGCCTGCACAACGCTTGCACTGTGTTTGTGAAGTCTCTTGTATTTAATATATCTTAAAAGGGAGCTCTTATCAGTTCCCATGGGCGAATTACTGTGTTCATTCACATTTGTGTGGAACTTTCTTTTTGTTAACTTCCCCTGGCTACACGCATTGACGATACTTCTACTAAAGCTCATTACACTGTTTAAGCCCCATTCACTGTCAAGATAAAATCTCTTCACAAGGAAAAGGCAGGCAGTTTCTAACAGTATGTTGGAATGCATGTTTTTTTTTTACTTAGTTGAGTAAAGCAGATGCCTTAGCCTTTGATTTAGCCTTAGAACGTTTGTGGCATTTTCTATTTATGCCTCAGTACCTTTCTTTGCACTTTGTAGACATTATCAGATTGATTTTTTAAACAATCTATTTGGTCATTATGATCAAATTCTAAATGTTGTAATAAACATTGCACATTAAAAATAAAGTTAATATACAAGAGCTATGCTTTATTTTACTACAACAGGCAGCCACAAGCGCAGTTACCTTGCAGATAACAGGGTGATGATTGGAATTGTGCAAGAGATGCAGTAGCATGGGGCCCAGAAGTTGTCAGAACTTCTCTAAACACATAATATCGCTATATTTCATTTTTAAAACTGGCAGTCACAAATGCAGTTACCTTGCAGTTAAAGGGGACTTGATTGGATGGGGCAGCAGGTGCAGTGGCACTGGGGCCAAAAGCTCTAGGGACCCTACTAAACCCAAATTGTTGCTAAATTGTACTTCTTAACAAGACAGTCACAAGTGCATTTATCTAGCAAGCAATAGGGTTATGATTTGAATGGTGCAGCAGGTGCAGTTGCACCAGGAACAAAAGCTCTAGGAACTCCACTAAACACATATTATTGCTATATGCTACTACTAAACAGGCAGTCACAAGTGCAGTTACCTTGCAGACAATAGGGTGATGATTTGAATGGTGCAGCAGGTGTAGTGGCACCAGGCCCAAAAGTTGGCAGAACTCTTCTAAACACCAAATATTGCTATATTTTACTACTGTACAGGCAGTCACACTTTCAATTACCTTCAGCTAAAAGGGGTTTGATTTAAATGGTGCAGCAGTACAGTGGCACTGGGGCCATATGTTGTCATAACTCCACTAAACACAAAATATTGCTATATTTTACTTCTAAACAGTCAGTCATAAGTGCAGTTATCTAGCAAGCACAAGGGTCATGATTTCAATAGTGCAGCAGGTGCAGTGGCACAGGGACTGGAAGTTATCAGAACTCCTCTAAACACCTAATATTGCTATATTTTACAACTAAACAGACAGTTATAAGTGCAGTTATCCAGAAAGCACAAGGGTCATGATTTAAATCGTGCAGCAGATGCAGTGGCACCAGGGCCAAAAGCTCCAGGCACCCCACTAAACACCTAATATTGCTATATATTATTCTTAAACAGGCAACCACAAGTGCAGTTACCTTGCAGACAACAGAGTCAGGATTTGAATAGTGCAGCACGTGCAGTAGCACCGGACACAAAAGTTGTCAGAACTCCTCTAAACACATAATACTGCTATGTTTGACTACTAAACAGACAGTCACAATTGCAGTTATCTTACAGTTGAAGGGGCTTGATTTGAATGGTGCAGGTGCAGTGGCACTAGGGCCAAAACTTCTAGGGACCCCACTAAACATAAATTATTGCCAAATGTTACTACTAAACAGGCTGTCACAAGTGCAGTTATCTAGCACGCACTAGGGACATGATTTCAATGGTTCTGCAGGTGAAATGGCACTGGGGCCAAAACTTGTCAGAACTCCTCTAAACACATAATATTGTTATTGCATCAATTAATTCTGTTATTTCCAGCTTAAATTTTTCAAAATGTTGCTATTACTTACTCGCACTATACCACTAGTAACAGCACAATATAATGCTTTTTTGTACATAAACAAGTCATAACACTTTAACAGACTTCCTGTAACAACAACTCAGCAAGCTACAACTTACAACAAAAAGCATTGGCATAGCCAATAGGTCTCGCCTTTGGAACCTTATACTTGTTTAGCCATGCAACAGTTGATGTTGTTGCACCAAGGATATTGTGCTGGATAACTAAACACTTATAAGGTCCCAAAGACAAGACCTATTGGCTATGCCAATGCTTGTTTTTAGTTTCCACCGCTGTTCAAGTCTATTCGGGTTGCCACTTGCTGATTTGATGCATGAATCCCCAAACTTCCCGGACCCCACTACCCCGGCCCCTACTTCTCAAAAAAAGTAGTTTTAGTTGCAAATGCACATGCCACAATCCCTTCAGAATGAGGCACGGCGACTCATTTTCGCTGCCCTTTAGGGTTGCGCGAGTAACTTAGATTTCTCGTTTTTTTACTACTTCAGAGCTTCGCTTTTGCTCATGGTGGCAAGTTCCCTTTGTTCCTCAATTAAGCAGGAGTCACAGAGGTGGGAAAAGTAGGCCGCGGGTGGAAGGGTGCGTGCCCCCTACTCGCGCAAATTGAAAGTGACGGACACCTTGCTCTGCCACTAATTTGCTTCCACGTTTAAAAGGCCTCTGGAGGGCCTAATTGGTTTGAAAAAGTTTCTGCCTGGCTCCATCTCCTGGGACTGTTGGAGTTATTTGCGGGGGGAAATGGTTAATTGCAGCCCATCCTAGAAGGAAAGCACGGAGAGGCCCCCTCCCCCCGTTCGAGAATAGCGCTAGGCTGACAGAGGTCACGGGGGTCAACCCCACTGAAATGAGGCGAAATCGGCACCCCATTCTTCTGAGCACAACTCTCCTTTGTCTGCGCCCACTATAGAGGTGTTCTGCGCACATTTGAGGTCTAATTAGACCCACTGCAGTAATCATTCATAAAACCCAATTAGCGAAGAATGTCGCCACTGAGTCTTCCCTTTAATTTCAGATGAAATAGCCCTACCCCTAAAAACTGCGCACCCGGAAATGTTCATCTACTGTTTATTTTCTTAATATAAAGCAGAAAGTGGCTTCTTAATTTTTTTTTTTACTGATGAGCTGTAGGTTCCCTAACTATATAAAGCCTGGCCTGGTCAGCGCTGTATAAAGGCAATTTCAGTTTCTGCCGGTTGCTGCCTTTTTTTCGCACGCGCCCGCACCTCAGTTTCAAATTCGCCACATTACTGTCCAACAGAAGTAGTAGGTTTGTTCGCTAATTCGTACACACAACTGCTACATCAGGAGCAGAGCTACCCGATATTTTTTGGTGCTCTAGGTGAAGTGTGCACTATAACACATCCCCCTCCCCGCCCACCCCAAGCATATCAGCAGGTTTTATACCTAGCCGACATACGTGGCAGCCTAGACTAGGACCATTATAAATAGATTTTTCAAGTTATCTGCAAACCTCAGATTTTCCTTTTATTTTTGTTTACAAGTACCTATATCGCTGCAGCCTCCCGTTACGGGATGTACCTGACTAGACTATTTTAATGAGCTAGCTGTGTATTCTCAATGTTTATCAATTTTTATTGAAATTCAAACTGTTTGATGTCAGCTACTCAAAAAAACAAGCACAAGCACGCTTGCGCGCATCGCGCGACAGCAGGGAGAGAGTAGGGGCCCTGTGCAATTCCCTTGCGGGAGCGAGCAGCAAGGCGCGATAATTGATAACATATGGTGCCAGCTGCTCGCTCCCTCAAGGGAATCGTCAGACGTGCACGTGTTACCATTGGAAGCAATGCAACGCGTGCACGTTTTTGCCGGGAAAGCTGTGCCGATTGCTAAAGGTCTCTTTCCTATGCAGCGCATGCGCGCTGCGTAGGCGACACCGATAAAACACCTTATTATTAATCACATGGGCGAAACCTAATATATTTTTCAACGTCTGTGTATTATCCCACTACTGTCCTAGACATTTTTTTAGAAATAAATATGAATCTTGTCTCTGCAGTGAATATACATATCACTGCATGTCCTTCGTTTGCATAGGACTTCATATCTTGATATGTTGGAAACACTTACCCAAATAGCTCCTTTACTGCTTTCATTTAAAAAAATATATATATTTGCAAGGATGTCAGCTTGGAGCAGTAGTTAACATCACAATCAAAATATGCCATACATCAGAGATCAAAATTTTTTTTTCACATAAGTTACATATTTAATATTAATATTTCAATATTACATTTTGAGAGCTAACAGTGATCAGTGAATAAATACATACAAAAAGATACAATCAATTCTATCATCAGCCTGCAAAACGCCGACCAAGGGGTGATAAAACTGATAAAAGATTAAGGGTCATTACATTCAGCATTCATATAATCGAGTTTAGCTCCCCAGACCTTTAGACCAAGGTTTCTTCTAAGAGGTCCTTAAAGGGACTATAAACTGTGCTCTAAACTGAAAAAAGCTAAATATCTGGCTTTCCACATTTCAAAAGGAAGGTGATTCTTTCTGCAGCTGCAATGAAGCGATATATAACCCTTGTGCCGCCTGTGACACCTACTAACATAACCGTGGGAGTAAGCATTATTTCTATCCCCGTCACTAAAGTTTAAAAAAACTCTATCCCTGAAAAAAACAGATTCAGCTTAGTACATGCAAAAAACACGTGGAGAGTATCAGCTGAATCTGCCCGGCACCGAAAACATTTGCCATCATTTGCGCCCCCCCATTTCAACATTTTTGCGGGTGTATGATGAAGATTGAAGATAGTTTTATCATGCTGGGCCCTAAGACTTGAGGAGATCATGATATTCTCAGCGATCTCAATAGACTTCTGTAAAATCCCGTCTCCCTGCCCCAATATATTGTTCCATTTCTTATCCTGATCTTCAATGTCATCCTCCTGAATTTCCAGAAGACCCATATAAAAACTACCAATTTTCTCCCTACATTTAATTGCTTCAATAAGACCCTTTTTACCAATGTCCCCCGATTGCAATTTTTTTTCCAAAGACAGTCCCATGTCTGTAGATACTTAAACAACTCTGTGTTTGGCGATCCATATTTTTTCCTAAGTGCAGCAAATGTATACAAGTTATCCTTCTCATAAAAGTCCCCGATAATTGAGATCCCCTTTAATTTCCACCTGCCCATAATTGTGTCCCAAAAGATAGGAGGTAGTAGCTGTGTTACATAAATAGGTGTGTAATAATCTATTCTCCCAATTTTCAGACTTCTATGGACCTGTTTCCAAATTTAAAAGCTGGCCAAAGAACCTTACACTGGGTCTTTTTTATAATAACTCGGATTGATTGCACCTAGCATCATTTGATAGATAGAAGGGGCGTCTGCTACATTGCTACTAGCTTCTCCTGTTAATAAAATCCTCATATTCTGCAGGAGACAAGCATAGAAATTAGGGACTGCCCAATCTCCCCGGATCTGGGTAATGTCATATACTTCATTGCTCTACGGGGTTGTTTCTGACCCCAGATAAATCTACCACAAATTGCTTGCAGATTTTGTAGCTGGGCTCCGCTAAGCTCTAAAGGAACCGACCTACAAAAATACAACACTTTGGGTAATAAATTAATTTTCAGAACATTACAGGGACCTACCAATGAGAGATGTAAGCCCTCTAACCTACCCAATTCTTTTTCAATTCCGGCTAACATAGGGTCCCAGTTGGCAGCTACTAGATCATCCAATCAGGCTCTGATTTTAATACCTAGATAAACTGCCTCCTGCATAACTCTCGGGTCATCAAAGATAGCCTGGGTTGTACAGATGATCTGTGTTTTAGCGATATTTTAGTTATACCCTGACATTTGACCAAATGAAGCAGCCAATCGTTCTATTTCAGGAATTGCTATAGCTGGTTTTGTAGTAACGATGGCCACATCATCGGCGTAAGCCAGCACTTTATAAGCATCCCGCTGGATTTGTACAGATTGGATGATCGTGTTTTGCTCTAACTTAACCAGAAAAGGATTGATGTATAGTGCAAACAATAGAGGAGAGCACGGGAATCCCTGTCTTGTCCTTCGGGTAATAATAACAGATTCAGACTCTAAACCCATCACACAGATTCGAGCAATAGGAGACCTGTACATCGTTTTAGCTGTATTGATAAAACCCTACCGAAAGCCTATATGATGCATCACCATACATAACAACTCCCAGAAGACACGGTCAAACGCCTTTTCAGCGTCAAAAACTATCAGCCCGAGTTGAGTCTGTTGAACTCTACCCATATCAAATAAGGTCACCATCCGATTAATTTGATTAATCGTGCCTCTTCCCAGGATAAAGCCATGCTGGCGAATTGAAACCAAGGGAGTCAAAACCCTGGAGAGGCACGATGCCAGGATTTTTTTGCATACATTTTGTCATCGCTGTTTAAAAGAGAGATAGGTCTATACGATCCGGAGAGAGTTGGCGATTTATCCCTTTTAAAAAAAAAAGCATTTTTGCAGCATCCCATGATAATGGTGCCTGCTCACGCAGAGCTGCCTGTTAGGCCAGCAGCATATCTGTTTTTAATTCCTGAAAAAAGGTTTTATAAAATTCCAGAGGTAATTTGTCAGGACCCGAATCTTTACCTATTGCCAATGAATTACTAGCATTCTCAACCTCTTCCAGGATTTTCGGCAAATCTAAGTGTGCAGCATTATTGCAGCTCAGAGTTTGACCAAACAGATCTTGCCATAAGGAACCAAACGGGGTTTCCCCTGTTCTTACATCCACTAAATACAAATCCTGATAAAAAGATCTAAATACCACTAAGATTTCAAGAGGTTTGAAAACTAGATTCTCGGGCGAGTCTTCAATAAGAGCTATACCGTGCCCAGTCGCCTTATTCCAAACGTCTCCCCAAATTCATAACATTCTCTCTTAAATGTTTGATATCCACAAACAATATCTTTAGACCACAATAAATTAATCCTGGTACAGCAGCGAGCAACTTCAGCCTGTGCCAAAAAACTTGACACCTTATCAATCATACTTTTTATCAAGCTGCATTCGGCCCTTCTGAGATCATCATACAGACCCTGAACCAAGACATTATGCTGTCTTTGCTCATGGATACCAAAGCTCAAGATTTCTCTCCTAAGCCCTGCCTTCAAGGTATCCCAAAGTACGGATGGAGAAGCAGTATTCCTATTAATTTTTAAATACTGAGAAATCCAGCTTTTTATATGTGTAACACATATGTCATCTGCTCATAACTTCCTATCAAAAGAAAACCCTCTCTGTGGCCAGGGAAGACCTTCAAGTGAAATATCCATGACTACTGGGCTATGATCTGGGAAATAATTGAATTTTAGCCATTGCAGCCAAACCCCAAGAGACAAAAAAATATTCCAGCCTAACTCATATATTGTGCAGACAAGAAAAGTAAGTGAATCAAACATCGAGGGCTCGATTTATAAACCACAGATCTATTAAACCATGCTCAGATACAAGCTGCTGCAGTCCCCTGAAAACGTTGGGCTTCCTCCCAATATACAGTCCGTTGCAAGATTGTAGCTCTGGGCCATCTAAGTGTATATTGAAATCCCCGCACAATATCAAGGGAGTTGACCAGGAAGCCAGCTCTATATTAAAGAGATCTAAAATTTGCACCTCATATGTATTTGACCCATACACCGAGCATATAAGCAATTTACAATCCCCGCCCGCACACTCATACAATAGCTCAGCACCCATATTTGTCCTCAACAGCCCTTCCCTACAAGCGTACATAGGTTTTAGCTAATATAGCCATCCCGTGTGTTGTAGAGCTATGTTGTGTACACACTTATACCATGTACCCTAATTCAGCCATCACCCCACGCTTCTCCCAGGGAATGCGTATTTCCTGTAGACACATCACGTCGGGACGGATACCCCTCAACTCTATGTACAAACTTGTAGCCTCTAAGCCATCAGCCCATCCCCCCTCTAATCAAAGCATGTTCCTCCACATTTAACTTTATAATGACATTTTTATGTAGATCTTCCCTACATAGACCTTGCTCCAACCTCATCCACCATGATTTTTTTTGCTTTTCTCCTCAAACCCATCCCCCTCCCCTCCTTTACTGCTTTCAAGGTCACTCATACCCTGGTTTTTAGGTGTGGACTCTTGTCACCATCCTGTCTGTAAATCATTTTCACACACTCCTGTTTTCTGGGTTTTGAAATGCAGCCTCTTTATGCATCTAATTAGAGGTTTTATCTTCTATTCTTTATAGATTGATTGTTTGCTTAAAGCCTTTTTGTTGATGATGACCCATAAATAAGGAAGGGTTGATATGCTGTTGACAGAACCACCATGTAAACCAGTCAAGCGTTGTCTAGTACAGTCTTATGGGTTTCAAATAGTGGATGCTGCATGCTGGTGTCAGCATTTTAAAGGTATTTTTCTGCCTTGTATATACCAGTACGGGAACATCTTATTTGTTCTCTTGTCACTGTGTGATCGCTGAAGCACTGAGCACATTCTTTTACAAAATAATTGTGTTAGACCTGGCATCCTTGGCGTGGTTTTCCCTGACTTTTTGCCTCTGCCGCCTGTGTTTTTGATGCTATGCTGGATTTCTTTTTTGCTGGCTGAGATGCTTTGGGCACTTTGCCACTGCTGATCAGTGTCAAAGTGCAAGTGCTCCCTGTGTAAATTGATATTGTGATTGGTTCTCCCTGATTGGCATATTTGTTTTACCAGTAGGTCCCCAGTAAAGTGCACTGAGTGTACCAGGGCTGGTAAATCAAATGCTACTAGTGGGCTGCAGCACTGATTGGGCCACCCACAGGAGTAGCCCTAAAAGAGGTCTCAGACCTGCCACTGTACTACCTGTGCCCAGTTTGTTAACTGCCATTTTGACCTGGAAAGTGCACCCACTTGCCAGGCCCTACCCTTCCCTTTCCTTGTACATAATACACCCCTATAGTTGGCCCAAGCTACCCCCCTGGGTAGGGTGCAGTGTATTTGAAAGGTAGAACATGTACTGGTGTGTGTAACATGTCCTTATAGTGAAATACTGCCAATTTCATTTTTCACTATTGAAAGGCTAACTTGCCCATAGGACAGAATGGGGAATGCTTTGTAAAAAAGTGACTATTTTCTTGTTCAACCTTTCTGTGTGCCTCTGCCTGTTTGTGGATTGTTTGTCTGGCTTTGGAGTGACAGGGGCTAGGGAGTTGCAGTGGCTCCAGGAGTCTGGATGAGTCAGCCCTAGGCTGAATAGGCCTGATCTGCATTTGGAGTGGTGGGAGGAGTAGCACCTGTATTTGAATAGGACTGTGCCTGCCTTCCACAATGTTGGCTCCGCCCCCCTGTGGTGCGTCTGAAACCAAGGCCCACACTGACAAAGGTTTTTGTTGTGCACTGGCAGAGTGCCCCCAGAACTGGTTTGGATCGGGCTCAGAGCCCCTTGCACAAAAGGACCAAAAACATTTTGGGGTTTAAGTATTAGAGCTAAAACCCCTGAACTTTAGACTATTGCTGGAATCAAGAGGAAACGTTGCTGAGGAGAAGAGCTGAAGAAACTGAGAAGTACTGCCCTTGCTGTGTGTCTGGGTTTGGCCTGCAGTTGCTGTTTCTGCCAAAGAAAGGAGAAGGACTTTGCTGTGTGCTGTGTCCCCTGCTTGAAGAAGGACTTTGCTGTGTGCTGTGTCCCCTGCTTAAGGAAAGTCTCCAAGGGCCTGAAGAAGAGCTGGCCTCCTGTTTTGAAGTCCCAGGAACAAAAGGACTTCACCCCCAGTTCTTCTGAACTTCCTTGCTTGGAGTTCTGACCTGCCAGGAGGTGCCTGTAACTGAAATGGGCCCCTGGAGGTTGTTTCTGCTGTTGGGAGCTGGAAGAAACCCAAGAGAAGCAAGAAAATCTGTTTCCGACGCCGGCGACGCCGCATCTGTGACGCCGCAGCGTGCACCGACGCCCGGCCTGCTTGTGAAGTGAAACATGCAGCGCCTGGCCTGCTTTGCAGCTCCGACTCCCTACGATGCCCACCGCCACCAGCAGTGATCAGCCGTGACTGATGCCAGTGCTCATATCGACTCCGACTTCGCCAGCACTGGCATCTTGTTATCACTGCGCCGATAACCGGCGAGAGTAACTCGAGAAACTTGCCGACATCACATCATCACCTGAGCCAACATCGGCCATCTTCGATGCCGTGCATCGTCACGACTTCATTTTCCAAGGTACTGATGTTTAGGGGTATGTGTGACTCTGCGCCCGATGCCACGATTCTCGCGGCAGCGTCGTACTTTGAATTTTGTGCTGTCCTGACTTCGTGATAGCCCCAGTGGTTGCTATTTGATTTTTACAAGCTTATTTTTGCAACATCCTCTTTAAAGACATTTTACTGAGTATCTGTTTGTTGGATTTTGGTCCTTTTGGTCTTGTTTAGTTTAGATGAAGATACTTTATTTTTCTAAACTGGTGTGGTGCCCATTTGTGATGTTTTCACTGTGTTACTGTGGGTGTTGATACAAATACTTTACACATTGCCTTTGGAATAAGCCTGTCTGCTAGTGCCAAGCTACCATGGGGGTGAGCAGGGGTTATCTAAAGTGTGTATCCCCCTTACCCTGACTAGAAGCAAGGGTCCCTATTTGGACAAAGGTACCTACCTCTGCCAAATAGAGACCCCATTTCTAACAAATTTTATTAAACAAATACATTATAACTGCATTTATGCTACTAAAGGATTATATAATCTTTGGAAGAAAATGTTGCATGTCTCGTTATTTTTTGTCTTTTATTGTGACAGTTATTATTTTCTCATACCACCTGACTTGTGTAGCTTAACTGATAGTAAGCTATTTGAAAATCAGTGAATATACTCCGAACCACCACCGTTGTATCTACATACCCTTCCATTAAGGAAACACACGTTTATCTATCTGACCAGGCCCCCAACTTCACTAGCGAGCAATCACAGCTGCAACAAACCCATACCTGTTCCAATAGTCCTCGATAAGTGTCTCTCTGCACCTTCGGTTCTACGCTCTGCACGGCAGATCCACAAGATACTTTTCTCTAAACTTAAAGGGCAGAGCTCACCAACCAACAAGAGATATGCATGTCTTTTAGGGCTGTTCTCATTTGCAGGACTCCAAGCATCTTAAGCCACTATAAAATGACGGAAATCCCATAATCAGCCCAAGCCCCACTTGCAGTAGCAAGCCTTTAGTTTAGACAGCTCTGCAAACACGTGTTTATTAGCTTTCCTAGGATCTTCAGCATCTGGTTATCTATCACTCTTTAGTCAATCATAAACCATGTTCTCTTTCCCCCAACAATGCTGCACCATAGCTGATTCTCTACTTCCCACTCTCCACTACGACAATCATCACCCTGCCAATCTTGGCTCGGGTGAGCATGGTGCCAGAGAATTCACTCTGATTTTCATGGGAGCCAAGCTTGGTGCCAGCACAATGTCCCACTCGAACTATTCCAATTACCATCCACTGCTTCTGTGCCCAGATACTCACCATGTTGCCGAAGTTAGTCCACGAGAGCCCTGGTGCCAAGCAGTTTACTCTGATGTTCATGGGCGCCAAGGTTGGTGCTAGCACTTTGGTCAGGCCAAAAAGGACAGTCTTACTAACACAGTAGGGACCGATGCTCTGAAAAAGGAAGCAAGAGAGAAATACTCACTTTTGAGGTGGGAAAAGGAAAAGATGAGGCAGGTAAAGCATTAAGGGCCTATGCACTGAGATGCCCATCACCTCTCTAGAGTGCTACTCAGTTAAATCTGGCTGCTAGAACCCCAGTGCTCACTGATGCAGTCAGTTAGGAACCCACTGAAAGGGTAGTGCATTATCCTGTCCCCAGACGTAGGTACTCACCCATCTCTGATTAGTGTCTTGTCTAAGCCTCTGTTGCTGTGACGTGCCTCCTAACAACTGCAGAAAGCCATGCCTGAGTCCATGTACAGCGAGATATTGCCAGTATGCATGTCAGGGTTTCTCTAGGCTGTCCTACTCTGTGTCTACATACTACACTCTTACAAGCCCTGGTGCCTCGAAATGGTTCTCTGCCTTCGCAAACCCCACATTACCTGACAAGCCATGTGCCATACTATGATCTTTATTATAGAGCAGATTCTCATATACATGGAAGCATAGGCTCTCTCATGAGTGTCAAGGAAACATTAAATGTGGGGAAAGGACCAAAGCAGTCTGGATGGCAGCAAAAACATACTTACATAGAATATTCAATCATACCTAGTCCTAGTCTGTCGGTTCATGAAGAGGTCTGAATTCCTATGATCTCATTGCCTCATTTGGAACTCACTGCTTGTTACACTCCACTCCCTTACAGCATGAAGCGAAGGTCCATTTACCCCCGTCTCACCAAGGGATGGTGCCATGTGGTTGTGAATGCCATGCTGTGCCGCTTACTACATTGCAGTTCATTGGATCTGGACACTACTTGGCTCTTCTTCTGTAACTCTGATTGGCGTTGCATAGATACAGTCCAGCAGCCCAAACCACCTGCAGAACACTTCCCACCGGTACTTCGCTTCAACCTAATGTTGGCCAAACCAGCCCTTGGGTCTGTAAGAATCTAGTCCTAAGAGACATGACTCTTGAGTCCCCATTCTTTGGGCAATCAAGTCTCTGTTCGGCTTTTGTAACGTCTTCTCTTTTCCTGCCACACTTTGTTTTTTACTAACCGGATTGTTCTAAAACATTTGCACATCAAGCTCACGGCTTTGACTCCACTCCTGTCTGATACAGGCCCTGTCAGTCATATCTGACTTAGTACATGCAATCTTTGGATCGCCCTGACATTCAGAGAGCCAACAATGCCCCATTATTATATTACAAAAAGAACAATTGATGGACAGAATGCAGAACAATGTCAAACATTCACCCCAGTACAGAGATCTGGGCCTAAATCTATCGTTTTTTTCCTCACCATGCCATTCCAGTTTGGACCCAGCCATATGCAAATCAATCTTGAACCTGCGCCCAATTGGAACAGTCCAGCCCAAACTGCCAGGCCAGGTCCTCCCTGGACTGGAAACAAGCATCCTAGGACCGGTTTCGGGGTTTCACCCCTCTTCAGCCAGGATAGCTTGACTCCAGTGGCATGGAGAGCACGGGACTCACGTCTGAGCATACCCGTCCCACTCGGGGTGACAAATGCAAAAACAACAATTGATGGACAGAATGGCGAACAATGTCATACATTCACCCCAGTACAGAGATCTGGGCCTAAATCCATCGTTGTTTTGCTCACCATGCCATTCCAGTTTGAACCCAGTTATATGCAAATCAGTCTTGACCCTATGCCTCATGGGAACAGTCCAGCCCGAACTGCCAAGCCAGGTCCTCCCTGGACTGGAAACAAGCATCCTAATAATTATCATATTAAGCACACTAACTATCCCACCGCCGTGGCACCACCTGGTGTGTTTGCACTAACATAAGCAGGCATCCGTCAGCATTCCTGGTGTATGCCTGTATTCACCATATTTTTAGAGGCTATTTTCTGGATTTCTGTATGTCCTATAGATACCCCATACATACAATAGTCTTTCACAGATCACTCTGTTTACTGGCTTCCTAAACTATTTACCCACTATGCATCAAAGTTAGTTTCATGTTGCAGCTTTTCTTAATTTTTCCTTCATGACCAAAGGCTCACTAAAGGCCACCAAGGTAACATTTTGGCCAACATGCAACCATATGAGATTTGCCTGGACAGTCACGTGCCAGCCATCTGTCCTGAGCGCCCTTACAACTCAAGTGGACCCTTTCTCATACCTTGAAGGTCACATGCACTGGGCCACATTAACCATTCATCTGGCTCTGCAAAGTGGTCCTTTACAATCTGGCTGTGTCCCATGGGGACCTCAAGTTGGGTCATTGACAACTGTACTCAAGCTCATTGCGGTTTTTCAACTAACTAACTTTATGCAAAGACCCACACTTCTCCAGACACTCAGACATTTCACTCACAGACTACCATTCGTAGCTACCCACCTCTCAAGCATTGTTCATTTATTCTGCTCTCTGTCAGTAATCACATTTACATATTAGGTATGTGAAAAAGAAAATCTAGTCATTCTGTCAGGCAAACACTTTATGTCGCCTCTAATCCTTTATATTATAAACATGTACAGTACAACTAAATAGTCATAAATATACAAGTAAAACATGGAAAACCAAAAGAACATTATAGCAGCAAGTGTGGTTGTTCCAGTATTCCCACTGAAATCCTACAGCAGCTTACTGTAAAAAACACATGAACCTCTATATTGTAACAGAATAATTGTAATAAAAATTGGCAAAGCCAATAGGTCTGGCTATTTCTTGATGGAAGCGCATTCATTAGCTACTTTATAGATGTATTTGATCCACTTAAGCATCCATACATCCATGTGTGTGGCTGATCCATTCAGGCCCCATTCATCCAGCCACCTAATTTATCCATACATTGATAGGCACATTGACTCATTCTTGCATTCACCCATCCAGGCATATACATTTTCTCATCAACAATGAAATCCTTTTATCTGGAAAACACTCATTCACTGTCAAAGTTGTTTCTTGGCGCTATTATAACTCAACTTGGTGGTGCCCATTCATTGATATCTGAAGGATCAAATGCTGATACTCCAGGATTTTAATTTGTAACTAAAGGATTAAACACAGGCCCTGCAGAAAATGCGTTAGTCAGTTTGGCACAGCATTAAAAAAAAAATTAAACAATAAAATGACGCAATTAACTGAAAACTCATCTTGCGTATACCTGCTGGATTATTTTTCTCAACAAATGGCATATATTGTGCAAAGGTTGGTCGCACACTGCTCGTCACACCAGCAAGTTGCCCCGAAACACGTGTCCAGGGATGGCTAACGCAACACATACTGTTCTTTTTACACATCGTGGCATAGGCGTACCCGCCGTCGCCACTACATTTACCACAGTCCTTTGGGGCAACTTGCTGGTGTGACGAGCAGTGTGCGACCAACTTTTGCATAATTTATTACGGCTCCCTTGAGCCAACGGGCTGACGAGCCTTGGATCTGCACCTGCGCGCCATGAGAGGTACTTGACCTGTTTTAATTACATTTTGGCAGTCCACACGGCACCCCTTTACACTGACCTGCTCCCTGCTGACGAGAGGCAACTACCTCGAAACACGTGTCCAGGGATGGCTAACGCAACACATACTGTTCTTTTTACACATCGTGGCATAGGCGTACCCGCCGTCGCCACTACATTTACCACAGTCCTTTGGGGCAACTTGCTGGTGTGACGAGCAGTGTGCGACCAACTTTTGCATAATTTATTACGGCTCCCTTGAGCCAACCGGCTGACGAGCCTTGGATCTGCACCTGCGCGCCATGAGAGGTACTTGACCTGTTTTAATTACATTTTGGCAGTCCACACGGCACCCCTTTACACTGACCTGCTCCCTGCTGACGAGAGGCAACTACCTCGAAACACGTGTCCAGGGATGGCTAACGCAACACATACTGTTCTTTTTACACATCGTGGCATAGGCGTACCCGCCGTCGCCACTACATTTACCACAGTCCTTTGGGGCAACTTGCTGGTGTGACGAGCAGTGTGCGACCAACTTTTGCATAATTTATTACGGCTCCCTTGAGCCAACGGGCTGACGAGCCTTGGATCTGCACCTGCGCGCCATGAGAGGTACTTGACCTGTTTTAATTACATTTTGGCAGTCCACACGGCACCCCTTTACACTGACCTGCTCCCTGCTGACGAGAGGCAACTACCTCGAAACACGTGTCCAGGGATGGCTAACGCAACACATACTGTTCTTTTTACACATCGTGGCATAGGCGTACCCGCCGTCGCCACTACATTTACCACAGTCCTTTGGGGCAACTTGCTGGTGTGACGAGCAGTGTGCGACCAACTTTTGCATAATTTATTACGGCTCCCTTGAGCCAACGGGCTGACGAGCCTTGGATCTGCACCTGCGCGCCATGAGAGGTACTTGACCTGTTTTAATTACATTTTGGCAGTCCACACGGCACCCCTTTACACTGACCTGCTCCCTGCTGACGAGAGGCAACTACCTCGAAACACGTGTCCAGGGATGGCTAACGCAACACATACTGTTCTTTTTACACATCGTGGCATAGGCGTACCCGCCGTCGCCACTACATTTACCACAGTCCTTTGGGGCAACTTGCTGGTGTGACGAGCAGTGTGCGACCAACTTTTGCATAATAAATGGCATATATTGTTTGAGTCTTTTTCTGCAACACATTTGCTCAATATAATTGACGATAAATATTGTCTTTTTCACGGACAAGGAGAGTTTTAACTTGCAAGCATATTTAACAGGTGCCAAGATTGCCAGTTACAATTCTGTGGCATATGTAAATCGGTACTCTTATGAGTTGTATTGTTTGTCACAGCTTTCATAAATCAGTGTTCAGACTATGTTGCAGTATTGAAACAGCTATATAGTCAACAATGCCCTTTTAATTAATGACAAAAACGACCCTTGCCTCCTGGTCCTGCTCAGCTTCTCTGCAGCTGTCCCACCCATTCCATTCACAATGCAAGTCGTTACAACGGCTTGCCTTAGGGGGTTCTGGACTTTGAAATAGTATAATTTACTATTCCCATTCCAGTCCCGGCAACAGTAGGGAAAACATTGGATTTAAAAGTCCAACGCCTCTTTACCTAACGCATGCCGTTGTAACGAATTGCATTGTAAATGGAATGGTTGCTTCAGACACATTTGTTGTGCCGCCTGCGTTGCAAAAGCAACGTGTTATTTGACGGTCATCGTATTTTCTGTTTATCCTGTCTAGACCATCGACAATCCAGTATTGATCCACACCTTGAAAACTCACATGGGCTTCACTGGGTCAATCCTATAATGGTTCACATTGTACCTCACCGAGCGACAGCAACTCATTCACATAGGGACTGCCAGCTCCCCGGCTCTCCATGTCACTTGTGGAATTCCCTAGAGCTCCATCCTCTCACCTGCCCAACTCAACGTTTAAATGGAGCATGTAAGGGCTATCCATACAGACAGCAATACCAGTGTGCTGATGCCGCCCAACTCTATCTCAAAATCTCCTCAATCAACAACATAAAGAGTTTCAAAGCCGGCCTCTAACGCATCCAAACCTAGACGTCAGAACAAATGCCAACAAACTACCTAATGCTAAACTACACGAAGAGCAAATTCTTCCTGTTTGCCAGCACTATCTAATTCAGTTATGGCTCCCTAACTTAAACCTAACAGGCTCCATACCTCATTTGACAGAATAAGCCAAATCCCTAGAATTCACCCTCAACTCAAACCTCTCACTCAAAGAACACATTACCAAAAAGGCAAAAACAGAATGGTTCCAACTCTTGCTCCTGAAAAAATTAAAACCTTTTGTCCCAGGTGAAGACTTCAGAATGACAATTCAAGCCCTAGTCCTGTTCCACCTAGATGGAGGCAACACCCTGCTCACCAGCATCCCAGAGACCACCCTCACTTCTTTCAAAAGCAACCTTTAGATAGCAGTTCGGACCAGTAGGGTCTGATGAAATCTGACCATATCAATTAAACATTCTACACAGGGTCCCTTTGCAAGCCCAGATCATCTTCAAGATCAGCTGCATCACTTGTGAGAAGCCGCGGTCCGTGCAGGTAACAATGGTGGGGCCAGGTAAGAGGGGATTTCGAGGGACGATGCTGAGGGAAAATTAAATAAATAATTGATTTTCCCTCTACATCGTCCCTCGAAATCCCCCCTACCTGGCCCCACCGCTGTTACCTGCACGGACCGAGGCTGCTTATGAGGCCCTCGGCAACAATACCCCTGTTTACTTAATTATTAAGCTAACATTATCTGGACGTCAGTGTTCGACAAGGAGCACTGATAGTGCTAGTTTAGAGACTAAACACTACAGTAGGGACAAAACAAGAAAACAAACAGCCTACAACCGCCTGATCTGGAACAACATTCCCTCTGACATGAAAACAGTACGAACTCTCCTACAATTCATGTAGAAACTGAAAACTCACATCTTTAAGGAACACTACTTCAGATAAACTGACTCACCCTTTCTGCTCTACCTCATCTCTTTTTCCACTCTCTCCATGTATCCTCACTGGGGCTTCCCACTTTTAGAGTGCTCTCTTGCTAACCAGCTAGATTACACTTTAAAAATACCAATATAAACATAGAACTGAAACAGAAGAAGTAAACTGGACAAGTTACGTGCACCATCCAGGGGGCAAATGTATGAATGCATTTACTGGCTGCAAACAAGGCAATTCAGTAAATGGTAGTGTCTGTGACAGAAATGTGCTTTTTGAATGTACTAAACCCATTTAGTGATTCAGTAATAGGGCAAATTGGGTTTAGGAAACCATACAAAATCGATTTTTGAAAGGGGGGTGTTTAGGGCATCCCTTCCAAATAGTGATTCCTTATTGTAGGTATTAATTTATGCGGCCGAAATCCAGTTGCAAAACATTATTATTAATTCAAACTACCGCAAAATAGTTGTAACCCATTTGCAAACAGGGACCACTTCCCCATTGCGAGGCATCAAATACATATTTTTTAGGAGTGTTCTCTGGTCTATAGAGCTACAACCTTCTCTTAAAAAAAGCTTTCAAAACTTTAATATTGTGTTTTTGTGAGCACAGACTGTTTTTCTTTAAGGAAAATTAGCTGCTTTATGGAAAAATGGGTCAGTGGGCTTACCCAGTGTCCAATGCTGTATGCTCCGGTAGTTGGTAGCAAGAAACAATTGCTTTATTTCAACCAATTACAGACGTGGTGACCTTCTGACCCCAGCTGGCCACCACCACTGTGATGGCAACAAATTATAGTGGGTCACAATTTGGGACCTACCTTATTACATGCATGAGGTAGGTCGAATTCCGATCTACTACGATTTCGATTTATAAGAACCAACTAATTAGTACATAGATTGTTTCTTAAAAATCTTTACTGGTTGTAAAAATACCGGACAAAAATTGTGACCAGTAAATAGTACACATGGCCCTATGTGATATATTCAGTGCCATTATGTAACTCCGGTTGGAAGTCTACTCTTGTGACCTCACTTGACTAACTACATTTAGATTCTGTACCACCTCAATGTACTGTCATGAACACAAAATGCTCCTCCGTGATGGCTCGTACAGAAATCTGTAGAAGAAAGTTCCCTAACATATGACAAAATAAACAATGAGTTATGAAGCAGTTTCTATTATGCAGCCTCTTGGAGACTGCAGATCATTGCAACTCATCCTATGAACATCAGCAGCTGCCCAAGGATGCATTATTGATTCTGGTAGGCAATGTTTGCTTTGAAGCAGTGACACACTACACAATGTTGGTAGCGGTGGGGGTTGAAAAGGCCCACAAAAGGTGTTTTGGTTTTGCAGCAGCTGCAAAAGGCTCTAAATATAACACTGCAGGCTGGGTAAAAATGACAAAGGCCTGCCACTATGGAGGGTTTTGGTTAAGGCGGGCCTGGAGGCAGAGGCAGGCAAGATGATGTTGGGTGCAGTGGAGTGAAGCAAAATAAATAAATAAAAGAGGAGAAAATTAGTAATCAAATGGGAACTGCAGAAGGCAATGGAACCTGTCCCGATGCACAATCATTGTGAGGGGGATGTGCACCTGTGAAGGGACAAAATACTGTCACTCACAGTCAAGAGAACCAATAGCTGAAGTGATCTGACCCACTATCCCATTCCCTTGCTGTATGATCCAGTGGGCAGAAGAAAAATGTGACACTGGAACAGACCAGTGGCTCATTAAGGCTTACCCAAAGTTCCTATCTGTATGTATGAATGTATTTTACTATGATTTTTATTTTATTACAAGAGTATGGCAGACAGCTAAAGCTGCCAGTGAAACAATAACTTCCTAGGCAATAATTAAATGTAAAGCATTTCTATGTTTTGTGTGTTAAATTAGTGTAACCACAAATTGGTTAAAAAATTGAAAAAATAAAATGTATTATTAATAATTCAAAATATCATAAGGTATTAAAATCACATTTGTGAAATATAAGCATAATATATATTCACGTTTTACAATGGTTCAGTTACAGTTACAATTATTATAAAAAATTGAGAAAAGACAATCATGTGGCCATATCATAGTCTTCGACACGCGTTTCGGCGAAAAGTACGCCTTCGTCAGGAAAAGCCACAAATCTTTATATTCTATCGCCAAAAGTAAGGAAAGTCTGAATGGTCTATACTCTTTTGAAGATTCGATGAAACCTTATATATTTTATAAAAGTCCGTTTACGGTGTATGGACGTGGATTTCTGTTGTGGGTCACCGTGATTTGTCGTAATTTACATAGAAGCATTCAGTTTTGTTTCGTTATAAATCTGATCTGATATCATTTCCTGCCAGCCTGCCTCTACATCGGTCATCCACGGAACTGAGGCAGCGTACCCGCCTACACATCGTCACTCAGGAAAAACATTAGTTTTATACATGCTTGCCATCCATGCGGCACTCCTTCTTGATCGTAAACCTGGGACATCTGCATACTGTAAAGATCAGATTTATAACGAAACAAAACTGAATGCTTCTATGTAAATTACGACAAATCACACAAAAATCCACATCCATACATATTTCCTTACTTTTGGCGATAGAATATAAAGATTTGTGGCTTTTCCTGACGAAGGCATACTTTTCGCCGAAACGCGCGTCGAAGACTATGATATGGCCACATGATTGTCTTTTCTCAATTTTTTATAATAATTGTAACTGTAACTGAACCATTGTAAAAAGTGAATATATATTATGCTTGTATTTCACAAATGTGATTTTAATACCTTATGATATTTTGAAATATTAATAATACATGTTATTTTTCAATTTTTTAACCAATTTGTGGCTACACCAATTTAACACACAAAACATAGAAATGCTTTACATTTAATTATTGCCTAGGAAGTTATTGTTTCATTGTGTATTACCCTGTCCTAGGAATTTTATCTTCATAAATCCATGGGATCCTAGTTACTTACGTATAGCTAAAGCTGCCAGGCCAGTACTCATTCAAAGCTATAATGTCAGACAAAAACAACAAATGGGCCGGGCATTGGGGGGGGTCCTGAGTGCTACCTGACTTCTTTACCTGGCCAGTAAAGTGGAGAGAGAACCCCAGGTGTGATGATACTGGAAGGGGCACTGGGAAAAGCTTGGCACCACACCCTGTAATATGGGAGTGCGTGGGGGTGAGGCATATCCCCCTTGATTGCTTAGTGGATCACAGCATAAGAAGGTATTGACCCAGTGAACCACTGCTGGTGTACACCTACTTTTGCGACAATTGTGAGCTGCCGCGGAGTCCTTGTGGGAACAGGAAATAACAGAGCTCTGGAGGGGGCAGGACGCTGAGAGACAACCTTCTGCATCCCCAGTAGAGGGCCAACAGGCCTGAGAATTTCTGGGAATACTGCATTTCTGAGTTAATTAATTGGGTGGATCTTTGGCAGCAGTCCATTGCTGACCATCACGTGGACCAAACCAAACCTAATGGGGACACGCTGGCAAGAGCTAGCCAAGACACCACAAGTGAGCAGCTGCACCCAGACCTTAGCCAACCTCTTGACATCCGTGAAAAACTGGAATTGATACTGAACACAATGAATACCTCATGTGAAGTACTGAAATGCAAGATAGACAAGGTCTCTGTTGATTTGGGGATACTTTGAGATGGCCACCATAAATTTGCAGAAAAGCTCATGCCACTGTCCTGATAGAGGTGGAACCTGAGATCTGGGGACTAAAGGATCACGTTGCTGAACTACTTCAGTGAGTGGAGCTATTGGACCAACGATCAGAGGATGAGGAAGGCAGGAGCTGCAGGAAAAACATCAAGATAGTTGGATTGCTGGAGAGGGTGACGCAAATGGACATGGAGGACCTTCTGAAGGCTTGACTATCCAAGGAGGTTGCACCCCAGGGACTCTCAACTTTCTTTGCACTGGAAAGGGTGCATAGAGTGCCTGAGAAGCCGCCTCCATCAGGGGCGTCCCCACGACTAGTGGTCGCTCACCTAATGCATGACCGAGACCTAATATTGCAAAAGGCCCGGGAGACCCGACAATTCCGCCTTGACAATGCCTCAGTAGCCATCTTCCCAGACTACACAATGCTGGTCCAACGGCAGTGAGCCTCCTTCTTTTCGGTTCAAAAGGAGTTGCAAGATATTGGCCTACAACATATGCTACTGTTCCCTATATGCCTCAGGCTGATAGTGGATTTCTGTGGCACATTTATTGACGATCCTCACTGGCGTGGGACTGGCTGGATATGTACAAGAGTGGCTTTGAAGGGGGACAGAGCCCCAAGCCAAATCAAAACGCTGCTCCCTAGGCAGGCGAGAGGGCGTCATCAGAGCACACCTGACAAATGGACAATCAGAGAAAGAAAGAGCAGCTGCACTTAATGCAGTATCCTCCTTGGGGATGTCTTTGGAGCACTTTCCAGAGTGGCAACAATCCTCCTTGTCCTCCGAAAGTTTGGATTCTGAGGACCTTACAGATGGACGCCAGATGACACCCAGAATAGCTGATGACCTCTGATGCTGCTGACCTTTATATACCCTTCCACCCTACATGTCCTCCTCTTTCGGGTACTCATTCCAAAGTATAGTCTGCTTGCTGTTCCATGTCAACTATCCAGATCACGTACTGGCTTATGAACTCAGAACTACTTTGCCGGGGTGTAAAGCTCCTTCACAGGGTACGCTTGTCTAAAATCCTGTCACCAGGGACTTAGAGGCGGAGAAGCCTTTGTGAAGGCCGGTGTGGCGGCCACATCTCCCGGGAAAAAAAAAACTCATACGACATGATGGTATTGAGGGTTTGGTTTCTACAGATAAGCTTAGTTCTGTGTTGTGGCCAGAGAACTGTTGTTACTCTGACCTGGGGCCAGGGAATTGGGAACTGTTTTGTTTATATTTGGCCAGCCTTTAAAAATGACTACCTAACTGTGTGCTCCTTGAGAGGGGGAGGGTGGATGGAGGCTGTCGGGGTAACCTGAAATCATCAGGATGGTGAAGCTGATGCATTACTCTCTCATTACCTGAAATGTACAAGAGATTGGGGCTGTGGCAAGCGCTATAAAATTCTTTCTTTCCTAAAGCGCAGGGGAGTGGATTTGGCGCTTATCAAGGAAATGCACTTGACGGGTTCAGAAGTGCCGAAATTACAGAGAAGCTAGAGAGAATGGATCTATGTGACCGCGTATTCTGACTTCCCCAGAAGGGTTCTGATTTGAGTCCACCCAGGAATCCCCTTAGAAGTCACAAAAACGTATATAGATGATGAAGGTCGCTATGTTGGGGGAGACTTAACTAATTCAACATACAAATAGGAAGCATATATATTCCCTAAACATAGGCTAGGCACCTTTTTTGTTCTTTCTGGAGTTCTCTCCAGTGACCCCGATATACTGTTACTGCTAGGGTTGACTTTAACTGTGCTGTAGATATTGAGCTTTATAGATCTGTTACCCCACTGGAGGACTCGCCAGTGGTGAGACTCACGCAGGATTACAGGGACTGACTTGGACATTGGGCCCCTGAAAAGAGTGGCATGAGAGAAATTCGAGACTGAAGAAATGTTCCTTCTACTCTGCAATATACCACTTACATGTCTGCATAGATAAACTATTGGGATTAGTAGACATCACTGCGCAGGTCGGAAGCACAGGACACTTAGGGCATATGCACTCGAACTATAATCCCTTCTTGATGAAGCTCCTATGGGGGGGCGCAACGTATCCATCCCTACCTCTGGACATGTCGGCCGCATTCGATACGGTGAGTCATGCAGTACTGGTGGAAAGACTGGAAAATATAGGTGTGAAAGGACGGGCTCTGAAGTGGCTGCAATCATATCTATCAGGGAGACAACAGGTAGTGACCATGACACCGTTCACCTCCACTAAGTCTCCGGTGCACCACGGGGTGCCGCAGGGCTCTGCAATAAGCTCCATTCTTTTTAACATTTACTTGCGGCCTCTGATCCCTATTATCAAGTCTTTCGGAATTTACCTGGTCAACTACGCTGATGACACCCAATTGGTGTTCTCCTTGGAAGGGAAGCAAGCGGTGACCATGGACACATTCCAGGAACGTATGCACCAGACTTCTAGCTGGCTCAGGAAAAACTCTCTGCAATTTAATGGGGGGAAAACAGAGGTGGTATACTGCTCTACAGCTAAAATGCCCCAGAGCCTGCCGCTGGAGTTCAAACTCACCCCTGGGGATGAACCCTTGGTTCCAGTCAAAACTGTGCGTAATTTGGGGGTCTTGGTGGATGACAACCTCCAAATGGAGTCACAGGCTAACAAAACAGTTAGTGTCTGTTTTTCCTTGCTGAGAGTGCTTCGGCAGATTCTCCCGCTACTGCCTAGTGATGCTAGACCTCTTGTTGTGAGGAGCATAATCTTGAGTAGACTGGACTACTGCAACTCCCTGTATTTGGGAGCACCACAATTCATTCTGCAGGGGTTGCAGAGAGTCCAGTCTATAGCAGCAAAGCTGGTGTTAAACAGGCAGCGCAGATCCTCTACGGCACTGGCCTTGAGGGATCTTCATTGGCTGCCCATTAAGGAAAGAGTCTGCTTTAAATCTCTCTGTATTGTGTTCAGAGCAGTACATGGCATGGGTCCAGTACCCTTGCTGGAGAAATTTAATTGGTATAAGCCCAAGAGACATCTTCGCTCTTCCAGCGCAAATCTCGTAACAACCGCCAGATTTAAGAAGTCCAGGATGGGAGGTAGAGCATTTGGTACTGGGGCTTCACGCCTATGGAATGAGCTGCCCCAGAGCATTAGGCAAGCTAACTCCCTGCTATGCTTTAGAAAAATTCTGAAAACCTAGCTGTTCCCAAGGAATGAGCGTAATGCTTTCCACTGATAATCAGGTTTGATGTTTGCAGATGTCATCCATTAAGTCGCAGTGCCAGAATACCCGCAGGGTGACAGTTTGCGCTATATAAGTTTTTTATACAATACAATACAATACAACACCTGGCAACTATCTCCTAGCTAACTACATGAACCAACATTTATAGAGCCTCTAGGATACCAAATCACAAAAAACTTTACCAAAAACGCATGGAACGCTTCTTTTATGAATATAGAATGAAAAGCCTTTAAGGTTGTGGTGTGGGGACACTGCCTCAGTCAGTCCGGGAGTCTAGAGTGTTCGCTACGGACAGAACTGTTCCGGTAGGTGGGCTCCATTATGCATTTGGAAACCGAGGCCAGAGTCAACCTGAGGTTGTTGTTCCATCCCTGTGCGAGGAACGGAAGAAAGACGCCAAGGTGTTTTAAAACCTCCACTTTCTTAAGACAGCAGGAGTACATGACCACCGTGCATGCGAGGGGGAGGCACGCGGGTTAGTTGCTGGCATGGTTGACCCACACAGAGGATAGGGGGAAACCATTACCCAAAGCCAGACCGAAGGGGGAAATGATCTATTCCCAAACAGGCATTCATGAAGTATATACAGGGTACTATAGGGAGTTGTACTGAGCCACGACCCCTATGGAGGGGAGGAATCTGGTTGCCTTCATAGTCAGGATGAACCTGCCACAGCTGCCACTGGAGGAACGAGCAATACTCAGTGCCCCTGTTATGAAACCAAAGATCAAACGGCAACCAAAGAGCTGGCGTCGGGGAAGACATCTGAGACAGACAGCCTCCCTGTCTAAATTTATCAGGTGTGTGTTGATCACCTAGTTCCAGGACATGCTGAGATGTACACTAATGCCGTAAATTGTGGCCACCTGTCGGAAACAACCAGGGAGGCCCTGATTGTATCCATCTGCAAGACACTGGGTGATGCTATTGATTTTACGGCACATCGCCCGGTCTCTATGTTGACTTTAGACTACAAACCTTTAAGTAGGATATTGGTAAATTGGCTGCAACCCTATCTCCCTATGCTGGTGCATGGGGTCAAAACACTTTTATCCCAAAAAGTAGCACATCACATAACACTTTTACCATGTTTTTGATGAAGCAAAAAAAAAAATCAGTTCACTGAAGCCTTGGGACTGTCCGTAGACATACAGAAGAACTTTGACATCCTCAGATGGGATTACCTGCACGCTGTCATGACCTGGATGTTGCTAGGAGAGGGCTGAAATGAATAGGTTGTGCTGTTATATGCCAACGTGCGAGCACTGGCACGCATAGTCAGGAATATATTTGACTCCATTGAAATCGGTCGAGGCACACGGCGAAGATGTCCCATAGTGCCAATATCAGCAACACTCCCCATCCCACAAACAGCAATATCATTAGGAAATAAACCACACAACACATTGTTTGTGCAGAAAATTGCTGCAGGTTTAATTGCATAACAAATATGCCAAACATGGTGGGTTATCTAACGGGCGATCCAAGGGCAGGCAGCCCCTCCACCGCCTGCCCGCCTGATTAGCCAAATTACACCATGGCCTTAGCCAATTGATGCTTACCAATTTTGGGGGAGGGGGTAACCCCTCCCACCGGTGGACCGCCAGTCCACCCCCTCACTCACACCCCCAAGGGGGCGGAGTGTTCCAGGCAACCCCCGGTTGCTCAGGGTTACAACCGCCCGTAGGACTAGCGGGGCACCGTCGCTCCTCCAGGGTCCAGCGCGAGGACTTCCTGGGGATATTTGGCATTTGCACCCTGTTGTGCTCCTGCAGAGGGTACCCCTGTGTACTTTACAGCTCTGGATCACCCTGTAACTCTGCCACAGCTTTGGGTGTGGCCCCGTCACAACCAGGGCCCCCCACCACGGCCAGCATTCCTACCTACATACTGCTGATTCCAGGGCCTCCCCCAGGTCCTGCAAGAATAAGTCTCTGCCCACTTTGGACAGGTGTACCCCATCTTCTTCAAAACATCCTGTGGATTTGGCATGCAGTAGCCCATGTCTGACAAAGCCGAAACTCCTTTGCTCAGTGAATTTACACACAGCGCTGTTAACCCTCCTGCACGAGGCCTCTACGGCCTCCCCTGACCGAGCTCCTTGCCACACTAGGCGGAGGGATCTTTCAGACCACCACAGTTCACATGTCCTCAACTGATTGCTCAGCTTACACATGGTGTCCTTCATTTCTTGCAGCAGTACCTTCCTCCCCGGAAGTCAGATCATTCCCTCCCAAGTGTATGACCAGGACGTTAGGCGGAAA
The DNA here is from genome assembly GCF_964204655.1 of Triturus cristatus. Lineage (NCBI taxonomy): Eukaryota > Metazoa > Chordata > Amphibia > Caudata > Salamandridae > Triturus > Triturus cristatus. The sequence goes on from NC_140579.1 coordinate 720,003,057, forward strand.
GATACCCCATTCCCCTCCCAGTCTCTGCTGCAGCTTCCTCAGCAAACAGTTGTTTATTAGTGGTGGGAAACCCATGCCTACCTTTCTTGAATTCCACCCGTCGGGCCTCTCACAGGAGGCCCTTCACCCAGACCATGATCCAGGCAAAATAAAGAAAGGCTAGGTTGCTAAACACTCTTTGTTGAGCGCAGCTCACCATTCTAAACAACTAGTCCAGCTTGCACATAATTTACCTATTACCACTGCACCCCAACAAACCTCAGGTTTCTCACAGGAGTGCCTCTGGTATACTCAACATCCGCCTGTACCTAAAACACATGACCTGTCTTCCTGCCACTCCCCTGGGTGGCTCCGGATGGATGTACCTTTTAACACATTGGGATCGTCCCCCGGCATGATGCGCTCCACTGACAAGCCTGCCCAGAACGCAGGGTGTGCTGCCCCTGCAAAAAAGGGCGACTGCAAAAGTGCCTGCCAGGGCCCGCATTGTTTGGCATATTTAATCATGCTTCCGATACCCGTTCAACCCCAAATTGGTGAGGGACTTGTTGTCAGCATGACCTAGAGAGTAACCCTCTCCAGAAGGGCGAGGGGCCAAGCAGAGGGCATCCAGACTCACTGCGCCATACATCTATCCCCCACCTTGGTGCAACCAGAATACCCTTCAACCAAGCCTGGTCGGATTTTGTCCTTCTCCCTACACCCCTGTAAGGGAGTACCACCCCGGCCCGCATTCCTGGGCCAAAACTTAGGACAGTAGTCCCCTTGTTAGCTGGCCACTCCCAAGAATATTTAGCTTCTTGGAGCAACCTGTATCATGCAAAGCTTTTGGATCTGAGGACATGGAGTAAACCTGTACCCTCTTAACTATGAATGCAAAATGTGCTCTGATAGTTGTCCGTCTATGAGATCCTAACCCTCCATTTCAGCACTATTGGGATATCAGCACCCTATTGGGAATGGCAAACTCCCGCCCCAGTTGACTGAATAGAGCCTATTTGTACTCGGCCAAATGACCCGACAGACACCTCAAACCCGCAGCGACAAGCTGAGGCCTGCTAACCTGCCCCCAAACTCTATGGAAGCCACAACCTGTGCAAGCTTAGGGAAAGCCTGCCCCCCCAAAACCCTCTCTGGCACCCGGGGGTCATGCATTCGCTCCTTGGCTTGAATACTAACCAGGTTAACATAATGGATGGTGTCGAAGGACCCATCCCTCGGCGCATGCTTGCAACCTTTCCCCTGCATCACCATAGTCAGTGAAAACGACTGCAGAGAGCATGCCAAGCAAGTCGTCCCCATTTGCTGGCCCAGGTCCCCACCCTAACGTGGAGTAGCCCAGGGCCAGACTCCTGCTGACGTATACCAGAATGCAGGCCTGTGTGTAGAAAAGCTACTGGAGTGGAGCGAACCATACAAGCAGTTAGCCTGCCCTTTCAAAATATGGGAATGCCCAATGTCCATAACTTGTAGCCTTTGCTCTTCGTGCTGCAGCCCTCCCTGTGCCAGTGGCATATTCCAAAGAACCGGGTGATTGAACCTGTGGGCATGTTGGAGCTGAAGAGGGAGGTTCCAGGCTGAGGGAAACCCACCGGGGGGGGTAGTGGGGGGACCGTGACCGGGAGGTCTAAACCTCGGCCCCCACAGTGGACGCTGTAATCGCTGAGCCAGCAGAAACCAGTCATAAAAGGTCATGCTCTGCTGCCGGTAAAACCTGTGTTGGTTAACAGTTCAGCGCAAGTGTCCTAATTTCCCACATTATATACTGTATAAGCCCGCCAGGCTTATTTACTGTAGTGCACTCACAGGTACCCCCTACCTGCTGACCAACTGTGGCCCTAGATGTTTAAACCAGCAATAGCCCTAGTTCACTTTGTTATCCCCGAAATTGTAGCCCATATGTAACCAATGTTGTGTCATAGTCCAGTACCCTAGGGGAACGTTCTTTTGTGCCTCACCAATTAGTCAGTCCCCGGCACATCAATCATATATTTTCCAGTACATTGATCATTTGGCTAAGCCATGGAGACCTGGAATGCACTTAATCCTCCTGTCCTCTGCAATCACCCCCACTGTTTTCTCCCTAGGGGCTCCTGATAGTGGGAAAGGGTGAAAAAGTCCTGCTAGCTAGGTCACAACAAGATAACTACCCCCTTGCATTGTCAAGTACAACTTTGGATGTTCAGTGATGACCATGTGCAGTACCAAGGGAAATATGGAACCCCAGGGAAGGGTCAACGGGCGGGGACAGGGTGAGACTTGTGACAGATGCTGGGTCCCCTGCTGGAGTCCCCACCCAAGCCGTAGCCCACCCCCACACACAAATTCATAGGTTCTATGCAAGGTGCCCTTAGTTTGTTCCCGAATCCACAGCACATGTATTAGCACCTGGTGCTACGCCAGATTGCACTTAGATTGCTAGAAAGTCGTACTGCTAACATTTTTGCCCATGGTGCTCCCAGCGTACCACAGCCCAGCAGACTTAGCCCTAATTAACCCCCGTACTTGCTTATTCCCAAGCTTTGGGGGTTCAAACTGCTAATTGTATACTGCCCCAGCAGTGGAAGATTACCTGCTCCTTCTAATTAGAGGCCTGCATGTACTAAAATGCCAGATACAGCTTCCTGCCAACCTAAAGTCAGTAACCAATGCAGGGTAGCAGCATAGTTCACCCTCTTCTGTCATTGACTCCATGGATATAATTCACCCCTCGCCTTACCCCTCCAGCAAGGCTAGAGATTGGGCTGTATTTTGCAGGCCCAAGTGGAGTTTTAGATTTCCTAGGCCTGCCTCTAATTCCCATGCTGACTACCACAGAGGGCCCTGCCCATAAGTGTTTATCTATATAGGAGGAAAAAAGGACATGTGAAAAGGCCCATCGATCTGTGACCTTCAAAATTGCTAGAAGCTGACTTAAATGACACCAAATCATCCCCCAGGAAGCTCACATTTATTTCGAAAAATGTGTATCCCTTACATTCAACAGCAGTCAACAAAAGTCAGTGATGTAGGCCTTAGTGGTATCGGTGGATTGTCAGTTCCCGCCAGCCACTACTAGTCTGTCAGTGGTCAACTTGACAAAGAAAGATGTGCCCACAGCTTTGCACCCACGCCCGAAGCTAGCACAAAGACGTGGAGGCAAATTCCCAAGGCTGTCCAGAATACCTCACACCTCTATTAATCCACTAACAAACACTCTGCCCCAGCTTACGCTCTTTAGCCAGATTCTCCTCTATGATGGCTATCCATCCCTATCTACCGCTCTGTGTTATCCTTTCTCCTGCTCCGGCTCAAAGTTTGCAGAGGAATAACTACTGGTAGTCCAAAACATGGGGTCCGGATGGGCCCAGCTTGCCCTCCCCCATTTCAAATTTTAAGCACTACACTCTGCTTTTCTAGCATACCTGCGAATACGAAACCTGTGCAGACCGGTCCGGTCAACCATCCATGACCCCCAAAACTGCAAAGCAGTCCTGCAGGCCACACGCCACTGTGATCCACATCCTTCGTACGCTCGGACCCGGGTGCATAATATTTTATATTGAGCAAATAACAGAACCATCACCAGTCGGCAAAGTACAATAGCTGTCTCTCCAAGAACTGCTGAGCATAAGCCAGAGAGGTATGATGTACCAGGAGGATAATGGAAAATTATCATAGGTGCACGAAACACGGGCAGGCACTATGCCGAGAGCCTCGCGTCTGCATTCAAAACAGGGAACTGATGCTTATGTATCCCTTACGCAGGGAAAGTACAAGCGTGCTGCCAGTAAAAGTAACATCCCAACTACTAACCCCGACACTTGAGCAACTGGATGCCAGGGCTCACGGCAGGAGGCCACTTCCGGCTGCACCGCACAATGCTCCAGCCGTGCAGCCCCCAGTAACCTCACCTACTAACCCCGACACTTGAGCAAGTGCGGCGATTTCCAGGCCCCCAAGGCTATGGAATGGCTTGGGCAGGAGGCAACAGAATTGTAATGTATATTGAATAAATCAGTGCCTGCTGTTGTGGTCATCTCTAAATATTAAATGAATGATATAGCACGCACACCTTTTTGTTTGATGCTGTAATTCAAAATCTATAATGTTCTGGGCATGCTGGGAGGAGTCGTCCTCTAAACCAAGACGTAGTAATGAATGCATCAGTTGCACCGCCCAGGGATACTTCAAAATACTACCATTAAATGGGGTGAAGATATGTATCTTCGTACCATTGATGTTACGGCTTTATACACTTCAATACCACACAACCTTGGGATAGAAGCCATCACATTTTTTCTATTACAATCACAACTGCAACAGGATTTCAAAGTTTTTCTATTGGAGCTCCTCCATTTCACTTTCTACCACAGCTATTTCTCCCACAATAATCAATTTAACGGTACTTCCATGAGAAATTGTGCAGCTCCTAGCTATGCGAATTTGTTTATGCACAAGTTTGAGTTAGACAACATCATCAATATTGATCCATGGAAGACACACTCAGTCCTATTTCTCTGTTATATTGATGACATTTTTCTCATCTGGAGTGGTTCAAAACATTTACTAATGAACGCCATTGACCAACTCAACAAAGTTGATGAAAGACTTAAATTCACACACAATATTCAGAAGTCTCAAATCAATTATCTGGATGTGTTGGTGTACATTAAAGACATCCATATAGAAACTACCTTATACAGAAAAGACACCGACAGGAATAACTTATTGTACTTTACCAGCTTTCATCAACCAGCACTTAAGGCACATCTACCATACTCTCAACTTCTCAAGATCGAAAGAATCATTTCAGAATCTGCACAACACACACAGAATGTATCAACCATGGAGCGTCGGTTTATCAACCGCGGATACCCTCAAGAAATCATCACTAAAGCCATTAATCGAGTTTCACTCAAATCTAGATCTCAGTTGTTGATCACCAAAAGAAGCGGTAAAGCCACATCTAGAGCTGTCATGGTTTCCAAGTTTTCCAGTGAGAGTTTTAATTTAAAAAAAGTCATCTTGAAACACTGGCCTTTGATACAGGTGGAACCTGACTTCAAGAACATTTTCTTGGACAGACCCCTGTTCACCTACGAGAGAAGCAAAAACTTAATGGAGCTACTCAAACCGCAAAAAGCACATGATCTAACTTTGACATACAAAGGCACTGTGCCTTGCCATAACTGTGGAAATTGCAACAATATCATCAAGGGCAATTATACGCAGCATCCTGCACGTGGGTTCAACATCAAGTTATACATTACAGCCACTTGTGACTCCAAGAATCTCATATATATGCTCAAGTGCCCATGTGGCCTGGCATATATTGGTACTCAATGAGCACAAGAGCAATATTCGCAACAAGAACATCAAATTCACAGTGGCAGCACATTTTATTGACTACAATCATAACATCAGTCAATTAAGATTTTTGATATGCGAACTAGTACCCATTAAAGAAGGCAGAGACAATCGTAAATTCCTTCTCCAAAGAGAGACTGCTTGGATTTATAAAATTAACTCACTGGTACCTCACGGACTCAATGACCGCGTTGAATTTAGTTGTTTTATGTAAACAACCATATTCTTTGTACTATGTCTTGGTTTCATTCATACCTTTGTTTCAGTTATTTATTTCTTTTCCATAATTCTCTCTACCTCTGTATTACTTTTCACTTTTGATTCTTAGCCCTAAGCGTTTTTTTACACCGCGCTTTTCATTTTTACATGGTGGTTTCTGTTTCATGCTCCACTATTTGACTTTACTGCAATACTTCCCTTGATCCACATCTTCTCTCTTGTATGACTTTTTACCTCGAGTGATTTACTTTTCATTTCATAACTGGCCGCTATATTTTTGCATTACCCCCATACACCGTTTCACTTCTTAAATTTAATTTCATTACATTTTGTTTTTCATTTCGTCTTTACTTTTTGGTTTTTGGTAATGTTCTACTTCGTCGACATACATTCACCCACTCCAACATGGCTGCCACATCAATGAGGAGCAGTACACTCCCCACACTCCCCCTTTCACTGTTTATAACTGCGGCAGTCTATGGCCGCCATGTGAACACCTTCAAACAAACGGGAGCACGCTGAACGCTTTCCTAATTAACATCGAGGTATGCGCATCTCTTTTCATGTATTTTCTTGACACCGAGTTGATATTATGACTCTTCTTTGCTATTTCGTATTCTACACGCTGTCTGTGCACAGGGTTTAACTTTCGGTTTACTGTTCTTGACACATTTCTTAACTGCCGTGCTATCAGTTACATTTACTTTAAACCGTTTGCGGACTCACTCAACGGCCTCATTCCTTTGGAGCACTTTATTACACCGCAAAGGCAAACGACACTGGGCGTTACTATATTTTATTACAAACCATTTTTAGCATTTTCTTGATTTGATCGTGTCATAGCACATATTCTTTTTATTTTTTTCCTGTATCTCTTTTATTAACACGCACGATTGCGGTTTCCATCTACTAGGCACCAGCATGATTAACATTAGTTCGACTAAATCGTAGACCTGGGCGAAGCACTACGCTACGCTCGCGTAGTTTGCGAAGTTCGCGCTACTTCGCACTACGCGAACTGCACGTAGCACAGTGCGAACACGCGTAGCGTAGTGTTGCGTAGTGCTGCGGTCATTTTTTGCTTGCTCGCGGTCCTCAACGTCAAGTTGGCGACCGCGAGCAAGCAAAATGACATCCCGGCGAGACTTTTTCCTTGTTCGCGATCAGCAACATCAAGTTGGCGATCGCGAGCATGGAAAATAAACCTCCCGGCGAGATTCCCAACGCGAGGTTTCTCATTGCGAGGGGTCGCGTATGCTCGCGACCGCTCGCGATGAGAAACTACCAGTTCGCGTTGAGAAAGCTGCCGCTCGAGTAAAAATCTACTCGAGCAGCAGAAAACTACAGCTCGCACTGTGCAAGATGCCATTTTCAATGATTGCACAGTGCTGGTTGCTTGTCCGCACTGTGCAATCATTGAAAACAACATCTTGCACAGTGCGAACATGTTACTACGCAGTTCGCGAAGTGCTACGCGTAGCTCGCGTAGTGCAAACTTCACTTTGCGTAGCTTCGCGAAGTGCTACTTCGCGAACTACGCCCACTCTTACTAAATCGGCCATTTCAATTCACTCCTATATTTACGTTTTTTAGGACCATTCCTCCTGACGAAGCATAATCATTATACCCGAAATGCATTGGGGTTTATTCTTCAGTTGCTTACAGTAATTTGAATTTCCGAATCTTTACACTCTGGACAATCTCATGATTACAATGAGGATTATCCGATGGTGAATCATTCAAGAATAAACCTATTATTTGCAACTTCCTGGAACTTTTGATTTACTTTGGATTTGCAACGTTTTCGCTAGCAATTAGTTGTGCTTAGGAGGGACACCGCCCATCCCTGGGCGGTGCAACTGTTGCAGTCATCTCTAAATAGACAGACAGCACTGACTGGTGGCAGGCTGTCACAAGCGCCGGTGTTGATAATTAAGTGAAAGTGCCACGCACCAGAAACTACCCTGTCCAATCTAGCACAGGTAAACTAGCTGCAGCAATCTAGCATTAGTAGGCCATTGCCGCACTTTATAAAAGTCCATGGGTGCCTTCTCCAGTGAGGTATAAAACAAAAGGCTGTAAATGTAAAGCCTGGGTCGACTATGCAGAGTGTGTATCACTGTGACCATTTGTGGCTGGGTTAAAATGTTTGTGCCCGGGGGGCATGGCTAGGTGCCGGAGAGGATGGCCGCTGCGCTGAGGAGCTCCGTCGGAGCGTGAACGCAACGGGAGCCTCTGGGTGACTTGTGCGGTTGCCCGAGCTTCAGGGATGTACCGGAGTGCTGCGGAACGTATGTGCTTTTAATTGTGAGGTTAGTGAGCTGATGGGGTGAGCGGAACAGGCTGCTTTGTTTCGGTTTCTGTCGCCTGCGGATCGCGCTTGGAGCGCATCCGCCATTTTGCAGCTCCCGCGATCCCGGTATGCTCTCCTCGCCTTTTTCACAAACGGAGCATTGTTTCTTTTTTCACAACATCTAGGGCAGCACTTGCTATTACAAATGAATGGGGTTTTAAAGAAAAAAACAAAACAAAATGAAGACAACTTCTTTGTACCTCATAGTTGAAGAAGCGACCGCCATTTTGGGTTGATACTACCTCACAGGTGTACTCCCTAATTCTACTGTCATGATGCACGATAATGAACTCTTGCCTTCTAAATGCTGACATTATTAAGTATATGAGAGATTACTGACTGGAAGACTATTTCTGCTGTTATCTAAAGCTTCTTGCCCTCGCAGGGAGCGACTGGCAAATAATAGACTTTTTGGTTTTTAGTTATGCTTCTTGGGTTTATCAGCTATTTCTTCCCGTATGCTATAAGATAGTTGGAGACGGTGTCTTTTTCTTTGGAATGTTGTTGGAGCTTGGACACTTTTCATTTGTTGTTGTTTTTGAACTGCTGCTGATTTTTGACCACTACTACAGGAATTTTCACTCAGCATTTCCTGTATTAATTTTTTTTATAGTTATTTAGTCTTTTGGAACTACAAACTTTTCTCTTCTCTCAAGTTTTTCAATGGCGCTCTCACGGCATACCCGTAATACTCCTCATCAAATTAATGCAAACACGATACCTTTGGAGGATAATAACCCGTTCAGTGTATTACAAGACAACATGGAAGAAGTAACAAACGACTCTATTGTCACTAAAACATCCTCTCCTCATACTTCCCCCAGCTCTAAAATTTCTCCCAAATCGTCTTCTGCTTCTACGCCAGGAAAACGAGTGAAAACAAATCCTCCTTCTTCTACTAATACTCCCTCTTCTATCTCAATGGAACTTCTACTTGAGGAAATTCGCTCACTCAAACCTTATATGGACGAAACAAATTCTCGTCTTCAAAATCTCGAAGATAACTGGTCACACACTGAACAAAAGGTTGAAGATTTGGAAAGGAAAATGGCCTCGGTTCAAATAGTTACTGGGCAGGTTCCTTGCCTCCATGGGGAAATCAAAACCTTAAACAACAAGTTGCGAATTTGGAAAATCGAAATAGGCGTAATAACCTACGCATTTACGGACTTGCGGAGAGCCTTGAGGGATCGAATGCTATATCCTTTTTTCAATCTTTTTTACCTACACTTCTTGGTCTTCCAAGTTCTCTAACTTTAAACATTCAACGAGCTCATCGTTTAGGTCCAATCTCTTGTTCCTCCAATGCTGCTTCCGCTTCTGCTCCAACTAAACCTAGAGGAGTAATCCTGTACTTTCTAGAGTATACGGATCTTCTTAGGGTCCTTCAAGCTGCCAAACAGAAAGGGAAGATCACCTGGAATGGTTCTAATCTCTTCTTCGCTCAAGATTACGCCAAAGTTACTGCTGATCGTCGGAAGAAGTTCCTGGACATGAGGCCTGCTCTTCGCTCCTTGAATGCCCGCTATGGCTTATTCCACCCTTGCCTCTTCAAAGTGACTTATAATAAAAAAACGACGACTTATGAGGATCCGGTGAAGCTTCAACAATTTTTGAACTCTTGTAGAGATGACTCAATGGACATCCCTCGAGCATAATTATTTTATGTATTTACATGTCCTTTATGTTATTATTTTCTGCATTTACGCGTCTTTTATGTCATGAAGTTTGTTATCCTATCCTACCTGCTGTATTTTGCTCTGTTGGGCGTTATATCGTTAATGGTATTTCTTTTTAATTTACTTTAGATCCAATGATGTGCTCCTTGGTACGTGTTCTTGTCATGATTGCCTGGAGGCTACTTTGCCCTTTGTCGCGTCCCGATGGAGTCTTCGGTCTGGCGTGCCGCCTTCCTCATGTGGCTCCACCATCCCCAATTTCTTTGTTCCTTTACGGTATGTCTTTTTGACACTTTTTTTTATGGTCGAGTGTTCGTTTTGTTTTTGTTTTCTGTTTTCTGTTTTTCTCTCCCTCAACTAGTTTTCATCCTTCTTTTTCCTTCTTTTGTTTTCTTCTCTGACTTGGTTATACTCTACAATAATCTTCTTCTGCTCATTCTTTTCTTCTATCCATTCCTGAGTTTCTTACTTAATCGTATTCTCATCAACTCCAGTCTCTTCTATAATAACATTTCTATCTTTTATTTGTTTACGCATCACCTGTTCATGTTATATTTGATGGTTTACCTTTAGAGTTGTAACTTGGAATGTTAAAGGAGTGAATAATCCCATTAAAAGACAACGGGTAATAACGCATTTAGCTAGATTGAACGCTGATATTGCACTAATTCAAGAAACACATTTATCTGACAATGAGGCATCTAAATTGAAACGTAGTTGGGTAGGCAATGTCTTTTCTTCCCCTGCCTTAGGTAAGAAAAATGGAGTCTCCATCTTATGTCATAAGAAATATCAAATTACTGTTGCACATCAAGAGACTGATTTAGAAGGTCGTTGGATAATTGTTAAACTTCTTATAAATCAAATACCTCTAATTCTGTTTAATGTATATGCACCTGTAAATGTTGATAATACTTTTTGGATCCATGTATCTGATAAACTTCTTTTGTTTGATGAGGAATATGTTATTTTGGGAGGGGATTGTAATCAAGTTTTTGACCCCATATTAGACAGACATTCCTCTGTGAAATTCTCCAACACAAAGATGCACTCACAGTTTACTTCTTCCATTCATCGTAAATCCTTAGTTGATATTTGGAGGCTTTGCAATCCTGATATCCGTGAATACAGCTTCTACTCTCCTCCGCATCACTCACAGTCTCGTTTAGATTATCTTTTCTTTAGTAAACCCTTAACTCAACAAGTTTCGCACTCTGAAATTGGCTCTATTTTAATATCAGACCATGCTCCAGTTCTAGCTGATTTTGACTTATTGCCTTTTACACCTCATGCAGGAAGGTGGCGTTTTAACAACGTATTATTATCGGACCCTAGTTTCACAAGCCGGTTCACCTCTTTTGCTTCTGAATTCTTTTCCTTTAACTCTACTCTGGATTCTTCTCAAGTAATGATATGGGACTCTTTTAAAGCTGCCGCTAGAGGTTTTATTATTAATTTTGTTTCGCAAAAGAAAAAAGCGTTTGAACATAAAAACTCCCAATTACTTGCTAAAATAAAAAAACTTGAATATACCTATTATCAATCAAACTCCGAATCCGCATTAAAAAATCTCATTGAAGCAAAATTCACTTTTAACAAAATTTCCACGGAAGCCGCATCTTCTTATTTCTTAAAAAGCAGCGCTCGATATTATGGAGGTCAAAATAAAATGGGGAAACTGTTAGCAAATTACTTGAAAATTCAACATGAACGTACCAGAATAGATTCTATACGGAATGACTCGGGTTTATCTTTTTTTAAAGATAATATCTTGAATGAATTTGTTTCTTTTTATAAAAAATTATATACCCCTGAAAATCAACCAAGTAATTTAGATCTGTCCTCTTATTTTCAATCCATTTATCCCCCCCCCCCTCCTCGCGATATCGACTTTTCCCCCTTAGAAGCAGATATCACTTTATCTGAAATTACTAACACTATTTTGATATTAAAAAGAGGAAAAGCTCCAGGTCCTGATGGATTTACCATTGAATTTTACGCTCATTTTGCAAATCTTTTATTACCACACCTCTTATCGCTTTACAATGCCTTTATCTCTGGAGGTTCTTCGTCTGGAACCTTTCAAGAAGCCATGATTTGTTTAATACCTAAAGAAAATAAAGATAATTCTCTCTGTAAAAATTATAGACCAATTTCATTAGTTAATTTGGATTATAAGATTTTTGCAAAAATCCTTGCGCTTCGCATAGATCCTATTTTACCCACTCTTATTGGCCCGGAACAATCAGGTTTTGTAAAAGGTCGTTTATCTTCTGATAATTCTAGAGTATTTTTTAACATCCTTAGCAAGGCTTCCTCTCTTGACTATCTCATTGCTGCTATAGCATTAGACGCTGAAAATGCGTTTGACAGAATAGGATGTGGATAGGATTTCCTCCTAAATTAATTTCTCTTATCTCTATTTTATATTCAGGTCCTAAGGCTTCTATTTTTGTGAACGGCAAGATTTCTGATTACTTTTCGCTCTCTAGAGGTGTGCGCCAAGGCTGCCCTCTCTCTCCTCTTTTGTTCATAATAGCTTTAGAACCCTTTTTAACCAAAGTTAGATTGGATGAAAAAATTACTGGCTTTCAGCTTGACACTTCTCATGTCAAATTATCCGTTTATGCAGATGACATCCTTTTATACTGTTCAAATCCGTCTACCTCCATTCCTTCCTTTTTATCTCAAGTCAATAATTTCTCTCAACTATCTGGTTAACGTCTCAATTCAGATAAATGCGAAGTTCTACCATTAAATATTTTTTGTCTTAAGCAAGATTTCGTACAAACAGGCTTCTCCTGGCAAACTTCTAGGATTAAATATTTAGGCTTATGGTTTTCCTCTAACATTTCTGAAACATTAAAAATAAACTTTGATAATATAATTAAGACTTTATCTGATTCTATTGACCGCTGGCACCCGCTTTTTATTTCTTGGTGGGGACGTTTGGACTCCATTAAGATTATGCTCGCCCCTCTGATTCTTTACCTCCTTTCTATGATTCCGGGTCACATTCCTGTTACCTACTTTAAGAAGATTGATTCTCTCTTAGCTAAATTTCTTTGGAAGAATAAACCCTCTCGAATTGCTCTATCTGCTCTAAAAGCAGATAAATCATCTGGTGGTCTTAAATTTCCGGACTTCAGATCCTATCATCATGCTTTTTCTTTAAAACAATCCTCTCGCTGGCTCTCTGAGGATCAACTGATTCATCCTCCTATCTGGCTTTTGAATTCAAGGAATCTCTTGCCTTCACTAACAATATCTCTCTTTTTCGCTCTCCAGTTATCTCACATACGCGTAAAATCCTTTCACCTCTTCTTCCTTCTTTTTATCCTTCTTCATCTTCATTAGATCAACAGCCCATTTGGCATAATAATTTACTACGCATCAATAATCGCTCCTTTTATTGGAAAACGTGGAGACTCAAGGGATTGCTCTGGATCTCCCAATTACTGATCAATAACACTCCCATTTCTTTTTTGGATCTTCAGTCGAAATTTTCCTTATCATCTTCCTGTAAAGCTAAATATGCTCTATTGTGTTTCTCTCTTTCCCACTATCTTCATTCTTTACCATCTCTCTCCACTCCTCCTTCCAACTGTTCCACTATCTTTCCTTTACTAACATCCTCAGCATCATCTTCTACCTTATATAGATGTCTATATTTCTCTTCTATCAGGAGCAAGGGAAAGGCTGAATTGGCTTGGGAGAAAGATTTTGATGTAAACTGGCCTATCCCCCTTTGGGACAAACTATGGCTGAAAATCCACAAGACATCCAGAGCTGCTAACACTTCTCAAACCCTATACTTTATCTATTATTCACTCCTGGAAAACTAGCTTCTATTTCTCTGGATTCTCCCTCTGCTTGTTGGTCCTGTCCCTGTTTACTGGCTGATTTAAAACATATGCTTTTTCTCTGTCCTCCCATTTCTCGCTTCTGGCAATTAATTTGGTCGCAAATTAACAACATTTTTCACACTCAGATTCCCTTTTCCCTTACTAACATATTCTTAGGTTCTCTGTCACCTGCATGGTCTGCTACGTCTCATAATTCTAAGCTGGTTGATTCATTATTAGCAATAGCTTTCCACTTGATCACCACTAACTAGAAACAAGCGGATAAAGTCACTTTCAAAGCATGGTGGAATGCTGTTTGTTTTCATCATAGACTAGACACTAGTTATGTTACTCCGGTATCCCTCTCCATTAAAAGAGATATTCTATGGCTACCATTATCCTCTTACCTTACACTAGCTGCCTCTACTAGCTCTACACTAGCTAACACCTCCGATGAAGTCTTGAAGCCTCCTTGAGATACCCGTTGGTTTTGTATTTCAATCATAATATATACTCATGATTACTCCTTTCGTTGTATTGTTAATTATAACCACTCTATATTTTTTACGATTTTTCCTTCAAATGCCTGTATAGTTTGAACTCAGATGTTGTATTTAATTTTGACTCTTTTTCCTTTCCCTTGTTTCTTTCTTCCTTCCTTATCTCCTCTCCCTGTTTTCCTTTGTCATTTCCTTCCCCTTACAGTTAAGTTTTGCTGAAGATTATCAGTTTAAATGTATTAACTTGTATTGTATATGAAGTTCTCTTACGTTTAATCATCTTTTCTCAATAAACTTTAAACTTAAAAAAAAAAAAAATGTTTGTGCCCCTCGCTCTGCCGTATTCAAAGACCAAAGTAGTATTTTATACCTTACAAACCCATGATTTGAGTCCATCATTAGTGTCAAATTTTAACTACACCCAATTGTATGGACATCCACATGATAGAGGAGCTCTGGCGTTTGAAACGCTTTAACATGAACAACAGTTGAATATCTGTTAGAGAATTCTTGCAAACTACCCTCTTGCTTTCCCCTGGTCATTCGATGCCTCTGGTGCGGATAGTATTTATTGTAATACGCGCTGACAAAACTAGCCCGAAAGCACATTATTCATGACAATGTTATACCGTTTGGGATACTATTTCTTCGTCATTTCGCATTTTCACACAAGGAAATACTGCCAGAGATTTCCCCACCTTAGCACCTGTTTAAATATAAATCTAAATCAAAAACTCATTGTGCGCGTTGACCCCCGCGGCCAACCCTCCCACTCGGGATATGCGGTTGGCCAGTGATACAGCGCTAATGGCTTATAACGTAACGCTGTGTACTCTGCGCTACCTTTTACATAAGCTAGGCAAGTACCTCCGTTAACCTACAATCGGCATGCTAGACAACATATGATCATCTCGTCCCTCCAACCACGCGCTATGACTCATTCAAGCAGCGGTCGGCAGCTGCTAACAGGTTACTCAATACCAGTGTGCGAAGACCCGGAACCCCACCAACGCCGGTAAGGGTGAGGCATGCCTGGCAGGAAGGGGAGGGTAGCGACCATGGGTACGTGGGCGTGGCGCTGGTCAATCCTCAGCTAAAGTAAATCTGTCTCTTTAACATGCAACTTGGCCTGCTAGTCGCCCAGCACAGACCTAACTCCTAACCAGCCTCACCTGTGGTAGGTCCGGCAAGACCCCTGCCATAACCCAAACCCGCTCTCACTTATCAGCAATAGCACGGTGGACTGACCGAGTCCCACCCAACCCGGGCAAGCCCTGCTCGGACACAAGAGAGCAGGCCAGGGCTCGGACGTGAGAGGACACTACCAAATTAAACATGAACCACGAGGGAATGGGACGGGGGAGGGTCATCGACTTGCCTGGGAGCCACGATATCTACCCACCAACCGAGAAGGAACCCGGAGGACCCTGCCTTCTGTTGGGTAACGTACGGCCATTTAAGATTTATCACATTCCTTTCAATCAGTCCCGACCAAGGGACGCGACATGAGACGGGCACACCGGAGTATGTGCCAGGGTGTGGGGGTTGACTAGCCCCAACCCCTGCTCTTCTTCTGCTACTGGCCACCCTACAGTACTAGCACAAACTCTAAGCTACATCTTCACATCCCCGACCCGAACGAGACCCATCCACTCGAGAATGCAGTGCCCAAAATCGGCAGCTCTGGGCCCTTACGCCACATCCTTTTCCAACCCCTTACACACATTCTCCAAAGGACCGCACACCCAGGAGGATAGGGGCACGACTCACCGGAACATAAGAGGCCGACCACCAGATGGGAGATGTAACCAGCACACAGTCGACGCCAGACCAGAAACGGCATGACCGATTGCCAATGACACGTCTAAACGGCGTCAAGGGCAGCAACAAAGAGGCCGCCAGGTGGGCGTGGAGAGGCACTTATACTGCATCCCCCACCCTTCCGTTACAGAAAATGACGCAGCACGAGGACCCCTAGGGGGTCCCCCAACAACTGGACTGACTTGTGTGCCCTCATGTGGCACTAAGATGGATGCCCTCTTAGGAGGGTCCCCTTCGTGGACCACAGGCAGCCACATTTCCCCAATTCTGTCCACGCTGGCGGTGGCGCCATTTGCTTGACTGCTGAGACTGGAGGGCAGGGGCAAAGGGTTCCCACTTTAGGGTGGAGAGCATGTATGCTCACTGTATGTGTAAGAAATTTTGGTTAGTTTAAGGAGCCCGAACTGTGTTCCTTGGAGCATCACACTGCTGGACGAATTCGGGCAGGTTTTGGGCTTCAAAATGAACTGGAAAAAATCCTAAGTTTTTCCAGTCTCTGCGGACTGCACGAGACTCCCAGAACCAGTGCTGTTCCTAGGCATTCAATGGAACCCCGGTCCCTTATTCACTTAGGGATCAGGGTATATCATGCGGATGCAGATATCCGAGAGGAATAACCTCGAAGCATGTTGTGGGGCCTTCAAGGCAATGTGGCCTTTCAGCGAACTGTACGGCTCCATCATGGCCTGAATTGCGCTGATAAAAATGTTGATCCTGTCTAGAGTCTTTTATTATTTTGTGTACCTTCCAATTACCCAGGAACTGATATGAGATGGACAGTGCACCAGGGTGGCACTAAGTAAGCTCCTGCGGCTGATGACTAGGGGCGAATTGGGTGCTCCAGACTATGAATTATACTATTTGGTAGCATAGCTCCAATGGTTTGCTGGCTGGCTAGCTGGACTCAGTTTGGCAGAAATGGACAAGCTCTGAGATCCACAAAGAGAAGAAGGGCTTTTGGCCATGACATTGGGCTCAGGCTCACGCCGGTGCACAAACCGAGCCTCCTTCGTACTGCACTTAGATATTGCGAGAAGATGCGCCACCGGCCAGGGACTGCCACAATGTATGACCCTGCGACCCTTTGGTGGGTATACTGACCGCTAGAGAAGGGTACTTCACTGCACACCGACTGTAGCCCTGGACGGAGGCAGGCGTGGTGACATTGGGGGAGTGTTACTCAGAGGGTTTGTTCCGTACTTTGGAAGAACTAATGGCAGAGGATAATCTGCCTAGTGCTCAATTCTTAACCTGCAGAGCACTGGCTGGAGCCATATGACATCTCCTGGGCGCTTTAAATCCAGAGCCCGAGTACATGATTTATTGCAGCTGTTGCTTACATTTGGAAAGGACAGACACCTGGTCTCCTGGTTATATAAGAGGGCACTGGTCATGAGGGTGAATAACCTACCGACATTGGAGGTCACATGGAAGGAATACATCAGTAGGCCTTTCATTGGGAAGCAATATGAGCAGACTGTAGAGTGCACCTATACTCACACGGAACACCAGATTTAAGTTAACACAATTTAATTATCTACACTGCACATAGCTTACGCCTCACAGACTAAGTGTTATACTACACACTGCAAAGCTTAGCTGTTCCAGATGTGCCCTGACTGATGTCGGCTTTCTCCTTTAGAAATGCCGCCTCATAACTAGCTTTTGGTTCCGAGTCGCGTCAGACCTAGTATACACATTGGGAAGAGGCCAGTTGCACACAATAGAAATATGCCTTCTTGGATTGTATAACAGGATACTCGAAAAGAATATAGCAACAGATTTCTAGATTTGGCATTGTAGATAGCCCATAGAGATATTGCTCGACACTGGGAATCCCCGCAGGACTCTCAGCATAGTAGGTGGAGAAAAAGGCATCCCCTGAAGGGGCGGCACTGTGTGCAGAGGAATTTAGAGGGTTGCAGAACAAACCCATTGCGGACCTGGGATGGAGGTGGTGAACAGCTTCAGGGAATACAAGGTCTAGGAGCTACCTACGCTCCCCCATGACTGATACCCTGGAATGGATTAGCTGAAGAACAATGATTGGCATTGATTATGCCAAATTGCACCAATCTTTGCCGTTGTTCACTCCGCATCAGAAGCCGCTATTCTTCCTACTCTACACCTATTTCTCTATTCTCCCCTCACCTTTAGAGGTAAACCATCCTCTGCTACCATTTGATTACGCCAAATTGCACCCCTTATCTTCCTCACTAGATTTGGAGCAGATGGTCCTTTATTTACCTACTAAAAGCGGTTGAGGGGAGCAAAACGATTCAGGATTATACTTTCAATATAAACATGCCGTAAAGGACCACAGACTCCGAACTTCAGGTTTGTTGATTTATTATAAGGCCAAAAACAAATAGATGTTGACATAGTGAAGAATCAAAGTATATAGATACAAAAAGACCAATACAGAGTCGAGTCTATGAATATAGGTTATTCGGTACAAAAGGCACAAAATGGTAAACTCCAAAATCAGAGTGCAACAAAGAATAGATGCAGAGTCTAGGTCCCTTTTCATTAGAAAGAAATAAAATATCTTTCCCTACTCTGTTCTAATGAAGGTCCTACCTAATTCCCTTCCATCATTTCCCAAAGGTGTCAGCACGTGTTGACTTCCTAAGAAGTACTCACGTCAAATGAGTTGATAAGCTTAAGGTTTGGAGCTCGCTCTAGGATGCTCCTTCTCCTCCGAAAGCTATCAGAAGTCTGGTTTCACTGTCCCTGCGCATCATACAAAAACATGGGATTCAATTGGAAATACGTCATCATAAAATTTCCATTGCAACTTTGTCTGTGTGGTAAATTTCCAGGAGCCCTTTAATTAAAGCTTCTTTGTTCGAATGGCCTTGGTTCCCAGATAGACCAGACATGAAAGGCGTCCTCCCGTCTCTCTTTCCAGCCATCTTCAAAGACATTCCAAGTATCTTTTTCAACCTGAAAATAACGAGGTTGCATTCCTGCACCTGCAGTAGGATGAGAACACTCTGTTTTTCAAACACAACATGCATTTAATTCTTTATTTCTTTGGAGACTAAGGAAATGTGAAACTACAAACAATCTGTGATTTTGGGCCTAGACTCGGGCAACTTAAACTAATCACAGCTACATTATATGAGTATAATATCATCCTGTATCTTATACATTCAGGAATCTCAATACATATTCGGTCCTACATGAATATATTCACTACGATTAATGTTTATATGGTTCCACTAAATACATCTTAATATTCATAAAACACTGCAAACGATAAACTACATGTGAGTGCGTCTTAACCATGAATATAGTGCACCTGTACAATATAGAGTGCGAAAGCGCTCTTTCAGTTCCCCCTCTTATGACTAGTGTCATAACACCAACATTATATTCTCTGACAGTTTTCTCCTTGTAGAAAATATCGACCTAAACAGAAGCTGTAGCTTGCCGTCCCTGTCTAAATCTTTCTAACCCCTTAAGGTGCTGGTAATGACTGTCCTGCAGTCGTTCCAATTGCTGTTTTAGCTTTTTCAGGACATTTTTCTGATGCCTGGCTTTTTGCCATTTGTAAACTTTGATGGCTCCCAGTAAGACAATTATACAAATGACAGCTATTATGATGGGTTTCATAATGTAGCCCATTATTCCTTGCCCCAAACTTCCAAACCAGCTCCCAATTTTTCCAAATCCCTTTCCAATTTGGTCCCAGAGTCCTTTAGCAGCCAGATTGCGTAACTCTTGATGTATATCTGAGATAATATTAATATATTTCCTTATATCCCGACTATTGTCAGGTATATAAGTGCAGCACTGTTGGACTCTCAATAATTTGCAGACTCCTCCTGCTTTTGCTAATAACACATCTAAAGCAAGACGATTTTGAAGAACCATACCCCTTATCGAAACCATCTCTCCATCAACTAATAAGAGAATTTGGGCCGTATTCACAGAGAGTTTATCTGCTAATGTTGCCAACTTTCTGATTTTTACATCATTCAAAATCACACCCATACTGGGTTTCATAGCTCTAAACACATCACCAATGATTTCTCCAGCACTTACACCACGTTTTCCTCTATGGGGTCCTTTCCCTTCCAAGGGCCATAAATCATCCACATGGAAGATTTTGGAAAAAAACTACAGCCAAATAACACGTACCATACCAATTCTTGGGCAACTTCTCAAACGCATTCTTTCCACACACAAAATACACGTTGGGCACTATGGTTAGCTTATCCATTAGCGCTTTTCTAATGGATTCTTCAATCAGGAAAATGTGTTCACAATCACTCTCACCCATGAAAATCTTGTCATAATATGTTGACGGGTGTCTAAGGCACAGCTTCCCCTTCTGTTGGAAATCTAAAGCTATTGCTCCAGAACTCCCTTTTGCCTTGTGATCTAATTCTTCTTTGGTCCATGGAATAACTTTATGCTTAGGATCTGGGCTAAATAAGGTCTGCCTATGCCAATCTTCTATCTGATCTACAAACTTCTTTTCAATGTCTGTTAACATGCAGGTCACATTATGTCTGTGGGCGTAGAATGTGTCTAAAGTAATAGTAGGCACAAAACATGTAGACATTCGCTCTAACTGTTTATAATAATCGTATTTGTTCATGTACTGAAGAACTGGGACTTCAGAGAGTACCACATCATAATTTGAGAAATAGTACTCAAAGTGTGCCTTACTATAAATCATGCTCAACAACACACTACATGTAATGCCATAGGTCAAAGGCAAATGATGGTATCGAATACAATCACCCCAGTTATGACAATAAGCACTACTACAATAAGGGTACCAATTATACACTTCTGTTTGCGTCCTGATTTTTCGGAAGCCATATTCTGCTGTTCGGTTGTGAAGTGCAAAGGGAAGTAATAAAGTCTCTTCTCTCTCTGTAATTTGCTTTACTGTTGTTCACAAGTCTCTTTTTAATCTACTTTTTCCATTCGATTATTGCAGTATTCAGTCCATTAATTCTAAACCTATTGAAGAGATGTAGCCAGTCCTACCTCTCGGTTTTTCTTCTATTTGAAAGTCCCTAATTTTAAATCTTCTTCCACTTGGAGCTAGGTTATCTTCTTTCTAAAGCCTAATGCGTTCTTCGGTCACAGTTCAAGCTTCATCTGTAATAATATTCGAGCCAAGTATGGTAAGGACGAGTTGCAGAATTTCTCCACGGATTTCTCCCAATTCTTGTGCAGTGAGCTGTCGACCAAATGAAGGGAAAACAACCTGGTTGAGAATCAAAAATCTCAAACCACTCAGTCTTGGTGGATTAGGGACTGTCAGCGTTAGGGTTCCAACGGCTTCTTCTCCGGGCACAAGTAACTGAATATCAATCGAGAGGATGTCCCCTCGGTAGCTCACTGTTCCAGTCCCCAATCTCCCGGAATTCTTCGGTCTCTGCATCCGCAACCAGATATGTCCACTCAGGAGATGCGTACTTTTTAGACAGTATCCTCTTCCTTCTGGATCATCTCAGACCATCCGATCATTCTTCTGTTTCACTTTGATCAGATTCAGACGTTTCAGGAATTGGAGCAGGATTTTTCTCAGATGCAAGCCTTATGTTCAGCCTTTCTTTTCTAGCTGGCCACTTCTCTGCTCTAGCATCTGCTCTCCTCACTTCCTCTTGGTCTGATCCTTCTGTGCCAGGCCGTTCATCCAGGTCTGGTTCAAAGTGCATGTCCACAATCTCATCGATCTCAGGTTCTGTACTTAACTCGGAAGCAGTTTGCTCTCTTCTTTCCTGCTCGGTTGACTCTTCAGCTGCATCAGCACCATTCACGACTTGGGTGCCAATTCCGATCCGGTAAAAACCGGGTACGAACCGTCGGACGGAGCCTTTTCTCCGTCCGACTCGTACCCGGTGCGAAATCCATCCGAAAATGCAAGTACGATTCATACGGAAACACCATTTCCGTACGAATCGAACAAAACACCGACCGAACAGAAACTAAACACAATTCCGATCCTGAAAGGCGCCGACGTGACGTCGGTACGCATCCAGCCTACGTTTCACGAACCAGGAAGTACGATTCGAACCGACGTCATCCCGCACGGAAAATATTTACCGG
This sequence comes from Triturus cristatus, assembly GCF_964204655.1. Classification (NCBI taxonomy): domain Eukaryota; kingdom Metazoa; phylum Chordata; class Amphibia; order Caudata; family Salamandridae; genus Triturus; species Triturus cristatus. Next base: position 720,024,898 of record NC_140579.1, read on the forward strand.
CTGCCAAAAACTGCCGGGAAATCAGGACGACACACGCAAGGAGCAGCTGGACGCGACGAACAGACATGGACCCGAACCTACGTGCCATCCCTGCCCTCCTAGCAGTCCACCTGGCGTACAGGAACCGACGCAGACGCCGCAGAAGGTCAGCACAACAACCAGGGGCAAAGGGGGGGCAGGGGCAGGACCCACAACACCAACACATGGTACCAAATCACACATGGCCTGGACATACCTGACCATCAGGGCCTGGTCACTTCCAGGGGGTGGGGGCGAGGCCAGCAACGCAAGCGTCCGCCACAACGGAAGTGGATGGTCACGCGAACCGGTACGTACCCTACCCAGGCCGCAAGAGCGTGGGTACGGAACGTACCACGCGTCCCCCTACGTCACTCCAACAATGGCGGTACGGCCCGTACCCACGTCAGAAATGCCTTGGTACGGCTCGTACCAGCATTGCTGGGGTCATGTAGGGGTACGCGTGGTACGACCCGTAGCCACGCCCCCAAGGCCTGTGTACGGTGCGGAACCCACGGCACCGCAACAATGGGGGGACGCACCGTACCCACCCACCAAAGGCATGGGTACGGCCCGTACCCAGGCACGCAGAGCATGGGTAGGGTCATGTACGGACCGTACCCCCACCCGTGGAAGTACGGCCCGTACCCCCACCCGTGCATGTACGCCCCGAACCCCCACCCGTATATGTACGCACCCAAGCACCACCCGTGTATGTACGCCCCGAACCCCCACCCGTGTATGTACGCCCGAACCCCCACCCGTGTATGTACGCCCCGAACCCCCACCCGTGTATGTACGCCCCGAACCCCCACCCGTGTATGTACGCACTGAAACCCCACCCGTGAATGAACGGACCGAACCCCCACCCCCCCCCAGCCGTGTATGTACGCCCCGAACCCCCAGCCGTGTATGTACGCACCGGACCCCCAGCCGTGTATGTACGCACCGAACCCCCACCCCACCCTGGTATGTACGCCCCGAACTCCCACCCGTGTATGTACGCACCGAAACCCCACCCCACCCGTGTATGTACGCCCCGAACCCCCACCCGTGTATGTACGCACCGAACCCCCACCCGTGTATGTACGCACCAAACCCCCACCCCACCCTGGTATGTACGCCCCGAACCCCCAGCCGTGTATGTACGCACCGAACCCCCAGCCGTGTATGTACGCACCGAACCCCCACCCCACCCTGGTATGTACGCCCCGAACCCCCACCCGTGTATGTACGCACCGAAACCCCACCCCACCCGTGTATGTACGCCCCGAACCCCCACCCGTGTATGTACGCAACGAACCCCCACCCGTGTATGTACGCACCAAACCCCCACCCGTGAATGAACGGACCGAACCCCCACCCCCTCCCAGCCGTGTATGTACGCACTGAACCCCCCCCCAGCCGTGAATGTACGCACCGAACCACCACCCGTGTATGTACGCACAGAACCCCCACCCGTGTATGTACGCCCCGAACCCCCAGCCGTGTATGTACGCCCCGAACCCCCACCCGTGTATGTACGCCCCGAACCCCCACCCATGTATGTACGCCCCGAACCCCCACCCGTGTATGTACGCACCGAACCTGCAAGAAGAATGGTGTGTGCCAAACACCCCCAGCAGTGCCCAGACATAGGAGGGGTGGGTGCAGAGTCCTCCCAGCAGTGCCCAGACACAGGAGGGGTGGGTGCAGAGTCCTCCCAGCAGTGCCCAGACACAGGAGGGGTGGGTGCAGAGTCCTCCCAGCAGTGCCCAAACACAGGAGGGGTGGGTGCAGAGTCCTCCCAGCAGTGCCCAGACACAGGAGGGGTGGGTGCAGAGTCCTCCCAGCAGTGCCCAGACATAGGACAATATACCCCATCAACAAGTTCAGTGACCAACAAGGGTGATACCCCAGATGCAGGCGGAGCCATCGATGAGCCAGCATGGCTATATTGAACGGCAACCCTCACACATCCAGGAAATGTAGACACAGCACAGCACAGCATTTGGGAGACACCCTGCAGGGAAAATGGCCTGCTCCACAGAGGATGGAACACACCTTGGGACAATGTCACCATACAGTGAGAGCAAACATGACCAAATACCATTGGCAGAGACCTTTGTGATGGCACGCAGATGGCAGGGTACACCCCATGAGCAGCACACTCCAACATTTCACAGACCCCTAACACATTATCACCACCCCAACGCAGGGAGCACCAGCACCAACAGCAAGTCCAGGAAAGCATCAGTGTGCAAAACCAAAAGAAAATGCTTTATTCAGCAGGAAAATATCTCTGAGAAAATGTCCACTATGTACAAGGGCCATGGGCCAGCCCAGCAGCAAAGTCCGGGGGGGGGGTACACATCGGGACGTGTGTCCCCTAGCTTGCCTGCACAGTTCACAAGTCCATTTCATCCACAGAAGAGGGGGCATCAGGGGGGAGGGTGGAAACAGGCACCGCAGGGACAGGAGAGGAAAGGGTAGGGGTTGTGGGTGCAGGGAGGGATGATTCTGCCACAGGGGGGGTGCCAGCGCCAAAGGTGGAGGACAGAATGGCGCTGCACACGTCGGCAAGTTCCCCCAGCGACTCCCCCGCACCCAATCCAACCACAGGCCCCAAGGAGGGGGGGGGGCAAAGGGATGGGTCGCAGCGCCACTGGGGGAGGGTGTGGACAGGGTGGGGGACTCAACTCCCCTGGCCGGGTCCCGCCTCCACCGCTTGCGGGGTGGTGTCATCCTGGGGCTGGGGGGCACACTCGCAGTGGATGATGCTGTCACCGACTGTTGGCCAGGAGAGCTAAGGGGAGTGGATTTGGAGGGAGTGGGTTGTGTGGAATGCGGACTCCCACTGTGGCTGCGTGTTCTACGTTTCCCCCCCGACCCAGTGGGTGTGCCTTCCTCACCCTGTGTGTGCGTGACAGGAGGTGTGCGCTTCGACTTCCCTGGTGGTGTGGTGCCTGTGTCTGTTGGGGTGCGTGCACGCTGACGTCTGGATGTGCGTGTGACAGGCACGGGAGTGGGAATTGTGGATGGGGCAGGGGTAGGGGGGGGTACGCAGCGCTGCAGGAGATCCAGTGCTGCAGTCAGTGTGGAGTCTATGGACCTCAGCAACTGCCGTTGGTCAGACTGCGCAGCCGACATGCCCTCCATGTATGCCTCCATCTGGGTCAGCACCTGGGTGTGGGCATGGAGGACATTTAGCATCGCAGTCTGACCAACCTGCAACTGCCTCAGGATGTCCACAGACTCCGCACTCACCGCAGCAGTGGTGACAGGGGCAGGGGGTGCGGTGCCTGGCAGGAAGGAGACATGTGGGGACCGAGCACGGAGGGAAGGGCCACGAGCATGTGGGAGGCCGGTGATGGAACCTGAGGTGGCGGGGGGATGTGGAGGGCTGCCATCAGCTGGGGGGGCAGACTCCGCCACCTCTTGGAGCTCAGCCTCGGACCCGTCTGCGTCATAGTCTGTGTTGGCAGTCGACAGGTCCTCTGCCTCACTCCCTTCGGCCTCCGTGCCACTCCATGTGCCAGACAGGACAGCACTGCTGGCACTGGTGCTCAATCCCTCCTCCCGGTCCGTGCTAGTGTCTCCTTCCGTGTCCCCCGGCGATGCTGTGGGCAAGGTGAAGAGACAGGAGATAATCAGACACCTGTACACATATGTCACATGAGTCAAATATACATAGGTCACATTGCATAGCCTGAAAAGCAACAGGAGGAACACCTACAAAACAATGTACACATGTAGGCCATGGAACACACAGTTTTTCGACCCACCATGCCACTGAGACACAATGGAGAGCATGACACAACAGCAAATCACTGCACCTGAAATTTTACAGAGGAGCCAGCCTCTGGGGACAAATGTGCACAGCACCTGCACCACACTGCGTCGTCAAAAAGGGATGAGCATGAATGATATACATTTACTCTTGCTGCATGCTGCAAAGGCAATACATGAAACCAGGCCAAACATGACTGGGTCACTGCACCTTGAGCGTATGTCCAGTCAAACATCACACACAGGCTAAACCCAGCAAGGAGGATGAAGCTCCTGACATGTAGGCCTTGTACGCACAAACCACCCACACCTGAGACAATCTCATTGAGACGGAGAAAGTATGTACACCTCTTACTCTGGGATGAAAACACATGGCCTCCACTAATTAATGACTGTACACACACAGCCCCTGGTGGGCATGTCCACACATCATTGACAGGCAAACATCATCAGATTGTCTCAACAACACACACAGGTAATGCCCACTGTGAGTATGCACAAGCAAAATGGGTCCCCTTGTACAGTGGACACATGTAGCAACCTGTCGGTCCTAACAGTTGAGCCCAGGGTACAATGCCACCCTACCCAACCCATGGCGAAGACACAGTGAATGGCCATATTGTTGGATGACGCACATGATACCTAGGAAGAGGTGCCCCAGGGCACAGTAGTGCCCACACTCCTCCATGGTCCAGGATGGACATGACTGCAAATTAAGCAACCGTCCCTGCACTTAGCAGGCCTCCCACTCAGGCACATCATGTCAGAGGGCACACAATTGGACATGCATGCTGGAAGGCTGTACAGTTTGGAGACACACCCCTATGTCGTGATTCACAATCAGTGCCAAGTGACATGGACACCACAATGACTGAAATTGGCCATGGCACACGCAAGGTCCCCAGACCTGTGGCACATCACCCCCACACATGATGCTGATGGCATAGGGCACCTGCATGAACTGCCTGCCTAAATAACCTTGTGCAAGAGTGGCTACAGACAGACCAGGGAACACATGGCAAGGAGGGGAAGGGAGGGAGTGAGAACAGCACTGTGCTACTTTGTTGAGAAGTTGACGCACTGCACAATCAAACCCTGGCAGTGTATCCATGCAACTGCACACTTACATTGGCTGGGGACACACAACTGACACACATGTACCTACCCCCTTCCTGCTGCTGCTTCTCCTGTAGGCGCCTGTCCATATCGGGGAAGACCACCGCCAGCACACGCTTCTGGATGTGGGTCAGACGACGGCGCCCACGGTTCTTACGGCTCACAGGTGAGTCCCCCAGCAGGACCCGTGCAATCCTCCTCGTCCAGCACCGGATGTCCTGCCAGCGTTTCCTCACCTGAGACAGGCTCCGCCTCCGACCCTCTGTACCCCTCACGGCACTGACGGCTTCCCTCCAGATCTCCCCCTTGGCAATGGCGCCTACCTGTGAGGATGCAAAAGTGAGAATACATTAATCCACATGAGCAAAGACACAGAGACACACATATAGAACAATCCTCTTTATGAACAGGCCATGGTATGCATGCAACTAATTGCACCTTTGTCATAGGGACATTATCCACTGTGGAAGGCCAAATGCACTACGTGCCATTGAAAGTACACGGGTGGCATGAGGGGTACCACACACTCACTGACCAGGGATCACACTGTGCCTCACAGGCTACACCAGGATTATGTACAGCACCTCACAGCAGTCACCTGCCCCAGCACACTGATGCTACCTCAGCAGAGTACACAGACACACACAGGTACAGGACAATCACATGGCATTGCCACCTGCGGGTACACACCTCACTCTGCCCATGTGCCAGTAGACGGGGGGTGTCACAGGTGTGGGGCTGGCTCAGCACGGCATGCACACAGCACTGCTCCCTGCTCACATCGGATGGCCAGGCTATATCCATCCCTCATGCTGCTTGTGTGCAACACTCCCCATATGCACTCACCCACATGACAGGGAACTTACACACACACCAATGTGCAGGGGACGAACACGGCCTTTGGACACTCACAGCACAGGTACACTGAACAAACACACATCCATGGGTACTGACACCTGTCACACTGGGGGGAACACAGGATCACATCAGGACTGTGGTAACAACATCCCCAGGAGGAGTATGCAGGCAGAATGTGGCATGCACCTTGCATTCATTGTCACAGTAGGCACTATGCAAGTGAGGAGTGCACACAGGAAACACAGCATGCTCTGCATGGGTGACATGAGGCCTTCCACACCCTGGGACCCACTCCAAACAACAGTGCATGTCTGTCACACATGGACACAATGCCAGAAGTCACTGTCACACAAAAGGGGCACAGTCTAAGCTAGTGGAGTCTGCACTCACCTGAACCCCTGGTCGACCATACAGGCTCTGGAACTGTGGGAGGATCACATCTATCAGGGCAAGGTTCTCCTCCTGGGTGAATGGCTGTGACCTCTCCACAGTCCTGGACATGGTGCCAGAGGAATCACTATCAGCAGCAGTGGTCATGGATGAATGGATGTGCAGGCAAGTGCTCTCTCATGGGACCTGGCTGCCTTATATATGCCTGGCTGGCCTGTTCATGTATAGGAGTACAGATTGATTGGTCAGTCACATTTGCATCCTACGTTTCATCCAATCCCTTCAAACCTACCCCAGTGTGTGGCTTTGCATGGTTTCAGTTTTGATGATGATGTCAAGTCAACATCCACATTGCAACAATGTAGATTCTTTCAAACTGACTTCTGCTGGGCACCTGGTGCTCAAATTCAAAAATCTAACTCAGTCTCCATGGCAACCATCATGCATTTAGGCCCTTATACTTGTCCCTCATGTGTCCCCTATGTGTTTTCATACATTTACACACAGGTACGGTGCGTTCCACGCCCTAGGGCACCCCACAAGCAGTGATACGGACCGTACACGCGCTTGTACGGTCCGGATCACAATATGGGCGCTGGCGTATGCGTACGCCACAGTAGTACGGACTGTACACGCGCTTGTACGGTCCGGATCACAATATGGGCGCTGGCGTATGCGTACGCCACAGTAGTACGGACTGTACACGCGCTTGTACGGTCCGGATCACAATATGGGCGCTGGCGTATGCGTACGCCACAGTAGTACGGACTGTACACGCGCTTGTACGGTCCGGATCACAATATGGGCGCTGGCGTATGCGTACGCCACAGTAGTACGGACTGTACACGCGCTTGTACGGTCCGGATCACAATATGGGCGCTGGCGTATGCGTACGCCACAGTAGTACGGACTGTACACGCGCTTGTACGGTCCGGATCACAATATGGGCGCTGGCGTATGCGTACGCCACAGTAGTACGGACCGTACAAGCGTGTGTACAGTCCGTACTACTGTGGCGTACGCATACGCCAGCGCCCATATTGTGATCCGGACCGTACAAGCGCGTGTACAGTCCGTACTACTGTGGCGTACGCATACGCCAGCGCCCATATTGTGATCCGGACCGTACAAGCGCGTGTACAGTCCGTACTACTGTGGCGTACGCATACGCCAGCGGCAATATTGGCCCAGGGACCCTATACACGCACTCCGAGCGTATGTACGGTGCGTTTCACAACTGTCAGTGGTGACAGGCGGCACACAGACAGGAATGGAGCGGTCAGGTATTGCCAAGGGTGGACACCAATGCATTGTCTGTGCAATACCACATGTGTGTGACACAGGTGTGTCAGGATGTGATGTGGCACTTTACCCCTGAGGTGTGGGCAAAGCACATGTACGATGAGCTGTGTACACATGTCGTGTGTGATGGTGCGCATTGTACCACACATCCCCTGCACTCCTTTGACATGTGTGCATGTCGTACACACTAGTGGAGCCATGAGTCACTTGCATGTCCCAGTCACGGACACCCGCACCTGTCCCCTGATGCCAGGTACACGGAATATTACACATGACATGTGTATGGCTGCGTTGCACGCTGCAACCATGTCATGTGTGTGGCATGTCTTTCCATGATTTTGCTGTAGGTGTGCGGTCCAATGCATCAGCAGTTGCTGCTGCCAACATGTGTCTGTGTGTAGATGGCCATGGCACACTGTTCCGCACACCAGCCCACATATGTGATTTGCCATGAGGTGTGTATGTATGCAACTACACGGAGTATCAACACAAGTACATATCCACATGCTCTCTATGTATGTTCTGTCTCGACATGTACTCCTCCAAGGCAATGTGTGTGGCCTGTCCTATTCCTATGACATGTGACCAGTGCATATTGCATCCAACAACCTGTCTGTACCATACGCATACTACTTCTGCACATGTGTGGATGTCTGTGAATCCTGTGATGCGTGTGCATGTTCACTTACACTGGCCCACAGCTAGTCTCATGCCATGTCATCGTGATCTTGCCCCCCTCCGTTAGTGGCTGTCCCTTGGTGGGAGTGTCACCTGACTGGCGTACGTGTCCAGGAAATGTGGCACAGACCTGACTCAGAATGTGGCATATGTGTATTGGCTGTGTAACATGTGCTCAGTGCATTGACAATGTCGTTGTACAGTGCTCACTCTTCGGTGTTCCTTCCATTTCACTGCAGGGCTCCGCCTCTCCCTCGACGTATGCCAGACATGGCTGCCCTGCATGAACGGGACTGTATACGCCGCTACAGATTCAGCCAACGGTTGATTGATGAGTTGACTGGCCGGCTGGAAGCACAACTCCTCCCGCGCCACAGGTATCCCAGTGCACTGACACCCAAGTTGAAGGTGATGGCAGCCCTACATTTCCTTGCCACGGGTACGTTCCAACATACCATTGCTGATGTCGGGGGCATGTCCCAGACGATGTTCAGCCGTGTTCTGCATGATTTCTTAGAGGCCATGTTGGTTCACCTGGATGAGTACATTAAATTCCCAATTCGTGAGCAGTTGACAGATGTCAAGCGTGAGTTCTATGCCCTGGGAGGGATGCCCCATGTCATTGGGTCCATAGATGGGACACATGTTGCGTTGGTACCACCGCAGGCACAGGAGGTGGTGTATAGGAATCGCAAACATTATCACTCCATTAATGCCCTTGTGGTGTGTCTGTCCAACATGGTGATTTCACATGTCTGTGTTCGCTTTCCAGGATCAGCACACGATGCCTTCATCATGAGGCGTAGCAGGCTGCCTGAAATGATGCTGCAGCTGCGGAACGAGCGAGCATGTATTGTTGGTGGGTAGACTCTGGCAGTTCAGTGTTTGGCGTCATCTTCCAATCTCACTGCCTGTGCTGACACACTTCTGTCCATGATGTTTCCTTGTAGGGGACGCTGGCTATCCCAACATGCCATGGCTGATGACGCCTGTCCGCAACCCCAGCACGGCTGCCGAGTACCGCTACAACAACGCACATGGGCGGACCAGGAGAGTCATTGAGAGGACGTTTGGACTTCTGAAGAGCCGATTCCGGTGCCTCCACAAGACCGGCGGAGCACTCCCATATGCCCCGGTGAAGGTGTGCAAGATCATCATCGTCTGCTGCATGCTGCACAACATGGCAGTGGAGGAAGCTGTTCCACTCATACTGGATCAAGATGACCAGGACCATCCACCCGTGGAGGATGAAGGCCTTGGTGACGGGGCAAGTGATGTGGAGGAGGAGGAGGCTGTGGAGGACATGCGGAGTCGGCTCATACGCAACTTCTTTGCTTAGTGGTGAGTTCCAGTGTCTGAGTGTGCACGCATTGGGCCGTGTGTGGCATGTGTTGCAATGTGTGTGTCCATCTGCATGTCTGCCAAGTGAGTCAGTGGTGTGTATTGAAGTGTCACTCGAGTGATGGCGCAATGGAAGGATGTTGTCTGAGGGTCATCATTGTCACCTGTCATGTTGACAACATGATACGTGTTGAGTACATGCTTGCGGATGTGCTCCTTTGGGCTGACTCCTTGTGTGTCTCTCTTCCACAGGTCCATGGGCATGCTGTCTGCTGGTGGCATTGTTGTGCTCCTGCTACTCCTCATGAACACAGCAACATGTGCTGATTCTGCGTCACATGCACGGGCAAGTTTTGAAATCTCCTTAGGGTAAGGGATGCCTCACGGCGTTTTGGGTGTGTGAATTGTTTGTAGTCTGTGTGCACTTCTCCGGTTCATGTGTGTTCCATTTGCATACATGTGGATCCTACATGGGGAACATGACATGGGGCAGGCTTCACCTGGAGCCATGGTCAGACTTGGTGACTGTCATGTGGCAGGGGATTGGGGATTGTGATGAGGCCATCATTGTGTGTAACACTGACCTCGGAAACATACAGGTTGCACCGGGTTGACATGGTGTGTGATTGCCCCATCAGGGCCTCAATGGTGTATAGCGGCCTCTCCGTGGCAGCAGGGGGTGTTTAGCTGTTATCCGTCACTTGTGTGCCAGTTCAATGGAATACCAGCATCTGTGTTGCAATGGGGGGTGCCAGTGTTGCTCCCACATGTTCATCCACATGACCTGTGTATGTGTTGACAGAGTATCATTGTCATTCCAACACACATGACTAATAAATTTGTCACTCTGTCTCCAAGGTGCCTCTTCCCTGTCAATGGTGGCCTGTTGCCACTGTGCGTGCGGCATGTCTGGCATAGTTTTCAGAGGTGGTGCATATGTGTCTATGTGTAGAGTGACAAGATGCTAGGGGTTTGTCAGGGAGTGGGAACTGTATTATGCACAAGATGCACAGTTCCATCCACCTCAAGGCAAGAGAGACCATCCCCCAGGGCAACTACAACATCCGTGTCGAATCCTACCCTGCAGTCTACGGACATGTGCCTTACGACTCCCATGATACTTGTCCATATCCGGAGTGCATCTGCACAGCTCTGCTACTGCGTCGGGCAACCAAGCCACATCAACGTCCAAACGGGATGGGGGGAATGTTTCACAGCCAGCTGCAGGATGACCTTCTCGATCCACGCCCACACTCATGATGCAGCCCACAACCCCAACACAACCATGTGGCACTGTGATCCAAAACTGCATTCTGGCATCTCCATGCATCCAACCTTGGGCTAGCCACCATTCTCAACATCCGCCTGACGCAAGCATGCAGGACATTGTAGGGACACATGTCTAGACATACCTGGGAGCGGCAAGCCAGGTCACTCCACATGATCCCTGACCTCTGCGCATGACTGTTGCTCCCCTGAATGTGTCTGTAGCCACAGTTGTGCGGGAACCACTCAGCTGGTTGGGCCCAGCACAGGTGAGTATGGTACTCCATGTCTGTATCAGATGATACATTGGGACCCATGTGTGTCCTGGGCAAGACTGTGACCCCACGGTTTGGATGGTTGGAGTTAATTCTGAGATCAGGCATGCTTTGACTTTACGACACACACATGTATTGTAATAATGCAGAATCACGGCATCATCTTGTAAGTGTGATTAATTTATTTGTGGTGGGGTACGGGTTTGTGGGGATGACAAGAGGTGCACAGCGGGAGTGTAGAATCCAAAGTTCACTGGGGGAGTTGGTATCCTTGCCGTTGCAAAATGTCAGAGTCCATGCCACAGTCTTCGTCAACATAGGTCAGACAGTGCCCAGCAAGTCCATGTGGCAGAGAATGTCATGTGCTGCTATTGGGCCAGAGGGCCAGGTGCCAGGCCAGGTGACCTGGGAGATGGTGATGTTCTGCTGACTCTCACAGTCTTTTTCGTGGACGACCCACCTTCCTGCGGGGACCCTCGGAAGCAGGCCGTGACGATGTCTGTGACGCTCCGTCGGATGAATCCTCCTCCTCCTGATCCCTCCCTGTGTCTGGTAATGGCCTTCGCCTGGTGCCACAGGGAGGGTTGCCCATGTTGTCGGCAATCCGACGGAGTACACCGGTCATTTGGGTTTGCACCGCCACGAGCTCAGCCTGTCTATCCTCCATCCTTCCTTGGTGTTGCAGTTGACAGGCATGTTGCTGGGCCTGCAGGGTCTTCATCTCCTGGAGGGTCCCCTTGATGTCATTGAGGGTGGACGCAATCTGGTCCATGCCCCTGGTGTCACGCCGGTATGTATCCAGGATGTTGCTGACCTGGGACACTACCGGGTCCTGAGCTGCCTGGTCAGGTTCGCGCCTCCGCCGTCCTCCACTCCCGCCACCCCTGCCCACGTGCACCTGGCCTGCCGTTGTGGGTGCATCGGGTCTCCGGGACCCCTGAGGGATGGCATCTGCGTTGCCGCCTGCCTCCTCCTGGGTGCCCGGAGGACCGTGTCCCTCCTGGGCAGACTGGCTGGGTGGTCGTGTGCGGGCAGGGCTCCTGGACGTCTCCTGGGATGTGGCAGGATTGGGGGTGGTGGTTGGCACAGTTGTACCTGACGCAGGTGCTGCAGGTGGTTGGACACCAGAGGGGCCAGGTTGGTCTGGGTCATCCACGGAGTGGTGAGAGTCATCGCTGGCGGTGGGGTCCTCATCCCGCGGAGCCTGGTCCTGTGAGACTTCCCCCCCAGTGTTGGGGGGTGTTCGTCGACGTTGACCTGTGTGTGAGAGAGACAATGTTAACAGTGTCACATGTGGCATCCATGTTTCATGCATTTCTGATTTGGCACTCTTCCTCTGGGTAGTTGGATCTGTCTTGCATTCCTCTCACAGTGCACTTGTGCATGGGTATGTCCCTTGGCCACAGCTGTCAGGGCTTTACGCATGTGTGAGACACAATCTTAGTTGATGCATCTATTTGGGTACACAGTCAGCAGTGTGGTGTGCGGGCGTAGCGAGCCATGCAGAGGCGCCTTACGTGTTGCACTGTACGTGGCCAAATGGTGTTTTGCCAAGGCAATTTGATGTTGCAGGTAGGGGACTGAAGCATTTGTGACAGGGTTCTTACCGACACAGTGGGTGGGTATACTGGGTGTGTGGTTTGGTCTGTGCCTGCAGCACGGATGGACTCGTGCACAGATTGACACATGGACCGGTCTTCATCTACGGAAGGGGGGGTTTGAGGCACTGCCAGACCTGGTCTGCATGCACACAATCCACCGGCTGACGAGTGGACATGGCCACACCACCCAAGGGTGATTTAGTCTCCCTGTGTCTCCCTTCCTCCCTCCCTCTGTCACCCTCCTCCCTCCCTCTGTCGGTCTCCCTCTGTCACCCTACTCCCTCCCTCTGTCTGTCTCCCTGTGTCCCCCTCTGTCTCCTTCCCTCTCATTCCCCCTCTCCCTCCCTCTCTTTGTCACTCTCTGTCACCTCAGGCCAGCTTCCTGGGCACACACAGTTAGCCGGTCTTTGAATGGCCATTGGCTTGTTCATGTGAGTTAGTCCCTGTTCTCCGGGCACCCATTGGGCAGTGTGTCTGAGTGTAGGCTGCTGCTGTGGCGGTGTGTGCCGAGACTCTATCAGAGCGATGCAACTTCATTGTCTGCTGTAATGTGCAAATTGTGCCTTCAGACCCATGTCATCCTGCATGGCAGCCACCATTTGCAGGCAAGACAGTACTGTGTGGGTACACACAGTTTGTATGGCTGTGCCCTGGGCCATATGGGCTGAGGGCATTGTTGTGTGCTTGTGAGTTGCTCAATGTTAGTTTTGATGCCCCCACTCCCAGCATCGACCACATCCTGTGTTGTGTTGGTGTTTTGTGTGGCCTGTGACTTGGCATGGCCCTGATTGATGCATGGGGCATGGAGGCGCTAGTGGCATGTGTGTGTTTGTGGAGTGTTGTTGTGTGCGGTGGTGGCTTGGGGGGGGTGGCATGCATGATTGATTGTGTATGGCATCCCCCCATGTGAGGTGAGTTGTTTGTGTACTCACCAGGGTCTGGGAGTCCAGGCAGTCCGTGTAGTCCCTCCACCGCCAGCGTGGACATCACCTTCTCCTCCCAGGGATGGTATTGTACCGGTCTGGGGGGCGGCCCTCCTCCAGTGATGTTCCCCTGGTTGTGATTGTCAGTCATCTTCCTCTTGACCGTCCTCCGCAGATCGTACCACCTGGATTGGCACTCGTGCCTGGTCCTTCTGGTGGTCCCAACAGCATTCACAGAATCGACAATCCTCTGCCACATGGCCGTTTTTTCGGATATGCTGGTCTGTCTGACCAATGTACCAAAGAGCTGTGGCTCGACTCTGAGGATTTCGTCGACAAGGATCTCCAGCTCCTCCTTTGTGAACTTTGGATTCTTGGTGGTGGACATGGCGTGGGGTGTGGGTGTGGATGGTTGTGGGTGTGTGGGTGTGGTAGTGGAGGTGTGTGTGTGAATGTGATGAGGGGGTGTTTGTGTAGGTGGTTGTGTGAAGGTATGCAAGTGTGAGGTTCAAGTATGGTGGTGTGGGTCGTCTGTGGGCTCTGGCAGCAGTGGGTCTGTTGCAAAGGCTCATGGTTTGTGTGTGTGGTCCATTTTTATTGGTCCATTTGTGGGTGTGGCTGTGTTTGAAATTTGTGTGGGTGTGTTATGAGGAGTGATTGAGTTTTGGGCCTCTGTTTGGCAGTTTGGCAGTTGCAGGTGAGTGTATGTGATGTTTGTGGGGTTGTTGGGCATGTTTGGTGGTGTGGGGAAACTCTAATTGACTCTCCTTGTGTAAATATGGTTTGTCCTGGTTCAGTACGTGTGTTTTTGGCGTCAGTACGGTCCGTACATGCACTGGTGGGGGTACGGTCCGTACATTCCCTGGTGGGGTGTGGGTACGGCCGTACATACACGGGTGGGGGTTCGGTGCGTACATACACGGCTGGGGTGGGGGTTTGGTGCGTACATACACGGGTGGTGGTTCGGTGCGTACATACACGGCTGGGGGGGGGTTCGGTGCGTACATACACGGCTGGGGGGGGGTTCGGTTCGTTCATACACGGGTGGTGGTTCGGTGCGTACATACACGGCTGGGGGGGGTTCGGTGCGTACATACACGGCTGGGGGGGGGTTCGGTCCGTTCATACACGGGTGGGGGTTTGGTGCGTACATACACGGGTGGGGGTTCGGGGGCGTACATACACGGGTGGGGGTTCGGGGGCGTACATACACGGGTGGGGGTTTGGTGCGTACATACACGGGTGGGGGTTTGGTGCGTACATACACGGGTGGGGGTTGGGTGCGTACATACACGGCTGGGGGGGGTTTGGTGCGTACATACACGGGTGGTGGTTCGGTGCGTACATACACGGCTGGGGGGGTTCGGTGCGTACATACACGGGTGGGGGTTCGGTGCGTACATACACGGGTGGGGGTTCGGTGCGTACATACACGGCTGGGGGGGTTTCGGTCCGTTCATACACGGGTGGGGGTTTGGTGCGTACATACACGGGTGGTGGGTCGGTGCGTACATACACGGCTGGGGGGGGGGGTTCGGTGCGTACATACACGGGTGGTGGTTCGGTGCGTACATACACGGCTGGGGGGGGGTTCGGTGCGTACATACACGGGTGGTGGTTCGGTGCGTACATACACGGGTGGGGGTTCGGTGCGTACATACACGGCTGGGGGGGGTTCGGTCCGTTCATACACGGGTGGGGGTTTGGTGCGTACATACACGGGTGGTGGTTCGGTGCGTACATACACGGCTGGGGGGGGGTTCGGTGCGTACATACACGGGTGGTGGTTCGGTGCGTACATACACGGCTGGGGGGGGGTTCGGTGCGTACATACACGGGTGGTGGTTCGGTGCGTACATACACGGGTGGGGGTTCGGTGCGTACATACACGGCTGGGGGGGTTCGGTCCGTTCATACACGGGTGGGGGTTTGGTGCGTACATACACGGGTGGTGGTTCGGTGCGTACATACACGGCTGGGGGGGGTTCGGTGCGTACATACACGGGTGGTGGTTCGGTGCGTACATACACGGCTGGGGGTGGGGTTCGGTGCGTACATACACAGGTGGTGGTTCGGTGCGTACATACACGGCTGGGGGGGGTTTGGTGCGTACATACACGGGTGGGGGTTCGGTGCGTACATACACGGCTGGGGGGGGGTTCGGTCCGTTCATACACGGGTGGGGGTTTGGTGCGTACATACACGGGTGGGGGTTCGGGGGCGTACATACACGGGTGGGGGTTTGGTGCGTACATACACGGGTGGGGGTTTGGTGCGTACATACACGGGTGGGGGTTGGGTGCGTACATACACGGCTGGGGGGGGGTTTGGTGCGTACATACACGGGTGGGGGTTCGGTGCGTACATACACGGCTGGGGGGGGTTCGGTCCGTTCATACACGGGTGGGGGTTCGGTGCGTACATACACGGGTGGGGGTTGGGTGCGTACATACACGGCTGGGGGGGGTTTGGTGCGTACATACACGGGTGGGGGTTCGGTGCGTACATACACGGCTGGGGGGGTTCGGTCCGTTCATACACGGGTGGGGGTTTGGTGCGTACATACACGGGTGGGGGTTCGGGGGCGTACATACACGGGTGGGGGTTTGGTGCATACATACACGGGTGGGGGTTCGGTGCGTACATACGCGGGCGGGGGGGTGGTGGGGTGTTCGGCGCGTATGCGGGCACATGTCTCCATGGTTGCTATGGGAGTTCGGTTCGGACGGTGTTTTTTGCGTACGGTTGTGAAATGGGGAGGACGGGAGGGATCGTACTTGCGCTGTCGGACTTTATTTTTCCGCACGGTGGGTTTTTCGACCGGGGACGTGTCGGTGACTTTTCCCGACCCGAGGACGTGTGGGGAAATCTTCCCAATGCGATTCGTATGGACTTTTTTCCGTTCGAATCGTACTTGGCAGTTTGTACGCTACTTTGACGATTCGGACGGAAAAAAATCCGGATACGAGTCGGACGGGGAATTTTTTTACAGGATCGGAATTGGCACCTTGATCTGTTTCTTCGCTTTGAGTTGCATTTTCAGTTGTTCTGCTTGGAACAAGGGAAGTCGTTTCTTCTACGGGCTCTGGAACTCGGCGAGTATGGGAAGCTTGGATACAGTTCGGTAATCCCCCACACTTCACAGCTGTACTCGTGACCAATATCACCTGATATGGTCCTCTCCAACGAGCATCAAGGCGGCTCTTTCTCACGTGCTTTCGAACCAGCACCCAGTCACCAGGGTTAAGATCATGCAGCAGGTCTCTCCAGGTGGATGTAGTCGCAGCCTCGACCTGGTGAGATACAGAATTAACCACATCAGCCAGTCCCCTACAATAATCCAACACCAGATCATCTGCAATGTTTATCAATGCCGTAGCTGGCACCATAGGCAAAAGCATAGCTCTTCCAGTTAATATCTCATGGGGGGAGAGCCCCATCCTCCAGTCAGGAGTGCTACGAAGACTCATTAAGACTAATGGCAGCGTATCTGGCCATTTCAATGCAGTCGACGAGCAAACCTTAGCCACTCTCATCTTGATTGTGCCATTTACCTGCTCCACAAGACCAGATGCTTCAAGCCTGTAGCTACAATGCAACCTCTGATCAATATTCAAGGCGGCACACAACAATTTCATGAGTTCGCTATGGAAGTGTGTTCCTCTATCTGTCTCCACAGAGGTCGGAAATCCATACCTCGGTATCAGTTCCCTTAATAGCAGCTTTGCCACAGTGAGAATATCACAAAGTCTCGTTGGATAAGCCTCCACCCAACGTGAAAAGATACACACCACCAGCAAAACATATCTCAGCTTGTTACATCTGGGCATTTCAATAAAGTCCAATTGTATTCTATTGAAAGGGCCTCCTGATCTCCCAATGTGACTTATTCCAACCACAGTCTTCTTTCCGGCATTCATTTGCTGACACGTAACATATCTGTGACACACTTCTTCAGCATTCACACAAAATCGTGGATTAAACTACGTTTGCCTAAACACTCACACCATGGCATCTCTTCCCAGATGAACTGCTCCGTGAATCTGCCTTGCCATTGAGCCCAATAGATAATTGGGTAATACTGCTCTATCATCGGGTGACACCCAAATGCCATCCTCTCTTTTTTCACAGCCTGCTCTGACCCATGAAACAGCTTCTTCCTCGAAGACCTCATCCTGTAACCGCTTCACCTCATCCCATGTATCAGCTATAGCTAATATCATGCTGAGCTCGGTCTCTTCTGTGCTGTCTCCAATATATTCTCCATTGAAAACACAAGCATGTATAGCACAAAAACGAGCTACTTCGTCTGAGTAATTGTTTCCCTTTGCAACAAAGTACTCCCCCCTCCCATGAGCAGCACATTTCACCACAGCAATCTCTTTGGGTTTCTGCAAGGCATCCAATAATTGGCGCACATATTCTCCATTACGGATGGGGGACCCTGAGGACGTTAGAAATCCCCTCTGTGACCATAACTGACCAAAGTCATGAACTACTCCAAACCCATATTGACTGTCCGTGTAGATCGTCACTTGGACTACATTTGAGACGATACAGGCATGTATCAGAGCAATAATCTCGGCTACCTGAGCAGAGTATACCCAATTCAAACAGGCAGCTTCCACCACTCCCATGATGGTGCACACAGCAAACACTGCTCTCAAATGCCCTTCATTGTCTCTGAGACATGAACCATCAACAAAAAGGATCAAATCAGATTCGAGCAAAGGTTCATCAACAATGTCAGGTCTGGGTTTAGTAGATAGTTCAGTAACATCGAGGCAGTCATGCTCTTCACAATCCTTATCATCTTCCTCTTGCGGAATTGGCAGCAATGTAGCAGGGTTTAAGATGGTACAACGTTTCAAAGTGACGTTTTCAGAAGCCAAAATAACCAGCTCATACTTAGTCAGTCAATTATTTGTCAGATACTGTGTCTTCATTCTTGTCATCATTAGTTCTACCTAAGGTGGCACATAAACAATAAGTGGATGACCCATCACTATGCTTTCACATCTTTCAATGCTAACACCTGTTGTGGCTATGGATTTGAGACATCCGGGTAACGCAGAAGCTACTGGATCTAACATACCTGAAAAGTAAGCCACTGGTCTACGGGCACCCCCATGTGTCTGTACAAGGATCGTTAACGCACATCCCTCTTTCTCACAGCAGAAGAGCGAAAACGCTTTGTTATAGTCAGGCATTCCAAGAGCTGGGGCGCGACATTTGCTTTCTCTCAGCTCACAGAAGGCTCTCAAGCATTCTTCATCCCATGGTACCGGATCACTAATGTCTTTGAGTCAGTCTCAACAGTGGCTTTGCTTGCAACGAAAAGTTTGGGATCCACTGTCGACAATAGCCGACCATTCCCAAAAACAGGTGGACTTCTTTTTGTGTTTTCGGAGTTCCCATTTGCAGGATCGTCTCTATGCGATCCGGTGACACCCTCTGTTTTCCTTTCTCAATCCGATGCCCTAGATACTGTACTTCAGGCAAATAATACTGCAGTTTGTTTGGGGATACTTTGTGTCCATTCTCCGCCAAATTGTTCAACAAAGCCATATTGTCAATCCTACAAGCGTCTTCGGTTTCTGAAGCGGCCAGGAGGTCGTCAATGTATTGGACTAGGGCTGACCTCTGAGGCATCACCAGCCCTTCAAGATTCTTTTTCAAACACTGGCTAATGATGGAGGGGCTTTCTGTATGCCCTTGAGGGATTCTACACCATGTTAAGACACAGTCGCACATCCGAAATGCAAATAAATACTGGCTCTCTTCATGTAATGGAATGGAGAAAAATGCCTTACATAAATCTATGACTGTGAACCATTCTGCTTCAAAAGAATGACAGCTGGATTCGGTACCACAGGACAACATGGGATCACAATTTCATTAACATTGTGTAGGTCTTGCACTATTCTGTACTTGGCACTAGGCTTCTGCAGCCCCATGATAATTGAGTTACAGGGACTTCCTCGTATCTCCTTGAGAATGCCTTGTGCAATCATGGACTCAATGACAGGTCTTATTCCGGCCACAGTTTCGGGAGACATTTTATACTGCGGTGTTCGTGGAAATTCGGCATTTGGTTTGACCTGTATCTTCACAGGATCAACCCCTCAGATCAGACCTATCTCTTCACCTGTGAAATCCCACACTTTTGGGGAAACCGAGTCTCTCAAGTCATGCGGTAATTCCTCTATGGTGAGGACCACAAACAATTCTGCACACATGCTCATATTAGCCATTTTGAAATCGGCGTCATCATCACAGGTCTGCAACTCCACACCTCTCGGAGTGCATGATAAGGTACAATTTAATTTACATAGAAGGTCTCACCCAAATAGACAGACTGGACTTGTGTCTCACACTACGAATTGGTGTCTATCTTGGAATGGCCCTATTCTCACAGGTAACTCATTTGTCAATGGGTTTGTCATTTTCTGGTTACTGACTCCCACTACTTGAATCGATTGTCCTGAAAGGGATACATTTGGAACCACTTCTGTTCTTACTGTAGAACGTGCAGCCCCAGTGTCTAACAAGAAAGTAACAGGATGTCCATTCACTTCTGCACCTGCAAACTGTCCACTCTGATCTACTTACAGATTGGCACCCAAAGTGCAACCTTCCTGCACCCCCCTCTGGCACTCCTGAGAATCCTGATTCTGATCAAATCTGTCTTGTATTTCAAATTAAAGCATCTGATGATATGTCTGATTATGCATAGGTATTCTTGGAGGTTGAGGTATTTGTACTTGCGGCTCATACCGTCCAGACATGGACCTAGGTCTAGTCACAGTATTCAAAGTCTAGGACATATGTCCCTCTCCCTCATTCTGTAATTGATTTGCTGGATTCAATCGACACTCACACTTCCAATGTCCGGTTTTGTGACAATAATGGCATGCAGTGACCTTCTTTTGTTGTGCCACCCACTCGCTTGTACTCATGTCCATGCCTCTTCCTATTCCCTGTTGACCCATTCCTCTACCATCTCCTCTGCCTCGACCAATTCCTCCTTGCATCTGATCGGGCCTTTCGGAATTCCTCAACTGCACCAACATCAACTTTTCTTTCTATTTCTTTTGTGTCGATTCCAACTGATCATGACAGTATTTTGCATAATGCTGAATTTCGTCCACCATTTTATTTTGCCAACATATCAAATGTGTCTGTATCATCAAACTGATATCAGATCTTAATCCCAGCACAAACTTTGAGACAAACTGTCCCATATCTTTTTGCTCAATAGTGTCCAGACCACTATGCTGTTTAAAAGCCACTAACAATCGCTCATAATAATCATGTACCGATTCTTTCGGATCTTGAGTGGTGCGATCAATCTTAAGCCAATCAACAGTTTGGGGCGATACCTTTGATTGTAACCAGGTAATCACCTGCTCATATTTTTTCATTACCTCAGGTGAAGGACCATTATTCACCGGGTCGCTAGCTGGTTCCGCAGCTGGCCACTCAATGGCAATTTTCCATGCAGCCCACAAGTCACCTGGAACCACAATATCAAACAAGGTGTTCACATCAATCCATAACACCTTTGAAATCTTGACAAACCAATCTAATTGTTTGTACCAGTCAGCGGGTTTCTCCCTTAGCCGAGGAAAATCATTAGTGAAGGCTGCCAAATCACCCCTGCTCCATGGCACATGTACATACCCTCCATTCTGTACTTCTCTCAGAGGGAAATTTCCTGCGACTCCCGTCCCTCCACCCGGAGGCAGAGTATTTTCTGTCCCATTCTTGGCACTTTTCTTTTTAGCCCATCTCTCTTTCCATCTATCTAGTTCTTTCTAAGCTCGCATCCCTATCACCAGTTCCTTGATGTTTGCTTTTAGCCCTATCATTCGCTTCTCTTCCAATTCCTTATCTGTGTAATTCAATCAGCAGGTTACTTGCATCATTTTAGTCTTTGTCAAATCCACCTCATACCTTCGGGCCAATTGTGACAAGGCATCATGAACTCACTTTGCCTTTCTTGTAATATCCTTAGCTACAAATAGCAATTCACCTGGGTCATATGTCTCGATTATATCCAATGGCAAGTTCCCTTCAACCACCTCATCTACTTCTACTGTTAATCTCACCACATCTAGCAATGGTGCCTTCATTGCCACCTGTAAAACCTTCTGACTTCTCACACTCCCTGTGTCCTCTCTGTCACAACTTTGTGCTCTCCTTGGACCGCCACTTTCTTCCATTCTCTCAATTGGGCGACTTTCTCTCTCCCAGCTTTGGTGCCAATTACGATCCGGTAAAAATTTTCCCCGTACGACTCGTATCCGGTCTTTTTACCGTACGAATCGTACAAGTGCCGTACAAACTGCCAATTACGATTCGCATGGGAAAAAGACCATACGAATCGCATTGGGAATTATTCCCCACACGTCCTCGGGTCGGAAAATGTGTCCGACACGTCCTCGGACGATTTACCGTACAAATGTGAAAAGTGTAGTCTGACCGAGGAATCACGATCCATCCTGTGCGTCCGATGTTACAACCGTATGGAAAAAACACCGTCCGCACCGAACTCCCATAGCAACCATGGAGACATGTGCCCGCATACGTGCCCAACACTCCCTCCAGCCCCCTAACACTCGAGACGTACCCCCCGTGTATGTACACCCCCACCCGTGTATGTACACCCGTGTACGTGTCGTACCCCCGTGTATGTACACCCGTGTACGTGTCGTACCCCCCGTGTATGTACCCCCGTGTACGTGTCCTACCCCAGTGTATGTACACCTGTGTACGTGTCATACCCCCCGTGTATGTACACCCGTGTACGTGTCATACCCCCCCCTGTATGTACACCCGTGTACGTGTCGTACCCCTCCGTGTATGTACACCGGTGTACGTGTCGTACCCCCCGTGTATGTACACCCCTGTACGTGTCGTACCCCTACCCGTGTATGTACACCCCTGTACGTGTCGTACCCCCCGTGTATGTACACCCCTGTACGTGTCGTACCCCCCCGTATGTACACCCGTGTACGTGTCGTACCCCTGTGTATGTACACCCCTGTACGTGTCGTACCCCCACCCGTGTATGTACACCCCTGTACGTGTCGTACCCCCGTGTATGTACACCCCTGTACGTGTCGTACCCCCCGTGTATGTACACCCCTGTACGTGTCGTACCCCCGTGTATGTACACCCCTGTACGTGTCGTACCCCACCCGTGTATGTACACCCCTGTATGTGTCGTACCCCCGTGTATGTACACCTCTGTACGTGTCGTACCCCCACCCGTGTATGTACACCCCTGTACGTGTCGTACCCCCGTGTATGTACACCCCTGTACGTGTCATACCCCCACCCGTGTATGTACACCCCTGTACGTGTCGTACCCCCGTGTATGTACACCCCTGTACGTGTCGTAACCCCCGTGTATGTACACCCCTGTACGTGTCGTACCCCCACCCGTGTATGTGCACCCGTGTACATTAGAGTCGTACCCCCACCCGTGTATGTACACCCGTGTACGTCAGAGTCGTACCCCCACCACAACCTCCTAAGTACGGAGCGCACCCCAGGCCCCAACATCACAACCGCATGTACGAGTCGTACCAAGCCACACACAAGGACAGCACTGTACAACAAAATGGCCCATGTACACCCCGTACACATGCTAAAAACGCACGTACACAACCAGGACAAAACAAAACAACACAAGAATACACCATTCGAATGGCACAAAGCCACTAAACATGTCCAACAACCACTAAAACAACACATTCACTGACCTGCAACTGGCAAAAACAAACAGAGGCCCCAAACACCACCTCTCCTTATAACACACCCACCCAAACTTCAAACACAGCCACACCCACCAATGGACGAATAAAAAGGGCCCACACACACAAACCATGAGCCTTTGCAACAGACTCACTGCTGCCAGACCCCACAGACAACCTACAGCACCAAACTAGAAGCTTTACCACACCTTACACTTGCACACCTTCACACAACCACCTTCACAAACACCCCCTCATCACATTCACACACACACCCAAACAACCACACCCACACACCCACAACCATCCACACCCCCCCCCACCATCCACACCCACACCCCTCACCATGCCCACTAACAAGAATCCAAAGTTCAGTAACCGAGAGTTGGAGGTCCTTGTCGATGAAATCCTCAGAGTCGAGCCACACCTCTTTGGAACATTGGTCAGACAGACCAGCATTTCAGAAAAAACAGCCATGTGGCAGACCATCGTCGATGCTGTGAATGCGGTTGCGGACACCAGAAGGAACAAGCAGGAATGCCAAGCCAGGTGGTACGATCTGCGGAGGAGGGTCCGAGCCAAGATGACGGATGAACACAACCAGGCCAACGTCACTGGAGGAGGGCCGTCCCGCAGACCCGTACACTACCATCCCTGGGAGGAGAGGGTGATGGCCATACTGCTGGTGGAGGCAGTCGAAGGATTAGGAGGACTCCGAGACCCGGGTGAGTACACAAACAACGCACCTCACATGGGGGGAACGTCATCCACAACCAAACTGACAAACAGGCACGCAACCACCCCAAGCTATCGCATGACTCAACCACACTCCATGAACACGCACATGCCACTGGCGCCACCATGCCCCATGCACCCAGCTGGACGATGTCAAGTCACAGGCCACAGAAGACACCAACACATGACACGGTAACCCGGATGGCGGGAGGGTGGGCCCAAAAAAATCACATAGTGCAACTCAGAAGCAGACAACAATGCCCTCTGCCCATATGGCCTAGGTCACAGCCAGACAAACAGTGTGTCCCCACACAGGAAAGACTCGCCAGCAAATGGCGGACGCCTTGCATTAACACATGGGGGTGAAGGCACTGTTTTGCACATGACAGCAGCTAATGAACAGCCAACACTGTGAAAGAGTGGCAGCACACACCACCACAGCAGCAGCGCTGAGACACACACTACACCCAATGGGTGCCTGGAGATCAGAAACAAACTCACATCAACAAGCCAAGGGCCATTCAAAGATCTGCTAACAGTGTGTGTCCAGGAAGCTGGGCTGAGGTGACAGAGGGTGACACACAGAGGGAGGGAGGGAGAGGGGGACAGAGAGGGAGGGAGAGGGGGACAGAGAGGGAGGGAGACACAGGGAGACGGACAGAGGGAGGAGGCTGACACACAGAGGGAGGGAGAGGGGGACAGAGAGGGAGGGAGAGGGGGACAGAGAGGGAGGGAGACACAGGAAGACGGACAGAGGGAGGAGGCTGACACACAGAGGGAGGGAGAGGGGGACAGAGAGGGAGGGAGAGGGGGACAGAGAGGGAGGGAGACACAGGGAGACGGACAGAGGGAGGAGGCTGACACACAGAGGGAGGGAGAGGGGGACAGAGAGGGAGGGAGAGGGGGACAGAGAGGGAGGGAGACACAGGAAGACGGACAGAGGGAGGAGGCTGACACACAGAGGGAGGGAGAGGGGGACACAGAGGGAGGGAGACACAGGGAGAGCAAATCAGCCATGTGGTGTGTGGGAATGTCTGCTCGTCAGCAGGTGGACTGCGTGCATGTAGACAAGGGTGGCCAGTGCCAGCACCCACCCTCTCCTCCATGGCAAAACACAGGGCCATGTCACAACCTGTGCACGAGCACAACGACAGCTACCTGCATCATTGAAGTGTGTGGAACAACTTCATGTGCCCACGTACAGTGCAACACGGAAGGCGCCAATGCACGGCTCGCCACACCTGCCCACTCCACTGCTGACTGCAGTCACAATTGACGCAGCAAGTAAGACTTTGCCACACATAGGTAAAGTCGCAAAAGCTGTGGCCAAGGGACATACCCATGCACAAGTGCACTGTGAGTGGAATGCAAGACATATCCAAATTCCCCAAGGAAATGTGCCAACTTTGAAAACAATGAAACATGGATGTTGCATGGACCAAAATTAACATTGTCTCTCTCACACACAGGTCAACCTCGTGGTTCACCCCCAACACTGGGGGGGAAGACTCACAGGACCCGGCTCTGCGGGAGGCCGATCCCACCGCCAGCGACGACCCCGACCAACCTGGCCCCTCTGGTGTCCAACGACCTGCAGCACCTGCGTCAGGTACAACGGGGCCAACCACCACCCCCACTCCTGCCACATCCCAGGAGACACCCAGGATCCCTGCCCCACCACCACAAAGCAGCCAGGCTGGCCAGGAGTGACACGGTGTCCCGGGCACCCAGGAGGAGGCAGGCGACAACGCCAATGCCACCCCTCAGGGGTCCCGGAGACCCGATGTGCCCACAAGGGCAGGCCAGGTGCAAGTGGGCAGGGGTGGTGGGTGTGGAGGACGGCGGAGGCGCCAGCCTGACCAGTTGGCTGGGGATCCGGTATATTCCCATGTCCGAAACATCCTGGACACATACCGGCAGGACACCACGGGCATGGCCCAGGTTGTGTCCGTCCTCGAGGGGATCAAGACCCAGCAGGCCCAGCAACATGCGGAGCTACATGCCTGTCTACTGCAACACCAACGGAGGATGGAGGACGGACAGGCTGAGCTCGTGACGGTGTACACGGGAATTCACAATACACTCCGTCGGATGGCCGACAACATGGGCAACCCTCCCTGTGCCAGAAGGCGTAGAACATCACCACCCACAGGGAGGGATCAGGAGGAGGAGGAGGAAACATCCGATGGAGCATCCCAAACATCGTCACGGCCTGCTTCTGAGGGTCCCCGCAGGAGGGCGGGTCGTCCACGGAAAAGACCGTGAGGGTCGGCGCTACAGCACCATCTCCCAGGACACCTGGCAGGACACCTGGCCTGGCACCTGGCCCACTGGAGCAACAGCAGCACAGCATCAAAAGACATTCTCTGCCACATGGCCTTGCTGGTCACTGTCTGACCAATGTTGACAAAGACTGTGGCATGGACTCTGAGGATTTCAAATGGCAAGGACACCAACTCCCCTACTGAACTTTGGATTCCAAACACCCGGAAAGCCCCTCATGTCATACCCCTCCCCCCCCCCCACTAAAATAAAAAGTCACACCATGAAGAGAAGATGCCTGCTGGTTGCATTATTACCTTACATGTGTCTTGTAAAGTCTAAACATGCCTGAGTTCTCTTTTGACTTCAACCATCCACACCCTGGGGCCTGAGTCTGGCACAGGACACACGGGTCACAGTGTATTAGGCAAGACAGACATGGAGCACCATACACACCCGTGATGGGCCCAACCAGCTGAGGGGGTGGCCGCACAACCGTGCTGACAGACATATTGAGTACAGCAACAGTCATGCGCAGAGGTCAGGGATCATGTCCAGTGTCCTGGGGGGCACCCAGGTATGTGTAGACAGGTGGCTGAACCATGTCCTGCAAGCTTGAGTCCGGTGGATGCAGATAATGGGGGCCTGGCCAACGTTGGATGCATGGGGATGGCACATGTCACAATACCCACACAGTCATGGACATCATGCACAATACACAGTCTCATCCCACACACACAGCTTGCATCTTGCTACTCGACACATAGACACATAGCCACTATCAGGGAAAACCATGCCAGACATGCTGGATGCACCGTGGCAACACACCAGCATTGACTGAGAACAGGCACCTTGGAGGCATAGGGACACCTTTATTAGTCATGTTTTCGGGATTGCAGAGGCAACTTGAAGTACACATGAACACTTCATGTGGAGTAACATGTGGGTCCAACACTGGCACCCCCCTTCTGCAGCACAAAAGCGTGATAGCCATGGAACTGGCACACAAGTGTCGGCTAACAGCTAAACACCCACAGCTGCTCACGGAGAGCCTGCCATACACCATTGATCTGCTGATGTGGAAGTCCCACAGCATGTCAAGCCAATGCAAACCGTATGTGTCCGAGGGCAGTGTTACACACATTGATGCCATCATCCCAATCCACTATCCCATCACTGATGACTGTCAACAAGTCTGACCATCTATTCAGGTGTACCCAGCTGCATGTCATGTGTACCATGGTGATGCAACATGGCTGCAGAGGAACCAAACATCGACAGGGGCAGTGTGCATACATCGTGAACAACTGCCACACCCAATACACCCCTGATGCATCCCTTACCCTAAGGAGACTTCCAAACGTGTCCGTGCCTGTAACGCTGAGTCAGCACACGATGACGTGTCCATGAGGAATAGCAGTGCCACAACAATGCAAGCAGCAGACGGCATGCGCAAGTACCTGGGGAAGAGAGACACACAAGAAGTCAGCCACAAAAAGCACAGCCACTTGCATGTGCATTTACTCGACACATGTATGGATGACAACATGCTAGGTCACAATTATGACTGGGGAAATACAACCATCACTGGAACCATCACTCCAGTGACACACCCACACACACCTCTGACTCACGTGCCATACATGCAGGTGGAGACACACATCACAACACATGCCACACGGGGACCAATGCGTGCACACTCAGACACTGGTACTCACCACTAAGCAAAGAAGTCGCGTATGAGCCGAGTCCGGATGTCCTCTTGCGGCTCCACATCCTCCACATCACTAGCCCCATTGCCAAGCCCTTCGTCCTCCACGGGTGGATGGTCCTCGTCATCTTGATCCAGGATGAGTGGCACAGCTTTCTCAACTGCCATGTTGTGCAGCATGCAGCAGACCATGAAGATTTTGCAGACCTTCGCCGGGGCATATGGGAGTACGCCGCCGGTCTTGTGTAGGCACCTGAACCGGCTCTTCAGCAGGCCAAACGTCCTCTCTATCACTCGCCTTGTCCGGCCATGGGCGGTGTTGTAGCGGAGCTGGGCCGGCATGATGGGGTTGCGGAGAGGTGTGATCAGCCATGGCATGTTGGGATAGCCAGCGTCCCCTACATGGGAAGCACATGGACATCGTTAGAACAGGAGAAGCGGTCGTGCTGGAAGTCTACGCAAAATACAGGACAGACAGACTGTACCCACCAACAACACATGCTCGTTCGTTGCGCAGCTGCGTCATCATTTCAGGCACCCTGCTACGCCTCATGATGTAGGCATCGTGTGCTGATCCTGGAAAACGAGCACAGACATGTGAAATCACCATGTTGGACAGACACACCACAAGGGCATTGATGGAGTGGTAGTGCTTGCGATTCCGGTACGCTACCTCCTGTGCCTGTGGTGGTACCAAAGCAACATGTGTCCCATCTATGGACCCAATGACATGGGGCATCCCTCCCAGGGCATAGAATCCACGCTTGACCCCAGTTAACATTTCTGTGGTAGGAAAATGTATGAAGTCATCCAGGTGAATCAACATGGCCTCTAAGAAATCATGCAGCACACGGCAGAACATGCTCTGGGACATGCCACAAACATAAGCTATGGTATTTTGAAAGGTACCCGTGGCTAGAAAATGTAGGACTGCCATTACCTTCAGCTTGGGTGTCAGTGCCGTAGGATACCTGTGCAGCGGTTGCAGGTGTGGTGCCAGTCTCGCCGTCAAATCCAGAATCAACCGTTGGGGGAAGCGGTAGCACCGGATACAATCATTCTCCCGCATGGCAGCCAAGTCCGGAATTGGTCGGGGAAGAGGCGGCGCTCTGCAGTAATTTGGAAGTGACAAGGAAGAGTGAGTGCACCACAACAACAAATAATTTGTCCTGAGCACATGTTAATCTGTCTATACACATATGCTACATACGGAGTCAGGTATGTGCCACATGCCCTGGACACGTATGGCTGGCAGGTGACACTCCTACCAAGACCCAGCTACACACGGAGATTGAGAACCTCCACATGCCATGGCATGGGATTAGCTGTGTCCCAGTGCAAGTGAACAGCCAGACGCAAGACAGGAGTGACATACACCCACACATCAGCAGAAGTAGGATGTCGATTGCAGAGACTGGTAGCGGAACACTAGAGCCACAGGTCACATGACATTACACTAGGACAGCCCACACACCTTGCCATGAAGGTGCACATGTCATGACTCACCACACATTCATAGAGAGGATGCAGACATGTCCTTGTTACGCTACTCCGTGTCCCATGCATACATACGTACCTCACATCCGATACCACATGTGGCATGGTGTGCGGAACAGTGTGCAATGTCAATCTACACACAGACACATGTTGGTTGCTGCAACAGCTGCAGCTTTTGCGGGTGCTCCAACATCAACCTAATGGGAAACCCCCACACATACATGACATAGTCACATCGTGCACCGTGGGTAGTGACAAGTCAGGTGTGGTAACCCCTGTACCGGGCATCAGGGGACACCTCCGTGTGTTGGTGTCCGTGCCATGCCAGTGTCGGTCATCCCAAGTGTGCAGTACTACATGCACACATGTCAAAGGAGTCAAGGGCATGCCTGGCACACATTGCACCGTGACACATTACATCTGTACACATCTCATCATACATCTGGTGCCTCATCACAGCCTGTCACACCTGTGCCCCACACACGTAGTACTGCCCAGACAATGCCTTGATGTCCATCCATGGACAAGTATGTCCGCCCTATTCCTTCCTGTGTGCTGCCTGTCACCAGTGTGATGTGTGAAAACCACCATACTGCTGCTAAGAGGGCCTGTGTACGTTCCCATGTCACTATGGGAGTGCTGCTGTATGTGTACCCATAATGATGGTGAGCGTACAGGCATGTGTACGGTCAGTAAGTACGCATACGCGAGAACACCCATAGTGGTACGGACCGTACACACGCCTGTACGTTCACTATCACCATGGGTGTCCTCGCGTATGCGTACTCGTACTGGTACGGCCCGTACACACGCCTGTACGTTCACTATCACTACGAGTACGCATACGCGAGAACACCCATAGTGGTACGGACCGTACACACGCCTGTACGTTCACTATCACTACAAGTACGCATACGCGAGGCCACCCATAGTGATAGTGAACGTACAGGCGTGTGTACGGGCCGTACCAGTACGAGTACGCATACGCGAGGACACCCATGGTGATAGTGCACGTACAGGCGTGTGTACGGGCCATACCAGTACAAGTACGCATACGCGAGAACACCCATAGTGGTACGGACCGTACACACGCCTGCACGTTCACTATCACTATGGGTGTCCTCGCGTATGCGTACTCGTAGTGATAGTGAGCGTACAGGCGTGTGTATGGGCCGTACCAGTACGAGTACGCATACGCGAGGACACTCATGGTGATAGTGAACGTACAGGCGTGTGTACGGTGCGTACCACTATGGGTGTTCTCACGTATGCGTACTCGTAGTGATAGTGAACGTACAGGCGTGTGTACGGGCCGTACCAGTACGAGTACGCATACGCGAGAACACCCATAGTGGTACGGACCGTACACACGCCTGTACGTTCACTATCACTATGGGTGTCCTCGCGTATGCGTACTCGTAGTGATAGTGAGCGTACAGGCGTGTGTACGGGCCGTACCAGTACGGGTACGCATACGCGAGGACACCCATAGTGATAGTGAACGTACAGGCGTGTGTACGGTCCGTACCACTATGGGTGTTCTCGCGTATGCGTACTCGTAGTGATAGTGAACGTACAGGCGTGTGTACGGGCCGTACCAGTACGAGTACGCATACATGAGGACACCCATGGTGATAGTGCACGTACAGGCGTGTGTACGGGCCGTACCAGTACGAGTACGCATACGCGAGAACACCCATTGTGGTACGGACCGTACACACGCCTGTACGTTCACTATCACTATGGGTGTCTTCGCGTATGCGTACTCGTAGTGATAGTGAGCGTACAGGCGTGTGTACGGGCCGTACCAGTACAAGTACGCATACGCGAGGACACCCATGGTGATAGTGAACGTACGCACGCGTGTACGGGCCGTTGCTATGCATTTGGGGTGCCCTAGGGGCCCGGAACGCACCGTACCTGTGGGTGAAGCTCAATTTTACATAGGGGACACATGAGGGACAAGTATTAAGGCCTACATGCATGCTGGTTGTCATGGAGACCAAGTTTTAAGTTTGAATTTGTTCTGGAAGGTGCACAGCAGAAGTCAGTTGGAATGAATCTACTTTGTTGCAATGTGTTTGTGGGGTTGACATCATGCTGAAGAAAAGAACACACTAAGAACCCACTGACTGTGCTAGGTTTTAAGGGATTGGAGGAAACATAGGATGCAAATGTGAGTGACCAATCACTCTGTACTCCTGTGCATGAAACAGGCCAGCAAGGCAGATATAAGGCAGCCAGGTCCCATGAGGGAGCACTTGCCTGCACATATTTCAATTCTACCACACTGCTGCTGCTCCTGATTCCCTGGAACCATGTCAAGGTCTGTGGAGAGGTCACAGCCATTCACCCTGGAGGAGAACCTGGCATTGCTGGATGTGATCCTCCCACAGTACCCCCTGCTGTATGGGCGGATGTGATCCTCCCAGCAGTGCCCAGAGACAGGAGGGGTGGGTGCCTATCACTCCCAGCAGTGCCCAGAGACAGGAGGGGTGGGTGCCTATCACTCCCAGCAGTGCCCAGAGACAGGAGGGGTGTGTGCAGAGGCCTCCCAGCAGTGCCCAGAGGCAGGAGGGGTGTGTGCAGAGGCCTCCCAGCAGTGCCCAGAGTCAGGAGGGGTGGGTGCCTAACACTCCCAGCAGTGCCCAGAGTCAGGAGGGGTGTGTGCAGAGTCCTCCCAGGAGTGCCCAGAGACAGGAGGGGTGGGTGAAGAGTCCTCCCAGCAGTGCCCAGAGTCAGGAGAGGTGGGTGCCTATCACTCCCAGCAGTGCCCAGAGACAGGAGGGGTGGGTGCAGAGTCCTCCCAGCAGTGCCCAGAGTCAGGAGGGGTGTGTGCAGAGGCCTCCCAGCAGTGCCCAGAGTCAGGAGGGGTGGGTGCAGAGGCCTCCCAGCAGTGCCCAGAGTCAGGAGGGGTGTGTGCAGAGTCCTCCCAGCAGTGCCCAGAGGCAGGAGGGGTGTGTGCCTATCACTCCCAGCAGTGCCCAGAGGCAGGAGGGGTGTGTGCAGAGGCCTCCCAGCAGTGCCCAGAGTCAGGAGGGGTGGGTGCCTATCACTCCCAGCAGTGCCCAGAGTCAGGAGGGGTGTGTGCAGAGTCCTCCCAGCAGTGCCCAGATTCAGGAGGGGTGGGTGTGATGCACAGTGTGAGCCTTGATAATTGATTGTGTCTTTGCCCTCATTCCACCTGTGTACTTTCACTGGCACGTACTGCTTTTGCCCTTCCCCAGAGGAGTATGTCCCTATGGCAAAGGTGCAATGCGTTGGCTGCATGACATGCCTTGTTGTAACCAGCTAATTTGTTCCCATAGTTGTCTCTGTGACATGTTGCAGGTGTAATGATGTAGTGTCACTTGTTCATCCTCACAGGTAGGCGCCTCTGCCAAGGAGCAGATCTGGCTGACCGCCGTCAGTGCCTTGAGGAGTGCGGATGGTCGGAAGCGGAGCCTGTCCCAGGTGAGGAAACGCTGGCAGGATATCCGGTGCTGGACGCGGAGGATCGCACGGGTCCTGCTGGGGGACTCACCTGAGAGCCATAAGAACCGCGGGCTCCGCCGTCTCTCCCACATCCACAAGCGTGTGCTGGCGGTGGTATTTCCAGACTTGGACAGGCGCTTACAGGAGATGCAGCAGCAGGAAGGGGGTAGGTACATGTGTGTTTGTTGTGTTTCACCAGCATTTGTAAGTGCACTGTTCCATGGATGCACTGCCAGGGTTTAATGGTGCTGTGCAGATCCTGTTACCTACAGTATTGCAGTGCTCTCCTGCCTCCCTTCCCCTCCTTGCAATGTGTTCCCTGGTCTGTGTGAAGTCACTCCGTCACAAGGTTATGTAGCCTGGCACCTTCTCCACGTGTACAATGCCTGCAGCATCATGTGTGGGGGTGGTGTGTAACAGGTTTTGGGACCTTGCCTGTGCCCTGTCAAGTTCTGGTCTTGTGGGTTCCATGTCAGTTGGCACTAATGCTGAGTCCAGACATGGGAGTTAGTCTCTCAAGTGTGAGGCCTTACAGCACGCATGTCCTATGTGGTGGCCTGTGACATGATGTGCATGAGTGTGCGGTACGCATAGTGCGGGGATGGTAGCGTGTGTTGCAGTCATTCCCATGCAGGAGCATGGAGTTGAGTGGCCACTTCTGTCCCCAGGGGCATATTTTCCTAGGTATCATGTGTGTAATCTGAATATGTTGACAATCTCTGTGTCTACAGCATAGGTTGTGCTCTGTGCCATTGTCCCCTGGCCAAATGTATATTGACGTGAAATGTAGTACAAGTGTCCACTGTACAGACTGACCTGATTTTCCTCGTTCATATTCACGGTGGACATTGCCTGTGTGTCTTGTTACAATCATCTGGGTTCCTGAATCTGGGCACTGCTGGGAGGACTCGGCACACACCCCTCCTGACTCTGGGCACTGCTGGGAGTGATAGGCACCCACCCCTCCTGACTCTGGGCACTGCTGGGAGGACTCTGCACACACCCCTCCTGACTCTGGGCACTGCTGGGAGTGATAGGCACCCACCCCTCCTGCCTCTGGGCAATGCTGGGAGGACTCTGCACACACCCCTCCTGACTCTGGGCACTGCTGGGAGGACTCTGCACCCACCCCTCCTGACTCTGGGCACTGCTGGGAGGCCTCTGCACACACCCCTCCTGACTCTGGGCACTGCTGGGAGCGATTGGCACACACCCCTCCTATTTAACAATATGTACGCTTAGTCCATACACTTGTGTGGGTTCGCTCCATGGGGGTACGGGTCGTACTTACACTGTTGGGGTGGGGGGTACGCTCCATACGTCCGTGGGTGAGGGTATGGGTCGTACTTACACTGTTAGGGTGGGGGGTACGCTCCATACGTCCGCGGGTGAGGGTACGGGTCGTACTTACACTGTTGGGGTGGGGGTATGCTCCATACGTCCACGGGTGAGGGTACGGTCGTACTTACACTGTTGGGGTGGGGGGTACGCTCCATACGTCCGCGGGTGAGGGTACGGGTCGTACTTACACTGTTGGGGTGGAGGTATGCTCCATACGTACGCGGGTGGGGGTACGGGTCGTACTTACACTGTTGGGGTGGGGGGTACGCTCCATACGTCCATGGGTGTGGGTACGGGTCGTACTTACACTGTTGGGGTGGGGGGTATGCTCCATACGTCCGTGGGTGAGGGTACGGGTCGTACTTACACTGTTGGGGTGGGGGTACGCTCCATACGTACGCGGGTGAGGGTACGGGTCGTACTTACACTGTTGGGGTGGGGGTACGCTCCATACGTCCGCGGGTGAGGGTACGGGTCGTACTTACACTGTTGGGGTGGGGGTACGCTCCATACGTCCGCGGGTGAGGGTACGGGTCGTACTTACACTGTTGGGGTGGGGGTACGCTCCATACGTACGCAAGTGGGGGTATGGGTCGTACCTACACTGTTGGGGTGGGGGTACGCTCCATGCATACGCGGGTGGGGGGACGTGTCGTACGTACACTGTTGGCATGTGGGGTACGCTCCTTGCATACGCGGGTGGGGGTACATGTCGTACTTACACTGTTGGGGTGGGGGGTACGCTCCATATGTACGTGGGTGGGGGTACATGTCGTACTTACACTGTTGGCATGGGGGTACGCTCCTTGCATACACAGGTGGGGGTACGTGTCGTACTTACACTGTTGGGGTGGGGGGTACGCTCCTTGCATACGTGGGTGGGGGTACATGTCGTACTTACACTGTTGGGGTTGGGGGTACGCTCCATGCATACGGGGTGGGGGTACGGTCCGTACATATCCGTCCCCACGCTATGTGATGCTTGTGCGGGCCGTACCCAGGCCTTTGCCACGTGGGTACGAGCCGTCCCACCATTGTTGGGGTGATGTAGGTGTGGGCGTGGTATGACTCGTACCCACGCTCTTAAGGCGTAGGTACGGGACGTACCTGTCTGGTTGTGTTGCCAGTTCGCGTCGTCAAGAACTTCCGTTGTGGTGGTCGCTGGCTTAGCTGGACACGCCCCCACCCCCTCGTAGTGACCAGGGCCTGAGGGTCAGGTATGTCCAGGGCATGTGTGCTGTGTGACTTTGGTGGGGGTTTTGTGGCCTGCCCTGGTCCTGCCACCCCCCCCCCTTTCCCCCCTCCCTTTGTTGTTCTGACCTTCTGCGGCGTCTGCGTCGGAACCTGTAGAGGAGGTCGACTGCTATGAGGGCCGGGATGACACGTAGGTTCGGGTCCATGTCTGTCCGTCGCGTACGGGTACTCCTTGTTCGCGTCGTCCTGTCTGTCCGTCGCGTACCGGTACTCCTTGTTGGCGTCGTCCTGATTTCCCGGCAGTTTTTGGCAGCCGGAAAATATTCACCGTGCGGGATGACGTCGGTGCGAATCGTAATTCCTGGTTCGTGAATGGCAGGCTGCGTGCGTCCCGACGTCACGTCGGCGCTTTCCCGGATCGCATTTGTACGTTTATTTTCGTCGGTCGGGGTTTTGTACGATTCGTACCGAAATGGTGTTTCCGTGCGAATCGTAATTCCATGTTTGTATATTTTGACGACCGGGTACGCGTCGGACGGAGAATATGCTCCGTCCGACGGTTCGTACCCGGTTTTTACAGGATCGTGATCGGCACCTTTGTCTTTTCCAATGATTCCCTGGACACACTTGGGTGCCGATCACGATCCGGTAAAAAATGTCCCCGTACAACTCGTATCGGGTCTTTTTACCGTACGAATCGTACAAATGCCGTACGAACTGGCAATCACGATTCGCATGGTAAAAAGTCCATACGAACCGCACTGGGAATCATTCCCCACACGTCCTCGGGTCGGAAAATGTGTCCGACACGTCCTCGGACGATTTACCTTACAAACGTGAAAAGCCAAATCCGACCGAGGAATCACGATCCATCCCGTGCATCCGAGCGTACAACCGTATGGAAAAAACACCGTCCGCACCGAACTCCAATAGCAACCATGGAGACATGTGCCCGCATACGCACCCAACACTCCCCCCAGCCCCCGTACGTCCGACACGTACCCCCCGTGTATGTATACCCCCACCCGTCTAGGTACACCCCAGTACGTTCAAGTCGTACCCCCACCCCAGTACGTGTCGTACCACCGTCTATGTACACCCCAGTACGTTCCAGTCGTACCCCCACCCCAGTACGTGTCGTACCACCGTCTATGTACACCCCAGTACGTTCCAGTCGTACCCCCACCCCAGTACGTGTCATACCCCCGTGTACCTA
Organism: Triturus cristatus; assembly: GCF_964204655.1. Lineage (NCBI taxonomy): Eukaryota > Metazoa > Chordata > Amphibia > Caudata > Salamandridae > Triturus > Triturus cristatus. Next base: position 720,061,625 of record NC_140579.1, read on the forward strand.
CACCCCAGTACGTTCCAGTCGTACCCCCACCCCAGTATGTGTCGTACCACCGTGTACCTACACCCCAGTACGTTAGAGCCCCACCCCCACCCCAGTACGTGTCATACCCCCGTGTACCTACACCCCAGTACGTTCCAGTCGTACCCCCACCCCAGTACGTGTCGTACCACCGTCTATGTACACCCCAGTACGTTCGAGCCCCACCCCCACCCCAGTACGTGTCATACCCCCGTGTACCTACACCCCAGTACGTTCCAGTCGTACCCCCACCCCAGTACGTGTCGTACCACCGTCAATGTACACCCCAGTACGTTCCAGTCGTACCCCCACCCCAGTACGTGTCGTACCACCGTCTATGTACACCCCAGTACGTTCCAGTCGTACCCCCACCCCAGTACGTGTCATACCCCGGTGTACCTACACCCCAGTACGTTCCAGTCGTACCCCCACCCCAGTACGTGTCGTACCACCGTCTATGTACACCCCAGTACGTTCGAGCCCCACCCCCACCCCAGTACGTGTCATACCCCCGTGTACCTACACCCCAGTACGTTCCAGTCGTACCCCCACCCCAGTACGTGTCGTACCACCGTCAATGTACACCCCCCCACCCCTGTACGTGTCGTACCACCGTCTATGTACACCCCCCCACCCCTGTACGTGTCGTACCACCGTGTACCTACACCCCAGTACGTTCCAGTCGTACCCCCACCCCAGTACGTGTCGTACCACCGTGTACCTACACCCCAGTACGTTAGAGCCCCACCCCCACCCCAGTACGTGTCATACCCCCCGTGTACCTACACCCCAGTATGTTCCAGTCGTACCCCCACCCCAGTACGTGTCGTACCACCGTCTATGTACACCCCAGTACGTTCGAGCCCCACCCCCACCCCAGTACGTGTCATACCCCCGTGTACCTACACCCCAGTACGTTCCAGTCGTACCCCCACCCCAGTACGTGTCGTACCACCGTCTATGTACACCCCAGTACGTTCGAGCCCCACCCCCACCCCAGTACGTGTCATACCCCCGTGTACCTACACCCCAGTACGTTCCAGTCGTACCCCCACCCCAGTACGTGTCGTACCACCGTCAATGTACACCCCCCCACCCCTGTACGTGTCGTACCACCGTCAATGTACACCCCTGTACGTTCGAGTCGTACCCCCACCCCTGTACGTGTCGTACCACCGTCCATGTACCCCCCCCCACCCCTGTACGTGTCGTACCACCGTCAATGTACACCCCCCCACCCCTGTACGTGTCGTACCACCGTCTATGTACACCCCCCCACCCCTGTACGTGTCGTACCACCGTCAATGTACACCCCTGTACGTTCGAGTCGTACCCCCACCCCCGTACGTGTCACACCACCGTCCATGTACCCCCCCCACCCCTGTATGTGTCGTACCATCGTCCATGTACCCCCCCACCCCTGTACGTGTCGTACCACCGTCTATGTACACCCCTGTACGTTCGAGTCGTACCCCCACCCCCGTATGTGTCACACCACCGTCCATGTACCCCCCCCACCCCTGTACGTGTCGTACCACTGTCAATGTACACCCCTGTACGTTCGAGTCGTACCCCCACCCCTGTACGTGTCGTACCACCGTCCATGTACCCCCCCCACCCCTGTACGTGTCGTACCACCGTCTATGTACACCCCTGTACGTTCGAGTCGTACCCCCACCCCCGTACGTGTCACACCACCGTCCATGTACCCCCCCCACCCCTGTACGTGTCGTACCACCGTCTATGTACACCCCAGTAGTTCCTGGCGCACCCCCAACACAACCTCCTAAGTACGGAGCGCACCCCATGCCCCAACATCACAACCGCATGTACGAGTCGTACAAAGCCACACACAAGGACATCACCGTACAACCAAATGGCCCATGTACACACCGTACACACGCTCAAAACGCACGTACACAACCAGGACAAAACAAAACAAAACAAGAATACACCATTCGAAAGGCACAAAGCCACTAAACATGGCCAACAACCACTAAAATAACACAATCACTGACCTGCAACTGCCAAAAACAAACAGAGGCCCAATACACCACCACTCCTTATAACACACCCACCCAAAATTCAAACACTGCCACACCCACCCATGGACCAATAAAAAGGGCCCACACACACAAACCATGAGCCTTTGCAACAGACTCACTGCTGCCAGACACCACAGAACCAGACTACAAGCTACACCACACCTTACACTTGCACACCTTCACACGACCACCCTCACAAACACCCTCTCATCACATTCACACACACACACAACCATCCACACCCCCCCCAACATCCACACCATCCCCACCCACACCCCTCACCATGCCCACTACCAAGAATCCAAAGTTCAGTCACCGAGAGTTGGAGGTCCTTGTTGATCAAATCCTCAGAGTCGAGCCACAGATCTTTGGAACATTGGTCAGAAGCACCAGCCTGGCAGCCAAAACAGCCATGTGGCAGACCATCGTCGATGCTGTGAATGCTGTTGCGGACACCAGGAGGACCAAGCAGGAATGCCAGAACAGGTGGTACGATCTGCGGAGGAGGGTCAGAGCCAAGAGGCAGGAGGAACACGACCAGGCCAACGCCACCGGAGGAGGGCCCTCCCGCAGACCCGTACAGTACCATCCCTGGGAGGAGAGGGTGATGGCCATACTGCCGGTGGAGGCAGTCGAAGGATTAGAAGGACTCCGAGACCCGGGTGAGTACACAAACAACGCACCTCACATGGGGGGAACTGCAACCACAACCAAAATCACTAACATGCACGCAACCACCACAAGCCATCGCATGACTCAACCACACCCCATGAGCAGGCACATGCCACTGCTGCCACCATGCCCCATGCACCCAGCTGGACAATGTCAAGTCACAGGCCACAGAAGACAACAACACATGACACGGTAACCCGGATGGCGGGAGGCTGGGCACCAAAAATCACATAGTGCGACTCCAAAGCAGACAACAATGCCCTCTGCCCATATGGCCTAGGTCACAGCCAGACAAACAGTGTGTCCCAACACAGGAATGACTTGCCAGCAAATGCCGGACGCCTTGCATCAACACAGGGGGGTGAAGGCACTGGTTTGCACATGACGGCAGCTAATGAACAGCCAACATTGTGAAAGAGTGGCAGCACACACCACCACAGCAGCAGCGCACAGACACACATCACACCAAATGGGTGCCTGGAGATCAGAAACAAACTCACATCAACAAGCCAAGGGCCACTCAAAGATCTGCTAACAGTGTGTGCCCAGGAAGCTGGGCCGAGGTGACAGAGGGTGACACACGGAGGGAGGGAGAGGGGGACACAGAGGGAGGGAGAGGGGGACTGAGAGGGAGGGAGAGGGGGACAGAGATGGAGGGAGAGGGGGACAGAGATGGAGGGAGACGGACAGAGGGAGGAGGCTGACACACGGAGGGAGGGAGAGGGGGACACAGAGGGAGGGAGAGGGGGACAGAGAGGGAGGGAGAGGGGGACAGAAATGGAGGGAGAGGGGGACAGAGATGGAGCGAGACACAGGGAGAGCAAATCAGCCGTGTGGCGTGTGCGAATGGCTGCTCGTCAGCAGGTAGACTGCGTGCATGTAGACAAGGGTGGCCAGTGCCAGAACCCCCCCTCTTCACCATGCCAAAACGTAGGGCCATGTCACAACCTGTACACGAGCACAAGGACAGCTACCTGGATCATATAAGTGTGTGGATCCACTCCATGTGCACATGTACAGTGCTACAAGGAAGGCGCAAATGCATGGCTCGCCACACCTGCACACTCCACTGCTGACTGCAGGCACACTTGACGCAGCAAGTAAGACTGTGCCACACATAGTTAAAGGGGCCAAAGTGGTGGCCAAGGGACACACCCATGCACAAGTGCACTGTGAGTGGAATACAAGACAGATCCTAATTCCAAGAGGAAATGTGTCAACTTTGAAAATGATGAAACATGGATGTTGCATGGACCAAAATTAACATTGTCTCTCTCACACACAGGTCAACGTCGTGGTGCACCCCCCAACACTGGGGGGGAACACTCACAGGACCTGGATCTGCAGGAGCCCGATCCCACCGGCAGCGACCACTCTCACCACTCTGCGGACGACCCCGACCGACCTGGCCCCTCTGGTGTCCAACCACCTGCAGCACCTGCGTCAGGAACAACTGTGCCAACCACCACCCCCACTCCTGCCACATCCCAGGAGACACCCAGGATCCCTGCCCCAACACCACAATGCAGCCAGGCTCGCCAGGAGGGACACGGTGTCCCGGGCACCCAGGAGGAGGCAGGCGACAACACCAATGCCACCCCTCAGGGGTCCCGGAGACCCATGTGCCCACAAGGGCAGGCCAGGCGCAAGTGGGCAGGGGTGGTGGGAGTGGAGGACGGCGGAGGCGCGAGCCTGACCAGTTGGCTGGGGATCCGGCATTGTCCCATGTCCGTAACATCCTGGACACATACCGGGAGGACACCACGGGCATGGCCCAGGTTGTGTCCGTCCTCGAGGGGATCAAGGCACAGCAGGCCCAGCAACATGCCTGTCTACTGGAACACCAACGGAGGATGGAGGACAGACAGGCTGAGCAAGTGACGGCATTCGAGGGGATTCACGCTACACTCCATCGGATGGCCGACATCATGGCCGACCCTCCCTGTGCCAGAAGGCGGAGAACATCACCACCCACAGGGAGGGTCCAGGAGGAGGAGGAGGAAACATCCGACGGAGCATCCCAGACGTCGTCACGGGCTGCTGCTGAGGTTCCCCGCAGGAGGCCGGGTCGTCCACGGAAAGGACCGTGAGGGTCGGCGCTACATCACCATCTCCCAGGACACCTGGCCTGGCACCTGGCCCACTGGAGCAACAGCATCACAGCATGAAGAGACATTCTCTGCCACATGGCCCTGCTGGTCACTGGCTGACCAATGTTGACAAAGACTGTGGCATGGACTCTGAGGATTTCCAATGGCAAGGACACCAACTCCCCTAGTGAACTTTGGATTCCCTAATCCCGGAAAGCCCCTCACTTTGTCCCCCCCCCCCCAATAATAAATCACACTATTAAGAGTAGATGCCTGCTGGTCGCATTATTACCTAACATGTGTGTTGTAAAGTCTAAACATGCCTGAGTCATCTTTTCTCTTCAACCATCCACACCCTGGGGCCTGAGTCTGGCACAGGACACATGGGTCACAGTTTATTAGGCAAGACAGATATGGAGCACCATACACACCCGTGATGGGCACAACCAGCTGAGGGGGTGGCCGAACAACCGTGCTGACACACACATTGAGTACACCAACAGTCATGCGCACAGGTCAGGGATCCAGTCCAGTGTCCTGGGGGGCACCCAGGTATGTCTAGACAGGTGGCAGAACCATGTCCTGCAAGCTTGAGTCCGGTGGATGCAGAGAATGGGGGCCTGGCCAACGTTGGATGCATGGGGATGGCACATGTCACAATACCCACGCAGTCATGGACATCATGCCCAATACACAGTCTCAGGCCACACACACAGCGTGCATCTTGCCACTCGACACATTGACACATAGCCACAATCAGGGAATACCATGCCAGACATGCAGGATGCACCGTGCCAACACACCAGCATTGACTGAGAAGAGGCACCTTGGAGGCATAGGGACACCTTTATTAGTCATGTATTCTGGTTTGCAGAGCCAACTCGAAGTACAGATGAACACATCATGTGGAGTGACATGTGGGTCCAACACTGGCACCCCCCTTCTGCAGCACAAATGCGTGATAGCCATGGTACTGGCACACAAGCGTCGGCTAACAGCTAAATACCCACAGCTGCACACGGAGAGCCTGCCATACACCATAGATCCGCTGATGTGGAAGTCCCACGCCATGTCAAGCCAATGCTAACCGTATGTGTCCGAGGGCAGTGTCACACACATTGATGCCATCATCACAATCCACTATCCCATCACTGATGACTGTCAACCAGGCAGACCATCTATTCAGGTGTACCCAGCTGCATGTCGTGTCCCAAGGGGATGCGACATGTCTGCAGATGAACCAAACCCCGACAGGGGCAGTGTGCACACATCGTGAACAACTGCCACACCCAATACACCCCAGATGCATCCCTTACCCCATGGAGACTTCCAAACGTGTCCGTGCCTGTAACGCTGAGTCAGCCCACGATGCCATGTCCATGAGGAATAGCAGTGCCACAACAATGCAACCAGCAGATGGCATGCGCAGGTACCTGGGGAAGAGAGACACACAAGAAGTCAGCCACAAAAAGCACAGCCACTTGCATGTGCATTTACTCGACACATGTATGGATGACAACATGCTAGGTCACAATTATGACTGGGGAAATACTACCATCACTGCCACCATCACTCCAGTGACACACCCACACACACCTCTGACTCACGTGCCATACATGCAGGTGGAGACACACATCACAACACATGCCACACGGGGACCAAGGCGTGCACACTCAGACACTGGTACTCACCACTAAGCAAAGAAGTCGCGTATGAGCCGAGTCCGGATGTCCTCTTGCGGCTCCACATCCTCCACATCACTAGCCCCATTGCCAAGCCCTTCGTCCTCCATGGGTGGATGGTCCTCGTCATGTTGATTCAGGATGAGTGGCACAGCTCTTTCAACTGCCATGTTGTGCAGCATGCAGCAGACCATGAAGATCTTGCAAACCTTCGCCGGGGCATATGGGAGTGCGCCGCCGGTCTTGTGGAGGCACCGGAATCGGCTCTTCAGCATGCCAAACGTCCTCTCTATCACTCGCCTTGTCTGGCCATGGGCGGTGTTGTAGCGGAGCTGGGCCGGCGTGATGGGGTTGCGGAGAGGTGTGAGCAGCCAAGGCATGTTGGGATAGCCAGCGTCCCCTACATGGAATGCACATGGATATCGTTAGGACTGGCGAAGCGGTCATGCTGGTCGGCTATACAGAATACAGGACAGACAGACTGTACCCACCAACAACACATGCCCGTTCGTTGCGCAGCTGCATCATCATATCAGGCATCCCGCTACGCCTCATGATGTAGGCATCGTGTGCTGATCCTGGGAAACGAGCACAGACATGTGAAATCACCATGTTGGACAGACACACCACAAGGGCATTGATGGAGTGGTAGTGCTTCCGATTGCGGTACGCCACCTCCCGTGCGTGTGGTGGTGCCAAACCTACATGTGTCCCATCTATGGACCCAATGACATGGGGCATCCCTCCCAGGGCATAGAATCCACGCTTGACCTCAGTCATCTGTTCAGGGGTTGGGAACTTTATGAAGTCATCCAGGTGAATCAACATGGCCTCCAAGAAATCATGCAGCACACCACTGAACATGCTCTGGGACATGCCACCAACATGAGCTATGGTATTTTGGAAGGTACCCGTGGCAAGAAAATGTAGGGCAGCCATTACCTTCAGCTGTGGTGTCAGTGCCGTAGGATACCTGTGCTGCGGTTGCAGGTGTGGTGCCAGTCTCGCCGTCAGCTCCAGAATCAACGGTTGGGTGAAGCGGTAGAGCCGGATCCTGTCATTCTCCTGCATGGCAGCCAAGTCTGGAATTATTCGGGCAAGAGGCGGCGCTCTGCAGTAATTTGGAAGTGACAAGGAAGAGTGAGTGCACTACGACAACAACTCATGTCTACTGAGCACATGTAAATCTGGCAAAACACACATGCCACATAGGGAGTCAGGTATGTGCTACATGCCCAGGACACGCATGGCTGCCAGGTGACCCTCCTACCAAGACCCAGCTACACACGGAGATTGAGAACCTCCCCATGCCACGCCATGGGAATAGCTGTGTCCCAGTGCAATTGAACAGCCAGACGCAAGACAGGAGTGACATACGCCCACACATCAGCAGCAGTAGGATGCCGATTGCAGAGACTGGTAGCGGAACACTGGAGCCACAGGTCACATGACATAACACTAGTCCAGCCCACACACCTTGCCATGAAGGAGCACATGTCATGACTCACCACACATTCCTTGTGAGGATGCTGACATGGCCTTGTCACGCTACTCCGTGTCCCATGCATACATGTGCACCTCACATCCGATAACACATGTGGCATGGTGTGCGGAACAGTGTGCAATGACAATCTACACACAGACACATGTTGGTTGCTGCAACGGCTGCAGCTTTTGAGGGTGCTACAACATCAACCTGATGAAAATCCCGGACACATAAATGACATAGTCACATTGTGCACTGTGGGTAGTGACAAGTCATGTGTCATGACCCCTGTACCGGGCATCATGGGACACTTCCGTGTGTTGGTGTCCGTGCCATGCCAGTGACGCTCACCCCAAGTGCGCAGTACGACATGCACACATGTCAAAGGAGTCAAGGGCATGCCTGGCACACATTGCACCGTCACACAGTACACCTATACACATCTCATCATACATCTGGTGCCTTCTCCACTCAGGAGTCATGTTCCACATCACAGCCTGTCACACCCGTGCCCCACACATGTAGTAATGCACAGACGATGCCTTGATGTCCATTCCTGGACAAGTATGTCCATCCATGGACAAGTATGTCCATCCATGGACAAGTATGTCCGCCCTATTCCTACCTGTGTGTCGCCTATCACCACTGTGATGTGTAAAAACCGCCGTACTGCTGCTAAGAGGGCCTGTGTATGTTCCCAAATCACTGTGGGAGTGCTGCCGTATGTGTACCCATCGTGATGGCGAGCGTACAGGCATTTGTACGGTCCGTACCACTACGGGTACGCATACGCGTGCAGACCCATAGTGATAGTGAGCGTAGATGCGTGTGTACGGCCCTATCACTATGGGTCTGCACGCGTATGCGTACCCGTAGTGGTACGGACCGTACATATGCCTGTACGCTCACTATCACTATGGGTCTGCACGCGTATGCGTACCCGTAGTGGTACGGACCGTACATATGCCTGTACGCTCACTATCACTATGGGTCTGCACGCGTATGTGTACCCGTAGTGGTACGGACCGTACACACGCATCTACGCTCACTATCACTATGGGTCTGCACGCGTATGCGTACTCGTAGTGATAGTGAGCGTACATGCGAGTGTACGGGCCGTACCACTACGAGTACGCATACGCGTGCAGACCCATAGTGATTGTGAACGTAGGCATGCATGTACGGGCCGTTGCCATGCATTTGGGGTGCCCTAGGGCCCCGAAACGCACCGTACCTGTGTGTGATGCTCCAAATTACATAGGGGACAATTATTAAGGCCTACATGCATGCTGGTTATCATGGAGACCACGTTCAAATTTCGAATTTGTTCTGGAAGGTGCACAGCAGAAGTCAGTTGGAATTCTTCTACTTTGTTGCAATGTGTTTGTGGGGCTGACATCATGCAGGAGAATGAAACCGATAGAGAACCCACAGACTGCTAGGTTTGAAGGGATTGGTGGAAACATAGGATGCAAATGTGAGTGACCAATCACTCTGTACTCCTGTGCATGAGACTGGGCAGAAGGGCACATATAAGGCAGCCAGGTCCCATGAGGGAGTACTTGCCTGCACATCTTTGCATTCGTCGACCCAGCTGCTGCAACTGATTCCCTGGAACCATGTCAAGGGCTGTGGAGAGGACACAGCCATTCACCCTGGAGGAGAACATGGCTCTGCTGGATGTGATCCTCCCACAGTACTCCATGCTGTATGGCCGACCAGGGTATCAGGTGAGTGCATAGGCCACTGCCACAGACTCTCCCTATGTTGTGACTGTGACTTCAGGCATTGTGTCCTGGTGTGACACACATGCCATGTACTGTCGGGGGGGTACCAGGGGGGGGGGGTGCCTGATGTCTCCCAGCAGTGCCCTGAGACAGGAGGGGTGGGGCCCTATCACTCACAGCAGTGCCCTGAGACAGGAGGGGTGGGGGCCTATCACTCACAGCAGTGCCCTGAGACAGGAGGGGTGGGGGCCTATCACTAACAGCAGTGCCCTGAGACAGGAGGGGTGGGTGTGATGCACAGTGTGAGCCTTGATCATTGATTGTGACATTGCCATCATTCCACCTGTGTACCCACTATGGCACGTACTGCTTTTTCCCTCACCAGGGCATGATGTCCCTATGACAAAGGTGCAATGCGTTGACTGCATGACATGCCTTGTTGTATCCAGCTAATTTGTACTCATATGTCTCTCTGTGACATGTGGCTGGTGTATTGATGTGGTGTCACTTGTTCTTCCTCACAGGTAGGCGCCACTGCCAAGGAGCAGATCTGGCTGACCGCCGTCAGTGCCGTGAGGGGTGTGGATGGTCGGAGGCGGAGCCTGTCCCAGGTGAGGAAACGCTGGCAGGATATCCGGTGCTGGACGCGGAGGATTGCACGGCTCCTGCTGGGGGACTCACCTGAGAGCCACAAGAACCGCGGCCGCCGCCATCTGAACCACCTCCACAGGCGTGTGCTGCCGGTGGTCTTTCCAGACCTGGAGAGGCGCCTACAGGCGAAGCAGCAGCCGGAAGGGGGTAGGTACATGTGTGTTTGTTGTGTGTCACCGGCATTTGTAAGGGCACAGTAGCATGAATTCACTGGCAGGGTTTAAAGGTGCTGTGCAGATTCTGTTTGCCCCAGTATAGCGCTGCGCCCCTGCCACCCTTCCCCTCCTTGCAATGTGTTCCCTGGTCTGTGTGTAGTCACTCCTTCACAAGGTAATGTAGGCTGGCGCTTTGTCCACGAGAACAATGACTGTAGCATCATGTCTGGGGGTGGTGTGTAACAGGTTGTGGGACCTTGCCTGTGCACTGTCAAGTTCACTGCATGTGGGTTCCATGTCAGTTGGCACTGATGCTGACTCCAGACATGGGAGTTGGTCTCTCATGTGTCATGCCTTACAGCGCGCATGTCCTATGTAGTGGCCTGTGACATGATGTGCATGAGTGTGCGATACGCATAGTGCAGGGATGGTGACGTGTGTTGCAGTCATTACCATTCAGTAGCATGTAGTTGCGTGCCCACTACTGTCCCCTGGGGCACGTTTTCCTCAGTGTTGTATGTGTCATCATAAACGTGGACACTCTCACTGTCTACAGCGTAGCTTGTGCTCTGTGCCATTGTCCCCTGTCACCATGTATATTGACGTGCTATTATGTACAGGTGTCCACTGTGCAGCCTGACCTGATTGTCCTTCTTCATACTCACAGTTGCCAGTGCCTGTGTGTCTTGTTATACTCATCTGAGGATGGGCACTGGTACCTCATTATTTGTACAGGCGCACCTTGGCTGTTTGGCGTCCAATCTTGCTTTTTGCCTGCCCCTGTGTTTATCACCCAGACTATGAGATGTTGGTGCCACCTGTGTCTCAACAATTTGCCTCGTGTAGGGGTTTGTTGGGGCGGGCAATGCCTATGTGTCAAATCCTGATTTCTACTTGCTGGGTCTGGGCAGTGTGTGATGTTTCTGGACACACACGCATGGTGCAGTGACCGAGTCATGTTGGGCATGTTTGCAGCATTACCTATGCAGCATGTGTCTCAAGTTCATGGATATGGTCCCTGGTCATCGGTATTTTCGCCAACGCTGTGTGGTGCAGATGCAGTGCTGGATTGTCCCCAGGGCCTGGGTGCTATGTCAGACTCCGTTTCCTGTCTTTAGCTATTGTCTCATGCTCTCCATGGTATTTCAGTGGCATGGTGGCTCAACCAACTGTGTGTTTCATGCCCTACATCGGTACCTTGTTTTGAAGATGTTAGGGATCTTCCTTTTCAGGCTATGCAATGTTACCTATGTCGATTGGACTCATGTGACTGATGTGTACAGCTGTCTGATTAATTTATGTCTCTCCACCCTGCCCACAGCATCGTCGGGGGACACAGAGGGAGACATGGACACAGGCAAGGCGGAGGGACCGAGCACCAGTGCCAGCCGTGACACACATGTGTTACACCCCTCCTGTCTCTGGGCACTGCTGGGGAGGACTCTGCACCCACCCCTCCTGTCTCTGGGCACTGCTGGGAGGACTCTGCACACACCCCTCCTGTCTCAGGGCACTGCTGGGAGGGCTCTTCACCCACCCCTCCTGTCTCAGGGCACTGCTGTGAGTGATAGGGCCCCACCCCTCCTGTCTCAGGGCACTGCTGTTAGTGATAGGCCCCCACCCCTCCTGTCTCAGGGCACTGCTGTTAGTGATTGGCCCCCACCCCTCCTGTCTCAGGGCACTGCTGTGAGTGATAGGCCCCCACCCCTCCTGTCTCTGGGCACTGCTGGGAGGACTCTGCACACACACCTCCTATTTCTGGATATGTACGCTTGGAACATACACGGTGTGGGTGCGCTCCATGCATTCGAGGTGAGGGTACGGGTCTAGTTACACTGGTGTGGTGGGGGTACGGTCCGTGAGTCCGTGGTTGGGGGTACGGGTCGCACTTACACTGTTGGGGTGGGGGGTACGCTCCTTGCATACGCGGGTGGTGGTACGGGTCGTACTTGCACTGTTGGGGTGGGGGGTACGCTCCTTGCATACGCGGGTGAGGGTACGGGTCGTACTTACACTGTTGGGGTGGGGGTACAGTCCGTGAGTCCGCGGGTGGGGCTACGGGTCGTACTTACACTGTTGGGGTGGGGGGTACGCTCCTTGCATACGCGGGTGAGGGTACGGGTCGTACTTACACTGTTGGGGTGGGGGTACGGTCCGTGAGTCCGCGGGTGAGGGTACGGGTCGTACTTACACTGTTGGGGTGGGGGGTACGCTCCTTGCATACGCGGGTGGGGGTACGGGTCGTACTTACTCTGTTGGGGTGGGGGGTACGCTCCTTGCATACGCAGTTGGGGGTACGGGTCGTACTTACACTGTTGGGGTGGGGGGTACGCTCCTTGCATACGCGGGTGGGGGTACGGGTCGTACTTACACTGTTGGGGTGGGGGGTACGCTCCTTGCATACGCGGGTGGGGGTACGGGACGTACTTACACTGTTGGGGTGGGGGGTACGCTCCTTGCATACGCGGGTGGGGGTACGGGTCGTACTTACACTGTTGGGGTGGGGGTACGCTCCTTGCATACGCGGGTGGGGGTACGGGTCGTACTTGCACTGTTGGGGTGGGGGGTACGCTCCTTGCATACGCGGGTGAGGGTACGGGTCGTACTTACACTGTTGGGGTGGGGGTACGGTCCGTGAATCCGCGGGTGGGGGTACGGGTCATACTTACACTGTTGGGGTGGGGGTACGCTCCTTGCATACGCGGGTGAAGGTACGGGTCGTACTTACACTGTTGGGGTGGGGGTACGGTCCGTGAGTCCGCGGGTGAGGGTACGGGTCGTACTTACACTGTTGGGGTGGGGGGTACGCTCCTTGCATACGCGGGTGGGGGTACGGGTCGTACTTACACTGTTGGGGTGGGGGGTACGCTCCTTGCATACGCGGGTGGGGGTACGGGTCGTACTTACACTGTTGGGGTGGGGGGTACGCTCCTTGCATACGCGGGTGGGGGTACGGGTCGTACTTACACTGTTGGGGTGGGGGGTGCGCTCCTTGCATACGCGGGTGGGGGTACGGGTTGTACTTACACTGTTGGGGTGAGGGTACGCTCCATGCATACGGGGTGGGGGTAGGGTCCGTACATATCCATCCCCACGCTATGTGATGCTTGTGCGGGCCGTACCCAGGCCTTTGCCACGTGGGTACGATCCGTCCCGCCATTGTTGGGGTGACGTGTGTGTGGGCGTGGTACGACTCGTACCCACGCTCTTCAGGCGTGGGTACGGGACGTACCTGTCTGGTTGTGTTGCCGGTTCGCGTGGTGACGGACTTCCGTTGTGGCGGTCGCTGGCTTATCAGGACATGCCCCCACCCCCTCGTGGTGACCAGGGCATGGGAGTCAGGTATGTCCAGGCCATGTGTGGTGTGTGACTTATGTGGTTGTTTTGTGGCCTGCCCTGGTCGTGCCACCCCCACCCCACCCCACTTTCCCCCCTCCCTTAGTTATTCTGACCTTCTGCGGCGTCTGCGTCGTAACCTGTAGAGGAGGTGTACTGCTATGAGGGCAGGGATGACTCGTAGGTTCGGGTCCATGTCTGTCCGTCGCGTACTGGTACTCCTTGATCGCGTCGTCCTGTCGCGTACGGGTCCTCCTTGTCCCGTCGTCCTGTCGCGTACGGGTCCTCCTTGGTCGCGTCGTCCTGTGTGTCCGTCACGTACTGGTCCTCCTTGTTCGCGTCGTCGTCTGTCCGTCGCGTACTGGTGGTCCTTGTTCGCGTCGTCCTGATTTCCCGGCAGTTTTTGGCTGCCGCAAAATATTCACCGTGCGGGGTGACGTCGGTGCGAATCGTGATTCCTGGGTCGTGAATGGCTGGCTGCGAGCGTCCCGACGTCAGGTCGGCGCTTTCCCGGATCGCATTGGTAGGTGTTTTTTTGTTCGGTCGGGCTTTTTTACGATTCGTACGGTAATGGTGTACCCGTGCGAATCGTAATTCCTTGTTTGTAAAAATTGACGACCGGGTACGCGTCGGACGGAGATTATGCTCCGTCCGACGGTTCGTACCCGGTTTTTGCCGGATCGTGATCGGCACCAAAATGTGTCCCCAACGGTGCTACTCTAGGTGCTTCTTGTCTCATCTCTATTTCTTCATTCTGTATCATTGACTCCCTCAGCGGTGGATCCCTGATGGAAAACGAGGCAGCATCTGTGAGGCTTGCAAAAATAACATGACTACATTTGTCCTTCACTGGGAACCAAACACCCAATTGTAGCGACTGAGACTCAGAGGGTAGCGTTGCAGAGCAGTCTGGGGCTTACTCAAGGGAGGTGGTGTGGGCTAGTAATCGCCATTTGCATGTGCGCAAAAATAACACTCAATAATTAATTGTCCAGTCTGTACTTTGCTTTATAAAAGTAAGAGTACATTTAATAAACACACATACACTACTCAATACTATGCACCAATTTACCATTATACATAAGCTGTTAGAATTACTTTGTGATATTGCACAACATCTCCACCCCTCCTGCAGGGGGGGTGGGGTCTAGTACCACCACTCCCATGTATGCACATCATCTTGTCCCTAATGCAGTTGGTTGAACATAACCTGGGGTGGGGGCCCGGCGCACTAGCACCATTTAAAATAGGTAACCCTGCCTTGGTGACATATAACCCTGACTGAGCATGTCCTACTGACCATAAAGTATGCACCTCTATATCTTAAGGGTAGCAGTCTGGGTTCTTCACCTAAGCGCAGCAGCAAGAATACATGTTTAAGCAACACTTTAGAATGACAGTACTCATCACATTTGTGGATCACTAGAATGTATTGCAATTGCAGCTCCTAAAGGCATCACGGATAAAATCATAGGATTACGCATATACATCCAGACACCCTAGGAGGAATGTCTGGCAACATAACCCCACTTTGTTTATGACATCACCTCACATGTACTTCACATTTAAAACATGAACATTAGTTCCTCTAAAAGAAATAACCATTGCTAAACGCATTTCTGGTGCAAATACACCTCTTCACCTCCAGAAGATGCCCTTCGCCAGACATCTCCCACTCAGCCCTTCATTCCATGATGCATTTTTCAATTCACCCTCGGCTGTAGAACAAAAGTTCCAGCCCAGAAGTAGTTAAATGCTGGCCGAGCCATTGGGGCGTTATTCTTTCAAATCCCCAAGACACTTAGGGTGGGACTTTTCTCTTCGTGCAGGGGAGAAGACTGCGCCTCTCCACCAGCACCTTCACATTCATGTGGTGGTGACTCCGTCCTCCTGGGGCCACCACAAGCAAAGAACATGCTGGTTTGACCATGCAGGCCGGTCCTGGCCTGCAAGGCATTATGGGTAGGCTCGCATATGGAAGCATCGGCTCTCCTGCTGTGCCGGGGAGAGCCGCAATCATCTTTATGGCGCTCCGCACCGCCTCCTGGGCCTCGGTGGGGGGCCCAGTCCCCCCAGGTGAGAGTACGGCTCAGGGAGCCCACACCCAGCCGATCTGCTTCATTTTCGGGGGCCCGGTTCCACCCGGGACCCGTGCAACTCCTCCTCGGTTGTGGGGGTTGGCCATTCTCGAGGGAGGGCAGCATAGGGAGCCCACCCCCGGCTGCCCCCGCCGGCCCCCGTGCGACCCGCACCTCCGTGTACCCGCCCGGGCGGGCAGACACAGAGGCTCCCGCCGGTCCGGCAGCCATCGGGGAAGTGCGATGGCACTCCCCCACCTCCCTCCATCTTCGGGGCCTGGGGATGGGGACCCAGGCCCCCTCCATGACTTCGGGGCCCGGGGAAGGAGTCCCTGTCCCTGATTCCCTCTTCGCGGGGAGCGCGCCTGCGCTCCCCGTCTTCACGGGCTCGCTGGGGGGCCAGGGTGGGCTCCTGGCACCCCCTCCTTCAATTTTCACGGGGAGCGCGATGGCGCTTCCCGACTTTGCTACGGGGTCCGGGGATGGGGCCCCGGGCCCCTGGACCTCTTCATGGAGGGGAGGTGAGACGGCGCTCCCCCCTTCTCCAGCTTCGGTGGGGCAGCCCCCGGGATTTCACTCACCCCGGGGGCCTGATGGTGACCCGCAACGGTGCCCCATGCGCTTCATCATCGGTCCCAGGCGGGGTCAAAGGTCGCCTACCTTCTGGGGGGCATATCTCGGCCCCCCGGAGTCCGATTTGCGTCCTTTTCGTGTTCTCTCGGTCCTCTCGGCCAGCCCCATCCACTGGAAACACTCTCCTTGGCCCTCGGGGCCTGTGAGGGGGCCATTCTGCAGGGAGTGCTCTTCACTGGCTCCCTGCTCCAGCCTTTCACCTGATTCTTCTCCTGGGCCTCTCTTCTCCCTGTGCATAGGCCCCTGCTTCTGCGCACCGGTCCTGGGCTCTTCTTCTGGCGCCGTTAGCACCCTGGGGGGCAGTCAGGGGCTCTCCCCTTCCAACTGCCCATTGCCAGGCTCCAGCACCTTTTGCCTCCTTAGACCACACCCCAGAGAGAGCTTCTCTTCCTATGCAAGCACTTTTTAAAAGTTGAGCAGGGGGCTGGCAGGAAGTCTCTGTTTGGCCTATCAACCAGCGACACATCACTTCCCTGCCCCTGCTCCCTCCTTCTTGTCCAGCCTCTGGGTTTGTTCAAAATTTGCGCCGTCCAGGGTCTCTGGCCACATGCTCCCCTTGCCCCTTGGTTCAGCTTGGTGCCTGCCACCCAGCGACAGCGGTTGATGGATTGGCCTGTAGCTCCACCTATCTCCTTTTCCTTGGAGGGAAGATCTTCGCTCTGGGAAGAAAGGTCATTAATCTAACCTGCCAGGGCCAGACCCCAGCCAGGGACTCAGAGAAATATGACATTTCTGGATGACCCAAAAGCAGTACAAATATGACTTTGGACTTTGCAGAATACTTCTTTTCACATCCGCTACAATGTACTTTAGTGCATGTCTGGAATCTGTAGACCTTGTGGAAGTCACTCTAGCCATGGGCCCCACATCCCCATAGGGTAATAATGAAGTGAAAACACAGTAAAACACACTGACTTTCCCTGGCATGTTTCTTTCCAGTGTATAAAGCCTATTCCATGTCACCACCCATTTCGGCTTAAGTCCTGCCACACCATTCAATTTGTAGCTGCTCCTGGTCTGTGCACGCTAGGTAACCATTCCAACACGACGGGAATCACGGCGCTACGGACCTCCACTTAAATTAACGATATGGGACAATCGAAATCTGATTAGCCAGAGCTTCTTGAGAATTATTTTTGACATACTACACCAGACGTAAATCCATTGCTCACTGGCTACTTATTTAGCAAGACTCAATACTGGGTCAAGTTACCTCCGTTACATTTGCAAATATCTTGATGTGCATCTACGTTCTATAAACCTTGCATTGAAGAAGCCCATGTTTGGGCGAAACGCGTTGGCTGCGAATATGGTTGTACCACATCTTGGAATAAAGAACATTTGAATCATTCAATCTTTGTGTGGACTCAGCACTCAGTTTTCATACTGTACTGATACAGTGTATTTAGTTTTGTGTTGGCTCTCATACTTGTGTATATATGCTTTATTTATGGTCGTTTAAGCAGCTGGCCATTTGAGGTGGGCAATACTCTCACTACTGCTAAGTGACAGGTCCAGGCTGTGCACTCGGTGAGCAGTCTATATATCGACTTTTTAATATCGAGGGACATAAATATCGAGTCAAAAATATCTAAAGTACAAAATATCGAAATAGATAATAACAATGTGAAAAATATCGTTTTTTTAAAAAAAATTATATGTCGATGTAAGTTATATCGTTAGTAATAATATCGACATGTTAAAATATCGTTATTGTATGTTTAGTAAATATTTTGAAGTTGTTTGTATAAATAGTTAAAATGTATATAATATGAGAAATATTTATATTCTTTTAGGGGCGGGATGTTGGGTTATAGGGGATAAGGGTGGGGAGTGTTTTACAAATATTTATTAATTTTGTAATATATTTTTAAATTTAAATAGAAAATTTGAAATAAATTTGGCATTTTATGTTTAATTTTAGGAGCGGGATGTTGGGTTATAGGGGATAAGGGTGGGGAGTGTTTTAAAAAAGTTAAATTTTTTTGTAATATATTGTAAAATTTAATTGGTAAATTTTATTTCAAATTTGAAATGTATATTTAATTTTAGGAGCGGGATGTTGGGTTACAGGGGATAAGGGT
Organism: Triturus cristatus; assembly: GCF_964204655.1. Taxonomy (NCBI): domain Eukaryota; kingdom Metazoa; phylum Chordata; class Amphibia; order Caudata; family Salamandridae; genus Triturus; species Triturus cristatus. Next base: position 720,080,282 of record NC_140579.1, read on the forward strand.
GGGAAGTGTTTTAAAAATGTTTATATATTTTAGAATTTTAAAAATAATTTATTTAGAAATTTTAAATTTAATTTAGAATTTTAAAATGAATTTTAGGAGCGGGATGTTGGGTTATAGGGGATAAGGGTGGGAAGTGCTTTAAAAATATTTATATATTTTAGAATTTAAAAAAAAAATTATTTAGAAATTTTAAATTTAATTTAGAATTTTAAAATTAATTTTAGGAGCGGGATGTTGGGTTATAGGGGATAAGGGTGGGAAGTGTTTTAAAAATGTTTATATATTTTAGAATTTTTAAAAAAAATTATTTAGAAATTGTAAATTTAATTTAGAATTTTAAAATTAATTTTAGGAGCGGGATGTTGGGTTATAGGGGATAAGGGTGGGAAGTGTTTTAAAAATGTTTATATATTTTAGAATGTTTTTTAATTTTTTTTTATAATTTTTAAATGTAATTTAGAATTTTATATTACATTTTCGGAGTGGGATGTTGGGTTACAGGGGATAAGGGTGGGAAGTGTTGTAAAATTTTGTTTGTAATTTGGAATATTTAATAAATTTAATTTGAAATTTGGAATACATTTTTTTTTTTATATTTTCTTTTAGGAATGGGATGTTGGGTTATAGGGGATGAGGGTGGGGAGTGTTTTAAAAATTTTGATTTATGTAGGAATAATTTGTATAAAAAATTTAGAAATTTATAAAAATAATTCGAATGTTATATTTAATTTTAGGAGTGGGATATTGTGTTATGGGGATAAGGGTGTGGAGTTTTATAAAAATGTGATAAATGTAGGTAATATTGTATAAAAAGTATTTATAAATTTTGATTTAGATTGTACAATTTATAAAAAATTTTGGGGAGTGGGATGTTGGCTTATAGGGGATAAGGGTGGGGAGTGTTTTAAAAATGTATTTTAAATTAGTAATATTGAGTAATTTATATTAAAAAAAAATATTATAATATAATATTTTGGGATAAATTTTAGATTGGGGAGTTGGATTTGTAGATGATAAGTGTGGGTATTGTTTTATGTAAAATTTGTAATAATGATTAAAACATATTATTTTTTTATATATTAATATTTATATATTTGTATTGCAATTACTGTAATTAAATACATATTGGAGTGGGAATATAAAATTAATTAAGATCAGTATACATGATCTAGTGTAATCAAATATATTTATGAGTGGGAATACTAAATTAATGAAGTTTAGTGTTTTGCACCTACCATAATTAAATATAGATTTGAGTGAGAATAGTAAATTTATTAAGTTCAGTGTCCAGCACCTACCCTAATTAAATATATTTTGGAGTGGGAATAGTAAATTAATTCAGTTCAGTGTCCAGCACTTATTTTAATTAAATATAGACTGGAGTGGGAATAGTAAATTAATTAAGTTCAGTGTCCAGCACATACCTTAATTAAATATAGATTGGAGTGAGAATAGTAAATTTATTAAGTTCTGTGTCCAGCACTTATCTAAATTAAATATAGACTGGAGTGAGAATAGTAAATTAATTCAGTTCAGTGTCCAGCACCTACTATAATTAAATATAGATTGGAGTGAGAATAGTAAATTTATTCTGTTCAGTGTCCAGCACTTATGTTAATTAAATATAGACTGGAGTGAGAATAGTAAATTAATTCAGTTCACTGTCCAGCACCTACTCTAATTAAATATAGATTGGAGTGAGAATAGTAAATTAATTCAGTTCAGTGTCCAGCACCTACTCTAATTAAATATAAATTGGAGTGAGAATAGTAAATTAATTAAGTTCAGTGTCCAGCACTTATCTTAGTAAAATATAGACTGGAGTGGGAATAGTAATTTATTAAAGTTCAGTGTATAGCATCTATCCTAATTAAATATAGATTGGAGTGAGAATAGTAAATTTATTCAGTTCAGTGTCCAGCACCTACCCTAATTACATATATTTTGGAGTGGGAATAGTAAGGTGCCGATCACGATCCGGTAAAAAAAATGCCCGTCCGACTCGTATCCGGTCTTTTTACCGTACGAATCGGACAATTGCCGTACAAACTGGCAATTACGATTCGCATGGTAAAAAGTCCATACGAACCGCCTCGGGAATCATTCCCCACACGTCCTCGGGTCGGAAAATGTGTCCGACACGTCCTCGGACGATTTACCGTACAAATGTGAAAAGTCAAGTCCGACCGAGGAATCACGATCCTACCCGTGCGTCCCAACTCACAACCGTATGGTAAAAACACCGTCCGCACCAAACTCCCATTGCAACCATGGAGATATGTGCCCGCATACGCGCCAAACACTCCCCCCAGCACCCTTACGTTCGAGTCGTACACCCCGTTAATGTACACCCCCCGTATGTACACCCGTGTACGTGTCGAACCCCCACCCTTGTATGTACACCCCAGTACGTTCGAGTCGTACCCCCACCCTTGTACGTGTCACACCCCCGTGTACCCACACCCCAGTACGTTCCAGTCGTACCCCCACCCCTGTACGTGTCACACCCCATGTACCCACACCCCAGTACGTTCGAGTCGTACCTCCACCCCTGTACGTGTCACACCCCGTGTACCCACACCCCAGTACGTTCCAGTCGTACCCCCACCCCTGTACGTGTCACACCCCCGTGTACCCACACCCCAGTACGTTCGAGTCGTACCCCCACCCCTGTACGTGTCACACCCCCGTGTACCCACACCCCAGTACGTTCGAGTCGTACCCCCACCCCTGTACGTGTCACACCCTGTGTACCCACACCCCAGTACGTTCCAGTCGTACCCCCACCCCTGTACGTGTCACACCCCCGTGTACCCACACCCCAGTACGTTCCAGTCGTACCCCCACCCCAGTACGTGTCGTTCCACCGTCTAAGTACACCCCAGTACGTTCGAGTCGTACCCCCACCCTTGTACGTGTCGTACCACCGTCTAAGTACACCCCAGTACCTTCGAGTCGGACCCCCACCCTTGTACGTGTCACACCCCCGTGTACCCACACCCCAGTACGTTCCAGTCGTACCCCCACCCAAGTACATGTCGTACCACCGTCTAAGTACACCCCAGTACGTTCGAGTCGTACCCCCACCGTTGTACGTGTCGTACCACCGTCTAAGTACACCCCAGTACGTTCCAGTCGTACCCCCACCCTTGTACGTGTCGTACCACCGTCTAAGTACACCCCAGTACGTTCGAGTCGTACCCCCACCCCTGTACGTGTCACACCCCCGTGTACCCACACCCCAGTACGTTCGAGTCGTACCCCCACCCTTGTACGTGTCGTACCACCGTCTAAGTACACCCCAGTACCTTCGAGTTGGACGCCCACCCCTGTACGTGTCACACCCCCGTGTACCCACACCCCAGTACGTTTGAGTCGTACCCCCACCCCTGTACGTGTCACACCCCCGTGTACCCACACCCCAGTACGTTCCAGTCGTACCCCCACCCCAGTACGTGTCGTACCACCGTCTAAGTACACCCCAGTACGTTCGAGTCGTACCCCCACCCTTGTACGTGTCGTACCACCGTCTAAGTACACCCCAGTACGTTCGAGTCGTACCCCCACCCTTGTACGTGTCGTACCACCGTCTAAGTACACCCCAGTACGTTCGAGTCGTACCCCCACCCCTGTACGTGTCACACCCCCGTGTACCCACACCCCAGTACGTTCGAGTCGTACCCCCACCCCTGTACGTGTCACACCCCCGTGTACCCACACCCCAGTACGTTCCAGTCGTACCCCCACCCCAGTACGTGTCGTACCACCGTCTAAGTACACCCCAGTACGTTCGAGTCATACCCCCACCCTTGTACGTGTCGTACCACCGTCTAGGTACACCCCAGTACGTTCGAGTCATACCCCCACCCTTGTACGTGTCGTACCACCGTCTAAGTACACCCCAGTACGTTCGAGTCGTACCCCCACCCCTGTACGTGTCACACCCCCGTGTACCCACACCCCAGTACGTTCTAGTCGTACCCCCACCCCAGTACGTGTCGTACCACCGTCTAAGTACACCCCAGTACCTTCGAGTCGGACCCCCACCCCTGTACGTGTCACACCCCCGTGTACCCACACCCCAGTACGTTCCAGTCGTACCCCCACCCTTGTACGTGTCGTACCACCGTCTAAGTACACCCCAGTACGTTCCAGTCGCACCCCCACCACAACCTCCTAAGTACGAAGCGCACCCCATGCCCCAACATCACAACCGCATGTACGAGTCGTGCCAAGCCACACACCAGGACAGCACCGTACAACCAAATGGACCATCTACACACCGTACACACGCTCAAAACGCACGTACACAACCAGGACAATACAATACAACACAAGAATACACTATTCGAATGGCACAAAGCCACTAAACATGGCCAACAAACACTCATAAAACACACATTCACTGACCTGCAACTGCCAAAAACAAACAGAGGCCCTAAACACCACCACTCCTTATAACACACCCACCCAAACTTCAAACACAGCCACACCCACCAATGGACCAATAAAAAGGGCCCACACACACAAACCATGAGCCTTTGCAACAGACTCACTGCTGCCAGACACCACAGACAACTTACAGCACCTTACTAAAAGCTTCACCACACCTTACACTTGCACACCTTCACACAACCACCTTCACAAACACCCCCTCATCACATTCACACACACACACACCTGCACAACCACACCCACACACCCACAACCATCCACACACACCCCCCACCATCCACACACACCCCCACCATCCACACCCACACCCCTCACCATGCCCACTACCAAGAATCCAAAGTTCAGTAACCGAGAGTTGGAGGTTCTTGTCGATGAAATCCTCAGAGTCGAGCCACAGCTCTTTGGAACATTGGTCACAAACACCAGCATTGCAGCTAAAACAGCCATGTGGCAGACCATCGTCGATGCTGTGAATGCTGTTGCGGACACCAGAAGGACCAGGCAGGAATGCCAGAACAGGTGGTACGATCTGCGGAGGAGGGTCCGAGCCAAGAGGCAGGAGGAACACGACCAGGCCAACGCCACCGGAGGAGGGCCCTCCCGCAGACCCGTACACTACCAGCCCTGGGAGGAGAGGGTGATGGCCATACTGCCGGTGGAGGCAGTCGAAGGATTAGAAGGACTCCGAGACCTGGGTGAGTACACAAACAACGCACCTCACATGGGGGGAACGGCATCCACAACCAAAATCACTAACAGGCACGCAACCACCCCAAGCCATCGCATGACTCAACCACACTCCATGAGCACGCACATGCCACTGCTGCCACCATGCCCCATGCACCCAGCTGGACAATGTCAAGTCACAGGCCACAGAAGTCACCAACACATGACACGGTAACCCGGATGGCGGGAGGCTGGGCCCCAAAAATCACATAGTGCAACTCCGAAGCAGACAACAATGCCCTCTGCCCATATGGCCTAGGTCACAGCCAGACAAACAGTGTGTCCCAATACGGGAATGACTTGCCAGCAAATGGCGGACGCCTTGCATCAACACATGGGGGTGAAGGCACTGTTTTGCACATGACAGCAGCTAATGAACAGCCAACATTGTGAAAGAGTGGCAGCACACACCACCACAGCAGCAGCGCACAGACACACATCACACCCAACGGGTGCCTGGAGATCAGAAACAAACTCACATCAACAAGCCAAGGGCCACTCAAAGATCTGCTAACAGTGTGTGCCCAGGAAGCTGGGCTGAGGTGACAGAGGGTGACACACAGAGGGAGGGAGAGGGGGACAGAGAGGGAGGGAGACGGACAGAGGGAGGAGGCTGACACACGGAGGGAGGGAGAGGGGGACAGAGAGGGAGGGAGAGGGGGACAGAGAGGGAGGGAGACAAAGGGAGATGGACAGAGGGAGGAGGCTGACACACGGAGGGAGTGAAAGGGGGACAGAGAGGGAGGGAGACGGACAGAGGGAGGAGGCTGACACACGGAGGGAGGGAGAGGGGGACAGAGAGGGAGGGAGAGGGGGACAGAGAGGGAGGGAGAGGGGGACAGAGATGGAGCGAGACGGACAGAGGGAGGAGGCTGACACACGGAGGGAGGGAGAGGGGGACAGAGAGGGAGGGAGAGGGGGACAGAGAGGGAGGGAGAGGGGGACAGAGAGGGAGGGAGAGGGGGACAGAGAGGGAGCGAGACGGACAGAGGGAGGAGGCTGACACGCGGAGGGAGGGAGAGGGGGACAGAGAGGGAGGGAGAGGGGGACAGAGAGGGAGCGAGACGGACAGAGGGAGGAGGCTGACACGCGGAGGGAGGGAGAGGGGGACAGAGAGGGAGGGAGAGGGGGACAGAGAGGGAGCGAGACGGACAGAGGGAGGAGGCTGACACGCGGAGGGAGGGAGAGGGGGACAGAGAGGGAGGGAGAGGGGGACAGAGAGGGAGGGAGAGGGGGACAGAGAGGGAGCGAGACGGACAAAGGGAGGAGGCTGACACACGGAGGGAGGGAGAGGGGGACAGAGAGGGAGGGAGAGGGGGACAGAGAGGGAGGGAGAGGGGGACAGAGAGGGAGCGAGACGGACAGAGGGAGGAGGCTGACACACGGAGGGAGGGAGAGGGGGACAGAGAGGGAGGGAGAGGGGGACAGAGAGGGAGGGAGAGGAGGACAGAGATGGAGCGAGACACAGGGAGAGCAAATCAGCCATGTCGGGTGTGCGAATGTCTGCTCGTCAGCAGGTAGACCGCGTGCATGTAGACAAGGGTGGCCAGTCCCAGAACCCCCCCTCTTCCCCATGGCAAAACACAGGGCCATGTCACAACCTGTTCACGAGCACAACAACAGCTACCTGGATCATATAAGTGTGTGGATCCACTCCATGTGCACATGTACAGTGCTACACGGAAGGCGCCAATGCATGGCTCGCCACACCTGCCCACTCCACTGCTGACTGCAGTCACACTTGACGCAGCAAGTAAGACCGTGCCACACATAGTTAAAGGGGCCAAAGTGGTGCCCAAGGGACACACCCATGCACAAGTGCACTGTGAGTGGAATGCAAGACAGATCCCAATTCCAAGAGGAAATGTCCCAACTTTGAAACAGATGAAACATGGATGTTGCATGGACCCAAATTAACATTGTCTCTCTCACACACAGGTCAACGTCGTGGTTCACCCCCCAACACTGGGGGGAAGACTCACAGGACCCGGATCTGCGGGAGCCCGATCCCACCGGCAGCGACCACTCTCACCACTCTGTGGACGACCCCGACCGACCTGGCCCCTCTGGTGTCCAACCACCTGCAGCACCTGCGTCAGGTACAACTGTGCCAACCACCACCCCCACTCCTGCCACATCCCAGGAGACACCCAGGATCCCTGCCCCAACACCACAATGCAGCCAGGCTGGCCAGGAGGGACACGGTGTCCCGGGCACCCAGGAGGAGGCAGGCGACAACGCCAATGCCACCCCTCAGGGGTCCCGGAGACCCGATGTACCCACAAGGGCAGGCCAGGTGCAAGTGGGCAGGGGTGGTGGGAGTGGAGGACGGCGGAGGCGCGAGCCTGACCAGTTGGCTGGGGAATCGGTATTTGCCCATGTCCGAAACATCATGGACACATACCGGCAGGACACCACGGGCATGGCCCAGGTTGTGTCCACCCACAATGAGATCAAGGGGACCCTCGATGAGATAAAGACCCAGCAGGCCCAGCAACATGCGGAGCAACATGCCTGTCTACTGCGACACCAACGGAGGATGGAGGACAGACAGGCTGAGCAAGTGACGGCGTTCCAGGGGATTCACGATACACTCCGTCGGATGGCCGACAACATGGCCGACCCTCCCTGTGCCAGAAGGCGGAGAACATCACCACCCACAGGGAGGGATCAGGAGGAGGAGGAGGAAACATCTGATGGAGCATCCCAGACGTCGTCACGGCCTGCTGCTGAGGGTCCCCGCAGGAGGCCGGGTCGTCCACGGAAAGGACCGTGAGGGTCGGCGCTACATCACCATCTCCCAGGACACCTGGCCTGGCACCTGGCCCACTGGAGCAACAGCATCACAGCATCAAGAGACATTCTCTGCCACATGGCCCTGCTGGTCACTGGCTGACCAATGTTGACAAAGACTGTGGCATGGACTCTGAGGATTTCAAATGGCAAGGACACCAACTCCCCTACTGAACTTTGGATTCCAAACTCCCGGAAAGCCCCTCACTTTGTCCCCCCCCCCCCCCAATAATAAATCACACTATGAAGAGTAGATGCCTGCTGGTTGCATTATTACCTAACATGTGTCTTCTAAAGTCTAAACATGCCTGAGTCATCTTTTGTCTTCAACCATCCACACCCTGGGGCCTGAGTCTGGCACAGGACACATGGGTCACAGTGTATTAGGCAAGACAGACATGGAGCACCATACACACCCGTGATGGGCCCAACTAGCTGAGGGGGTGGCCGAACAACCGTGCTGACAGACACATTGAGTACAGCAACAGTCATGCGCAGAGGTCAGGGATCCAGTCCAGTGTCCTGGGGGGCATCCAGGTATGTGTAGACAGGTGGCAGAACCATGTCCTGCAAGCTTGAGTCCGGTGGATGCAGAGAATGGGGTCCTGGACAACGTTGGATGCATGGGGATGGCACATGTCACAATACCCACACAGTCATGGACATCATGCCCAATACACAGTCTCAGCCCACACACACAGCTTGCATCTTGCTACTCGGCACATTGACACATAGCCACAATCAGGGAATACCATGCCAGACATGCTGGATGCACCGTGGCAACACACCAGCATTGACTGAGAAGAGGCACCTTGGAGGCACAGGGACACCTTTATTAGTCATGTTTTCGGGATTGCAGAGGCAACTTGAAGTACACATGAACACATCATGTGGAGTAACATGTGGGTCCAACACTGGCACCCCCCTTCTGCAGCACAAAAGCGTGTTCGCCATGGAACTGGCACACAAGCTTCGGCTAACAGCTGAACACCCACAGCTGCTCACGGAGAGCCTGCCATACACCATAGATCCGCTGATGTGGAAGTCCCACACCATGTCAAGCCAATGCTAACCGTACGTGTCCGAGGGCAGTGTCACATACATTGATGCCATCATCACAATCCCCTATCCCATCACTGATGACTGTCAACCAGGCAGACCATCTATTCAGGTGTACACAGCTGCATGTCGTGTCCCATGGTGATGCTACATGGCTGCAGAGGAACCAAACATCGACAGGGGCAATGTGCATACATCGTGAACAACTGCCACACCCAATACACCCCAGATGCATCCCTTACCCTATGGAGACTTCCAAACGTGTCCGTGCCTGTAACGCTGAGTCAGCCCACGATGTCATGTCCATGATGAATAGCAGTGCCACAACAATGCAAGCAGCAGACGGCATGCGCAAGTACCTGGGGAAGAGAGACACACAAGTAGTCAGCCACAAAAAGCACAGCCACTTGCATGTGCATTTACTCGACACATGTATGGATGACAACATGCTAGGTCACAATTATGACTGAGGAAATACAACCATCACTGCCACCATCACTCCAGTGACACACCCACACACACCTCTGACTCACGTGCCATACATGCAGGTGGACACACACATCACAGCACATGGCACACGGGGACCAATGCGTGCACACTCAGACACTGGTACTCACCACTAAGCAAAGAAGTCGCGTATGAGCCGAGTCCGGATGTCCTCTTGCGGCTCCACATCCTCCACATCACTAGCCCCATTGCCAAGCCCTTCGTCCTCCACGGGTGGATGGTCCTCATCATGTTGATTCAGGATGAGTGGCACAGCTCTTTCAACTGCCATGTTGTGCAGCATGCAGCAGACCATGAAGATCTTACAGACCTTCGCCAGGGCATATGGGAGTGCGCCGCCGGTCTTGTGTAGGCACCTGAAACGGCTCTTCAGCAGGCCAAACGTCCTCTCGATCACTCGCCTTGTCCGGCCATGGGCGGTGTTGTAGCGGAGCTGGGCCGGCGTGATGGGGTTGCGGAGAGGTGTGAGCAGCCAAGGCATGTTGGGATAGCCAGCGTCCCCTACATGGGAAGCACATGGACATCGTTAGAACTGGTGAAGCGGTCGTGCTGGTAGGTTATGCAAAATTACAGGACAGACAGACTGTACCCACCAACAACACATGCCCGTTCGTTGCGCAGCTGCATCATCATTTCAGGCATCCTGCTACGCCTCATGATGTAGGCATCGTGTGCTGATCCTGGAAAACGAGCACAGACATGTGAAATCACCATGTTGGCCTGACACACCACAAGGGCATTAATGGAGTGGTAGTGCTTTCGATTGCGGTACGCCACCTCCCGTGCGTGTGGTGGTACCAAAGCTACATGTGTCCCATCTATGGACCCAATGACATGGGGCATCCCTCCCAGGGCATAGAATCCACGCTTGACCGCAGTCATCTGTTCAGGGGTTGGGAACTTGATGAAGTCATCCAGGTGAATCAACATGGCCTCTAAGAAATCATGCAGCACACGGCAGAACATGCTCTGGGACATGCCACCAACATGAGCTATGGTATTTTGAAAGGTACCCGTGGCAAGAAAATGTAGGGCAGCCATTACCTTCAGCTGGGGTGTCAGTGCCGTAGGATACCTGTGCTGCGGTTGCAGGTGTGGTGCCAGTCTCGCCGTCAACTCCAGAATCAACGGTTGGGTGAAGCGGTAGAGCCGGATGCTGTCATTCTCCTGCATGGCAGCCAAGTCCGGAATTGGTCGGGCAAGAGGCGGGTGCTCTGCAGTAATTTGTAAGTGACAAGGAAGAGTGAGTGCACTACGACAACAATTCATATGTACTGAACACATGTTAATCTGTCAATACACATATGCTACATAGGGAGTCAGGTATGTGCTACATGCCCAGGACACGTATGGATGCAAGGTGACACTCCTACCAAGACCCAGCTACACACGGAGATTGAGAACCTCCCCATGCCACGCCATGGGAATAGCTGTGTCCCAGTGCAAGTGAACAGCCAGACGCAAGACAGGAGTGACATACGCCCACACATCAGCAGCAGTAGGATGCCGATTGCAGAGACTGGTAGCGGAACACTAGAGCCACAGGTCACATGACATCACACTAGGACAGCCCACACACCTTGCCATGAAGGTGCACATGTCATGACTCACCACACATTCATTGTGAGGATGCAGACATGTCCTTGTCACGCTACTCCGTGTCCCATGCATACATGTGCACCTCACATCCGATACCACATGTGGCATGGTGTGCGGAACAGTGTGCAATGTCAATCTACACACAGACACATGTTGGTTGCTGCAACGGCTGCAGCTTTTGAGGGTGCTCCAACATCAACCTGATGGGAAGCCCCCACACATACATGACATAGTCACATTGTGCACCGTGGGTAGTGACAAGTCAGGTGTGGTAACCCCTGTACCGGGCATCAGGGGACACTCCGTGTGTTGGTGTCCGTGCCATGCCAGTGACGCTCACCCCAAGTGTGCAGTACGACATGCACACATGTCAAAGGAGTCAAGGGCATGCCTGGCACACATTGCACCATCACACAGTACATCTGTACACATCTCATCATACATCTGGTGCCTTCTCGACTCAGGGGTCATGTTCCACATCACAGGCCGTCACACCTGTGCCCCACACATGTAGTAATGCACAGACAATGCCTCGATGTCAACTAATGGACAAGTATGTCCATTCATGGACAAGTATGTCCATCCATGGACAAGTCTGTCCATCCATGGGCAAGTATGTCCGCCCTATCCCTACCTGTGTGCCGCCTGTCACCACTGTGATGTGTGAAAACCACTGTACTGCTGCGAAGAGGGCCTGTGTACGTTACCATTTCACTATGGGAGTGCTGCCGTATGTGTACCCATCGTGATGGCGAGCGTACAGGCATGTGTACGGGCCGTACCACTACGAGTACGCATACGCAAGAACACCCATAGTGGTACGGGCCGTACACACGCCTGTACGTTCACTATCACTACGAGTACGCATACGCGAGGCCACCCATAGTGGTACGGGCCGTACACACGCCTGTACGCTCCCTATCACTATGGGTGGCCTCGCGTATGCGTACTCGTAGTGGTACGGGCCGTACACACGCCTGTACGTTCACTATCACTATGGGTGTTGTCGCGTATGCGTACTCGTAGTGATAGTGAACGTACAGGCGTGTGTACGGCCCGTACCACTATGGGTGGCCTCGCGTATGCGTACTCGTACTGATAGTGAACGTACAGGCGTGTGTACGGCCCGTACCACTACGAGTACGCATACGCGAGGCCACCCATAGTGATAGGGAGCGTACAGGCGTGTGTACGGCCCGTACCACTACGAGTACGCATACGCAAGCACACCCATAGTGATAGTGAACGTAGGCACGCGTGTACGGGCCGTTGCAATGCATTTGGGGTGCCCTAGGGCCCCGGAACGCACCGTACCTGTGTGTGAAGCTCCAAATTACATAGGGGACACATGAGGGACAAGTATTAAGGCCTACATGCATGCTGGTTGTCATGGAGACCAAGTTCAAATTTTGAATTTGTTCTGGAAGGTGCACAGCAGAAGTCAGTTGGAATTAATCTACTTTGTTGCAATGTGTTTGGGGGGCTGACATCATGCAGGAGAATGAAACCGATAGAGTACACACAGACTGCTAGGTTTGAAGGGATTGGTGGAAACATAGGATGCAAATGTGAGTGACCAATCACTCTGTACTCCTGTGCATGAGACAGAGCAGAAAGGCAGATATAAGGCAGCAAGGTCCCATGAGGGAGCACTTGCCTGCACATCTTTGAATTCGTCGACCCAGCTGCTGCTACTCATTCCCTGGAACCATGTCAAGGGCTGTGGAGAGGACACAGCCATTCACCCTGGAGGAGAACCTGGCATTGCTGGATGTGATCCTCCCACAGTACCCCCTTCTGTATGGGCGACCAGGGTATCAGGTGAGTGCATAGGCCACTGGCACAGACTGTCCCTTTGTTGTGACTGTGACTTCTGGCATTGTGTCCTGGTGCGACACACATGCTATGTACTGTAGGGGGGGTCCCAGGGGGGGGATGCCTGATGTCTCCCAGCCAGAGCATGCTGTGGTGCATGTCTGCTCTCCTCACTTGCATTGTGTTTACTGTGACATTCACTGCATGTGGCATTACACATTGTGCCTGTCTAATCCTCCAGGGTATGGAGCTACTACAGTCCTCCTGTGATTCTGTGGTTACCCCAGTGTGACAGGTGACTGTACCTACAGATGTGTGTTTGTCCACTGTACCTATGCTGAGAGTGTCCACATGATGTGTTTGTCCCCTGGACATCTGTGTGTGTAAGTCCAATGTCATTTGTGTGGGTGCATATGTGTAGTGGACCACCCCAGATGCGTGAGGCCTGGAAATACCCTGCACATCTCATGTGAGCAGGGGGCAGTGCTGTGTGTCTGACGTGCAGAGCCAGCCCCACACCTGTGAGCCCCCCCAATCTAGTGGCACATGTGCAGTGAGGTTTGTATCTGCATTTGGCAATGGCAGGTGAATGTCCTGTGTCTGTGTACTCTGCTGAGGTGGCGTCAGTGGCCTGTGGCATGTGACTGCTTTGAGGTGCTGGACAGACACAGGAGGTGTGTGTGCAGAGTCCTCCCAGCAGTGCCCTGAGACAGGAGGGGTGGGTGCAGAGTCCTCCCAGCAGTGCCCTGAGACAGGAGGGGTGGGTGCAGAGTCCTCCCAGCAGTGCCCTGAGACAGGAGGGGTGGGTGCCTAACACTCCCAGCAGTGCCCTGAGACAGGAGGGGTGTGTGCCTAACACTCCCAGCACTGCCCTGAGACAGGAGGGGTGGGTGCCTAACACTCCCAGCAGTGCCCTGAGACAGGAGGGGTGGGTGCCTAACACTCCCAGCACTGCCCTGAGACAGGAGGGGTGGGTGCCTAACACTCCCAGCAGTGCCCTGAGACAGGAGGGGTGTGTGCCTCACACTCCCAGCACTGCCCTGAGACAGGAAGGGTGGGTGCCTATCACTCCCAGCAGTGCCCTGAGACAGGAGGGGTGGGTGCTTAACACTCCCAGCACTGCCCTGAGACAGGAGGGGTGGGTGCCTAACACTCCCAGCAGTGCCCTGAGACAGGAGGGGTGTGTGCCTAACACTCCCAGCACTGCCCTGAGACAGGAGGGGTGGGTGCCTAACACTCCCAGCAGTGGCCTGAGACAGGAGGGGTGGGTGCCTAACACTCCCAGCACTGCCCTGAGACAGGAGGGGTGGGTGCCTAACACTCCCAGCAGTGCCCTGAGACAGGAGGGGTGTGTGCCTAACACTCCCAGCACTGCCCTGAGACAGGAGGGGTGGGTGCCTAACACTCCCAGCAGTGCCCTGAGACAGGAGGGGTGTGTGCCTAACACTCCCAGCACTGCCCTGAGACAGGAGGGGTGGGTGCCTAACACTCCCAGCAGTGCCCTGAGACAGGAGGGGTGGGTGCCTAACACTCCCAGCACTGCCCTGAGACAGGAGGGGTGGGTGTGATGCACAGTGTGAGCCTTGATCATTGATTGTGACATTGCCATCATTCCACCTGTGTACCTACAATGGCACGTACTGCTTCTTCCCTCCCCAGAGGATCATGTCCCTATGACAAAGGTGCAATGCGTTGGCTGCATGACATGCCTTGTTGTAACCAGCTAATTTTTTCTCATGTGTCTCTCTGTGACATGTGGCTGGTGTATTGATGTGGTGTCACTTGTTCTTCCTCACAGGTAGGCGCCACTGCCAAGGAGCAGATCTGGCTGACCGCCGTCAGTACCGTGAGGGGTGTGGATGGTCGGAGGCGGAGCCTGTCCCAGGTGAGGAAACGCTGGCAAGATATCCGGTGCTGGACGCGGAGGATCGCACGGGTCCTGCTGGGGGACTCACCTGAGAGCCACAAGAACCGCGGGCGCCGCCATCTGAGCCACCTCCACAGGCGTGTGCTGCCGGTGGTCTTTCCAGACTTGGAGAGGCGCTTACAGGAGATGCAGCGGCCGGAAGGGGGTAGGTACATGTGTGTTTGTTGTGTGTCACCGGCATTTGTAAGGGCACAGTAGCATGAATTCACTGCCAGGGTTTAAAGGTGCTGTGCAGATCCAGTTTGCCCCAGTATAGCGCTGCGCTCCTGCCACCCTTCCCCTCCTTGCAATGTGTTCCCTGGTCTGTGTGTAGTCACTCCTTCACAAGGTAATGTAGGCTGGCGCTTTGTCCACGAGAACTATGCCTGTAGCATCATGTGTGGGGGTGGTGTGTAACTGGTTTTGGGACCTTGCCTGTGCCCTGTCCAGTTCAATGCATGTGGGTTCCATGTCAGTTGGAACTGATGCTGAGTCCAGACATGGGAGTTAGTCTCTCAAGTGTCATGCCTTACAACGCGCATGTCCTATGTAGTGGCCTGTGACATGCGGTGCATGAGTGTGCGATACGCATAGTGCAGGGATGGTGGCGTGTGTTGCAGTCATTACCATTCAGGAGCATGGAGTTGTGTGGCCACTACTGTCCCCTGGGGCACCTTTTCCTCGGTGTTGTATGTGTCATCCCAAAACGTGGACACTCTCAGTGTCTACAGCTTAGGTTGTGCTCTGTGCCATTGTCCCCTGGCACCATGTATATAGACGTGAAATTTAGTACAGGTGTCCACTGTGCAGCCTGACCTGAATGTCCTTCTTCATACTCACAGTTGCCAGTGCCTGTGTGTCTTGTTATACTCATCTGAGGATGGGCACTGGTACCTCATTATTTGTACAGGCGCACCTTGGGTGTCTGGCGTCCAATCTTGCATTTTGCCTGCCCCTGTGTTTATCACCCAGACTATGAGATGTTGGTGCCACCTGTGTCTCAACTATTTGCCTCGTGTAGGGGGTGGTTGGGGCGGGCAAAGCCTATATGTCAAATCCTGATTTCTACTTGCTGGGTCTGGGCAGTGTGTGATGTTTGTCTGGACATACACTCAAGGTGCAGTGACCCAGTCATGTTGGGCATGTTTTCAGCATTACCTATGCAGCATGTGTCTCAGGTTCATGGATATGGTCCCAGGTCATCCCTATTTTCGCCAACGCTGTGTGGTGCAGATGCAGTGCTGGATTGTCCCCAGGGCCTGGGTGCTATGTCAGACTCCGTTTCCTGTAATTTGCTATTGTCTCATGCTCTCCATGGTATTTCAGTGGCATGGTGGCTCAACCAACTGTGTGTTTCATGCCCTACATCGGTACCTTGTTTAGTAGATGTTAGGGATCTTCCTTTTCAGGCTATGCAATGTAACCTATGTAGATTGGACTCATGTGACAGATGTGTACAGGTGTCTGATTACTTTCTGTCTCTCCACCCTGCCCACAGCATCGTCGGGGGACACAGAGGGAGACATGGACACAGACCAGGCGGAGGGACCGAGCACCAGTGCCAGCCGTGACATCGAGGCTGGCACATCGAGTGGGACAGAGGCGGAGGAGAGTGTGGCCGAGGACCTGTCGACTGGCACGTCAGAATACGAAGCTGACAGGTCCGAGGAGGATGTCTCCGAGTGGGCGGAGGCTGCACCAGCAGCTGACAGCGGAACAACACCTCGCACCGCCCCCTCCGTTCCCATCAGCCGCCTCCCACTTGCTCGTGTCCCTTCCCAGCGTGCCCGGTCACCGCATGTCTCCTTCATGCCAGGCACCGCACCCCCTGCCCCTGTCTCCACTGCTGCCGCCTATGCCGAGTCTGTGGACATCCAGCGGCAGCTGCAGGTTGGTCAGGCAGCGATCCTTAATGTCCTCCATGCCCATGGCCAGACCCTCAACAACATCGAGGCATACTTGGAGGGCATTCATTCATCGCAGGCTGACCAACGCAGCTTGCTTCGGTCGATAGACTCGACACTGACTGCAGCAGTGGGTCTCCCACCACCTACCCCTGCCCCATCCACACTTCCCACTCCCATGCCTGTCCCACGTACACCCAGACGTCAGCATGCACCCACATCAACAGACACAGGCACCACACCAGCAGGGAAGGTCTACCGCACTCCTCCTGACACGCACACACAGGGTGAGGTAGGCACACCCACTGGGTCGGGGGGCAAACGTGTGACACGCAGCCAGAGTGGGAGTCCGCATTCCACCCAGTCCACTCCCTCCAAATCCACTCCCCTCAGCTCTCCTGGCCACCTCTCCCCCAAAGACTCCTTCATGGCCGCTCTGTCCCTGAGCCCCACAGTGACACCACCCCGCAAGCGGTCAAGGAGGTCCCCGGTCAGGGTGCTTGATTCCCCCCCCTGTCTACACCCTCCCACAGTGGCGCTGCGACCCATCCCTCTGACCCCCCCCCCTCCTTGGGGCCTGTGGATCCTTCGGGTGCAGGGGAATCCCTGGAGGACCTTGCAAAGGTGTGTAGTGCCATCCTGGCCTCCGCCTTTGGCCCTGCCCCACCCCCTGTGGTGGAGTCCTCCATCCCTGCACCCACAACGCCTACCCTTTGCCCTGATGTCCCTGCGGTGCCTGGTGCTTCCCCCCCCCCTGATTCCCTCACCCCTGTGGAAGACGACGGCATGTAACTGTGCAGGCAAGCTAGGGGACACGCATCCCACTGTGTCCCCCATCCAGCTGAGACTTATTGACTGCCCTATGGGCTTTGTGAATATTTAACTGCCTGCAATCCACGGACACTGTGATCATGCTGAATAAAGCTTTATTTTTTTTTTCATTCTGACACTACTGCTATGCTGGTATTGGTGTTGGTGGGGCTGCTACATGGTTTTGGGTGGTGTTTATGTGTTGGGTGTGTGGGAAATGTAGTTGTGGGCTGCTCATTGGGGGGACCCTGGGATCTATGTGCCATCACAAGGTGTTAGCTAACTTTCTTTGTTCATGTAAGCAGTTACTGCATGGTGCAATTGTCCCAGGGTGTATTCCTCCCTCTGTGTACCCTGATATCTTCCCTGCAGGGTGTTCCCAATCTTTAGCGCAGAGCTGTGTCTACATGAGCTGTGTGTGTGACGGAGCCCTTCTACTTTGGCCATGCATGCAGGGCCATGTCTCCACCTGCAACATTCGTGGCATCCTTGGTGATCACTGTACATGTGTATGGAGTCTGTTGACATGAGTTCATGGGGACATGTTCCCTGGTAGGCAGTATGCATGTGTGTACTTCCAGCCTCACACACATGTGTTACACCCCTCCTGTCTCAGGGCACTGCTGGGAGGACTCTGCACCCACCCCTCTTGTCTCAGGGCTCTGCTGGGAGGACTCTGCACCCACCCCTCCTGTGACTGGGCACTGCTGGGAGTGATAGACACCCACCCCTCCTGTCTCTGGGCACTGCTGGGAGGACTCTGCACACACCACTCCTGTCTCAGGGCACTGCTGGGAGGACTCTGCACACACCCCTCCTGTCTCAGGGCACTGCTGGGAGGACTCTGCACCCACCCCTCCTGTCTCAGGGCACTGCTGGGAGGACTCTGCACCCACCCCTCCTGTCTCAGGGCACTGCTGGGAGGACTCTGCACCCACCCCTCCTGTGACTGGGCACTGCTGGGAGTGATAGGCACCCACCCCTCCTGTCTCAGGGCACTGCTGGGAGGACTCTGCACACACCCCTCCTGTCTCTGGGCACTGCTGGGAGGACTCTGCACACACCCCTCCTGTCTCAGGGCACTGCTGGGAGTGATAGGCCCCCACCCCTCCTGTCTCAGGGCACTGCTGGGAGTGATAGGCCCCCACCCCTCCTGTCTCAGGGCACTGCTGGGAGTGTTAGGCACCCACCCCTCCTGTCTCAGGGCACTGCTGGGAGGACTCTGCACCCACCCCTCCTGTCTCAGGGCACTGCTGGGAGGACTCTGCACCCACCTCTCCAATTTCACAATATGTACGCTCATGACATGCACGGATGTGGGTACGCTCCATACGTACGCGGGTGGGGGTAGGGGTCGTACTTACACTGTTGGGGTGGGGGTACGCTCCATACGTACGCGGGTGGGGGTACGGGTCGTACTTACACTGTTGGGGTGGGGGTACGCTCCATACGTACGCGGCTGGGGGTACGGGTCGTACTTACACTGTTGGGGTGGGGGTACGCTCCATGCATTCGAGGTGAGGGTACGTGTCTTACTTACACTGTTGGGGTGGGGGTACGCTCCATACGTACGCGGGTGGGGGTAGGGGTCGTACTTACACTGTTGGGGTGGGGGTACGCTCCATACGTACGCGGGTGGGGGTAGGGGTCATACTTACACTGTTGGGGTGGGGGTACGCTCCATACGTACGCGGGTGGGGGTACGTGTTGTACTTGCACTGTTGGGGTGGGGGTACGCTCCATGCATTCGAGGTGGGGGTACGTGTCGTACTTACACTGTTGGGGTGGGGGTACGCTCCATGCATTCGAGGTGGGGGTACGTGTCATACTTACACTGTTGGGGTGGGGGTACGCTCCATGCATTCGAGGTGGGGGTACGTGTCGTACTTACACTGTTGGGGTGGGGGTACGCTCCATACGTACGTGGCTGGGGGTACGGGTCATACTTACACTGTTGGGGTGGGGGTACGCTCCATGCATTCGAGGTGAGGGTACGTGTCTTACTTACACTGTTGGGGTGGGGGTACGCTCCATACGTACGCGGGTGGGGGTAGGGGTCGTACTTACACTGTTGGGGTGGGGGTACGCTCCATACGTACGCGGGTGGGGGTACGGGTCGTACTTACACTGTTGGGGTGGGGGTACGCTCCATACGTACGCGGCTGGGGGTACGGGTCGTACTTACACTGTTGGGGTGGGGGTACGCTCCATGCATTCGAGGTGAGGGTACGTGTCTTACTTACACTGTTGGGGTGGGGGTACGCTCCATACGTACGCGGGTGGGGGTAGGGGTCGTACTTACACTGTTGGGGTGGGGGTACGCTCCATACGTACGCGGGTGGGGGTAATTGTCGTACTTACACTGTTGGGGTGGGGGTACGCTCCATGCATACGGGGTGGGGGTAGGGTCCGTACATATCCGTCCCCACGCTATGTGATGCTTGTGCGGCCCGTACCCAGGCCTTTGCCACGTGGGTACGAGCCGTCCCGCCATTGTTGGGGTGACGTGGGTGTGGGCGTGGTACGACTCGTACCCACGCTCTTCAAGCGTGGGTACGGGACGTACCTGTCTGGTTGTGTTGCCGGTTCGCGTCGTGACGGACTTCCGTTGTGGCGGTCGCTGGCTTAGCTGGACACGCCCCCACCCCCTCGTAGTGACCAGGGCATGGGAGTCAGGTATGTCCTGGGCATGTGTGCTGTGTGACTTTGGTGGGGGTTTTGTGGCCTGCTCTGGTCCTGCCACCCCCACCCCACCCCACTTTCCCCCCTCCCTTAGTTATTCTGACCTTCTGCGGCGTCTGCGTCGGAACCTGTAGAGGAGGTCGACTGCTATGAGGGCCGGGATGACACGTAGGTTCGGGTCCATGTCTGTCCGTCGCGTACGGGTCCTCCTTGTTCGCGTCGTCCTGTCTGTCCGTCGCGTACTGGTCCTCCTTGATCGCGTCGTCCTGTCTGTCCGTCGCGTACTGGTACTCCTTGATCGCGTCGTCCTGTCGCGTACTGGTCCTCCTTGTTCGCGTCGTCCTGTCTGTCCGTCGCGTACTGGTGGTCCTTGTTCGCGTCGTCCTGATTTCCCGGCAGTTTTTGGCAGCCGGAAAATATTCACCGTGCGGGATGACGTCGGTGCGAATCGTAATTCCTGGTTCGTGAATGGCAGGCTGCGAGCGTCCCGACGTCAGGTCGGCGCTTTCCCGGATCGTATTTGTAGGTTTATTTTGTTCGGTCGGGGTTTTTTACGATTCGTACGGAAATGGTGTTCCCGTGCGAATCGTAATTCCATGTTTGTACATTTTGACGACCGGGTACGAGTCGGACGGAGAATATGCTCCGTCCGACGGTTCGTACCCGGTTTTTGCCGGATCGTGATCGGCACCTAAATGTATTCAGTTCAGTGTCCAGCACCTACTGTAATTCAATATAGATTGGAGTGAGAATAGTAAATTAATTAAGTTCAGTGTCCAGCACCTACTCTAATTAAATATAGATTGGAGTGAGAGTGGTAAATTTATTAAGTTCATTGTCCAGCACTTATTTTAATTAAATATAGACTGGAGTGGGAATAGTAAATTAATTAAGTTGAGTGTCCAGCACCTACCCTAATTAAATATAGATTGGAGTGAGAGTAGTAAATTAATTAAGTTCAGTGTCCAGCACCTACTCTAATTAAATATAGGTTGGAGTGAGAATAGTAAATGTATTAAGTTCAGTGTCCAGCACTTATTTTAATTTAATATAGACTGGAGTGGGAATAGTAAAATAATTAAGTTCAGTGTCCAGCTCCTACTCTAATTAAATATAGGTTGGAGTGACAATAGTATATTAATTAAGTTCAGTGTGCAGCACTTATTTTAATTAAATATAGACTGGAGTGGGAATAGTAAATTTATTAAGTTCAGTGTCCAGCAGCTACTCTAATTAAATATAGGTTGGAGTGAGAATAGTAAATGTATTAAGTTCAGTGTCCAGCAGTTATCTTAATTAAATATAGACTGGAGTGGGAATAGTAAATTAATTAAGTTCAGTGTCCAGCACCTACCCTAATTAAATATAGATTGGAGTGAGAATAGTAAATTAATTAAGTTCAGTGTCCAGCACTTATCTTAATTAAATATAGACTGGAGTGGGAATAGTAAATTAATTAAGTTCAGTGTCCAGCACATACTCTAATTAAATATAGGTTGGAGTGAGAATAGTAAATTTATTAAGTTCAGTGTCCAGCACTTATCTTTATTAAATATAGACTGGAGTGGGAATAGTAAATTAATTAAGTTCAGTGTCCAGCACCTACTCTAATTAAATATAGGTTGGAGTGAGAATAGTAAATTTATTGAGTTCAGTGTCCAGCACTTATCTTAATGTAATATAGGTTGGAGTGAGAATAGTAAATTAATTAAGTTCAGTGTCCAGCACTTATCTTAATTAAATATAGACTGGAGTGGGAATAGTAAAATAATTAAGTTCAGTGTCCAGCACATACTCTAATTAAATATAGGTTGGAGTGAGAATAGTAAATTAATTAAGTTCAGTGTCCAGCACTTATCCTAATTAAATATAGACTAGAGTGGGAATAGTAAATTAATTAAGTTCAGTGTCCAGCACCTACTCTAATTTAATATAGGTTGGAGTGAGAATAGTAAATTATTTAAGTTCAGTGTCCAGCACTTATCTTAATTAAATATAGACTGGAGAGGGAATAGTAAATTAATTAAGTTCTGTGTCCAGCACCTACTCTAATTAAATATAGGTTGGAGTGAGAATATTAAATTAATTAAGTTCAGTGTCCAGCACCTACTCTAATTTAATATAGGTTGGAGTGAGAATAGTAAATTAATTAAGTTCAGTGTCCAGCACTTAACTTAATTAAATATAGACTGGAGTGGGAATAGTAAATTAATTAAGTTCAGTGTTCAGCACCTACTCTAATTTAATATAGGTTGGAGTGAGAATAGTAAATTAATTAAGTTCAGTGTCCAGCACTTATCTTAATTAAATATAGACTGGAGAGGGAATAGTAAATTAATTAAGTTCTGTGTCCAGCACATACTCTAATTAAATATAGGTTGGAGTGAGAATAGTACATTAATTAAGTTCAGTGTCCAGCACTTATCCTAATTAAATATAGACTGGAGTGGGAATAGTAAATTAATTAAGTTCAGTGTCCAGCACCTACTCTAATTTAATATAGGTTGGAGTGAGAATAGTAAATTAATTAAGTTCAGTGTCCAGCACTTATCTTAATTAAATATAGACTGGAGAGGGAATAGTAAATTAATTAAGTTCTGTGTCCAGCACCTACTCTAATTAAATATAGGTTGGAGTGAGAATATTAAATTAATTAAGTTCAGTGTCCAGCACCTACTCTAATTTAATATAGGTTGGAGTGAGAATAGTAAATTAATTAAGTTCAGTGTCCAGCACCTACCCTAATTAAATATATTTTGGAGTGAGAATAGTAAATTAATTAAGTTCAGTCTGTAGTGGGAGTAGTACATTAATTAAGTTTGTTAGATAGCAATTATTATAATTAAAAATAGAGTTTAATAGGAACAGTTAAATTACTTTGTTTTAATTTACAATAAATCTGTAGATTTTAGTTTTGGTTGGATAAAATATAGAAGTTATATCAGAATGCAAATTGCAAATTTTTGTATAAAATAGTAGAAAGGAAAATAAGAATTGTTTTATAGTTGTTGGAATGTATATTAATTACAGAGAAAATATTGTTTATTATTACGCATATTATAATAATTAAATCATTGAAATAAACATGTAATAAAATAATTAATATTTAACATTTGTATTATTGTAATAATTTGTTTTTAATGGATATATATTTTTGTAATGTATATTTTGGACATTAATATATGAACAGAAAAAATAATTAAAATATTTTTTTTTCTGATTTTTTATAGCTGTTTAATATTTTTAATTTTATATTGTGTACTCTCAATATTTTTAGACTTTATAAGAAATTATATATTTTGAAATATATGATTAATATATTTTAATTATTAATATTAATATTAGATAATTAATATTGAAAATGTTTACAGTTTAGAATAGTTCTTTTTATTTTTAGTTTTGGTATGTTGTAGATACAATATATTAATTATATCATGTTCATACATTTGTTTTGGTAATATATACATTTTTATTATTATATTAGTAAATATATATTTTTTATTATATTTAATATTATAAGTTACATAATTTTCACATATATAAAAAAAATAGGTATTATTTTTGAGTATTTTATTCTAATGTTTTACTAATTTTTAAAGTAATGTGTAATGTTAAATAAATAGTTAGGGTATTTATTGGTATTTTTTTAGTTGTTATGTTTGTTTGGGTCTTTCATTTTGTAACCGCTCGCTGTTGTTTTGGGTTATTTTGGTAGAATCCAGGTCGCGGTCGGGAGCTGTTTCGCGTTTGAGAAGGTAAGAGTTATTTTCTTTATTATTAAATAGTTTTAAGTGTTTTGTGGAACTAGTAATGTTGTAATAAGTGTGTATGGATTGATGTTTTAGAAGTTAGGGTGTTAGTAATAGTTTGTATACGGTTTTATAATTTACGTTGTGTTCCGTGTTTGCGGCTTTGTTAGTGTTTTGTTATTTAGGTGTGTTAAAGTTTTATAGTCTTTGAATAATGTTTGTAGTGATGTTTTTAGGTGCATTATGTGTGTTTGTGTGTGGGTGGGAATGTTTGTTTCTCTTTTGTAGGTTTTACGGAGAAGATATTTTCGTCTCTTTCAAACACCGTTTTTTTTTTTAAGGAAGTGTGTATTAGTTGTGTTTACTAATATTTATTTTACACTTCCTTTATTGTTCGGGTTTCCAGGAGCGGTTATTTATCTTTTTAATATTTTTCGGGATTTTTATGGTTAATGGATTGTCGTTTTTTGGCGCAGACGTTTTTTTCGAAAAACAGTTGTATTTTTCCATTTTATTTGGATTCATTTTTGATACCTATGGATTTTGAACTACCTGGATTTATTTGGAAGGAATGTTATTATCCTATTGGAGCAACTAGACAGGTAAGTTCATTTAAATATTTTAATTGTGGGTGGGCAAATCTTATATATTTAATATTGTTGTTGTGTACTTGTTTTGTTTAATTATGTTGTCTAAATATATGTAGATATAAATTATTTATATATTTTAGACCACATAATTAAATATGTGATATAATAAAGTGGTTTCTTTATGTTGTGATAGTTGTTTTAGTAGAATTGTGGGTTAATATTTTTGAAAGGGTTTAGAAGAGAGTTTGAGCTATTATATTTAAGTACTCAAGTCCTTTTGTGGATGGGTATAGCTGTACCTGTTGTTGTAGGTAATTATACATTTGAGTAGTTTGTCTAGATTGTTTTGGTTTTAATTGTAGGACAGATTGTTGCATTCTTAATTCTTGGAAACTTTGTTCCTTTTGTATGGCAATTAGTAATTTTTGTAGTGTTGGAGTTGTTCTCCCAGTAGAAGTTAGGAATGCATTATGCCAGCCCTCGACTGCGTTGTTAGTTTTGGCTTGTTGGTTGAGTGTACTTACATATACATTCCACCAAGGTATTTGGAACTTGGGCTGACGTCTATGGCCTGATCTGTATAGTCTCCCCACCCAGGTATCCTCAAAATATTCTAAGAGGGAGATAACTTTACTTCATTTTGTTTGTAGAATGGACTTTCTAATAAAAGATTGTAATGTTCTGCAACATCTGTGGTTGGTACATAAGCTAGGGCTGTTAGAAGTTTTATTTGATGTGCAAAAGTTATGTTTGTGGCATATTCTACACTTAGTGAAGATTTTTGTAAATGTCTCCATATACATTGGTTTAGATGGAAGTAACATCCTTGGATAGCTGTATGGGGGTACAGTTTTAGAATGCAATTTATCATGGCTTGCTCAAAGTCTATGATAATTCGTTCAGGGGAAAAATCATTTGATTCTTGTTTTAGTTTTCCTAGCATTTCATTATATGTTGTGTTTTGTTTGTTAGGTAATAGTGCATAGATTAAAGGTATGGAAGTGTTGTGATATTGACCGTGTATTGTGTAAAGCTGATAGAATGGTTTTGGGCATATTGTAAAGGTGCCATCCATCATCCATGTTTGGCATTGTTGGAGTTTAGTTATATTGTTTGCAGTAGCAAACATTATGATTCTTTTTTCTGTACTTTTGTTATCCAAAAAAATAAAAGGTTCATTATTGTGGGTGATAGTTAATTCTGGTGGAATGATGATATCTTGGAAAGCTTTAGGGGATGGTATTGTTGTTGTGGTTGATTTTTTGGTCCTAGCAATTGTTCTTTTTATAGAAGCAATTGATGGTAATTGGCCTCTTGCTTCTTTGGGCAATCCAGGTAATAGTTCTTTTAGGATTACACTTGTAGCAGTTTGTGAACCAGTGCTTAATTCTTTTATATTTTCAAGGGTTGATCTGACTTCTATTTCAGAGAGATTGGGTGGGTGGTTATGCTCTCTTGTATCTAGTACAGTTGTTTCTCTTGTTGTTGCTCGTCCGTAGCATTTGTTAGAATAATATTTAGAACACTTCCAGTTCACTTTTCGTTCCGTCTGCTTTTCTTGGGTGTATGTGTAACCCATGTAACACAATAGGAATTTTCCTTTCTGCGATGTTATAAATTGGGCTTCTTCTGTCATTGTGATGTGTTAGAAATCTGGAAAAAATGTATATGAAAATATATGCAATAGTACTTTATATATTTCTATGAAAATAGCAAAAAACTAACTTTTTTATATATACTTACCAAGTGTTTTTGGTTGTATTTGAATGAAGATGTTCTTTGTAGACAAAATGCTGTTTAGTTGATGTAGTCTCTGAAAGTTAAAGAACATATAATTTTTTGGTTGTTTTAGTTTTTTTAAGTGGGGTGGTATTGCTGTTGGTATAGACTATGGTGCCGATTATGATCCGGTAAAAACCTGGTACGAACCGTCGGTCGGAGCGTATTCTCCGTCCGACTCGTACCCGGTTGTAAAACATTACAAACATGGAATTACGATTCGCACGGAAACACCATTTCCGTACGAATCGTAAAAAACACCGACCGACGAAAATATGCATACGAATGTGATCCGGGAATGCTGCGACGTGACGTCGGGACGCTTCTAGGCAGCGTTTCACGACCCAGGAATTACGATTCGAACCGACAGCAGTCCGGACGGCAATATTTTCACGGCACCCAAAAAGTGCCGCAAATGCGAAGTACGGCGCGAAACAACCAGAGTAGGTGGCCCGGTAAGCGCCGTACCCCCACCCCAGCCCCCGCATGTACGCGCCATACCCCCCCAGCCCCCGCATGTACGCGCCGTACCCCCCCCAGCCCCCGCATGTACGCACCGTACCCCCCCCTGCCCCCGCATGTACGCGCCGTACCCCCCAGGCCCCGCATGTACGCACCGTACCCCCCCTGCCCCCGCATGTACGCACCGTACCCCCCCCAGCCCCCGCATGTACGTGTCGAACCCCCCCGTGTATGTACACCCGAGTACGTGTCGAACCCCCCCGTGTATGTACACCCGAGTACGTTCGAGTCGTACCCCCACCCGTGTATGTACCGTGCGTACCCCCAGCGCGTAGCGCTGGGGGTACGCACCGTACATACACGGGTGGGGGTACGACTCGAACGTACTCAGGTGTACATACACGGGGGGTTCGACACGTACTCAGGTGTACATACACGGGTGGGGGTACGACTCGAACATACTCGGGTGTACATACACGGGGGGGTTCGACACGTACTCGGGTGTACATACACGGGTGGGGGTATGACTCGAACGTACTCGGGTGTTCATACACGGGGGGTTCGACACATACTCGGGTGTACATACACGGGTGGGGGTACGACTCGAACGTACTCGGGTGTACATACACGGGGGGTTCGACACGTACTCGGGTGTACATACACGGGTGGGGGTACGACTCGAACGTACTCGGGTGTACATACACGGGGGGGTTTGACACGTACTCGGGTGTACATACACGGGGGGTTCGACACGTACATGCGGGGGCTGGGGGGGTACGGCGCGTACATGCGGGGGCTGGGGGGGGTACGGCGCATACATGCGGGGGCTGGGGGGGGGTACGGTGCGTACATGCGGGGGCTGGGGGGGGTACGGCGCGTACATGCGTGGGCTGGGGGGGGTACGGTGCGTACATGCGGGGGCTGGGGGGGTACGGCACGTACATGCGGGGGCTGGGGGGTGTACGGCACGTACATGCGGGGGCTGGGGGGGGTACGGCACGTACCGGGCACCTGTTTGGACGTCTCCATGGTTGTTATAGGAGTTCGGTGTGGACGGTCTTTTAACCATACGGTTGTACATTCGGACGCCCGGGACGGATCGTGATTCCCCGGTCGGACTCCGCTTTTCACGTTTGTACGGTAAATCGTACGAGGACGTGTCGGACACTTTTTCCGACCCGAGGACGTGTGGGGAATTATTCCCAATACGATTCGTATGGTCTTTTTCCCATGCGAATCGTGATTGCCAGTTCGTACGGCACTTGTACGATTCGTACGGTAAAAAGACCGGATACGAGTCGCACGGGGAATTTTTTTACCGGATCGTGATCGGCACCAGAAGGTGTTAATTTATACAGGTTTTTAAAAACTTAAAAAAGAGAACATGGATTTGTTTAGGGGTTTAGGATGTTTTGGGGTTTGAGTAGGATTTAATTAATATTTTAGAAAGTATTTTGAAAGTATACTTACTTTTTTAGTGAGTCCTTTCTGGCAATGTTCAATCTTTTCTTTAGCTGTTTTGAGTAATATCTGTAGTGGAAACATAAAGAGATGGAATATATAAGTTAGTTATTTATTTGAGTAAATATAAATTAGTGTTTTAGTTTAATTTGGCAGTTTAGTTAGAAAAGATAATTTACTTACGTTTTTAGAATAGTAGTAGGATGTAGGTTTCTTCTGTTTAGCAGAGTTTCTTCTTCGTTCAATGCTTTGGTTTAAGGCACAGTAGAAGACTTGTTTTAATTGGTTTATATAGTGGTTTTAAATTGTTTCTTGAATGTTATTGGTTGCTTTCTGTATGTGGCCTTTCTATTGGATGTTTTGATTTTTTTGAATTAATTAGTTTCCTTTTATGGAAAATGCTAAGTAAGAGTATATTTAGTTTTAAAGGAGGAGAGTTTTAAATAATTATATAGAAAAAGATTGTTTATAATGTGTTTTAATTTTTTTGAATGTGTTCGAAATGCCTATGTGATAATTATTTCTGTTTTTTTTATTATGTTGTTAAATATTTATATAGTTATAAATGTTATGTTTATGTTTAAGTAGAATATAATTGGAAAATGTATGTTTTAGGAAAATATTGTATTTATGTTGTTTAAAGTATTGGTTTTATTAGTATTAGAATTGTCGATATATTTAAAAAAAACAATATTATTGATGTCTATATTTTGGTTATCGATATTTGTTACATGTGTTATATTTATTTATTTATGTCGATATTTAGTATTGCGATATTGATGTGTGCGATTTTAGTGTGATCAATATAATTGTATTACGATATTGTAGTGTCGATATTAGTGTAGTTTTTTAATTAAGTATACAATGTCGATTATTTTGATGTCGATATTTTTGTTGCGATATTTGTGTAGTTCGATAATGTGTCTTTCGATAATATGTCAGAGATCCGTGCACTCATGTATAACCTTGCTGCTTTATCTTATAAGTGCTAAACGCTAGGAATCTCCCCTGCGCAGCCCATACACATGTGCACACGCATGTACACATGTGTCTGCATGTAACCAGCCCAGTGCCCCATACTCCAGCTGCTGCGCAGAGGCCTAGTCAAGCCAGGGGGACACCAGTAAAACCTCCATTCAGTCTCCTTCATTATGAGTTCACTGTGGGTGAGTCCCAGATTATGAGGCTCCCCCACAGTAAAAGCTCAACAATTAGGTGCTCAAAAAGCGAAAAATCTGAGCGGCCCCTAGTGTCAGAACCACCTTCTAACAAACCCACATTCTGATGTCAGATCTAGAATTTGCCAAAGCTCCTGTCCATCTTCGTTCTGACCCGCTTTCCATCCTTGATGGATCAGCCTTAGCTGGCAGTGGAGTACTAGATTCCATTGGTATGGTACCTGCACTATGCCTGTCCCACTCATTGCAAGACTCCCTCCGGATATAGTCTCTTCCCCTTCTCCTGTATGTTGTTGACTATCGCATGCTCTCTCTCTAGGGTTATATATTGAAAGCACTGGTCCAATAGTAACTGGTACCGAAAGAGAATCTGGTAACTGCATATTTCCTGGAGATTCTGGTGCCGATCACGATCCGGTAAAAATTTTCCCCGTATGACTCGTATCCGGTCTTTTTACCGTACGAATCGTACAAGTGCCGTACAAACTGCCAATCACGATTCGCATGGTAAAAAGTCCATACGAACCGCATTGGGAATGATTCCCCACACGTCCTCGGGTCGGAAAATGTGTCCGACACGTCCTCGGACGATTTACCGTACAAATGTGAAAAGTGAAGTCCGACCGAGGAATCGCGATCCATCCTGTGCATCCGATGTTACAACCGTATGGAAAAAACACCGTCCGCACCGAACTCCCATAGCAACCATGGAGACATGTGCCCGCATACGCGCCCAACACTCCCCCAGCCCCCTAACGTTCGAGACGTACACCCGTGTATGTACACCCCCACCCGTGTATGTACACCCGTGTACGTGTCGTACCCCCCCGTGTATGTACCCCCGTGTACGTGTCCTACCCCCGTGTATGTACACCCGTGTACGTGTCGTACCCGTACGTGTCGTACCCCCCCTGTATGTACACCCGTGTACGTGTCGTACCCCTCCGTGTATGTACACCCATGTACGTGTCGTACCCCCGTGTATGTACACCCCTGTACGTGTCGTACCACCACCCGTGTATGTACACCCCTGTACGTGTCATACCCCCCGTGTATGTACACCCCTGTACGTGTCGTACCCCCCCTGTATGTACACCCGTGTACGTGTCGTACCCCGTGTATGTACACCCCTGTACGTGTCGTACCCCCACCCGTGTATGTACACCCCTGTACGTGTCGTACCCCCCGTGTATGTACACCCCTGTACGTGTCGTACCCCCCCTGTATGTACACCCGTGTACGTGTCGTACCCCCGTGTATGTACACCCCTGTACGTGTCGTACCCCCACCCGTGTATGTACACCCCTGTACGTGTCGTACCCCCCGTGTATGTACACCCCTGTACGTGTCGTACCCCCCTGTATGTACACCCGTGTACGTGTCGTACCCCTCTGTGTATGTACACCCCTGTACGTGTCGTACCCCCACCCGTGTATGTACACCCCTGTATGTGTCGTACCCCCACCCGTGTATGTACACCCCTGTACGTGTCGTACCCCCACCCGTGTATGTGCACCCGTGTACATTAGAGTCGTACCCCCACCCGTGTATGTACACCTGTGTACGTGTCGTACCCCTCCATGTATGTACACCCCTGTACGTGTCGTACCCCCGTGTATGTACACCCCTGTACGTGTCGTACCCCCCGTGCATATACACCCCTGTACGTGTCGTACCCCCGTGTATGTACACCCCTGTACGTGTCGTACCCCCACCCGTGTATGTGCACCCGTGTACATTAGAGTCGTACCCCCACCCGTGTATGTACACCCGTGTACGTGTCGTACCCCTCCGTGTATGTACACCCCTGTACGTGTCGTACCCCCCGTGTATGTACACCCCTGTACGTGTCGTACCCCCCTTGTATGTACACCCCTGTACGTGTCGTACCCCCACCCGTGTATGTACACCCCTGTACGTGTCGTACCCCCTGTGTATGTACACCCCTGTATGTGTCGTACCCCCACCCGTGTATATACACCCCTGTACGTGTCGTACCCCCGTGTATGTACACACCTGTACGTGTCGTACCCCCACCCGTGTATGTAAACCCCTGTACGTGTCGTACCCCCCGTGTATGTACACCGCTGTACGTGTCGTACCCCCGTGTATGTACACCCCTGTATGTGTCGTACCCCCACCCGTGTATGTACACCCCTGTACGTGTCGTACCCCCACCCGTGTATGTGCACCCGTGTACATTAGAGTCGTACCCCCACCCGTGTATGTACACCCGTGTACGTCAGAGTCGTACCCCCACCACAACCTCCTAAGTACGGAGCGCACCCCAGGCCCCAACATCACAACCACATGTACGAGTCGTACCAAGCCACACACAAGGACAGCACTGTACAACAAAATGGCCCATGTACACCCCGTACACACGCTAAAAACGCACGTACACAACCAGGACAAAACAAAACAACACAAGAATACACAATTCGAATGGCACAAAGCCACTAAACATGTCCAACAACCACTAAAACAACACATTCACTGACCTGCAACTGGCAAAAACAAACAGAGGCCCCAAACACCACCACTCCTTATAACACACCCACCCAAACTTCAAACACAGCCACACCCACCAATGGACCAATAAAAAGGGCCCACACACACACAAACCATGAGCCTTTGCAACAGACTCACTGCTGCCAGACCCCACAGACAACCTACAGCACCAAACTAGAAGCTTTACCACACCTTACACTTGCACACCTTTACACAACCACCTTCACAAACACCCCCTCATCACATTCACACACACACCCAAACAACCACACCCACACACCCACAACCATCCACACCCCCCCACCATCCACACCCACACCCCTCACCATGCCCACTAACAAGAATCCAAAGTTCAGTAACCAAGAGTTGGAGGTCCTTGTCGATGAAATCCTCAGAGTCGAGCCACACCTCTTTGGAACATTGGTCAGACAGACCAGCATTTCAGAAAAAACAGCCATGTGGCAGACCATCGTCGATGCTGTGAATGCTGTTGCGGACACCAGAAGGAACAAGCAGGAATGCCAAGCCAGGTGGTACGATCTGCGGAGGAGGGTCCGAGCCAAGATGACGGATGAACACAACCAGGCCAACGTCACTGGAGGAGGGCCGTCCCGCAGACCCGTACACTACCATCCCTGGGAGGAGAGGGTGCGGGCCATACTGCTGGTGGAGGCAGTCGAAGGATTAGGAGGACTCCGAGACCCGGGTGAGTACACAAACAACGCACCTCACATGGGGGGAACGTCATCCACAACCAAACTCACAAACAGGCACGCAACCACCCCAAGCTATCGCATGACTCAACCACACTCCATGAACACGCACATGCCACTGGCGCCACCATGCCCCATGCACCCAGCTGGACAATGTCAAGTCATAGGCCACAGAAGACACCAACACATGACACGGTAACCCGGATGGCGGGAGGGTGGGCCCAAAAAATCACATAGTGCAACTCAGAAGCAGACAACAATGCCCTCTGCCCATATGGCCTAGGTCACAGCCAGACAAACAGTGTGTCCCCACACAGGAAAGACTCGCCAGCAAATGGCAGACGCCTTGCATTAACACATGGGGGTGAAGGCACTGTTTTGCACATGACAGCAGCTAATGAACAGCCAGCACTGTGAAAGAGTGGCAGCACACACCACCACAGCAGCAGCGCAGAGACACACACTACACCCAATGGGTGCCTGGAGATCAGAAACAAACTCACATCAACAAGCCAAGGGCCATTCAAAGATCTGCTAACAGTGTGTGCCCAGGAAGCTGGGCTGAGGTGACAGAGGGTGACACACAGAGGGAGGGAGAGGGGGACAGAGAGGGAGGGAGAGGGGGACAGAGAGGGAGGGAGACACAGGGAGACGGACAGAGGGAGGAGGCTGACACACAGAGGGAGGGAGAGGGGGACAGAGAGGGAGGGAGAGGGGGACAGAGAGGGAGGGAGACACAGGAAGACGGACAGAGGGAGGAGGCTGACACACAGAGGGAGGGAGAGGGGGACAGAGAGGGAGGGAGAGGGGGACAGAGAGGAAGGGAGACACAGGGAGATGGACAGAGGGAGGAGGCTGACACACAGAGGGAGGGAGAGGGGGACAGAGAGGGAGGGAGAGGGGGACAGAGAGGGAGGGAGACACAGGAAGACGGACAGAGGGAGGAGGCTGACACACAGAGGGAGGGAGAGGGGGACACAGAGGGAGGGAGACACAGGGAGAGCAAATCAGCCATGTGGTGTGTGGGAATGTCTGCTCGTCAGCAGGTGGACTGCGTGCATGTAGACAAGGGTGGCCAGTGCCAGCACCCCCCCTCTCCTCCATGGCAAAACACAGGGCCATGTCACAACCTGTGCACGAGCACAACGACAGCTACCTGCATCATTGAAGTGTGTTGAACAATTTCATGTGCCCACGTACAGTGCAACACGGAAGGCGCCAATGCACGGCTCGCCACACCTGCCCACTCCACTGCTGACTGCAGTCACAATTGACGCAGCAAGTAAGACTGTGCCACACATAGGTAAAGTCACAAAAGCTGTGGCCAAGGGACATACCCATGCACAAGTGCACTGTGAGTGGAATGCAAGACATATCCAAATTCCCCAAGGAAATGTGCCAACTTTGAAAACAATGAAACATGGATGTTGCATGGACCAAAATTAACATTGTCTCTCTCACACACAGGTCAACCTCGTGGTTCACCCCCCAACACTGGGGGGGAAGACTCACAGGACCCGGCTCTTCGGGAGGCCGATCCCACCGGCAGCGACGACTCTCACCACTCTGTGGACGACCCCGACCAACCTGGCCCCTCTGGTGTCCAACGACCTGCAGCACCTGCGTCAGGTACAACGGGGCCAACCACCACCCCCACTCCTGCCACATCCCAGGAGACACCCAGGATCCCTGCCCCACCACCACAAAGCAGCCAGGCTGGCCAGGAGGGACACGGTGTCCCGGGCACCCAGGAGGAGGCAGGCGACAATGCCAATGCCACCCCTCAGGGGTCCCGGAGACCCGATGTGCCCACAAGGGCAGGCCAGGTGCAAGTGGGCAGGGGTGGTGGGAGTGGAGGACGGCGGAGGCGCCAGCCTGACCAGTTGGCTGGGGATCCGGTATATTCCCATGTCCGAAACTTCCTGGACACATACCGGCAGGAGACCACGGGCATGGCCCAGGTTGTGTCCGTCCTCGAGGGGATCAAGACCCAGCAGGCCCAGCAACATGCGGAGCTATATGCCTGTCTACTGCAACACCAACGGAGGATGGAGGACGGACAGGCTGAGCTCGTGACGGTGTACACGGGAATTCACAATACACTCCGTCGGATGGCCGACAACATGGGCAACCCTCCCTGTGCCAGAAGGCGTAGAACATCACCACCCACAGGGAGGGATCAGGAGGAGGAGGAGGAAACATCCGATGGAGCATCCCAAACATCGTCACGGCCTGTTTCTGAGGGTCCCCGCAGGAGGGCGGGTCATCCACGGAAAAGACCGTGAGGGTCGGCGCTCCAGCACCATCTCCCAGGACACCTGGCCTGGCACCTGGCCCACTGGAGCAACAGCAGCACAGCATCAAAAGACATTCTCTGCCACATGGCCTTGCTGGTCACTGTCTGACCAATGTTGACAAAGACTGTGGCATGGACTCTGAGGATTTCAAATGGCAAGGACACCAACTCCCCTACTGAACTTTGGATTCCAAACACCCGGAAAGCCCCTCATGTCATACCCCCCCCCCCCCCCACTAAAATAAAAAGTCACACCATGAAGAGAAGATGCCTGCTGGTTGCATTATTACCTTACATGTGTCTTGTAAAGTCTAAGCATGCCTGAGTTCTCTTTTGACTTCAACCATCCACACCCTGGGGCCTGAGTCTGGCACAGGACACACGGGTCACAGTGTATTAGGCAAGACAGACATGGAGCACCATACACACCTGTGATGGGCCCAACCAGCTGAGGGGGTGGCCGCACAACCGTGCTGACAGACATATTGAGTACAGCAACAGTCATGCGCAGAGGTCAGGGATCATGTCCAGTGTCCTGGGGGGCACCCAGGTATGTGTAGACAGGTGGCAGAACCATGTCCTGCAAGCTTGAGTCCGGTGGATACAGATAATGGGGGCCTGGCCAACGTTGGATGCATGGGGATGGCACATGTCACAATACCCACACAGTCATGGACATCATGCACAATACACAGTCTCATCCCACACACACAGCTTGCATCTTGCTACTCGACACATAGACACATAGCCACTATCAGGGAAAACCATGCCAGACATGCTGGATGCACCGTGGCAACACACCAGCATTGACTGAGAAGAGGCACCTTGGAGGCATAGGGACACCTTTATTAGTCATGGTTTCGGGATTGCAGAGGCAACTTGAAGTACACATGAACACTTCATGTGGAGTAACATGTGGGTCCAACACTGGCACCCCCCTTCTGCAGCACAAATGCGTGATAGCCATGGAACTGGCACACAAGTGTCAGCTAACAGCTAAACACCCACAGTTGCTCACGGAGAGCCTGCCATAAACCATTGATCCGCTGATGTGGAAGTCCCACAGCATGTCAAGCCAATGCAAACCGTATGTGTCCGAGGGCAGTGTTACACACATTGATGCCATCATCACAATCCACTATCCCATCACTGATGACTGTCAACAAGTCTGACCATCTATTCATGTGTACCCAGCTGCATGTCATGTGTACCATGGTGATGCAACATGGCTGCAGAGGAACCAAACATCGACAGGGGCAGTGTGCATACATCGTGAACAACTGCCACACCCAATACACCCCTGATGCATCCCTTACCCTAAGGAGACTTCCAAACGTGTCCGTGCCTGTAACGCTGAGTCAGCACACGATGACGTGTCCATGAGGAATAGCAGTGCCACAACAATGCAAGCAGCAGACGGCATGCGCAAGTACCTGGGGAAGAGAGACACACAAGAAGTCAGCCACAAAAAGCACAGCCACTTGCATGTGCATTTACTCGACACATGTATGGATGACAACATGCTAGGTCACAATTATGACTGGGGAAATACAACCATCACTGGCACCATCACTCCAGTGACACACCCACACACACCTCTGACTCACGTGCCATACATGTAAGTGGAGACACACATCACAACACATGCCACACGGGGACCAATGCGTGCACACTCAGACACTGGTACTCACCACTAAGCAAAGAAGTCGCGTATGAGCCGAGTCCGGATGTCCTCTTGCGGCTCCACATCCTCCACATCACTAGCCCCATTGCCAAGCCCTTCATCCTCCACGGGTGGATGGTCCTCGTCATCTTGATCCAGGATGAGTGGCACAGCTTTCTCAACTGCCATGTTGTGCAGCATGCAGCAGACCATGAAGATTTTGCAGACCTTCGCCAGGGCATATGGGAGTGCGCCGCCGGTCTTGTGTAGGCATCTGAATCGGCTCTTCAGCAGGCCAAACGTCCTCTCTATCACTCACCTTGTCCGGCCATGGGCGGTGTTGTAGCGGAGCTGGGCCGGCGTGATGGGGTTGCGGAGAGGTGTGAACAGCCATGGCATGTTGGGATAGCCAGCGTCCCCTACATGGGAAGCACATGGACATCGTTAGAACAGGAGAAGCGGTCGTGCTGGAAGTCTACGCAAAATACAGGACAGACAGACTGTACCCACCAACAACACATGCTCGTTTGTTGCACAGCTGCGTCATCATTTCAGGCACCCTGCTACGCCTCATGATGTAGGCATCGTGTGCTGATCTTGGAAAACGAGCACAGACATGTGAAATCACCATGTTGGACAGACACACCACAAGGGCATTGATGGAGTGGTAGTGCTTGCGATTCCGGTACGCTACCTCCTGTGCCTGTGGTGGTACCAAAGCAACATGTGTCCCATCTATGGACCCAATGACATGGGGCATCCCTCCCAGGGCATAGAATCCACGCTTGACCCCAGTCAACATTTCTGTGGTAGGAAAATGTATGAAGTCATCCAGGTGAATCAACATGGCCTCTAAGAAATCATGCAGCACACGGTAGAACATGCTTTGGGACATGCCACCAACATGAGCTATGGTATTTTGAAAGGTACCCGTGGCTAGAAAATGTAGGGCTGCCATTACCTTCAGCTTGGGTGTCAGTGCCGTAGGATACCTGTGCAGCGGTTGCAGGTGTGATGCCAGTCTCGCCGTCAAATCCAGAATCAACCGTTGGGGAAGCGGTAGCACCGGATACAATCATTCTCCCGCATGGCAGCCAAGTCCGGAATTGGTCGGGGAAGAGGCGGCGCTCTGCAGTAATTTGGAAGTGACAAGGAAGAGTGAGTGCACCACAACAACAAATAATTTGTCCTGAGCACATGTTAATCTGTCTATACACATATGCTACATACGGAGTCAGGTATGTGCCACATGCCCTGGACACGTATGGCTGGCAGGTGACACTCCTACCAAGACCCAGCTACACATGGAGATTGAGAACCTCCACATGCCATGGCATGGGATTAGCTGTGTCCCAGTGCAAGTGAACAGCCAGACGCAAGACAGGAGTGACATACACCCACACATCAGCAGAAGTAGGATGTCGATTGCAGAGACTGGTAGCGGAACACTAGAGCCACAGGTCACATGACATTACACTAGGACAGCCCACACACCTTGCCATGAAGGTGCACATGTCATGACTCACCACACATTCATAGAGAGGATGCAGACATGTCCTTGTTACGCTACTCCGTGTCCCATGCATACATACGCACCTCACATCCGATACCACATGTGGCATGGTGTGCGGAACAGTGTGCAATGTCAATCTACACACAGACACATGTTGGTTGCTGCAACAGCTGCAGCTTTTGAGGGTGCTCCAACATCAACCTAATGGGAAACCCCCACACATACATGACATAGTCACATCGTGCACCGTGGGTAGTGACAAGTCAGGTGTGGTAACCCCTGTACCGGGCATCAGGGGACACTTCCGTGTGTTGGTGTCCGTGCCATGCCAGTGTCGGTCATCCCAAGTGTGCAGTACGACATGCACACATGTCAAAGGAGTCAAGGGCATGCCTAGCACACATTGCACCGTGACACGTTACATCTGTACACATCTCATCATACATCTGGTGCCTTCTCGACTCAGGAGTAATGTGCCACATCACAGCCTGTCACACCTGTGCCCCACACATGTAGTACTGCCAAGACAATGCCTTGATGTCCATCCATGGACAAGTATGTCCGCCCTTTTCCTTCCTGTGTGCTGCCTGTCACCACTGTGATGTGTGAAAACCGCCGTACTGCTGATAAGAGGGCCTATGTACGTTCCCATATCACTATGGGAGTGCTGCCGTATGTGTACCCATAGTGATGGTGAGCGTACAGGCATGTGTACGGTCAGTAAGTACGCATACGCGAGAACACCCATAGTGGTACGGACCGTACACACGCCTGTACGTTCACTATCACCATGGGTGTCCTCGCGTATGCGTACTCATACTGCTTTGGCCCGTACACACGCCTGTACGTTCACTATCACTACGAGTACGCATACGCGAGAACACCCATAGTGGTACGGACCGTACACACGCCTGTACGTTCACTATCACTACGAGTACGCATACGCGAGGACACTCATAGTGATAGTGAACGTACAGGCGTGTGTACGGGCCGCACCAGTACGAGTACGCATACGCGAGGACACCCATGGTGATAGTGCACGTACAGGCGTGTGTACGGGCCGTACCAGTACGAGTACGCATACGCGAGAACACCCATAGTGGTACGGACCGTACACACGCCTGTACGTTCACTATCACTATGGGTGTCCTCGCGTATGCGTACTCGTACTGGTACGGCCCGTACACACGCCTGTACGTTCACTATCACTACGAGTACGCATACGCGAGAACACCCATAGTGATAGTGAACGTACAGGCGTGTGTACGGTCCGTACCACTATGGGTGTTCTCGCGTATGCGTACTCGTAGTGATAGTGAACATACAGGCGTGTGTACGGGCTGTACCAGTACGAGTACGCATACGCGAGGACACCCATGGTGATAGTGCACATACAGGCGTGTGTACGGGCCGTACCAGTACGAGTACGCATACGCGAGAACACCCATAGTGGTACGGACCGTACACACGCCTGTACGTTCACTATCACTATGGGTGTCCTCGCGTATGCGTACTCGTAGTGATAGTGAGCGTACAGGCGTGTGTACGGGCCGTACCAGTACGAGTACGCATACGCGAGGACACCCATGGTGATAGTGAACGTACGCACGCGTGTACGGGCCGTTGCTATGCATTTGGGGTGCCCTAGGGGCCCGGAACGCACCGTACCTGTGGGTGAATCTCAATTTTACATAGGGGACACATGAGGGACAAGTATTAAGGCCTACATGCATGCTGGTTGTCATGGAGACCAAGTTTTAAGTTTGAATTTGTTCTGGAAGGTGCACAGCAGAAGTCAGTTGGAATGAATCTACTTTGTTGCAATGTGTTTGTGGGGTTGACATCATGCTGAAGAAAAAAACACAATAAGAACCCACTGACTGTGCTAGGTTTGAATGGATTGGAGGAAACATAGGATGCAAATGTGAGTGACCAATCACTCTGTACTCCTGTGCATGAAACAGGCCAGCAAGGCAGATATAAGGCAGCCAGGTCCCATGAGGGAGCACTTGCCTGCATATATTTAGATTCTACCACACTGCTGCTGCTCCTGATTCCCTGGAACCATGTCAAGGTCTGTGGAGAGGTCACAGCCATTCACCCTGGAGGAGAACCTGGCATTGCTGGATGTGATCCTCCCACAGTACCCCCTGCTGTATGGGCGACCAGGGTATCAGGTGAGTGCAGAGCTACTAGCACAGACTGTGTCCCTTTTTTTGTGACTGTGACTTCTGCCATTGTGTCCAGGTGTGACACACATGCTATGTACTGTACTGTACTGTACAGTAAAGAAAATGGCTATCCCATTATTTAAATCCACCTTAGTACTCACCTATGACATTAGCATGGCTGCCTAAAATGCTAGCAAGCCATACAGTGGATAAATGTGTTACCATACAAAACTGTCTCCAGGCAAAGTCCAAATCCATCATGGCACAAATGCCTCAATCCTGCTACCACTGCTTACCTTAAAGATGTTTTCACTACATACCACGAAGCCATATATGTATCCATGAAGTATTTCTTCAATGATCGGGAGACACAAGCCACGCGCCCCTATTGAAAGGAGTTAAAGAATCCATCTTGCCTCAATGGACTGTGACAGCTATACCACACACCAAGGACTTATGCAAATAACTGGGTTACATTTTCATAGACAATGGGTAAGAAGTCAAAGCCAACATTGCCCTCACATGCTTTTCTTCATCCACCTGTGACATGCTCTTCTACACCCACCTCTATCATTCTATTCAAGCAACTTGACAAGTGCGTTCACATTCAACCCCTCTGGCTCCTAGGAAGCCCTAATCCTACTGAACTCAAGGGACCCACATCATTCTGTAATCGTTGAAACAATTTCACTGATAGCTGTTTCTGTAACTGCTTCTTAAAGACTGGAGAAGTCCCATCTCTCTGAACACCACTACCTGGTACCACTACTCTTCATGAAAGCTTCTGCAGACACTGATAATACCAGCAACTATTGGGCAAGATTCCAGGGCTGTAATGCTAGATTCCATCAGACCTCCAAAATATTGGAAAAGTAGTTGCTGCCCAAATTCAATCCCATTTAGAGAAAAATTCAGTCCTGGACTCCGACCCATGTCTGGCTTGTGAACTAGACAATGAACAGGACGTATATTACTCACAGCTTGGGGCAACATGATAGAAAAAAATGAACATAATGAATGGAGCCTGCTCGTGCTCTGGCCACATTCATCACGGTAGAGTATTCTTCCCACATACTAAAAAGTGTGAAATTTTCTCACTTATAGCTCTCAGCTGGTTCAAATCTTTTCTGTCTAATCACAGCCAAAAAGCAAAATTTGGAAATTTCTACTCTCCTAGTCAACTGCTGGATCCCGCAGGGATACCTCGTCTCTCTTACTATTCAGTATATGTATCAAACCCCTTGAGGTCAGCCACCGCATCCATCATCTTCAGTTCGAAGCCTGTGGTAACAACGCCTAAGCCTACAAGAGAGTGTTCAAACCAATCGTGGCCATATTGGACAACCTTCAAGCTGTAGAAACAGCAGATCCATCTGAATCGCTCAAAAAAAGAAAATTCAAGTGCCCCAAGTCTTGTCAAGCAAATAGACATACTGTGCCTCCCCCATGCCTCCTTTTTCTTTTACCAAAATATCCTCAAAAAGTCTAAAGAAAGAAACTTGAGCTCCCTTGGATGTGGACTTCAACCTCGTTTCACAGATTGGAGCAGACTCACCTATATACCATTAAAGCTACTCAAAACCCTTCCATGCGGCGGCATGGCTACCAGCCGAGTGGAATGACCACAAGTTAAAGCGGCTCCGAACCCTTGCTACAGATCCTGTAAATCTCCGTATTAAATCACGGCTATTCTTCCCCGTCTGGGGGGGACATGGCCCCTCGCCCTGGTGCACGAGTGGGCACCTGCGCTGCCGTGGTTGAGTGGCGCATCAGGGAGGAAACAGTAGGAGACGGCTGGTGACCCAGTGGAACATAGCGGCGAGCCCCTGTGCTACGAACTAAACCTAGAGCTGCGGCGGGCCTCGGCTGCATGCTGTCCGCGTCGGAACATATCCTAGCTTGTGTGGAGCGGAGCGTATGGTTCAGGGACCGTTGAGTAGAGCCCGAATTGCTGAATGGCGCTCTTGTGACCTGCTGCGTCCGTGCAGCCCCTGTGTGACTGAGAGGTACTTGTGTTGTGCAGGGAGGCACTGAAATCGAGGCCCCGGCATGGCAGGCCCAGCGGGCTGCCTTCCCGCAGATTACGACCTGCAGAGTGAGGCGGTGAGGTGCAGGATTGTGGCCTGTCCCCCCCTTCCCCCCTTCCCCCCCCTCCCGCCTGGCACCCCAACAATACAGCGTACAAAGTGGGGCTGCAATATCTATTG
Source organism: Triturus cristatus (assembly GCF_964204655.1). Classification (NCBI taxonomy): domain Eukaryota; kingdom Metazoa; phylum Chordata; class Amphibia; order Caudata; family Salamandridae; genus Triturus; species Triturus cristatus. The sequence goes on from NC_140579.1 coordinate 720,122,831, forward strand.
TTTCAACAAGGGCCTGAGGTGCAAAGATCCCGCATTACAGCGGCTGCCAACAGCAGGGGATGGATCTGAAGGGCGTGAGCGGTGAGTGCGCAACTTGCTGCTTGTGCCGATAGTTGCGGGCAAACTGTGCCGGCTGAAGGTGATACGCTTGTGGGACTCACAAGCCCAAACTGTATGGTGGTGCCCACGGTGGCTGGACTGGCTCACCCGGTAAGTGGTACGCCCTATAGAGTGCCCAGATCCACAGCAAGATGGCATCATATCCTGCTTTACCGACCTTAATGGCGGGCATCCCATACTGTGCAATACGGAGTTGAATTATTTTCTCACCACTGACAGAGAGCAGCAGGTCCTACCCAAATCCCATGCAGCTGCAGCCTCTCAATCTGATTTGAGCACTCCAGTGAGTTGAGGAGACTCAAGGCCTTGCTGACAAGTGGCAGAGGGAGTGTGTACCGGTGGTGGATTCTGGAGCGCGACACTCTGACAAGGGCCCCTCGCCCCCAGCGCAGCCCTATACAGGTCGGCAGGCCAGGAAACCCGATTGGCCGACAGGGGTCAACGTGTTCCTCCCCCTGGGCAGGCAGCAGTGAGTACTGAAGCAGGACCCATAGATCCCAGAGGTGGTGAGGCCCGGTCAACCGGCATCATGGCGACCGGAAGAGGCGTCAAACCACAGACTCCAGCCAAGCTGGCCAAATTTGCATGGTCAAACTCTGGAGGGGAGAATGGGTCCCTGCTGCTGGAGGCATCTGATGTGCAGCAGGCCCAGCCGAAACAGCAGAAGGTCATCCTCCAGGACCTCATGGCGGCTATAACGAGAGTTCAAACCTCCCTTGAGACCCGCATCGACACAGTAAATGTGGAAGTCTCCCTCATCAGGGCCGACCTCCGAAAAATGGACTCTCGTGTGCAAGAAGTGGAAGGGATCACAACAGACGTGCACAAGGACACCACCATACCGAAACAGCAAGTCGCCCAACTGTTGGACCAACAGGCAAAAATGGAGAACAACTGGACGAGTACGAAGGTAGGGCACCCAGAAACAACATACAAATTCTTGGCGTCCCAGAGCACTTGGAAGGGCCCGCTGTTGACTTGCTCATTGAAGACCTAATTCTGAAGAAGCTACAACCCAAGAGACTCTCAATCTATTTTTCTATCGAACGCGCCCACTGCGTCCCCGGAGGGCGGCCCAAGCCCGGGGCCCCTCCTCGACCTATCATAGCTCCGGTCTTCAACTTTCGGGACCTCGACATCCTTCTTCAAACCGCACACGCCACCCCACTGCCCAAGCTGGAAGACAGTGAGATCACTTTTTTCCCAGACTTCACCGCTAAGGTCCAGGTCCAGCGTCGCAGTTTTTCAGCGGTCAAGCGGGCACTCAGAGACAAAGAGGTGAAATATGCTATATTCTTTCCTGCAAAACTCCGGGTGGAATCTGATGGTAAAGCCTGTTTTTTGTTCCTCTCCGGATGAAGTATGGGACTGGCTGGAGGGCTGGCGTCGTGTTGAGAAGCCTAACAGAAACCACAACGGAGGTCCTCGGACTGCCAGAACTAATCTAAATGCTGGACACTGTGGAGACGTCAACCGGCAAGAGAGAGACTCTGACTAATTGCTATGATACTAGATGCCAGATTCCTTCGGATCTGGTAAGGATGCAAGTGCCACACTTGTGAGTTCTTGGGGGGGGCTCATAAGTAACCGAATGGGGGCCTCTTCCTGGCATTGGACTTCCATGTACGGTACTTGACACAAATGCATGTGATTGTAATGTTGGTCCTGCTGTGGAAATAAAATTGACAATTGTGCCCCATCATTTCCCTGTTTCTGCCTGGTAGCCATTTTCCTCAGACAAACACCCATTTTGTGTGTGACATGCTCTCAGCAACTTGTCTGAAAACTGTCCTTCACATCCCCATTGAATCATGCACAACCCCCTGCTCCTTGTGGTCGAGCCAATTCCAAGAAGCCTGCCTGTGTGCCTTCCCCCAGTTGTGCCAGAGACTCAGCCACATCCTGTCCATTGTTGGGGACTCAGCCTGTCACACCAACTGCCCTGTGACCACCCCCAACTGAAAGAGGAAGCACGAGGTTAGGCCCTGAAACCACACCAACTAATAGAGGAAGCACAAGGCTGTACACTGTGAACACACATTTCTGTGGTTCTGCCAATTCCCAGAACCAGCAAGATAGTTCCTGTTTTACACAAGATGGTTCCTGTTCTTGACTCTAAGCCAGAGATAAACCCCCGAATGAGTAAGGGCCTTCAACTGAAAGGGAACACATTTCCACACATCACATGCCCTCTCACGAGACACAAGACACGCCCCTACCTTGACACATCTGTTGGAAATTACTGCTTGTCACTTCCCTTTTTCTTGTCACTTCTCCTTTCTTCTTTTTCCTATTGACTGAAAACTGTATAAATATTCTGATGTGTGAATAAAACTGCAGACCACTCCTGTACCCGCTTGGTGCTGGAGCTCTCCCCTTAACTCGAGTTACTGGACCCTTTTTTACTCGAACACCACGGACTCCTCTCTTTGCTTTGACTGAAATTATGATTATTAAGTATAGAAATTCTGAATTAATTTACCACATTAATTTGGCGCCCGAATAGGGACATTCCCTTTTCCCCACGCGCCGGCGATATTGGACCCGGTACTGTCCCCTCCTGACCTTTGACGGACTTCAAAGTGCACAACGCGGGGAATTCCCGCTAACTCCCTCGAGGCAAAGAGGGGGACCAACTGCGGCCCGGCATCCACACGAGGCGGTGAGGAAAATTGCGGAACGTCCTGAACCAGAGCCCAACCTGTGAAGAGACGAATCCGAGGTTCTGCGAGTCCCACCTTAGAAGCTACGCGCATTTTTAAGATCTTCAAGAGGCCTTCCAATTATTTTTTTTCGGTGAGTACTGCTGAAAAGTATAAAGACGGACTCACCACTTTGTGGGTGCGGTAAAGATACAGGTTTTTGTTGGTTTCTCACTTATTTTGTGAGGACTGCTAAACTAGTATAAAAGACGGACTCACCACTTTCGTGGGTACGGTAAAGATATATGTTCTGTTTGTTTTTCATTTTCTCTCAATTCTAAATCTTTGAAAAATCTTGCCATCATGCCTATTTTCTCAAAAATACGTAAGATAGCAACCAAAAGGAGTATTCTTGAGAAGGAGATTCCCCTTCCTCCTCGGGATACTCCAGGACACTTCATGTATGCAAAACATGGTGTCGGTGCAATTATTTATTGGGATTTATGGGTGGATTATACTAAAGACCTAGAACACAGATATAGATGGCCTGAAAATGGTACTTTTGACATGGAATGTATTATAAAATTAGAGGAACAGTTGTGGAAGAAAAAGGGAGTCCGCCAGTCACAAAGTGACTCGGTGGAATTATGGAGAAAAGAAGCCCATAGGAGGCAACAGAAGGAATTGCATAAAGTTGAAAAGGGTAAGAGAATGTCAGAGCAGGCCAAGAAAGAACAGTTACAAGAAATAGGCAAAGAAGTAGTTAGTGAAAGGAATAAAAGGGAACAAACAGCCATTTCTACTGGTTTTTATCCTGTATTGCCATCTGCACCTGAAAACCTTAACATTGCACCACCTAAGACACAACCTACCACCCCATCACCAGAGGATACTTTCACCAATTTCCTCTTAGATACTCCACCTCCATATGAGGTTCCAGTAATTCAACACCCTCTGCCTCCGCCACCCTTTTTACAACATAACACACTACCTCTCACTCCAGAAGGGGGTGCCGTAGGTCCAGACCCAGGTAAAACAATTCCCGACTGCCCCTATGACCCGACTCCGAGCCACACAGGGGAGGTGGGCCGAATAAGTAAAATACTTCATGACTCCTGGGAAGAAATTAGACATCTACCAGCAATTGACACGTTTCTTCAAGCGGCCTCTGAGTTTCTTCGTACTGGAGAGGACTCACGAGCAATTAACGCTATGACTACAAGAAGATCCCACCCTGTAAAAATGCACATGTATAGGTTCCTCCTTTGCTGTTTCATAAAACACATACAAGCAGAGGAAAGAAATGTACCAGTTTCACTTTTTGACTTATTAGATTCCGCATCCGACCACACTAGTCTAGAACTTATAAATGATGCACTAGACAGGTTCACCCGTAATGTGACCCGTATTCTGCAAAACTTGCAAACAAATGAAGAGAATAAGAAACTTGAGGAGGAAATTACTGAACCTACTGAAAAAGTCCTACCCGTTCGTTCTTCCGCCCCTAATTCACGAACACCCCCGCCTACATTCCTCCAAGGTCACTCTGAACGGTCATCTCCAGATGAGTTATTTGAAAAAACATCCAATGCATTAGACTACTGGTTAGACCAGGAACCTCCGCTTACACCGGAGGAGGAGGAAATAGCCAGAACTGCGACCCTATGGGTCTCTCAATATAAGATATATGACAATGATCTCATAGCCCAACTTTTTCTAGCATTACCATGCTCACATCAAAGATTAGCAAGTCTCTACATGGTACAACATCTCATCACACTCAATGACACTCATTTTAAACATGATCCAAAACTCGAAGATTTTCTGTCTGACTGCGCTGATAACATGTTCCTCCACAATAGTTCAGTTTTCCTCAACACACTTATAGATTTTAGACAGAAATACCAGAAAACGACTGAATATAAATCTTTCAATAATACTTGTGGACCAATTAATAGACTTCCTCAAACACGCCAGTTCCCCATGAGAGAGGTCCACCCCAGAGCTGACACGAATGGCGCGCTACAATGCGTTTTTATTTATGTACCCTTGACAAAACTTGAGTTACTAAGGATAAAAGAGATGGTTCCCTCCCACTCAAAGGATCCTGCTGGATTCTTTAAAGAATTAGGAGATGTATTAATGATGGGAACATATACTCTTTCTGATATCACAGCAATTCTGAAATTATTGTTGCCATCGGGTATATATGACAAACTAAGAGAGAAAGATTGGGAAGTAGCAGGTGAGCACATTAAATGGACCGAACTTCAGAATGGCGAAAATACTAGAGTAGCAGGTCAAGGTATAGGAGACAGACTAAAAGCACTTCCTGGCACTATTTTAAAGGTGCTACCACAGTACCTGACAGTGAAAAAGGAGGACTGGGATACCATTTCCTCCTGCAAACAGAAACATGGTGAAGACATAGGAGATTATTACACCAGACTTGAAAAATGTTTTGCGGTAAATAGCGGCCTTACGCCGACAAGCGAAGCTTACCCGCATCTGTTTGTTTCCAAATTAGTAGACAACGCCTTGCCAGCTATTAAGGAAAGAGTACTAAAAGTAGAAAGTACCTGGCAAGCACATACACCACCACAGGTGTTACAAATGCTACAATACCACCAAATTCGCATTAGGGATGAAGAAGAAAATGATAAGAAACGCATGAAAGACACCAAGATGAAAGCGTTAGTAGCCCAAACTGCACCCCAGTGCCAACAGACACCAGGTAGCCAGACAAACGTGAAGAGCACTTGTAATTATTGCAAAAAGACGGGAAACTTCGTTAAAGACTGCCCTGTCTTAAAGCACAATTTGGCTACTGGTAAGACACAGCCTCGTCCATATCAGCCAAAACAGAATGTTTCCCAAGACAGTTCAACACCTTCAGTTCTACGGACAACACAAATGGCCCAAATGAACATTATAGACAGCGACTACACTGAATACTACCCAGATTTTTCATGATGTTGCCCAGGGAGAGAAGATGACAAACTGCCCCTAATCCCCATCCCAGTAGATCAGAAAGGCCCATTTATAGAGGTCCGACTTCTTGGGGAGGTTAGAAAGTTTCTACTAGACACTGGGGCCAGTAAAACAACAATAAGCCATCAAGAGGTCCCAGAGGCTCCTCTCTCGGGTTCAAAAAGTATTTCTCTGGGTTTCTCCGGACAACCTGTGACAAACGCCACGTCAAAACCACTGTCCTTGCAGGTTGGTCCCCTCACGACAACTACAGATCTTATATTGACAAAATCATGTCCAGAAAATTTGCTTGGTATAAAAACATTGAAAGCATTAGGAGCTTTTATTGTTTGCTCACCTAAAGATGTCTGATTATTTCTACGAGATTTTAAGGGCCACTACCCAAGTAGAGAATTAGACGAGCGTTTGAAAGATTTGCCACACACCCTTTGGGCCACTGATTCCACCACAGTAGGATGCATGGAAATAACACCTCACAAGGTTACACTGAAAGAGGGAGCCCAACTACCACGTATAAGACAATACAAAATTCCACCTCAAGCTGAACAAGCATTAATGTTAATTATTCAGGACCTAATACAGTCAGGTGTGATTAAAGAAACAACTTCGAACATTTGCAATTCCCCTGTTTTACCAGCTCATAAAAAAGTGGAACCAGGAACACCACCTGTCTACAGACTAGTGGTGGATTTGAGAGAGCTCAATAAATGTGTCATTCCACAACACCCTGTGGTCCCAGACATCTCCACTTTACTCACAGCCATAGATGCAGAAGCAACGCATTTTTCTGTCATTGACTTAAAAAACGCATTCTTCAGTATACCCATTCACCCAGACAGTCAATACCTTTTCGGCTTCTCCTTACAAGGACGAAGTTTCCAATTCACAAGAGCTCCTCAAGGTTTCACCGAAAGTCCAAGTGTATATAGCCAAGCGCTGAAAAGACAATTGGACACTATTCAAATGCCCACAGATACAGCCATACTACAATATGTTGATGATATCCTCATTACGACCAGATCTGACGCAGCATGTGCTGAAGCATCACTACTAGTACTAGAATTCCTAGCTGCAATTGGCCATAAAGTTTCCCCTGGTAAGCTCCAATTTTGTTTACAGCAAGTGGCATACTTAGGGCACTTGCTGTCAAAGGAGGGTAGGCAGCTTACACAGGTTCGCATCCAGCTCATACAACAAATACCACAACCAACAACACAGAAACAAGTTCGAGCGTTTGTTGGTCTCACCTCATATTGTAGACAGTGGATCCCGCAATTTGCACTAATTTCTAAACCATTAGTGCAGCTGACAACACTCGAAGCTGGCGCTACTCCACAATTACCCTGGACAGATGAACACACGCAAGCTTTTCAGTCTCTTAAAAAGGCTATGTGTCAAGCCCCAGTGTTAGCAACACCTGATTACACCAAAGATTTTACCTTGTTTGTAACAGAAAACTCAGGTACAGAACTATCAGTCCTGACCCAACTTCAAGCAGACAGACATAGACCATGTGGTTATTTTTCAAGTACATTAGATCCAGTAGCACAAGCATTACCTGCATGTCTAAAATCAGTAACAGCTACTGCACAAGCTATTAGGCAAAGCGATGCTATTGTATTGGGACATCATCTGATAGTCCAGGTCCCATACGCTGTAGAACTTCTGCTAAACAGAACGCAAACACAGCATCTGACAATAGCCAGACTCACCGAATATGAGATGACGCTTTTTCAGCCACATATTGAGATTAGACGATGCAACATTTTAAATCCAGCAACACTGTTGCCACTGACCTCTCCTACTGAACAACTTCACGATTGTATTGACATAATTGATTTAGTGACCAAACCCAGACCAGATTTACAAGATACTCCCCTTTCTAAGGCAGAAATGACACTTTTTGTTGATGGTTCACTTCTTGCATGAGACCCCCCACTGGAGAACTAGCAGCAGCCTATGCCGTCAGAAATGGTACAAACACCTTGGAAGCACACAAGATAGAGATACTGTCGGCACAAGCAGCCGAACTCATAGCACTAACAAGAGCATGTCACTTAGCAAAAGGAAAATCAGTTAACATTTACACTGATTCACAGTACGCTTTCGGGGTTGTACACAACTTCGGCACATTGTGGAAAGAGAGAGGATTCCTCACATCACACGGGTCTAAAATACAGCATGCTACACTCATCACTGCCCTCTTAGAGGCCAGTCAGTTACCAGCGAAAGTTGCAGTATTAAAGTGTAAAGCGCACACAAAAGGAACCGATGAAATATCAAAAGGAAATGATTCCGCAGACAGTGCAGCCAAATTAGTAGCAAACACAGAATTGAATATACTACACCGCCAATACGCAATACGAGACCCCTTTTCTGACATCCAGGATGTCCAAAGTCACACCACACCACAGGAACTGCTAGAATGGAAGGAAAAAGGAGGGGTCCTTACAGATCAGGGTTGGATGACACCTGAAAGAGCAGTATGGTTTCTGCCGGATGCTATGGTACAGGTTATAATAAACACCATACATGGACCAGCGCAAAAAGCAATGTTAGACAGCATACAGAACATATGGCACAACAAACATTTGAGAGCTGCAGCCAAACAAAAAGTTAAAACGTGCATGATTTGTAATCAGTTCAACCCAGGTAAAGGCACAAAGGTGGAGCAGGGTGGATTCCAACCCCCTGACCATCCATTTGAAGTTCTCCAAATGGACTATATCCAGATGGAGAGATGTAGAGGTCACAAGTATGTGCTAGTTGTAGTATGGTCTCTGACCAGATGGACAGAAGCCTATCCCGTCCCAGATTACACTGCAACGACAACTGCTAAGCAATTAGTAAGAGAATATTTCCCGAGATATGGGTTGCCCCGCGTCATCTACTCAGACAACGGCCAGCCCTTCTCCTCTGAACTCATGAAGCAAGTGTCTCTTCTGTTAGGGTACACTTGGAAGTTTCACTGCGTAAGACATCCTCAAGCAGCAGGTCTAGTAGAAAGACACAACCAGACTTTGAAGACAAAATTGGCCAAGATATGTACAGACAAAGGCGTGGACTGGATGGTAGCCTTACCGGTTGCCCTCTTCTACATGCGTATGGTAGCACATTCCAGAACTGGTCTATCTCCGTATGAGGTGGTCTTTGGCAAACCACCAAATATGTGGGGTACGCCAATGCCTAAAAGAATTACTGATGTAGACAGCAGAATATTGACTGATTACCTGGCTTCCTTGATGTCTGCACTCCAATCTTGTCGTTCACAGGTCGCTGCAGCCTTCCCTGACAAAACCGCCCCTGGAGAACACACCATCCGACCCGGCGACTGGGTGATGATAAGAAACTTCGACAGGACCAGTCCTCTTCAGCCCAGGTGGAAGACTCCGAAGCTCGTGCTCCTAACCACGCGGACGGCGGTGAAGGTCGAAGGTAGGAAGGGCTGGCTACACGCGAGCCACTGCCGGAAATATTTTGGACAAAGAGACACTGTTGCCGGCGACGCTGCCAACCCTAGTGACATTGTAACAGAACAATCTTTTGTGCCTTTGGAACTGACCCCACAACAAGAATATAAATCAAAGTTGAGGTCTGCCATCCGGACTCTGGCTAATTAAGTCCAATGGGCGCAGGTCCAGTGGTGAAGCGGTTGGAGCATGGGGATGGATTTAAAGACCTTGACTATGTGGGAAAAAGATAGAATGAAACGCAGAAACAAGAACTTAAAGAAATTGCGTAGTGGTTCTATCATATGTTTAATGATATTGTTTTTCTTCATAACCATTATGACGTGTCTTGGTTGGATCCTCCACACTGTTTTTCCTCCAACACCACACACCTCTCATGCACACAACAGCACTCAGGAAAACACATATCATGACCTACCCCCTCATGAACAAGCCCATAGACTAGCCTTGCAAAACAATACCTTTATACAGATGTTACACTACACTCATCAGGCCAGCAATAGCACAAATTGCTGGATATGTGGCCGCCTCCCACCTCATCAGAAAAAGGGAGGGATGCCTCTTTTCCCCTTTCCATTTTCCTATAATGGGACTTGTGAAGCCTGGTTCGCCCTAATAACAGCTGACGATACCACCCCCACCTCCTGCCCTGACAGAAATAATTCATGCAAGAATGGGTGGCCTTGGGGGAACTTAAACAAGGTACTTAATGCTGCCTGTTACCCAAATAAGGATGGAAGTCCTCAGGCGACAGGAACAGTCCTAGAAAGTGAAGAATACAAGCAAGGGAACATGACCATGTCCTACAAGATGTTAAATACCAAACCTAAAAAGAATGCTGGTCCCCCTTCCATCTCGGTCTCACCAGTAAAAGGACACCTGTGCATCCAGAAAAATGGCTCTGTTCCATTAGGACACAGTGACTGTCATACCACTATAAGTTTTGAAGACAGAGGAAAGTCCTCATTTCAAGCATCTCGCCATACTTATTTAGTCTGTGGCCAAACGGCCTATGTGCAGCTGCCCTTGAACTGGGGGGGAACTTGTTATATAGCATTCCTGTTACCCCCTGTCTTTGTGGCGCCATCCACTTACCACCGAGACCTCCTAGTGCCCCATGTCAGAAATAAAAGAACGATCGATACCTCCTTGGTTGACCAAACAGAAACCTCATGGGAACAGTATACAGATTTTAACAAAGGGTTCTTCTTCTTTGTTGGCCCTGTACAGAACAGCAAGCTTATACGCAGGTTGACAAGGACCTTAGAGGCTATTGTAAACCAGACGGCGTCTACCCTGGGGAGCTTAACCCAGGAGCAGTCCGCCATACGATTGGTTACTCTCCAAAATCGCCTTGTCCTTGACATCATCCTGGCTGACAGAGGCGGAGCCTGTACAATTATAGGCTCTAGCTGCTGTATATTTATTCCTGATAATTCCCCATCTGTATACACGGCCATAACAAAATTACACAAGATAGCCGTAAGTTTACATCAAGAACCTGGCACCTGGACGTGGTCTCATTGGTTCTGGAAGATAATATCGTCCTGGGGATGGCAACTGCTGTCAGCAGCAGGTATAAAATTCCTGATAATAACTGGATGCTGCCTTTGCATCCAATGTGGTCCTGCCCTGTGCGGTCTATGCGCTGCAAACTGCATTCCTAAACCACTTGTCCAGCAGAGAGAAAGGGAAAGAATTATGCTACAAGAATGTATAGATGATCTCATGCAAATTGAGATATAATATAGGTACACTCTGGGGCAAGGAGGGAATGTGGAAATAAAATTGACAATTGTGCCCCATCATTTCCCTGTTTCTGCCTGGTAGCCATTTTCCTCAGACAAACACCCATTTTGTGTGTGACATGCTCTCAGCAACTTGTCTGAAAACCGTCCTTCACATCCCCATTGAATCTTGCACAACCCCCTGCTCCTTGTGGTCGAGCCAATTCCAAGAAGCCTGCCTGTGTGCCTTCCCCCAGTTGTGCCAGAGACTCAGCCACATCCTGTCCATTGTTGGTGACTCAGCCTGTCACACCAGCTGCCCTGTGACCACCCCCAACTGAAAGAGGAAGCACGAGGTTAGGCCCTGAAACCACACCAACTAATAGAGGAAGCACAAGGCTGTACACTGTGAACACACATTTCTGTGGTTCTGCCAATTCCCAGAACCAGCAAGATAGTTCCTGTTTTACACAAGATGGTTCCTGTTCTTGACTCTAAGCCAGAGATAAACCCCCGAATGAGTAAGGGCCTTCAACTGAAAGGGAACACATTTCCACACATCACATGCCCTCTCACGAGACACAAGACACGCCCCTACCTTGACACATCTGTTGGAAATTACTGCTTGTCACTTCCCTTTTTCTTGTCACTTCTCCTTTCTTCTTTTTCCTATTGACTGAAAACTGTATAAATATTCTGATGTGTGAATAAAACTGCAGACCACTCCTGTACCCGCTTGGTGCTGGAGCTCTCCCCTTAACTCGAGTTACTGGACCCTTTTTTACTCGAACACCACGGACTCCTCTCTTTGCTTTGACTGAAATTATGATTATTAAGTATAGAAATTCTGAGATGAGGTAATATTGAATTAATTTACCACACTGCAGTGATCCCCGGGTGGTAGAAGAGAGAATTGGGGCTTACTTATCACTTATTAAAGCGTGATGTATTATGTTATTTTCCTTCTAAAGTGGTGGGGGTGGGACGGCTGCAACCCTAGCACCTATCAATGGGGGGTGGGGCAATAGGCACTCTGCCTTGTTGAGGAGTGGGTAGTTGTAAATCCACGGGCAGGGAGGGGAAGGGGAGGGTGGGGAGTTTTGGATTATGGTTTCGGTTTGTGTTGTATTTTCCGATCACACTTAGGAGACAGTCGGATCTACTGTGGATTTCTCTCACTTCACAAATGAGGTACACAGTCAGGCTGCTTTTTGACCACCTGCTGCCAGTCTGCATCCATAGACGCTCGCACCCAGTGAGCGATATACATGACACTGCTATTGCCCACCCACGGGGCGTATGGGCCCCTATATATCTTTTACATCCAATAAATGGCAGATGACACAATAGAAACTTCACTATCTGTTCTCACATTGAACATCCATGGTCTAGGGCACAAAATTAAGTGAGGTGTGGTACTGCAATATCTTAAGAGACATGGCCCAGATCTGGTTCTCCTACAGGAGACTCACCTAGTGGAAACAGAGAGTTAAAACCTTGCACGGTGGGGCTATAAACTCCTGGTTCATGCAGGATTTACTTCTGGTTCTAGAGGTACCGGTATCCTCGTTCGGAGGAGCCTCGCACTCACCCCAACCCGCAGATGGGCAGACCCCTAGGGGAGGTTTGCAGTCCTAGAAGCCAGCTGGGAGGGGAAGCCACACAATGTGATCTCTGTGTATCTACTCCCGAATCTGGGAAAGGAGGCCCTTGTAGACTTAGGGTAAATCATTGTAGATCTCCCGGTGGGGACTTTAATCCTGGGAGGGGATTTCAATATGACAATACATGAACAACGTGACAGGCACCTTCGACACCCGCCTACTGATCACACAACACACATGATGGACTTCACCCAAGCCATGGGCCTGGCAGATGTGTGGCGCTCTCTGCAGCCAGACTTGACTGACTTCACGTTTTATTCCAAAGCACAAAAGAGTATGTCCCGCATAGATTACTTTCTCACTAACCTAGCAGATATTGGACACTTCAGACACCCTCGAGCCCTACCTAGGGGTTTTCCAACCATCCTCCAGTGTGGGTGGAGCTCACCTATTTTCAACATGGGCTCTGCAGCGCTATATCTATCAATCCATGGTTGCTTAAAATCCCCGACATTAGAGAGAGTTTGACTACCTAGACAGCTCACTATTTTACTGAAAATGTCGGCTCCGTCAAATTGGCACAGATTGTGTGGGAAGCGTATAAAGCAGTGGTGAAGGGGCAAGCGTTAGCATTCAAAGTGGGTTATGTTCACAAACAGAATCAACAACTGCTTGACCTAGAGGCAGAGCTCCGACAGCTGGAAGACCAAACCGTGCGCCCCGCCCAGTGAAGCCACCACTCACCAATTACTCATCAAACAATTGGAATACAGATCCTTGGCCAGGGAGAAAACATGGGCCAAGCTATTACGCACACAGCACACGGTTTATGAAATGGAAGACAGGGCAGGCAAGATGCTGGCATGGCCGGAGAGAGGCGATCAGGGAGAGTGCTGGGTGCCCAGGCTGACCCTGCCCGCGACGGGGCCAGATACGGACCCACAGGGCATTGCGGAAGCCTTTGCCGATCACTTGGAGAGGGTTTATATACCTCCTCCACTACATATGCGGCAGAAGACTCTAGTCAGTTGTTAGCTAACATGACGTTACCTACCGTATCTGATACTGACAGGGAAAGGTTGGAAGAGGACCTCACAGAGGATGAAATTTGCAGGGCCATAAACAGTATTCAATCCGGGAAAGCAATGGGGCCCAATGGCGTTCGATTGAATTCCTAAAGACTGTAACCACACGGATAGCCCCCCCACCTTAAAAACATTTTCAATGAAAGCTTCGATAAGGGTATCCTCCCACAAGATCAGAGTCTTGCTTCAATTGTGGTCATCCGGAAACCGGGGAAATATGCAGACAGTTGCGGTTCCTATCGACCGATTTCTCTGATCAATGTTGAAGCCAAAATCCTAGCCTGCCAACCGCCTCATCCCCCTTCTTTCATCCCTAGTTCACGCCGACCAGTCTGGCTTCATGCCAGGGTGGAACACCGCTTTGAATATTCGCCGTCTCCACAATGTTTTGGATAGACAGCGCTACATACAGGAAGACGCAGTGGTGCTCTCTCTGGATGCCTCTATGGCATTTGATTCTATAGAATGGCCCTACCTCTTTCAGGTGCTGGAGCGTTTTGGGTTTGGCCCGAAATTTTTGGGTTGGATTAAGTTGCTATATGCGGACCTGCGAGCCCAGGTTAAAGTTAATAACCGCCTATCCCGAACACTTACATTGGGCAGAGGCACCCGACAGGGCTGCCCGCTATCCCCTCTTATCTTCTCTTTGATCCTAGAACCGTTGGCCTCCTGGGTATGGAGAGACGTGCCCCTTAGAGGACTGAAATGGAGTGAGGATCATGAAGATAGAATATCGTTGTATGCCAATGACATACTGGTGTACCTAGCATCTCCCCGCGCATCCCTAAACAGCCTCCGACATATCTTTACTAACTTCGACAAGTACTCAGACTACGCCATTAACTGGACAAAATCAGTTCTATATATTCTTCATGGTCAGACCCCCCGGTTGCCCCCGGGCTGCGACCTGGAGGGGTTTTTCGATGGCTTCCGCTATTTAGGGATTTTTATTACCCCCGACCCTTGCCTCTGCCATGACAAGAATTTGTCAACCCCTCTAGATAGACTTAGAAAAGATGTCACCCACTGGAAAACCCTACCTCTGTCTTTACTGGGCCGAGCAGCCCTCTTTAAGATATTGGCCCTCCCTCGGTTTCTATACGCCCTTCAGAACTTCCCATACCCAATCTCTGATTCGTATTTCAAAAGTGTCGACAGTGAGTTGAGATCACTGCTGTGGAGTGGAGGGACGCCGTGTATTGCATTACACAAATTGTCTAAGGAGTGGTACGATGGAGGGATCGCCCTCCCGGACATGAGACTCTATTATTGAGCCTCGCAACTAGTTGCAGTAAACCACTGGTTGTATCGTCTGTTGGACCCTGCATATATGCTTGACAGGTACCAAATGGGCCGGGAAGGGTATTTAGGTGCCCTCTATGCGAAGGTCCAGAAGGGGAGGTTCGTGGGCCCCACGGCATGCATGGCACAAATCTGGCATCAGGTGACCAAACGCCTGGGTTGGACTGATGTACTAACGCAGTCCACTCCACTGTGGTACACACAGAAGTTGGGATTCTTGTGCCATCACCGAGGGTTTGACAGATGGAACGCAATAGGACTCTTCAATATAGGTCACCTTGTGAAAAAGGGACGGGTCCTATCTTTCCAGGAACTACAGGAGAAGTATGATACCTGCAGGTTAGTCACGCCTTAACAACCACTCTTCCAGACATGAGTAACCCCCCGGAATCATCTCCTCTCGAGGATTGATTACTCTCTGAATCACTCCCTGACAAGGCAATTTCCTTAACATACCACAAGCTGTGTAATAACTTACCTGACCCTTTTCTAGTTCTTCGTAGCCGGTGGCAAGCCGACATTGGCGACATGGACGACGATGACTGGCAAACAGCGCTAAGGTCACCAAGAGCGGTAGCCATTTCACTTCACTTCCGGCTGATCCAATTAAAAATCCTGCATGGAACCTACCTCACCAGGGTTACACTAGCTAAAATTGGGACGCGACAGGATGCATCTTGTTTGCGGGGGTGCCACCAGGATGCTACCTTTTATCACACTATTTGGGATTGCCCATCCCTGCGTCCCCTATGGGAAGGGGCTGCTACATATTTACAAGGCGCACTAGGTAAACAGTTTAACCTCACTCCATCATTGGGGCTCACACAATATTTGGGAACCATCCGACCTCACTGAAGCGGAACAACAATTGGTTACCTTGGTTTATGTGTTGGTGAAGAGAGCTATTGCAATGAAGTGGGGGGTGGCAGGGCAGCCATCAATAAACACATGGGTGGTTGAGCTGGATAAATGTATGGTGGTGGAAAAATAAGTATTCAAAATCAGAGGATGCCCCAAGAAATGGGACAGAAAGTGGAGTGGGTGGAATGCATATCGTGGAAACCTATGTGTATCCCCGACTGTAGAATTGGAAATGGCTAGAGAGAAGCATCTTATGCTTGACACGATAGAATAACTGTCTAACTATGTTCTGTACTCTGTACCTAATGTTTTAATGTCGAATTGTCTGTGATTTACACATGTGGTGATAGGAATTTTCTTATCAATAAACAAACCAGTTAAAAAAAAAAAACTTTCCATGCACAAAACCGGAATAATTCCCTTTAGTTATAGAAGAACTGGTGAATCTGAAACAGATTACAATGTTATATTCCATATAGGTACCATAATATAGGCCCAGGTAACGTTGTTACCCTTCACTAATATTCTTCCCTGCATTACACTTATAACGGTTTACAGGGACTGATCTTTTACCTAGATACGACACTGCATTCAGAACGCAGGTTTTCCCTAGTTTGAAATCTCAAACATTATGCATGAGGATTATTGGAAGCACAGCAGGACTACCATCTCCTGTATAATATCTATGTATAAAGTTCATGCCCAACGTCATCCTTAGACCGACACAGTATTACAGCAAGGTAGGACCCCTGGGGAGACATATGGGTATATATAGATCACATCTTGCTAAGATAGACAGAGGAGACCAGGACTTCCCGGCATACACACTGACCAGAGACGCTGAGGTTCCTGCATGCAAACACTCCAGCTCGCAGTTGTCTAACATCCCTCGCGGGGTGTCCAACTCGAGACCAAGACGGGGTCCCACATTCTCTCACTTCAAGTAAAGGGGTTGACTTTATCCTAGAGGGATTCTTGGCATAACACTTACACACATGCTAGGTCACTCAGGTACATCTAGTTAGGGAGACATCGTAGGAGTATGCATCTTTTTATTATCATGTATTTTATGTGCTTGTATGTATTCATGATTACTGCAAGTTGGTAGAGCTATACCATCCATTTACTTTCATAGTACTGCTAATCATTTGTATACTTTACTATCTAATGGTTGTTGCAGCTCATCTATTTTACACCAGAATAACAACTGTTCAATCAATACTTATTGAAATGCCCAGCCTGTTTATTCTGAGTACCTCTCTAAGACAGACTAAGTGAGCACAAGTGACTGAGCGAAAAGTAGTATATTGTTTCCACGGTCCTGAGGGATCAGGGTTGTCATGTTCGATGGTTGCCAGGAACTATTCTCTCCTTGGTAAGAGGAGATTCTAGTGGCAATGTGAGCTAGCTGATACAGAAGGCCAACATACTCGGTGGCGGTGTTCAGAATCAGTCCGACACCAATCCTACAGTGTATGCTGTCCTAACGCGAGGATCCTGTATAGGTTTTATAGCAACTACATGACAACAGCAGTGCCCTGTAGATGGTCTTCCAGCAATTCAGTTCAAAAGAATACAAAATCTGCAAACTGTGACTGGCGCCTCCTATTTCGATGTGAAAAGCCAATGGCAGCCAACTAAAAAGTTCCCACAAGCTCCCAGTACAGGGAAGAAACAACTTCAATATTTTCTGCGTTACCTACATTGAAGGATTTGCTCTCGCATAAATCCAAAACAATATAATAAAAAGACACCAACCAGCTCGCCCTCCACACTTCACAAAAGAAAACATATCTAGATACAAGCATCTGTGGCATAAGCTTTGCAATCCTGGCACCCCGCTGCTGTACAAATCTTCCTTTAGAGATCTTCATTTCTACCTCCCTCATAATAGTCAGGCATAAACTCAAAACACACCTTTCCGGTACCTTGTTTAATGGGGTTCTCACAATAAATGTAAGAATGTATGTTTCACTAATGTATTGTAACTTTCTTTTCAATATGCAGTCCTTTCCATATCTAGAAATGTGTTGTACTTCACTCATGTATCTACTAGGTATTATTAGATTATTGTTTACATTCTTTCTGGTCTTATATATGTAACTGCTCTACCTCTCCTCACACGTCTAGTAGAAATTAAATTGTCAAATAAATAAACATAAGGAATGTGCTCACCCTCGCTTCTGCATGTGAGGAACCGATTGCTTCGCCATCAAGAACATCGACTTCACGTTCACTTCAAAAACCTGCAATAGTCCAAAGAATGGCAAGATTAATGTGGGAAAACAGAGGACCAGAAAGAGTAAATACTCCCGGGTTTAAGATATGCTCATACAATGACATTTAATGGACAGGGAGGCGAATTTGGATAAAGTAAAACAATCGCGATGTAGCCAAAGCCAAGTATAGTTCTTCAAGTTACTCCTGTTTCTTTGCATTGCGAATGTTGTTGAACCAATATAGTTATGGAGTCTTTTGATGCTATTGAAGGAACAGAGTGCCAAAAACTCAAATGGGGAAGACCTATTAAGGGATTTTGCTTGTCTCTAAACTTGAGATGACCTGGGTGCCTGTGTAAAGCAAGCAAAGGCTAGAGCGCCTTCCTTCTTGAGAGGAACAGTCAAGTACTGCTAGTCCTGTTGACCAGGGCTAGAAGAGCTGCTGAGTTAACATTGTAGCTGTTGAATGGACAGTCAAGTATTGCTCTCACACTGCCTACCGCTGACTGGTGTGGAATTGATGGCCACCGTGTCTGCCCTCCATCATATGACATTTATTATCTTCCCTAGAGAGCACAGCCTTACCTTGTCCCATATTGCAGCTGTTGAAATCAAGACATTTCCAAAGAATGGACTGACTGAGGCACTGGAAATTATGTAGTCTATTCCACCTTGCCACAGCAGAGCCTGCATGCAAAGAGAGCATTCAAATACTAAGACATGCAAAAAAGACTTTCACATCATGTTTTAAAGTTTTTTTTAGGGCAGCATTTGTTGGTCAATAATGTCAGGTATGAATAAATTAGGGATGATTTTCTAAGTCGTACTCTAATTCAATGTCAGGCCCATGCACGAGGATTCCTTTTAACATCACTTTTTTATCCAACAGCAGTTTGCATTAGATGCCCGCAGTAACATAACATATATCCCTTAACACACTGGGAGAAAATGTAATTTAGAAATGAGTAACCAGTCACCATCCAGCACCAGCTATGAAACGTCCAGATGATTATCCTTCCCCCTTTCTTTGCTGCTCCAGCAGCAGATAAGTGCACCTTCCCTTTTCACCAATGTATTGAGACTGATAATGGAATTCCTCAGGGCGAGGGGGGTAAGATTAATTGTCTCCCTAAACAATATATTGATAATGGATCAGTGCCCCTTTCTGCTCACACGTCTATTGAAAATGGTGACATTTCTTCTTCAGAACTTGCTATTCATGATCTAGGTGGCCAAATAGGAATTGCGCCAACACGAAAAGTGACGTGAGGTTTGTTGTAGACTTAGTGGTGGCCTCCCTAAAGCTTCTCATCATTAATATCTTAAACATCAGGAAAAAACTAAAGAAGAATCTGGCAAGACCAAGAATTTATCTTTGGCAACTAGCTTGGTTAGTGCCACTTCTCATTACCTTGATGCAGACTATTTTTCCTTGGCTGCTCAACTACAAAGCGTTTCAACATCTGAAAGCCTCTCACTTGAGGAAAGCCCTGACAAACTCAGAACAAGGGTGCCAGGGAGGAGATCCATTAATGGATTCAACACATGGAGGCACTGATCAGCCCAAAAAGGTAATAGAGTTGTATGTCAGCAGAATAAGTTGGAACGCCCACTGGAGGAAACTATTCAGCCTGAGTCTGCTAAGAGCCTGGAACTGTTGGCAGGCTCACTTGCAGTCAAAAGCTGAACAAAGAACAAGGTGAAGTGGTGTGTTTTTTTCCCCCCCTAAAAATGGACAAGGTATCAAAAGTCTGTTATATCACTCATCTGTGAAGAAAAAAATGGAGGGCACTTGCAGAGCTAGCGAAACACTCCTGGCAAATCAGGCTGTGGTGAGTGTGCAGCACCTTCCGGGTTACTGAAGGAAAGTAGTATCTGCTTCTTTTGGTTACCCACATTTTTTACTGATGTCACACTGTTTTTGGACTAGTCTGACTGGGATCCTGCTATTCAGGACCCCAGTCTATCTGCTTTCTCCCTTAAATTGCAATGCATGTACTTTAGGTACACTCCAGATTGGATAATCGGGTACTCTTATCAGTCCCTAGTATATGGTACACCATGTACTCAGGGCATAGTTACCCCAGAGGCCTTTCATGGGATGAAGCATGTATTATGCCACCCCTGAGAGGCCATCCAAATTAACACGACAAGCCTGCTACAGCAAGCACCACTTACTTAAGATAGAGGTTCCCTATATCTATCTAAATCACTACACTTAAATACAGTCACCCCTATGGCAGGGCTTATCAATCCTGAAGACATGGAAGAGTGCTGGGTTTTACGTGAGAGGGTGCCCCTGCATGAGCAGAGCCCCTCTGCAACCTTCGGAGACCATTCTCCGGGGTTGTCTGTGATACAGCCAGACATATATGTTTAAGTGCATTATAACCTCACAGAAAATGCTAACTTTAAAACGGCTGCTTAGAAACATGTCGTGTTTGGGGTCAACCACCTTGGAATCATACCTCCACACCTGACACTGGTGTGGAGGTATTATTCCTTCCAAAGGGACATATGTGGGTCACCGGTCTACCCGGTACCAGTTTTCTCGACCTGGGCAGCACAAAATGGATGCTGCCAGCCACAGACATGATTCTGCTCTCCTGCTGCTGAGCCAAGCTCGAGCAGAGGAAGGGATGACAATAGGCATCCTGTCACAGGGAGGTGTGACCACCTCCCAGACAGTGTTTAGTGTATTGGGGCTGGGTGGGTGCACTCTGAGACTGCCAGAAAGTCTGTACTGGGGGCACATTTGGTGTCCCTGTGCATAGTCCTGCTCAAACCAGTTCTGGGAGCCAGTGGCTCCTGCTCTGGTGTGAAACTGAACAAAGGACATGGGTGTAGCCACCACTCTGTCCTGCCCCTCCCCTAGGAGGGTCCACAGAATCTTACCACCCCTTCCCATGGGGATAAAGTGGGTTACCTGACTACAGGACTTTAGATTTTATCTGGACAAGATTCTGCTGAGAAGAAACCAAGTACTTTGACTTCCTGCACAACGCTGGACGGCTGAAGAATCTCCCTTGGAGTAAAGGAGTCACTCCCCTGTAAAAGCAGGCACCTAAATGCATCTCACCGGTTTGCTTCTCCCAAGCTCCTGAGGACTCTGAAGAGTTCAGCAACACAAGAGGTGGGTTCCCGAAGGTCCCTGAGGTCGATCTGCCCTTTCAGTGATTCTGAGACAAGTATCCCTCGTGGGGACCATGCAACCCGAACCCCTGTGCACCGCGTACTTTTGCAATTGCATATGCTTGTTGAAGATTCCCAAGCTTGTGCATTGGACTCCCTGTAGTCCTGACCCGAGCAGTATTTGCACCAAAGATTTCCGGGCTCCACTCCTCGAGTGTCCTGTGGGCTGGTACTTTGTAAACTTGCTTGAGGTCTCCTCACGATCCATGGACTGTTGGCCTGTGGGTCCTGGAAAGGGTCATCTTGTCTTTTCTTGGGCTTACCCGGTTGCTCCAGATGTGCCCTAACTCTCCAGTGCTTGGAGAGTCCTCTGGACCTTGCTGGTCTACACCGTAACCGGTTTCCTCTGACCGTATGGGTTGCATTTGCCAAGGCTTGTTGGTGCTCCAGCCATACATCGACCCCTTCAGCTCTCTACATCCTCCTTCGTGGGACAGCCCACCTACAGATCCTGGTTGTCCTCGATGTTTTCTGGTCCCCGTGGCTGCAGAGTCAAACAACCCTTCTTCACTACGGAAGCACTCGACATCGGTCGGCATTCGACTACTGAGCCCCTGGTCACCTGAAATGACCCAGACTCTGTCTCCTCTGCTTTCAGGTTCCTCTCACCTCGAATCTAGGCTCAGATTCCACTGGACACTCTTTGCCCTCCTGACAGCAGTACTTCTTTGCAACTCTCCATTGAAAACGGCGAAGGTTTCCAACACCAATTGACCCCTATGCACCGGATCCTCTGGGATAGGTAACACGGGTACTTTGGTACTCACTGGTGGGTTGGCCTTAGAACCTCCTATGTTCCAAAGGGTTTGCTCGAAGTCCTCTTAGAAGTGTCCTTAACTTGTAACTTTGCAACCGCGACTTTCCTATAGAGTTGTACGGAGCACGCGTCCGGGTTTCCTCACGGCATCCGTCCTCCGTGGGCTCCCTGTGTCACTCCTCTGGGTGGTTCCTTGGGGTCCCTGCGAGTCTACGTGCTCTAGGTACGGTGTCTAGTCAAGTTGTGTTGTTATAACATTATTTTTTTTGTATATGGTTAGGTCTCCCCCTGGAGCCCGCTCTGTATTGTGCTATTTACGAATGTACTATTGATCTAGTATTGTGTAATTTGTGCCCTAGTCTCGCATAGAGACTAGTAGAGAGTGTTATATTAATAAATACATATTGTTATATAACTACTGTGTGGTTCTCCTTTCATTTAGGAGGTGATATTCTGGTAAAACAAGCTGCTTTACATTCCTTCAAGATTAAGCCTGAAGGCTGCTCTCCACAGCTACCACTAGGATAGCTTTCTAAAGGTTATCTTTGACCTCATACATCATATGGGTCACTAGAATTGGTACAGGGTGCCCACTCCAAATAGTGGACAGCATATACCAGGCCACCTTCTCACATTGGTGTACAGCAGTTGGGATTCAAGCTTGCTATTGTTTTACCAGATAAATCTCATTGAATGACTAACTGAAAACCACTAAGCATTAAAGTACATATAATACATCAAGTTTAGAATAAAGTAAGTTCTGCTGAACTTGGAGTTGGGTAAGCCAAGGGTCTAGCACACCCTTTCTCCAACTCAAGAGAATTTAGTCTCCACTAGGTTAGGTAGGTGCCTAAAACACATAACACTAGTATGTCTTCTAGAGGAGAAGCCAGTGGCTGTCTGCCAACTAGGTACAATGGCATCTCATTTCCAGAATTGAGAGCAATATGTGCATTTAGGAAGTTGAGGACAGGGAGAAAAGTAAACACCCAACGTCTCATTGAGATTTGCGCTTAGTTGACCTCAGAAAGATCCCAGGGTCTGATGAGGTAGATAGAGTGGGTGGGGCAGGGAATGAGGAAAGGGTAGGAAGTGAAACCTTCTTTGACCTGGACTCAAACCCTGACCAGTAAAATCAAGATGATTCTAACCTGGAAAACACAGATCTTCCTTTAGGTGGGGGAGAAGGCCCCAGTGGCCCTCTCCTTACTTCACCAGGAAGAGTACAGAGTTTACCTAGGAGATCCAGAACTCCCTCTGTGGAGTCTAATCACTCAGGAACTTCTGTAGGAACTTCCATATCAAACAAGGGGGAATCCTCTTCTGATAGACAGTGCCAATTTCTGGAGCTTGAGAGTCAAACTCGGGCTCAAGAAAGCGCAATTGACCCTAGACAGGGATTCCCTAGCTCTCCAAAGAGTAACAAAAAGATTAGGACTAGAGTCCAGTGGTGGCAGAAACAGTGTCCCTAGGGTTAGAGAATATACTCATGAACATAGGAACCTGAACAAGAGAGTCCCTCCCTACCAGAGTGGGGATGACATCCACAAATGGATAACTGCACTGGAGAGGGCCTGTAAAGTACAGAGGGTCCCTCAAGAGCAGTGGGCAGCTATCTTGTGGCTCTCCTTTGCTGACAAAGGTTGAGATAAGCTCCTTAATGTTAGAGAAGAGGATACTGACAATTATTCAGTTCTGAAGAGTGCTCTCATTAATGGGTTTGGCTTAACCACTGAACAGTACAAGATTAAGTTCAGTGACACCCAGAAGGCACAGACTCAGGACTGGGTTGACTTTGTAGATTGTGCAACTAAGGCTCTGGAAGGCTGGTTACTTGGCAGTAAGGTGTGTGATTTTTAAGGATTGTACAATTTAATTATGAGGGAGCAGATCCTTAATAATTGCCAAAATCAGTTGTTGCATCAGTACTTGGTTGATTCTCATCTGATCTCTCCCCGAATTGGGAAAGAAGGCAGATAAATAGGTCAGAACCAGGGTGAAGCAGGAAACTCAGATTCAAGGTGGTGACCAAAATAAGCAAGATGCTAAAATCTCAGATAAGGGTGGGAGAAGGGTAAAGACCAGAAGTCTTCACAAGGGCCTCAAAAACCTGCATTTGGGGGGGGGGGGGGAATCACAGTCTAACAAGGGGAAAGACAAAAAGAAACCTTGGTGTCATATCTGTAGAGAGAAAACACATTGGACAAAAGATTCTAATTGTCCAAGGGGTAAGGAATCTACTCTAGCCACCACTGCCCCTAAGGCAACTGTTCCCCCTAGCTCAGTTCCAAGTGGTGGTGTACAGAACAAGGGTATAGTAGGGCCTAGTCAGAATTCCAGCTCAGGCTGTTTTGGTCTGTGATGGAGGCATGGATGTTGCCTCCTTATTTGTAAGTCCCAGTAATCTGGGCAAGTACAGACAGCAGCCTTTGATCAATGGTAAATACACGGACAAGGGTGCAAGTGTCACAATGGTGACAAAAGATCTTGTGGGCCCTGAACAGATCATACTTGGTGAGATAGACCAAGTGACCAATGCAAGCAATGTCAGGACAGACCATTCCTTGGCTCTAGTAAATTTCACCCGGGGATGGGTAACTGGCCCGAAGAAAGTTGTGGTTAGCTCAGACCTCCCTGTGGAATGCTTGTTGGGCAATGATTTGGAAACTTCAGCCTGGGCGGAAGTGGAACTCAGGACACATGCATAAATGCTGGGCATCCCTGCAGATGTGTTTGCCATGACTAGGTCATAGGCAAAAATGTCTTCCACTGAACAGGCCCTGGATCCTGAAAAGATGGACCAGGTGCCTTCTACGAGAAGGAGCAGTGGGGTAAGGGAGTGTCTTATCCCCTGCCTCAGAGTGAGGATCAGTCTCTTGAGGGAGGTGATCTCAGTCCCTGTGAAGGAACGGTCTTGGAGGAACTTGAATCTGACCAGGTTGAGTTCTTGGGGACAGGGGGCCCTTCCAGGGCTGATCTGAGCTAGGAACAGCTGAGCTGCCCCTCTCTTGAACCCCTCAGACAGCAAGCTGCTGCGGAGGCTGCTGGGAGTGCCAGTGGGTCCCACAGGATCTACTGGGATGATGGAATTCTGTATTCAGAGGGTTGAGACCCCAAGCCTGGTGCTACCAGGAGGTTGGTTATACCTCTGACGTTTAGAGACTTCCTATTAACACTGGCACATGACATCCCATTAGCAGGACACTTAGGCCAAAGTAAGGCCTGGGACAGGCTTGTCCCTCACTTTCACTGGCCTCACATGTCAGAAAACACAAAGGAGTTTTGTGGCACCTGTATCACTTGCCAAGCCAGTGGTAAGGCAGATGGTACCACAAAGGCCCCCCCTGATACCACTACCTGTGGTGGGGGTTCCCTTTGAGAGGGTTTGGATTGACATTTTTGGTCCCATGGATCCTCAAACTGCATCTGGGCACAGATTTATACTAGTGGTGGTAGACCATGTCACTAGGTATCCAGAGGCAATTCCCCTTAGGACTACCACAGCTCCTGCTGTGGCTAGAGCACTCCTGGGAATCTTTTCCAGAGTGTGTTTCTCTAAGGAGGTAGTATCAGACAGAGATGAAAACTTCATGTCTGGTTACCTGACTGCTATGTGGAAGGAGTGTGGGTGAATTACAAATTCACTTCACCCTATCACCCACAATGCAATGGGTTAGTTGAGAGATTCAACAAAACCCTCAAGGGCATGATAAAAGGTCTCCCTGAAAAGCTTAGGCCCAGATGGGACATCCTTTGGCCCTGCCTTCTCTTTGCCTACAGAGAGGTTCCTCAGAAGGGGGTTGGGTACAACCCTTTTGAGCTTCTGTTTGAACATCCAGTTAGGCATCCCTTATGCTTGGTTAAGGAGGGATGGGAGTTTCCTCTCAAACCACCTAAACAGGACATAGTGGACTATGTACTTGGTCTCCGCTCCAGGATGGCTGAATACATGAAGAAGGCATCCAAAGACGTTGAGGCTAGCCAGGAATTGCAAAAGGCCTGGCATGACTAAAAGGCTGATTTGACTGTATATCAGACTGGACAGAAGGCATGGGTGTTGGAGCCTGTGGCCCTAGCAGCTCTCCAAGACAAGTGAAGTGGGACCCATACCATTCTTGAGCAAAAGGGAGAAGTTACCTACCTGGTAGACCTTGGAACTCCCATGAGCCCCCATAGGGTGCTCCATGTGAACAGGCTCAAGCCATATGTGGACAGGGCAGACATGGGCTTGCTCATGGCTACTAATGAGGGACAGGAGGAAGAGAGTGATCCACTCCCTGATCTCCCCGCACAGAACCCCGATGATGTTTCAGTTGATGGGGTAGCCTTGGCAGGTAACCTCACTGTGTGGGAGTGAGCCTTTCCAGGGGCCAACTGGTGTAGGGGTTCGCCCTTCTTTGTCCTTTAGTCCTTAGACCAACAAAATAGAGATTGGCACGGAAGCTGTAATCAAAACAATAGTTTATCACTCATGAGTGGGACTACATCGATACAGAACCCTCAGGCAATGTATGAGATAGTCCATGGAATACAGAAACCATGGTGCTTATATACACCCTTTGTTGCGGAGTAAGCATGGAGACTCAAAAAGAGGCGGTACAAGTATACACAGGAAAAGCTATTCACATATATGGACATACAGACATTACTTAGTCAACAGAGTGGGAGAGGAAACCAAAATGCTTACATCAGTAGGAATAGCCTGCCAGTTACACTCTAAACAGGTGTATTCTAGCAGCTACAGGCTTTTCTGAGCATACATTGCTCTGGTTCAGTGCTTAAGGAGTTAACTATAGTTGATGACTCAGGCAGAATGGTAAAGCAAGCATAAAGACAGAAGGAGCACATGGCTAGCACGTTGCTAACCAAAATGGCTTCAGCTCATGCTAACAGCAATTTCTGTCGATTCCCACAGATGGCCTTTTTAGCCTTAGCTGAAGACATCCCTATGATCTAAAAGGAATATAGAAAATATCTTGCACATCTATTCTCATCATATCGCTAACTACTTGGTCTAATACATATTGGGCGTTCACATTCTTGATGTTGTGTTTTGTGGGTATTCAAGTTGAAATACAAAAGGAACAAAGCATCGGGCCACATTGTATACATTGACAGCATGATAGTAGGATCGCAAAGAATATACATAGGATTGTCAACAATTTCAAGCCCTAGGTAACGAACAATGTCCGTAACCAGCCAGTTAAAGTCCATGTTCCCGAATCGGGATGAATTTCAGTGGTTGTTTTAGCCGATTGGAAATAGCCAACAGCACATGTTTGATGCAATATCTAAATAAAAATATTTAAATAGACCGTCCAGTGTTCTTCTTTATGAGGGCTAGGGTACCAATGATGTGTTGAGGAGGAGGGTGGAGTAGTACTTATCAAAAGTGTACACAAGACGTTTCTCTTGCAGAAAAAACAGTATTCCAAATACGAATATTATCACAAAAACAATTTTTGTTTTGGGGGACCAGGAGGACCAAACGGGGCCATAGGAATTAGGACGAGGAGCCGCAAAGGGCTGCTCCTCCTTAAAAATGGGACAACCAAAGGGGTACATTTCTAACAAAAAAAGTACTTGGGGAATTGAAGCCGCTGTACAACCAGCCAGAGGGGTGTCTTCTCCCTGTGTCCGTCTGAGCCTCACAGGCAGGCTCCTATTGTTCATCAACTGTTCACTTCTCCCACGGTGGAGCTGCACAACTTGCAACTCAGGAAAACAATCATGTCCCAGGCTTAAGGGAAAAGTTTCTTCTTTCAGGATAGGGCAATCACTCTCCAGGGCAAACACCAGCAACGATCCTGTCCAGTGTCTCAGGCAGTGCACCAGTATTCTTCACTCTAATCTAACGGGCACCAGAGACACAGCACTTGTACCCTAAACTCAAGTCCTTCCCTAACTCCTATGTTGCTCTGCTGGTGCTCTGCTCTTTCGTTGGGGCCACAGATTGTACCTAGTGTGCCCAGGCATCGCTTGATCAACAAACGGAGGTGCAGACTTGCATTAACTTGGGGACCAGGACTCAGAGGCCTGATGCTGGAGTATCTGAAGCAACCCTTGTTTCAGAGGGTGTCACCTCAAGCAAGACCTCCTTGCCGTCCTTGTCGGTCTGTGCCTCTCTCAGCTGGGCATCAGGGAAAGAAAGGAACAGCTCTCCGTCCTGATTTGCGACCCTGTCTTTCACCTTTACTACTGTTATAGTTGCCAGAGACGCCTGTGCTGGTTCCCTTTACCTCGGCTCCAAACTGGACTAGCGCTGACTCCCCAGGCTGTATCTAATGTCCAGGCCCCTCTGGCAATGGTTGTAGGGCAGCAGATATCTATTGGTGAACAGAACAAAGATCTTTAGACAAGGCATACAAATAATCTATCAACAGAGAGGATACTCTATTTCAGAAAACTTCTTTAGTCTCGGGGCGCCCCATACATTAGCAGGACACCCACGAACCACTTCATCTATATGAGAGTAAAAAACACCCTGGACCTATTAGCGAGTATGAAAGGAACTTTTGGTGAACTGACAAGAGTAAAACGTTACACAATTTGATTGTACATGAATTTCACCAGCAGAACTTGTTGCGGCAAACAAACTCCTGTAAAGCAATATTTTCCTTCAAAATGTTTGCTGAGGATCACACAGGCATCTTTCCTAACATTGTGAACCCTGTGCATTCTACTTTTCACGATCTGGACTATGTAACATCATCTTCAGGTAAAAAGAAAACTATTCAACAGCTCTAATAAGGCCTGTCAGCTCAATTACACAGACTAACGAATAAGAGACTAGAGATGCCTCTGTAAAACTGTATATAGCATGAGAATAACATAAACAATAATGGTGTTGCCACCTGAGATTTTTTAACAAAAACCCCCGATGTATAGTTCCTTACGGGTCAAATAAGGGAACATCAGTCTATTCTACCCATCCTTTCATCCTCATCTAATTCCAATTGTATCAGTTTACAGACAGGATGGGCAGTAACATGGCATATTTATTTATTCATTTTGTTAATTCTACCAATTTGTTCAAACAGTATTACTTAATAGCCAATTAGACGTGCACTGGTGAGGTGCATTGTCTCTATTGATTCAAGAACATATTCACAGCATCCTGTGGAATGAATGACTAAAGCGAGCCCAACCAATTGTCTCATGGCCGTGCCTAGACAGCTTAGGCAGGCTCGAGAGAGAACACAACAACAAGCTGCCCTGCGTACTTTCCACGCAGAATAGCTGACATTAATACACATAATAGGCACATAAACCAAGAAAAAGGACAATGCGTTACTTAATTTTGCTTACCCTTAATTTGCCCAGGAGCTAATCTCCTATGCTAGTCTCCTACCCCCCTTCGACAGTAGGTAACCTAAACAGGTGAACTCCTGTTGACAATATTTACCCCCCTTTTTGGGCAGCTGGGCACAAACAGACTTGTAGGAGGTAAATAGCTAGGGGAATCCATATCAAGGAGGCCATATCCAATACTATTGAACTGTACCACTTTGTAAATTTTGGTGTACAAGCACATTGAGCTAACTAGAAAACATTAATCCAATAACCAACTACTAATTCCTTTAGCAATTGTACTGGTTTAACATGAGGACGCATGAATGTAAACTGAATTCCATTGCCTCCTTATCTGTAGCCCTGGCACAGTAATCTTTAAGTTAAACCCATTATTTCTGTATGCATGGCAGAGCTGTTCTCTGCACAGGGCCCACATACGCTACTGCCTCTCCTTCTCTCCTATGACTTCGTAGAACCTGCCTCGTCTTTCGCCAAAAATAATAAGCAAAACTTCTCTCTTTCTCTGCGCTGTCATCCCCTCCTTCGGAATGTTTTCCAAGGTCGAAGTGCCAGAGCAAGCCTATTAAAAAGACCCCTTCTATGTGGGTATTTTGCGTTGAGCCGTGCTAGTCTGCTAAATACAGAACTTGGCCTCTGACCTTTAAAATTGTTGTCCCTCATCCAAGCAAAGTCATTCCCACGTGCCTTTACAATTCAAAGTAACTCTCGAGAAGCATGGCTGAAGGGCATTCCTGCTCCATGCCTGTGTGCTGATAATTTAAAGGTAGGATGTAACTTGTACTCTTATTTTTTGTTTCTTGTGCACTGTGCGTTCTAGCTCCTAAAGAACTAGAGTTTTCATAATACCATAATGCACCCAGAATTCTTGTGCATAAAAGCTTGCATAAAGGCTTGCAATGTAATTCACATGTCTGTACAGCTACTCTTTGCATAACTTGTATTTGAGACTGCAGCCATTAGGCCATACTAGAAATCATATTTTAAGTTTGTCCCTAAGATACAGTAATATTGTCATTGCTCGAGAAACTAATATTCACTTCTTAATTTTGATGCACAATATATTTAACGATTGAGACATTGAAATCGTAACGCACGCTTTGCACAGGGTAATTTTCTACATTGCTAAATATTATTGAATTGTCACAATTGTGGTATTAGACATTATAAAGATCATAATAATGTAAAAACGATTTTAGTGCAATGACTTTTAACAATTTTTTTCATGTAGTCATTTTTTGGGGGGAATAATGATCACTAACCCTTTTGTTGTTTCCATATATGAAAAGCAAGCCTTATTCCTTTGCCTTTGCCTCTAAATGCATTTATTTAAAACCCTCACAAAACAGCTTTTAAAACTAAGCACAAAAGCTTTACTGAAACCATCAGATCCACAGATGTGCTTATTAGGAAAGCAACAAGAAAGAAAGTCCTTACTTTTTATCCTTTCTCTTTTATCCAAAATAATGAAGCTGTATTTCTAACTTTCAAAATCAGTAGTCTTTAATGCACATGCCTTCATACCATGTTGCACTAACTTAAAACCTAGTTGCCACAGCGTTTATTTGCAGCTTGTGCCTGGGCATAGCCATGTGTTATTTACTCAGCTGTGTTTTACGACCAGCAGGCGTTAGCTTCTACACTTTCTCAGGAGAAAAAGGCCTTGCTGTATTCTAATGTCCTCATTGAAACCCCAAAACATTGATAAGCCATTTATTACTCCCGTCTGCTCTGACAGCTTCCTTCGGACAGACAGCTTTGAGCAGCTGTTAAAAGCTCTCTTTCTGGTGCTGGGAATGAGCACGGTTCATTCTATTTAAAACCCAGGCATTCCAAGCTAGTCAAAATCTATCGTTTTGCAGTGTGGGAAAAGGACGCTTTTATTTTAGCAGCAACCAATTACTCAGATAATGTGAATGCGTTTTAATATATAATATAATGTATTTAAGGATAATGCTGTAACATTTTGTATTGAGTCCTAGTTGTGTAAAACACACACTTTCGTTTTTCTCAGTGAGGCCTACTTTTTCCTATTGAGTTTTAATTCAATTTTTTTTTACAATTGTGGCAATATAATAATTGAATGTTCACACATCTATACTTTGTTACTGCATTACTTTTAATAGTAGCGTGCAGTTACTTAACATATTTTATATAATTCATTCTTTGAAATTTAAAGTGTAATTCTTCCAATTGCATCTGCAGAACATAATGACGACAACAAACCAAATTGAGCTCATTCCAGACATTTTCAAGAAGGGGCCACACACTCATAGGACACAACACAGATTGCTGAGGCAAGCCATTCTTACACAAAGAGCACAGTCGCTGCTCACTCAAACAAGTATTTCACAAGCATTACCATTGGTGTCAGTCTACAAACCACATAGACACTCAAACACACAATCAACCCAAAAATCAACACTTAGGACAAAAACAAGAGGCAGCCCACAGACTGTACTCAAACCAAACCAATTATAAATACCAATTGTAAATCATATTTACAAAAAAAAGAGCTCTCAAAAGCAGTCCAGAGACTGCACCAAGACAAGTAAACAGCCCAAAGACTGTTCCATGTTCAAGAAGACAGGCTCTAGCCCCAGACCTTTTCCAAAATACACCGAATTACCTGTTGGGCTAGCGTTCCATATCACAACTTACAAATTTTACTAAGTGCGTTGATCAGGATCCTTTTTTTCATATATTTGTTCCACAGTGTACTATACATTTTGGAAGAAATACCGAATTTGACATACATATGTCTGTTGGGTGTCCCCTCTGGGGGAGCTGACTGACTTTGAAAAAAATCCATTGTGGTACCACCAAGACAGCAACACATCCTACGAAGTGCCCTACTAGCGGGCATGCTAAAAATATTATAATAAATATAATATTATCAGTTAAATAGTACCATCCCCAACTATAGTACCGATCCGAATATACCAAAAATAGAGAAAAATCTCCTCATTACCTGCCCCTTTTTATTGCAATAAAAAGAACCAAAACCAAAATCTTGGCCAAGCAAATCCAAAGTCAAAAGTCTTGCGACCTTACCAAACAAAAGTCTCCAGCTTCTAACTGCTAAGCTCTGGGTTGACCTAATGGTCACTGTAAAACGAACGCCAAAGGGATCTCAGCCTGAACCGGTCACCACCTGGAGGGTCAAATCGGGAAAATCGGAAAAGCACTTCGGTCTGCAAAGACAAGGGTCTCCTCGTGCAGTGTACATCCTCAGCGAGATTCCAAACCTCCGTCGAGACCACTCCTTCGGGCAGCCGTGTCTCTGATGAGCCCCATGTGACGGGCGCCAATTTGTGGGAGTGAGCCTTTTCAGGGGCCCACCGGTGCAGGGGTTTGCCCTTCTTAGTCCTTAGACCAACAAAATAGAGATTGGCACGGAAGCTGTAATATCAAAACAATAGTTTATTATCACTCATGAGTTGGACTACATCGATACAGAACCCACAGGCAATGTATAAGGTAGTCCATGGAATACAGAAACCATGGTGCTTATATACACCCTTCGTTGCGGAGTAAGCATGGAGACTCAAAAAGAGGCGGTACAAGTATACACAAGAATAGCTATTCACATATATGGACATACAGAAATTACTTAGTCAACAGAGTGGGAGGGGAAACCAAAATGCTTAAATCAGTTGGAATAGCCTGACAGTTACACTCTAAGCCGGTGTATTCTAGCAGCTACAGGTCTTTCTGAGCATACATTGCTCTGGCTCAGTGCTGAAGGAGTTAACTATAGTTGATGACTCGGGCAGACTAGAAAAGCAGGCAACAGTAAAGACGGAAGGAGCACATGGCTAGCACGTGGCTAACCAAAATGGCTGCCAAACCAAAATGGCTTCAGCTCATGCGAACAGCGATTTCTGTTGAATCCCACAACTGAACAGTAACAGACTGATTGAAGGAAAGTTCTCAATCAGTACAGACACATGTATTTACTGACTCCAAGTCAGGTTACCTGGTGCACACATGAGGTGGAAACAGGTGACAGTCTGCCTGTTGATATTTTGGCCTCAGCCAAGTTCTTAAGTACATTTGACCTGACAGCTGGTTACTGGCAAATCAGATTAGCTGAGGATGCAAAACCAAAAACAGCAATTTCAACCCCTAGTGGGCACTACCTATTTGTGGTGATGCCTTTTGGCTTGAAGAATGCACCTGCCACATTTCAAAGGTTGGTTAATAAAGTTCACACAGGTCTGGAAGCCTATAGTGCAGATTATCTAGATCATATTGCTGTATTTAGCTCCACCTGGGAGGATCACCTGGTCCACCTGAGAAATGTTCTGGAGGCCCTGCAAAAGGCAGGCCTCACTATCAAGGCCACAAAGTGCCATATAGGGCAGAATAAGGTTGTATACCTAGGCCACCTTGTGGGTGGAGGACAGGTTCAACCATTGCAGAGCAAAATCCAAACCATCATGGATTGGGTTGCTCCAACCACCCAGACTCAGGTCAAAGCTTTTGTGGGCCTGACTGAGTACTACAGGAGGTTTGTCAAAGGATATGGCTCCTTAGTGACCCCTTTGAATGACTTAACTTCCAAGAAAATGCCTAAGAAAGTTCAGTGGACAGTTAGCTGTCAAAAGGCATTTGATGACCTGAAGCAGGCCATGTGCGCTGCTCCCATTCTGCAAAGTCCTGATTATTCCAAACAATTCATTGTTCAAACAGATGCATCTGAGTTGGGGGTAGGGGCTGTGTTATCACAATTGGATGAAGAGGGTCAGGATCAGTCAGTAGCTTTCATTAGCAGAAGGCTGACCCCCGGAGAGAAACATTGGTCAGCTATTGAGAGGGAAATCTTTGCTGTGGTTTGGGCTCTGAAGAAGTTGAGGCCATATCTGTTTGGCGCTCACTTCATTGTTCAGACAGACCATAAGCCCCTCTTATGGCTAAAACAGATCAAGGGTGAAAACCCCAAACTCTTGAGGGGGTCCATTTCCCTACAGGGGATGGACTATACAGTGGAACAAAGACCTGGGAGTAACCATGCCAATGCAGATGGACTCTCTAGATATTTCCACTTAGAACATGAAGACTCAACTGGTCAAGGTTAGTTTAATGTCCTTGCGTTTGGGGGGGGGGGTGTTGTGTAGGAAAGTAGTATCTGCTTCTTATGGTTACCCCCACTTTTTGCTGATGTCACACTGTTTTTGGACTAGTCTGACTGGGATCCTGCTATTCAGGACCCCAGTCTATCTGCTTTCTCCCTTAAATTGCAATGCATGTACTTTAGGAACACTCCAGATTGGATACTGGGGTACCCTTATCAGTCCCTATTATATGGTACACCATGTACCCAGGGCATCGGTACCCCAGAGTCCTCCCAGGGGCTGAAGCATCTATTATGCCACCCCTGAGAGGCCATTCAAATTGACACGACAAGCCTGCTACAGCAGACTGTGTAAGCTGGTGCTTGCACCACTTACTTAAGATATAGGTTCCCTATATCTATCTAAATCACTACATTTAAATACCTATCAGTCACCCCATGGCAGGCCTTATCAATCCTGAAGGCAGTGTGCTTGGTTTTACGTGATAGGGTGCCCCTGCATGAGCATTCTCCGGGGTTGTCTGTGATGCAGCCAGACATATATGTTTAAGTGCATTATAACCTCGCGGTAAATACTAACTTTAAAACGGCTGCTTAGAAACATGTTGTGTTTGGTGTCAAACACCTTGGAATCATACCTCCACACCAGTAAATGGTGTGGAGGTATGATTCCACCTTTCCAAAGAGACATATGTGGGTCACCGGTCTACCTGGTACCAGCTTTCTCGACCTGGGCAGCACAAAATGGACGCTGCCTGCCACAGACACGATTCTGCTCTCCTGCTGCTGAGCCAAGCTCGAGTAGAGGAAGGGATGACAATAGGCATCCTGTCACAGGGAGGTGTGGCCACCTCTCAGACAGGGTTTAGTGTATTGGGGCTGGGTGGGCGCACTCTGAGAGTGCCAGAAAGTCTGCACTGGGGGCACATTTGGTGTCCTTGTGCATAGTCCAGCTCAAACCGGTTCTGGGAGCCATTGGCTCCTGCTCTGGCACGGAACTGGACAAAGGACATGGGTGTAGCCACCCCTTTGTCCTGCCCCTCCCCTAGGGAGGTCCACAGAATCTTTCCACCCCTTCCCATGGGTATAAAGTGGGTTACCTGACTACAGGACATTAGATTTTACCTGGACAAGATTCTGCTGAGAAGAAACCAAGTACTTCGACTGCCTGCACGATGCTGGACGACTGAAGAATCTCCCTTGGAGTAAAGGAGTTACTCTCCTGCAAAACCAGGCACCTAAACACATCTCACCGGTTTGCTTCTCCCGAGCTCCTGAGGACTCCAAAGAGTTCAGCAACACAGGGGGTGGGTTCCTGAAGGTCCCTGAGGTCGATCTGCCCTCTCAGTGATTCTGAGACAAGAATCCCTCGTGGGGACCGTACAACCCGAACCCCTGTGCACCACGTACTTTTGCAATTGCATATGCTTGTTGAAAATTTCCGAGTTTGTGCAT
Source organism: Triturus cristatus (assembly GCF_964204655.1). NCBI lineage: Eukaryota > Metazoa > Chordata > Amphibia > Caudata > Salamandridae > Triturus > Triturus cristatus. Next base: position 720,158,644 of record NC_140579.1, read on the forward strand.
TGGACTCCGTGTAGCCCTGACACCGAGCAGTATTTGCACCGAAAATTTCAGGCCTCCACTCTTCGAGTGTCCTGTGGGCTTGTACTTTGCAAACTTGTTGAGGTCTCCTTGCGATCCCTGGACCGTTGGCCTGTAGGTCCTGGTGAGGGTCACCTTGTTTGTTCTTGGGATTACCTGGTTGCTCCAGATTTTCCCTGACTCTCCAGTGCTTGGAGAGTCCCCTGGACCTTGCTGGTCCACACCGTAACCTGTTTCCTCTGACCATGTGGGTTGCATTTGCAAAGGCTTGTTGGTGCTCCAGCTGACATCCTTCATGGGACAGCTCACCTCCCGATCCTGGTTGTTCTCAACATCTCCTGGTCCCGTGGCTGCAGAGTCAAACAGCTCTTCTTCACTCCGAAAGCACTCGACATCGGTGGGCATTCGACTACTGAGCCCCTGGTCACCTGAAGTGACCCAGACTCAGTCCCCTCTGATTTTAGGTTCCTCTCACCTCAAATCCAGGCTCGGATTCCACCAGACACTCTTCGCCCTCCTGGCAGCAGTAATTCTTTGCAGCTCTCCTTTGAAAACGACAAAGGTTTCCGACACCAATTGACCCCTATGTACCGGATCCTCTGGGAGGTAACCCGAGTACTTCGGTAGTCACTGGTGGGTTGGCCTTAGAACCTCCTATGTTCCAAAGGGTTTGCTCAAAGTCCTCTTAGAAGTTTCCTTAACTTGTAACTTTGCAACCGCAACTTTCCCATAGAGTTGTACGGAGCACACGTCCGTGTTTCCTCACGGCACCTGTCCTCCGTGGGCTCCCTGTGTCACACCTCTGGGTGGTTCCTTGGGGTCCCAGCGATTCTACGTGCTCTAGGCACGGTGTCTAGTGAAGTTGTTGTTATACCATTTTTTTTTTAGTGTATGGTTCGGTCTCCCCCTGGAGCCCGCTATGTATTGTGCTATTTATGAATGTTCTATTGATCCAGTATTGTGTACTTTGTGCCTTAGTCTTGCATAGAGACTATTAGAGAGTGTTATATTAATAAATACATATTTTTATATAACTACTGTTTGGTTCTCCTTTCATTTAGTCATTTAGGAGGTGATATTCAGGTAAAACAAGCTGCTTTACATTCCTTCAAGATTAAGCCTGAAGGCTGCTCTCCACAGCTACCACCAGGATAGCTTTCTAAAGGTTATCTTTGACCTCATACATCATAATGGTCGTGTGGACTGGTACAGGGTGCCCACTTTAAATAGTGGACAGCATATACCAGGCCACCTTCTCACAGTTACCAGAGTGATTTGGCAGATTGGCAATCCAGACACTTTCAGGATTCCAGTGTCTGGATGCTGCACCTGGAGATCTTCCGGGCTCTCATGGACAGATTGGGCCAATGCCAGATAAAACTTTTTGCTTTGAGATTAGTTTACTTACTCCCACATTATTTCAACTGGAGAGTGAACCTGGAATGTCTGGCAATGTACGTTTTCCTACAGGAGCGGGACAAGGAGAGCAAATATGCCTCTCCACCATTCACCATGATAGTTATAGTAGCAGTTCAGGTAAGGCAGTGAGTGAATCTGTTTCTCATCACACTGATTTGGAGATCTGGTAGCAGGATCTGGTGGAATGTTTTTAGGATTCACCAATCCCTCTCCCCATCTGTTGAACGCTTATGAGAGATCCTGAAGGACGGTATCACTGGTTGGTGGAGGAGTGATTACTCAACCTCATGGTAGCAGATTACAGGCAACGCTGGTGAATCATTCCAGTCATTTCAGGACTTGCTAATGAACTCATTGTGAAAACCTGGGCAGAGAGCACAGTTATGCACTACAGGTCAGCCTTGCAACTAGGTTGTGCTTGGTGTGTGTAATGAGGTCTGGATCGCGTGGTGTCCAAAATTCTATATCAACTGGTTATACTTTAGAGGATGGTGTGTTGGTGGAAGAACATCTCGTGGTTTTGCAGGTTGTTGCGAGAAGTCACACTTTAGATTTAATGTAATTCACATGTCTGTACAGCTACTCTTTGCATAACTTGTATTTGAGACTGCAGCCATTAGGCCATACTAGAAATCATATTTTAAGTTTGTCCCTAAGATACAGTAATATTGTCATTGCTCGAGAAACTAATATTCACTTCTTAATTTTGATGCACAATATATTTAACGATTGAGACATTGAAATCGTAACGCACACTTTGCACAGGGTAATTTAGGTTGCACTTTAGATTTCCCCATTGCAGAAAGATTCTTGTTCGTGGGATCTGAATAGGGTTCTGAACTACAAGTTCCTATCATGGTATAGTAATGAATACCCGAAAAGGACAACATTAACAGGGAGGCTAGCCATGTTACTCTGCTTGGTGTCCTGCAGATGGGTATTAGACATGAGATTACCTTTACAGTGTCTAGACATACCACGGCTAACATAGGGCTGATTTCTTATCCAGAATTCAGGGATTCACCAAAACTGTGCGTGGTACAGTGCATTAAGGCTTATGAAGCCATGACTGAGAATATGAGACCCGCAGGGGGTCAAAATTGTTGCTTGCAGTGAAGAAAATCCATTCTGTTGGTTTCCTAACCTACCATCCCTAGATGAATGAGGTGGGTTATGCAAGAAGCGGGTACTGATGTATCCACCTTTGGTGCAGACACAACAAGAGGAGCCATGCCTTTAAAGCCTTTTCCCTGGGTGCTCAATTAGAGGGCATTATAAAAGCTGCAGACTGGTTGTCTGATTCTACCTTCAATCATTTTTATTTTAAGCCAGTGTGAGATGTAGCTTTGCTAATGGTGAGCACGTTTTGAACTAGCATAACCCTTGCCACTCATCCTGATGTAGAATAAAAAAGATCCAAACTATTGTGAAGGAAAGTTGGAATTCTATTAAATGCACAGAAACAAGGATTATCCCACCCAGCGGAAAAGTGTTGTGCTCAGGTCTGAACTTTGTGGAACACCACAACATATGGTTGCCTAATTAGAAGTATATTGTTTCAGATAAACTGACTATGTCGCATCAGGAAGGAGCAAAACCATTTCAGAACCTGAGTGTATCCTAATATCTGACAGGTGGTTTAGTAAAACGGCATGCAACACTGTATCAAATGCAGTGGAAAGATTGAGTAAGATGAGGGCAGTAGCATTGCCCTCATCGACTGCGCATCTGATGCTGTAAATTGCCCTCATCGACTGCGCATCTGATGCTGTCAGTAACTGATACCTGCACAGTTTCAGTACTGTAATCTGCCCTATATGCACACTGTGAATCATCTAAAAACTGATTGCTTTCCAAATACTAGGTGTCTCAAATTCAACAGTTTCTACAGAATCTACCCCGGGAAGAGAAGCAACAACATTGGCCTAAAGCTGGCATGATTTGTGAATTGGCCCCAGGTTTCTTCAGTAATGGACGCATTAGAGACTTTTTCCATTGCTCAGGGACCTCTGCCTTGCTCAAGGAGCAATTCATGATGTCGGTCAAGTGTGGCTCAAGAGTTATTTCAAGTTGATTAAAGACAAAGTGTGGACAAGGATCCAGGGGGTAGCCTAAACTTTTTCTTGTCCATGATGTTCTGGACTTCCTGTACAAAAACTGGCACAAAAGCCCCACAACTTGGCCCATCGTCCATCGGAGGATCACCTTCCCTCAACACCTGAACTGTATCGGGCCCTGTGTAAATCAATTTGATCTTATCACAAACAAATGTGCTAAATTGATTGCATAGTCTCAAGGATGCAGGGATGGACCTATTAATAACCCCAGGATAGGATAACTCCTTCAGAATGTGAAAAGGTTCCCTGTAGGAACACTTGCTCCTATCAGTCTTATGGGTAAAATGGTTTCTTCATGCAAGCTTCAGGGCCTTATGATAACAGCCCAAAGTGGTTCTAAAAGCTTTTTTATCTATGCATTTGAAAGTCACCACTCTCTTTCAAGCCTCTTGCATCTCAGCTTTTCTTCTTTCAGACTGAGTGTGTACGAGGGTGCTGTAGGACAATTTATTTGAGATTTATTTGTAGAAACAGGGACAATGATGTGCAGCACCAACCTCAAGGTTGAGGAAACATTACTGGCAGCCTCATTCGGAGATGAAGTGTCTGTAATCTCTCTTAAAAGCCTTCTTGAACATCTCCTCCTCTAGGCTTTTGCAGTTCCTAGATATCTTATATTCCTTTCTTTTATTTGCTGCAGACCTCGCAAGGTGAGCTATCTTAAACTGCATAAAGAAGTGGTCTGACCATCTGTTGGAAAACAAGGCAGTATCTGTGAGGCCTGCACAAATAACATGTCACATTTGTCCTTCACTGGGAAACAAACACCCTATTGTAGCGCTTGACTCTCAGAGGGTAGCGTTGCAGAGCAGTCTAATGCTTACTCAAGGGAGGTGGTGTGGGCTAGTAATCGCCATTACAGATGCACAGAAATAACACTCAGTAATTGATTGTCCAGTCAATCAATCAATCAGGTGTTTAAGCACAACTACTCACCCGTAAGGGTCTCAAGGCGCTGGGGGGTGGAGGGGTCGCATGTTCCAGTCCATCAAGGAGGGATCTGTCGAAGAGCCAGGTTTTGAGGTTTCTTGCGACGATGGGGAGTGATGTTATCTGTCTGAGGTGGAGCGGAAGGTCGTTCCAGGCTCTGGCCGCGCAGAAGGGGAAGGAGCGGCCTCCTGATCTGGTCTTTCTGGTGCGGGGGACCATGGCGTAGGAGAGCTGGGCTGATCGTAGGGTCCTTTAGGGGGTGTGGAATTTGAGTCGGCTGTTCAGGTACGCTGGTCTGGTGTCGTGGAGGGCCTTGTGAGCATGGGTTAGCATCTTGAAGGTGACGAACTTCGATGGGGAGCCAGTGGAGTGTGCGCAGGTGCTGGGAGATGTGGCAGTTTCTTGACAGGTTGAGGACCAGTCTTGCGGCGGCGTTTTGGATGTTCTGTAGCTTGCGGGTGAGGTTTTTGTTTATTCTGACATAGAGTGCGTTGCCATAGTCGAGCCTGCTGGTGACCAGAGCGTGAGTGACGGTCTTTCTTTGTTCGAGAGGGATCCATTTGAAGGTCTTACGTAGGAGGCGGAGGGTGTGGAAGCCGGAGGACGAGACGGAGTTGATCTGGTGGTCCATTTTGAGCTCTGAGTCCAGGATGATACCCAGGTTGCGTGCGTGGTCTGTGGGGTTGGGCGGGCTTCTGAGGGTGGGTGCCACCAGGTGTCGTTCCAGGCGTCGGGGTTTGGGCCCATGATGAGTACTTCCGTTTTGTTGGTGTTTAGTTGTAGGCAGCTATTTTTCATCCATTTGAAGACGGCTTCCATGCCTTCTCAAAAGTTGTGTCTGGCGGTGTTGGGTTCGTTGGATAGGCAGAGGATGAGTTGGGTGTCGTCTGCGTATGACACAATGTTGAATCCATAGGTTCTGACGATGGGGGTGAGCGGAGCCATGTAGACGTTGAAGAGCATAGGGCTGAGGGAGGACCCCTGGGGGACTCCGCAGGTGGTAGGTGTGGGGTCCGAGAGGAAAGGGGAGAGTCTGACCTGCTGCATTCTGCCGGAGAGGAAGGAGCGTATCCAGTCGAGGGCCTTTTCTTGGATCCCTGCGTCGTGGAGTCTGCGTATTAGGGTGCGGTGATAGACTGTGTCGAACGCCGCTGAGAGGTCGGTGAGGATGAGGGCTGCTGTTTCTGTTTGTCCAGTAAGGTACGCATGTCGTCTGTTGCAGCGAGGAAGGCGGTTTCTGTACTGGTTTTTTTTTCTGAAGCCGGATTGGGAGGAGTCAAGGATGTTGTGCTCTTCGATGAAAGTGGAGAGTTGGCGGTTGATGGCTTTCTCAATGTCTTTCGCTGGGAACGGGAGCAGGGAGATGGGTCTGTAGTTTTTGAGGTTGGTGGGGTACGCCAAGGGTTTCTTCAGGAGGGGGTTGATCTCAGCTTGTTTCCAGTCGTCAGAAAATGAGGCAGTTGCCACGGAGCGGTTCATGGTGTGGCAGAGCATGGGTGCGATGGTGTCGGCGGCTCTGTTGATGAAGTCAATCCACTCCGGGGCCCCCACGGACCCCTGCTCCCACCACATTTTCATCTTCAGTGTGTCTTCGGTGGTGAGGGCTGTCCAGTTGTCGATCGCTGGCTTCAGGGTGTCGGGGTGGTTGGTGAGGGTTCAGTGTGTTCGTTGTCTTCGTCGAAGTTGTCGTAGATGCTCTTGATTTTGTGGTGGAAAAAGGTGCTGAGTTTGTCGCAGAGGTCTTGTGAGGGAGGGATGTTGGTGGACTCGCTGGTGGTTTGGGCGAACTCGTTGATGTTGTTGCATGAGTGGAGATTCTGTCTTCAATCGCTTTTTTCCTCATTTTTCTGATGAGTTGGAGGTGGGCGTTGGTGGCGGCTCTGAAGTTGTTGTGGGCTTCTGTGGATTTGGTGTTCCTCTAGGCCTTTTCGAGGTGACGGCAAGTGCGTCTGGACTCTCGAAGTTCGGTGGTGAACCATCTAGCTTTCTTGGCGTGGGTGTTGTTGTTTTTCTTAAGGGGGGCTATGGTGTTGGCGCTGTCGGAGATCCATCTGTGCAGGGTTCGGGCTGCGGTGTTGAGGTTGTCGTTTTCCGCGATGGTTGTGGTGGAGTTGCTGAGTGTTGAGGTTAGCTGGTCGTTAGTGATTCTGGTCTAGTTTCTTTGTGGGAGCAGGTGCTGGTGTCTGTGGATGGTGGGTGTTCTGAAGGTGAAGTGGACGCATCGATGGTCAGTCCATGGGAGTTCGGTGGTGTGGCTGAAGGTGATGGAGTTTCCTGTTGTGAAGAGGGGGTCGAGGGTGTGTCCTGCTTCAGTGCGTGGGTTCAGTCACTATCTGGCAGAGTCCAATGTTGTGGAGGTTGTCCATGAGGGATGTGGTGCTGGGGTCCAGTTGGTTGTCGAGGTGTAAGTTGAGGTCTCCCAGTAGGGTATAGTTGGTGAACACGATGGCATGCGGGGAGATGATGTCCGTGATGGAGTTGGCGAAAAGTCCGCGGGTCCTGGGGGTCGGTAGATGAGGGTTCCTCAGAGGGTGGAGGTAGGGCTGGCCAGTATCTTGAAGTGAAGGTGTTCCATCAGGTCTGTGGGCTCGTCGGGGAGTGTGCTCAGGCGGAGGGTGGATTTGTGGACGATGGCGATTCCTCCTCCTGGGCGGGTGGGGCGGTCCTTCCTGGAGATCTTGTATCCTTGGGGAATGGCGATGGCGATGTCCGGTCCCGTAGTGGTGTTGGTCCAGGTTTCGGTAAAGAATGCTACATCCGGGGTGGTGCTGTCGAGGAGGTCCCAGATTTCAGTGGCATGTTTGTGGAGGGATTGGACGTTGAGGAGGATGCGTTGCAGGGTCTTCGGTTTCGGCTGTGGTCTTGTGGGCGGGTTGTGCTGGGTCCGTGTCTAGGCGGTGCTGCAGGTGTGCCGGCAGCGGTGACAGCTGAAGGGTCCATGGGTGTCGGCTGGTGATGCTAGTTTGCAGTTGATGTTGCGGCCTGGGTTGAGAGCATGGAGTGGCGCTGGGTCGTAGCGTTGGCGGTGCAGAGTTCCAGTCTGTACTTTGCTTTATAAAAGTAAGAGTATATTTATTAAACACACACACTACTTAATACTATGCACCAATTTACAAATATACATAAGCTGTTTGAATTACTTTGTGACATTGCATAACATCTCCACCCCTCCCACGGGGGGTGGGGTCTAGTACCACCACTCCCATGTATGCACATCATCTTGCCCCCTAAAGCAGTGGGTTGACACAACCTGGAGCAAGGGCCTTACCAACTGGCACCATCCCAGTGGCGACCCACCCATCATCTCAAAAAGCATTAAAAGTAGGTACACCTGCCCTTGGGACACATAATCCTGACTGAGCATCTTATACTGACCATACAGTATACACTTCTACATCTTAGTGGCTAACAATCTGGGTTGTTCTTCCCCTAACGCAGTAGCAAGAATACATGTTTGGGCATCACTTTAAATGAGGTACTTATCATAGCTGATGACAGTTGTAATGCATTGCAATTTAAGCCCCTAAAAGGCATCACAGTTGAATCACAGGATTAAGCATATACAGCCAGACACCCTAGCAGGAGTGTCTGGCAACATAACCTCACTTTGCTTATGACTCCACCTTACACAGGTACTTCACATAACACATGTGACTTTCAGTCCCTCTAAAAGAAATAACATAAGTAAATGCAGTTTTGATGCAATTACACCTCTTCACCTCCAGGGGATGCCCTTCTCCAGACATCCCCAACTCAGCCCTTCACACCTTGGCGCAGTCCCTAAGGAACCCACAGCTGAAGGACAAAGGTTCCAGCCACAGGATGCTGTTAGCGCCTGGCTGAGCTCTTGAGGGGTTATTTCTTGCCAGTCCCCAAGAGACTTAAGGGGGGGACTTTAATCTTCATGCTGGGGGAGACGGCGTTGCTCCTGCAGCTCCCCCTGCACCTGGGCACCCATGTCGCGGTGACCTCATCCTTCTGGGGCCACCACAAGTCAAGAAAAGGCTGTTTTCCATTGCAGTCTGGTCCGGGCCTGCAAGGCATTATGGGGCAAGTGGCTCCTGCCAGTTCATCTTCTAGCAGCGGCTCCCGCGCTGCTCCGGGGAGAGCCGCAATGCACTGCCGGCAGCCTCGCCGCATCTTCAGCCCTCGATGGGGGGGCCCGGTCCCACCCGGTCCCACCCGGACCCACCCGGTCCCACTGCAGCTCGGGGAGCCCACCCCCGGCTGCGTCGACCCATCGTTGGGGGTCCAGACCCACCCGGATCCCGTGCATGCCCTGGTGAGTGGTTTCTGATGGCAGCTCGGGGAGCCCACCCCCGGCTGCTCTGGCTGGCACCCGGTCCGGCCCGCACCCTTGTATGTGTCCACGGGAGCCAGCGCTGCTCTTCGCGGGCAGATACGGCACCTTTCGCTTGACCGGCGGGTCTTCGGGGGAGTGTGACGGCACTCCCCCCGCCTTCCTCCGGCTGAGGGTGAGTGCGGTGGCACTCCCCTCTCCTCTTCCCTCACGTTGGGGCCCGGGGATGGGGTTCTGGGCCCGGATCCATCTTCATGTGGAGCGCGACGGTGCTACCATGCTTGGGCTTCCTCATGAGGGGGGTTGCACGACAGCGCTCCCCAACTTTCGTCTTCGCGTGGGGGTATGACGGCACTCCCTGCCTTCAGCGGGGCCCGGAGTTGGGATCCCGGGCCCCTCACCCCATTCCCAGGGGGTCGCGACGGTGCTCCCCTGTCTCCAGTTTCGGCAGGGGCCAAGGTGGGCTCCTGGCACCCCACAGGGGCATTTTTTACAGTGGTGGGACAGTGCTCCCCGACTTATCTTCTGCTGGGGGCAGCCCCCGGGACCTGACCCACCCCAGGGGCCCCACGTGCTTCATCGTTGGCCCGGCCAGAGGTCAAAGGTCGCCTACCTTGGAGGGGGGGGGGGGAGATTTCTCAGTCCCCAGGGGACCGTTCTTCTCCATTTTGGCCTCTTCGTGCTCCTTGTGGCACTCCCAAGCCACTGGGAACACTTTCTTTCACCATGATGGTCTCATGGAGGGTGGATTCAGCAGGAGCTGTCTTCACTGGCTCCCTGTGCCAGCCTTTCGCCTAGCTCTCCTCCTGCGCCTCTCTTCTCCCTGCGCAGAGGCCCAGGCTTCTGCTCACTGGTCTTGGACCCTCCCCCTGGCGCAATTCAGGACCCTTGGACAGTCAGGGGGTTCTTCCTTCCAACTGCCCATGGTGCTAGGCTCCAGTACCAGTCTTCCTCAGCATACCACACCCCAGAGAGCTCCTCTTCTTTTTTTTTTTCCAGTTTGTGATTTTCTTTATTTTCATTTCTGTTCTTGTTTTTCTTGAAAAACCCAATAAAATTATTTGAGAAAAAAAAATTGTGTGTCTTTTGCCTTCCTATTGAATGTAAGCATCATTATTTTCCGTAATTCGCAGTACTGAATTCGTTTGCTAGGTATATCGCTTTAATTCCTTTTTTTGTTTTTTTGCCACAAGGTACATTTTGAACACATAACTTAAATTCATTATTAACATTCCTTTCTTACAGTCCTTTAAGTTGAATCACTTATCTCTAATATCGTAGCAGGGCCGATACACAAAACACAAATCAACAACATAAAGCCTTTTACATTATATATATTGTATACATATATCTATAAATCGTCAGGGCTTAACCGATTCCTGTCCTATTTACTGGCTCTCCGGATCCTTTTTTAAACCAGTTGGTCATAGGTCCCCATATCCTATGTCCCTTCTCTCTTGCACGCCAATCCTTGTGATTATATAATGCCATTTCCTGAACATGAATATTTAATTATCGATATAGCCAGGCAGTATATGACGGGGGTTTTGCATCCTTCCATACTGAGGCTATCAAAAGTCTGGCTACCGTAATTGTAATGAACACAAAATCTCTATGAGTTGCAGATAGTTCAGCTCGGCTATCATACCCAAATAGCATCGTAGTTGGGGTGATAGTAATCATATGATTGGTTGTTTCTTGCCAAAAGATCTCGATTCCCTTTTTTAAGGCCCAATTACAATTTTGAGCTTTGCTGAGTTCATAAGATATGCCTGCACTCCTGTTGCTTGAAACAGGCTCATCATCTGTCTTAACCTCCAGCGCCGCTCGACAGTTACATGACAGAAGTCAGGGCGTGTAAAAAACTCTACATCTTCCAGCTTACGCTTACGATCTGGTCTAGCCTTCTCAAAAATAGTCTTGCGGAGAAGAAAGTTCCCAAAATAAACAAGTACCGCTCTAGGTCTACCATCTCGGGTTACAACTGACGGTGGTTTAGCAGTCATGGGCACCCGATGCGCTCTTTGGATTTCGTGTGCCCAATTCCAATCCTCTACCTCAGGAAAAGCTTTAGCTAACAGGTCAATCATAGAGAGGCGGATATCTGTACCCCATTTATCCTCCGGGATACCTAAAAATAGGAGATTATTTCTCCGTTGGCGGTTTTCCTGTTTTTCGAGTTTCCACTGAGCATCTGTGAACCTGGCCTCATGTGATGCGGACTGTGCCTGTATTGATACCATATCTGCCTCCATATTCCCTGTTCGTGTTTCCAGCTCCGTTATACGATCCGAAATTTCGGTGCACACTTTCGCTATTTTCCAGACTGAGCCCTGTACCTTCCATATGGCTGCTTGAGAGCACCTGCTATCTTGTCGGGCCTCTTCTCGATGTGCCATGACTGACTGTAGTATCGCGTCCAGTGTAGTGGTAGGGGTTTCATCCGTATCCTGGGCCTGCTTGCCTCTCTCCCCCACTAATTGATTTACCGGCGAGTAATCCCAGTTTAGTTCTTGTCCACCTAAATTAGCTTGTATTGAGGGCTTAGTCCCCCTTTTACCCATCCGTAGCGTTGTAGCAGAATCCCCTCCACTAGAGTCTTGTAGATTCTCATTTTCTGCCTCGCTGGCGCTAGTCATGGAGAGGGAGCCATCCACTGATACTGTGTTATCAGACAGTGAGTAAAAATAGTCAGTTGAATCGTTATCAGTCTCCTTTTCTCCATAAATCTTCTGCGCACAGTGTTTGGCCCGTGCCTGGGATGGGCCCACAGATTTCGCTCCCGTGTTTGCGTCTTCCCTATTTTGTATGAGACCCACCGTAATTTTCCTAGTGCCAAGCTGCTGTGTTATGGGGGGTTCTAGCTGGCTAGCCTGTTTAGGTAGAATTTTTTCTGTAAAAACCTCTTTATCCTTTGCCTGGGTGCACATATTTTCATCCTGCTGCCCCTTATCCATCGCATCCTCCCCGTCTTTATCTACCCCCTCATTAAGGATCATGACACCGATACTTGGCCCCCCCAACCATATTTGCTTCAATTTGGTCCCCCCAAGACACTGGCTCAGAAGGTCCCGTCAAGTCTGGCTTAGCTATTTCGGGCATCTCATGTATAATAGGCTCTAAGGGGTAATTCAGGGCATCTCCCAAATTTTTCTCTTGTGCCTGTAATATTATACTATTGTTTATTGCCTCCCCATGCTGCTGAATGTTCGAGAAAGTGCCCACCTCGCTCAGCCGCTTCTCGCCCTCTGGTGTTGTATCCACCGCAGTTGCTTTGCCGTTGGAGGCCGCCTTCTCGATGTCCTTCTCCGACCTCTTTGTTCCTGCAAACAGCTCCACAAAAGTTGACCCGGACCTCCTCCTCTGGTTTTCCGTTCCGCCTGTGATATCCTTCCAGGCCGCATTCTGGCCTCGGCGTCCATGCACTCGAGTCACTCCAGCTCCCGCAGCTCCCATACCTGGTTCCGCCACCACTGCCGCGTTCCCTGGAGACGGGTCGCCTGCAGTGACATTTCTCGTTGTCTTTGCCCGCGTTGATGGGGGGGCTTTCGGGGCATTCCCTCCCAGCTCAAACCAGCCTGCTCACACGATCGCGGCCGATCCAAATGACAGCCGCCCAGATTCAGCAGCAGCCGACAGATCCTCCGGCAGGTGAGTGAGAGCTCCTCTTCCTGTGCAACCTCTTTTTAAAGAATGGGGAGGGGGCTGGCAGGAAGTTTCTGTTTGACCAATCAAACAGCGACACATCACTTCTCTGCCCCTGCTCCCTCCTTCCTGCCCAGGCCTCTGGGTTTGTTCAAAATGGCGTCGTCCAGGGGTCTCATGCCACATGGTCTCTGAGAGCCCCTTCCTCCCTCGCTGCCTTCTCTTCAGAGCAGCTTGGTGCCTGGCACCAGGTGACAGCTGCTGATGGATGAACCTGTAGATCCACACATCTCTTCTTGGAGAGGAGGCCTTCACCCTTGGAATGCTTGTTGTGCAGGGCTGGGCCTCTGATGCTACAGCTTGGGGAAGAAGGTCATTAATTCAGCCTGGCAGGGTCATCCCCAGCCAGGCCCTGGTGATGAGCTGACTCAGAGAAATATGACATTTCTGGATGACCCAAAAGCAGAACAAATATGACTTTGAACTCTGTAGAATACTTCTTCTCACATAAGTTACAGTTGACTTTAGTGTGTGTCTGGAATTTGTAGGCCCTAGGAAAGTGAAACTAGCCTATGTGCTCCCCATCCTCATAGGAGAGTAATGGCGTGAAAACAGTAAAGCACACTGACTTTCCCTCAAATGTTTCTTCCCATTGTAGAAAGCCTATTCCATGTCACCACCCAGCTCTGCGTAAGTCCTGCCACACCATTCATTTTGTAGCTGCTCCTGGGCTGCACACGCCAGGAATCTCCCCTGCGCAGCCCTTACACTTGTGCACACGCATGTACACAAGTGTCTGCATGTAACCAGCCCAGTGCCCCTTACTCTGGCTGTAGCGAAGTGGCCTAATCGCGCCAGGGGGACACTGGTAAAATACACATGCAGTACCTTTCATCATGAGTTCACTGTGGGTGAGTCCCAACTTATGAGGCTCTCCCACAGTAAAAGATCAACAAATTGGTGCTCAAAAAGCGAAAAATACTGGTGGCTCAGATGGTCAGAACCACCTTCTAACACAATCCCAGTCGGTCAAGCACCAAATCATCCATGATGGTCTGGTTGTGAATAGTGGATCAATGGTATCTCCTGCCACATGGGTAGAGCCCTTAACCACTTGCTTATGATCTTATGATCTGTGATTTCCAGATCCTTCTCTAGTTTATACTTACTTGCTGGGAGCATTTGCAGTTTCAACATAATAGTTGAAATTTCACACATGCAGGAAATATTAATATTTTACAGCATATGAGGGTAGCCCCTCAGCAATATATAGATCTATAGAGTAGTGCCCCTCCCATATAAGGAGTATGGAAGTTGAACGTGATGTGAAAAACAAGCATTTCTCTACAGGCTGACTATCATCTCCAAAGATTTGCAGTTCATGTCATTCTTGTATATAACGCGACCCCCTTCCCCAACCTTTCCCTTCCTGTTGCACATGATGATTTTATATCCCACAGGGATTTCAATAGCCAGTTCCGGCTCAGCTGCCTTGACTCACTATTATTGATGGTGTACCATATGCTTATCGCAGGTTTAACCAAACAGCGAGCGTTAAAATACATGCCTTTAGGCGCTGGAGGTGGGAACTCCCAACTCCCCCCATCCCCGTAGTGGTCACCATGTTAGATTTGTTAGAGGGTCTCTCCCTGAATCCGCTAATGGTAGTGTGAATCATTTGTTCCTGTCCTTCAAAAGACCCCGGAGTGCCAATGCAACAGAAGCTATCAAACTTTTGTTTTTGCCTTAGGGCATGGTTCCAGGGGTCCTGGCATCTTGTGTCATCCAGGCACAGATGGGCTTGCCTTTGGGGCTCCAGTGGAGTACCCACTGTGTGCGTCTGTTGCGCAGTGCGTCTATGGTGCATCTGCATATTTATGAAGCCGACTTCTGCTTCTGGGCTCTCCTCCTCCCAACCACTAATACGCTGCTCACAGAAAAATCGTGGCCAGAGGTGGGCTAGAGGTAGGGTAAAGTGCCGTCAGTTCAAATCTTTAAAAAAGAAAAGGGATTTATCACAAATTTGAAAAGCAAAATACACAGCAAAAAGTAAAATGTCCCTCCCGGCCCCATCAGTATAAAAATCAGTCCAGTTGTTTCTAGCGCATCTGTGCTGCGGGCATATTTATGAGGCCGACTTCCCCCTACTGAGCCCTCCTCCTGCCCAGACAAAAATGGCAGCCAGCAGTGGGATAGAGGTTTAAAAAAGGTTTTTATCACAAATTTCAAAAGCAGAGCACGCAGCAAAAGTTAAAATGTCCCTCACGGCCTTCACCAGTATAAAATTCAACCCAGTTGTTTCAGAAGCAATGGTATTTTGTATTGTTGTCCCCTACACTTTGAATCTTTGATATGTTTATAGCATTTGTGATTAGTCAAGTTAGGCGATTATACCTTACACAGTTCATTTTCTACTTACATACCTGGAGCACACGCAGAAGGACAAACGGTACAGCAGGATGGAGTAAGTCCCAAAAAGGCAGTATGGGAAGGGTAGTCATATGGATCTTACAGAGCTGGTGTTGGAATGGGATTGGTTACTTCTAAACTGTATTTGATCATTATGGGTTAAATTATGAAGCATGTTACTGTTGGCATCTAATGCGAGCTACTGTTAGAGATTAAGGTGATGGCATAATCCTTACATTCGTGTCCTTATTAGAACTGAAACTTTCCTTCACAAGAGCTCGGAAATGTTTTATTATTTGCACCCCATTGATTTCCACTGAGTGGTATTCTGCATGTCAAAACTGCTAAAAATCATTCAGGGGAAAAAGAGTGGCAAAAGGCAAAATATGCAAATCCTGGTATGATAAATACAGAATCTGAAAGTTATGCCTCATTTCCAGACCCTAAACTCAGGATAGGA
The DNA here is from genome assembly GCF_964204655.1 of Triturus cristatus. NCBI lineage: Eukaryota > Metazoa > Chordata > Amphibia > Caudata > Salamandridae > Triturus > Triturus cristatus. Next base: position 720,173,942 of record NC_140579.1, read on the forward strand.
GGTATTTATTGCACCCAAATACCTCACCCTAGAGGTGTTTCCAGTGTTTTCCAAGCTTTAAAAATCTACGGTTAGAGAAAAAATAAAATAGAGAAGAAACACAAGAGCTGGATAAACAGTCCTGGAGTGAAATGGACTGGAACTAAAAAGTAAATGGAAGAGCAAGAGAGGGAAGCAAGGCTAATACTTAGGAGAAGTGAAAGAGGAAGAGATAGGCTAGAATGGGCACCAGGAAACAAAGATTGAAAAGTCATATTTTGTGAAAGAAGAAAGTAGCTATGTCATTTTAATTACGGTTGAGTAGTGATGTCACAGCAGTAAGTAAACTAGAGGAAGTTCTTATGAAATTATTGCAGGTTTCCATACACGGCCGGCTCATCTAGTAGGAAAAGCTTTCTACTGGTCTTGCCTTTGACGCTCCAGTGGCGCACCTGCTGCGTGCATCTGTTGCGCATCCACCAATTTATGAGGCTGACTTTCTGCTTCAGGGCCCTCCTCCCCTCAACTACTAGCACGCTGCTGACAGAATTATAGCAGCCAGCAGTGGGACAGAGGTAGGGTAAAGAGTAGTCAGGTTTAAATCTTTTTTTAAAAGAAAGGTTTTTATCACAAATTTAAAAAGCAAAGTAAAATGTCCCTCGCGGCCCCATCAGTATAAAAATCAGTCCAGTTGTTTCTAGCACATCTGTGCTGCGGGCATATTTATGAGGCCGACTTCCCCCTACAGGGCCCTCCTCCTGCCCAGACAAAAATGTCAGTCAGCAGTGGGATAGAGGTGAGTCTAATTATATGAAGGGCCTGAGAACTTGCCTTTTTTACTGGATGGGTAGCGCTCAAACTTGCCCCAGAGATTCACTGAAAGGAATAAAAGTGTGGCTAGATGCTATGGGGTTCATTAATCTGGGGTGTGCTGTCATTCCATTACGGCATCAGATGTGTGGTCCGCCGTAGTCCAGCCAAGAACACTAAGCATAGGCTTTGATGGAGCTACTCTAATGAATTGGAGCAACAAAGAGTTTTGTGAACATGACTCCTATGCCTCCATGCTAGTGCTAGATGCTTCACACATGGGAATCTTGTGTTACAGGATAGGGATTCGATCCTTCTGGAGAAACCTAAGGGCTAGGAGAATAATAAGAGGATATAACTATGGAATCTTTGCTCTCAGGTCCCATCAGAGAGTGGTGCTATGCTTCTGAATGGCCACTAGATATGTAGAAAGGACTCAGATGTTAGGGCTGTGTGGGTATCACTTACTCTTTCTACCAGCCTCTGTTGGTCTTCCTCTTTCCCCATGGCATACAACACCAGACACGCTCAGGTTCTCTGCCTTCAGCTCCTCCACGGCCCGTCCACGTTTACCTTCTTAGGGCTGCTCATGTGCACCATCCTGAGCTAGCCGCCGGGCAATATCCAAGCTGGTCCTGGAAGAAGCCAAATAGGTATCGTAAAGAAGAAAACCTACAAAAGATCTTTCTCCAGAGCCGCTCTTAGAGTCTGGAACTCGCTTCCTCCAAACATTAGAAGCATCCCGGAAATCTTCAAAAGAGAAGCAAAGATCTTTTTAACTAGCAAATTCGTACCATAATCAACGGCATAGTAACTACATCGAGGCCTGAAAGGTAATATGTCAACTAGACCGTCTGGTGTGAAATCAGATCCATCTGGCGTGATCACAAGATGTATTCTAATAGAGCTCGCATCCTAGCAGTCTGATAGACGCTTATGACACAATACGAATCTAATATGTATAGCAACAGACCTTTACAAATATTTTGAGTGAACTTAGAATTGATCATTTTTATATTCATTTGGGTCAATGTGCTATAAAAATATGGAACTGTTTGTCTCATGTTTGTCTGGTTACTCGCTTTCTTTATGTTTTCGATGCCTCTTTACACTGTTTTCACAACTGTTGATACTATATAACTTGTAAAGCGCTCTGATACCAGCTGGATCTTGTTCGTACTATAGAAAACACATAATAAATAAATAAACTACATGCCTAACTTAAAAGGAATCAGGGGCAGTACCCTTGTCATCGTCTTTAATGTCTCTGAATTGCGGGGTTGCGATTGCCTTTCTCTTGTCTTTGAGCTGTCCACACTCCCAATTATATTTTACTCCTATCCATTACCCCCAGGTCCCTCCGTCCTCGACACCGTCATGGACTAGTGAGATGTAACTATCTCGCTGACAGAAAAAGAACGAAGGAATGCTGGACCTACCCTTCCCCCTCTCACTGGGAGTACATAAGGAGTACCGTCCCAGCATTCCTCCTGTTCTTTTTCTGTCATCCTGACGGTGTAAGAGGACGCGGCAGGAGCGGGGGCGCTCCTGCCTTCTTTCTGGATTTATCGTTGTGGCCGCTGGTTCTTACCTGGTGCCGGCGGCCCATCCTTGTTGGCCTCTCCCTCCCTGCTGGGCTTGGGGGGAGTGGCGCGGGCCTCTCCATTTCCTAGTTCCACGCGGCGGTGTAATACCGCGTTGGTTTCTTCTTGGCCCGATGGCCGCCTCTCCTGGCCTGCTGGGCTTGCTAGGGGGCGCGGCCGTGATGCTCCTCTGGATTGGTTGGAGCTCCTTCCCCGGCCGGAAGTCGTCATGCCTGACTTCCGGTTTTTGATCGTGGGGACGGAAGTCAGGCGCCTCGAGGTTACCGGCTTGGGAGACTCGTTATAACGAGCGTTTGGGGTGAGTACCGCATAGCGGTTGTTATCTCTGGCGTTTTTGCTGTGTTTGGTGTATTCTTTACGATGGGAAAGCATTCCAGGAAAAGACATCACCGGGAGAGGTCTTCCTCTTCTTCTAGTGATTCCAGGTCTCCCTCTCCTGCCAGGTCCAGGCGCCGTGATGCTGGTGCTGATGCGCATATTAAGCGCTTAATCAGGGAAACCTTGACTGAGATGGGTGATGTTGGTTCCCGTCGCAAGTGTCCTGCTCCTGTTTCTTCAGCTTCTAGTGGCGATGAGTCTGCTGGACATTTGGGGGATGACGAGTTGAAGGGCAAATATGTGGACAAGGATACTATGACTGTTATTGTGCAGCATGTTAAAGAGAACATGGGGTTCCCTGACGGAGACGCGCCTAGTACCTCTAGGGGCCCTTTGTTGCGTCAATTTCAGAGTGCTGCCACTGTCGATGTGCCTGTCCATCCCTTCATCAAAGATGTTTTGAAGCGCGAGTGGGCTGATCCTGATCGCATTTTGATTCCTCGATTCATGACGAAACTCTATCCTCTGCAGGATATGGCCACTGAACTGCCTGATTCAATTCCTATTGACTCGTTTGTGGCTAGTTTGGTGGGGCGTACTTCCCTTGCTGAAGATGCTGTTCTGAAGGATCCGGTTGACAAGAAGGCGGATGTGGCGCTCCGTAAGGTGTATTCTGGCTCCCACCTGGCCTTGAGGGCAGGCATCTACGGGACTTATGTGTCGCAGTCCCTGTTGTCTGACCTGAAGTCTCTCTATCAGTCTATGGATAATGCCACGGACTGTTCTGGCTTGCTGGAGCAAATTGAGCGTCAGGTGGAGCTTCTGTCTGATGTCTCCTTTGACGTTGTGCGTGCTTCTGCTCTGTCCGGGGGGGCTTGTGTGGCTGCTCGTCGCAGTCTTGTCCTCAAGGACTGGAAGACTGACTCTGCGCAGAAGGCATGCGCTTTGAGGTTGCCCTTTCAGGGTACGATGTTGTTTGGAGGAGAGTTGGAGACGAAATTGCACAAGTTGTTCAAAGAAAAGAAACGTTCTTCCTCTTTTAAAGTCTCTACTACTGCTCCTGTCCCTTCTAAACCCAAATCTTTCTTTCGCCCTGCTTCTCGTAGGCAGTTTGTGAGAGGCCAGGGTAGGTTTGCTTCTGGCCGTGGTCGGGACCGTAAGGGTAAGTCCCCTCCTCCTGCCAAGCCGCGTTCCTGACTCTTTGGCGGTGGTTCCCGGGTTGTTGGTTGGAGGGCGGCTGCACTTCTTCCTGGATGCCTGGGTTCAGTCGTGTTCCGACGTCTGGGTGTTGGACATCATTCGCCAGGGTTATGTCCTGGAATTTACGGCACCTCCACCAGACTCGGGTGTTCGGCCGACTCCTTGGCCTTCGAGTCGTGTGAAGCGGTCCCATCTTTCTCTCGGGATTCTGGACCTTCTTCGGAAGGGTGCCATTCAGGAGGTTCCTCCGTTGGAGATGGGGTTGGGTTTCTATTCCCTGGTCTTTCTGGTTCCAAAGAACACGGGGGGTTTCCGCTTGATTTTGGATCTGCGGGTCATGAACAAATGGGTGGCCAGGATTCCTTTCCGCATGGAGACCTTGCAGAGGGTGATTCCATTAGTGCTGCCGGGTCACTTCATGTGTACCCTCGATCTTCAGGATGCGTATTACCATGTCGCGGTCCATCCTCGATCCCGCAGGTTTCTACGGTTTTGTGTTCAGGGGCGTCATTACCAGTTCATGGTGTTGCCTTTCGGTCTCCGGTCGGCGCCAAGGGTGTTTACAAAGGTGGTGGCGCCTTTGGTCGCGTGGCTTCATCTCCAAGGGGTGATGGTGTACCCCTATTTAGACGACTGGTTGATCCATGCTCCATCTCGGGTCCTGTTGCTGGAGGCCAGGGAGGTGGTGTGCTCGGCGTTGCGGGCCCATGGGTTTCTGATCAACTTGCCCAAATGTCAGCTGACGCCGTCGCAGGACATGGTTTTCATTGGGGCCCGCTTCCGTTCGGACACACGGTTCCTCCCCGAGCCTCGGGTTTTGACATTGGTGTCCCTTGCTCGTCGTTTCCGGGTGGGGGGTGCTTTTCCGGTGCGCCTTTGGTTGCGTCTTATGGGTCTGATGGCGGCGACAGTTTTCACGGTGGCCTGGGCTCGTTTTCATCTGCGCCCCCTTTGGGTGTACCTCCTGTCTCTCTGGGATCCCCTGTCCCGCGACATGGACGTTCTTATTCCTGTGTCTCCGGTGGTCCTCCCGGTTCTTCTTTGGTGGTCTGTGAGGGATCATCTGTCTTTGGGTCTGCCCCTGCAGTCTTCTCCTTCTCTGGTCTTGACATCGGATGCCAGCGCCTTGGGTTGGGGGGCGACCTTGGAATCTCACTCCCTTCAGGGTCGTTGGTCCCTCCTGGAGAGCCGCCGGTCGTCCAACTGGAGAGAACTCACGGCGGTGTCCCGAGCTGTGATGGGTTTTCGGGCTCTGTTGCTCGGTCGGAACGTGTTGGTGCGGTCCGACAACATGGTGACGGTGGCTTATCTGAATCATCAAGGGGGGATTCGTTCGGCTTCCTTGAATGCGATAGTGGTGCCCCTGTTTTGTTGGGCGGAGGGCCATCTGCTGTCTCTGACGGCGGTTCATCTTCGGGGAGTGGACAACTTTGTGGCGGATGCCCTGAGTCGGTGCTTTCCGGACTCTCTGGAGTTGTCTCTCACCCCGGTTGCGTTTCGGCTTGTGTGCGGGAGGTTTGGGCGTCCCTTTCTGGACCTCTTTGCCTCCCGGCACAATGCTCAGCTCCCTCGGTTTTGCTCCCGGTTTCTGCAGGAGGGTTGCTGGGGGGTAGACGCTCTGTCTCTCCCGTGGCCGTCGCGTCTCCTCTATGCCTTCCCCCCCCTGGCTCTGGTTCCCAGGTTTCTGGCCCGTTTGTGTCAGGAGGATCGGGAGGTGGTGGCGGTCCTGCCGTTTTGGCCTCGGAGGTCTTGGTTTCCGACGGTGCGTCTTTTGGCGGTGCAGGGTCCCTGGTTTCTTCCCCTGTCTCCGTCTCCACTTCGGTCTTCCCCGTCCCTGTCGCTTCTCCGGTTGCGGTTGTCGGTGTGGAAGTTGAAAGGCAGGGTTGGAGACGGCGCGGTTTCCCGGAACATTTAGCGGTGGCTCTTCAGCGTTCCCGGCGGCCTTCCACCCTTAAGGCTTATGATAGGCATTGGGGTAATTTTGACCGTTGGTGTTCGACGTTGGGGGTCTCCCCTTTGTTCTGTTCCTTGCAGGTTGTCCTTCAGTTTTTGTGGGAAGGTTTCGAGAAGGGTTTGGCTGTGTCTACTCTGCGGGCACAGTGGGCCGCTGTTCGGGCTTTTCGTTCCCCGTGGGGGAACCTTTCGGATATTGAGGACTTGGTTTCTCGTCTTCTTCGCAGTTTTACTGTTTCTCGGCCTGTTCCTCGTCCTTCTTTTCCCCTGTGGGATTTGCCTTTGGTCCTGCGAGTTTTCGTCGGTCCTCCTTTTGAACCTTTGGATGTGGTGGACTTAAAATTTCTGACTCTCAAGGTGGTTTTTCTGGTGGCGGTCACCTCTGCTCGTCGTCTTGGGGAGTTGGGAGCCTTGATGGCTCGGCCTCCTTTTCTTTCCTTCACGGAGGAGGGTGTGGTGCTCCGACTGGATTCTTCTTTTGTACCGAAGGTTTCTTCGCAATTTCACAGGTGTCAGGAGTTGGTTTTGCCTGCCCTGGGCTCTGTTTTGGATTCTCCTGGTGGTCCCCAGTGGTCTTTGTTGGATGTGTGCAGGGCTTTGCGCATTTATCTGGACCGTACGGCGGCTTTTCGCAAATCGGACTCCCTTTTTGTCTCCTTTGGTGCGGCTTCCCTTGGGAGTAAGGCTTCTTCTGTGTCCATCGGCCGTTGGCTGAAGCAAGTCATTTCCTTGGCCTACTCTCTGTCTGGTTCTCCTCCTCCTCTGGGGGTTCAGGGTCGTTCTACGAGAGGGGTGGCTGCTTCTTGGGCGGAGGTTCAGGGTGTTCCTCTCTCTGAGATTTGTAGGGCTGCCACGTGGGCCTCTTCCAATACTTTCATCAGGCATTATCGCCTTCTCAATCTGTTGGGGGATGATGGAGGTTTTGCATTGGGGGTGTTGAGCTCTGTTCGCTCCTGATTGTTTTTCTGCTTTATTTCCAATAAATCTCTGGGTTTGTTTGCTATCCTGGTGGTTTGTTGTGTTTTCTAGTATGAATGCCGGGGTTTGCTTTGGTATTTCTCACTAGTCCATGACGGTGTCGAGGACGGAGGGACCTGGGGGTAATGTCCTATTACTTACCGGTAATCTTCATTACTCCGGGTCCCGTAGTCCTCGACACCGTCATGACTTCCCTCCCTCCCTCCCTGTCTGCCGGCCTTCATTATGGCTTGGTATTTCAGGAGGAATGCTGGGACGGTACTCCTTATGTACTCCCAGTGGGAGGGGGAAGGGTAGGTCCAGCATTCCTTCGTTCTTTTTCTGTCAGCGAGATAGTTACATCTCACTAGTCCATGACGGTGTCGAGGACTACGGGACCCGGAGTAATGAAGATTACCGGTAAGTAATAGGACATTCATCCAAACAGAGTCGCAGGAAGTTGATCTCATTTAACTGGACTTCCAGGAGTAAATAATGAAAATATGGCAAATAAACAGCAAAACAGTCAAGACTATTTGTGTGGGCACAATTATTGAAGAGTCATGAGAAAAGGCTCATAAGCAAGATTCAGATTGTAACAAGCCTGTCAAGCTGCTCTGTTTAACGGAGGTAATTTTAGTCTGTTCTGGATTTGAGCCATCATTACTAAGGGCGTTGGAAATTACCTAATAATAATAATAATCACTATAATGAGTTGTTTCACCAGAATACATACAAACAGAAGGCCTCTTTTCATAGAGTGTTTTCCTAGTTTAGCTTACCCTGGTATGATATGGTGAAGTCTCCTGACCATATTGCAGGTAAGATTCCTGGAGAAGATTAGGAGGGTTCTCACCATCCTTGTCTCTTTCTTTCTCCTAATTTTAGAGGAGATTCCACTGAGAGAAATACTCACATGCCCATTACAACCTGACGTCCAGAATCCCTCCTTTCATGCTATCAATCTTCTCTTTGTGTGGTAGGGTAATGTGGCCTCGGTCACAAAACAAGTGTTGCACAGAGATTTTGGGCAGTTTAAGAATGCCCGCCTCCCTTGATTCCACGTCGTGCATCAAACCTTTAAAGCTGTAACCCCCCTCCCAAAGGACTTTGCTCCCCACCCTCTCTCACAACCTCACGTTGCAAGCTGAGTGATTCTTATTGATTGTGTAGAGCCATGGGCAAGTGTTTGTGTGGGGAAACAGCGTTTACAACGCATGCTTTAGATCGCATGCCATTACAACGCAGTTGTTACAACGACCGTGTTGTTACAACGCAAACCATTACATCGCAAGTCATTACAACGGCTTGCTGTAGGGGGGAGAAGGTGTTTGGTTTACAATCCAACACCTTCCCTGCTGTTGCACAAACTGGAGTAGGAATAGTAAATTATACTATTCCTGAATCCAGCGCACCCCTTACAGCAAGTCATTGTAACGACTTGCGATGTAATGGTTCACGTTGTAACAACGCAGTCATTGTAGCAACCGCGTTGTAATGGCATGTGATCTAAAGCATGCGTTGTAAAGAGATATATATTCGTTTGTGTGCCTCTTATTCAGCCTAGGAAAGACCCCTGGCCCAAACCTTACCCACTCCCACTAGACCTCCTGCCTTCCTACCCCAGAAAGCTGATGTAGCACACCTGACATTCTGTTGAGTTAAAACTCCAGAAAATGCATTTGACATGTACATAGGGGCAAATTTACAAGCCCCTTACGCCAGATTTGCGCCGCCGTTGCATCACTTTTGTGACGCAGCGGCGGCGCAAAGCCAGCGCCATGCTGCGGGCTATTTACAACGTGACACATGTGGCCATTACGTTGGGCGTACCTGCACAGGGGGGAGGCGTTCCGGCGTAGGAACGCCTCCGAAAAGTGGCTGAGTGAAATCTACAAGATTTCACTCAGTCACTTTTTCGGCCATGCTGCGTCAAAACCCTGAGCCTGCTTGAAGCAGGCGTAAGGATTGGCGCAGCATGTTAGGGATAGGGGCACCCCGAGCCTTGCTGGAGCTGCGTCGCGGTTGCGACGCAACTCCAGCAATGCGCCGCCTTTCCGCGGGGGGATGCGACACGCATCTGCCCATCTGTGCGCCACGGTGCGCCGCATTGTAATGCGGTGCATCAGTGGTGGCGCACGGGTGGGCAGATGCATCGCAACTCTTCTGGCGCATCCCTGCTGATTAGCAGAGATGCGCCAGAAGTAGTAAAACTGCCCCATACTCTTTAACGTATGTCATACATTTTATGAAAAGTGACTTTATAAAACATTGTTAAGAAGCCTTTATTATATCTGTAAATCCCCTGTTGTCCAGAACTGGAGGATATCTGCATTCTGTGATATAAAAATTCAGAAGATAAACACATCAAAACTCTCCAAGAGTTCAGGTTTCATCCTGCAGCAGAGTAAAACGATGTTATCATGCGACAGAAAAATTGATGACCAATAATTTTTCCATCCTCTCAGCTGCAGAGATGTATAGCCCCTGTCAATGACAGCCTATGGCGAAACAAGATCCATCACATTCAAGTAAAATTGCATGTATATTACTTCGGTTATTTTTGTTTCTTGTGAATCCATTCACCGTGAGCCTGAAAAGGTCTGAGACACACACACTCTGCGAGAAGAGCTCCGTCTGACAGTGAGTGTTTTTTTCTGCAAGCAGCTCCAATAGTCTTATTTTGGGTCATTTAACCTGCATCCGTGTTTTTTGTCTTCAGATTTTCCTAATTGCAGTGATTACAGTCTTATTATGGATTGCTTTTTTTTTTATTTTATTTTTTTAATAACAGGGTTTATTGAGTTTAAAGATACATGGCGGGCAATGCCCAAAGCATACATCACGGATACATTTCGACTCGGGCAGTACCTGTTTCTTCTACTCAATAGGATAGCCTGTGAAACTGCAGGCTCAAACACTAGAACCCAAAACTTGGCACAGGTTATCGCACATTTCACTGAACCAGACATGTCTAAATGTGTACATGAAGACGACAGAACAGCACAACTATGGTACATAGAAGTCGGGGAGAAGTACGGACCGGGTTTCAGGGTGGGTCTGATGATGGTAGGGGGGGGAGGTAAGTCTATGCCCCTGTATGTCGCCCGGCAAGACCAAATTTTCTTGTGTTTTTGTGGGCAGCCGCGGGCCTGAAAGACTGCACCTTCTGCCCCCATACATCTGTCTATTGCCACCCTCCATCCGCCTATTGTTGGCGGAGATATGTTCTTCTATCGTTGGGCAATGTCCCTCTTTGCAAGTGTGAGACCCAGGAACAAGAGGTGCTGTTTGTAGCAATTACCACCAATCTCCTCTGTGCTATGGAGCAAGAACAGTTTGGGGTTCAGTGGGAGGCTCCACGAGAGAACCTGGCCCAGACAGGCCACATGTCTGCCAGAACGGCTGCAGTGCCCCACAGCTCCAAACCGTGTGAAAAAAGGTTCCCTCCTCTTTCCTGCATCTAAGACACATAGGGGACTGAATCGTACCTATCTTATAGAGGCGGGTGAAGTATGCTCGATGGAGATATTTAAATTGAATGAGGCGATATCGTGTGGAGATAGCGGCACCTCGAGGGCTAGTGAGGGGCTCAGTCCAGTCATCGTCTGTCATGTCAGTCATGTCCTCTTCCCATGCCCGCTGATCTTGTGCAATGTGTTGGGAGTGTGTGTGGTCAATGTCTGGTATATCTGACGGATCTTATGAGCACCTAGTTCCACCATAAGTAAGCGTTCTTCGAGAGGATGGAATTCCGGTATGTTACTCAGTGAGCGGATTAAGGGGGTCAGAGCATGTCTCAACTGCAAGTATTTATAAAACTGCGACCGGTGCAGATGAAATTCGATTTGTAATTGCTCAAACGATTTGAGAGTGGATCCCTGCATGATGTTGCCAAGGGTAGAGATTCCTACGAGGTCCCATGCATGGAAGCCGGAGAGTTCGGTCACGGGTCGTTGGTAATTACCCTGCCACAGCGGGGTAATCTGCATCAGGCGCCCCACCCAACCCCTTTTCTTGACGGTATACCGCCAGATCTGAATGACCGCACTAGCGGCAGGGGGCAAAATGTCTACATTTTTGTGGCTGTAAAGGAGTTGCAAGAGGGACTGACTCTCCATCGGTGGGCACTCAACTACGTATGCTGGGTCAGTGTGCGGGCTGTACCATCACTAATGAGGAACTCGAATGATCTTCTTTCTTTCAGGAAAGCGCTCAAAACATGGTTGTTTTGATTCTCTTGTTGTTGATGTTTGGGAGAACTACAGCAAGCGCCGGGACACCCTAGGGTAGCTGTGCGCTATAAAAGTTCAAATAACATAACATAACTAATTAATGGTCAGCAGGGGTGGTGCTTCATAGTATGAATATACATCTGCCGCAGCAATTCCACTGCAATATTTTGACTGAGTGCAGGTACGTAGTGCTACACGGATGACCCCTCCATCCCATAGGAACCTGTTCAGAATAGTGTGTTGACCCAAAAGGCAAGCTTCAAAGGAGAAGCCACCTTTGAGGAGGAAATAGCTAACATTTGGGAGAGGGGTTGCTTCATTGTTCAGGCAGACAGGTTGGCACTATGGACAGGATAGGAGAAAGCAGTTGCCAAACCGGTTTTCCAGAGGCATGTAGCCCCTATTATAGCCACACCAGCTTCACATGCTGGAAGAGGGGTTCTGTCATATTGGAATTGGGCAAAATGGTGCCCCCTAGGATCCCCGCATGCCACACTTCACAGAAAGTGGTCATCAGGTGGGAGGGAACCTGGTATAAAGAGGTTGTGTCACTTAAATAAGTGGCATCCCCCTGAGCACAGCCTATAGCCTGCGCTGGGCAGGAATTTAATAATTTGATGCTGGTTAATCAAAAACAAAAGCTGATGAGATAATCATTTACATAGTCGTTGTTTATTCATGAGATATGACTGTTTCATCTCAAAGATAAATTACTGGAGTATACATCTCTTGTTTATTCAGACATGTTTCCCTATGCATTTCGGGCAATGGCCCTTCGTCAGGGGTCGTATCTACAAAATTAATGAGCAATGATGTCATTGAGGACACCTGTCAGACACGTTGCAGTTTTGATTCTGTTTCTATTCGTATCTTCATATGTCATCACCTTTTTCCTTTCATCAATACCACTGAAGATTTTTGGTGACCGTGGGCACTGATTGTCTTTTTTCTTCAGTTATTAAGTCTGAGCGCTCGTTGCTTATTTGGAAAAGGACTGGCTTTTTCACCATTACAGCTGCACATTGCGACCTTTTATCGTGCCTTGTGTGTGTTAATGTGTACCGGCTGCTGTATAAGAACTGAAGCTCTGTCTGTAAAATGTACTTGTTGTATATCTCCTGAGACATTGAACACACAAAAGGTGATAGGAGGATGGTTGCAATAAATCTAACCACTTGCAATTACTCGGGGTAGGATTCCATCCCAACATTCTTTTGCCCAACATGACACCTCAGCTTGGACCCAGATGTATTCAAATCAGTGCTGACCCTGCTCCAACCTGAGCAGTCCAGTCTAAACTGCCAAGCCAAGTGCTTCCTGAACCGTAACACAAGCAACATGCTAAATAACGATGGATTGGGATGCGGTCCTGAGTAATTATCTATGGCTGAGATTAATTCAAGCAATCCATCTGTCACTTTTTTAATACTTTAGTATGTTATCCTAAGTGGGGTGGTATGCCCGGATGTGGGTCCCATGGACACTGTGCCACTAGAACTAACCTATACCCGGCGGATGAGCCCATAGCAAGGGTGAAACAGGTCCGTAGTTGCTTTCGTTACAGTTCCTGGCTTGGCGGTTCAGGTAACATTTGAGATGACCCATAGCCAAATTGTTGCACACAGAGTGCCATCAATCCTACCCCGTCATGGCTACTACGTGTGCATATCAAACTCCTCTCCTTAAAATGTGCACCATAATGTTGTCATGTGATGACTGAGATACCCCAAGAAATAATAACGCACATTAGGAGTGCATGAACACCAGAATTAGAAAATAAAAAATCGTTCACGATTTCTTAGATGTGTCCACATTTGAAAATGAAATTTACATGCGTGTGTCAATGTGCCTGGTCACCATCTTTACTCCCTGGGGCAACACTTAGTGGTGATTCCCCGCGTGAAGCGTGTCCGGATAGGGGGGCGGTCTTTTCGCTGCCTGGCAGCTAAACTATGGAACTCGCTGCCTCTTCACATTCGCAGTATAGATAGCCTGCTGACCTTTTGCAAAGCCATCAAGACCTTCCTTTTTCCTGTGGTGTAATCGTGTTTTCTCCTGTCTTTCTTTTTCTTTTTTTTCCCGCATGAGCGCTTCTTTTGTTTCTGCTCCTCTACTGTTAGCGCCGGGACGCCTTTTTGCTGAGGCAGCTGTGCGCTTTATAAACCCAGCTAACATAACATATGTGTCTGCAGTATTTCTGCTCACATCCCGCCTCTGGGAATCTCCTGTCTTCATGTCTTCTCAAACCGTGGATCTAAACACCAATTCGAAAAAAATTGACTCTCCAGCATCAAGCATTCACTAGGACCTGAAACACCATTGTTCATTCACATGGAATTATGAAGGGATGCTTCAGTTTCCTCCACTGCACCGGTGGAGCCCTGAGTTACAAACTGAAATAGTTTATTTATTGTGAATCTTTTACATCCTGAACAATGTTTTATTGTGGCGACGTTTTCCAATGCTAGAGGAGGTAAAAGTGGAGACCCATGGCCCCTAAAAAGTAGGGGAAGAGGCAGAAGAAGGATATGTCCCAAGTCAATAAAATGAAGATGTTGTTGACACAGAGGCATCACAGCAGATTATATCTGCACTGGCAAGAAAAAGAATTCCAGCTTGAGTTGTAAACAATATGTTGCATTTTTTTATAAATCGCACACTATACAAACATATCAAATGCAAAGTATTTATTAAAGCAGGTAAATACCCTTTCAGCCTCGGCTAACAATACCTTCCCTAAATCTAACAAACCTATCGCTTAACTACTGTAATCTTAATCCCAAAATGACCACAACTATCCGATTCATTAACTCCTATAATCTTAAACCCACACTAACATTGATCCCATCCCCTAACTGCTGTTATTCTCAACCCACACCCACAACTGTCCTGTCCTCCGACAACTGTAATGTTACACCCACTCTCCCCGCCTATCCCCTGCCTCCTAAAACCGAAAGAAAATGACGTTAGTGCCCATTGTTTAGTGCATGTGGATCCCTTGCCTAAGAAATAGGCTATTTGGACTGCACAACTGCTGGCAGACCTTGATTGTAGACCGGGAAGTATTGGGTGGCTTAGGAGCTGGAAGGGACAGATGGGGTGATGGTGCTGTCAGTGCTTCTGGATTTAAAAGTGGATGGCAGGATATGGTTCCTCTCATTTTAGATTGGACCAAGTGCACCAAAGGCAGTTCCATTTATGGTTTGGGATGGTTCTTCTTGCGAGCATCAAGTTCTGATAACACCAAGCAATGTGCAGTGCAGATCAAGATTCTGTGATGAAACCTATCTTCCTGCCCATGCCTATTTGCTGATCTTGCCTCCCTTGTGAAAATGTGTGGCCTGACCTGCCTCCATGCTGACCAGTTTATATGTCCTCCATGGCTTCTCTCTGAAGAAGCCAGCATGCTGTCCGGATGAGCCACCAGCAGCTAAAATACTCCTGTGTTTGAGGAAATTCAGCACCTTTAGTGATTAGATATTCCCCCAAACCTTTATTCAGAATAAGTTTAAAGTCTGGTATCTGCAGGAACTTTCTTCCCCTCCTTAGTGGGAGGGGTTTGTGGCTGCTATGAAAAATGTTCCTGGCTCCTCCGTCATTAGGGGATTATGGTGGCTTCCGATGCTTCCCTGAGCCTGCCGGAAGCGCATCCGAATCTCCCCACAGGTTTCACTCCGACTGCCGTCATACTAATACGGCAGTCACACTGAAACCTACAATGTCGGACATTAGTTCAGCAAAAGGAAGCTCCCAAATCCCACTCCAGAGCACCATTTCTTAACATTTTGACTTCTGTGGACCCCTACTCCATCATTCCTGGAATTCGGTGATGCCCCAAAAGTTATTATTGGAGGACAGGAACCCCGGTCTCTGCAATTTCTATGATTTGAACCTCAAAATAATACATAACATTACAGAAACAGCATTTTTTCAATTCACAATATAGAAAAATCATAATTTAATGCAAAGGTTGGAGTGTTTCTAAATTTAATTTGTAATTTGTAAAGATGAAGTGATATGCCAAACTCTAGTACATCACTTTGTGTTTTTTGCTCCAAATTCATGCTCTTTTATGTCAGTACTTCAATTATGTGTAAGGGAGTGGGTGGACCAGCACACCTGATTAATACTAATTCCTCATAAATGTGAAACAAATGTATTGAAATTTTCGAAATTATTTTAAGCGTGCATTCACGTATGGGGGATATGAGCCAATGTCCCTGATTAATATAAAGTGGTTAGAAGAGGTCTGGGAAATCCCAAACCTACGTGAAGCACCGCTATTATGACACGAAGGTCTCAAATGGTATAAACATTCTTTTGAGTTGAATCAAACATAATTACATTATCCTTTCCGTACATAAAAACTCAAAAGTTTCATAGCATCAAACATATGATATTTTATACCACAATACAAAAAAAAATTTTTGAACATACAATTATGTACATGAAACTCCGTCTTCGATTAATGAAATATATTTACATCACATTGATCACATCAAAAGATGTGCCTAAATCAAGTAAAGTATGAAAGTTCATGTAAAAAGACAGTCCCAATGCATTTCGGGTTTTCCAAAACCCTTTGGCAGGGGGTATTTAACTCTCAAAAAATCAGATGTATGCGTGAAGTCGTTTTCAAATGGTTGTCTTCCAGAACTACAAAAACAAAACACCTTATCATTGTCCAAAATCAAAATACAACAATCCAATGTTTACAAAAATGGCCTAAAGGATTCGAACTCGAGAAAAGACCAAACGTCCCAAAGTGTAAACAATTGTCTACAAAAAATGACGTGCTTAAAGTTAGACATAGAAGAAATCCAGTTGCTTTATAAATATGTAAGAATATATAAGATTATGCAACTGGTGAACATTGTAGTGTGAAGGTCATAATCAAACGTGAATGAGAAACGTGAACCCAAGGGAAATCCAGAATATATGCCAGTGACTCACTAATACAAGAGTACGGACTTTAACGTACCGTGGCGTGCATACCATAAGTCGCAGTAAATAATGCCTGCTGTCTGCCAAATGCCGACGTAAATAAGATACAACTTCGTGTTGGTGTTGGATCTAACGGGAATGCAAACAGTCACCACTCATGAAATATCTGTTATCTCAAAGAATCACTACTCATATTAAAACCGGGGTGCCTAAGCCACCGCTTACCTAATGCCGTAAGCCCACAGTTGAGGCCAAGTAATGTACGGACACCTTGGTTATCTGAAAATAAATGAAAAATATATGTCTCCGATTCAATTCCACGAGTTAAAACTAAGATAGAGTGACGGGTGGTGAGTTAGCGAGCCTGCGTCTCACCTGAGTTTTGAAACGCCCAGTTCACAATGAAGTTCCAACTGAAGCCGCATACGTGAGAAACGTGCATTCAAGGGAAGGGCGGGACCTTCTATATGGTCAATGAAAAAAATAGAGAACAGACTCACGAGAGATTTGAAAGAGTCAGTGATTTCAAAAAAGGAAGGTGATGATAGTGAATTGGAATGTGAAAAAAGAAGAAAGGAGAAATGCGTGTTTCAGGAATTATTTTGGTGTGAATTAATGCGAAAACGCCAAAATCAAATGAAATAGAAATAAGTAATTAGCAGACGAGTGCGAATCCTGTACATTCGCAGTAAGTTAATGATTGGTGTGAAAAGCTATCTTAGTTTTAACTCGTGGAATTGAATCGGAGACATATATTTTTCATTTATTTTCAGATAACCAAGGTGTCCGTACATTACTTGGCCTCAACTGTGGACTTACGGCATTAGGTAAGCGGAGGCTTAGGCACCCCGGTTTTAATATGAGTAGTGATTCTTTGAGATAACAGATATTTCATGAGTGGTGACTGTTTGCATTCCCGTTAGATCCAACACCAACACGAAGTTGTATCTTATTTACGTCGGCATTTGGCAGACAGCAGGCATTACTTACTGTGACTTATGGTATGCACGCCACGGTACGTTAAAGTCCGTACTCTTTTATTAGTGAGTCACTGGCATATATTCTGGATTTCCCTTGGGTTCACGTTTCTCATTCACGTTTGATTATGAACTTCACACTACAATGTTCACCAGTTGCATAATCTTAAATATTCTTACATATTTATAAAGCAACTGGATTTCTTCTATGTCTAACTTTAAGCACGTCATTTTTTGTAGACAATTGTTTACACTTTGGGACGTTTGGTCTTTTCTCGAGTGTGAATCCTTTAGGCCATTTTTGTAAACATTGGATTGTTGTATTTTGATTTTGGACAAGGATAAGGTGTTTTGTTTTTGTAGTTCTGGAAGACAACCATTTGAAAACGACTTCAAGCATACAGCTGATTTTTTGAGAGTTAAATATCCCCTGATGAAGGGTTTTGGAAAACCCGAAATGCATTGGATCTGTCTTTTTACATGAACTTTCATACTTTACTTGATTTAGGCACATCTTTTGATGTGATCAATGTGATGTAAATATTTTTCATTAATCGAAGACGGAGTTTCATGTACATAATTGTATGTTCAAAAAATTTATTTTTGTATTGTGGTATAAAATATCATATGTTTGATTCTATGAAACTTTTGAGTTTTTATGTACGGAAAGGATAATGTAATTATGTTTGATTCAACTCAGGAAAAGAATGTGTATACCATTTGAGACCTTCGTGTCATAATAGCGGTGCTTCACGTAGGTTTGGGTTTTCCCAGACCTCTTCTAACCACTTTATATTAATCATTGACATTGGCTCATATCCCCCACACGTGAATGCACGCTTAAAATAATTTCGAAAATGTCAATACATTTGTTTCACATTTATGAGGAATTAGTATTAATCAGGTGTGCAGGTCCACCCACTCCCTTACACATAATACGTTTTGAGCCCACCAGTGAACCAGCACCCACGGTATCATGTCTTGGAAAGATATATCTGACTTGACGACCAACCAAGCAGAAACTAAAGCATATTCGGCAGAAGATGCCACATCTATTTACTCCTTGATTAAGGAAACTCGTACATTCAGTTCCTCTTCCGGAACTACCACGCAACAATTACGGCAACTTGAATACCTGATGAAAAAAGAAATTAACCAACGTCTCCACGCTACCACACTCATTGAATATCACAAAGTCAAAAGGATTCCAAGGGGTTTGAGGATTGCACTGAGGCCCATGCTCTTCAAATACAACAAAACTTTTATGTCAAGATGGTATGCGATTTTGAACAAATGCTCTTTAGACTTGATCTTACTCATTGTAGAGGAAATATCTGCTATTCTGCATGATTTAGAACATGAAATCAACTCCCTGAAAGATGACATCACTCAAAAAATGGAACAAGAGGATTGGGAGAAAGTTCTAGAGGACATCAACCAGAAATTGGACACTTATGCAGGAGAAGTACATGAGCGAAAAACTAGGAAATTTAAAAGGCACACGATTGATTATAAATTGGATGAGGTGTACTCGTGGGCTGAAGCCTATGCTCATAGACGCTCTT
This sequence comes from Triturus cristatus, assembly GCF_964204655.1. Lineage (NCBI taxonomy): Eukaryota > Metazoa > Chordata > Amphibia > Caudata > Salamandridae > Triturus > Triturus cristatus. The sequence continues at coordinate 720,192,484 of NC_140579.1, forward strand.
TCAAAAAACCAGGAACCAACTCTTCTGAGGAAAGTTTAGTCACCGAACAGGATTGGTCTCTACAACGACCTACAGTAGTTTCATATACTCAATCAGGTGGCACCATAGAGGAAACCGCAACCACATCAACATCCAAGCCCTCTTTTTTAGCCGAAGGCCAAGCATCCAAATCACCTCCGGACAAAACCAACGGAACAAAAGAAAACGTGTCCGTAGGGGACAAATCAAAAAAACCTATCGACACAGGCAGACCACAGAGGACAGTGAAGAAGATAAATCCTTAGTCGTTAACATCTCGCACAAACAACTGACTAAAGAACAAATGAACGTTTTGAACAAGGGTACATCTTTCGTTCCTACCTACACTTCCAATCATCTGGAAACTGAAAAATCATTCTTCAGATTCATGCACAAACTAAGGTTAAGATGTTTTTTTTCCATCAACCCTTCCATGGAAGAGAACAACTCATGTCAACATCCTTTTCGACCTAAGAGCAAATTCATGTCACCTTTATCTCACAAATCTATAGACATGTTTGAGACTCTGGTAAAAAAGGACTTAGAAAACCTCAAATACCTCAAACCTCGAGGCCCTAACTTATCCACAAAAGAATCACGGATTTTGAATTCGTTGAGACAAGACAAGACACTAACATTCCAACCTGCTGATAAAGGAGGAGCCTTGGTAGTTCTTGACACAGAATATTACACAAACAGTGTTAATCAACATGTGAGGAATACAGACACTTATCTTGAAATGGAAAAAGATCCAACCCACGAATTTTTGAGGTTACTAAGCTCCATTTTACAACAAGGAGTGGATAAAGGCCAGATTGATGAGAGTACCCAGAGGTACTTATTCAACTCCAAACCAAAAATTCCGCATATATATATGCTCCCCAAGATTCACAAGAAAAGATCAAGTCCACCTTTCAGACCCATAGTAGCGGGCTGCGGGTCCATTCATGAAACATTGGGCCGCTTCTTGGATTACCATTTACAACCTTTGGTACAATCCTGGGAAACATATATAAAAGATACCACGGATTGCTTACTAAAATTGGAATCTGCAAAACAACATTTTGGAGAAGACTGTCTACTATGTACCATAGATGTGGTGGCTCTTTATACATCCATAGCCCACAACGAGGGACTTGAAGCGGTAGAGTGGAGACTATTACAATCATCCATGTCCAAAGACAAAAGTATTTTTCTGTTGGAATTACTACACTTTTCTCTTTACCACAGCTATTTCACCTGGGATGACAAATATTATTTACAGATTACAGGCACGTCAATGGGTTTTCCTGGAGCTCCAGCGTACGTGAATACTTTCATGGCGTATTTCGAATATCAACACATAGTACAAAATCCCATATGGCAAAAAAAACGCGGTCATTTTTCTCCGATATATTGATGACATACTTATCATATGGAAAAGTTCTAAAGATCTTTTGGAGGAATGCATTGCAGCTTTAAATCTGTGTAATCCCAGGATTCAATTTACTCATGACATTCAATTTAAGAAGATTAATTTTCTGGACATTGAAATTCATAATTCCAATGCAGGTCTGGTTACCACAGTGTACCGGAAGACCACGGATGTCAACAACACTTTGCATTTCAAGAGTGCACATCCATATTCTCTGAAGAAACATCTACCAGTATCACAGTTGACAAGAATTAAAATAATAACCTCAGACACTCAACACTGCGAAATGGACATGAAGAACCAACTGGATAAATACAGAGTTAGAGGTTACCCTGAAGACATACTTCAAGAGGCGGAACGGAAAGTTGCCTTAAAAAACCGAGAAGTTTTGTTATCTCCTACGATTAAGAATCCAGCATCAAGAGAAGTCCTTGTACTCAAGTATTCAGCACAAGCGACACTCGTTAAATCCATTATCAGACAGCTTTGGGACATAATTCAAACGGAGGCAGACTTCGCTGGTATATTTACAGAACCTCCGATATTTGCTCATACCCGCTCAAGAAACCTACGAGAACTTCTTAAAACAAAGATCAACGTCAAAAATAAACATCACAAAGGCATGAAGAAATGTCACAATTGCGGGCAATGTGGCAATGTAATTCTTGGCAAAGATTTTACACATCTGCGCACAGGTCAAAAGATTATACTCCACCACACATCTGATTGCAACACCGAAGGGGTAATTTATGCCATCAAATGTCCTTGTGGACTTGTATATGTAGGAAGAACAAGTCGGAAAGTCAAAACAAGGATAATTGAACACAAAAGCAGAATTCGTAACAAAAATATGAATTCTTCTTTAGTCACACATTGGGTAGAAGCAGCACACACGATTCCCTAATTGCGATTCACCATTCTTGAACGCATTCATATTACCTCAAGCACTCGTGAGTCTGTTCTCTATTTTTTTCATTGACCATATAGAAGGTCCCGCCCTTCCCTTGAATGCACGTTTCTCATGTATGCGGCTTCAGTTGGAACTTCATTGTGAACTGGGCGTTTCAAAACTCAGGTGAGACGCAGGCTCGCTAACTCACCACCCGTCACTCTATCTTAGTTTTAACTGGTGGAATTGAATCGGAGACATATATTTTTCATTTATTTTCAGATAACCAAGGTGTCCGTACATTACTTGGCCTCAACTGTGGGCATACGGCATTAGGTAAGCGGAGGCTTAGGCACCCCGGTTTTAATATGAGTAGTGATTCTTTGAGATAACAGATATTTCATGAGTGGTGACTGTTTGCATTCCCGTTAGATCCAACACCAACACGAAGTTGTATCTTATTTACGTCGGCATTTGGCAGACAGCAGGCATTACTTACTGTGACTTATGGTATGCACGCCACGGTACGTTAAAGTCCGTACTCTTTTATTAGTGAGTCACTGGCATATATTCTGGATTTCCCTTGGGTTCACGTTTCTCATTCACGTTTGATTATGAACTTCACACTACAATGTTCACCAGTTGCATAATCTTAAATATTCTTACATATTTATAAAGCAACTGGATTTCTTCTTTGTCTAACTTTAAGCACGTCATTTTTTGTAGACAATTGTTTACACTTTGGGACGTTTGGTCTTTTCTCGAGTGCGAATCCTTTAGGCCATTTTTGTAAACATTGGATTGTTGTATTTTGATTTTGGACAATGATAAGGTGTTTTGTTTTTGTATTTCTGGAAGACAACCATTTGAAAACGACTTCACGCATACAGCTGATTTTTTGAGAGTTAAATACCCCCTGACGAAGGGTTTTGGAAAACCCGAAATGCATTGGGACTGTCTTTTTACATGAACTTTCATACTTTACTTGATTTAGGCACATCTTTTGATGTGATCAATGTGATGTAAACATTTTTCATTAATCGAAGACGGAGTTTCATGTACATAATTGTATGTTCAAAAATTTTATTTTTGTATTGTGGTATAAAATATCATATGTTTGATGCTATGAAACTTTTGAGTTTTTATGTACGGAAAGGATAATGTAATTATGTTTGATTCAACTCAGGAAAAGAATGTTTATACCATTTGAGACCTTCGTGTCATAATAGCGGTGCCTCACGTAGGTTTGGGTTTTCCCAGACCTCTTCTAAGCACTTCAATTATACCATATTCTGTGTGCAGTATGTGTCCCTTTCCATTCAATCAAGCGAAGGATACTAAGTTATTTTTTAGGGGATTACCTGAAAAAATGTTGCAAAACAAGAGATGGAGGGTGTTAGAGCTGGTGTTTCCGGCTGGCAAAGGTATGCACCCTGCCCAAGCAGGAACCATAACTCTAGTCAGGGTAAGGTAAATGCAGACTAAAAGATAGCCTGTGCTCACCTTCTGGTACCTTGGCACACAGCAGTCAGGCTTATCTAAAGAAGCAATGTGTAAAGTATTTGTGCAACACACACAAACACAGTAACACAATGAAAACACCATAAATATACTCCACCTAGGTTTTGAAAAATAGAGAATGATTTTATGAGTAAAAACAAGACAAAACCGTGATACTCCCTGCACTGTGACTGTGGATACTAGTAATGTTGGGGTGGGTGCTGTGTTTTTCTTTTCAGCCCTGATGACGTCCTACGTTGGACGAAACACGTTGGCTGAATTTATTAGGAACTTCTGTTAATGAACTGCTACAAGCTTGTCAATTAATATTGATGAACTGTCATAATCGTAGTGGAAACATTATCCTAAAGTGACGTGCAATAAATTGTGGATCTGTGGATTCAAGGAAATCTGTCTTTTTGATTGAATCAGTTCGGAACAAATTTGCATTTGCAAATACTGATCACTGAATACGATGCTCCCTTCATTGTGGTATTTCTCAGTTTTTCTGGCATTAACCTTCAAGCAGCTATTGTCCATCCATTCTGCTAACTCAACTAGACAGAATCTAATCCAAGCTGCAATAGAGTAATGATGAGCTGCCTGTCATCGGAGTGTGATACGATGTTGAAACCTCAATGCTCAATGACATCTGCTAGGGGGCGCACATATAAAGATTAAACAATGTACGGCACAAAGTTAGGCCCCGTGGCACCCCTGTTGCAGCGGAATAATCTCAGATGAAAAGGGTTTGCTGAGCCACCTGGAAGGTGCGGTTCTGAAGGAACGAGGTCAGATATCGTAGCGCAAGATCAGTTATACCACATTTCCATAGCTGTTAAAGGAGAAGACCATGAAATAAGATATCAAATGCTGCACTTAGGTCCAACATAATCAGTACAGCTGTTTTGTCACCATCCACAATAGTTCTGAGGGATTCAGCAGCTAGCAACAGTGCTGATTCCTTGCTATACTGTGGACAGAAACTTGACTGGGTCTCATGCAGTAAGACCTGAGCTTCAATAAAATTCATCAGCTGAGTGTTAACATGTTTCCCATCTAATTTAGAAAAAAACTGAAGGAGAGATATGAGTTTGAAATTTTCAGACTTTGAAGGGTCCAGGGCAGGCTTTTTTAGGAGTGGCACTACTGTGGCATGTTTCCACCTTTAGGGCACCACACCATGCTCCAGAGATTTATTGAGCAAATTACAAACTCTGGGTAGGCTAGCCTCCATCCCCAGATCCAGCATCAGAAGTAAGGCAGGATCGGCTAGTGAACCCAATTTCACCTTCGGCAGCAAAGCGCATAGCTATTACATAGTGAGTAAATTAAAGTTAGAGAGTCCTGAATTAGATTCCAATGGTTGCAAACCATGTTTTTGAGCATGAAGCATCTCTAACTGCATCTGGAAAAGTTGTATAGATATTGGCAACCTTATCAAGAAAGAACTGAGGAATCAAATTGCAACCCTCCGCAGAAGGGATGACGAACGGAGACACCCGTTCTAGAGAAGAGAAAGATTTTGCAATAGAAAAAAGGTCTCTGGATACGTTTTGGGCTGACTCTATCTTATTAGCATAGAAAAGGGTTCATGTGACTTCAATCTGTCTATGGTAATCCCTCAGAGTCTTATGGTAAGTTTCTTTGTCCACGACATCATACTTTTTGCCCCAAGGACGTTTTCATGCAAAAAAAGACCTGTAAGCATTTAGAAGTTCCTCATTAAACCATTCGGTGAAGGTTTCGCTCGTCTCACTAATCAATCTGCCTGGGGTGCATCGGGTCCAGTGCTTCAGTAATCCAATTCTCTACTTGTTGACTTGTCACATCAACACACTCACTTAAAATTGGATGTTTCTAGGCCTCCGTGAAAGTCACAGATGTCACCCTGGTCCAGTTGCGCAACCTACTCTGCTTGCAACCATTCAGAGTGGGCTTGGAATAGGTCAAAGCAACTTGAAAAGGTATAACAGTGGTCAGACCATATCACAGGAGTATGAGTGCCCACTGTCACACCAGCAGAATTAGAAAAAATGAGATCTAACATATGACACAGAACATGAGTGGGAGTGCATACCATTTGAATAAACTGGTGTGTTTTCAAATCCTCAGTGAGAATAGAAACTAAACGGCATATAGAGCCACATGTATCAAGCAACTTTGCATTCGTAAACAGGATGATTTGCAGAATTGGCCCTTTTGCGAACGTAAAAAAGGCTTTTTTCCATGTATCAAACCCTATTTTATGATTCAGTAACCTGTTACCGAATCGCAAAATGGGTTTGCGATTCAGTATTTGGCAGGGGCATGTTTAGGGCATCCTTTCCAAATACCTAATCGTAACTGTATGTATGAATGTGTTGTGACTGTGAATGCAGTCACCAAACATTCGCATTTTACCACCAAGTTCTAGTTGGTGGTGATCTGTTCGCAAATGGGAAGGGGTCCCCAAGGGACCCCTTCCCTTCGAGAATGGTAGTACAAACATTTTTTTCAGAGTAGGCAGTGGTCCCATGGACCATTACCTGTTCTGAATAAATGAAAAGAAAACTTTTCATTTTTATTTTAAACGCATCCTGTTTTCCGTTAAGGAAAATGGGCTGCATTAAAAAAAATGATCGCTTTATTTATTTAAAAGCAATTACGGACATGGTGGTCTGCTGACCCTAGCAGGCCACCATCCCCGTGATTTTAGCGATTCCTAATGGGTTCCAAATACCAACCTACCTCATTAGTATTCTGGAGATAGGTCGATTTGCGACCCTCTAGGAATGGCTAAATGAAATTCGTGGAGTTTCATACATTCAAATAACGATTACCTAATTATGTAATTGCTCTTTGATATAATGATACATGTGACCCATCGTCTCCTCAAAATGAAGGTTAAGCTCTCCTAAGACAAGAAAATTGGAATACTGTAAATAAAAAAAGGAGAGTAGAATGTCTGCTAGTGCAGTAGTGAAATTTGAGGCCAAACCAGGAGGGCGGTAGATTAAAAACCCTCAAGAGTGAGATTACATGCTGGAATCAGCATAAAAAAGGCTGCTTCACAGCACGCTATATTCATTTAAGAAACGGTACAAGGCAAGGCCTGTTTAAATAAAATTATTATTCCGCCCCTCTCTGAATTTGTCTGTCAAGTCTTACTGTCGCATAGCTGGGCGGAATAGCAGCTAGAATATCTGGTGCAGAGCTCTCATACAGCCATGTCTCTGTTAAGAATAGGGCGTCTGACTGGTGATCTACATGGAAATCGAAAACCTCAGCCCAATGTTTACTAGCAGTTCAATGAATAGCAGGATGCCATGAGGGGGTAAATTTACTTCTTACATCTCCCATCAGCCATAGTTATTACATGGAGAAAAGCAAAGCTGCACTTACCACACCCCTCAGTGTCCTGAGAGACCTCCAGAGAGTGGAGGCAGGCCCCTACAGTAGTGGGGGCAAGTTGTAGGAGTTCTTCAGGAGAATACTGGCTGATGTTGGATTCTGAAAGGGCATGGGTCCTGCCCCTGGTGCCATCCAGACAGGAGTGGACGGGCGCATACGGGCTTGCCTTAGGCATGCCTTCTGTGCTCCAGCATTGTGGGTGCTCAGCTGCCAACACTAAATAGCCCTCCTTTCAGAGAGGGTGTGGCTAGGAAGAGGCGTGGGAGACGCTAATCAACCAGGGTGTCCAAATAACCTCTGAACTGAAGCCCGGCTGCTCCGTTTCCTATTGGCAGGCTTCCCCCCTCCAAGGGAAACACTGGCAAAACAAATGGTAATAATTTGAATAAACAAGGAAAAATAACCTTGTAGAACGAAAGCATAAACATATAAAAGTATGTGGGGCCAACCTAAGATTGTCGCCGACAAAGACAGGAGCCAGGCAACTCCTAGTGCACTAGTGTGCTTACAAGGAAAGTAAATATAGCTTTCAGGAGTTCGAGTGCCACCTCAAAGCAGCCTCAGGTAAGACACAGGCCAGTGCTCCTCACCGGACAGTATCCGCTATAGCCGCGTCTTGTCTTAGTAGGGTCAGAGCCCAAGTACTTATACGTATACCCAAATGTGCATTTGAAGTGGTGGTGACATCAACGCAGGCCTTTGAAGTGCCCAGATCCCCTTTCATCCCAGTCCTGTCTGCCAGGTTATCAGTGGGGGGGGGGGGGGGGGGGGGGTAAACTACCCTTTGAGTGGGACACAGGACACTGCATATTCAGGCATAAGTGTCAGCTCTCCTTCCCTCTTCCTGCCCAGGAAGATCTATCAGAATGTAGATGAATGCAGAGGAGTTCTCTGTCACACCAACCCTTCCTGTGTTTGCAGCTGTCTAGAGGGAATGCACAAAGTTTCGTTGTCACCCACCCCAGATGTGTATTGGGGACAGGCTGTAAGGCACACAGAGCAGTAAGAGCAGAGACATGTCTAAAAGTGGCATTTCTAAAACAGTAATGTTAAATCCAACTTTACCAATAAAGAGGATTTATCGTTGTTGGAAATTGGGTTTTTGTTGCAGTAGTCCCCCACCTTTTACTTGGTATTTGTTGTAGCTATGACTAAAGTGCACTGGGTTCCTACAGGTCCCCCATGCCAGTGCTCTTTCCCCAAAATAAGTCCTCAAGTGACCAGACCTCTAGCATCTCTGTAAGTCCCTATTAAGAGGTACCCCTGGTACCTAGGGCATAGGTACTAGAGAGGTTCCTTAAGAGCTGCAGCATAGTTTGTGCCACTCTAAGGGACCCAGCACCAAACTCATACAGACTGCCACTGCAGGCTGCGTGACAAGGAGATCTAACAAGTGAAAACACGACATGACACACACTTGTGTGCCATATCCCCTAAAACACTGCATGTAATATTTATAAGTCACCCATACAGCAGGCCTTACGGCCCTAAGGAAGGGTGCATTATATTACATATGAGGACTAGGGCTGGGTGGAGCTCGCGGAATTACACTCTGCAGAATTCCGCGGAGTTGCTGAAAAACTCAGCAGAATTCTAGAGTTCCACGAGCGGGAGACGTACTTGAATGCCTGAGTCTGGCATGATATGATCCACTCCACTGTTTCCCATATTCCCACAGTGGTGCCAGTGATGCAGACAGGCTCCCACCTCTGGGGAAGATGGAGGGTATGGGTGTGCAGAGTCAGACTGGCCTTGATTCCTTGAATACCTTGCCATCGCCGAAATCACTGAAATCACTGTCAACCAGCTCACTGACAATGTTCCTCTGGTCCCTCTTCAAGTGGCCCTTCCCTGGTGGGGAGGTGGCATGGCACCAACACGCTCAACAACAAACCCAAAATCCATGGGTGACCGGCGGAGTAGATGGAGTTGATGTCAGCTGGCTGCGGTGACCCCTCGGCGTCCAGTGAGCTCTGGTCTCAAGTTCCTTCCGGAAACGGAAAGGGTGACACCAGACTTCCTATTCGCAATAAAAGCTTCAACCAGGGAACCTAGTCTGCGCATGTGACCGCTATGGTCTGACTTAAACCAAGGAAGCTAGTCTGCGCATGGGTGAGAAGTGAACGTGTCATGGTGACAACCATCTTAGGGTTAGGCAACCCTGTTAGTAATCAGACTTATTTAGTCTGCATCAGGACACCCTATTAGTAAGCAGAACACTCGAGAAGGTGGAGGAGCAATGCTGGTCCTCTCACCACCCCAGGACATGCCTATTATAGTCCGCGGAACCGCTATGGTCTGACTTAAACCAAGGAAGCTAGTCTGCGCGGACTATAATAGGCATGTCCTGGGGTGGTGAGAGGACCAGCATTGCTCCTCCACCTTCTCGGGTGTTCCAGCGCAATGACATTTGGGGGCGGGGAAGAGGGCAGTTTTGACAGCTGGGTCACTTCCATTACAGCCAGTACAGGTGAACAGGGAATCCATCTTAAGGTACGTACTAGGAACTGGTCAAAATTAGTTCCCCAGCTGCATATCGGCTTCACTAAAACACATGGTGTTTGGTATCAAACACCTCATATTAATAAACCACCACCGATTGCAGTGAAGGATTTATTAATACATGCACACAGAGGGTACATTAGAGGTAACCCTCTCGAAACCTACCAGCCCTCTAGCTAGCTGACTGCTCCAGTCCAGTCCGCCACCGCAGACAAGTTTCTGACCCCCAGGCGTGACAGCCTTCGCTCTCAGGAGGTCAGGAACAATGCCTGATCTGAAGGGAGGCGTTATCAAATCCTCCTACTCCTCCAGGAAGGCTGGTAAAATTAGCATTCCAAGGCAGGGAACTCCAAAGAGCTCCAAAGAGCCCGCCGCCTTTGGTATGCAAATCTGGCTCACCTCACAGGAGAGGATGTCGACCCCTACCCTGGGCCATCTGGCACAAGGACTGGCAGAAAAAATAGCTATGGAAGAGGCATGTTGCACTGCCATGCTGGACACACATCTAGGGTGACCGGCTGAAAGTGAATGTGATTTAGAGATTCCACCATCTTGTGTGGTGGTGGAATTAGGAATTCTGGGACAGGGTGATGCCCACTCCCCAAAGCAAGTGGTCATCTAGGAGGTGTAGTGACCCCAGGGGTAAGTAGCCTATTGACAACTATCCCTCAGTTCCCTTAAAGCACCTAAATCGAGTATTTAGGGCCCCTCTTGATACCATGACTTCAGATTTCTATGAACCAAAAGAAGAAGTAGACAAAGAAGAAGGCTTCTGACCCGAGAACTGAGGAGCACTACTGATTTGGCGCCAATTCTGACAGCCTGCCTGCTGCACCCGACCCTCATGGACCATCTGATTTGTCCTGCCGCTGTGTAGACCTCAAGAAACCCAGAGGCCTGTTATGCTTCACAAACTGCCAAAGGAACTCCCTTGGAGTAAAGGAGCTACTCCCATGCAGCCAGAGACACCAAAGAGCAAGCCCCGGTACACCGACCTGCCACCTACCGGGACTACCAATGCAGCACCCACCCAGAAAGAGGTAGCAGTGCTGCCACAGGTCAGATCCATCCTCTCTCTAAGTGTGGGGATGCCAGGAATGACAGGAGGCGCACAGTACCAATTCCTGAAGTACTGGACCCCTTGCAGCAGCCAAGGCTTGTTGTGCCCAGACGCCGAGGAAGACCGACCTACATGTCGTGGGACTTCAGGGATAGTAAGACCCACATTGAGAGTGGCCCAGCTGTCCTGTTTGCCCCTCTGCAGCAGAAACAAAGACCAAGAGTGAGTCTGTGACCACTGATGCCTCAAACCACCTATGCACCCCCACTTGAAAGCCTGAGTCCATAGGAGGTAACAGTGCCAACAGGATCCCCAAACCCACAAGTGCTAAGCACATCTTTGGGTTGGCCCAGAACAGATTTCCAGTTTCCGCATGCAGATTTTTTTTGCAGGCCCCGTCCAACCGCGAGAAGATCCAACACTGAACCTGATGCCAAAAGACACCACTGCACCCAAGCTCCACAGTTCAAGGAGAAGTGGACCAAGGGTGTCCCTGTGTGACGAGGATCTCAAGGGTCAAGACCCCCTGTGGGTTCCAACGACTGGTCCCCCAGTCTCAACATCAAGTCTCTTTGTAACCGGACTGTTCTCCCATTGAAGTGAATGGAACTCCTGACGCCGTGACACACCTCTGCACCCAGACACCCCAGAGCCTCCTGAGGGGACCTGTTGGTGTGGCCTTGAAACCTGCCCGATACTCACCTTAACCTTAAATCCTGAAGAACAGTCCTGTAAGTCGCTGTTAAGTTCCTGAATGCAATACATGTCTTTCCACTATTGGATAACATTACTGATCCAAAAATTGCAGTGTGCATTTTTGAAAATTGTAAAAATTCATAACTTGAAAAGTATTTACCCAATTCCGATGATCTTGGTATCTAAATTTATATAAAAGTATGTGTCATTTTTATAAATTGGTGTCAGATTTCTTAATAAGTGTGTGTCTCATTTACAGCCATTGTGTATTCAATAAATGCTTAGCACTACCCTCTGATATGCCCGTTTGCCCACTCTACCACAAAGGAGAGCATTTGGGGTGTTATTTGTGTCTCTGTAATTCCTTTGGGGTTTGCCAGGACTCTTTAGACAGTGTACCTCGGTTTTGTCCACTATATAGAGAGCCATATTCTTAAGAATCATTACCATTCCATAGCCATGAAACATAATGCAGCTACTCCTTTCTAATCAGGAATTACAGCTTTAAAGTGTTTTTAGGAATTCCCAATGCTAGCCTGTGAGAGGAGTAGGCCTCATTGTAGTGAACAATTAATTAAGCTGTTTGCCACTACCAGGACATGTTAAACTTAAAGGTCCATGTCCTACCTTTTACTTACACGGCACCCTGCTCTTAGGGATACCTAAGGCCTACCTTAAGGGTGACTTACGTGTAATAAAAGGGGAGTTTAAGGCTTGGCAAGTAGTTCTAAATGTCAAGGCGAAGTGGCAGTAAAATGCACACACAGGCCCTGCAATGGCAGGCCTAAGAAAGTTTTGAAAGACCACTTGCGTGGGTGGCACGATCGGTGATGCAGGCCCACTAGTAGCATTTAGGTTACAGGCCCTGGGTTATGGTATACCACTTTACAAGGGACGTATATATAAACTAAATGTGATAATCATGTATACACCAATGTCACCTTGTTTAGAAGAGAAGCATGTGCACTTTAGAACTGGTTAGAAGTAGTAAAGTACTCAGAGTCCTAAGGCCAACAAAAAGATACAGCAAAAAGAGGAGGAGGAAGGCAAAATGTTTGTGGTGACCCTTCAGAGAGGGCTATTTTTCAACATTGGGTGAAGAAGAATGTTTCCAAGACTCAGATGGAAAAGGCTCTTCTTGAAGTATGACCTGGATCCCCAAAAGGTTTTAACCTCCTTGATGAACTCATCTTCTCTAACATGCACCCAGACCTTCTATATGGCCTGCCTGTTCTTGGAAATAACCATATCAAACCAGGTAAGAAACGATACCCTTCTACCTATCCACAACAATACTACACCCTAGCTGTTGCATGCTGTATTCTTCACAAAAAATAGGTACAAAACTCACATATCTCATTCATGCTCTGCATTCATATCCTCTTTCTAGTGTGCATTTATTATCTTATGCTTACTGCACTCTATTTAATTTTTATACAGCCCCTCTACAAAGTGAAGTGGTAGCAACAGCTAAAGCAGGAGTAGCCTCTACCATGGGAGGGTGACAACCAGGTTCGCGTCTATACACGTCCCTACCACTGACACTGGCATGCTAAACGTATATCACTACCACCCTCTAGAGAATTGTATGTCTTTGTTTATAATATCAGAATAAATCCTGATCAAATCATGTCCTTTAGGAGGATCAGTTGTTCCAGTAACAATTCCCTGTTCAGAAGGAAATATTCATCAAATAAGGTGACACCCTCTCCAACATCAAATTCCACCAGCAAGGTGTTGCAAGGTTGATTGAGAGATGGACTCTTGTCTTAGAAGACAGTAAAAACTCTTTCCAAGACATTGCGAAGTTGTACCAGAAACATCTCCATTATTGAGGGAGGAGGATGAAAGGCAATATGCCTCAGCCATGGTGATGATACAGGTCATATTTTATTTATTTATTTATTTAAGCGATTTCTAAAGCGCCTGGTGACCCAAGGGCATCCCCGCGCTATGTAGCTTGAATCCTGTTGAGAGGGGAGGAAGCCGAAGGGTATTATTTGGGGAACAGATGGGTCTTTAATTTTTTTCGGAACGCAAGGAAGTTGCCATAGGTGTCAATGTCAATCGACATGGGACACAACAGCAACCTGCAAGGAACATGCCTTCCACAAACCCTACTAAAAATCCACCTGTACTACCTACAAACATACTTGATCTTATTGCCAAACTGTAACCTCCACATCTTGTGGATGTTGCCAGACATGCTCATGAACCAGTTCACCCCTCCCAAGGTTATGGTGAACAAACTCTACTCCCAAAAACATTTTATCTTGTTTTCCTAGTAATTAATACATATATTACAATAACATAATATAATGTGTTAGACACAAGAACATTTAATGATAACCGAAACAGCTCAATCACATACATCTACAAGCATCACCACGCGCACAGAAAATAGTAATAACACAACCAAGTAAAAAATAAACTATACATATATTTTTTTTAATGTGGAAAAATAAATTAAGAATGTAATTCTAATGGAAACTTCTAAGTACAGATTTCTCTCATTTGAATATTTCCCTAGGCGTCAGACTAGGAAATCTTCAGCAGTAACCCTTCATACCAGCAGGTGGTGCCTGTGGCTTTACGTTGATGCTTTTCCACGTTGGAAGTGACATGCATGGACATTTATAGGTGCCACCTATGCGTGCTAACATCAACTCCTTTTTTTCTGCGCCAACAGATGCAGATCCAGAGATACCCCTGGTCTCTTCGAGACTGAACTTTAAAAAAAAATTCAAATGTTTCCAATGTGCTAGGAACATGTCCCCTCCTAAATATACAGAATTTAAGCCCTATGGGAAATGTCAGAAACAGATGGCTGTGAGCAACCCCCACATGGTTTTTCTGTGGTGTCTGGGGTTGGTTCACAACTCCAAGATCTACAGTGACTGCGCCTTGATGCGCCGAAAGGCTTTTTGGGATTGAGAGGCAAACCTCTTCATCACCAAGGACTGGAAGACCCCTTGTCAGTTGAAGTTAAGGCGAAGATCTTGGCCCCGCACCCAAAGTCATTCTCGTAAGAAGTGGTCATCAAGGTCTAAGTCTTTGGGTAAATTCAAAAAGTGAAAGAAGTCGAAACCGGACCTGGCCCCATCCTGCCACTCTCAGACTCCTGAGAGGGTTTGAGGGCATTATCTTGCCTCTCGGACCCACTCCTGAAGCCGCTCTGCAGAGTTGCTTCTTGGCCGCTGGTTGACAATGGTATGACCACATTATCAACCAGAATTTATTCACTGGGCAACATAGTGTCTTCTGCAATTGATATAATACAGCAAGACATGTCTATTTTACAACATGGACAATCACAATTACGGTCATTCGTAATACTGAGCTTTACGTTACAAACATTACATTCTGGATATGTGCTGTGGCGTTACATCAACAGTACTAGTCTGTATTCTGCATATGATTTAATGGATAGACAGATCGTTATGGCACACAGAGATGCACAATATACTATGTTGCACATTGAAAAATTAGACCAATTACCTTTCACCGTAGCTGAGATACCATCTACAGACTGGATAATCCATGGTTACATCATCAAGACTTTCCAATTCCAATATTGTCATCAATACCAGCAGATAGGCATATATGAAGCGCTAGGAGAAGGTTATGTGCATGAGTATTCGGAATTACCATTCAGGTTTATATGCAGGAATGGGGACACAGACGTTTTCCTTAGTGGTTCCAACTGTGAAGATGCTTTAAGTGGGTTCTTAGTTTGCAAAGACATTTCTCAGAGCATGCAATGCTTTGGTAGCAAACTTGTCTTATTTTCTGAAGAGTTCTCCAGCTGCTGGGATACATCCGGTTTTCAAGCTGCTTTCGAATGGGAGCTATTTGATGCTGAATGATCAAGGTTGCTGAATGGACCCGGGCATCACTTATCTAGTGATGATTAATTTCATAGTGACTTGTCGCACACAAGTACTCTGCCCGGATACTTAAGGAGGCAACGCTATGGTCTTCGATAAATGTTTCCAACATACAGCTTGATTCTCTGAGCAAACTGAAAGCCGGACTTCTTCAAAAGGATGGGGCCTTAACTTCGGCCAAAGAGATGTTTGATCTTCAGGTTGCAAGTTCCTCGTCTGAGATACAGACACCACTCCATACTAACTCCAGGCTGCATTTTGGGGAGCTGATCCACCGTATCTTTAACATGACTGATATAGAAGGAATAGTGCCCTTTTTTTTTAAATGTATCAGCTCTGGTCTGGTTAATATCTTTTAGACCATTTTCGGATTTATACCATCTTTCATACACTCCATGTTGGGAAGCATTTTTGGAGGACTCCCGCCTGTCCTTGTGGTGGGAATCCTGATTTTTTTTCTACTCCGCAATGGATGTCCCTTGGGTGCATTCTTGGCTCCACACCTACACACACTCTAGGTACACTTAGAGTATGGTTCGCATAGTAGGAGTACACTCGATTACTGCCTTGTTTAATATGCCTGCATATATACACTGTCTTAGCACCATGGTAGTACTATATCTACTATTTACCCTTTAGTGCTTGTAATCTCTTTCATTTGCTTCTGTCTATTAATCATTGCAGCACACATATTTTATACACAATAATGTTGGTTCAATACTCCTATTGAAAACTTCCCACTGTGTATTCTCTGTATACTTTTCTGACAGTAAGTTAGCACGAGAGACTGAGCGTAAGGTTCTATGCTTTTTCCACGATCCCTGAGGGGTCAGCGCTGTCACGTTCAGTGGTTACCAGAAACCATTCACTCCCTGGAAAAGGTTAGGGGGGCTCATTGTGGAACTGTGAGCTAGCTGGTCTCTAGGCCAATATATCCTGCTGGGGTGTCTGGAATCAGTATAGACACCCAGCCCCTAGTTTATGTTGTCCAACAAAGGTGCAGATCCTATGGATTTGTAGGAACTATACAACACTGGGGGTCATAAAAGCATCAGCAGGGTAGGTTTTGAAAACGGAACGAGTGGAAATTGTTGCAGTTCAGGAGAACAGGTGGCAACAGAGCAGTCTGTGCTACTTGGCATTCACCTCTAGGTGTACTGGGGGTGAAACGCCACACAAGGGTTCAAGTGTGTTAGGGGTTAATGTCACCCTTGGCCTCTGTTATTCCAGGCGGGTACTAGCTGTAAGTGGAGGGGCAACAAGGGATGCAACTGCAGGCCTCACTGTTGTGGGGGCCTCTTGACAGGTGGATGAGGAGACATCACACCTCAATGATGGAGGAACTTGCTCCTAGGACACCACAGTCAGTGTTAGACCTGATACCATTGGCTTGAGTCTCCCTTCCATTCTTTGCTGTTGTCTCCTCTATTTTTTATATGTTTTTGCTGGTTAGATGCTTTGGGCACTGTTCCACTGCTATTCAGTGCCACAGTGCAAGTGCTCCCTATTGTAAATTACTGTAATGGATTAGTGACTCCATGATTGGCTTATTTGATTTACTTGTCAGATCCTAGTACAGTGCACCATGTGGGCCCAGGGCCTGTAGATCAAATTCTGCTAGTGGGCTTGCAGCAGTGATTGTGCCACCCACAGAAGCAGCTTGTAAAGTGTGTCTCAGGCCTGCCATTGCAGACCCTGTGTGCAGTCTAGTACTGCCATATCGATTTGGTAAGTGCACCCACTTACCAGTCCTTATACCTTCCCTTTTCTACATATTAGCCACCCCTAAAGTAGGCCCCAGGGCAGGGTGCATTGTATGTGAAAGGTGGGACATGCCCTGATGTGTGTGGCATGTCCTGATAGTAAATTACAGCCAATTTTGTCTTTCACTATTGCAAGGTTACCTGTCCCTATAGGCCAGAATGGGCAGTTTGATTATAACATCTTATAATCCTAACTGACCCAGGGAACATAATAGAAAAACAAATGTAGAATGCCTGAACTCAGAATGATAAAATACATTGTTTAGTGAAGTTGTTTTTAACATTTTGTTTTTGAAAATACCACTTTTAGAAAGTAGGTATTTTGTTGCCTAACTATCCAGCCTGTCTCTGCTAGGTTGTGTATTGCATGTCTGGTTTGTGAGTGACAGGGGCTGGGGTGGCTCCAGGAGGCAGGGTGAGTCAGCACTAGGCTGAATAGACCTATCTGCATTGGGAGTGGTGGGAATAGTAGCACCTGGGCCTGAATAGGGCTGTGCCTGCCTTCCACAATGCTGGCTCCACCTCCTGTGGTACATCTGATGACCCTGGCCCAGACTGACAAAGGAAGAAGTTGTGCACTGGATGAATGCACCCAGAACTGGTTTGGACTAGGTACAGACACTCTCTGCCTTCAGAGATAAAGGATTTGTGTGTATAAAAAGGGGGACCCAGACCCCAGAACTTTAGATCACTTCTGGACATCAAGACGGTCCTTTTTCCAGGAGAAGAACCAGAGAATCTGCAGGGGTTTTTTAGTTCCCCTGTGCCAGTGTTTGGTTTCTGGGGTAGGCCTGCAGTGGTTTCTTTATTGCCAAGCAAAGGAGAAAGACTTGTATTTGCAACTTTCATCATCTTGTAGAAGAATCTCCAAGGGCTTGAACTGTGCTTGCCTCCTGCTGAAGTCTTAGGTATACAAGACTTCACCACCAGCTCCCCCTTGAATTTCCTTGCAGGGAATTCTGTCTGCAGAAGCCTGCGTGTTGTTGGGAGCTGGAAGCGCGACTCAACGAGAAGAAGCGTGTCGCATCCGCAGCTGTCGCATCATCGGAGAAGCATGTAGCCACCTCAAGGGTCGCCTTCGCATCACCGGAGAAGCGTGTCGCAACCGCAAGGGTCGCCTACGCATCACCAGACAAGCGTGTCGCAAGGCCTATTGTTGCTCCAAAGTTACAGAGTCGCCACATGGCCACCGGGCGTGCGCGCATCGTCTTCACATCGTCACATTGCATCAAGGGCGCCATCTTCTCGCGTTGCATCGGATCGTCGCATCGCTTCAAGGCGCCATCTTGTCGCATCGCAACCGGGACGCACCACGAGATCGTCGCATCACCTCCTCTCCGGTAAGGAACAGACGCATTGCCTACTTTGTGCAAGCACTGAGGAACAAACGCATTGCCTCCCCCGAAGCAAAGAACCGATGCATCGTTCTCCCTGCGAACCTTTTGTTTATCTTGCGTGACGCATCCAAAGGTACTTTGTGAGAAACGTGTCGCATTTACCATCTAAAGTGAACTGAGTTATTTCTACCATCTTAAAGTCATTTTCTTAACACTGTATTGTGGATTTTTGTCGTTTGGGTCTTGTGTTAAGTCTATATAAAATAATGATTTTTATAAAACCTGTGTTGTGTCCAACTGCAGTGTTTTCACTGTATTACTGTATGTGTTCACAAATGCTTCACACACTGCCTCTGAGATAAGTCTTCCTGCTCGTATCAAGCTAACACAGGGTTGAGCAGGGGTTATTTAGGAGTGTAGCCCCCTTACTCTGACTAGAAGCAAGGGTCCCTATTTGGACAAAGGTGCAAGCCATTGCCAACTAGAGAACCCCAGTTCTAACAGTTAGTAGTTTTTGTTGGCATATAGGGGACACATAGCCTGCCTCCTCCTGGCATGTGTTGTCCAGGCCAAACACCTCCTAGGTGGTCTCCCCAGCCTCCGTCTAGAGTCTCTAGACTCATGGTCGATTAACTCTCCAAGTGGGAGCACCCTCCCTTCAGGTGGATGCTCCCTTCTCCATTGTGATGTTACTTGCACCTTCCTCCTGTGCCTGCTTTGCAGCCAAGGTCCTCCTTCTTCTTCGCCTCTGGTTCTGCTGTTTCCCACTTTCTCCTCGAATGCCTGCTGAAAAGGACAGGAAATAAATCAATCATAAGTGCCTATGTACACTACTTCAAGTAAATCAAAAAACAGCTTTCAATATAATAGTATTAAATGTGACAATGTTAGACAATGTCACAGAACCCACCCCCATTAGCCATGCATGCTTCTAATTCAACCTACCACTTTAACATTGGGTGACTGTGGTTACCAAAGCTAAAAAACAAGCACATAACTTTTCCACACTTTAAAAATTATTATATGTGTGATACGGAAACCGAAATGTAATCTAAGCACATAGGATGCCTAGACCCACTAGGACATTGTCACTCTAACATTTATTTATGATGGCAAGAAAGAACACTAGCATGATTTGAATGTCAAAATTTGATTATTGATTTATACAGTATGCATGTGTATTATGTAGATAGTTGATGGCTATTCCTTATAATAATATTGCCTAATAGCCCGCTGCTGAGGGCTATATCGGTTGTTAAAGGCCCTGAACCAATGACTCGAGCCTAGAATGAGGGAGGGAGTCTTTAGCAATCGGTATAGCCTGACGCAGATGAGCTATAATGCTATTAGAACATTTCACCACTGAGGTTAGAATGTTCTAAATTTAAAAGGGAGAAACAGGAAGACAAAGTTTGGAATGTTGAAGCAGAACACTTACACCAGCTATTATAAGCTCTGAACCCATTCATTGTCTATAATTGAGCTCCCCACATTCCACTGTTCTAATATAGCCTTATATCCTGCTATAGTGGGCTATATCGGCCATTAACAGCACACTCCAGCGTTAAAGGCCGAAGTAGAGGCTCTTTAACAAGGGAGAACTAATTTGATGGCGATATAGCCCAGCTACAGAGGTCTATAAGGCCATTAGAACATTCTGCCCCTAAAGAGTAGAATGTTATAACAAATAAAACAAAGGCCTCTTGGAGCCCAATGGGATTGAAATCCCCTCGGGCTCCGTGAGGCCTTTGTTCACAGCAACAGCTGTGAAACACAACATTGGAATGTTGGCGTTCCGAGCTTCTACCGGCCATTAAAAAACCAGTGCACTCCATTGTTTTCAGTGGAACTCCCAACATTCCAATGTTCTACTATATTTTATTTACATTATATGACAATAACCATTTTATGTGTGTAAAGGTCAAAAATATGCATACCTAACGGTTCTAACTTTAAAAACTTTATCTAGATGATATGTTCTGCGCTTCTAACAGCAGAAAGTCAGTCATTGCAAACATAAATGCCGAATGTCAATGGTGAAGTATACTTTTATATTAAAAACAACAATTTACACATAGAAAGCATCGCTTGTGTTGATATAATATACTATCAATTATAAATCATAATTTAAATAAAATGTTCAAATATATATACAAATAATGACATTATTAACTAACAATATATACTTATGTGTAACTGTTAGACCTACCATCTTTCTGCTGCTTGTGAGTCCTACTACTGAGTGTGGAGGGTCAGCCATGCATTCTTAGGACCTTCCGGTACAGGGGGGAGAGCCTGGGGTACTGCATGTGGAATTAGGGTGATAAACCAAGCCCATCCTCTGCTCCATTGAGCCCAGCACTCGAGGCACTCACATTGGTTGCAGCACTTCCTGGCTCTTTGGGGACTGCGGTGTGGTGATGCCCTCCCATATCTTAGTACGTTTTGCATAGCTCAGCTGAGTTTCAGTTCCCATAAAGAGATTAAGATACTTCAGGAGGTCCCACTCCCTGATGGTCTCCAATTCCTTCTTTGAGAAACTGTGGACCCTCTTATCATGATCCTCAGATATTTAGGGGATTTATGGAGTCAAAGGAGCAGCAGGATGGAGAATAGTTGTTTGGTGGTCCTTGGATGGCTCAAGAATGGCCCACCTCATCCTCCTGTATGTCAGGTAGGCAGAGAATTACAGCCAAGTACAGAATTCTCACCTTCGCCAAGTAGTTCTGCACCTGTATAGCTGAGGTGGAGAAATCTGCAAACTATGCCAGATTAAATGGTTGTATTTAAAAAAAAAAAAGGTAAACATCTGTCGTGGTTGTGAAAGTCTCCCTAGTATTATATGGTATATAAATGAAAGTATTTAATTGAATGGACTTGCATTTCACTATTATGGTGTAATAATGTAATCTTTCATGTTATACGTTTTTATCACTAAATGTTGGTTGTTAGGATGTATCTTGAAATTGCTGGTGCTTGTGAATGAGGAATCACGACATAACTTGTAAATAATCTATGAATGAATGAGTCATGTGTTACTGGATGCATATTATATTGAGACTTGGTGTTGCAACAGCGGTGTCTGCCGATGATTTATGTGGGCCGTGACATAGTCCACAAGCCATGATTGACTTATCCATTTCTAGTCAGTGTAAGGTATCAACCACATTAGCAGCTCAGGTGAAAATGAGGCCTAAGAACATGAACAACTACTGCCCAGTCTCCACACTTCCATTTTTAAGCAAAGTAATTGAAAGTTGCGTTGCTTCCCAGCTCAATTCATACGTTTGAACAAACAACCTCCTAGACTCTCTACTCAGGTTTCTGCCAGTACCACAATACAGAAACTGCGATCCTACAAATAATCGACGACTATTTTAGAATCATCGACTTTGGGAACTCCTGCCTTTTGGTCCTCCTGGACTTGTCCGCTGCATTTGGCACTGTCAACCAACCAACTGGACCTCCTTTGCACTCTTCAACAACGCATGAGCTGTGGTGGCGCAGTCCTCAATTGGTTCTCCTACTACATAACCAACAGCTCCCAAATTGTGAAAATTGCCAACGTGTTTTCGAGACCAGTCAATGTACGTCATGGGGTTCATCATGGCTCGATCCTCTCCCAAACCATCTTTAACCTGTATCTAGAACCACTATGTTTGATTCTCAGAAACGCTGGGATTCTCTTCTACCTCTACGCTGACGACATTCAAATGTACATGAAAATCTCTTCCCCTGAAGACCGTGCCCTCCTTTCAATCACACGCCTAAAGATTGAAAACTGGATGTCTAACCATCAGCTAAAACTCAACCCAACTAAAACAGAATTTCTTTTGAGCTCCCCTCCGAAAGCAAAAGCCCCAGTTCATGAATGGATGGCCAACTTTCCCATCCTGGATGGCTGCCCTGTCATTGTCCAGAGGAGTCAATCCCTTGGTATCACCCTTGACAATCATCTAAATCTCCAAAGCCACATCACAGCCATGGCCAAACGTGCACAACACCAACTCAGGCAGCTATGGGGCATCATACACCTGATCCCGGAACAAGACCTCAAAACAGTGGTGCAGTCTCTTGTCCTCTCCAGACTAGACTACGGAATCTCCCTTCTCTCAGGCATTCCCAAAGTTCATCTAGGCCCACTGAGAGCACCTCTACATGCAGCAGCGTGCTTCGTGTTAGGTCTCACAAAATATGACCACATTTTACCAGCCCTGCTAACCCTCCAATGGCTTCCCATTGTAGCTTGGGCCCAATTCAAAACAGCCTACATTACACACAGAGCGGTGTAATCCTCTTCACACTCCTATCTAAGTTATAAACTGAAAATCTCTGGAGCAAATAGGGATTCCAGAAATGTCCAGTCCCTGCTCCTTGAAGTCCCCCAGCTTCAGTCAAGAACGGTACATGAGCCAGTCATTCTCTGGTAGTGCCACAAGAATCTGGAACCCCGTAACTCCCGCCCTTTTCCTAACAACTTGCATAATCACCTTCAAAAAGGACCTCAAGGGGGGCGTGGCCAAGATGGAGACCTGAGAAGACATGGAGCTCGGAGGTTCCCCGCCGCGGCCCTTTGCCCCGGGTTATTCTGTACCTGCAGGCCCCCTAATTTGCCAGGGTCCAGGGGCATGGCGATCCTGCGAAGCATGGTCCGAGGTGCCTCTTAGGTGGCGGAATTCGAAGCAGTTGGCGGCGGAGGGCTCGGCGCTTGGTAGCAAAATGGCACCTGCCCTATGACTGCGGCACCAGCGAGAGGAGACGGCGGGTGCCCACGCTGTCCCGGGGACTGGGCCTAGGAGCGGTTCACGCGAGGTGGGTCGCGCTCCGGAGACCGACACTTGAGGGGAGCGGCACTGATGCTGGGGTGCTGGGGTGAGGAGAGCGTGGCCCCCCTTATTGACTTGTGACTGCCTGAAACGGTGCTGGGCGGCCGGCATGAAAATCGAGGCCGTGGCGCCGGGCCTAGCTGCGCTGGAGTGCTCGCCCTCCTGCTGTCATTGGTTGCCGGGGGCTGGAGACCGCAGTGGGCCACAGTGCCAGCCCCAACAGAGATCGAGGGAGATCCCATCTACGGTGCGGCTGCCCCGGGCTGCGGAGTGCCTGGTGCGGCCCTTGCTTCCTGGACCTCGGGGGCGGCCGCTCTTGCAGCTCTCCTAGCGGCAGTTTCCCCCGCCTTCATCTTTGGGGTGCGTTTGGGCTGCCGAAGGGGGCTCACACCTACCATCTTCACTGGGGGCTTTCCTGTGGAACGGCGCTGTGCTCCGGTTTTGACACCTCGACACAGTGAGGGTGCTGGCTTCCGGTGCTCCTTCCTGGGCCTCGAGAGGCGGCCCTGAATTCTGGACCCACAAGCTGCCTCCCCTCATAGCTCCACAGAGACTGGAGTTGGCCTGCCTAGCGTGGGGTGAGGTCGGCCTGTCACAGCTTGGAACCTGAGGTGCGATTTCCAGGCCCAGGAGTGAGGGGGACAGCGTGGAGTGGAGGAGAGGTGGCGTCGCGCCCAACGAGCCTGGGATCGCGTCCTCCCTCTCCCTGTCGCAGTCTGGGGCCGCTCTGGTGAGGATTGGCCGTGGCCTGGGGGTGGCGGCTGGGGACGCACCACATCTCCAGGAGTCTGAGGGCGGATCCAACGAGCGGCTTTATTACTACGCCTAACGGGCAGCCACTTAGTCGTCCCATGAGTGGCACCATCATGGCCAGCATGAAGAAAAAGGGTAATCGCGCCGTGAGAGATATGCTCACGAAAGGGTCAACAACTGGTGATAGGGGGAGCTCCACCCCCCCCTCCCTTGACGCAGTCCACTCAACAGGAGGAGGGCGAGGTGCCCATCACCCGGACATTACTTGAATCTCTTTTTAACACCCTCCTTGAGGACTTTCAGACATTTAAACAGAAGGTGGCAGGGGAGGTGCGAGAAATTTGTCGTGATGTGGATGAGCTGGGAGAGCGTGTAGCAGCTATAGAGAACAAGGAGCACTCTACATCTGCGGAAGTTGAGCAGCTAAAGCAGGAAATCCTTAGACTTCAGCAAATTGACCTGCAGGCCCACGCGGAGGACCTTGAAAATAGATCCCGCCACAAAAACATCCGCGTGAGGGGTGTTCCACTACAGGCGGAAGGGGCAAATGTGACTGAATACCTCCAGGGCCTTTTTCTGGACATTCTGGGGGCCGGCCACAAGGCACCAGCTCCCCCACCAGACATCTTGGCCTTCTTGCCGGACTTTCCCTTGAAGTAGCGCATTTTAAAGAAGGCTCGCCTAAAATAACCACTTACGTATCAGGGGCACGCCATAGCTCTCTACCAAGATTTGGCCTCCCTCCCCCTTCAGAAGCGGAAAGCTTTCAGGGACGCGACCACATTCCTATAAGCCAATGGAGTGCCCTACTCCTGGGGCCATCCCTTCCGCTTAATCTTCAGGTGGAATGATAAGCTGCACCAACTCCGCTCGTTCCAGGAGGTCTCTGACTTACTTGGCCTCACTCAACGCAGCCCCGATTCTTCTCGCAGCACTCTTCCAGCGATGGCTGGCAGTGGAAGGGACGTCGGCGATCACCAGTGACGACAGTGAGGCCGGACCACGCCACGATGACCACCGAACGGGCCTCGGCCCTTGCAGCTGTAACAAGAGACACTTCTAGGCCGGACTCTCCGTAACCTCACCATGGGGGGCTATACAAAGCAACATACTCTTGCACCCGTGGGGGGGGTAGCGGGCGGGGAGCCCGGGTCGCCCGGACCCCATGTTCACCCAGCTCTTCTTTTCTCATTTGTCCTCGGCTCGTGCTGAGGATACTGGACAATTTTTGGCCTTTGGAACTGTTTTGGGGGGATTGGGCAAGGGGGAGGAGGTAGGGGAGGGAGGGTAGTTTCGGAGGGGGGATGGGGGTACCGGTGTGCAGCCAGGGGCAGGCAATAGCAGCAGAGGGCACCCTGGAATGTGAACCCACTTGTAGCGTTGTCACTGTGTCGATGTCTCCTAGGCACCACTTGTCGTTGTCCAGCTGATACACACTCCTTGAACCCCGATGTCTCCCATGGCAATCCAAGTTCTTACTCTTAATGTAAAGGGGTTAAATAACCCCATTAAGAGACGGACAGTTCTGAGCTACCTAGAGAATTCTGGGGCCTCGATTTGCCTGTTGCAGGAAACACACTTACTACCCAAAGACTGGCATAGAATGAGCGTTTCATCACCAGTTCTTCTCTTCTATGCCAGACAAGAAAGGGGGGGTGGCCATACTGTTGGCGTAACATTTCCATTGCGGTGTTGGGGACAAAATATTGGAGGTAAAGGGGAGGCTATTGGCTTATAGGCTCTGGGTGGGGGGTACCTCCATTATTGTAGGCTCCCTCTACGCTCCTAATGCTGGACAAGAGTCGTTTCTCATAGATTCCCTGTCTGAAATCCTTCGGCATCACGACTGGCACATTTTAATCGGGGTGACCTCAATCTCATCATGGATCCTGGGAGAGATCGATCGGGTCACCGCCAGGGGTGTGCAGGAGCGATCTCGAATGCAGGACGGGATTGGCTGCGGAGTAGGGGACTGATAGATCTTTGGCAGGCGGCTCATCCCCATAGCACGCACTATTCCTTTTATTCCCATGTACATCAAACGAATTCCCGGCTAGATCACTTTATAGGGTCATCCGACCTCAACGCACTGGTCCAGACCGTGGACTTAGTCCCGGCAGCTCTTTCCGATCACGATGCCGTGACTGTCACACTTGACCTTCGCCCTTTGCATCGTCCACAAGGGAGGTGGCATCTCCGGGAATCCCTATTACAGCGTCCCGACGTTGTACAGCAGGTACATCAATGCATCACTGACTATTTGACGACTAATGACCTCCCTGACGTATCCTTGCCTGCATTATGGGGGGCTCTTAAAACAGTAGTGAGAGGGGAACTAATAGCTATTTCTGCGGCCGATAACAAAATCCGCAGGGAGAAGAGAGAGGAGCTGACGGCCAAAGTGGCAGAACTCGAAAGAGTTCACAGTCGTACTGGAGCCCCGAGAATGTGGCGGCAACTGAAATCAGCCAGGGCCCAGCTGGCTAGCCTGGACCTTGACAGGGTGGAGTACGCCGCCCTACGACTTAAACACTCCTACTATATCAGGGGCGATAAGACGGGGAGGCTCCTGGCGAGTAAATGTCGAGTCAGGGCTCAACGATCTAAATTAGTGGCCCTCAGCACTTCCTCCGGTGAGCGAGTGGATGATGATGAGCGGATTGAAGACGCCCTTCGGGAGTTTTACGCCACTTTGTATAGTAGGGATCCTACGGTCGACGGTTCGGGGGAGACCTATCTTAGCCAGGCAGCGGTTACAGCTCTAAATGCGACTGGCGCTGCAGCGTTGGACGCTCTCATTAGGGTGGAGAAGGTTGTGGGTGCGATATCCCGCCTCAAGCCTCTAAAATCCCCGGGACCGGATGGGTTCTAGGCGGGTTTTTATAAAGCCTTCTGCCAGCCCCTTGCACCAATTTTAACCCGTCTGTTCAACTCCTTCGAGGTGCCGGTCTCTATCCCGGCGGATATGCTGGAAGCCGATGTGGTGGTCATCCCCAAACCTGGGAAGGATACCACTCAGTGCGCAGCATATCGTCCAATCTCTCTTCTCAATCTTGACCTAAAGCTCTTCACGGGTGTCTTGGCTGCCCGACTGGGCCCTCGCTTGCCGGGTATTATCGAACCTGACCAATCGGGTTTTATACCCAACAGGCAAAGTAGTGACAACTCCAAACGGTTGATGCACTTAATAGAGAAGGCCCACTTTCTGGATCTGGACGCTGTCCTGCTTTCAGTCGACGCAGAGAAAGCATTTGACAGGGTGGACTGGGGCTTTTTGGATAAGACGTTGGCACACTTTGGCGTAGGCACACGTTTTAGGGCTTGGGTCGCGAGCTGCTACGATCAACCCACTGCGACTATCCGGGTCACTGGGGTTTGCTCCCGGCAGTTTGACATCCGAAGGGGCACAAGACAGGGGTGTCCTCTTTCACCCCTGCTCTTTGCGCTATATATTGAACCCCTAGTGCAATGGATTAGGGACAACCCCGACATCTCTGGAATTCCTTTTGGGGGGGGAACGCCACATGGTTAATTTATATGCAGACGACATCTTGGCTACTCTTGATACTCCTAGCCGCTCTGTCCCAGCGTTCTTACAGGAGCTGACGGACTTTGGAAAAAAGTTTTGGGCTTTAAGGTTAACGCGGGGAAATCCATGCTGCTGCCGCTGGGCCTCAATGCGACTGCTTCTGAGAACACGGTAGTAGGCTTTGGGGAATTGCGACCTCAATCTGAAATCCCCTACTTGGGGATAACCCTGACCCCGTCCACCGACCAAACAATTGCCCGAAATTATTCCGTCCTCCACTCCCAGATCACTTGCGATCTTCGCAAATGGCAATCTCACCCCCTATCGCTGCTCGGCCGCGTGGCAGCGGTTAAAATGTTCATCTTGCCTAAAATCCTTTACATATTTCAGACAATACCAGTGGGACCCCCTATGCGGCACATCCACTCTCTGCAACGAGAGCTACTCCGTTTCATCTGGGCAGGGAAGCGCCCGAGGGTCCGTAGAGACATTGCCTACCGCTCCCCGGACGAGGGAGGGTTGGGGATTCCTCACTTATTGACTTACTATAGGGCAGCGCAACTTTGCTATCTTGTGGAATGGAGTAGACCTGAGTCAGAGAAGAGATGGCTGTTTCAGGACAGAGCTATGGCAGGTCTCTCCTTGTGGAAGATACCATTCCTGAACCCTGCAGACAGACCAAGATATCTCAATAGATCTCCCATTACGCGCTCATATTTTATCACTATGGGGCACACACACTCATCCGACGCACACCAGGTGGCTACACAAACTGTGGTACATTATTGGGATGGAACGCATACACGCTACCCTGACTCACTCATCAGATTCCTTCTGCACTATCTGGCGGTCCATCCTGGCACTGCTGGCGCGTGAATTTAACGAAGTCACATGCCCCAAATACCTCCGCTTGCTCCAACTTACTGAGGACTCATGTCCTAAGGATACAGATTAGAGGATACTTCATCTTCTAGTTCATGAGGAGTGGCAGCACACCAGTACTGGGGAGGAAGGGGGGAGCTGGGTTAGGGAGGGAGGGAGGGGGTAAGTCACGCGTGGGTTTCGTGAGGGTGCTGAACTAGATTCTGCCCCTTCAATGTATGTTATGTAAATTTGATACTTGTATAGCGCACTACTCACCCGCAAGGGTCTCAAGGCGCTTGTACGAATACCGCTGTGGAACCCATCCTGGCTTTCCCTGTGAGGCGTCCACTCCTGGGCACCCCCAAGGTGGAGGCCAGGCATCCTTAGCGTTGTGGGGGCCGTTGTGGAGATTAAGCAAGCTATTGCCCAGAGTTGCAGAGTGGGACTCCATGATTGGAATAGGCACCGAGGCGAGAATTATCAGGTCCGTGGAATTTTTGAGCCCAAGACCCGCCGAGGCGGGGAATTGAACCCTGGTCCCGGGCTAGACCTCTGCATCAGGGTCTGCCGCTCTAATCATTGAGCCACACTTCTCCACAATGGTATCTGGACCTCATGCTGGACATTTCCCCTTTTTCGCATGGGCAGTTGCTGTCAATTCTGGTTATGCATGATAGGGATCAATCGCTTACCTTTAGGTATGAGGTCTGTTGGGCTACGATTGGGCAATGATGGGCTTGTTTTAATGTCAATTTGCCTGCTTAAAACCATTAAATATAGTTATTTAAAAAAAAAAAAGGGACCTCAAGCTCCTCCTATTTGACAGACACCTGGGTTAATCACCCTCAACCATACCTAAGTACTCTATCCAGGAGACAAACTACCTTCATTGCATGTCCCCGCCATCTTAATCAATGCTTGAACCGTGTATGTCCCTGCCCAATGGCTGCTTTTGTCCCGGTCGCAGCTACTGATGTAATGCCTGAACGCATTTATTTAAACTGTAAATTTAGGCACCCTTACATCATGTTACTGTTGTAAAGTGTTCTGATGCCTTTGGGCTATGTCCGTGCTGTATAAAACTACAACAACAACAACAAAATGCCAGCCATGCATCTGCACCCCGACCTCTGTTCTCTGTCCCAAACCATGAATATGAATGGGACACTATTGTAGGGGTGAGGTCTAGATGTAAGCCCTGTTGATTGGTGACGCTATGTAACACACAACAGACTGCACAAATTCTGCTCACAATTTCTGGGAGTACTGGCACCCTCCCCTGTAAGATTAAATCATCTGAAGCATGACTAGAGGCTACCAAAAGTATTTCAGTTATCCCTTGTATATGAATATATGGCTCATTGTACCTCCGCTGAGGCAGAGTGGTCCTACATCGGAAGGTCCTGAAATATTTTACGATGGATAGTAAAGGTCTGAGTTGTCTGAGGTCCAAGAGGGAACTTCAAATCTTACCTACTTGGACAGCTTGGGGGGGGTAAAGTCGCACAAGGATCTTTTATCAGGAAATTTAGGGCTATGATGCTCAGTAAAAGATATATCTCATCTGTAAGAACTGAATGGAAAAGGTGAGGGGACTATTCTTTTTGTTTCTGTGATTGTATTATTTTTTTATATCTCAATAAAACTTAATTTAAACCTAAAAAAGGTACCTCCAGTTGGATCCCGCAAGCCAGGTACTATACAACTATACAGGGAATCCTATGCTGTCTGTTCAAGTGCAATTATTCAACCCTATCTGTGTGCAAGGCCTAAGCCTTCATCCCTGTTCCAACCCCCTGGCTTGGTAGATGTGTAGAGAATGCTGGCAGAGTGGACTCACAAACTGAGGAATTTTTGGCACTGTAGAAAACCTTGGACATGAAGTAGGACATATACATATATGCCTCCTTAAATGAGGGTGTTTAGGTCCTAGCCACTGGAGACTATCAGCTTTCACAGGCATCTCTCTTTTCTCAGAAAATCCAGAAGTATAATGGGAAAACATCTGCTCCCTGCAAACTCTATAACATAACCCCTAATAAGTTCCAATGTGTGCATGTCAGACTCACTGGTCCAGTTACACCCTCAGCCTATGGTCAGGGTTGGAGCTCTTCTTGTCTAGATAATGCTGCCAAGGCCTGTATCTGATTTTATATGTCAATTCTTTATTTAATTTTATACATATATGTCAGGTTTCAGTACAATCTTTTTTAACATCAACAAAACAGTATTGTAAATACATTTTATTTACCATTCGCTATTGGATTCATAAGTGCCCACACTCTCTTATCGTACTGACTATAAAGTCCTTCCCCAGTCCCTATCGGAACCACCATGTAATATTTACTAACATTATCCGTAATACATCAGTACCTATCATTTCACTTTGCTTCGTCATTGTTCTTTACAAAAAGCCTATTGGGGTTTCTTCCATCTTCTCCATCTCTGTTCACTTGTGATAGTCTTCAAAAACATTTCTTAATTTGAGTATGATGTTATCATGCACTCTCCTATTCTTTGTTTTGGTGCACCCATATGTCTTCCATGTTCGGTTTCCTATCATTTAATTTGAATGCCCCACTCCTGACATGTTGGCGGTAATCAGTGTGTCTAGTTCTAGGCTAACGTCTTGCCTTAAGGAATCGCAAATCACCACCAACTTCGAGTTGGTGGTATTTTGCGATCTCCTTTTAAAAAACGCTTTTTTGCTTTTTTCAAAGTGCCATGTGGCACACATACATGCCCTTAGGCACCACATGTGCACACATGCACATTTCAGGGGTGCAACAAGGTGTCCGTTTGGAACCCTTGCACCCTTGAAATTGCGCACGCAATTTGCGAGTGCCTCTTGGTTACTCGCAAATTGCGTGCGCAAATCCCATTCATTCCTCTTGGCCCGTAGGAATGAATGGGAAGTTATTCCTTGATTGCGAATCTCAATTTGCGATTAAGGAATTAAGGAATCGCTATTATTTTTACGATTCCTACAAACATTCCATTTTGCAAGTCCTTAATAGCGATTCAGTAAAAATCACTATTAAGGACACGCAAAACTGACTTTACCTACATCTGGCCCTTTATACCTTAGTATAAGTTGGTCTCTAGAGTTTTAGGTGTCTACACTACCAGACCTATCTAGATTCAGGTCTAAATGTATGTTCTGGTCCCATCCTATCAATACCTTTGATGTGCCGAGTGTGTGTAATATCCTTGATGATGTAGTTAGGAAGTTTGTCTCTGTCACCTGTCACGGAGTACACGGATAAAAAATGGTGTGATATTTTGAAGCTTCCCTTTGCAAATACTGTGATCCAGGTCATTGTCAGTTGGGGTGTTTCATGTATCAATATTGTGACACCTCTTTTCATATGCTGTTGGAAAGTGGGCTATTAGTAGTGGTAAATATGCATCTACTACTGGCAATAAGGTGACTAATACAGTCTAGGGCTCAGTACAGTTCTCAATAAATTATTCCCATGCTCAAACCTGGGTAGCTTGGCTACAAGCAGGCAGGCTTAACTTAAGAGACAGGTATGTAAAGCATTAAAAACACCAATTCAGTGAATAATTGAGACACAACACACAATAAAAATCATATTTTCATCTTTAAAGTGACACCACAATGACAAAAATCCAATGTAGGTAATCAGAGATATGAGTTTTTAAAGATTTAGCACGATATAGCACTTAGAAACCTATAGCGTCTCCCTGGGGCATCTAGTTGTGCATGACCGGGACAAAGTCAAAGTTTCAGGCCAACCGCGATAGAGTTCTGCTTGGATACCCTCCGCGGTAGGTGTTGGTTGAGATTTTACCTTCGGACTTAGAAACCTTTCTGGAACTTTTTCTGTAGGGGTCCCTCGATGCTCCTCACCAGTCCAGATTCGGTGAGGGTTCGCCGGCTTGCTTTCCCGGGAGCTCCTGGTCAAACTCTGGAAGTCGGACCTCTGGAGATTTTCAGTGGGACGAACCAGCAGGTCAGGCCGGCTCGCAGTTGAAGGTGGTTGGCTTGGCTCTCGCGGTTAAGTCGTCCACCGTGGTGTCTATGCATTCATTCTTAGTGCACTTCTTTTACATATAAATGTTGGAATGTTACTTTGTACTTGTCTAAGTATTCCATCTATTACATGTTCGAAATGTTTGGGTTAGAGGATGGATTTGCTGCTCTAGCAGTTGGAGCAGCCACCTTGAGCCCTCTACACCTGTATACCTGTGTATCCTGTTGACTGCAATAAATCCTCTCAAAGAGTGAAGACTCCTGGTCTACTTGAAATTGCTGTACAACTTTATTGAAGAAGACTACTTCAATTTTGGCGACAAGCTTGGGATGAACATTTTTTTTTCTTCCCTTCTAAAGACTAAAAAGATGGACTTCCTTCTTTCCTGCTTCAAGAAGGTACTGTAACTTTTCTGTTACTTCTGAGGGCTCAAGGATTCATTTTCTGCCATATACTGTCCTTGTGACATTCCACTGTCACTCATCCTTAATTAATTGGCTGCACAAGGACTAATTCATGGACTTCAACCAATAAGCGTGTGAATCCAAGTTTCAGTCATTCAATTTCTCCTGTGCGCGTTAAAGTTATTTCCCAATTTGCTTGTATAAAGCTGCGCAAAGGAAATATCTTATCTAAAATCAATGACTTGAATATAAACAAACCCTTCTAAGCCGGTACTTCTGAACGCGAGCAGTGAGCGCTTGTTAAGCAGCGCGTGTCTTAATTGAAAAGCACACAGTAAAGAGTATTGGACATTCTCAGCGCGAGTCAAGCAGCGCATGTTTCAATTGAAATATACACAGCTTAATCCTAAGTAAATATTGGGAGCGTCTGTTCTATTTGTTTATTTTCAAGCTAACATTCTTCACTGCGTGTGTGTTCTAGCTCGTGCCTTCAAGTTTGGAATTTTCACACCGTCAACAATCAGCGCTTCGGTTGCAGCGCGCTTTACCCTGTGTCATCTCTCCGTGTTTCCACAATTGGAAAATAAGCTTCACACGCGTCTTCATTATTATTTTTTTTCAAACCTTTACTCGCTCATCCGAGCGTGAACGGAAATCCATTAACTCCCTAAAAGGTTTCCTTCAGCTCGCTCGCTCAAGCGTGAAGGGAAAGCCATTATCTCACCATTTTTTCGTCTTCCTTTAACGCATTCAGTCAAAAGTGAAGGGAAAGTCATTGTTTCTTCAAATATTCATCGCGCTTACGATATGGTACAGTCAAACTCCTAACAGCTTCAATATTTTTTTTTGTTTAATAATATTTACAAACTTGGTTTGGAAAAAAGGTACACGCATTAAAAAACCTTTCACATCTTCCAGCATCAGCAGTATTTAAACTCTCAAATAAATACAGTTTCTGACTCCAATTATCTTCAAAGTTATTCAAATAAACTCCATTTTCTACATCTCCAACACAGCGCTTTTCAGATCTTCAACTAATTGTTTTGGTATTTTCAAAAGAAAAAAGTATACCTTGTCTTTCTGCACGAAAGATCACTTCTACTTCATCTAGAGTCCTAACAGGATTACAACCATAGACGTGCTCAGCTGGATTTACGAAGGAAGTGCTTTTCAACAAGAACCTGCTCACTCTTTGTTCTTATCACTCTTTCTGTCACAGCACCACCTGTTGGATGCACATTTTATTTTGCTTCATCAGCGATTAACACGCTTTATTTTTTTGTCTTCTCCATGTGTTAATGCAAAATTATTTTTTGGGGTTCTTGATGGTTGGTATTTCAAGCACAATTGTCAATAACGCATTTTGCATTTCTTTATCGACAAGTAGTTTCATTTTTTGCATCTAATCATTATTTTCCTTTCACAGGCATTACTGTTTTATCTCTTTTGCTATACTTTTTATTGGTTTACAGGTTACATTATGCAAACTGTTACTCCTCCTGCCTTATTACTACAGGATCCTGGTGAACCACCTCTTAAATGGTGCCTTTGGTTCAGATCTTTTGAGGCTTATATAGGTGCCATTGATGGGTTAAAATTCAAACCAGAAAGAAAACGCAGTCTTATGTATTATTACCTAGATGTTGAAGGGCAAAATGTTTTTGACCACCTACCTGTATACTTGGGTCAAGATTTAGGTGATCTAGATGAATATCAGCTTGCAGTTAAAAAATTAACTATTTATTATGAGGGAAAAGTCAATTTAGTTGTTCATCGTCACAAATTTTTTACGCGCATCCAAGGTCCCAATGAATCTATTGACACTTATATAACAGCACTAAAAGTTTTGGCCAGTTATTGTGATTTTGATCATTTCACCTCACAACTAATTAGAGATCAATTAGTGTCTAGATGTTATTCAAAGAAAATCCAACAAAGGCTTTTATCTTGTAGAAATCCCTCATTAGATGAAGCCATTGATATAGCGAAGAGTATTGAAACGTCTGAATGTGATTCCAAAATTTTACAAACTCAACCCTTGCCCTCAACCACTGGTGCATTGTCAACAAAACCCACACACACAACTGATATTGTAACAAACAAACCCAGAGGTGCGTTTTCAAATTTCAGAAGCGTCAGAGGTACATCTTTTGGTCGTGGCAGAATTGTATGCTTTAGGTGTGGTTCAAATTCCCATGTTTCAAGTTTTAAAAATTGTCCAGCTGCAGCACAAGAGTGCTGGAAATGTAAGAAAATTGGTCACTTTGGCAATGTTTGTAGAGGAGGCAAACGTCATCCTATTAGACTTG
The DNA here is from genome assembly GCF_964204655.1 of Triturus cristatus. NCBI lineage: Eukaryota > Metazoa > Chordata > Amphibia > Caudata > Salamandridae > Triturus > Triturus cristatus. Next base: position 720,227,626 of record NC_140579.1, read on the forward strand.
TTCAAGATTCCGATATTGACACTGATATTGTAGAAAACAAACTTGAAGAATTAATGTTAGCAGTAGAGTGCATTGACTTTAATAATGTACATTCTGAAAATACAATTTCAGATCCCTTGGTCCAGATTTTCATTGACAATATCAACATTCCGTTACTTATAGATTCTGGGGCAAGAATCACTATCATTTCTATTGACAAGTATAAACAAAGCTAGTCTCATAAAGTATTATTACCCCCTGATGTTGTCACAACAGCATTTGAAGGCAGCAGAATTGATTTAGCAGGATATTTCTGTGGCAACATCACTTTGAAACTAAAACAATTCATGGCAAGATTTATGTAGCATACAAAGGTATCAATGTACTAGGATGGTGGCATCAGGCAGAATTTGGGATGATTATCAAACCTGGTCATAAGCGTCCTGTTTCCCTAACTAATTCGGTTTCTGACCATTCAACCTGGAAAGAAAAATTAAAAAATGCATTTTCTGACAAAATTGGTTTGATTAAAATATTTTGCCACACTATCAAGGTTAAAGAAGGTGCACAACCAGTCAAGCGTAGGCTACGCAATGTTCCTCACAGTGTTAGAAATGAACTGTCTGCAATGTTAGACAACATACAGAAAGATGGCATTATAGAGAAAGTAGATGCCACTCTATGGCTTTCTCCGATCGTTTTGGCCAAGAAAAAAAATGGCGAACTTCATCTATGCATTGACTTGCGCTCCATTAACAACGCAATTTGGGTGGAAAATTTTCCACTACCCCGCATTGAGGACCTCATCACTGCTGTCGGCCAATCCAAATGGTTTTCCAAATTGGATTTACGGGCTGCGTACCATCAGGGGGAACTGGATGTGTCTTCTAGGCATTTCACAGCTTTTGTTACACCTGATGGTACTTTCCAGTTTCGCAGGATGCCATTTGGCTTGGCGTCAGCTGCCTCTGTGTTTCAGAAAGTTATGAGCAATCTATTTAAAGATATTTCTAATGTAGTTGTGTTTCAAGATGATATTTTGGTGCACACTGTTTCAAAAGAAGAACACAATGTTGTACTTGAAAAAGTACTAACTGTATTACAAGACAATCATGTTACTGTCAGAGAAGATAAATGCATCTTTTTAGTAAATGAGATTGAATATTTAGGACATGTTCTTTCCAAAGATGGTGTTAAACCTAAACCCAGTATTGTGGATGGCATTGTCAACGCCCCCCACCCTATTGACAAAGATCAACTTTGTTCGTTCATTGGGCTTTGCGAATTCTACTCCAAGTTCATAAAGAACTTTGCAAGTCTCACTGAATGTTTCAGAAGTCTTTTAAAGAAAAACTCTGATTTTATATGGACAGCCACCTGTCAAGATCATTTTCAGCGCATTAAAGAGAGCATTCTTTCTGCATCTGCCCTTCAAGCATACGTGGAAGGGTGAGATACATTTGTTACGGTGGATGCCAGTTCTTATGGCATGGGTGCTGTATTATCGCAAATGTCTGGCAACAATGAGCTTACAATTGGTTTTGCATCCAGACGCATGAAAGATGTTGAACTGAGATATTCAGTTATTGAAAAAGAATTACTTGCTTGTGCATGGGGAATTGAGAAGTTTAAACCATATTTGTGGGGGAGAAAATTCTGTTTGAGAACCGATCACAAACCTTTAGTTGATATTCTTTCTGTCAACAAAATCAAAAAAGCAACTGCTAGGTTAGCCAGGTTATCCACAAAGCTGTTGGAATTCAATTTTGTGGTTCAATACATAGCTGGAGGAAAAAATATTAAAGCTGACTTTTTATCCAGACATCCTGTGCAAGTGGACAAGTCTAATGTTTCAGAAGATGACATTGAAGAATGTATAATTGCTAGCATTGATGACACCGTAATCTGTTCTGATATGGTAGAGTGGCATAAAGCATTAGAAAGTGTTGCATTACTCAAACAAGTTATGGAATTTGTAGTGAAAGGTTAGCCTAAGGAAAGATCCGTTGAACCTGAGTTACAACCGTTTTGTAAGGTTGCAAATGAGTTATCTCTGGAAGGTGATCTCTTAGTCAGAGAAGGTAAATTGATTCCCCCATATTGTCTTTGACAAAGAATCCTAGAAACGGCACATTCAGGTCATTTGGGTATGACTGCCAAGCGCAGAGTTTGCAAACCTCCCAAACCTTCAATTTCTCCCAAACCTTCAATTTCTCCCAATAGAGTGTGGCAAAAGGTCGCAGTAGATTTTCTTGGACCATTTCATGTACTACCCAATTGTATGAAATATTTCATAGTTTTAATTGATCATTTATCCAGGTGGGTAGAAGTCAGAGGTGTCTCTGAACCCAACACAAAATCTGTCATTAGATTTCTTCAAGATGTATTCAGCAGAGAGGGCACACCTGAGGAATTACTTACAGATAATGGGGTTCAGTTTACTTCACAACTCATGCAAGAGTTTTTGACAAAGATGGGCATCAAACATTTGTGCACACCTTTATACTTTCCTCAAGCAAATGGCAAAGTTGAAAGATTCAATAGGGTGCTAGTTGAATGCATTCAGAGTGCCATCAAAGCTAGAGTAGATTGTGAGTCTGCTGTTAGAGATGTAGTATGGGCATACCGGACTACTCCCCACTCTGTATCTGGTTGTGTTCCTTTTGAATTGATGAGAGGGAGGAAAGTGGTATCTACGCTCAATCCGTTTTGGAAGCTGAATTGCTTGGATAATAAATGTGATGTTGCAGAGAATTCGCTCATTGCTAAAAATCGTAGTGATGAAGCGAGTGTTAGGAGATGTAATAAACTCTCCGTGCCTGTCTCCAAGAAAGAAGTCAAATTTGTTGTTGGTGATCTTGTTCGTGTCAAGGATCCTTTGTTGCTACAAAAAGGGAAATCGAAATTCAGGGATCCTGCACGTGTAGTCATAATTAAAGGTAACTCTGCAAAATTAGAGAATGGTCAATGGTGGAATTTTGGTTGTTTGGCCAGATTCAATCCTGTTTATAATCCAGTTGTAAATATTGGGGAAAGTTCTCATGAGGTCAGAAGGAGTTCAAGAATTAGGAGAATTCCTAGTAGGTTGTTCAGTAAGGATTTTTGTTCACAATTTGTCAAATGTGTAATTTTCTTTTTTCGAAAAAAGGAGGGAGATATGTGGTGTCTATGCATTCATTCTTAGTGCACTTCTTTTACATATAAATGTTGGAATGTTACTTTGTACTTGCCTAAGTATTCCATGTATTACATGTTCGGAATGGTTGGGTTAGAGGGTGGATTTGCTTCTCTAGCAGTTGGAGCAGCCACCTTGAGCCCTCTACACCTGTATACCTGTGTATCCTGTTGACTGCAATAAATCCTCTCAAAGAGTGAAGACTCCTGGTCTACTTGAAATTGCTGTACAACTTTATTGAAGAAGACTACTTCATCCCCTTATGGAGCTTTTTTCCAGAGTTGCTCCAAACTTCTCAAAACTTCTGGAACTTCTTTCTGAAGTTCCTCTTGAGGGTCCAGGCTGTTCAAAACACAATCCAAGGGTCTGGAATCTCCAAGATGGTCCTTAAAAGGTTGGGACCACAATTCTCACGATGCACCTGGACAACACCCTTACAAATCCACTGGACATACTCCAGGCAGGGAATTCTTGTTGGTGATGGTCCAGGTCAGCTCTGTTAACCTGTAGCTTGCAGCGAGTCACCTATTTATTCCTCCTGGAAAAAGGTACATGCAAAGGGCTGCAGTTTCAGATAATGCAGCAGTTGCAGCCAGTCAGAATGCAGGGCCTAATGGTAAAAATCAAGTTTCCAGCTTGGCAAGCCTTCTTCTCTTAGTTTTAAGCAGGGGATCTGATAGGCTCTGCTCCTCTCACATATGTATTCAGTGTCCTCTGGAGTCAAGCAGGAGAGCACTCCTGTCCAATGAGGTGCAGGGCAACACCCCAGAGCATGACCACTTCCTCCATAGTGTAGCATATTCTTCTCCCAGAAAGCACTATTCCTCCAAAATTCAGTATGGCTTAAATCTTAGCAGAGGAGCAAGAACTTGTTAAACCAGCCTTCAGTATGGCTTATTTCCATAGCTCTCCTCCCCCTACCATCTGCAAATTCCTGCCTTATGCCTGCCATCAGGCTGAGTCAGAGGGGCTGGTGGGTAGATAGATCTGGTATTTCCTGCCTGTCCTATCCCCCTTTGAAACTTCATGCTTTATGACCCTTCCCCCATGCTCTGGCATTCCTGTGTAGAACAGCTCTCTCCACCAGATAGCCTCTCCCTGGGTGAGCCATGTATCACATCATCAAAGCAGCCTGGCTAATCCTGTTAACTCCGACCAATCAGGGAAGAGGGTAGGATGGCTGGATTTTGGCTTACAGACAAGAAATTCTTATAACTTTTTTCTGTACAATTTACGATAAATTTAACAATGGTATATTGCTGGATTTATCAATACAATTCCCATAAGTCCTTGAATGATATCTTAATTTTATTCCTAGCGATAGCTGTGCGTTCATAAACTATTGCAATGTCATTCTAGGTATCTACAATGAAGAAAATGAAATGTGCAATTTCTCCATCACCAGGGCATATAAAAACTGATTATAGTTACATGACCCTCCGCCCCTGGGACACCTAGGGGAGACTTTAGAGGTCCTGAATATGCTAAAATAGTGTAGACCCTCACTCCACAGTGCTCCTAGCGCCAAAGTCTATTTTGGGAGGCATTTTACATAACAGAACTTAACAAATTCAACATAACACTGGCCCTGGGCCTGGTTAGACAGAGGCCAGGGACAGTCCGACTCAGTTACTACCAGTACCAGTCAGCAAATAAAATGGGGGCTCACACGGCACACACGATAACTTTGTAACATACGCTCTAATGGGGTTTGATTTACATGCAAATATTATTTTGTGGACCCATTCCTGCTTCAGTTTCTCACACCATTTTAGAATGAGAGTACTAACTTTCAGATTATATTATGCCTCAGACCATTCACATTGAGTGAAATGATTGTGAGGGGTTTACTAGACTTTGGAGCCTGTTTGCAAACTCAAAATTAAGTTAATAGTGCTGTAGCCTTTTTGTACTTTGTTCTACATTTTAGTTAAATATATAACATTAATTTACATTAATATTTATCCTAACAATATTTTGCTTTTTGTTTTTTACTTAATAAACTTATGGTATACTTTAGTACAGGGAGTTATCTGCCCCAGAGGCAGAGATCTCTGCCTAGGTGTGAAAAGGAACTTTACACTTTTCAATTGCGCTCCACCCCCTGGTTTCGGTTGACGGAGACATGACCGCCTGCAATTTGAAGTAAATTTACACTTGTCAATAGTGAATAGCCTAAAGTAGTAAACTTAGTACAAATGGTTGTGTAGTTACATATGTAGATTTACATATGTGTAAGTTCACATTTGTAAGTAGCCTCTGTGGTCCTTGTAAAACAGGGGGCTATTGTATATATTTAGTAGTGCTGGATCTTTGAATATCAGTACCTCTCTAGGGAATTTCCAGGCAGTGCAGTGTAAAGAAAGAATGTCCCCTGACCATATCGAGCTATTGGCTTAGCTGGGGGGGGGGGGGGGGGGGGGGGGGAGAGAAGAAAATTTGTGGTGTGAGTAAAAGATTAGTAATAAGTGGGGGAGACAAAAGTGATCTACATTTAAACATTAAGGGGTCGATTATGAGTCTGGCGGTCCTCAGACTGTCAGACTTGTGGTGGTTCGGCGGTGGTGGTCTTGCAACTGCCACCTTACAACCCTAGTGGTCATGCCACCCTGGGACTGTCAACTCTGCCAGGGAACCGGTGTTCATCAATATGCTTTGCGGGACTGCTGCGGTTTCCCGCCAAGCATATTCCAACTTTCATCACTGCCACTGATTTCATGGAGTCATTCTTCCGCGAAAACAGTGTGGTGACGAAAGAAAGGGTGCCTCAAGCCTTGTGAATCCACCCAGGGGGTCACAACATGTGCCCCCCTGCGTGCATGCACTCCCAGTTTCAGCACGGCATGGACATGACAGTCCACGCTGTGCTGCAACTTCCATTGAAGTTCCCACTGCAGTGCCTATTTTATCGGCACGGCTGTGGGAGCGGCAAAGGAAACGCCTGCCAATGACTAAAAAAGTACTACGGTGGGCAGTTCCCACGCAGTTTTGGCCACCCCACCGCCACACCGTCAAACTCGTAATCGGCCTCTAAGAGTGCCTAAGACTGGTCTAGTGTTGCCAGTGGCACATGTATTACAGGCACTGCTTGCCTGAATCATTTGTCTGTATTATGTCTTATCATATATGGCACGAGGTTATTTGGTGATACTTTCGCCTGAAGATGGTGTTCTGTAACCTGCCTGACCAATATTTTAGTCCTAAACTTTGTCTTATATCTGTAATTTCTTTGAGGACTTAGGGAGGTTCTATGGCACAAGGAGCTAGTTCAGTGTCTTGTTAACCTTTAGACAGGAGGCATGGGGTCTGACATATGGTCAAGTTTTCTCATCAGTATCATATTCTAAAGTAATGTGCTATGTAATCAATCAATTTTCCTTCTCCCCCTTTTTCTGTACATCTTTTCGTACAACAATTAGAGACATAGCAAAAGGAGGGACTAGGGGTCTTGATGCAGTTCTACAGCTTTCATATATTCTTGTCATCCATTAATTATTATGCTTTGGAGTTCTCACCAACCTGGAAAAACAGAAAACAGCATACTTCTCAATGACCCTGATGTTTCTGATGTTTCTGCCTTCTACAAGGAACGTTATTCTTAAAGGGGTGATCTAGATTTATCCCTGTGTGTACAATGTCTTCTGTATTTGGGCCTTTTTTTTCGCTTGCCCACATTTGAGTTACCCTTTTTAGCCTGGATTTCCTGTTAATTATTTAAGGTCTTCAGTGACTTCTACCCATGTTTTCTGACCTTATCAACTCTGGATTGTACAGATAAATGTAATTATTGTGAAAAACGGAGAGGCAAGGCCTCCCTGTACGCCAGGTAAATGTATCAAGTAGTGAAAGTGAGCAGCAAGGCTTATCTGTCCTTTTAATCCCCTGGAGCAGAGTTCACATATCAGCACCAGAACATGGAATAGACTGCTACCAGTTTGGAGAGAGCTGCAGTAGGCTACACGTCCTGTACTAACAGTATAGTCATCCCTTGTTAGTGTGATTATTCATCACTCTGTACGGAGAGCACAACTATCTCTTTCATGCAGAGCCAACACAGCTATTCCTCATTTTCCACAGACAGGAGAGCTACCCCTCTCCTTTGGCTAATCTATCCATGGCTCTGCTCTCTGTTAGCATGCTCTGTGCGCACAGAATAGCTATCATTCAACAGTCACAGAAAGCACAAGTACGCCCTCACTTGCTCCAGACAGCAGATGCGCCTCATCTTTGGCAGATCAATCCTTAGCTCCTCTGGCTGATATCTCTCAGTACAGAAAGCAAAGATATCTCTTATCTTCCTTATACAGCAAAGCTACTTTTTTTAGGTCTGGCAGTATCCAAGACCCTTTGATTTTACTAACATTATATATATAATGTACAATACTGAAAGAGGCTTTCAGCCACCTGTCTTCATCCATTTGTCTGTTCTTGTGCCACTCACATTTTGCTTCCACCCATACAGCATACAGCATTGGGGCAATGAGTCAGCCTACTTCAGTCACTGGTTAACTTTACTTTGAGTGGCTGCAGTTTTCTTTTTCACAGTGAGCACATCTGCAGAAAAGGTAGTTCCCTTCAGTGCCAGTGCTTTTGTTTTTACTTCATAATTACTTTAATGTTGCCTTTATGTTTAGAGCCTGAGGTGAAAGCAGGCTCTTTCTACCAGATGTGAGCACAAACCATATTCCAGCTTTATCAGTTCCTATCTCCTGCCATTGCCGATGTAAATTCTTTTTGAAGTGTCCTTTGTTGACTGCTGGTTTTTCACAGCATAACAGATTGCATCCAGTTGTCCTCTTTTTACTATGCTTGCAGGAGACAAACCAAAAGTTTCATTAATATACATGTGAATTTATAATAGGACAATACCTCAGGGCACGTTATTTCTGGACCCAATTTCACCAATGGTTCTTTCATAAACTTTTCACAGGAAGAAATTAGTCTTTATTGTGTTTCATTTGCAGCACTTCTAACACTTTTTAAACATGTATTTTATTATTTTCTTCCTTCTTTTCTTTAATTTCTTATTTCCTTCTTTATTTGTTTTGTTTAACTTTCCTTCTTTTTGTCTTTTCTTCCTTTGGTCCTTCCTTTTTTCCATCTTTCTTTCCCTTCTTATTTCCTTCTTTCCTTCTCATGGAGCACATCCACACAAAGTAGTCCCTTTCAGTGCCAGAGAGTGATAAGGTAATGTGTATTTTTGAGATCAAAAAACATTTTTGGCAAGGGCGTGGCCGGCGCAATGGCCGAGTGAGACGTGCTTCGTGAGAGCTCCGACAGAGCTGCTCTGAATCCGGCGAATTACTTCACTTTGGCAGTCCGCAGGACACGGGAATCTCATGCCCCGAGTCCGGAGGCATTCACGGTGGCGGGGGGACGACCCGTGGAGCGCCCGGTGACCGGATCCCGTGCGGAGTTGCCCGAGGAGCGACCGAGGCCCGGAGGCGGCAAGCTGGCGGCGGCACCCGCGACCTAGTGGACGGAGCCGCGGCCGGACGGAGTGTGGCGCAGACCGGCGAGAGGTAGCCTGGTTGCCCCAGCTGCCCTGGTGGGGGCCCGCCTGCGGAGGTGAGAAGTGACGGGCTGGAGCTGGGGGGCTGGGACGCGTGTCGCCTCCCCTCAGTGCTCTGACGAACCTGGGACTGCGCCCGCATCGGACTGCCTCTGAGGGGGGACTTGGCAGGCCTGGGAGGCGAGAAGCGGGGCAATCGATCCGCCAGGCGCGCCACTGCAGTGTGCCGGCAGCTCCGGGTCCGGAGCCCTTGAGGCCAAGCGGCGAGGGACACTCGATCCGATGTCTGGTCTTGCGGCCATTTGAGGCCCTGGCGGGACGTCGGCCCGCGACACTGGTGGACACTGGGCGCGTCTCTGCACAGCCTGGAGCGACCCGGCTGGACCCTTGTTGCCCCTCCCTCCTTGCCCCCGGGCATGAGCGGCAGACGCGCTTGAATCGGCGACGGGGGCCCCGCCGAGTGCACGGCGCCGCCGGGGTGGAGTAGACGCTGAGGCGGAATCCTGCGGGGGGTAGAGGAGGACGGCGCGAACCCCCCCTCCCCCCCCCCCCAGAGACCAAGAGGCGGATTCCTGACCGGGGGCTTGTGGGGATTGCAGTTCAAGGCCGGAGATGGGGAAGAAGGCCCCGCCTGAGAAACCTGTCCGGCAGGGGACGATGGACGACTTTACCCGCACCCGGATGCAAACGGGGGCACCGCCTCCCCCCCCTGCAGCGCGTTCGGATACGGACCTACTGATGGAGGCCATACAAGCCTCAAGGACGGACATTCAGGAGTCCAGGGCGGCGCTGGAGGTTAAGATCGGTGAGGTGGGCTCTGAAGTCACGCTCCTGAGACAGGACTTCCGCAACTTGTCGGAGAGGGTGCAGACGGCCGAAACCCGGATCAGCGAGGCTGAGGATACCATCACCCATCTCCGCCGAGATGTGGCGGAACTGCAGGCATCGCACCGACAACTACTCTGGAAGGTGGACGACGCGGAAAACAGGGCGAGACGCAATAACCTCCGCTTTGTGGGCTTTAGGGAAGGCATTGAGGGATCGGACATGGTGCTGTTTCTCCGCACCTGGCTGACGAACATGTTCCCGCAGGCCCCATTCTCGAACTGCTTTATGATTGAAAGGGCACATAGGGCGCTCCTGGTGAAGCCGCCGGTGGGGGCGCGGCCGCGTCCCGTCATTGCCCGGTTCCTTAATTTTGCAGACAGGGATCTGATCTTGCGGGAGGCCCGGAAAAAGGGGGCGCTCCGAATAGAAAACACGAACATTATGATCTTCCCGGACTACAGTCAGGAGGTGCAAAAACAGAGGAGAGCCTTTGACGCGGTCAAAGCGAAGCTCAGGGACCTCCGCCTTACATACATGCTGCTTTTCCCGGCAAAGCTAAAGGTGATCTATGATGGTGGTACGCATTTCTTCACTCACCCGGATGAGGCCTGGCAGTGGCTGGAGACACGATCGACGACAGACGGCCGCCCCGCCGACAGGGAGGAGGGCCGGGAGCGGCCGGGAGGCAGTGGAGCACGTCCCAAGGAGCTGACACTCCGGCAGTCCCGAGGACAGTCGGGGCGGAGAACTGGGAAGAGATTGCGTAAAACGCCCCGCTCGGAAGGTGGTTCGCCACGACGCCGCAGGAGGGACTCCCCGCCATCCGGAGGGGCTGGAGTGCCGGGATCTCGCTTTAGCTGTCTGGCGGATAGTGGCAGTTCGGAGGAGGACGTCGAGGATCCGACCCACGGGCCGCGACGAGCAGGGACGGCGCAGAGCTCCATACACCCGCTGGAAGTAGCGATCCGAGATCTAGAGCGGGATGTACCCGACCCTACGGAGGAGCGGAGGCCCGACACCCAAGACTCCCACTCCTGAGAGAGACTGGTCCGGACACTCTTGATTGCAGCTCTGGCTTGATGGAGCACGCAAGTGATCACACACCCCCCCCCCCTTGTTTATTGTTTGTTCTTTCTTGTTTGTGTATATCTTTTGGTAGTCTTCTCATCTGATCGTTGATGTATGGTGCTCTAGGGTCGGGCAGACTGAGACTGTTCTAGAGCTGTTCCCCTAGAGGGCACGAGATAGGTTAACGACGGGTGGGATAGCGAGGGAGGGCGACAGGCCTACTCCGCCAGCAGTCCTGTGCTTGTGGGCAATGGGACTGATGGGGGGGGGGTGGGGAGGGGGTGGGAATGGGCTAGTGTTGGGGATTTCCAGCTTGGGTTTGTTTGGGGATGGGAGGGGGAAGGGACGGGATGGTTGGGGATGGTTGGGCGGGAAGGGGTTGGAGACAGGTCATTTCAGGCACACACGATGCACCACGGGGCTTGCCCGCCAGCGAGGTACCCCCGAGACAGCACGCACGGATAGAGTTGTAATGCCTACCACGACGGTAACACAAGGTGTAGCAGAGGACGGGCTCTCAGTCCTAACGTGGAATGTCAATGGGCTGGGTAGCAAAATTAAGCGAGGCCTGATCAACGCATACATTAGGAGGGCCGGCCCAGACGTAGCGTTATTACAGGAAACGCACCTTTTGGGGACTAAATGTGGATTCCTAGCCCGGGGTCAATACACGGTTCTAGCACATGCGGGCTTTACACAGGGTTCAAGAGGGGTGGCGATACTGGTCCGGAAAACTAACCCATTTAGAGTGACACAGACATGTTCAGACCCGCTGGGAACATACGTGGGGGTCCGGGGAGTGTGGCGCCGAAGGGAGTACACGTTGGTGTCGGCTTATGCTCCACCTAAGCTGCAAGCGGCCACATTGAAAGGCGTGGCAGAAATACTGCTTGCCACATCAGACACGGTGCAAGTGCTTGGGGGCGACTTCAATGATGTATTGGCCCCGGCATTGGACAGGACGGGAGATAGGGGAAGGGACCGGCCTCTGACAGCCCTCGCCACCACGATGGAGACTCTAGGTCTGACGGACGTGTGGCGTTGGTTGCACCCTACACGGCGGGAGTACTCCTTTTTCTCAGGGGCCCACAGGGTGTATTCCCGGTTGGACTATATCTTCATGGCGCGTCACATGTTGCATGAGGGTGTTCGAGCTGAGTACAAAGCACGGGGCCTGTCGGATCATTCTCCCCTTCTGGTGACAGTGGCACCACGGGTGCCGAGGAGGGGGCAGTGGCGAGTCTCAGCATGGGACCTTCAGAATCCGACGGTGCTGAAGGGCATTCGGGCGGATGTTAGAGTCTGCCTAGCTGACAATGTGTGCTCGGTGTCGTTGCCGGTGACCCTCTGGGAATCCATGAAGGCGGTCATGCGGGGTAGAGTCCAGGGTAGGATCGCAGAGGAAAATAGGGAACGGCAAAGGGAGATACAGGCGATGGAGAGACAGGTGCTTCAGTTGGATAGGGCGTACCTCACGGACCCGGCACGGGAGACACTGCGCCGGTTGCTTGACGCTCAACGGCAATATAGGGATCTGGCTACGGGAGCAGCCAAGCAACAGGCGCTGGCAACGCTCCACCGTTTATATGACGTCGGTGATAAGTCGGGCAAGCTCCTGGCGTGGCTCAGTAGAAAAGAGAGGGATGCTAGGTGGATAGAACGGGTGCGAGATGATAGGGAGAATTTAGTTACTTCAGACGCGCAGATCGCGGAAGCCTTTGCAGGGCACTTCCGGGCATTCTATGCGGCTCGAGACCTGGGCTCGCAAGAGGACGCGCTACGGTACATGACGGATTTAGACCTACCGGCGCTCACAGATGCAGACGTCAAGGAGCTGGAGGCCCCCCTCACGTTAGACGAGGTTACAAAGGCGCTGGCCAAACTGCGGGTGGGGAAGGCGCTGGGTCCGAACGGGTTCCCCTCGGAATTCTTTAAAAAAACGGCGGATCTTCTGGCCCGCCATATGTTGGCGTTATTTGAGGGGGCGCGAGGAGAGGGGTGTCTCCCCCCGGATCTTCGATTGGCTACGATCGTCCCGATTTTCAAGGAGGGGAAACCGCCGGAGGAGTGCACGTCGTACCGCCCGATCTCGCTGCTTAACACTGAGGTGAAATTACTGGCGACGGTGCTGGCCCTTCGGCTGCGGCGCGTGATCCCAGACTTGGTCCACTTGGACCAGACGGGCTTCCTCCCCAGTAGGGCGACGAGATTGAATCTGAGGCGCACGCATAACTGGCTGCAGGCGGTAAGGGGCCGACGGGACCCGCATTGGTTTCTCTCCTTAGACGCGGAAAAGGCGTTCGATGCGGTGCATTGGCCCTTCCTGGAGGGCGTCCTGGGGCGTCTGGGATTCGGACCTGTCTTCCGCCAATGGGTGCGACTACTGTACACGGGCCCAAGGGCGAGGGTGAGGGTCAACGGGGTTACGTCGGGGGAATTCCCTATTTGCAGGGGTACGCGGCAGGGATGTCCGTTGTCCCCCCTGCTCTTCACGTTGACGATAGAAGTGCTGGCGGCACGGGTCAGACAACACCCGGAGATTCGTGGGTTTCGGAAGTGTCCGCTAGATGACTTGGAGGAAAAAATATCGCTCTATGCGGACGACGTCCTTCTGTATGTTACGCACACCGATACGACAATCCCGGTGATTTTTTCGGAGCTAGAGCGCTATGGTGCTCACTCGGGTTACAGGGTGAACTGGCATAAGTCGGTGATATATGCTCCAGAGGGGCGGGGGGACTGGCCGAGACTCCCAGATAGGCTCCAGGCGACGACGGAGGGGTTTCAGTACCTAGGAGTGTTTATAACACTAGACCGAACTGTCTCCTACGACAGGAATGTTGGGAGGGTTCTGACCAATTTCGTGGAGGATGCGCAACGATGGCGTCGGCTGCCGCTTACGCTGCTGGGGCGTGCAGCCATGTTTAAAATGATAACGCTGCCCAGGTTCCTGTATGCGTTGCAGAACGAATATTACCCGGTCCTTAGGCGGGTCTTCCGAGAAATTGATTCGGAACTCCGTAGTTTTCTCTGGCTTGGTAGACAACCCAGGGTGGCGATAAAGACTCTGCAGAGGCACCAGTATAGCGGGGGGATCTCGCTTCCCAACATCGAGGCCTACTACTGGGCGGAACACCTGGTGTGCATTAATGATTGGCTTCACGCCCCGGCAATGCACCCGACGTTTGCTCTGGAAAGACATGTCATGGGCGCCCATTCGTATCATTATTACTTATATGGTGGCAAGGGTACGGGTCGGTTACTGATGGCCACTAAAATCACCCTGGCGATCTGGAAAAGGGCGACCCGGGAGATTGGCTGGGACAGGAAACTAAGTAGACAGACGCCCCTATGGCGTTGCACGTGGCTACCAGAACTAAACAAGTTGAGGGGGTTCACGCAATGGGATAACATCGGGGTGTCGACACTGGGAGACGTGCTAGCGAAGGGGGAGCTGAAATCCTTTTCGGTGCTCCGCAGGGAATTTGGTTTGCTTCACACGCAGTACTATAGGTACGCGCAACTGAAACATGCTTGGCAGGCGGAAGGGATACAGACGGCTTCTCTTCCCGAATACGCACCTCTAGAGGGAAGATTGCTGCAGGAACACATGGTGGAAAGGGCGGTGTCCCTCACTTATCGGACCCTCATGAACAATATGCCCGATAACATGGGGGCACTTCGGGCGACCTGGGAGGCGGACGTGGGTGAGATGGATGAGGTGGACTGGGATACAGTTCTCATGCACCCACGCGAGGTGGCGATTAAGTCCCGGCTGCGGCTGATCCAATTCAATATTCTGCACAGAACGTACTTTGATAGACGCCGACTGTACAAAATGGGAAGGGTGGGGGACACGTCGTGTCTGCGGTGCGGTAGGGAGGGAGGGACTTTCTACCATATACTTTGGCTTTGCCCGCAGATTCAGGGGTACTGGCGGGGGATCCTAGGGGAACTGAGTAAGGTGCTGGAGGTGCCACTGCAGGAGGACCCCAAGTTAGTGTTGCTGGGTATGACACATGATGTGGACCTCCCCCGCCCGCTGTTGATTTTCCTGGTGCTGGCTCTGGTAGTGGTAAAGAGGGAAGTAGCTAAATACTGGGGGGCGCCCTCGCCACCCCGATTAGAGGAGTGGAGGAGAGGTCTTGATATTTACATGGCGGCAGAAAGGGTCACGTACAAGGCGAGAGGCTGCCCCAAAAAATTCACCAGGGTATGGTCCCGATGGCGAAGGTATCACGGCCTGGATGGGGGGCTCTAGTGGGGCGGTGGGGTGGAGGGGGCCGGCATGGTCATGGACGACGTTTACTGCCCTAGGGCACAGACAGTGGTGTATACTGAAGACACTGGTGTCTCCCGTGGCATAAGTCCGAATCAGACTTCTGGTGTGACGAGAGAGGGGTGGGGGTGGAGGGCGGGCGAGGTGGGGGTGATGCTCAATACTGACCTGTTTGTTTGGTTGTTTTATTTTGTGTGTAGCTGTAAACCAAAAATGCCAATAAAAATGTTTACAAAAAAAAAAAAAAAAAAACATTTTTGGCTTTAGTCAATGTTTTATTTTAGATTGACAAACACCTAGTAGCTTCCTGAAAATTGAAGGTTTGTAAAACCCATGACAAAACAAGAATTTCCAAACGCCAGACATATTGGCTTTGCCAATCCTGTTATAGGTTGTAGGCAGCAGAATTATATCTCTTTATTAGAGATAACTGAGAGCTGCCTTGCCCGGCTAAGCTATGCCTTGAGAGGTACATGCCTTTATGATTATCTGTCTACCTGTATCTTCTGTCTGTCCACATCCATCCTTCTCTACCAGTCAGCCTGGGAGACAGAACTTCAATGACAAGGGATGAGGAATCAGGGAATGGTGTCCTTGCCAAAAGAGGACCTCGAAGATAACTCCGATGTAGAATGAGAACCTCAGAGGCAGCTTTGGCAGGACATGCAAGGGTACATGGACACATGGGTATAGAGGACAGGAAGACAGAGGCACTCTCACAACCCAGCAACATTGATCTGGGAAATAACCAGTGCAACAAAAGAGTGATGGTTCACTGCTTTTTATGTTGGATATTGCTTTACTGCAGGGCTGATGGGTCAGTGGAGGGTTGTTTCACAAAAAAATAAAGGGATTTAGTTCTCAGGTGGATGAACCGGCTCAGAAAGGAGTATGGGGGTGTAGGGGAGTGGATGTTTTCTGAAAGGTATGTACTCAGGGAAAGAATGCATGATAGGAGGGAAGGATAGGGGGTGCAGCTTAGTGCCCGTATGAGATGGCCCCAGGTTGACGTAGCTCCATTGCAGCCATGAGGTATTTTCATTCACATACCTCTATTATCGCTGCCAGACTGCTATTTTCAAGTCGAGCATGAAACGCAATGCCTGTAAATTACGAACTTATTCCCAGCTGTCAGTTTACTGGCATATTTATTGTTTTCTCCACCAACGCTTGAGTTACGACCACCATCTTGATTCCTCTAATGAGGTATTTTAGCTTTTGTATGCATCACGCTCTGTTATTAATGCCATAGCTTTTCAGGTTGGCTTCCTTCATAAATTATTCTGCTGCTCAGTGCTCTTCAGTTTCAATTTCAACAAATTATTTCTTCAAGTCTGCTTTTGTGTTTCCTGATGCACTATATTAAACTGCTGTGTGAGATTGTTTGGTTGTGTATTAAATACACTTCACTTGGAGATAATTCCCTATACAATTTCATTTATTTCAATAATTACATTTATGTGTAGGGAAAACTAGAAATTGAAAGCTACACACCCCTGGCATGACCAGTTCTCAATATACAGTGGATACCAAAAACTCTTTCTACCCATTGGAATCCAATATGGGCCATTCTGATACAGTATCTCAGGACTCTCATCCATCGTCCTCCTCCTGTATTTCTACATTCTCTTCCAAACAACCTTCCAAGATATCAACGTCCGCTCCATTATCAACAAACAAAAGACCTAAGAAAGATCCTCCATCTCCTGTCAAACCTATTTCTTCCATCACCATGGAGCTTCTTTTAGATGAGATCCGTGCCTTATATGGAGGAAACTAATGCAAAGCTTCAGTGACTAGACGCCAAATAGTATTTGATGGAAAAATCAAGTCACGAACAAGGAACATCAGATGCTTTCAACTGAGGACCCTGCTCAAGACGTTACATACCTCGAAGCAGAAGTCTGATATCTAAAGAAAGTTACTGAGGATTTAGAAAATCGCAATAGGCGTAATAATTTTCGCATTTATGGCCTTGCAGAGGAGACGGATGGTTCTCAGCATATTTCCTTTTTCCAAAATGTCCTTCCAAAAATGTTGGACATGCCTGAATCCAAGAAGCTCAAAATACAATGTGCTCATAGAATTGGTTGTCGTTCCCAACACGCCCCTTCGTCACAAAAGTCTCCGAGTGATGTAATATTCTTTCTAGAATATCAAGATCGCCTCACAGTGATCAAGGCAGCTAAGACCAAAAGACGTATTAGTTGGTCAGCAAACCCATTATATTTTGTTCAAGATCTGGCTAAAGCCACAGCAGACAGGATGACGAGATTTCTCGACAAGCGTCCCGCACTACGTTCCCTTGGAGCCAGATTTGGTATTTTCCACCCATGCTTCTTTAAAGTAAGATACAACAACAAAACAACGATTTACAAAGACCCCTCTATGCTGCAGAAATTTATTGAAAACTGTAAAACGGTAACAATGGACACTTCTAAAGGCTCGTCCACTTGAATGCATTAAATAACATTATTTCCGTGTTTCATGCTGTTGTGCTTACATTTTCAATATTTTAGTTAACTTACTTTTTGTCTTCATGTTTTATTTGTCTTTTATGGGTATATTTTGGATGAGATAACAATGTGTTTTCTTTTTTCTTTATGCATATTATTCAGGTAATTGTTTGTGTTTTGTGTACCGGAGACATCTCTAATTTTATCCCCATCCCTATGGCCTGGATGTCTTCCCTCCTGGCTGTCTCTGGAACCCGGCTGTTGTCATCTTCCCTTCTGTGGTTGCACCACTCCTAATTATTTTGTCCTGGTATTTGGTATGTCTTGCTATGTCTTTTGTCTTATTTTGTCCCTGTTAGTATATCTATTTCTTCAATCCTTTCCATATTCCAAGAGATGACTCCATTCATCTTTTCAAAGATAGTGATATCCTTAATGAATTAAAAAGTCTATCAAACTCTATACACCAGAATTAGATCCTGTACAATCTAATATTAATTAAGATCTCTCTTCTATACATAAAGAATTCAATTCAACCACAGATTTGTCTTCCCTTGATACTGATATCATAACCTATGATATTTGTATTGCTAATAATTCCAATAAAAAGGCAAAGCTCCTGCATCTGATGGCTTTCCCATTGAGTTCTACCTTCATTTCTCTAAACAATTAATTCCTAAATTACATTGACTATTTACTTTTTTTGCTCATTTTAATTCTGCAGCTGTGACGTTTCATAAAGCCTTGATATGTCTTATTCCAAAAGATAATAAGGATCATAAGCTATGCACAAATTATAAACCCATTTCCCTGGTTAATTCTGATTATAAAATCTTTGCCAAGATTCTGGCATTACGTCCTGACCCTCTCCTCTCAAATTGTATTGCCCGCGAACAGTCTGGTTTTGTTAAAGGTATGCATATTTCTGAAAATCACAGACTTTTCTTTGATGTTTTGAGTAAATCTAAAGCTTATAAACACCCTTTAGTAGCCATCTCCTTGGATGCTGAGAAGGCATTTGGTCAGATAAATTGTAAATTTCTGTTCTCTACACTTTCATGGTTGGTTTTGGGGAAAAGTTAATTAATCTAGTTTCTCTTTCATACTCTTCCCCTACAGCTTCTATTTTCGTCAATGGACTAATCTCTTCTCCTTTTCGTTTACACAGACGAGTACAACAAAAGTGCCCCCATCACCTCTTCTTTTCATCCTGGCTTCTTAACTAAAATTCGATAGAATAATACCATACAAGATTTCAAATATGGAGATAAACAAATTAAATGTTCAGTTTACACTGGTGATATTTTTTATATATGGCATCCCCTGACTCTTCTTTACAACCCTTTTTAAATGCAGTCTCCACTTTTGCCTCTCTCTCAGGTTATAAACTTAATTCTGACAGGATTTCTTTGGAGCCCACCGAAAATCAAATACTTGGGCCTTTGGTTCACTAATAATATAAAAGACACTGTAGGTCCTATTATGATGTTGATCGGTGAGCCTCCGACATTGTAGGTTTAAAGTCTGACCGCCTAATTAAAATGTAGGCGGTCGGAGTTTAAACTGGCCGGTCGGACTGAATGGCTTCCGACGTGCTCAAGTGGCCCATCCGCCAGTCGAAGGCCGCACATAAACCCCTGTGGATGGCATTTCTGCTGTGGGGACTATGATGTCGGTTTCCGACAGGCTTTTCATGTTGGGCTTTCCGACATGAAAAGCCCGTCGGAAAGCGACTTCCTCTGTGGCTTCTGGTTGGAGGACTGGGGGGCATCTATGGCACCCCCTTGTTAACCCCTGCCCCATGTGGTACCTGCCACGTGGTGCAGGGATTAACAGAAATTCCCATTTCTCTATGGGGACTTGTGACCGCACCAAGTGCGGTCACATCCTAATTGCGGTGTCTGAACTGCCGACGTCAGGACCGCGGCAATGTTGGTCGGAGGCAACTCTGACCGACATCATAATGAGCCCCTAAATCACTTAATCCCACTTTATTTTAGTGCTCCGCTTTCTACTTTATCTACTCACACTTCACTATGGAATCCACTATTTCTCTCTTGGTGGGGTAGATTAGATTCTATTAAGATGATGTTAGTCCTCGTTATTATTTTCTATCTTTTGCCAATTCCTATTAACATTCCTGCTTCTACATGCAAAAACATTTATTCTATTCTTACTGCATTCTTATGGAACATTGTTTTTCATTGTTCCATAAGAGTGCAGTAAGAATAGAATATCGTTTTCCAGACTACAAAGGAATAAGCAACAAGGGGGAGTTAATGTTCCTCATTTTCAGTCTTACCAGAATGCTTTCTTTTTTAAACATTTGATAGATTTTCAAGGTAACTCCACCACAAGTAAACCAGTCCCTTATGGCAGGAATTGGAGTTAACTTTTAATCAACCTTTCTCCTTTGCAGAATCTTTATCTTTTACTCAACGCCCTTCTTCCATGTGACTTCCTATTCTTAAAAATTCTTGCAGAATATTAAGTCCACTTTATATTTCTTATCTCTCTATCCTAGATCAATTCCTCCAATCTTCCATCTGGTATATTAAACTCAATAAAATAAATAATAAAACTATCTTTTGGAAATCCTGAAGAGATAAAAGTTTATTATGAAATCATCAATTGATACATGATCACTTACCTATTTCCTTTTTGCAGGCTCAATCCCTCTTTTATTTCCCTAACTCATATACAAAAACAAATTTCTGTCATTGATCTCTTCTATTTCTACAACATAGCTCCGTTCACTACCCATTTTCCCTCCTTCCACCTCACTTATACCAACACTACTGCTAACTGCCCTACTACCTCTTGTATATATACACACCTCACTTCTCACCCTGTGGAACCGCCAGAAATCAACTCTAGAATTACAATGGGAAGCCAATTTCGACACCTCCTTTCCCATTCCATTATGGAACAAATGATGGCCTAAAATTCACAAGACATCATGTGCTGCCAAAACAACTCAAACTCTCTTTTTTATTTACAATCACCTTCTAATTACTGCTGCTTCTTTATATAAATTTGACTGCACCACTCTGCCTTCTTGTTGGTCTTGCCCTGCATCTGTTTCTAATATTAAACATATTTTATTTTAATGTTTCAACACATACCAATTTTGGTTACAAGTATGGAGACAAAGTAACTCAATTTTTCATGCTCATATACCGTTGTCCTTCACCAATTTATTTTTAGGTACTTTCTCTGAAGATGTGCATTATTTTACTTTTTATATACAAATTGTAGATTTATTAATTGCTGTCGCATTTCAACAGATTACTAAAAATTGGAAAACTGCTTTATATATTTCCTTTCAAGCATGGTGGCATGGTGTTTGTTAGAATCATAGACTCAAAAGAGCTTATACTGTTCTAATGTCTCTAGCTATCTTGCGAAATGTACTTTGGTCTCCAATAACTATTTTCCTAGATTCCTCAGTTTTAAAGAATACCCTACAGCAACCCTTATCTAAAGAAGTATCTAAACCACCTTCAGTATATCATTATTTTAGTAGACTTTCTATACCAGTAGTAATAAGTTCACTTACTTGTTTATTTCATAATATGTACTCTACGCTCTCTGAAATGCTACCATGGTTTAAGATTGTGCCAGCTTCAATTAAATGAGAAGCGTTTGGATTTTGCTCTTCTTACTTTCTGTTCCCTTCCACCTTATCCTATTTTCTACGCATAGCTACAAATATTTTACTGTACTATTTCGTTATTTTTCGATTGTATTCATTATATTGTTCTTATATCATATTGTGAACCTATTGTTTTGTTCTTTTTTTCCCTATTCAATAACATTTACTTTTAAAACTTAAAAAATTAGGTAAGGATGGGTCAGACGTATACTTGAGGTGTGAAAGGTAGTTTATGGGCAGTGAAATGGACAGCATTTAGATATGGGAAAGGAGTTGCAGCTATTTGGCTTAGAGGGAGAGATATTTTAAGAGTGATGGAAGGGGTTGTGTTTCCCTTATCTCAACTTGCAAGGCCATTGTTGAGGGATGTAAGGTGTGATGCCAGGCTGTATATTTTTGTAGCACAGACCCGTCACATTAAAGGGGCTTTTTACGCACTAATGAGCAAGTCTGTCATGCTTCTACCATTGCGTCAATTTTAAGGAAGAGCTGCCTCACTCCCCCTAAGGAAGGGACAGATATTGTAGATTGTGACGTCCTCAAGCATCTGCATCACTGAAAGTCCAGAGCTGGAGGTAAAGAGGCATCAGACGAAACAAGCTGGTTGTACACTCTTAGACGGCCATAAGGAACGGTCTTTCAAATCTGTCAACACGTCATTCCAAGTGCACATTCCCATAGAACCTCTCTGTAAAGTCTGGTCTGCTCCCCTTTTCTGGGCCATGCCTATCCAAGTGCTGAATTTGGAGACACACCATTGCATTCAAGAACATGCCAATTTGCACACTGCACTAACATAGCGTTCATTCTTCTAGCACCGCCTGCTGTACCACACCTGGGGTGCACATCTTCTGCTCTACTTATAATTATATTTATAAATCTTTAACCCTTTCTGTTCATTTTGCAGGAATGTAAATCATATTTTCGAAAACGCAGAAAATTCAAAGTATCTGTAAAAACCAAAAACATGCATTCATCTTCACGAACTCAGATACTATGATGAGTGCTATTTTTACTGGTCATATGAACAATGGGGGTTTTGCGTCCTGTATGGACGTATAAATCAAATAGCAAAACTAGGTACCTGGTTATCAATTTTAGATCGCTATTTATTTAAGCGAAAAAAACAAAGACCAATAGGTTCTTATGTTTTCAGTGTATAATTCACATTTCTTTTGTGATAAGCTCAAAGCAAATTTAGTGTAAACATTTAAAACTGGCACCCGTAAGAAGTGTCTAGCTCTTGCCCAGGAGGACATCATCCTTCTCTTCTGCCCCTTGAGGGTGGTAAGGCTGGTTCCTGCAGTGGAGGCAAGAAAAATAGAAGGTGGGTGGCGGTGCAACATCTTTAGAAGTACATGAATGGGGTTAGCATGACAGAAGGCACTCTTGAAATGTGCAGTATCCTTGGAAATGTAGACCCAGATGGTGGCCTTGGGTACATGCCACCATCATTAGTCAGAGCTTTCACACCTCCAACGCTTCCCCCACTGTGTGTCAACGTCATCTCAGTGAGTCAAAGAGGGACTCAGTCCACAAGCACAATCCATCCTTCCCCACTGACGTGATATGCAGTTGATGGTGAGGATGGATGGAGTGCGTCGAGTTGTCCCACCTCTGACCAAAGGATTCTGCATATACTTGGTTCTTATAGGCAATATTATATTTATCCTGTGAGCATAGGAGTCTGCAGTGAATAGTAAAGTGAGGAAAACTTGTTTCCATAAAGAGGGAGGTGAAGGTCACCTGCGGGCGGTAGAAGGTCCAGAACCGTGGGCAGGATCCAACCCAGACGGAGACAGAAGTGATAATATTGGTCATTTCTACACAGTGCAGTCACAAGCTGAACTGAGAGTTAAATACCCAACATGCTATTTGCTAGCTAGGTGGTATCACGTAGCTCCGTAATTTGGATGGGCCGCAGAGTGGCCCCGGAAATGTAGTACCTTTGAATTAACTGGTACGTGGGTTACGTGAACATGGCAAGGTATTCCGAGGGCTGTTTCATGTTGTCACCGCATTTCGGGTGTTTTAGATGCAGTTCTGCGGTCACGTGGGCCGGGTATAATAAATAAGGGTGTGGGCAGGCAGAGTCGAGGGAGACCCCTTGGGCCACAGCCAAGATGCATCCAGCACTGGTTCCCCGCATCTTCATTTCCATAAGGCCTGGGGCCTAGTAGGCCCTCCCATGTGGTTATTCTGTCAAGTTGCCGGCACTCCTTACTACCCGGAGCTGCCAGCACAACATTGGCAACAGATAGGGTGACCAAGTGGCATGGGTGCAAATTCAGGATGTTGAGTGAATAAATTCAGGACGTATGGTCAAAATTCAGGACAAAAATTCAGGACAGAAGGTCAAAGTTCAGGACAAAGTGGAGGTCGCGCAATAGTATACAAGTAAATAAGCAACCAACATAAGTACAAGTCAAAATAAGTTTATATTAGGTTGAGACACCGTGCACTTCACGTGTTTCAGTATGCGTGCAGCTTTGAGCAACTGTGCAGGTGTTTTTGTAGTATTTCATGCGATTTAAGAATGTTGAAGCTCTAGGTAATAGCAAAACTAGCACTTTTTAGGCAACAGTGGTTATAAAAAATAAAAAAAATTGATAAAAGCATCCTCTTTAATATTTTACAATGAAACATCTACTTACAACCGACCTTGCACAATTTCCCCAAAGGAATTCCACCTACAGTACTCCAGTAAATGAAGACCATTTGTTTGGTCTATTTCATCCTAATTACGTAGATAACCGCGCTGCTATACTACCTTCATCTTGAAGCTATTTTGGCCAGTGGGATTTGCTGAGACTTTCAGTGATAGGACAACTTGGGCAAAGATGAATGCAAGAAGCGAGTATTGGCAGTAGTTTTACATGCAATTGTGAAATGGCACGCAAACTATAGAATGGATGTGCATCTCATGGGGCAGACAAATATATTGGATCATCAGGTAGAGAAATGGCACTTGATGGTGAAACATTTTTTGCATTACCTTTTAGATGCAGAACTAAATATGTAAAGAAAGCAGCCCTTCTGTAAACCGATAGCATCTCAGATGTTTCAAAATTGTGTATGTGTCCTAATCTGTTATGCTTGTGACTTGCTTTCAAAACAGTGGAGATTTTTTTTGTTGCTTCCCTTAGTATAAAACATCTATGAGATAGCATGCCTTCTTACATTCATGTTCACAACATATCACTGCATTGCCTCCTTTAAAGTAGGACATCCAAACCGAGAAACTCAAGATGGCCACAAGAAGCAAGTCAGAGAGATGAATGAAGGGGGGCATGGGCAGTGAGTGAGCCAACCTAGCAAACATTTCGAGATAAGCTGCCGCATTTGCAGTTACAGCAGAAAGAAACAAGCATTGGCATAGCCAATAGGTCTCGCTTTAGGACCTTATAAGTGTTTAGCCATGCAACAGTTGTTGTTGCACCAAGGATATTGTGCTGCAGAACTAAATGCTTATAAGGTCCCAAAAGTGAGACCTATTGGCTATGCCAATGCTTGTTTTTTTTTGTGGCAGTCATCTCTTTTGCCCCTTCTGACATGACATTTAGATGTTATGCCTATTATTTTTGGTGCGTTGGTTGTCTTGAGTTTGGTAGCTTTCTACAGCACTGGCGGAAAGGAAACCTTGGGGGTGAAGGATCGCCGAACAAAAGACACATCACACGCTGCCGTCAGGAGTCAGTGGTCACGGTAGCCTGTATTAAAGCCGGTTCCTTCCGCAGTATGAATAACTGCTGTGTGTGTGCTGCAGCCTGCTCTTGACTGATGTTCTAAAAGTGAAGGGTTGAGTTGGTTGTGCAACAAAGTGTTGCTAGCTAGATGCAGCAGCGTAACTTATGTTATAAGATTTTATCAATGAATTCTGCATCTCGGTCGGGGTTTGGCAGACTGTTTCAATGACAGTTCTGGAAGATATGTCTCTAATAGTTAGATGTGGCTGGGTCTTAATGGGGAGGGCTGTCCTTTAAGTTTTAATAGTTTCAATATTCTTATTTTATCCCATTAAATATCTCATTGCATAGGGCTGTCGGCCCCTGGAGATACTAGCATCCTGCAATAAGCACGGATTCGGTCCACCCCGGCGCGAATCTCACAATATTTGTAATTCCGGCCGCAGCCTGCATTCCCGAAATATCAACCTATTAGATCCGGAGCCGCCACTCGGCCAAGGGTGAGTCCAGGGTGGGGTCTCCGCAGAGCTCTGAGCGAGAGCAGCGTGGCGACTGAGGAGAGGGAGTCTGAGAGGAGGGGGGGCTGAACGGGAATGAGTGGAGGCTGAGGAGAGGGAGTCTGAGGGGAGCGAGGGGGAGAGGAGGGACCCTGCACCGGGGATGAGGAGAGGGAGTCTGAGAGGAGGGGGGGCTGAACGGGAATGAGTGGAGGCTGAGGAGAGGGAGTCTGAGGGGAGCGAGGGGGAGAGGAGGGACCCTGCACCGGGGATGAGGAGAGGGAGTCTGAGAGGAGGGAGCAGGGAGCAGGGCAGGAGGGCCCCTGCCAGGCCCGGCTCCAGGATTTTTTATTTGGGTGAGCCAAGGGTGCATTTGGGTGGGCCACTGCGGGCTCGATTTGTCACATATATGTCTAGGCAGGCCTGCTTCAGGGCCCTCCTTTATCTCTTCTTAGTCTTACAAGGCCCACTAAAACGCACTCTTTTCCAAATCTCTTTCTAAATATTATCACTCTCAAAAAGTGTTTTTTCCATGTAATGTTCCTTTCATGGGGAGAGGAGGTTTCTGAGGTGGGAGTATCAGGCAAGTGACACTTCTCGGGCTCCCTCTGTGCGAGCCTTCAGGGAGAATCCCTCTTCATTACTACCTCCACCTGACCCCGGACTCTGCAACGCACTCCCTTACAGGCTCCCTCTGTGCGAGCCTTCAGGGAGAATCCCTCTTCATTACTACCTCCACCTGACCCTGGACTCTGCAACGCACTCCCTTACAGGCTCCCTCTGTGTGAACCTTCAGGGAGAATCCCTCTTCATTACTACCTCCACCTGACCCCGGACTCTGCAACGCACTCCCTTACACGCTTGATTATCCACTACTCCTCTCCAGTTCACCTTATTGCGCAGCTGACCTTGGGCCCCAGCCCCATATCAGGCACCATCGGGCCGCACTTTCATTTTTCCCTGTAAAAACATTAGTAAAATCACCTTCAAACTTAAAACATTGAATATAGAAGTAAATATAATTAGCACACACTTTAAAGTAGCCCTTATGACCCGACTGCTAATTAAATAAACAAAAACAGAAAGGCCATGACTGGGCCGGCTTTTGCGCTGATGCGTAAGTCTTTTTTGGCGCCACACCAATAACCTCTTTCTCCGTAAATACCTTTACTATCACCTTCCAACAGTGCCCCTCATCCCTCCATGGCCCCCTATTGACCTCCTCCTCGGATTCTCTCACTGCCACACGCCACACGCCACAAGTGCCCCTCATCTCCCCGTAGCGCCTCCCACTCATGACCTCTTCCTCGGATTCCCTCACTGCCACCCTCCACCAGTGTCCCTCATCTCTCCCTATCTCCCCTCTCCACCCAATTACCTCTTCCTCGGATTCCCTCACTGCCACCCTCCAACAGTGCCCCTCATCACTCCATAGCCCCTCCCCCTATTGACCTCC
Organism: Triturus cristatus; assembly: GCF_964204655.1. Taxonomy (NCBI): domain Eukaryota; kingdom Metazoa; phylum Chordata; class Amphibia; order Caudata; family Salamandridae; genus Triturus; species Triturus cristatus. Next base: position 720,254,217 of record NC_140579.1, read on the forward strand.
TTTTCGGATTCCCTCACTGCCACCCCCCAACAGTGCCCCTCATCTTTACATAGCCTCTCTCTCATATGCATTTCATTTGTTGTATAGGGCTACTCATATCAGTGTAGTGTGTCTCAGTACTTTACACCACGCACACATTATATAGAGACAACGAATCATACAAGTATGTAAATCAGTCTGCAGGGAAGGTCACATAAGCCAATAAGGATTACAAGGTGTATGAATCACATGTCATCAATACTGGTGGGCAGTATATTCTAAGAGGGTTTGGTCTGGAGAAACACAAACTCAGGATTTAAAGAGTACTCCAGTGGTTAGGGGTCGGCTTTACTGATAAAAATGTATATCTGCTCAAACATGCTCATTTTAGCAACATTAGAATCATGAAAGACTGAGGAAGTTCTAACTATATCTCAAAACAAAAAAAACGAAGTTCTAACTATACCAGTCAGGTTTGCATGAAGCTCTTTGATGACAGTTCATGCGTCACTGTGCTATGTTAGGATTGTAACTTCTGAACTGCAAGTAACACAAGGATCTCTGTGACAAAGGCAGTAAGCCACTGAGCTTCCACATAAAATACAGTTCATCTGCATTTAAAAACTGCCAACAGACACATGATTGCTCTCCAGCGGATCATTAATCACCAGCGTTATCTGGGCATTTTGTATTGTCTTATTGTTGTCTTGCATCGGCCATGAGAATGATAAAAACTGTTTAAATGAAGCACTCAGGAAGTATGTGCCCTGCTGGGCCTGTGCAGATTTTAAAAAGAAAATCAAATAGTGACACATTCTCTTACCTACTCCACTAGTCAAACTTTGTGTCACAGCCTGATGTGATAAGCAGCTGCAGGGGTTAGGAAAGGTGAATCAGAATAAAAAACTTATTTTCTCCTGCGCTGCATAGAAAAATAAATATCCACGCAGCAGGAAAGTTTACCAGTGCCAAAGAAAGGATTTGTCACCTTTCGCCATGCCCCTAGTGGAGATGAAGGGGTGAAAAAACTAAACAAAGCCTCTTTAACATGTAAATGGTCTTTTAAAGACCTGTGAAGTACTCAGGTGCGGCTGCGAAAATCTCAAAAGCTGTGTGTGTGTGCGCGCGGGAAGCTGTCTCAGCTAGGCTGACACACACGACGGGGGGTTAAAGCCCTTTTAGCGCCATGGCGTTGCGCGCCTGCCTTCAAGCCCTCACTGCGAGGGCCAAGGCTCATGATTGGGTGGGCCTGGCCCACCCGGCCTACCCGCTAGAACCGGGCCTGGCCCCTGCACTAGGGATGAGTGGGGGCTGAGGAGAGTGAGTCTGAGAGGAGGGAGCAGGCAGAGGAGGGCCCCTGCACCGGGGATGAGTGAGGGCTGAGGAGAGGGAGTCTGTGGGGAAAGAGCAGGGAGAGGAGGGCCCCTGCACTGTGGATGAGAGTGGGCGGAGGAGAGTGGGTCTGAGGGGAAAGAGGAGGGCCCCTGCACTGGGGATGAGAGGGGCTGAGGAGAGGGAATCTGAGAGGAGGGAGCAGGAGAGGAGGACCCCTGCACCGGGGATGAGAGGGGGCTGAGGAGAGAGCAGGGGGAAGCGAGCCCTGCACTAGGGGTGAGTGGGGGCTGAGGAGAGTGAGTCTGAGAGGAGGGCCCTGCACCGGGATGTGTGGGGGCTGAGGAGAGGGAGTCTGAGGGGAGAGAGCGTGGATGATAAGTGGGGGGGTGAGGAGAGAGTGGAGAGGAGAGGGGGAAAGGAGGAGGGCCCCTGCACTGGGATGTGTGGGGTTTGAACGAGAGAGCTGGAGAGGATAGAATGCCTACGGGGAGCTGAGGTGGCAGGAGCTGAGTGGGAATGGAGAAGGGAGTGAGCTTAGAGAGGACACAGCAAGGAGAGAAGAGGGGGATGAGGGGCCATTGTCCGAGTGAGAAACAGGGAGAGGCGAGAGAGTGGGTGCGTGCGAGCGGGCGTGTTGTCATACCCGTTCATTTTGTATTAAAACGTGCATGGCCCACCAGGCCCAGTGATACCATCCCGGCGTTCTGCTGACAATTACAAATGTCTCCTGAGAAACCCAGCCCCTCCCCTTCCAAGGAGAGCCTGGTACCCAGTCCCTCTGCTGCTCACAGCGGCTCCCTGGCAGGACCTCTAAGAATGGCACACTGGGCACAGTCCAGGGCAAACACAGACCATAAACTCTTTAAAGCCCCTGCCTGCCGCTGACTCTTAACAATTGTGTCATAAAAAAAACAGGCTTGTTGTAAACATTAACCGGTGAGCCAAACATGCAGTGTTTACCTCTGCTGTCTGAGAGGGCATGCCCGTGTGGTCTGTGTGCAGGATTACACAGAGAGACACACATCGCCAGGCCTCAGAGGCACTGCGCGAACTAGGCCCAGCACACTTGGGGGGAGGAGGGGCAAGCACTGATATACCAAAATATAAACTACAATTTTACTGATAATAATTCCCAGACATTAACGTACTCACAACCCCTTTCTTTTTTGACAGTTGCGCTAGGAGCCAATATCCGGCGCACTATAAGGCCGCAAAAACGGAGGAAGTGATGTACACATCTCAACTACAGTGCTTGGTATTCGTCTTACAGCAGCTTATCGATGGTAATTAATGCTCTTTGTTTGTGGGTTCAAAATCTAGGATGTATTGTTTTGACCAGGAGCTGCACTGGGCTATTTTTCATTGCAGCGCTTCTGTATTCCTTCGTGTAGCAAGATAGAGGTTTTACAAGTACTTTTGCTGGCGGGCACGAAAGGGGGAGACATCTAATGCCGGCTTCACCACACGTCCCCAGTGTGTGTATGTATGTGTGTGTGTGTGGGCATGAGGGTGTGTGTGTGCTCATTATATCCTGAGAATACGAGCTCACCCTTTGCTTCCTGTCGGCCAGAAATAAAGTTCTTACCATTGGACTACCTGAAAGCTATTATGACCCTGTTAAAATGCACACGTATCGTGCACATGACAAGCCATAGAAGATGGGCAGCCCTTGTGCCCTCCGAGCAGCCCCCACCCCCGCGAAGGGTTGGTTGGGTTAGAAACCCTACCGCAATTTTATTTGACTAGACTATTTCACGCGTCCCACTTCAGCAGGTAAACACGTGTGAAAAAGGCTTCAAAATCTAAATTAAACCCAACTAGGCGAACAAAAAAAGCACAGAGGTAAGCAAATCAAAATATTACGAGAGTTTTGCTTTGCAAGAGGCAGGGAACCTTTACAACATAAAACAAGCGCTGAAACACAAACGCGGCCCCGTGGCCGCGAAAGTGAAACAGTACTGGGCTAAGTGGGAGGGGTGGGGGAGTGCGAGAGAACACACAGCGATTCCCTTGCGGGAGCAAGCAAACATATGTTGCCAAAGCTCGCTTTCGCAAGGGAATTGCCAAACGTGCACGCATTGCCGTTTAAAGCAATGCAATGCGTGCACGTTTTTGGCTGAAAAGCCGAAGCGATTTCTATAGGTCTTTTTCCTAAGCAGCGCATGCGTACTGCGTAGGCGAGACCTAAAAATCTTTCACTTCAGGCAGTGTAACATGAACTCTAGCAATTAACACCTATTTCGCATTCAAGCAGCCTGTAGATGGGCAGATTAACCAGTTGCCCACATACATTTACATTTCTTTGAAGCAGCCCGGCACCCTGGCTGCCCCTCCCTCTAAATCATCTCACTGGAGACCCCCTCTCTTCTGCTGAGCCACCTCAACTTCTGAATACTTGTGCTTTAGCACCAAGGCTAAAACTAGGGACAAATGCCGTTCGTGGAAACTTCCTTTATGGACAACAGACATTATGTTAAATTCACGGACAGTCCGTGAAAATTACGGACGGTTTGTCACCCTAGCAACAGAGGAGGATGTTCTGCACCCTCGGTGCTCAACGTGTGCGTGTGTGCGGTGGCTGGGTGCTTTGTCCTGGAGAGCGCAGTGCACACACCGCGTGTGCTCTTGTGCATGCTGTGACCGGCTGGACCCTATTTCTGTCGCAGTCGTGCTGATACGTGCCATAAGTAGCGGAGCCTGCCAGTCTTCACCGCCGCAGCCCGACTACAACACGAAGGCCCTACACACCAGCCCTGTTACTCCATGGCCGTATGTAGAGCACACAGGGCGCCCCCTGCTGACATCACGGACAGTGGCCACCCCTCCACAGTTGTTCAGGCTGGGTCCTAAGGGGGAATATAGGTTGCACACCAGTATTAGTGCCACGTCTGGGCTACAGTGGGAACTTTGCATGCTGTCGGTGCTCCTACATCCACAACACAGCTATCGTGAGTGGGGTCATCACGGCTAGTACAGAAATCTCTGCGCAGTAATACCCTGATTTTCCCAGCGCAGCTAATCAGCCAGTCAGCCACTGCTGCTATGGCTAATATTCCCTGCATCAAACATTTTGTGGTAGAAGGAGCTCCCTCTGCTCAAGCGCCCAGGTGGAGAGATTGGGTGGAGCTTTATTTTGAGGCCACAGGAGTTGTAGATGAGAGGAAAAGGGCCATGATCCTCCATCTTGGGGGCAAAACGGAATACATCCTTTACCCTGCAGTCAGAAAAACAACCTGACTTTACAATGCAGTCACTACCCTGACTGCGACATTACCACATGTTCCTTTAACACACAAGTCGTTACAACGACTTTCTTTAGGGGACGTATTGTTAGACTGGTGTTGGATTTTTAAGTCCAACGCCTTCCCTACTGTTGCGTTGACTGAAGTTGGAATATTAATTTATACTATTCCAAAGTCCACAGCCCCCTAAGACAAGTCGTCGTAATGACTTGAGTGGTAGAGCTTTTCATGAGGGCTCATGGGTGAGCCATCTACTCTTTTTTCCGCGAATATCATCAAATACTACACTCTACCACTGGGCAAGCCTCTAGACATCTTATCATGGGTCGAGTCATTTGAGACTCTATCCCTCATCATCCAGAGTGGACTCCTGACCCTACCAATGACAAAAGGGTCTTAGAGGAGAGGTGTGCCTCCAATCCCTTACCAGCTGGTGCTGGAATGCCAAGCAAGTGGTCCAACCTCAAAGTGGGAGATCTGGTGCTAGTAAAAGATAGGTCCCTGGGAGAAAGTTCTGGTTGCCGTTTGAACGTGAGTTCTAGACAATTGTACAACTGCATGGTACTGAAAGGGCTGGGCCCATAAGTTCTGGACCTATTCTAGAATCACCATCCAATGGTTCTTTTTAGCAGCATGGAAGCATAGATAGGAGATTTTTTTTATTATTATTGCCAGTAAAATCAACTAGAAATACTTTGGACACATAGTAACCACAGACAACTAAGTAAGTTTAGTTAATTTATTACAATGCCAAAAATAACTGAATGTAAAGACATCTCAAGATGAGTGTGTACAAATACATTGGAATCAGCTTAAAGCCAAATCTGCGTATCCAATTAAGACCATGTAGCATATGTAAGACAATTAATTCAAGAAGCAGGATGCAGAAGATTAGAAAGCACGAGTCAAAGTTTCCCTGAATTGAGGGTTAATGAGTAAAAAGCATTAATCTATCCCTACACTAACACTAAAGTAACATCCCTACTTAAGCATCTTCAGAAAGGAGGAATAACATGTATCAGCATGTGGAGTCTTCCTAAGAAGTCTCTCCACAATCAATGGGTCAATAGCATAGAACTATTGAGACAGAGCTTGTTTTAAGATGCTCCCTCTCCGAACGCAAAGGAGGAAGAAGTGGGTACTTTTTCTACTCCCAACATCACATTATTTCACGTATCTTTCCCAAGAGTCTTTGTGGGTCACAAAATCTGCTCTGAGTACAGTCCTAAAGGTAGTTTTCCATTGGATAGCAGTACGCTTGTTCTTGCAGCAGTTTGTCCATGGTTCCCAGGCCTTCTCCTGTTTGAAGCACAACAACCTTCCTTTATTGACTCAGGCCATGCAATTGTAACTTCTTCTCTCCTTGCCTGACTAGTCAAATAAAAGCATTATTCTAGCTAACAAGGCACATCCAATTAATGCATGTACCTACATGCAAACCAACACAATTAATAAACAATTTTAATACATGAGTAAATGTCAGGATACAGGGTTTAAACATGTGTGGTAGGTGGTGGCGCCAACAATGAGTATGCGTGTAGTGTAACTGCGATTCACGTAGGATGGTGCCACAGGTAGGGGTTAACCCTGAACCCCTAAATTAATTGACCAACGGTCAGGCAAGATAACAACGAGCCTATGCACACGTAAACAGTATCAACAGATCAATTCACTGTGTAGAAACTTTATCGCAAAAACGAACTCAAAGTGTTACATTTATACAGTGAAATGAAGATGAGTAGTCATGAGAAGTACTTTTCTCTTCTTTTTAATCCAGAAAGGTTGCCCAGCCAACACGTGTTTCGTCTGGGGGGGTACCCCAACACTTCTTCAGGGCTTCTGGCAAAATGAGTTGCGATGAGAATCTCCCTGCCGGTTGTACTTCTACCCTGGCTGGTGAATAGTGGTGATAACTTAATTAACGGAATGTTGGGCCAAGAGTAAGGACCTAACAGTCAGCTGAAAATATTCTGGTTCTCGACACTGTGGGTCTGATGCTGGGGGAGTACTCGCTGTTCCAGATATTCTTTTATCATTTGAAATCCGGGCGGGAGTCGGGCACGTCGTTTACAGCACGCTGTCCCATTTACAGTGATACCTCCACTTTCGGCTGACTGTTAGGTCCTTACTCTTGGCCCAATATTCCGTAAATTAAGCTATCACCACCATTCACCAGCCGGGACGGAAGTACAACTGGCAGGGAGATTCTCAGCACAACTCATTTTGCCAGAAGCCCTGAAGAAGTCTTGGGGTACCCCCCCAGACGAAACACGTATTGGCTGGGCAACTTTTCTGAATAAAAAATAAGAGAAAAATACTTCTCATGACTACTCATCTTCATTTCACTGTATATTTGGAACACTTTGTGTCCTTTTTTTGCGATGAAGTTTCTACACAGTGAATTGATTTGTTGATACTGTTTACATGTGCATAGGCTTGTTGTTATGAATAAATGTCAGTTTCACAACACGAGCTCCTCACGTTAATGTTTTCTGCTAGTTACATTCACTTTCTGCGTTAATTCTTCATGTTGCTTTTCAACGACCTAAGCACATCAAGTTTCAAGTTACTACATTTCACAATTCTAATACCTCATGTTAATAAGACAAAAGATTATACGTGGGTGCGCTCTACACATGTGATTATAATGCACCCCTACATCATTTCCCCCCTCTTATGACGTTGAGTCATCGTAAAACACTTTTAAATCACTGTAGAGTAGACCGATCTAAACAGATGTCATAGCTAGTCTCCTCTGTCTGAACTCCTGTAACAGCTTCAGATTATCATAATGACTGTTCTGCAGTCTTTCCACCCTTCTCTCTCTCTCAAGGAATTCTCCATTTGCCTCGCCTTGTGCCAATGGTATGCCCTTATCATTCCTAACAAAATGATCACACACATCACAATAGTTATGATTGGCTTCAAGATGTATCCAAGAATTCCCTTAACTAGGTTAGCAAACCAACTTCCAACTGCTCCAATCCCCTTACCAATCTTGTGCCATACTCCCTCAGTTGCCAGGTCATGTATCTCATGATGTATCTCAGTGATGTTATTTATATATCCCCTCAGATCTTTACTTTTGTCACGGATGTAAGTACAACAATGCTGTACTTTCAGCATCCAACAGAGTCTGCCTTCTTTTGCTAGTAACACGTCAAATGCAAGATGGTTTTGCATCACCATCGCTCTTATCGAAACCACTTCTCCATCTATAAGCAACAATGACTGAGCTGTGTTAACCGATAACTTATCTACAATGGTAGACAACCTCCTGATCTTATATTTTTTATTTTGATTATTTTTGTGGTTTCAAAGAAGAAATGCAAGTCAAGAGAAAACCCCCAACAGAGTCATAAATTGAGCATCAACAGAGTGTCCCAGTACACAGTAAAACACAGCGCAGAATATAGTAAATACATATCACACGCAGCACAAGTAACATCAATATTGTTCCAGCATATATCTGTCAACCTACTAATCCAGGCCATGCGGTACATCTACATAGCAATGGCAGGACAGCTCGACCTAGCACGGTGAATCAGTATGGACACTAGGAGGGTTCTGGGTCGGTGTGTCTATCCTGTCAGTGACTCTTAGTCAAAACTAAGTGGCAAAGGGCTTCAAAATGTCTTTAGGATGGGTTGTTAGTGGCATGAGGTCCCAAAATGTAGCTAATTGCTCCTGGCAGTAAGTGATGTCTGTCAAACAGGCCCGGCTGGTGGGCATCGGCTTTCTTCCCCAATGTAGCACCACTCTGCGTTTAGCCAGCACGAGTAGCATCACAATGAGGCGTTGGTGTCCGTCCGGAGCTTCCTTAACATACCCGAGGAGACACACCACAGGATTGAGGGGGAAGGGGGCCTCTATGATGGCACTAACTGTGCCGCAGACTGCCGCCAAAATGTTTGCCACGCCGGGCAGGTACAGGCCAGAATGTAGCCCCTGGCTCTTGACAGCGCACGCAGCGTGAGTCAGAAACCAGCCCCATTCTGTGAAGTTGCATGATATGTTCTATGTACATAGTTAAAATGTATTAGTCTCAGTCTGTAATTGGGGGAACAGTCTCTCAGATTGGCCACATTGCGTGTATGGTATCTCCAAGCCCACGTCCTTCTCCCAAGCCACCCGAACACTCGAGGTGTCCACCAGGGAAGCAGTCAGCATAAGTGAATAAAGTTGGGTGATAAGCTTAGTCGGTGATGTAGTTATGTGGATGTATTCCAAAGCCATAGAGATAGGGGGTTGAGAAGGAAATGTCTCATGTAGCGTGTGACAGGTAGCTCTAATTTGATAGTACAGTAGTGTATCTAATGGCACGAGCGGATGTGTGTCAGTGCTAGTGAATGAAGGGAGAAACTGACCATCTGGATATAAATCTGCAAAGACTTTAATGCCTAGTGCGCCAGCACGACCAACAGCGCCTCTGTCCTGTAGTGGGGGAAATATTGGATTGTCTGCCAGTAATGCTGAGGGCGCATATAATATTGTGAGACCAGTCTAGGAGGCCGTCCAATACCCAGTGCATGCATTCCACTGTATTTATTTTGGCTTTGGGTGCTTTGTATGGCTGGAACAATGCTGTTACGAGTGGCCATTGGGGACTTTTGGTCTTGTTCCACCCCTAGGTGTTGGTGGAACCGGGTGGGATGGAGGCAAAAATGTAAAAATAAGCCTGAACACATAGGACATACAGCTGCATGTCCGGCTCTTCCAATCCTCCGTGCGCAGGTGGCAACGTCAGGAGTTCACAGGATACCCTAGGCTGTCATCCTGCCCATACAAGCGCGATCATGTTGAACGGCAATCGCCTAAAGAAGTGCGCCGTGAGTGGGAGCAGAAAGTTGACGAAAAGGTATAAAACTTCATTCTTGCAATGGCTATACGACCTGTAAGGGATAGTGATAATTTAATCCACATCTGGATGTGCGCCTCTAGCCAGTCCATTGCACGTCGATAATTCAACTTCCAAAGCTCCTCTGGGTCTCTACTCAACCATATACCCAGCTAGCTGGCTGGTTCTGCTGCTCCCTTCAGTGAGCATTCGGTCTTATAGGGTGTCATGGCCTCTGTAAGTAAGAAGTGGATCAATTTATTCCAATTTATCTGAGTTACCGAATATCCCCCATAGTGGACCACCTCAAGCGTCATTAGCTCCAGATTTGTCTGCAGCTTGCGTATTTAGAGGGTGAGATCGTTAGCATACATAGACACGACCACACCATGTGTTGTGAAGCCAATGCCGTGCTCAGCATGATGTTGATGCAGCCTAGCCTTCAGTGGCTTCATAGCAATAGCAAACAGGAGTGGGGTATAGGGCATCCCTGTCGTGTGCACCGCATGATTGCTATTGGATCTGACAAAGGGCCTGACACGGGGCCTGACACAGGCCGTGGGAAGGTTATATAAGAGTTGTATCTTCTGAATAAAATTGAAGCTGAGTCATAGGAGTCAGAGCAATGGAAAAAGAAATGTCCACTCAAGGGAATCAAACCCCTTCGTGGCATCCAGCAGAGCAGCTACTGCTGGTATAGAAGGACAAAGTGGTGCATCACCGCAAGTATGGTGCGGAGATTGTGCGATGTGGCCTGCCCAGGAATGAAACCAGACTGGTCCGGCCTCACAATCAAGGGTATAAGTGGCAGCAGGCAGTTCACCAATACTTTCACATATATCTTATTATCTATCTTTATTAGAGACAGGGGGCGGTAACAGTCGTAGAGCTCAGCGGGTTTGTCCGGTTTTAGTATAGTTACTATAACTGCCTCTTTTAGAGATGGGGAAGCTGTCCCAGGGTCAGTGAGTCATGGCACATCTCTATAAGGTGCGGGATGAGTATGGAAACGTACTCTTTATATAGAAAGCTGGCACTAGCCCGTTCAAGCCAGGGGCCCTGTCACCCGACAGGCTCGTGATGACCTGGGCTCTCTCCTCTGGCGTGATTGAAGCATTGAGATACTCCCGATGTCCGGGGACCAGCCAAAATAGCTGAATAGAGTCTAAATAATTATGTAGTGTCTTCGTGTCACTCACCGACCAAGCTGAGTAAATCTGGGTTTAGAAGGAGGACGTGACCTCCAATTGAGAAGTGACCAGCCGAGAACTATTGTTCATCATTTCAGTCACATATGTGCAAGCATGGGGTCTGTGTAGCAACCCCACCAGCGTTCTTTCAGGGTGATCTCTGTCGCCACATCTCTGTGTTTCTCGTCTCAGGTAGTTCAGTCTGCTGTTAGTTTGTCTCTATATCTGCCAGCACAGCAGAGTTGTGGTCTCGAGTGTATTCTCGCTCCAAGGCCTGAATCTCCGATTCCAGCTTGCCCAGTGACCCTCGAATCGCCCTCAGTACCCCAGACTGTTCTGCAATATAGGTCCCTCGGATTACCACCTTGAACATCTCCCACAGAGTGGAGGGCAATCGATTCGACCCAGCATTAAGAGCGAAGTAATCCATAATTGCAAGACCGATCTCTTCCTTGAAAGCTGTATCCCGTAGTGCGTGTCGGGGCAAACGCCACGAGTATGCGCGAGGGAGGGTCTGTGAGATCTGGACAACCAGCTGCACGGCACGTGATAGGAGAGAGTGCACGGAAGGTGTGTGACTGACATAGTCCAAGTGAGAACTCTCGGCACGAGCCAGAAGTCAATACAGGACCACAAGTTGTGATAAAAAGAGAAGCATGTGCCTTCGCTCGTGTTTTGATGAGTGTAACATCACACATCTAGGAGCAAGTCATCTGAAATGAGTGCATTGAGAGTGTCGGCTGCATGCGATTGGTGCTGTCTTGTGCCATAGCGGTCGATGACCCCCTCCAACGCCACAATAAAGTCCCCACACCATATCGATGCCCGCAGGCTGAATTCTTCCACCTGCCTCAAAACTCTCCCTGAAAAAAGTTGGGGTCATCGGAATTGGGCCATATATAGCCACCATGGGCCATATGTAGATAATTTCTATTTACCGATTCCTAAATACCGAATTTGACCGATTCGGTATTTAAGAATCGGTAAATAGAATGTAGGGGGAGCATATTTAATGGTGGCAGGTTGTCACATTGACACCCTGTCGCACCCCTGAATTGTGCATGTGTGCACATGTGGCGCACATACATGCCCTAAGGGCATGTATGTCTGCCAAATGGCATTTCTAGAAAAGCACCCAATTGCTTTTTAAAAGGTATTCGGTATTTACCACCAACCTGTAGTTGGTGGTAAATAACGAATCCTTAAAACAAAAAATGCACTCGCTTTAGTGCTCCCTACATAGGATTTAAGGATTCGGTAATTTACCGATTCGGTATTTTACCGATTCCTTAAAATAACGAATCGGTAAATTACCGAATCCTTAAATCCAGCCTCCTACATATCAATTGCCTAAATACCGGTTGGTAACCTGAAATTTACAGATTTTCGGCCATTACCGACCGGTATTTAGGTACCTACATATGGCCCCATGATCATGGGCTGTTTGTACAGAGCGCCCACCAGGATGACATATCTTCCTTTCTTGTTCCTTGTCAATTAGAGAGTGAGTGGTGTGCCATGATAGCCCTTTCCTAAGTAGTATCGAGACATCTCTTCCATAATTTGAGTATATCTAGGAGTAGGTCTCGCAACACCACTGAGCACAGAGTCGGGGCGTAGTGCTGGTGATCAGGTGTGTCTCCTGCAGAAAATACATATCAACCTTATGGCGGGCGAGACAACCTCCTAATCTTGATGTCATTCAGCACCACACCCAAACTAGGTATTATCGCTCCAAATATTTCTCCTGCAACTTCACCAGCACTCGGTCTACGTTTTTCCCTATGGTTGGATTTTCCTTACAAATCTTCCAAATGGTATATCTTTGAAACTGCCACATAGCAAGTACCATAACAATTGTTCGGAAACCAAACATATGCATTCTTTCCATGGCCAAAAAATACTCCTGGCACTGCTTGCACTGCCTCTTGAAGAAACTTCTTCAAGGTACCACCAATTAGAAAGATGTGGTCACACACACAAAAACAACGTCATAACGGCTCTGAACTTGACAAATGCAGAGCTTGCCTCATTCTTCCCAATCCCAAGATATTGGACCATACCTTCCATTTGCCTTGTGAACTAACCCCTCCTTAGTCCACTCAAAGTTTCCTTCCCTATTATTAAGTTTACCAGTTAAAGCTCTATGCTTATCCTCTACTTGGTCTACAATTTTCTTTTCTATGTCTGTTAATGTGCAGATTAGATTATGTCTATGCACATAAGCAGTGTCTAGTGTTACTGTGGGTACAAAATACTTTCCCATTCTTTCTTCTTGCTTGTAATAATCATATTTTTTCAGGTGTTTATGAACGGGTATCTCTGAGGGCACCAAATCATAATTCGAGAAATAGTATTCGTAATAACCCTTTCCATAAAACATGCTAAAGAGCAAACTACAAGTAATGCAATATGTCAGGGGTAAGTGATGATATCTAATCCCTTCCTCAATTGAAGCAGGCAATTGCATACACACACTTAACAAGCTCTCCCATCCATAGTATTCACATATCCGTACAGCAGCTTAGCATAATCATTCAATGTGTAATCACCTTTAGACAAATCTACATGCAGAAGGCAACTAGTTTGCTCTATTAAGCCTTTATCAGATCCTAGTGTACCGTCCTTTAAGGCAACAGTGTTAGGTGTGTATGTTCCATGTACCCCACTCCCTGTCTCTCAGCTTTGCGTGCACTTAAAATTGACTCAGTAATGACTACAGCTATAACTATGATTACTCCTACATTAAGGGTACCTATAGTACATTTGTGCCTACGATTAGAATTTTCAGACTCCATTTTCAAAGTGGCTCGGATTGTAGTTGTAAGAGGATCATCACACAGTCTCCTTTTCTCCACCTCTTATTTATTTGCAACAAAGTCTTTGAGCAACTCCTTTTGCATCTTGGCAGTCTTTGGCACAATATTTACACAGCTTGGAAAACTTCTTTAGCCCCCTTTCTTCTTCTAAATGAAAAGTCCCTATTTTTATTCTTTTTCCACCCGGGCCTAGGTTATCTTCTTTTAAGCAATTTTATTTACAGTTCAAAAGTTCAATTTACATCCCTTATGAGAACAGAGCCAGTCTCCTCAATGACTCGCTGTAACAGTTCTGCCCTTAATGCTGCAATCTCTTGAGCAGACTGTGGAGCTCCGAAGCTCGTAAATGTGATGTCTTCCAGAATCAGAGTCCATAAACCACTCAGCCTCGATAGATAAGGCACAGTCAATGACAGAATTGCATTAGCCTCTTTTCCAGGAATTCTCTGCAGGATCTCGACAATCGGTATTGAGAATTCAGACCTCGCTCTCCGTAGTATTGGTAACCAGATATGTCCACTCGGGAGAGCAATATCTCTAACACAGCACTCTTGCCCTCCTGGACCTTATTACACTTCCTGTGGCTTGTTCAGACTCACTCACATCAGACTCAGAAGATTCACTTATTGGTACAAGTTGTCTTTCAGATGCAAGTCTGAGGTTCCTTCTTTTCTGTCTAACAGGCCACTTTTCATTTACAGCATCCTTCTTGCTTTACTGCACACAACCAATTTTCACACCAGTCTCTTCTGCTGAGTCAGAATCTATACCACGCACAACGTTACTGTCTCCCTCAGAGTCTATATCAGTGTCTTGTGTAGCTTGACCCCCCTGATCTTGCTCTGGTGAATATCCAGTGTGAGAAGTTGGCCTGGTATATGATGCTCACTAGTTAAAGTGATCACCTTGTACCATGCCAAGCAACCCTTATGGTGTGGTTGTAAGTCAACCTTTTCGGACTAGCTGCCCTAGTGGTAGCGTAGGCTAAGCAGTCTTTGAGGCTAAACTCGTGATGCGTGTTAAGCAAGCTGTTTTACCAATAGTAACCCCCTTTTATACCAATGAAAGGACACCACACAGATATATATTCAAAATATACATGTATTTATTTCTCAAAGTAACCCCTAGTCTCTTTATGAGCACAGGAGCACAAATCGTCAAACAAGATTATCACAGAATACACAGAAGTTGCACTTTATATGGATAGGCCCTGGTGGCCACTCGAACCATATACTAAAATAGTGGTATAAGTACCACGAACAGAAAAGGGAAAAGGCCTAGGGCCTCTAGAATCGCTGGGCCTACAAGGAGCTAACGTCAGTTAGTGACCAGGAGGTCCACGGGCGGCGTGTGCAGAGCAAATAGTCACACGCGGGCTCCCATAGATTTCAATGGGTGCGTAAAAAGTACAAAGTTACTGCAAAAGGAATCTTCCGGATGACCTAGGAACTTAAGATTTGGAACACAGGCACTAGAGATGTATTACTACACATGGGCACCGGAGTGCCAGCTTTACCTCACCCACAGGAAGCGGGTGCATAGGCCTCAAAGTGCGTCGGGTTTCTTCTATCTGTTCCGTTGAGCCTGGGACAAAGATGCTGCAGGCGGTCGGTCGGGAAGAGATGCAGTGGATCCAAGAGTGGATCGGAGATGTTGAAGACCTGTAAGCAGAGGGGACAGTGTTCACAGTCACTAGCCAGTGACCAGCGTGGCACCAGGTGGGTACCAGGCGATGTCGGGTGCAAACAGGTGATGAGGGGTAGCTTGTCTCCGCAGCCACGTGGTCCCTGAAGGTCGACGACGTCCAGGAGTCGGCTCACGAGCTGTCCCACGCAGGCTCTCGCTGTCGGCGGTGTCGGCGACTTGATCGAAGCAAACAAGCCTTGGCAAAAGCAATTGCAGGAGGATTCGGAAATCAGCTGTTGGTTCTGACCAGCAAGGTCAGAGGGATTGCTCCTTTGGAGGGGAGCAAGGGCCAGTCTGGAGCAACCAGACCAGCGGTGTTTGTCGTAGATTTCGTCGCCAAGATGGCCACTAGCCAGCGGGCCAGCAACCGGTTAGGCGCGTCGAGTGGCAAAATGCAGAAGGGCCCCACGCAGATCGTGGAGATGCTGGAGGGCTCACCTTTGGTGCAGATGCTGCTCGAGGGTTGGGCTTCTCAGGACCCAAAGCACAACTTGGAGGGAGCCTCGGTTGTTGCACTGGTCAGCTTGTCGTAGTCGTTCCAAGATGGCTGGCTCCACGTGTCTCGGTGCCTCCACGGGTCTCCTCTTTTCAGGGACTGTGGATCAGGCGGTGAGAGGTCTGGAGGTCCAGGTCTTGTCAGTCTCTGGGCTCGGGCTCTGGCGGGAGGCGGCGGCAAAGCAGACGGTGATTCGCTGGATGGTGCTTGCGTTAGCAAGGTGGTCACTCCCTGACCACAGGGGAGATTTTCTTCAGTCTTCTGTGCAGCAGAATGTCGAAGTTCCCGTCTTCTTCTTAGTTTCAAGTTGATTCCAGGATGTCTGAAGTCTTAGGACACAGCTCCTACCTTTATTCGGATTCTAGGGGCCGGACTACCTGCTAGGTCCCTCCCTAAGGGTGGGACCAGGAAGGGGGGTGGTTACACCCCCAATCCTTTGTCCAGCTCGCCCCAGGCCCGGGACTGGTGTGCCCCAGGACCGGTTTGAACTGGCATATGCACCGAGGCTCCTTGTGAGCCACAGGCATGTCTGGTTTCTTTCAAGCCCTACCTGACCAATACACAAAATCCTGTCTGGGGTGGTGCACGCACCTCCCCTGGCAGGAAACCCTTTGTCCACACCTCCCAAGCTGGAAGGACTCCCAGCAGCAGGAGGGCAGACTTGTGTCTGTGGTGGCAGCATCCATTTTGTGGAGCTGAGGCTATGTCTGATTTTACCCGGGTTTCAGGTACTGTACATGTCGTGTCCCTCTAGAAGGGTGGAATGCTAACCCCGTCGCCAGAATTGGCGAGGGGTTAGTATTCCAATTCGTATGACACCTTACTCGACATGTTTTGATAAAGCCAAACCAAAGTTAGCATTTAACCGCGAGGTTCATAATGCACTTAAGAGTATATGGTATGACGATATCTGGAAACAGTAGAAGGAAGTTGTTCCGACCACTGCAGACAGGCTCAGCTCATGCCAGAGCACCATCTCACATGGAACCAAGCACTCTGCCTTCAGGATTGTTAAGGCCTGCCATAGGAGTGACTTATAGGTTACCAGGTGTCCCATTTAAGGTTAGGTATAGGTATACTACACCTAAGTAAGAGGTGATTACACCAACTTACCCCAGCTGAGTGATCAGCCAGTTGTGTCAAATTGTTAGGCCAAGCCTGGGGTGGCATAATACATGCTGCAGCCCTTGGCAGGCCTTGGGTACACCAATGCCCTGGGTACCTAGTGTACACTGGTACAGGGGCTGACAGGGTGATCCAACCAATTGGGTATGTACCTAGGGTACATGGAGTCCATTTTACAGAGAGAGCAGATAGCCTGAGAGCCTGAATGGCAGGATCTCAGGCCAACTAAGTCGAAAAACCAGCTAGACACTAGGCAAAAATTTGGGGGTAACCATAGTCAGATATCCACCTTCCTACACAACCCCCCCCCAAACGAAGGGAGATAAGGCTGACCTTGACCAGGTAAGCCTATATTGCCCAAGTGGCCATATAAGGAGGAACCAGCACTGGCATGGTTACCCCCTGTCTCATGGTCCACTAAGCAATCCCTCACCCTAAGGGTATCAGAGGGTCTCCACCATAGGGAATCTCTACCTGTGGTGTGTCTTGGCAAAGTAAAAGGCTGGTGTTGAGATGGAGTACTGAAGTGAGTGTCCTCAAAGTGAGGCCTCAGCTTCCTCCAATCATCCTCCACCATGGATGCCTTTCTTTCTTTAACTGAGTTGCACTGTGCTCTCAGGGTCAGCCTCTGGCTACCTAAAGCTGGAGGCTGGGTCCCTTTTGTGGGCTTACTGGAGGGACAGGTCAGGTTTGGGGCCCTAAGGTCCCATGTTTGCCTGTGCCCAACAGAATCCCCCTGGGGGAGGTCCCTAACTACCTGTAAAGGAGATCCCTCAGGAATGTTTTTACCCATCACCTGACTAGGGCTACTAGCCAGGCAATCCTCATTCTTTTGATGGGGGGGTTCTTGTGGACAGGGGCCCTCTGGGGGTCCACTGGCCTCCCTGACCTCTGCAGCCCTGGGCTGACTGAGGCAGGGTAGAGAGAGGCAGGCTACCTGCACCAGACTGGATCCCACCTTGGAAGGGGCCACTGACATCAGAGGCTCTGCCAGGCCAGGCCTGGCTACCTCTGGGGCAGTTCCTTCACAAGGGGTGAGGTCAGATCCCTGAGGAGGCTGACCTTTTCCTAATGTCTGGGGAGAGGGAGACTTTTCTTCCTCCCCACTACTCTCAGTTTGTGTGGAGTGATCCATTGTTTCAGGCTTCACTACACCTATGTCAGTCTGAGTATAGGCTGAGACCATTACAGCCTTGCCAACCTTTTCAGGGGGGCACTCAGTTTGTGTTTGAGCTGTGACTGTCACAGCTCTGCCAGTCCCTACAGGGAAGTCTGTCTGTGCCTGGGCTGTGGCTACCACTGCCCTTCCAACCTTTTCAGGGAGGAAATCTATTTGGACAGGGGTTGTGAATGGCACAACCCCCCTACCCTTTTGTGAAAGGCCTACCATTTTAGAATGGGTGTCTTGTTCAACTCCAGCCCAAGCTGAGAGTTCTAAGTCATTCCCCAGTAAGCAGTCTACAGGCAAGGTTGGGGACACTGCTACCCTTTTAGGGCCAGTGACCCCTCCCCAGCTGAGACATACCTCTGCCATGGGATGACTGTTCTGTTTGCCATCAATGTTAGTCACCTGGTAGGAGAAACCGGGCAAAAGCTGCTCAGAGGGAACTAGCCAATGGGCCACCATTGTGATGCTAGCCCCAGTGTCTCTGTAGGCCTCAGCTTTTGTACCATTGATGTAGGGCTCCTGTCTGTACCTACCCAAAGTGTTGGGACAGGCAGTGAAGTTGGCAAACCCCATGCCACCATCACAGACAAGAGTGGTTGCTGTAGGGGAATTGGCTAAGCCAGGGTCCCCCTGTGTTCCCCAAGTAAACCCACCCAGATTTCTGGGGGCACTCCCACCACCTGGGGGATTACTGCTGACAGTAATAGGTGGTGTGACAGGAGTAATTGGAGGAACAGTTTTGTTTTTAGCCCTTGGGCAACCGCTGTCAGTTTTCCAATGCCCAGGAGTTTTACACTCATGGCAGTAGGGCTTTTTAGCTGTGGTAGAGGAGGGAGCTTGGGACCCACCACCCTGTGTGGAGTTTTGGGGCCCTGAGGAAGGTTTCTCTTTTTCTTTATCCCCACCCTTCTCTTGAGGCTTGGTGGTATCTTTCTTTTGGTCACCACCCTGGTTTTTAGGCCTGATCCTGGTCCTGACCCATTTATCTGCCCTCTTTCCCAATTCTTGGGGAGAGGTCAAATCTGAGTCTACCAGGTGTTGATGGAGAAGCTGGTTTTGACAATTACTTAAAATCTGCTCTCTCATCATCAAATTGTACAATCCTGTATAATCAGACACCTTACTTCCCAGCAACCAACCCTCCAAAGCCTTAGTGGCACATTCCACATATTCAGACCAGTCCTGAGTCTGTGTCTTCTGGGTGTCTCTGAACATTAACCTGTACTGTTCAGTGGTTAAGCCTAACCCATCAACTAGGACACTCTTCAGGACTCTGTAATTTCTGACATCCTCTTCTCTAACAGTGAGGAGTCTATCTCTGCCTCTCCCCTCAAAGGAGAGCCATAAGATTGCTGCCCACTGGTCTTCAGGAACCTGCTGCACTTTGCAGGCTCTCTCAAGAGCAGTCATCCATTTGTGGATGTCATCCCCACTTTTGTAGGGGGGCACAATCTTGGACAGGTTCCTATTGTCAAAGACCCTATCTTTGTCCCTAGGGACATTGCTGCCACCAGTGGGTATAGACCCACTCTCTCTATGCTGCCTAGCCTTGCTCAGTTTTTCTTCCATCAGGGCTACTTCTAGCTCCTGCTTCCTGATCCTCAGCTGGGCTTCCTGCATTCTGGCCTCATGTTCCCTCCTCTGAGGGGTGGTCAGTCTCCTTCTGGAGTGACCTTGAGAGCCTCTAGAGCCATGGGAAGCATTGGAGTCACCTGAGCGATTCCTTTGCCTTCCAAGCCCTGTGTTAAGTCCACTGGGGAGATCCAATGGGGTGAACCCACTGTCAGTCCCCAATAGCCTTAGTTTAGCTGGGCCAAGTATAACACTTGGCACTGGGCTAGTTCTCCCTTCATCCCCACTCACATCTGTATCCCCATCACTTTCTTCCTCTGTGGTAGGCATCCCATCTAAGGGGTGACTATTGAAAGGGGGTACCTCTGTGGCATCTTCAGAAGGGGGGCCTCCTGTTCCTGACCCTAAGGGGGCTAACTGGGAAGCTTTCCTGAGTTCTCTCTGATTCTCATCATTTTGTAAGAGTTCTCTGAGCTCAGCAGAGGTAGGGTTCTTGGGCTGTTTAAGGCCTCTAAGAGTTGCCAAATGCCTGAGCTCATTCTGGTTAAGGGTAGCAAAGCTGGATGTTGCCCTCTGGGGGTCACTCTCAACAGAGATGGGTACAGTGGACCCCTCTGCCCCGGCCATTGCTCTTAAGTGTGGGTGGATGTGTTGCAATCTACCTACACTTGGGTTTACCTACTAAACCTATCTAGTAGTTGTAGTCAGGGTGTGCTACTCCCTTTGCTCTACAACAACTAAGTTCAGTAGAACTTATGTATATCTAATCTTGTTTTATATGTACCTACAGGTACCTATGTGATCTTTCAATTGGTAACCAAGAGATTACAATGGTAAAACACAGCAAGCTCAAATCCAACCGCTGCTCACCAATGTGAGAAGTTGGCCTGGTATATGATGCTCACTAGTTAAAGTGATCACCTTGTACCATGCCAAGCAACCCTTATGGTGTGGTTGTAAGTCAACCTTTTCGGACTAGCTGCCCTAGTGGTAGCGTAGGCTAAGCAGTCTTTGAGGCTAAACTCGTGATGCGTGTTAAGCAAGCTGTTTTACCAATAGTAACCCCCTTTTATACCAATGAAAGGACACCACACAGATATATATTCAAAATATACATGTATTTATTTCTCAAAGTAACCCCTAGTCTCTTTATGAGCACAGGAGCACAAATCGTCAAACAAGATTATCACAGAATACACAGAAGTTGCACTTTATATGGATAGGCCCTGGTGGCCACTCGAACCATATACTAAAATAGTGGTATAAGTACCACGAACAGAAAAGGGAAAAGGCCTAGGGCCTCTAGAATCGCTGGGCCTACAAGGAGCTAACGTCAGTTAGTGACCAGGAGGTCCACGGGCGGCGTGTGCAGAGCAAATAGTCACACGCGGGCTCCCATAGGTTTCAATGGGTGCGTAAAAAGTACAAAGTTACTGCAAAAGGAATCTTCCGGATGACCTAGGAACTTAAGATTTGGAACACAGGCACTAGAGATGTATTACTACACATGGGCACCGGAGTGCCAGCTTTACCTCACCCACAGGAAGCGGGTGCATAGGCCTCAAAGTGCGTCGGGTTTCTTCTATCTGTTCCGTTGAGCCTGGGACAAAGATGCTGCAGGCGGTCGGTCGGGAAGAGATGCAGTGGATCCAAGAGTGGATCGGAGATGTTGAAGACCTGTAAGCAGAGGGGACAGTGTTCACAGTCACTAGCCAGTGACCAGCGTGGCACCAGGTGGGTACCAGGCGATGTCGGGTGCAAACAGGTGATGAGGGGTAGCTTGTCTCCGCAGCCACGTGGTCCCTGAAGGTCGACGACGTCCAGGAGTCGGCTCACGAGCTGTCCCACGCAGGCTCTCGCTGTCGGCGGTGTCGGCGACTTGATCGAAGCAAACAAGCCTTGGCAAAAGCAATTGCAGGAGGATTCGGAAATCAGCTGTTGGTTCTGACCAGCAAGGTCAGAGGGATTGCTCCTTTGGAGGGGAGCAAGGGCCAGTCTGGAGCAACCAGACCAGCGGTGTTTGTCGTAGATTTCGTCGCCAAGATGGCCACTAGCCAGCGGGCCAGCAACCGGTTAGGCGCGTCGAGTGGCAAAATGCAGAAGGGCCCCACGCAGATCGTGGAGATGCTGGAGGGCTCACCTTTGGTGCAGATGCTGCTCGAGGGTTGGGCTTCTCAGGACCCAAAGCACAACTTGGAGGGAGCCTCGGTTGTTGCACTGGTCAGCTTGTCGTAGTCGTTCCAAGATGGCTGGCTCCACGTGTCTCGGTGCCTCCACGGGTCTCCTCTTTTCAGGGACTGTGGATCGGGCGGTGAGAGGTCTGGAGGTCCAGGTCTTGTCAGTCTCTGGGCTCGGGCTCTGGCGGGAGGCGGCGGCAAAGCAGACGGTGATTCGCTGGATGGTGCTTGCGTTAGCAAGGTGGTCACTCCCTGACCACAGGGGAGATTTTCTTCAGTCTTCTGTGCAGCAGAATGTCGAAGTTCCCGTCTTCTTCTTAGTTTCAAGTTGATTCCAGGATGTCTGAAGTCTTAGGACACAGCTCCTACCTTTATTCGGATTCTAGGGGCCGGACTACCTGCTAGGTCCCTCCCTAAGGGTGGGACCAGGAAGGGGGGTGGTTACACCCCCAATCCTTTGTCCAGCTCGCCCCAGGCCCGGGACTGGTGTGCCCCAGGACCGGTTTGAACTGGCATATGCACCGAGGCTCCTTGTGAGCCACAGGCATGTCTGGTTTCTTTCAAGCCCTACCTGACCAATACACAAAATCCTGTCTGGGGTGGTGCACGCACCTCCCCTGGCAGGAAACCCTTTGTCCACACCTCCCAAGCTGGAAGGACTCCCAGCAGCAGGAGGGCAGACTTGTGTCTGTGGTGGCAGCATCCATTTTGTGGAGCTGAGGCTATGTCTGATTTTACCCGGGTTTCAGGTACTGTACATGTCGTGTCCCTCTAGAAGGGTGGAATGCTAACCCCGTCGCCAGAATTGGCGAGGGGTTAGTATTCCAATTCGTATGACACCTTACTCGACATGTTTTGATAAAGCCAAACCAAAGTTAGCATTTAACCGCGAGGTTCATAATGCACTTAAGAGTATATGGTATGACGATATCTGGAAACAGTAGAAGGAAGTTGTTCCGACCACTGCAGACAGGCTCAGCTCATGCCAGAGCACCATCTCACATGGAACCAAGCACTCTGCCTTCAGGATTGTTAAGGCCTGCCATAGGAGTGACTTATAGGTTACCAGGTGTCCCATTTAAGGTTAGGTATAGGTATACTACACCTAAGTAAGAGGTGATTACACCAACTTACCCCAGCTGAGTGATCAGCCAGTTGTGTCAAATTGTTAGGCCAAGCCTGGGGTGGCATAATACATGCTGCAGCCCTTGGCAGGCCTTGGGTACACCAATGCCCTGGGTACCTAGTGTACACTGGTACAGGGGCTGACAGGGTGATCCAACCAATTGGGTATGTACCTAGGGTACATGGAGTCCATTTTACAGAGAGAGCAGATAGCCTGAGAGCCTGAATGGCAGGATCTCAGGCCAACTAAGTCGAAAAACCAGCTAGACACTAGGCAAAAATTTGGGGGTAACCATAGTCAGATATCCACCTTCCTACATCCAGTTTCTTCAGGAACCTCCACAGCTTGGCTTGCCCTCTCCTGTGACCCCTCAGTCACGGCTGGAATTACTTCTGGGAGAGGAGCTGTTTCATCGGAGGGACCTGTGACACTTAGGGTATGGGAAGCATGGATCCTGTTCGGCACTCCTCCACACTTCACAGCAGTATTTGTCACCAATATCACCTGATATGGTCCATGCCACCGAGAGTTAAGACATTTCTTCCTTACATGCTTTCAGACAAGCACCCAATCCCCTGGGCTCAGGTCATTGCAGAGGTCTTACAAAGTTGATGCAGTTGCTGCTTCAACCTGATGAAACAGAACAAACCAGATCAGCCAATCCTTTACAGTAGTCAAGGATAAAGTCATCTGTGATGTAAATCAAAGCAGTTGCTGGAACTGCAAGCAAGCACATCACCCTTCCTATCAAAATTCCATGTGGCAATAACCCAGTTCTCCTGCCAGGAATGCTGCACAAACTCATCAGAACCAAGGTTAACACATTAGGCCATTTCAATGATGTTGAAGCACACACTTTCTCTAGTCTCGCCTTCAAGGTTCCATTAATTTGCTCCACTATGCTAGATGTTTCTGGACTGTAACTACAATGCAATCTTCGGTCCATACTCAAAGCGGTACACAGCAATTTCATGACTTCGCTGTGGAAGTGCATTCCTCTATCCGACTCCAATGTAGTTGGAAATTCAAACCTAGGAACAAGCTCCCTCAGCAATAACTTTGGTATTGTAAGACTATCACACCTTCTAGTTGGATAAGCTTCTACCCATCGCGAAAAGATGCACACTGCAACCAAGATGTACCTCAACCCATTACACACAGCCATCTCAACAAAATCGAGTTGGATCCGATTGAAGGGACCCCCTGATATGCCAATGTGACTTAGAGCAACAACTGTCTTTTACCCACCATTCATCTGTTGACACAAGGCACACCGATGACATGCTGCTTCTGCAGTCACACAAAACCTCAGATTGAACCAAGTCTGTATGAACAATCTCACCATTACATCCCTTCCTATGTGAGCTGCTCCATGAATCTGCTTTGCCATTGGGTTTAACAGACAATTCAGCAACACTGCCCTACCCTCAGTTGAAACCCACATGTCGCTTTCTTCTTTCTCACAAACTTTTCGGATCCAACTGGCTTGTTCCTGATCTGTGGATTCCATTTGCAAATGCTTGACTTTATCCCATGTGTCTGCAACAGCTAGCATCATGCTGAGTTTGGCCTTCTCTGTACTCTCGCCAACATATTCCCCATTAAAAATGCATCAATGTGTAGTACAAAAACGAGCAACTTCATCCGCATAGCGGTTTCCCGTTGTGAGAAAGTCGTTCCCCTTCCCATGGGCTGCGCACTTAATGAGAGCCACTTCTTTTGGTAACTGCAATGCTTTCAACAGTTGTCTCACATATTCCCCATTCCTAATGGGAGAGCCTGATGGTGATAGAGACCCTCTCTGCGGCCATAGCTGTCCGAAGTCATGAACCACACCGAAATCCTACTGCTATCGGTATAAATGGTGACTCAGATCTGCTCAGAGACAATGCATGCATGGGTCAAGATTACTCTAATTGTCTCTTAGACATGAATATCAACAAAAAGGACTTGATCGGGATCAGACAAAGGTTCATCAACAATGTCAGGTCTTGGTGCAAAGCTCAGTAACATCCAGACAGTCATGGTCTTCACAATCTTCCCCATCAGCACTTTGAACAGGTAACAACATAACAGGATTTAGCACATAACAGTGCTTCAGAGTTACGTCCTCTGCAGTGAGCAACACCTGCTCATATCTTGTCAACCTGTCAAATGCTGTGTTTTGCTCCTCGTCATCAGAAGCTCAACTGAGTGTGGTACATTTACAGTATGTGGCTGACCGATCATAATGCTCTCACATCGTTCAATACAGACACCTGTTGCAGCAACAGATTTAAGACATTCGGGCAACACTGAAGTTACAAGATCTAAAGTAAGTGAGAAATAGGCCACTGGTCTACGGGCACTTCCATGTGCCTGGGTGAATACAGAAAGAGCGCATCCCTCTCTTTCCTGGCAGAACAGCAAAAACATTTTGTCGTAATCAGGCATTCCTAAAGCTGAAGCGTGACACAGGCACTCTCTCAACTCCAGGAAAGCAAGCAAACAGTCATCCCAAGGTACCGGTTCACACACATCACTGTGGGTCAACATCTGCAAAGGCTTTGCTATCAAAGAGAAATTCGTAATCCCTTTTTGGCAGTAGCCAACCATTCCCAAAATCATCCTGACCTCTTTCTCGGTAGTAGGCGGAATCATTTTTATGATCGCCTCTACTCGTTCTAGGGACACCTTCCTCTTGCTTCTCTCAATTCGATGACCCAAGTATTGAACTTCAGTCAGACAGTACTGAAGTTTGCTCAGAGACACCTTATGCCCATTGTCAGCCAGATGGTTCAGTAAGGCAATAGTATCATCCTTACAAGCCTCCTGTGTTTCAGATGCAATAAGGAGGTCATCAATGTACTAGCACTGAGATTCCCGGCAGAATCAAGCTCTCCAGGTTCTTTTTCAAGACCTGGTTGAATATGGATGGACTTTCAGTATACCCTTGAGGGATACAACACCACGTTAAGACACGATTCTCCAGAGGTAAAACAAATAAAATTGGCTTTCCCCGTGCAATGGGATGTAGAAAAATGCCTGACAGAAATCAGTCACTGTGAACCAAGCAGCCTCACAAGGAATCTGAAATAGGATCACAGATGGATTCGATACCACAGGACAATATTAAATCACAATGTTATTCACCTTTCTAAGGTCCCGAACAATGCAATAGTTTCCGCTCGGTTTCTGAAATCACATGATGGGCGATTTGCACGGAATTCCTATGATCTCCTTCAGAATGCCCTGCAGAATCATGGACTCAAATACAGGTGTAATCCCTGCCACCATTTCCGGGTATCAGGTTGTACTGAGGTGTTCTTGGAATTCTGCATTAGGCTTTATCCGTATGCAGACTGGCTTGACTCCTTGAGTTAGTCCAATTGCCTCTCCTGCGAAGTCCCATAACACTCTCAAATCCAGCGGCATGTCTTCCACTGTTAGTAAAGGACACATGGCTACACAATAATTTTGATTCACCAACTTAAATCAATGTCTTCATAATTAGTCTGCAATTCAACTCCCTTTAATGTAAAATAGATGGTACAATTCAATTTGCAAAAGAGGTCACGCCCTAGTAAACAGACTGGACTTGACTTGCACACCACGAACTGATGGTGATCCTGAAAGTTTCCGATTTTCACCGGGACCTCGTCTGTCAAAGGACTTGCCATTCTTTTGTTAGCAACTCCTACAACTTGGATCGATTTTCCCGAGAGGGGTAGGTTTGGGACTACGGGAGATCTCACAGTAGAACAGGTAGCACCAATGTCAATCCAGAATGTAATGGGATGACCATCTATGTTTGCTTCTACATATGGTCCGCTCTGGTCTACCTTTAAGACTGCACCAAGTGTACAGTCTTCCTCTCCCCTCCGCCATGGTCAAAAGGATGGGTCCTGGTCAAATCCATCCAGCGCTACCATTAAGGGCATCTGCTGACAAGTTCGATTGCCCTGCGAGATTTGCGGAGGTTGGGGCACTTGCAGTAATGGGTTCTGATTCCCACCCGCATTAAGAAATCTCGGCTTAGTCACTGTGGGTAACTGATTTATCACATGTGTCACTCACACATGTTCTCCCTCCTGCACTTGATTCGCAGGATTTAAGCTGCACTCGCACTTCCAATGCCCGATCTTGTGACAAAAATGACAAGCAGTGGTCTTTTTCAGAGTCGCAACATCTATCCCTGTTTTGGAATCTATAGGGACACCCCTTCCTTTCCCCTGTCCCGCCGGACCTGGCACTGATGTAACTTGAACACCTCCTGGGACATTCCCTTGATTGCAAACTACTGTTCCTCCTGTTACCTGTACCTGCTCTCCCTTCTGTGCATTTCGCCTTTGAACCAGCATCAACTTCTCCTTTATCTTCCTATGTTTGGAATCCACCTCATCACTGCAATACCTGGCATACCGCAGAATTTCGTCCACTGACTTATTTTGTCAGCAGATCAAATGTTGCTGGATCATGAGGCTAACCTCTGGCCTCAGTCCTGTCACAAACTTTGAGACAAGTTGGCCCATGTCTTTAGGGTCGAGTGTGTCTAACCCACTGTACTGCTTAAAGGTTTGTAACAGCCTTTCATAAAAAGCATGCACTGACTCTTTAGGCTCCTGGGTCGTTCGATCTATCTTAACCCAATTGATGTCCCAAAGGTTTTTTTTGGACTGCAACCATGTGATCACCTGTTCATACTTTTTGATAACCAATGGCGAAGGACCATGAGTCACTGAATCCCTCTCTGGCTCAGCAGCAGGCCACTCAATGGCTATTCCACAAGCAGACCATAGATCACTAGGAACCACAATTTTGAACAAGGTATTTAAGTCAATCCACAACACCTTTGAGATCTTAACAAACCAATTGACTTGTTTGTATCATTCAGCAGGTGTCTCCCTCAACCTGGGAAAATCATTTGTGAATGCAGCAAGGTAACCTCTACTCCAATGAACATGCACATACCCGCCGCTAGGCACCTCCCATAGTGTATATGCCTCAACTCCTGGTGTTCCCTCTCCTGGAGGTGGTGTTTCCCCGTCACCTTCCTCATACTCTTCTTCTTAGACCACGTTTCCTCCCACTTATCCAGCATACTCCAAGCCCTTATTCCTATGACCAACTCTCAGATATGTGTTTTCAATCCCCTTTCTCTCTTTTCCTCCAGCTCCTGGTCACTGTAGCTAAGCCTATGATTTCCCTGTAATATTTTAGTTCGAGACAAGTCTACTCCGTACCTCTGAGCTAACTCTGACAACTTATCATGCGCACTTCTTGTCCTGTGGGTGACATCCTTCACTACAAACAGGTCATCCGGCTCATAGGTCCCTGTTCCTTCCA
Source organism: Triturus cristatus (assembly GCF_964204655.1). Lineage (NCBI taxonomy): Eukaryota > Metazoa > Chordata > Amphibia > Caudata > Salamandridae > Triturus > Triturus cristatus. The sequence goes on from NC_140579.1 coordinate 720,282,294, forward strand.
AAGGAAAATTCCCACTGATGATCTTGTCTACCTCAGCCTTCAACCTCACAACATCCAATAGCTCCGCCTTCCTGCAGCCTTGATAGTTCCTTGACTTGATATACTACTCTGACTCTCCTTGCTATTGTTGTGATCTCTCAACCAGGATTCCAGGTCTGAAACTTCTGAGACATGTTGATTTCCAGCAGCTCCCTGACCTGTACTTGCTTCCAAGACTGCACCAATTGGTCCTCTCACTACAGTTTCCCTCATTGGTATATCTGAACTAGTGCTTACCATTGGTATTGACCCTAAACTGCTGGAGCCAATTCGTACTCCTGAAGGATCGTCAGTATCTGCTAAAGGGGTACTAGATTCCCCAGGCACTAAAGATGGACTATTTTCATTCGTCCTACCTGATCTTCCCAATCCAGTTCCTCCCACCGGTATAGACTTTCGTTGACTAAGATTTCCCACTGAGCTCGGGCAATACACAGGAACAACAGCATCAATAGTGTCCGGCACTGTAAGAGGTTTCAGCAACTGTGAAGCAGTGTTAACTCCGTTCTCTTCCATACCTTCTAAGGTGGACACTCCTGTCCCCCTACCCCTGTGGATATCCTCCCCACAACCACTGTACTTGAGCTGGGGTGTCTCCCATGATGTTTGTACTTCCCGAATCTAGCCCCCGTCCCCTGATTGTGGATTATAAGGAGGAGGATGCTCCGATAACAACCCATCCAACAAGCTGTCATCAGTGTCACTGCTGTTGTTTTTATTTACCTTGCTACTCCTGTTCTGAGAATCTCCCTCTTCTACCAACATTGGGTACAACCTCTCTTCCTCAATAGTATCCACTCTCCATCTCTTAAGCTGTGTGTCCCATTGTGCACCCTGGCAAGCCCTCAAAGCTTTCCTCATTTTCCCTTGGTATTTCTCCCTCTGCTTAGCATGTGCTGCATGAATCAATGAATTTAACGCCTCAAACTGGACTGGACTGGTCTAGGCAAAGGTCGCAGTGCAAACATTACTCCTCTCAACTGGTGCAATACATCCAACTGAAATTAACCAAAACACGAGAATTACAATTCACCCTCCCTTTCAGTGATGTTATCCAATTTTGAAGCCAAATTATAGTATGGAGTTCAACTTTTATCGCCATATAATGTGCTGGGGTATCCTCAGTTGATGGTGCCTCCTCGCCCACTTGAGTAACAACTCCTTGATCACCCCTGAAAATATCCAGTGACACCCTAAAACATTGCATGATTACAATTGCAATTTGTTGTTCGAAATTTTACGATGGACTGTTTCTTCAAACACAGCTTCCTGATGACTAACAACCAATCCCAGCGCGGCGTTACACCAACTGACCTATCGCAGCGTGACACACTCTGATGTCACCTTCACTCCTTGCAGCGGCTCACCCTCCTTCAAAATTTCTCTGTTCAGATTCACTCACACAATTGTCTTAAACTCCGTAATTGTCTGCCACCTAAACGATCGATAGAATTCAATCATCCAAGAACATCCACACAGCGACCCTCGACCTGCGCTGGTCACCCTAACCAGTATAGCTCAACCCTGTACATGAGGTTTACCAAATGATTCCGATATGTCCCATTCACTCAAAGTTTCCTATCTTAGGTAAAACTGGCAATGACAACTCATGACAACTCCTCAATTCTTTGGTCAGGCAACAACAATCAATCTCGGTGTCTTCTGCACCCTTAGTGTATATCCCAGACCTTAGGCCACTTCGGGACCTTAAACTCAAATCTCAATCATTGGACCATGTTCGGTCTGAAGCCACATTCACTAGACTCTCACACCAACTCCTCAAGACATCACACAATCAATTCATTCCCGCAATCTGGCACACAATATATACCCTGTTGATACTCACTCCTCCGCTCACCGCTGTTCTCGCGGCACATCAGATTCCATCAGTCTCCGCCGGATTCCATCGCTCTCTGTTCTCGGTCATTGGGTTCTATTTTGGGACTTTGGGGTTCTAGGTTCCCCTTTTGTAGGCTAACTTAAGATTCTCCCCTCGCTTCATGTGCTAATCATCCTCTGCTACCAATTGAAAGGGCCAGGCACTTAAGTTCTGGACCTATTCTAGAATCACCATTGGATGGTTCTTTTTAGCATCATGGAAGCATAGAGGGGAGAAAGTTTGTTATTACTGCCAACCAAATCAACAAGAAATCCTTTGGATACATAGTAACCACAAACAACTACGTAAGTTTAGTTATTTATAATAATGCCAAAATTAACTGAACATAAAGATACCTCAAGATGAGTGTGTAAAAATACATTGGAATCAGCATAAAGCCAAATCTGCATAACTAATTAAGATGATATAGGATATGCAAAACAATTAATTAAAGAAGCAGGATGGAAAGGATCAGAAAGAATGAGTCCAAGTTTCCATGAATTGAGGGATGATCAGTAAAAAACATTAATCTATCCCTTCACTAACACTAAAGTAACATCCCTACTTAAGCATCTTCAGAAAGGAGACATAAAAGGTGTCAGCATGTGGAGTCTTCTGAAGTACAAGCTAAAGGTTGTTTTCCATGGGATAACAGTGTTCTTGTTCTTGCAACAGTTTGTCCTTGGTTCCCATGCCTTCTCCTGTGTGAAGCACAGGGACCTTCCGACTCAGGCTACGCAATTGTAACTTCTTCTCTCCTTGCCTGACTAGTAAAACAAAGGCATTATTCTAGCTAACAAGAGCGCTACGTTCACCTGCAACACAAAACGTAGGAAAGAACGATTCCACCGCACACATCAAATTCAGCTATTAATTCTAAAGTGAGAGTTTCCAGGGAAATGCATTTCAGGCCTACAAGATTCAGCTAACAAAAGAAACCAGTATATGAGCTTAACAAATTTGCATAGGAAAATAAGGCACACTCATGCACGCAAACCAACATAATTAATAAACAAATTTAGTATCTGAATAAATGTCAGTTTCACAACACGATCTATTCACATTAAAGTTTTCTGCTAGTTACATTCACTTTCTACATTAATTCTATGTCAGGACCGGAGGCGAGGATTATGCTGATCTTTCTCCACTTTATTGAACAGCAGCCATTTAGGATAACAAAAACAACTACTATTCCCATGAACCCTAGGGAATAGAGATCAAAACAACAATAGAGTCCACAGGTAGAGCGTCATCTTCCCCGCACCAATCACAGGCTCTGTCATGGATAAAGTCCCCTGTCGCTGTTTATTCCTCCTCTTTCTTCGCTGCTTGCAGCCAGTTAAGTCCTGTTTTTTCTTGTGATTCAGTGGGTTATGATTCTGAGTTAGTCATAGTACCTTTTCGTTTATTTAACCAGTTAATTTCACTTATTCTGTTTGATTGTGGTGTGCTTTGCACTGAATTGTCTAATTGACTTTACGCTGTGGATGGCTTTTGGGGTCTATTAGCTAGTAGTTGGTGTGGTAACAGGCACTGTGTTTCGTGCTCTTTCGTGATCCTCTGCCCGATCTGTGAACCTGTTCATTTCAGCCCAACATTCTCTATTCTGCTTTGCGCTTCAGACGCGAGGCGGGCGCCGTCAGGGATCGACGCGCGCCTCGCGTTCTTCCACTTTTGTGTTTATTTTGGTCACGATTATTTGGCGAGTCCACCGCTACTCGGCGGACTCGCAAACAGCCGTGGGAGTGTTCCTCCCTAACGGCTGCGTTGTTGGTGCGGCTCGCGGTGCGCATTGCGGCCGCTAGAGGGTGCGCGTGTGCGCGCTCCTTGGTACGGTGTGCATTCCCGAGATTCCGCGCATTCCACGCTCGATTGATCTCGGGAAGGCAGCACCGTACGTGAGCCTGGGCCTGCCATTACGCCGTTTATACGGTCTGTAGCTGCCTTTAAGCAGCATTTCATTTCATTTGAACGCCCCTGACAGGATCTTTAATATAGTCTGTGCTGATTGGGGGTCTGTATTAGGCCTAATATTAATAGCGCTCCCAGGAGTCTGAAAGGCAGGTTTCTTCCTGCGGGCCCTTATTTGGCAGGTCGCCCTTTGATATACCTTGCACCAGGGCTGCTGGGCCAGGGCTGTGACACGATTGCAAGCACTGCTTGCCCAAAGTTTAGGCTGCCACCCAGCCCCCCATACTGAGTTTACTCTCTAAGCCTCATATACACAGTTTCATTCTTTTACGGAGCTAATTGGTCTCCTTTTGGTAATTATGGAATCATATGAGGACGAAACCTATCCTGACGAGCAGTGGGAGGAGGACCCACTCGCTACTCTGCAGTACGATGACGATTTCTACGAGATGGTGGATTTGTCCATCTTAAAAGCGGTTGAGCAGGCCATGGGGCCCTTGGAAGATCGCCTTTCCCAAAAAATTGAGCAAGCCTGCGACAAGTTAGCTAGGGCGACTCACATTGCGTCTTCTAGTATGCCTGGTGCTATCCCAGGGAGCTCTCAACCTCCACCGGCGAAGCGACCTAAAGAGGCAGGGGTAGATTTGGACGCCTTCGCTCGCCTGAAACAGGCCTTTTTGGCAAGTAACCCCAATCCAGATACGCCGACGATGCCGGTAGATCCTGATCAAGGGGACGACGGCAATGTTGCAGGCCCTTCAGGTCCGGATCGCCCCGCAGGTTCAACGCTGGACCCCGCAGAGGGAAACCTTTGCGCAGATATGCTTAACCCTGCAGATATCCTGCACCCAAGGTCCTCAGAGTGGGCGCCCTGTGACAAGGTCGCTCTTTATGTGGCCAACCATATCCGTCAGCCTTTAGAGGCGTTGGTTCGGAATTGCCTCAGGGCTGAGTGCCCTCGCCCCTCGCTGGCAGGCAAAGTGGCAGCCACCCCTGATATTGACCCGCGTATGGCCACCTTTCTGTAGAAATTTGTAAAAGATACGAAAAAGGGCATTGATAGGTCTTGGCGGGCTTGCCAAGACAAACTTTTGGACGCCTTGGGACCCGTTACTAAGATCCTGGATATGGCGGAGGAGGCCAAAGCCTCCGGGTCTCTGATTTCCCCTGAACATTTGTCGTCCTGGGCCCAACGGGTGGTAGTATTTCTTAGCAACGCCAATTGCGCCATTTCTACAGAGCGGCGCAGGTCCCTCCTAATCAAGGTGGAACCGAAGTTGGGAGACTTAGCGGATTCTGAGGCAGGCCCGGTGGCCCAGGGGGGCCTTTTCGGCGAGCCTTTCATGAAGGAACTGGGCCGGTTTGTCAACACCTTCACATCTCTGGACAGAGCTCAAACTTCAATCAGGAAAGTGTTTCGACCTCGGGTTTTCCGGGGGGCCGGCCGAGGCAGGGGCCGCTCGTCCGGCCGTCCTAATCAAAAGAGAGGACAAGACTCCAATCAAGGACAGTATCAAGACCAAGCCCGATTCGGGAATTTTTACCCTATAAGAGGACGTCGAGGGCGTTACAGAGGCGGTAGAGGCGGAGGAGCCTCCAACTCCAATTCTTCCGGTGAGTGTTCTCCCTTCTTCCCGGCTAAGGGTGGGGGGCCGTCTGGCTCGTTTTTTCCCGGCCTGGACTTCTCTCACAGGGGATGCGTGGGTTCTCCAAACCGTTCAGGGTTTTCATATAGAGTTCCTTGGGGACCCAGTCCAGCCGTCCCCTCCACGTCCTCTCTCGATCTCCGCCGCCGACACCGCGCTGGTCGACCAGGAGGTGCGGTCCCTGCTGGACAAAGGTGCGGTTATAGAATCCTTACCCCATCCCAATGGTTTTATCAGCAATCTGTTTGTGGTGGACAAATTGCGCGAATTCAACGAGTGGCTGGTTTACCGCCACTTCAAGATGGAGGGAATCCATCTTCTTCGCGATCTGCTCAGGCCGCACGACTGGCTGGTGTGTCTCGACCTCAAGGACGCGTACCTGACGGTTCCCATTTTTCCCCCGCACCGAAGGTTTCTTCAGTTTCGCTGGCAGGGCGTCACTTACGAATTCACCACCCTTCCCTTCGGACTGTCTTCCGCCCCTTGGTGTTTCACCAAGGTCCTCCGTCCAGTGATCGAGAAGCTGCGGGCGTCCGGCATGCGGCTCATTGTTTATTTAGACGACATCCTTCTGATGGCGCAGTGTCCCTCAACCTTGTCTCGTCAACTCCAAACGGCGGTCGATCTGCTTCAGAGTTTGGGCTTCGTGATCAACGAAGCGAAGTCTACTCTCGTTCCGTCCCAGACTGTAGTCTTCCTGGGGTTTTCGATCGATTCGGTAGCGGCGACTCTCAGCCTTCCCTCCCGCAAGTTGGCGAAGATCCGCCACGAACTCAGGAGGGCGCTAGTGCAGCAACATCTCTCTCTCAGACAACTGGCCCACCTGATAGGTCTGCTGGCGGCGTCGATTCAAGCCTTATTTCCGGGTCCGCTCCATTACAGAGCCCTGCAGCGTCTCAAAGCCTATCATCTTCGCAAAGGTTACTCCTACTCTCAGAAAGTGCCCCTCTCGGCGGAGGCCAGGGAGGAGATTCAGTGGTGGCTGGCCAACATGGAGGCCTGGAACGGGAGAGCGATTTTCGGTTCCGCGCCCGACATTATTATCGAATCAGACGCCAGCAGAGCCGGCTGGGGTGCTCGCTGCGGCGAGTTCACAACAGGCGGTGTGTGGTCACCACAAGAGCAACAGTTACATATCAATTGTCTGGAGCTCTTGGCGGGATCCTTTGCGATCCAGTGCTGGACCAAGGACTCTGTTCAGTCTTGCGCCTTGCTGAAAATGGACAATGTATCGGCGGTCCGGTACATCAACCATCTCGGGGGAACGAGGTCGAGAGCCCTCTCAGACATGGCGGCGAATCTATGGCGGTATTGCCTACAGAACCACGTGTCAGTGATGGCGGAGTACTTGCCAGGTCAGGACAACCAGGTGGCGGATTTTCATTCTCGTCATTTTTACGATGGGAGCCTGTGGAAGCTACATCCAGGGATTTTTTTGGACCTCCAGAGCCTCTGGGGTCCATTCTCAGTCGACGTGTTTGCTTCCCGGTTAGATCATCAGCTTCCTCGGTTCTTCAGTTGGAGACCGGATCCCCTGGCGGCACAGACGGATGCTTTTCTTCAGAATTGGACGGCCGAGCGGGGCTATGCTTTTCCCCCGTTTGCGATGCTTACCAAGGTCTCGGCTCAAGCCTGCCGCCAGAATGCAGACGTGGTCCTAGTCTCTCCAATTTGGAGATCTCAAGTATGGTTTCCAGTTCTACTGGAACTTTCCTGGGATTCTCCAATTTCACTCCCCCGTCTTCCGAATCTTCTGCTCAGTCCGGACAACGTAGCGCATCCTCTGATAGCGCAGGGTTCGCTCGCTCTCATGGTGTGGAGGATTACAGGGGACGCTGGGCGGTCCCAGGCCTTTCGGGAACGGCTGAGACGTTCATGTCAAAGGCTTGGGCCGATAGCACCATCAAACGGTACCGGTCAACTTGGAGGAGATGGTGTCGTTGGTGTATGCGACGGAGTCTCAATCCCGTGGCAACAGATGTAACCTCCATTTTGAATTTTTTAGCCAGCCTGGCAGAGGAAGGCTTGGCTTATAGAACCGTCAACACTTTTCGTTCAGCCATTTCCGCTGGTCACGCGGTGATAGACGGATCTCCAGTGGGCGAACATCCTTTGGTGTGTCGGCTTCTTCGGGGCAAATGCAAAATGTAGTGGGCAAAAGAACGATGGATTTAACCCAGATCTCTTGACTGGGGGAGAATGCATGCATTGTCAGCATTCCGTCCATCATTTGTTTGTTGTAACGCTTTTCGCCCTAAGTGGGATGGGTATTCCCAGACGTGGGACCCGTGCTCACTACGCCACTGGAGTCAAGCTATCCTGGCTGATGACGGCTGATAGCCAGAAACCGGTCCTAGGATGCTTGATTCCGGTCCAGGGAAGACATGGATTGGCAGTTCGGGCTGGACTGTTCCCATGAGGCACAGGGTCAAGACTGATTTGCATATGGCCATGTCTAAACTGGGGTGGTGTAGTGGGCAAAAGAACGATGGATTTAACCCAGATCTCTTGACTGGGGGAGAATGCATGCATTGTCAGCATTCCGTCCATCATTTGTTTGTTGTAACGCTTTTCGCCCTAAGTGGGATGGGTATTCCCAGACGTGGGACCCGTGCTCACTACGCCACTGGAGTCAAGCTATCCTGGCTGATGACGGCTGATAGCCAGAAACCGGTCCTAGGATGCTTGATTCCGGTCCAGGGAAGACATGGATTGGCAGTTCGGGCTGGACTGTTCCCATGAGGCACAGGGTCAAGACTGATTTGCATATGGCCATGTCTAAACTGGGGTGGTGTAGTGGGCAAAAGAACGATGGATTTAACCCAGATCTCTTGACTGGGGGAGAATGCATGCATTGTCAGCATTCCGTCCATCATTTGTTTGTTGTAACGCTTTTCGCCCTAAGTGGGATGGGTATTCCCAGACGTGGGACCCGTGCTCACTACGCCACTGGAGTCAAGCTATCCTGGCTGATGACGGCTGATAGCCAGAAACCGGTCCTAGGATGCTTGATTCCGGTCCAGGGAAGACATGGATTGGCAGTTCGGGCTGGACTGTTCCCATGAGGCACAGGGTCAAGACTGATTTGCATATGGCCATGTCTAAACTGGGGTGGTGTAGTGGGCAAAAGAACGATGGATTTAACCCAGATCTCTTGACTGGGTGAGAATGCATGCATTGTCAGCATTCCGTCCATCATTTGTTTGTTGTAACGCTTTTCGCCCTAAGTGGGATGGGTATTCCCAGACGTGGGACCCGTGCTCACTACGCCACTGGAGTCAAGCTATCCTGGCTGATGACGGCTGATAGCCAGAAACCGGTCCTAGGATGCTTGATTCCGGTCCAGGGAAGACATGGATTGGCAGTTCGGGCTGGACTGTTCCCATGAGGCACAGGGTCAAGACTGATTTGCATATGGCCATGTCTAAACTGGGGTGGTGTAGTGGGCAAAAGAACGATGGATTTAACCCAGATCTCTTGACTGGGGGAGAATGCATGCATTGTCAGCATTCCGTCCATCATTTGTTTGTTGTAAGGCTTCTTCGGGGCATTCACATTTCTTTACCTCCTGAACCCCGTTATTCAAAACTGTGGGATGTAAATCAAGTTTTAAAATTGCTTATTTCCTGGCAACTGAACCAGTTCTTATCGCGGAAGGAACTATCGGCGAAGCTAGCAATGCTTCTGTGCCTTGTGTCCTGCAGGAGGGTATCAGATGTGCGAGCCTTGGATATTTCCGGCAGGATTTTTTCCCCTTCAGGGGTTACCTTCACGATCCGTAGACGGACGAAGTGTGGAACAACATCCATCTCGTATCCGGCTTTTCCAGATGTTCCCAAGTTGTGTGTCATCTCTTGTCTTAAGGCGTACGAAGAAATGTCAGAAGAGTTTCGCCCGCCGGGCTAACAGCAATTGCTTATTGCACTCAAGAAACATCATAAGGCGGTTTCCTCCCCCACCATTGCCCGTTGGGTGAGGTGGGTGATGCAAGAAGCGGGCATTGACCCTAGAGCCTTTGGGGCTCATTCCGCTAGAGGGGCAATGGCCTCTAAAGCTTTTACCCTGGGAGCTCGTCTGGAAGACATTCTGAATGCAGCAGATTGGTCTTCAGACTCTACATTTAAACTGTTTTACTTCAAACCGATTATCGATATGGCTCATTTGGTGGTGAGCAAGCTTTAAACGAGCATAATCCTCACCTCCGGTCCTGACATAGAATGAAAAATTTCCTAGCTATCGTAACGGAAAGTTTCAATTCTATTAAGGACTCGGAGGCGAGGATTATCCCACCCATGGTTCGCGGTCCTCCGTGATACCTTCCCACCCTCGTACTGGGGTAAGTAACAATTTTCCTGGTCTTGTTGTTTCTCTGTTAGCTGTTGCTTGGTGATGCCCTCTCCCCTACAGGTGAAACCTTAGACATGGCTATCGCTGATACTCCTTTTTTTGTTCTTCAGGCGATTCTGGAAAACAAGATTCATGATACCTACTGTCTGCCTGACTTACAGCGACGAAAGAGGAGGAATGAACAGCGACAGGGGACTTTATCCATGACAGAGCCTGTGATTGGTGCAGGGAAGATGACGCTCTACCTGTGGACTCTATTGTTGTTTTGATCTCTATTCCCTAGGGTTCATGGGAATAGTAGTTGTTTTTGTTATCCTAAATAGCTGCTGTTCAATAAAGTGGAGAAAGATCAGCATAATCCTCGCCTCCGAGTCCTTAATAGAATTGAAACTTTCCGTTACGATAGCTAGGAAATTTTTCATTCTCCATGTTACTTTTCAGCGACCTAAGCACATCACGTTTCAAGTTAATACATTTCACAATTCTAATACCTCATGATAATAAGACAAAAGATTATACACGGGTGTGCTCTATACGTGATTATAACGCACCCCTATGAATAAAATGTGATTCACGCTACATCAGTACCAAAGTGACAGCCCGTTGAGGGGATGAACAAATCACCAGAAACATTTCACAGTTCAATCAATTCCACCCGGGGACTCTTCGAAGTGGGGAAGCCGAAGCCGTACAAGTGGACCTAGGTGATCTAGAAGACACCCGGGTGTACATGGGCCCATCATCTGCCATTCCTGAGCCAGAGACCAAAGGTCGTAGTGAGCTCAACACTCCTGTAGCTCCTGCCAGTGAGCCTGAGTTTGAACCTCCAGATGGACTGGTGAGTAGGAGCACCCGCACCAGATATGAACTGCGAGGCAATCCAGTTACTTCAACTCGCTAGCGAGATCATGTGGTGTGACACTCTGAACTCTTTGAGGTACCAAATGTTTTCTGTGCATGTTTTTCATAAAATTGCTTGAATCTCTATGCCCCTTAAAGTGAAGTGCATTGATTGGTGACTTTCTATACATGTGAACAAAGGCACAGCGCTTGGTAAACGAGGTCCAACTTATAATTGTTTCACAAGTCTAGAGATGAAGTAAGGACAGTAAGTCAAAAGCTCGAGTGAAAGATGGGAGCTTGACGAATTCTCCTAGCCAGATGAAGGGGCCCAGTCTCTAAAAAGAAAATGTTGCGCTGGTCAAATCGAATCTTGCTTATCAGTCAAGAAGTCTCTTTGAACAAGTTTGTGGTACTGTGCAGTTCATCATCTGCGCTCTAACTTCAGTGTGGAGAACATACATGTGCTCATTGGTCCTTAACCCAGAGAGGAGAGTCAGGCTGTAGAGTGACATTGACAGGCGCACAGTTCTGCAACAAAGGCACCGCAGTTGGCGATGAAGCCCTACATCATGGTAGCCTTTCGTTATTTTTAGTTATTTTGCTACCTAATTTAGCAGTTGAAAAAAGGGTGATATCGCTGCATGTAAACTACCTGTTCAAATTAGCGCAATAGTGTTTATCGAATTTGACTTACACAAAGACCATCACCAGCTGGAGAAGTGCTTAATTTGTAAAGAAAGAAAGTACCAGTGCCCTCGTCTGGAGGCCACTGCAGCTTGCACCATCCATTGCCCCTGCCAGCGCTGTCAACGACAGTACCAACACAACTACTAACCAACACACTCCTACAAGTGTGACAAATCAGTCTATTCCATGGCTTGGGCAGCAGGTATTAGTCATTTTTCATGTATATTGAATTAATAAACAACTTTTGTGCTCATTTCTAAATTAGGCAAAAACCAAAGGAAATTTCCTTTGGTTTTTGCCATTTCTAAATTAGACAAACAGCGCTACTATGTGGAGACTGTCATAGGCACTGGTGTTGACAATTAAGTACAGGTGTCGAGCACGGGAAACCACAGGTTCAAATTAAGCACTGAGCCTGAGGAACATTCTAAATGCAAAACTAATTTTACCACCTTCCAACGTCTGTTTCAAAACTGTGGTTTGGTATATTGCGGCTACAGAGATCTGCCAAAAGTCAGTTGATGAGTTGCTATTAAACACATAACATCACAGTAATAGCATTAGTTTTTACAGGGAGCACAAGGGGCATGAAAGGACACTGAAACCTTACCATAACATTTTGTGAGCGCACACCATGCAAAATGATCCAAACATGATTGCAACACTAGCCAATACATCCACCAAAAATCATATTAGACACTGCAATCATTTTTGCTCATGGTCAGTTACTGTGCCAGATACATCAGGGACTATCCAATACTCAGCATAAAATATAGTTTGGATGGTCTTAAAAATGCAAATCCTTTGACAGCAGGTTTCGAGTAGTCCTTATGGGATGTTAGCAGCCACTAACCTTGCACTCTGGATACATCAGGAGCAATACACTATTTATTCTCCAGCTCTTCATCTTCCACATCAACTCCACCAGTGACCACATATAAGAATATGAGGGGTAGAAGCAGAAAAGTGGAAAGGGGAATGAAATAAGGAAGAAAACAAAGACAACGGACACCACCACTCTGACTCGTCACGCTGCTGGGCACTGACATCTGCAGGTGGAAGTGGATATGACAAGGAAATTGAAGATATCTTAGTAACCTACCATGAAAGGTCTTCACCTAACATTTACAGTTAAATGGATGCTCCTTCACTGTATTGTTATGTAAGAGGCTCTCTGTGTTCTGGGGTGAATCTGTTACTCTTAAAACTGAAGCAAAACAAGACATGAGTGCACATATATATATGTTCATCAAGACTCCTCCCCAATTTGTAAGATAACTAACTCAAGCTTTGTACCTATGAACTTTCTGATGTAGATAAGCTTAGTTTCTACTTGACTCTTGCACCTCCGAAAAAGTAATTAACAGGCATTCATATTCTGTGATTCTTATTGTTAGCAGTACATATATCACTTGCTGAGAACACTTTGGCTATGATTACGAGTTAGGAGTGAACGTGCGGAGATTCCTGGTGGATGATATTACTATTTCCGGCCAGTATCTCCGCACATATTTACTCCTATTATGAGTTTAAATGCAGAGAATGGGGAATAACTGTGTGAATCCAGATTTACTGTGCATAAAACTGCATGGAATTCCAAATTTAGTAGGGTTTAACACATTAATTTATCCCTGACTCAAGGGTGGTGGTAAATGGGAGCAGGGGCTTCTGTGCTGGCAGGGGTGGAGACAGAGGGGCTAGGAGATTAGAGGAGGAAAGGGAAACATATGCTCTAGCAGTGGGGAGCATTGAGTGCCCCCCCATTATCGTAAAACCAGGGTAGTCGAAGCATATGATGAGGGATGGCTGCTCTTGCACCTCCCCGGGGCTATATGCCTTAAATGCAGGGGGGCCACGTGGGGGGAAGGTTATCTTTAAAAGTTAAAGTGTGGGGGGCTTAAGCACTGCTCCTGCCATGCCATAGCAAACTTCTGCTTCACTTCATGGAAGCAAGAGCAGGAAAACTGCTTTCGCTTCCATGAAGCGAAGCAGAATTGATTTACGCAAGGGGAGCTGTATGTTAGTAGCTCCCTTTGCCCAAAAGCAATGCCGGCTCCCGCAGGAGGAGGGGAGAAGGCAGGGACTGCAGGGGCTTTTGGGCTCCCCCTGCGGTCCCCAATGAATTGGCCATGCTCCAGGGGATGGGGTCCCCGGGACCGGAAATGGCCCGGGAGAGGGCCACTCGGCCGTCCTCCCGTTTTTAATAAAAAAATAATTGTCTGGGCCCTGGGGGATGGGGTCCCCGGGTCAAAAGGGAGAGGAGTTGGCCTAACTGCTAGGGCGGTCGACCTCGAATCTGGGGAACCGGGTTCAAGTCTCGGTAAAGACACTGAACATCCTGTGATTGTGGGCAAATCCCTTAATCTCCCCGTACCTAACAAAAATTAATGTGTCCTCATGTAACGCAACTGGTGCTCGTGTAAAGCGCTCTGATACCCAATACCTTCAAGTCAAGCTTGCGCTATATAAAACTCCCCCCAAAAAAGAAAAAAAAAAAGATGGCCCGCAGGAGGGGCCCCCCCCTCCAAAAAGTTTTAAAAAATACAATAAAGGTGCAGGCCCCAGGGGAAAGGGGGCCATAAAAACATAAAATATTTTTTAAATGGCCTAGCCCCGGGGTATGGAGTCTCCGGGTACGAAATGGGCCTCAGGAGGGGGGCCACGCGGCTCACTTCCTGTTTTCAGTTTTTAAAAAAAAACTTGAGTCAGGTACTGGGGGATGGGGTCCACAGGGCCGAAATCAACCTATGGAAGTGGAGGGCATTAAATATTTTTTTTTCTCTCATGGTAGGAGTCGCGACCCTATCGTGGCTTTCAGCGCGGCCCTCAGTTTAACGTTGCGGTGGATTCGTGGATCCACTTTAAATAAATAATTAAATAGTATATAATTCAGAAGGTAGTGTTGCATTTGTGAATTTTTTTTATAGAGCTAGTGAGATTGAAGTTAATAATCACATTAAAATTGATAGAGTTAGAAATAATCCATAAAAAAAAAAATTAAAAGTTAAACTTGAAAAATGAAATGTGTTGTAGTACATTGAATTTGTGCTTTTGTTTTGGGAATTTGCGACGGGTTCGCGAATCCAGAAAATATTTAAAAAGAGTATGTATGTTAAAGAATATCTAACTTTCACTTTTGGGTTATAGGGTGGCTCTAACAAGAGGCGTTGTCTTCATTATGACTTTGTAGGAGATACATGTAAGTGCGGATGCGCAGCTTAAGGTTGTTGAGAAACACCCTGTTCCCTTCATCTGTGAAGTGAACCCCATCACTTCTGTAGATGTCATGCATATCAAAACGTAGATTGTTGTTATAGATGGAGCCCATCCGATTGTCTCTGAGATAAGAAGAAACAGCTTTATTATCATGCTTCCTAGCTTTGTCAATCTGTGGACAGAATTGATTTGTGTGTCAATTCCATTTCTGTCTTTGGCATATGTTAGAGTATACAAAGACAGTTTGAGGGAGAAGCAGCATCAGTTGTGCAAAGGTATCCTTCATTAGGATTTCCAGCCCTACCCGAGTCAATTTGCCTGGGTCATTGCCACCACAGTGCACAATCAGGGGGTTGGAGATGCAAAAAGAGTTTTGTCACTTGGGCGATGGGGCCATTGTCGACATCGCTAAGTTAGCATGAGCCCAGCAGCCATGATGCTGCTTTTGCTCGTGTTACTACATGACTTTATTTTTGCAAGACTCTGTTTATGCATTTCACATGAGAACCGTCTGCTTGGTTCGTTCTCTGCCTGTTCCTGGAGTTTAGTCTGAACACTGTGAGCAAGGTCGATAAATAATGCCCCTTGTTTTTCTGTTCTGGTCAGTCCCTAGCACCTAGACAAAACATGCTAAAACAGCTGCTGCTGGAAGCTCGTGCTTTGATATTATGGGGATGCATGTTTGGGTGGCACACACTTGGTGAGGGAGCTTTCCAAGGAGAAGAGCAACTCTGTTCCTATGATGTAGATATACCATCTAGGCACTAAGGTATGGAGTCTGCTGACAAAACCCAGAGATCTTCTATTATATAACAATACTTCTTACCAAGGGGAGGGTGGTTAGGCCTTATAGTCCTTTATTTATTTATTTATTTTGAGATTTATAGAGCGCCTGGTGACCCGAGGGCATCCCCGCGCTATAAGAATGTAAAATCCAGGACAGGCGGAAACCAGGAACTATTTGGGGAAGAGGAGGGTTTTGAGTTTTTTGCGGAAAAGTGCGTGGCTAGGTTCCAGGCGCAGCAGGCGAGGGAGAGCGTTCCAGTTAGAGGCGGCCTTAACCGAGAAGCGGCGGCCACCGGTGCGCGACTTCTTGAATCTTGGGACTGTGGCCAGATGTTCGTTGTCCGAGCGAAGGTTTCTGTGGGCTTTATAAGGTGTGATCATATCTTTGAGGGCGGCAGGTCCAGCCCCATTGATGAGTTTGTGCGTGATGCACATGGCCTTAAACTCTACTCGCTGGCGGACCGGAAGCCAGTGCAGAGATTTAAGGGCCGGTGTGGTCGGGGCTCTGGGAGGAAGGTTGAGAATGAGTCTCGCCGCGGCGTTTTGTGCACGCTGGAGTTTGGCCAGGGTGGATTCAGGAGCGCCGAGGTATGCGGCGTTGCCGTAGTCCAGACGTGCTAGAATGAGCCCTTGAACTAGAAGTTTCCTGGACAGGGGGGGCAGGAGGGGGAGAATCTTACGAATTGAACGGAGAAGGCCAAAGCAGGTCCCCGCGGTCTTGACTGCCTGGGTCTGCAAGGAGAGGTCCTGCTCCAACCAGAAGCCCAGTGTTTTAATTTCTGTCTTAGGCGTGGGGATGTCACCGAAGGAATCCGGCCAGACTGAAGGAGGGACAGAGGACCATTTGTTGCCCAGAAGCATGATTTCTGTTTTTGTCCCGTTCAACTTCAGCGAGGATTCGCACATCCAGGTGTGTATGTCTTGTAGGCAGTTAAGTAGGATTTTAGGGTTATTGTCCAGCTGGGAAAGAGAGACGACGAGTTGGGTGTCGTCGGCATAATTGACTATTTTTATCCCATAGGGGGTAACCACATCCTCTATCGGGGCCATGTACACATTAAACAAGGTGGGACTAAGCGAGGACCCCTGGGGCACACCACATGTGAGCGGAAGGGGGTCTGAGCGGGAGTTGCCGTCCCACACCTGAAATGAGCGACCCAAGAGGAAGGATTTGATCCAAGCATGTGCCGTTCCCACAATTCCTGCCTTGGCCAGGCGATGGAGGAGGACACGGTGGTCCACCGTGTCGAATGCGGCACTGAGGTCCAGGAGGATCACTGCCACTGATCCTCCTGAATCCAGGATACACCTAGCCTCCTCGATGACGGAGAGGAGTGCGGTGTCTGTGCCGTGGCCCGGCCGGAATCCGGTTTGTGACTGGCGTAGAATTTTATTTGTTTCGAGGAATTGGGAGAGTTGCACGTTGACTAATTTCTCAGCCACCTTGCTGATGCAGGGGAGGAGCGAAATGGGTCTATAATTTGCCATATCGTCCGGGTTCAGATTGGGCTTTTTCAGCAAGGCCTTGACAACTGCGCTCTTCCAAGAGGAGGGCACTGTGCCTTGGGCAAGAGATGTGTTAATCAGATCCCTAATGGTAGGTGAAGTACTGGGAGAAACGGTTTTTAAGAATCTGACGGGTGCCGGGTCCAGGGGGGATCCACTTCTCATTTTGGCCAGCGTGGTGGTGACCTCATCGAGGGAGACTCCTCTAAAGGAGGACAGCCGTGGGCTGGTGGAGCAGGCGTCTGCATCAACCGGGATGGGGGGGGCTGATTGGGGGAAGGGACTCCAAGATCCGCGTGATTTTGGAATCGAAGTATGAGGCTAAGTCCTTGCATCTGTCCGGTGGGGGAGGAGAGGCAGCGGGAGATGAGGGGATGTTGAGCACCACCGTTCTTTTATATCTCCCTTTATGATATATGGCCTAGCGCCAATGCCAACTGTATTAGTTGTATGCATTTTACTGCTGGTTGTGGCTCGTATACTGCGTTATAGAGCACAATAGTTAAAATAAACATTTTAAACTATATTTGTGTTTCAGTCATTTCCTTTTTGTGGGCAAGTACGAGAGTGTGAGCGAAAAGGTGTGTCCTGTTACCGCGATTCCTGAGAGATACGGGAGTGTTGTGTTCTGGGGTGTCTAATCATTTGCTTCTTCATGAGTGTGTAGGAGAGCAAATGAGACACTGTAGCTAGTCAGTCCTGGGCTCGTGGGCACAAAGGTGGTGGGAAGGCTTAGCCCCTATACACCTAAGCCCCATATTCCTGCGCATAGTTCTGTGTATGTGCAGAATCCCTGCAACATGGCGCCATCAACGTTTGGTCTGGTACTTATAAACGGGACCCCTGAGTAGCGCTTGTGATTGTCCACAATCCCTCTCACCGGTTATGGAGACGTCCTTGGTGCATGGGCTTAAACCTCCTATATGTGAGAATTATAGGTTTATTCAAGCTTGATTTTTTTAAAAGGTTTTCTTTATTCTTCACCCGATATTTTGCTACCGTATCTATACATTGTTTCTATATTTCTGAATGGCGGTCGCTATTGCGGCGCCCAACCGTGCTGCGGTCACAGCTTATTTGTCTCAACATGGAGTACTTAATGGAGGGGCAGATTTTATTTTTGTTGTGAAGTCGGATGCAGCATACCGCTTCGAGGTCTTCTATTCTTGGGTTACTTTTCCCGGCAGTGGATGGGAACGATAATTTGTTTCACGAATATACAGCCTCTGCGGTTCCGCAGGATTATAGACCTTATTAATTACTTGAAGTTCCGGTGACAGCTTGGCAGCACACCATATGGTTTAATGGCGCCCTACCTCACATTGTTTCAGTGGTCTATTTAAGCCCCTTATCAGTCGATGGGGCCACGTGGCCCATTTTGGCTGAGTTTACACCCCATCCAAATTACATTCATGTTCCTATCGTAGAGCTGAGACAATTACATACATCTTTGATACATATATATATAGAGCTGAAATACAGTTTATGCCACGTAACATTCAGTTGGCTGCCCCAGGAGCTGCTGCACAACCACCGGGACATGGTGGTGGCCTTGTTATTAGTCCCATCACGATAAATTCGGTGATGGGTAAACGGCCTCAAAATAAGGATGATTTTCCTTATTGGCTTGCAGAAAAATGTGAGCAACTCAAAGCTATCTTCCCACATTTTTCCCCTGTGGAGAAACACAGGATCCTTACCATGAGTTTACCTAAACGACTGATTCCCGATTTGGCATATTGCACCACTTGGGGTAAAGTGTTTGCGGCTGTTTATTCACTGTGCTTTGGCACACCCTCCATGACCGTTCTATCATCCGTACTTAACAAAGTTCAGGATGACGGGGCAGAGACGGCTCTGGAGTTGGGGATGCGATTGGTGGGGGTGTTCCCTATTGTTTCCGATATGATCCTTGCTAACGTCAAGGGGGAAGCAGTGAGCTTACAGGTGAGTCAACACCTAGAGGCAGTTGCTGACATGAATAAACAACGTGAATTGCCAAAGATTATTGCTAAAGTATATAAATCCTTAGGGCGCAATAATCTAGCCTTTTACACAAACTCAGCAAAAAGCCCAACCTGAGAAGGATTGGCGTCCAGTCTTTCCTAAAAAGAACTGGAATAAGAATCAGCGGCAGCAACAACAGAAGCAAGGTTAGTGTGCTGGTTCACCGACACCTGAGGCTTCTGGGCGTAGATATGATTTGCGTGAAATTAAGACACTGGAAAGGTTTCAGGTTCCTGATCCTCGCTCTCCTCGTTCCTTACAGAACTCATCGGATTCACAGTTCGGTGGTGGTGGTGGTGAGCGACAGGATTGCAGACGGGGCCAGACCACTCAACAATGACGGGATCCGACACGCCAGTTTGACTTGAAAGCCAAACCGGAGGGACTACCTTCTTTTCGGCCCAAGTTGCAGCTTTGACAGCAAAGTATGCCTCAGACGGTGAGATTCAGGCTCCTCTTTTGCAGATGGGCAGTGACACTCCTCCACAGCACGGCGGACATTACCATAGTGCGGAAGGCACTCCATCCTTATCTGGAGGCGAGAGCAACTGAGTCGTTCATAGTAGTGGAAACAGCAGATACACAAGTTGCACACCCTGATAGGCTTTATGATATAGTCCTCCAAATTGAGGGTGATATTACACGAACAATTAAGGGAGCCTTTCGGGAGAACCTTGCATCCTCTTATGACATTTTGTTGGCGGAGATTGACTGTCCTCCTCCATTCGTTTTGTCTTCTTCCCGAGGGGAAGATGTCATACTCCTGAGTTTTTCCCTTTACGTATCGGACAAGGAGAAACAAGCTTACGGTGTGGAATGGGCTTTGGCCCTAGCGCTGGCTGTGTATCATAATAAGGCGGGCTGGGATAAAGATTCACCATCGTTATTTTGCTTACCACGCCACTCCAGTTCAGACATGGCCATATGCAAATCAGTCTTGACCCGCATGGGAACAATCCAGCCCGAACTGCCAAGCCATGTCTTCCCTGGACTGGAATCAAGCATCCTAGGACCGGTTTCGGGGTTTCACCCCTCTTCAGCCAGGTGCAACATTCCGTCCATCATCTTGTGTGTTTTTGCTGTTCGCCCTATGTGGAAAGGGTATGCCCAGACGTGGGTCCCGTGCTCACTACGCCTCTGGAGTCAAGCTATCCTGGCTGAAGAGGGGTGAAACGTCTTGTTGACACGTGATAATTCTACAAACTTGGTCATACGAATAGTGCCAGGAACAGTGTGGTTTTACTTATTTGACATTCAATGAAGGTGACACAGTACCTATAGCTTACAAATCACACTTGTACACATCAGCGAAAATACGTTTTTCCAACATTGTGAGAATACTTACAGCTGTATAGATGGCGAGTCTGAATAATTGCTCTCTGGAGCAGGGTAAACGCATTCTTATGGTCTCGCCTATGCCTGCTTTAGAAGCAGTGACAAAGGCGAGTGTTCTGAATTCTAAAGCTTTGCATCACCGTTGGATAACTTGGGTAAGTTCTTTGACATCGGCTGATGTCACTTTTATCTTTGATCCCTCTCTGCAAACACAGACGTTTTTACAATATGAACATGTTCACTTTCCTCTGTTGTCATTGCTTCCTTCTGGATCAGTACCAATGTATCATCTCTACCAACGGAACTGCGCAGCCTGCCGTCGGGTCCAAACATGCTTATTCAGTGGCTTGCGCTAAAGTAGTGGAATCTATAATAAATGGTGAATTTAAGTCTTCCATAGTCCATACGCAAGCGCTTGGGGACTGTACAGCTCAGTTGGCGGAGCTGCAGGCTTTAGTTTTAGCTCTAGCATTCGCTAACCCTGATGTAAACACTCTTATTGAGTGCGAATCCTACTACTGTGTGCAGGCTTTCAATGACAACTTGTTCTTTTAGTCTCAGAATGACTATTGAGACTCTAAAGGTAGCTCAATAAAGCATAAAATGCTTTGGGTCTGAGTGGCCGAACTTAAACAACATTTGACACTCGCACATGTTATTCATACTCTTGGCCATCAGCGTGTGGGAGCACATGCTGTTGGTAATTCTTTGGCTGGTGAGGTAGCCAAATCTGCAGTAGCCACATGTTCTGTAGCAGCAGTAACTAGGTCCATGAGTAAGATTGATAATGACAGTCTTGCGGTGATAGCTGCTATGAAGGGTGGGACGGACTTCCCACAAGGTTTCCCTTCTAAGTATTCATATAATTTGTCCCATTTGCAATGCTACCGTCTGGTGGGGATCAGCTGATTCCCAACGAGAACCGCAGGCTTCCTTTGGTCATAGCCGCACATGAAGGCATGGCATCTGAGCATTCCGGATTTTCTGCGATGGTTCCTATTCTACAGAAATGTAATTGGTGGCGTGGTTTATATAGACAAATCCGTAATTATGGACTATCTTGTGAAATTTGTCAACAGATTAAACCTTCCACGGTTACACGTCCACCACAAACACAGCTGTACATTTCAAATCAACCGTTTGGTTGTATTTATCTTGAGCACTGTGGTCCGTTGACTTCTGACACTGCATATAAACATATTTTAGTTGCAGTTGATGTGTGCACTAGATTCCTTTGGGTTTGACCACAACGCAGTGCTGATGCTCGAAATGTCATTAGAGATTATCGTGTCTTTATCGGGACTTGTGGCACCTTCCATTCTGACCAAGGTCCAGCATTTGCCTCTAAGGCGTACAAGGCGCAATGAGGTCTCTGAGGTCCTGGTGCAGTTTCTGTCTCCATTCAGGCCTGAGGGCAATTCTATAGAGGAACGAATGAACCGTGACTTAAAGCCCGTCACTGCCACCTGTTGCCCTGCCTGTTGGGGACTGCTGGGGACTCCATCTCCCATAATTCAAAGCACCTGGAGGCGCCAACACATATTTCCACGCCGGAAGGCGCTTAAAAATAGAGCCGGGCTCCCGGAGTGCGGGCCTTTTCACACCTGTCAGCAGCCGGTAGAGGCTGGGCCACCCATCTAAGCTGCAAAATAAGAACTTCCGAACCACGGTAAGAGTTAACATAACTGCTTTATAGTAGCACAGTCATTCATTTGTGCCATCGTTTGTGGTGTTCTTTGCTCTTAACCATGGGAAAACGTAAACTTACAGCTGTTTCATCAGGCAGCAAAAACAAAAATGCAAGACTGAGTGCCCCTATAAGGAATTACTTAAACACCGCTATGGGATTAATTAATAGTGAGATTGCAAATGTCGAGGAGCACTTAGCAGCTACAAAGACAGCACTAACTGCAGTGGCAGAAGAAACTAGTCCAGACGCAGTAGCCCTGGAGACAGAATTAAATACAAATCCCCAGCAAAAGTGCATAATGGTCTCAATGCATAACACAAGTAAAGTGCCTTGTGTATCAACCATAACATTAGAAATATCAGTCCTGAGGAAGCAAGATGGCTTCCACAAGCTTGGACGTGTGAGCTGGCTGCTCCCGGACCCCCCACCTATATGGGGTTTCGATGCAACTTATGGTGAAGGAGGAAGAATGGACATACCGAGCTGATCAGCTAGACGTATGAGAGGATCTGCGCTAGTTCATCGGAGCGGTTCTCTTGGCATTTTGGGTTCTGCTGCTACCGCTTTCTCGGTGAGGCTATGGCGGCTACGCGGCGTTTACTGGAGCATAGCGAGGAGCCGGCGCTGAGGCTGCTTTGCGGCAGTCACGTTTGACGGAAGCCGGAGAGGGGAAGGTTGCACTGTGCAGACGATGCCTCCCAAGGACAGGAGAGGGAGGCCGCATCCTTTGGGTGACCCTGCTGGAGCAGGAGCCGGCACTGTGGGTATCAAGAATGTGGTGAGTGTGAGCACTAACGGGAAAACTGTGAAAAAATATACCGCAGCAACTGCAGCAACAGGAGAAAAATCTTCAAAGGACAGTTCGGGTAATCGCATTATCCCCCTGTTGTTTTTTGTGGGGAAGGATAAAAAAACACTTGTACAGCCCTCTCAGGTTGACTCTCCTTCGCTAGCAACAGGGGGTAGGAAGGTATATGCCCTTTCCAGAGAACAGGATTCTGGGGAGAAAGACTCTGGTAGTGCCCATATTGGTACAGGCGACATTGACTCTCGTTCATTACTTATCCCGAATGCTATCCAAATGATTGGAGGTGCTTCATGCGTGGGCTCCCAACAGACCACTTTAGCTAACGTACCTACCCCTAATAAAGCACTAAATGATAGCGACCTGGAGGTAGTTCATGCCTCAGATGCGGAAAATACTGCAAAATCTGGCAAGAAGAAGGTGTGCCAAAATATCAAATCGCCTATGGAGGAGATAGACTCTGAGGACTACTTTTTTCCCTTTCGGCCCACTCGGATTCTTCCTGCGATGACTTAGTCAATTTTGAAGACTCAGGTTAAGACCGGTTTGCATGATGGCGGGGGGAGTGACCACAGCAGCATGCTGCCGGAGGATACTGGAGGTGATACGTCGGACGACAGTCCTCGGACGGTACGTAAGAGCCCAGAAGTTAGAGAAGGAGCTAATCAGATAGATAGTAGTAATGGTAGCAATGCCCTACAATAGGATTACTCATTTTCAACAGAAATAGGTACTGGCACTGGTAATGGCGGTAACTTGGACAATGTTAAATAAAAAGCGGCAGAATCATCATCGGAAGAGGTTTCATTGGCTGATTTATCAAACCATCAAGACACATAGGGAGGAGACACGCGCAGAGAGTCAGAGGGCCCAAAGCTCATGCCGCAAACTGCAGAACTCAGTTTGTCATATAGCCAAGACTTGTACGGAGTTTACTACGAGGTTTAATGAAGAGGAAGCTCGTATTTCGTGCCTAGAGGATAAATTGGCAGCACAGAAGGCCTTGACTGAGACCCTTCAAGCCCTAAAAGTGGACACTCAGTGGAAACTGGTCGACTTAGAAAATCGGTCTCGCAGAAATAATCTGAGAGTTCTGCAAATTCCTGAGGCCGTGGGAGAGCGGGACCAGCGCAAGTTTATTATTGACCTGTTCACGGAGGCCTTCCCAGAACTTACGCAGTGGGACTGGCAGAGAGAGATACAGAGGGCGCACCGTTTTAAGTTTTCCCTCCGTCCTCGATCTGGCCAAACAATAACTAGACCTAGAGCGAGTTTGATATCTTTCAATCATTTTCTTGCCCGGAAGCTGTATTTGAGTTAGCACGTCCTGATAAAGAGAGAGCTGGGAAAGGAGTGGAGTTATTCGTCAGGCCAGGTTTTTGTCATCAAACTGTAGAAAACCGCTGGCAGCTACTCCAGCTTATTGCACCATTTCAGGCCAAAGGGGCTCAAGCTTTTCTATTAAACCCACCTAAGCTAAAAGTCCTTCATATAGAGCATACTCGATTTTTTATCTCTGAGGTGCAAGCCAAAGAGTTTCTACAATGTTTGTGAAAGCAAAGCAGTTGCTTTGGCTATTAATATTCTGGTTACGATTTATCATGTTTCAATTTGTACTACTCTTTTTAGGATGTGTAAGCTTCTATGTGTCTAGGTCTTTTCCTGGTCAGTATGTGGGTCGGTTAGCTTCGATGTGTACATTTCCTCCTTCTTTTCTTGCTTTATGGCACCCTATGAGCGATTTTTCTTTTCTTCTTTGTCATATGCATAAAAGTACATTACTGCATTTGCATTGTTGGTATGGTGTATTGGGATGTTTTATCTTTTATCGTGGCAATTGTTGCATCTCTTCGTACATAGGGTGGTGTATAGGTGCGGGGGGACATTCGGGTGGCAGGAGCTTGTCATCACAGGGACCATTGGTCCTAAAGCCTTTTTGAAGGGGTGGGGTAGGTTTAGAGGGTGGGGGAGGGGAGGTCAGGTGGGTGAGGGCTTGGGGGGCTGGGGGAGGGTTGGGACAAAATAAGAAAAGTAATCTGCAGTATCGTTAAAGTGTTGAAGTTGAGAGATTTAAGATTTTGTTATCCTAGAACTGAGCAAGTGTTGGTACCCAAGTCTAATCTATGGCTAAGATAGGTCTTCGAATCTGTACTTTAAATGTTTGTGGGTTAAAAAACTATAATAAGAGACAGAGTGGCCGCAGAGCTCCGCGTGATTCAGCCTGATTTCGTGTGTTTGCAGGAAACACATATACTATGGGGAAAGCGGAAGATCCTGTCAGAATTGGGTTATGTGGTCTTGGCAGCCTGATAACAATCAATCATGACTAGGGAGTAGCGGTGTTAGCTAAATCAGCAATACAAACAACAGGACGTGTGTTAGCTGATAATCAAGGATGTTGGGCTATCCTGGAATGTCTTTTGGGGAGAGCAATGTTCACGCTGTTATGTTATGTTATCTTACATGAATTTGTAACGCGCACAGATACTCATGAGTGTCCCGGCGCGATGCCTAGCAGAGTATGGAAAATTAACTTTGAGCAAAGAAATGTGTTTTCAGTTTCCTCTTAAAGGCCACTGGATCCTAAATATTGCGCAGGGCATGCGGAAGGGCATTCCAAGCAGCAGCAGCCTTCAAAACAAAAGAGCTGCCAGCAAACCTCTGATACTTAATGCGAGGAACCTGTGCAAAGTGCAAGGACATAGACCACAGGGGTCGCGCAGGAACATAAAAGGAAAAGCGTTTCTGCAAATAAAGAGGACCACAACCATGAAGAGCAGGATGGGCCAGAACCAATGCTTTAAATTTAACTCTATCCATCACAGGGAGCCAATGAAGTGATCGCAACTGATGGCAGACGCTGTTCCTTGCCTAAATGCCCAATAAAAGTCCAGCTGCCGTATTTTGGACCACCTGGAGCTTCTTCAACAGGTAGCCCGGAATACCTACATAGAGGGCATTGGCATAGTGCAGCCGTGACAATATAGTCCCCGGGCTCCCCTCCGTCTCCATCGCAACTTCTTCTGGAAAACTGCACATGTGCGGGCGCCCGCACATGCACAGTTTTCCAGAAGAAGTTGCGATGGAGGGAAGCCCGGGGACGCGGCAGATAAGGTAAAGCGATTTAAAAAATTGTTATTATAATGATTTGTAAAGTTTTAATACTACGGGCGGGCGTGAGGCCAACTCCGTTCTGCCCGAGTGTGCGGAGATTTGCCATGGGCGGAATGGAGTTGTCCGCGCACCCCTACTTATTATATGTGTGTCTTATCAAATATACGTATTTTACTGACTGGAGAGGAAGTGAATAATTTAGCCGAGTACCCCTCAATATATCAGATGGTCTTGGGCACTGAGGTTAAAAATTGCCTGTTTAAAAGAATTGATGGTAGTTACTATAAAAGTGGGGTTCAGTTTTTAAAGTCTGGAATACAGTGCAAAAAAATGTTAGATTCCAGGGCTATCATTTTATACACCTACCTCTGCAGTAGGGTTACTTCCATCGATTTTTGGGGATTATGTGGTAGCTAATTGGAGATTGAAGGGCATCACCCAAATTGGTGATTTTTGTCAAGCTGGGGGGGTATGCTCTTCTTTCTCATGCTTGGCGGATAAATACCATTTACCTAAAACTAATTTTTTTTTAATTCTTACAAATACGGGATTACTTAGGTAAACACTTAACTATTATGACACCGCATAAGATAGTAGAAGGTATTAGGCATCAGGAAAAAATAGGGTCTCTTTATAAGGTATTGTTAGCTGCTAGGATGGATAACTTAGATAAGTATAATTCTAAATGGGGAAAATTGGCTGGGAGAGCAGTCGGTCTCTCTAGAGAAGTCAATTGATATTGCAGGGAAAATTCACCTGGCAGCTAACTTAAAAGCCCAGCATTATATAACATTGTTCAATCTGTACCATACCCCTGCGAAGATGATGAAATGGGGGAGTGAAAATGATTGGAAATGTTTTTGGGGTGGTGCAGATAATGCTGATATCCTCCATATATTCTATTTGTGTGCTAATTTGACTCCTTTTTTAGGATATATAGAAAGGTTCTTAACAGAGGTTACTGGGGGATCTTTAAAAATCGGCCTCCATGATGTTGTTAGGGATTGGGGAGGATCTATGTCAACGGAAGCCAATGTATACATTTCTTTATTTAATTTTTATTGCCACGGCAGTAGCACGGTTATGTTTAGCGTCCACTTGGCTAGTCTGAGGGTCCATCTTTTGAAATGTGGCGCGCTAGGTTTTATAACACCTTTAATTTGGAGTTTACTCTATATTCTGTTAAAGGGCCCAGAAAGCGAAAAGTTGGTCTTTATGTGTGGGGGGCAATGATTGATCATATGACGGGTTGATATTAATGTTTATCCGAGGGAATGGATCTGAATTGCTACTGTCCTCTGGTTCAAGATGTGGTTGTACGTATTTATTTTTGATCTTTGGGATATATTGAATGTCCGTATGATGGATTGATTTAGATCTTTGCACAGAGGAATGAACTGAATCGCTACTGTGTTCTGATTTAAGATATATTTATATATGTATTATTGATACTGTGGATTTTTAATAAAAAAATAATAAAAAAGAAAAAAAGAAATATCAGTCCTAACAGAGAGTACAGACTCAATGACTTCCTCAGCAAACAAAGGTAAACAACCACCGAAAGTAAAAAAACAAAAGAACCTCACAATCACAGCTATTGCCTAAGAAACAGAGCAAGTGCTTAGGTATTAAAAAATTACACTGGAAACTTGACACAATTGAAAGGAACTTACTGTCTGAAATCATAAAAACGTAAAGTGATGTTGCCCAGATTTCAGAATTGATTACAGAATCAATATTATCAGAGAAACCCCCATTACAAATAATTTGAATGCTATAACTGGCCGGATAGCTATAGAATGCAACCAACGAAACATGCCTAAAGACATTTTACCAGGTATATTAGGCACGCCAGGTCGAACTGCACTGGGTAGGGGAAAAAACACCACGTATACTTTGGCCAAGAACAATAGACACCCTGTGTTGCATTCTATGATGCCAACTTCTTGTGAGACGAAAACGACAATAACTGAAAACAAAAATATGGACAAATTCCAACCCACCCTTCAACCTCCAAGAAATTATCAGAGACCCCTACATTTACCACCTGAGGCAACACCTTACACCATCGCCCTGAAAAATGTGCCAGAGCTAATGGATGAGGCCAAAGAGGATTGGGGGGATTTGAAGAACAAGGCCGTACACTGGTTTGCTAAACACTGCTATTATAATTTGAACATCATCGCCCAAAACATTATTATGGTAAGAAGAGAATACTAGGTGGGGAAATCCCCAAAACCCAGTGAAGTGGACTGCGTCATTGTTACCTTTCGATATCCAGAGACGGTTAGAGCATTGTTTGAAGAGCTATGTAGTAGAGGGGAAATGTCATCAAAACCCCAGAATGATGCCATTGCTGCAGTTCCCTTAGGGCTCTTCTATAAACAATGTATGGAACACCTTAGCCACCCCCCAAATTAAACAATAACAGTGGATAGGTATACACCACTCACATTGTCCAACCGATTTCTACCCCTTAGAAGATGCAGTGATTCAGACTGACTACATCAGGTTGTCGAACAAAATTCTTGCTCTTTCATCACAATTAATCAAGTATTAGACCCATCCAAAAATTTGCAACCCAAGAACTTGATGTTGGCAACATGGAACATTGCAGGTATTAAAAGGAAACTAGATGATGAAGCATGGCTTGAACTAATAAGTAACTGTCAAATCATCTGCATGTAAGAAACCTGGAAAAATGGAATCCTTCCATATTGGTGGCTTTTCAACAGCTGATAAATTAACAACTCCTTCTCGGAATGGAAGGGCTAAAGGAGGATAAGCTGTTCTAGTTTCCGTTACATGTCCATTAACTCTTAAGAAAGTTTATATTGATTAATCTTATTTCCAATTTCTGTGGTTCCTAGCTATTGACAATCAGTGTTTCGTGATAATCAATTTTTATAATAATGTATTTGATAACTCTAGAAATCAAGTCATATTGGCACTTGAGAAGGTGCTTGATTTATTAATAAAACACATCAGAAGTGATTGCTTTTTTATCTGGGTTGGGGATTTCAATAGCAAGAAATGTGAAATCCTAGAAGGGAAATATTGTGGATATGGGAATGAGTTTGGTGAAGGTTATGCTCATTTCCCACATAACTTATATGGTGACTCTATCAATGGGGCAATGTATGAATATAATTTAGAACTATTGGATCAGTTGACCCCGGAGGGATGTCCACAGTTACCAACTTATGATGGTCATACACAGTGTTCAATTATTGATCATATATCAATCTCTGTATTTTGGACGAGTTCAGATAGTGAAAATGGAGGTGATAGAAAGCTGTTTTAGTGACCATCACCCACTATATTTAACAGTGAGACTTAATGAGATTCCCCAGGAAGGGCCTCGTTTAGCCCCTTCCATGTCAACGCAAGGAGAGAACAGTATTACTATCAAATGGTCTGGAGTTAATCCTAATGAATTTGTGGATCGATTAATGCATGACTGTAAATATGATATCGAGATCTGTAATAAGGGGGATTCTTCTGACTGTCAGATTATTGGAGCTCTCTGTAACATCACCTCTGTAATCTCTGGGGGACTGAAAATTTAAAATAAGAAGAAAGCCCAGAAAAAAGTTAGTTGGTTCAATTGCCAATGCACCAAGACTAATCAATCTTTTAAAAATGCCCAAAAAATTAAGCCTAGAAATAGCGAATTTATCAAAATCCAGAGGATGAAATATACACAGACCCTTATTAACAGGAAAATGGAGATTCAAGAACAAGCATGGGAGACACTAACTCAGGCTGCAAACACAAAGGACGCCCCTTTATTTTGGAAGACGATTAATCATCCTTATTTTAAAGACTATTCTATAGTTAAAATTGAAAGCTTGGTGCAGCCCCCAGAGTGGATAAGTTACTCCGGACAGGTTTTTAACCCAGAAAACGAACACCCCCCTATGCATTGCATAGTGAATACATGGCTTAGTGAGTAATGTTTAAATATGTAAATATCTGTATCAGTCTCTCACTTTGTGTATAAGTGGCTGCATGGGTTGGTGACTAGCTACATGGGTGTCTATATAGGTTATTAGTTGGTTTTTTGAGTATCAGTCTGAGTGTCTGCATGGTTCGGTGGGGGGTATTACGTAGTGCATAGGTGCATGAATGAGTGACTCACTGTTTGTATGTGTTGAAGACAGCATGTGTGCAGGACTGTATGGGTGGATGAGTGTGTGTATGGGTGTGTTAGTGAGTGAATGCCTGTCTCAATAGTGTCTTTATGAGTAACTACATATGTTTTAAACTAGTATATGTGACTATTGGTGTATATAAGTGAGTATATGTGAGAGTGAGAGATTGAAAGAGTTCCTGTATGAATAAGTATGTGTTTCTATAAGTGACTGTTTAAAAGACTAAGTATGTGTAAGTTTCCGTAGAAGTAAGTGTGGTGGTGTGTGTATAACTGTATATGCAAGTAAATGTATGTTTGATTCTTTATAAGCATGAGTGACTATGTGTGTGAGTAACTCTATGGATGGGTGGCATTGTGTAACAGGATGTATAGGTGTAAGAGTACATATGATGAGTGAGTACATGTATGAGTGACTGTATAGGACTGTTGGTGAATGAGTGGATGTGTATGTGGATCTTAGAATTACTGAAGAGGTTGTTGTAACTGGTATTGGTATGTCCATTGTTTTGAACATTTTAGTCTCTATTTTTGAATGTGTGTATCAAAGGTTATATTAGGGTGAGAGGAGGTCTGCCACTCTATCACAAGGATGATGTCATCAGTGATGTCATCAGTGATGTCATTTGAGATGTCAGCAGTGATGTCATGAGTGATGTCACTGACCATGTCATGAGTGATGTAATATGTGACGTCATCAGCAGTGCATTGCGGGCGCGCGAGTTATAGTTAGCTGAACTAACTATAACGGGGGAATTTCAATGGTTTTGTACAAGTGAAAAGTCCAGCCAACTATAACACCCCTGAAACCTATGGTTTTTTCAGTGAATTTCTGAGGTTTTTTAAATGCTAATTCCTAACTATAACGTGCCTGAAACCTATGGTTTTTTCTGTGAATTTCAAAGGTTTTTTAAATGCTAATTTCTAACTATGCCTACAGAGATAGGACATGTGAAGAAAGAAGAAAAATGCACAGAAAGAAAAAAAAGAAGTGCAGAAAGAAGCAACAGAAGTCCTCAAAGACGAAGAAAAGTGCAGGAAGAAGGATAACGTGCAGAAAGAACAAAAAGAAGAGCAGAAAGAATCCTTGTTGCAAAATCATCCTGTACCCTCAACTTTTACAGACGGACACTGGTGGTAACTGAGTCTGACTAACCAGTCCTAGAGCCAGTGCCATGTTAAAAGACACTTAGAATACAGTGAAAACACCTACATACACTAGGGAACATTATGTGTTGGGGTCCCCCTGTAATTAGCATGACCTCCTCTGTAAGCCCCTAGTATATAATAGGGCAGGGGGATTAAAACTACCTCTTAAAACAGGCCACAGGGCGTTTTTGCACACGTTAACTCAGGCCCCGTCCCCTCCCTTCACCACTGTGTAAACCCGCCCTGTGTCCGTTTTTAGTTGGGAGATTAAGTTCATTTGAATCCTGAGGGTCCCTAGGGTCCAACTAGCCCACTAGGTACCTCCAGTAAGTGCCACAGAGCTGCGTTGCAGAGAGGTGTAAAAAGTGGCACGGCCTGGACCACCTCTCTGCAATGCAGCTCAGTGGCGCTTACTGGGAGCACTTGGTGGGCTAGTTAGCCCCCAGGGGCCCTCAGTCTTGAAGGGAAATTATATCCCCAATTTAAAACGTGCCATAGTGCGTGTTTGCACACGTCACCTCAGGCCCCGTCCCCTCCCTTCACCACTGTGTAAACGCGCCCTGTGGCTGTTCTAAGTTGAGAGATTAAGTCCCCTTGAATCCTAAGGGTCCCTAGGGTCAAACTAGACCACTAGGTACCTCCAGTAAGCGCCACAGAGCTGCGTTGCAGAGAGGTGTAAAAAGGGGCTTGGCCTCAGAACACCTGTCTGCAGCGCAGCTCCCTGGCGCATACTGGAGATGCCTGTTGGGCTAGTTGGCCCTCAGGGACCCTCAGTATTGAAGAGGAATTAATTCCCCAACTTACAACTCGCCAGGGGGCGCGTTTGCAGAGTGCTGCAAGGAGGGGGCGTGGCCTCCGGCATGATGCCAGTCTTTTATTTATTTTAATTTTTTAAGAAGGGGGGCTGTGTGGTTCCCCTTCTTATTCGAATTTATTGGCCCTGATGACCCCATCCCCCAGGGCCTGTCTCCTAATTATATTTTTTTGACCCCAATCCCCAGGGCCGGCCACTGTTTTTTATTATTTTTAAAAAATATATATTTATAGACACTCCTAGGACATGCTGGACAAACCGTACGTACCTATCACCATGACGATTTGCGTGATATTCATTAAAAGGCGACTATGCATACAATGAATCCACGTGGAATGTATTTACACCACTAGTGAAGCTCTGACATGTCTGATGCCCTACCGTGCCTAATCCCGGTAGACACCCTTGTCGTTTATTTATACAAACATGGGTAGCTATTGACGGGCACATTTAATACACATGCACACCAAGCCATTCAAAGGGGATTCGACAAAAATTCGACCAAAACTATGCAAGAAACCCCCCTCACGGTTAATAAAACACACATCCACTGCCGGATGTGTAATACTTTTTATTTTACTCTCTGGAAAGGGGACGAACATCACTTGAGAGTCACAGCGCGCTCCTGGCAGAGCCCAATGCTGTGTTACACCCACCATTGCCTGCCGAGTGCCACACACCTCTGTGTTGTATTCCACCAGCTAGTGCATATGCTATGACACTCTCTAGCCCATGTGCACTGTAACACCACCCGCGGAATATGTCATGCCACACTTGTCTTCGCACGGGTTATATTGCCCCATCTAACGTGCCTTCCTCGATGCCTATGTTATAACGCACAGTGCTATGCCATACATATTACAATCTGGGATCCATATCTTTGTCACAGTGCATATGCAACGTTACACTCCCCAGCACATATTTTATATTACAACTTTAGAGACTAGTTAGGTTACACAACACTGCCCTGTGCATATTACACTCCAAGGCGCATATCGCATAGCACGCGCTAGTGCCTGTGCTATCTCGCGCTCTCCAATGAATCTGTCATTGCGCACAATGTATTGCATATTATATTTCACGCCCGGTTCATCTTATATCACACTTTTTGGTGCATAGTTTATACCATACACTATATCTAGTTTTCATTTTCAATCGTGCTCTCAGGACTATGTTCTATATAACACTGTGTTCACCTACCCTTTTCACGGGCATTACATTTTGCGATAGGGGGTGGAGGGTCAGGGGGTGTTTCTGCCAAGTGAGCCCAGAGTCACAGTCACAACCGTCCTCTTCTTCCTTAATAAAAGTGAGATTATGCTGCATACTTGTTCATATTTTAAGTAGTTCGCACAGACACACATTTTAAAAACAATAAAGTTCCTAATACCCGCTTTCTCTGAACAGTTAGCTTGCTGCCCCATCCCCCTCCTCCCTATCCTCTGTTGTGTGAATCCATGGACTAGACTCCTCCCTCCTGCCATGCATGGTCTGATGTGCTGCCACTGCCCTCAATTTAGTATGATGTACCAGTCCACTCCTCCTGCCCTCCATTGCTCAATTTGATGCCCCATCATTGACCTCCTGCTTAAACTCTGTGCTTAGCTTGCTGCCCCTATTCTCCTTCCCCCTGCCCTCCGATGTCTTTGTGCATGCCCCTGCTCCATCCTTTTTGCCCACCATGTTCCATGGACCTGCCACTCCTATCTACTCTGAGTGTTCTGTTGAGCTGCCACTCCCCTCCCACCTGCCTAGCATTGTCAGATGACTGTAACCTGTCCCTGCCACCTCCACCCTGCCTGTCCACATGCCATGCCCCTATCCTCTTCCTCCTGTCCTACATGGTCCATTGTACTGCCACAACCTTCTGCCCTCCCTGGTCTGTTGTGCTGCAACTGCTCCTCCTGCCTGCCCCGTGCAGTCTGTTGTGAGGCCCCTTCCCCTGAACTTTCTTGTCTGTGCACAGGTCCTGACCGTCCCTTCTATCCTCCATCGTCCTTTGTGCATGCCCCTGCACCCTCCTTCTTGCCCATCATAGCCATTGTGCTGCCACTAACCCTCCCACTTGCCATGCATGGTCTTCTGTGCTGTCATGGCCCCTCCCACCTTCCCTGTGTGGTCAGTTAGCAGCCCCTGACCCCCTCCCATCTTCCCTCCATGGTCTGTGTGTATGCCATCACAGTCTCACTGTTGCTCTTCATGGTGTGTCTTGCTTCTAGTGCCCATCCTGCCTGACCTCCATGGCTATCTTGCTGCTCCTGCCCTGCCCCTTTGCCCCCAGCCCTCTGTTTACATGTGCAGATCCCTACTCCCTCCCTCCTGGCTTGTCTGTTCCATTGTAATGCCCCTGATCCGTCCCTCCTGCCCTTTATGGTCTGTTATGCTGCAGCTTTCTCTCCTGTCTGTCCATTATGGTCAGCTAGCTACCATTGCCTCTTGCCCCTCTGTTCTCTGTTGTCCATGTGCATGGTCCTGTCCCCTCCCTCTTGTTTTCTATGGATTGTTGTGCTGCACTCCCGTCCCGCATGCCCTGTGTGGTGTATTGTGCTGCTGCAAACCCTGATGCCTGCCCTGCATGGTCAGTTTGGTGCACCTCTCCATGTCCTTCCTGTCCTCTGTTATCCAAGTCCATGTCCCTACCCCATTTCCTTCCATGATCCAATGTACCATACTTGCGAACATTTTGAACTTGGTAAGAGGGAGATTTTGAAAAAAAACTGGGGTATTGATTTTCCCTTTGAGTTACATTGAAAAAGAGGAGATTGTAGACAGGAGACAGATCAAATAAAGCCCATTTGAGCTTAAAAACATTGGATGTTTCCTGGCTGAATCGGGTCTGTTGGCATGTATGGTTGTACTACCATTGCCTCTTCCTTCTGCCCACAATGGTCTATTACATTGCCACAGCCTCTCTTGCAAGTCCTGTATTGTTGGTTTGTTGCCCCTGCCCCCCTTTCCACTGCCCTCCATAGTCTGTTGTGCTGCCACGGCCCTTCCTGCCTGCTCAGTGTGGTTAAATTGTTGCCTTTGCACCCTCCTACCTGCCTTCAATTTTCAGAGTCCATGCCCCTGGCCTCTGCCTCTCAACAGTATCCTAATGAACAACTAGATTGCTAAAATTCTATATTTATTACAAAAGTGTGGAACGCCTGACGTCATCTTGATGTAATCAAAACTGTAATTTCCTTTAGAAATTACATATATGAGAGGGTCTTATTGGCATCAAAATTATGGTTAGTGCTCTAAAAGACTAAAATAAGGACATATTTTCTGAGTTTTCAAATAGCGACAAAGCACTTTTAAATTATTTGTTATCTTTATGTTTTTTTATCCAGTTGACCACTTGATTAAATGTTGCACTTAGGGGAGAGGATGTGGTGTTACTTCCAGAACTGCAGACTTTGCAACTGGGGAACCAGGTTGGAGTTTCTGCTTCAGCTCGACATTCTGTGATTCTGGTCAAATCACTTAGTCTCCCCATGTCTACAACCAAAATGAATTTGTTCTTGTGTGATGTAACCAATGCTCAAGTAAAGCACTCCAATACCTGACAAGTCGGCACTATATAACACTGCAAAAACACAAAATAATAAGTGTTTTGCACACTTCTGTCATTGGGCTATATTTGGGCTACATCTGGGTGATTTTGGGCTACATTTGGGCTCTTTTGTCTCCGGTGGCCATCTTGGGAGATTTATTTGTTATGAAGTTTCCTAATTTCCTCATGTACTGCAGTCTCCTCAGTAGGAAATGCTTTCAGTTTTTTACTTTGATTCCATCATAAAGGTATTCAGATATGTCACACATTTGCCATAAATTCTGAAAGTTAGCACTCTAGTTGCTCATTAGATCACTGTACTAAAACTACTGTTCACCATGGAAGTCTGCTCCTGGTATTAAAAGTGCATGTTTCAGTCTGCATGTCAGAATTTTTTAATGAAATAGAAGAGGATTTGAGAAGTCACTCAAAATGTGCCCGCATTTTCTTTCTTCAGCATTAATCATAATTTCTATGGCAAAATGAACCCCCTCATTGTGTTCCTTTTTAAATTAAATGTTTTAAATGTTACCAGTTTATTCCAATCAAGATGGCTTCAGGTGTGCCATACTTTTGTCATAATGAAGACAGTAAGCGCTCTAGTTGTTTTTAAGAACACTCTGGGACATTCTGTCATTGGGCTATACTTGGGCTACATCTGGGTGATATTTGGGCTACATTTGGGCTCTTTTGTCTCTGGTGGCCATCTTGGGAGACTTATTTGTTATGAAGTTTCCTAATTTCCTCATTTACTGCAGTCTCCTCAGTAGGAAATACTTTCAGTTTTTTACTTTGATTCCATCAAGAAGGCATTCAGATGTGTCACACATTTTCCATAAATTCAGAATGTTAGCACTCTTTTTGCTCATTAGAACACTGTAGTAAAGCTACTGCTCACCAGGGAAAACTGCTGCTGGTATTGAAAGTGCATGTTTCAGTCTGCATGTCAGAATTTTTTAATGAAATAGAAGAGGATTTGAGAAGTCACTCAAAATGTGCCCTAATTTTTCTTTCTGCAGCACTAATCATACTTTTTATGGAAAAATGAACCCCCTCATTTTGTTCCTTTTTAAATTAAATGTTTTAAGAGTTACCACTTTAATCCAAGCAAGATGGCTTCTGGTGTGCCATACGTTTATCATAAGTAGGACTGTTAGCGCTCTAGTTGTTCTTTGGAACACTCTGGGAAGCTGCAGTAGAACACAAAGGAATCAACTGACAGTCTCTGCCCTTGTTGGATGTACATGTTTTACTGAGAATGTC
Organism: Triturus cristatus; assembly: GCF_964204655.1. Classification (NCBI taxonomy): domain Eukaryota; kingdom Metazoa; phylum Chordata; class Amphibia; order Caudata; family Salamandridae; genus Triturus; species Triturus cristatus. Next base: position 720,319,022 of record NC_140579.1, read on the forward strand.
AGACTTCATTCCCACATGACTGAGAAAGATAATGTGAATTTACAGAAAACAAGCTCTCAGTTTAGCTTATAGCTCACCTTCGAAACCTCTGTGGGAAAAGCATGAGAAAATATGTTTCTCTCAATCATGATATCCCAGCAGAAGGCTTTTTCACATGGTGAAATCACCTTAGAACATACCACAATTCCTAAAATGAGTATGGTACCATCAACAAATGATTTATAATGTAACTTAAGTCTTAAAACCTTTTATTAACTGCAATGCTTTTTAATGAGGTGCTATCATGTATATTGGTCCCAAGATGGCTGCCAACACTTCTTGGATGAAGTGCTGACAGCCAATCAGATCTCAGGATGAGATGTGTGGTTAGGCTCCGTCCACATATATATATGATTTTACTTTTGATTTTCTCAGGAACTACGGAACAGATTGACACCAGACCTGCAAAAGGCACTTCCCTGAGCTGAGGACTACCTCTCTGCCAAATTTCAAGTAATTCTGTTCAGCCGTTCGGGCTGTACCTTGGACTAAAGGTCCCTATGGAAAATTGCATGGGGAAAACGCGTTTTGGGACCCCCCTTTTTTCTCAGCCCCTGCTTGACGAATCCCCCCGAGACTTTCAGGGTAGGAGCGGAGCGGAGCGCCCCACCTATTTTGAAAATTTCACGAGGATTCGTCAACCGGCGCCAAAGTTATTCCAAATAGAATGTTGCGGATTTCCTATGGAAACACGGTCCTAACTATAACTATCTACTGGCGACCGCCAGTAGATAATATATATATATATATATATTCACTTAAAAAACCATAGGTTTCACACATGTTATAGTTAGCTGGACATTTCACTCGTAAAAAACCAATGAAATTCCCCCGTTATAGTTAGTGCAGGCAACTATAACTCACGCGACCGCAATCCTCTGCTGATGACGTCAGATATTACATCACTGTATTTAGACACTTATTTACCCATGTCTTCTTCCATTAATCTTTAGCTATACATATATTACAAATATTTATTTTTCATAAAGACACATATGTCATCAGTGATGTAATATCTGACGTCATCAGCAGAGGATTGCGGTCGCGTGAGTTATAGTTGCCTGCACTAACTATAATGGGGGAATTTCATTTTTTTTTACGAGTGAAATGTCCAGCTAACTATAACATGTGTGAAACCTATGGTTTTTTAAGTGAATTTGCAAGGTTTTTTAAATGCTAATTCCTAACTATAACGTGTGTGAAACCTATGGTTTTTTCAGTGAATTTGTACGGTTTTTTAAATGCTAAGTTATGTATTTATTATTTTTTTTTTCAGGTTTTTCACCGTGCGCGCACCGTGCGTGCGCTGTGGGCGCTCGGTGCACTTCGCGCACCGAGCACCCACGGTTCGCAGTGCGTGCCATGCGCATGCGGTGCGCGCACCTCGCGATTTAAAAAAAAAAAAAAAATGTTTTTTTCTCCCTTGGGGGTCCTTCTGTGACCCCCTGACCAAGGCTAGGGGGTCAGGAACTGTCCACTCTGCCCCCTTTTCACGTTCTCCACCTTTTTTTTCACCCCCTCAGACTGCGAGAGACAAAATGGTGGCCGACACTTCCTGGTTTCGACCGATTCGAATGTTTACCGACATCTAACAACCAATCAGAATTGCGCTCGCGCACGGCAGGGTGCGCGCACGGTGCGCACGTATAGATATTGATATGCTTTTAAATGCTATTTTCTCAGGAAATACTTAACAGATTTACACCAGACCTGCAAAAGGCACTTCCTTGACCTTATGGCTACCTCTCTGCCAAATTTCACGTAATTCTGTTCAGCCGTTCGGGCTGTAGCTGCGACTAAAGTTCCTACGGAAAAATGCATGGAGAAAACGTGTTTTAGGACCCCCCCTTTTTCTCGGCCCCCCTTGATGAATCACCCCGAGACTTTCAGGGTAGGAGGAGCTGAACGGAGCGCCCCATTTGTTTTGAAAATTTCGCGAGGATTTGTCAACCGGCGCCAAAGTTATTCAAAATAGAATTTTGAGATTTCCTATGGAAACTAGGTTGTAATTGTAACTATCTACTGGCAGTAGATAATATATATATATATATATATATATATATATATATATATATATATATATATATATATATATATATATATATATATATATATATATATATATATATATATATATATAAATTCACTTAAAAAACCATAGGTTTCACACATGTTATAGTTAGCTGGGCATTTTCCTCATGAAAAACCAATGAAATTCCCCCGTTATAGTTAGTGCAGGCAACTATAACTCACGCGACCGTAATCCGCTGCTGATGACGTCAGATATTACATCACTGTATTTACACATTTATATACCCATGTCTTCTTCCTTTTTTTTTTAGCTATACCTATATATATATTTTTTTTTTCAGAAAGACACATATGTCATCAGTGATGTAATATCTGACGTCATCAGCAGCGGATTACGGTCGCGTGAGTTATAGTTGCCTGCACTAACTATAACGGGGGAATTTCATTGGTTTTTCATGAGGAAAATGCCCAGCTAACTATAACATGTGTGAAACCTATGGTTTTTTAAGTGAATTTGCAAGGTTTTTTAAATGCTAATTCCTCACTATAACGTGTGTGAAACCTATGGTTTTTTCAGTGAATTTGTACGTTTTTTTAAATGCTAAGTTACTTTACGCCGTTCGTGCCGTGCGCGCACGGTGCGCTTTGCGCACCGCGTGCCCACTTCACGCAGTTCGTTCCGTGCGCGCACGGTGAGCACGCGGTGCGCTTTGCGCACCTCGCGCCCACGTTACGCAGTTAGTGCCGTGCACGCATGGTGCACTTTGTGCACCGTGCATGCACGGTGGGCACGCAGTGCGCTACGCGCACCGCGCGCCCACGTTACGCTTAATGGGCCATGTACGCACGGTGCACTTCGCGCACCGTCCGCACAAGGAGGACACATGATACGCTTTGTTGTTAAGGGTTTTGGTACAAACTGTTAATTGTTTGATATGCCATGCACACCCGCTGCACTACGCGCAGCGTGTGCACACGGGGGGATTTAGTTTGCTGTTTTGTTTTAAAGCATTTATACCGTGCGCGCACGCTGCGCGAACCTCGCGGAATTTTTTTCATTTACATAGTGCGCGCACGCTTCGCGCACTCGGCGAATTACCGAAAAAAATTTACTTTTTTCAATTGCCCTTGGTGGACCTCCTGGGACCCCTTGACCCCTGCTAGGGGGTCAGGAACTGTCCAGCATGCCCCCTTTACATGTTTTTCTACTTTGTGTTTCACCCCCCTCTCAGTGCGAGAGACAAAATGGCAGCCGACACTTCCTGGTTTCGACCGATTCGAATGTTTACTAAGATGTAACAACCAATCAGAAGTGCGCTCGCGGACGGCCGAGTGCGCGCACCCTGCGCGCATGCTGCGCGCACCCTGCGCGCACGCTGCGCGCGTTTAGATATATATATTTATTTAAATGCTATTTTCTCAGAAAATACTGAACAGATTTACACCAAACCTGCAAAAGGCACCAAACGGACCTTATGGCTACCTCTCTGCCAAGTTTCACGTAATTCTGTTCAGCCGTTCGGGCTGTAGCTGCGACTAAAGTCCCTATGGAAAAATCCATGGGGAAAACGTGTTTTGGGACCCCCCCTTTTTCTCGGCCCCCGCTTGACGAATCACCCCGAGACTTTCAGGGTAGGAGCGGAGCGGGGCGCCCCATTAGTTTTGAAAATTTCGCGAAGATTCGTCAATCGGCGCAAAAGTTATTCAAAATAGAATTTTGAGATTTCCTATGGAAACTCGGTCCTAACTATAACTATCTACTGGCGACCGCCAGTAGATAATGTAATATATATATATATATTTTTTTAAATATAAAAATAAATGCAGAATTTATCAGTAACTTTTAACATAGCAATATATAGGCAGGAAATACATTCTGGTATTGGCTGTACTTCGTTTATATCTGTCACTTACTAACTACTATGTATTATTCAACTGTAAAAGAAATGAGGTACTTTCTGTCAATTAGCACACTGACTAGCCTTATCTCTGATCTAGTTCAACAAGTCTGTCTTTTGCTGGGTTTCCAAGTTTTTTTTTTTTTAAATAGGGAACGTAAAGTTTGTATTTACTTCCATTTATTTTATATTATGTCATTATCAATAGTGCAGCAAGTGCAGTGACACCTGTGCCAACGGGCATGAGGTGCCTATTTTATCCCAGTTAGTGTATTTTTTTTATTTCTATCAAACTAGGGTTGCTTTCCTGAATTAAGGTCTAAGGTGCCCTTGCTACATTACAGATGCCAAGAGCATTATCAAATATATCTTTATGTCCAGCAGTGTCTTCTGAAAGAGAACCATTGATTTCACACATGAATAAAGGAACAAACTGCCGTGATAGCAAACAGATCAATATGCAGCTGGTAGCTCGCAGCAAGCATGCTGTGAGCACTTTAATATAAATCACTTTTAAAACCGGCTGTCCCGGATGTTTTGTATAACCCTGGGCGGAGTTCGCGGAGTTGCAATACGCGAAGGGCAAAAAAACTCTGCCGCACAACGCGGAGCTCCGCAAGCGGCAGGGTACGGTAGAAAAATGCAGTTTGCGGTGATTGCACAGTGCTGCATGCTTGTCCGCACTGTGCAGTCATTGCGAACAGCACCATGCACAGCGCAAGCTTACCTTTTCAGCCGCTCGAGTAGATTTTTACTCGAGTGGCAGCTTTCTCAACGCGAACGGGCAGTTTCTCAATGTGAGCGGTCATGAGCATACGTGACCACTCGCTATGAGAATCCTGACCCCCCCGCATTGAGAAATCTTGCCCGGAGGTTTATTTTCCACGCTCACGCTTGCCAACTTGATGTTGGTGATCGCGAATGAGGAAAAATCTCTCCGGGAGGTGGATTTTCCTCGCTCGCGCTCGCTAACTTCACATTGGTGAACGTGAGTGAGGAAAAAAGACTCTGCTCCTCTGCGCGAAGTGGAGTTTTTCGGAACTCAGAGCCCATACAATAGGATACAACAGGTCGATCGAGCTCAACCTAAAAATTACCTAAATACTGGATGTATAGAATCAAGGAGTTGGTTAAGGGAAGTTGAGGCTAACTCGAAACAGTTGACCAAGGCATATTGCGACAGGAACATCGGGTCAGGGATGCAATATTATTTAATTCAAGTCACAAACATAAAACCTAGATTTTATCTTACAAGACTAAGAATGGGGATGGCCCATCTTTTAATAGGTTTCCCAACAATGGGCAAGTGGAAACAAATTCTCCCAAAGTTTCCCTGCGACGGAAAATCAGATCAGACAACTTTGCACTTCATTTTATTCTGTGATTTTTATTGGGATATTAGGAAGAGTATTTTACGCCCATTGTTTTTAAAGGAGAGATTGTTTACATATTGAGGGGCCGATTCCGATCCTGGAAAAATTTCCCCCGTCCGAATTGTATCCGGATTTTTTTCCGTACGAATCGTACAAGTAGCGTACAAACTGCCAAGTACGATTCGCATGGGAAAAACTCCATACGAATCACATCGGGAAAATTTCCCCACACGTCCTCGGGTCGGAAATTGTGTCCGACACATCCCCGGACGATTTACCGTACGAATCGGAAAAATGAAGTCCGACCGCGCAAGTACGATCACTCCCGTCCTTTCGATTTCACAACTGTATGGAAAAAACACCGTACGGACCGAACTCCCATAGCAACCATGAAGACATGTGCCCGCATACGCGCCGAACACCCCACCACAGACCCCGCATGTACGCGCAAAACGCCCCCCGGCCGCGGATGTACGTGCCGAACCCCCACCAGTGTATGCATGGAGCGTACCCCCACCCATGTATGCATGGAGCGTACCAACTCCCCACCCGTGTATGTACAGACCGTACCCACACCCCACCCATTTATGTACGGACCGTACCCCCACCCGTGTATGTACGGACCGTACCCCCACCCCACCCGTGTATGTACGGACCGTACCCACACCCCACCCGTGTATGTACGGACCGTACCCCCACCCGTGTATGTACGGACCGTACCCCCACCCCACCCGTGTATGTACGGACCGTACCCACACCCCACCCGTGTATGTACGGACCGTACTCCCACCCGTGTATGTACAGACCGTACCCCCACCCAACCCGTGTATGTACGGACCGTACCCCCATCCCACCCGTTTATGTACGGACCGTACCCCCACCCGTGTATGTACGGACTGTACCCCCACCCGTGTATGCATGGAGCGTACCAACTCCCCACCCGTGTATGTACGGACCGTACCCCCACCCCACCAGTGTATGTACGGACCGTACCCCCACCCGTGTATGTATGAACCGTACCCCCACCCATGTATGTACGGACCGTACCCCCACCCCACCAGTGTATGTACGGACCGTACTCCCACCCGTGTATGTACGGACCGTACCCCCACCCCACCAGTGTATGTACGGACCGTACCCCCACCCGTGTATGTACGGACCGTACCCCCACCCCACCAGTGTATGTACGGACCGTACCCCCACCCGTGTATGTACGGACCGTACCCCCACCCGTGTATGCATGGAGCGTACCAACTCCCCACCCGTGTATGTACGGACCGTACCCCCACCCCGCCAGTGAATGTACGGACCGTACCCACACCCCACCCGTGTATGTACGGACCGTACCCCCACCCCACCCGTGTATGTAGGGACCGTACCCCCACCCGTGTATGCATGGAGCGTACCAACTCCCCACCCGTGTATGTACGGACCCTACACCCAGCCCCCCCTGTATGTACGGTGCGAAACACCACCACCGATGGACGGTGCGGACCAACACCCTGCCCGTGTTCGTACGCACCCTACCCCAGGCCCACACACCAGCACCCTCACCCAACATCGCGCATGTACGAGTCGTACTAAGCCATAGCAAAGGACAGCACTGTACAACAACATGGCCCATGTACGCACCGTACAGACGCAAAAACACTCGTACTGAACCAGGACAAAAAACACTCGTACTGAACCAGGACAAACCAAAAAAACACAAGGAGAGTCAATTCGAGGCACACAACACCACAAAACATATCCAACAAGGCCAAATACATCCTATACACTGACCTGCAACTGACAAACAGCTAAACAGAGGCCCAAACCACTACCACTCCTTATAACACACCCACCCAAAGTTCAAACACAGCCACACCCACAAATGGACCAATAAAAAGGCCCAGCACACACAAACCATGATCCTTTGCAACAGATCCCCTACTGCCAGACCACAGAGACAACGCACTGCACCATACTACAGACATCAATACACCTTACACTTGCACTCCTTCACACAACCACCATCACAAACACACCCTCATCACATTCACACACACACACCTGCACAACCACACTCACACACCCACAACCATCCACACCCACACCCCCACAACCATCCACACCCACACCCCACACCATGCCCACTAACAAGAATCCAAAGTTCACAAAGGAGGAGCTGGAGGTCCTTGTCGACGAAATCGTCAGAGTCGAGCCACAGCTCTTTGGAACATTGGTCAGACGGACCAGCATATCTGAAAAATCTGCCATGTGGGAGAGGATAGTCAATTCCGTGAATGCTGTTGGGGCCACCAGAAGGACCAGGCATGAGTGCCAAGCCAGGTGGTACGATCTGCGGAGGACGGTCCGCCGCAAAATGACGGACGACCACAACCAGGCCAACATCACTGGAGGAGGTCCGTCCCGCAGACCGGTACACTACCATCCCTGGGAGGAGAAGGTGATGGCCACGCTGCCGCCGGTGGGAGTAGACGGACTAGAAGGAGTCCGAGAGCCTGGTGAGTACACAAACAACTCACCTCACATGGGGGGAACGTCATATACAACCCAAATACCAATCATGCACGCAACCCCCCCAAAGCCAGCACCGTACACAACCACACTCCAAAAACACACACATGCCACTAGCGCCTCCATGCCCCATGCCCCAAGCAAGGCCATTCCAAGTCACAGGCCACACAAAACACCAACACAAGACAGGATGTCCCCGATGCCGGGAGGGTGGGCCTCAAAACTATCATAGAGCAACTCTGAAGCACACAACAATGCCCTCAGCCCATATGGCTTAGGGCACAGCCATACAAACAGTGTGTCCCCACACAGTACTGTTTTGCCTGCTAATGGTGGCCGCGTTGCAGGACGACATGGGTATGAAGGCACAATTTGCACATAACAGCAGCTAATGAAGACGCATCACACTGAAAGAGTGTCAGCACACACCGCCACAGCAGCAGCGCAGACTCAGACACTCCGCCCAATGGGTGCCGGCAGAGAAGAAACAAACCCACATGAACAAGCCAATGGCCTTTGAAAGACCTGCAAACTGTGTGTGCCCAGGAAGCTGGGCTGAGGTGACAGAGGGTGACACACAGAGGGAGGGAGAGGGGCAGAGAGAGGGACAGAGACAGAGGTGGACACAGGGAGAAAGACAGAGGGAGGGTGGAGGCTGACAGAGGGAGGGAGAAGGGGAGACGGACAGAGGGAGGAGGCTGACAGAGGGAGGGAGAAAGGGAGACGGACAGAGGGAGGAGGCTGACAGAGGGAGGGAGAAAGGGAGACGGACAGAGGGAGGAGGCTGACAGAGGGAGGGAGAAAGGGAGACGGACAGAGGGAGGAGGCTGACAGAGGGAGGGCGAAAGGGAGACGACAGAGGGAGGAGGCTGACAGAGGGAGGGAGAAAGGGAGACGGACAGAGGGAGGAGGCTGACAGAGGGAGGGAGAAAGGGAGACGGACAGAGGGAGGAGGCTGACAGAGGGAGGGAGAAAGGGAGACGGACAGAGGGAGGAGGCTGACAGAGGGAGGGAGAAAGGGAGACAGAGGGAGACGGACAGAGGGAGGAGGCTGACAGAGGGAGGGAGAAAGGGAGACGGACAGAGGGAGGAGGCTGACAGAGGGAGGGAGAAAGGGAGACGGACAGAGGGAGGAGGCTGACAGAGGAAGGGAGAAAGGGAGACAGAGGGAGATGGACAGAGGGAGGAGGCTGACAGAGGAAGGGAGAAAGGGAGACAGAGGGGGACCAAATCACCCTTGGGTGGTGTGGCCATGTCCGCTCGTCAGCAGGTGGACTGTGTGCATGTAGACAAGGTTTGGCACTGCGTGAACCCCCCCTTCAACCTTTGATAAACACTGGGCCATGTGTCAATCTGTGCACGAGTACATCCGTGCTGCAGGCACAAACAGAACCTTACACCCAGTATACCCACCCACTGTGTTTGTCAGAACCCTGTCACAAATTGTTAAGTTACCTACCTGCATTCTCAAATAGCATGGAAAAAACACCATTTGGCCACGTACAGTGCAACACGTAAGGCGGCTCTGCATGGCTTGCTACGCTCGCTCACTACACTGCTGACTGCGTTCACAAATGATGCATCAAGTAAGTTTGTGTCACACATAGGTAAAGTGTCGAAAGCTGTGGCCAAGGGACAAACCCATGCACAAGTGCACTGTGAGAGGAATGCTCGCCAAATCCAACCACCCAGAGGAACTGTGCCTAATCAAAAATGAATGAACATGGATGTCGCATGTAACACAATTAACACTGTCTCTCTCACACATAGGTCAACGTCGTCGATCTCCCCCAAACACTGGGGGGGAAGACTCACAGGACCAGGCTCTGCGTGAAGAGGACCCCACCGGCAGCGACGACTCTCACCACTCCGTGGATGACCCAGACCAACCTGGCCCCTCTGGTGTCCAACCACCTGCAGCACCTGCGTCAGGTACAACTGTGCCAACCACCACCCCCATTCCTGCCACATCCCAGGAGACACCCAGGAGCCCTGCCCGCACACAACAACACAGCCAGTCTGTCCACGAGGGACAAGGTTCTCCGGGCACCCAGGAGGAGGCAGGCGACACCGCAAATGCCATCCCTCAGGTGTCCCGGAGACCCGATGTGCCCACAACGGTAGGCCAGGCTCAAGTGGGCAGGGGTGGTGGGAGTGGAGGACTGCGGAGGCGCGAACCTGACCAGTTGGCTCAGGAACCGGTATTGTCACACGTCAGCAACATCCTCGACTCATACCGGCGTGACGCCAGGGGCATGGTCCAGATTGCGTCCACCCTCACAGACATCAAGGGGACCCTCGAGGAGATGAAGACCCTGCAGGCCGAGCAACATGCCTGTCAACAGCGACACCAAGGACGGATGGAGGCAAGACAGGCTGAGCTTGTGGCGGTGCAAACGGAAATGACCCGTGTACTCCGTCGGATTGCCGAAAACATGGGCAACCCTCCCTGTGCCACCAGGCTAAGAACATCACCACCCACAGGGAGGGATCAGGAGGCGGAGGATTCATCCAACGGAGCATCACAAGCATCGTCACGGCCTGCTTCTGAGGGTCCCCGCAGGAGGGTGGGTCGTCCACGCAAAAGACCGTGAGAGTCAGCAGAACATCACCATCTCCCAGGTCACCTGGCCTGGCACCTGGCCCTCTGGCCCAACAGCAGCACAGCAGCAACTGACATTCTCTGCCACATGGCCTTGCTGGTCACTGTCTGACCAATGTTGACAAAGACTGTGGCACAGACTCTGATGACTTACCAACTCCCCCTGTGAACTTTGGATTCTACACTCCCGCCAAGCACCTCTTGTCACCCCCCCAAACACGTACCCCAGCACCAATAAAAATCATCACAATCACAAGATGATGCCGTCAGTTTGCATTATTCCACTACATGTGTGTGTTGTAAAGTCAAACCATGCCTGATTTCAGAAGTAACTCCAAACATCCATACCCTGGGGTCTGAGTCTGGCACAGGACACACATGGGTCACAATGTACCATCCAAGACAGACATGGAGCACCATACTCACCCGTGATGGGCCCAACGAGCTGAGGGGGTGCCCTCACAACGGTGCCTACAGACCTATTTAGAAGAGCAACAGTCATGCGTAGAGGTCAGGGATCATGTGGAGTGTCCTGGGGTGGGAGTCCCAGGTATGTGTAGACACGTGGCAGAACCATGTCCTGCATGCTTGAGTCAGGTGGATGTGGAGAATGGTGGGCCAGCCAAGGTTGGATGCATGGAGATGGCACAATTGGGTGTTGGATCACAGTGCCACAAGGTTGTGTTGTGGTTGTGGGCTGCATCCTGAGTGTGTGCGTGGATTGAGAAGGTCATCCTGCAGCTGGCATTGATCCACTCCCCCCACCTCTGTTGGACGTTGATGTGGCCTGGTCGCCGGATGTAGTAGCAGAGCTGTGCAGATGCACCCTGGATGTGGACAAGTATCATGGGATTTCTAACGCACATGTCCGTAGAGTGCAGGGTAGGATTAGACACGGATGTTGTAGTTGACCTGGGGGATGGTCTCCCTCTTGCCTTGAGGTGGATGGAACTGGGGATCGTGTGCATAATGCAGAGTGTGCTGCCGCATGAGGCACAGATGCTGCTGATCAGCATAGCACATGTCAACAAGCAATCCATGATGGACACCAGCTCGTTTGCGTGGACACTGGGTGCCCTTGCAGCAGGGCCTGCAGCAGCATGCGCCATGTCAAGGAAACAATGCCACAAGTAGCACACAAAGACAAGGATCTCAGGAAGGAACCATGCAAAAGGTGCATGTCAAGGAAGGAATGTCTGGTTCAACATGGCACACATACACACACAATGGATTCACATGCGGCACAGTGGCCGTCGTGGAGACTGACAGGCCACAAAACCTACACAGCCATGGACATCATGCACAATACAGAATCTAATCCCTGACAAACAGCTTCCATCTTTCTACTCTACACATAGACTCATATGCACCATCTCTGAGAACAATGCCAGACATGCCGCATGCACATTGGCAACAGACCACCATTGACAGAGATGAGGCACCTTGGAGGCAGAGGGACACCTTTATTAGTCATGTGTGTCGGAATGCTAATGCAACTCTGTCTACACATACACAGGTCATGTGGATGAACACGTGGGACCAACACTGGCACCCCCCTTAGCACCACAGATGCTGGAAATCCATGGCACTGGCACACAAGTGACGGGTGACAGCTAAACACCCCCTGCTGCTCACGGAGAGCCTGCTATACACCATTGAGCCCCTAATGGGGAATTCACACACCATGTCAACCCGGTGCAACCCGTATGTTTCCGAGGCCAGTGTCACACACATTGATGGCTCCATCACAATCCCATTACAGATGACTGTCACCAAGTCTGACCATCAATTCAGATGAATTCTGCTCCAGGTCATGTGCCCCATGGTGATTCTACATGTATGCCAAGTAACCAAACATGAACAGGAGCAGTGTACACACATTCAAAACAAATACCACTCCCAAAAAGCCGTGCTGCATCCCTTACCCGAAGGAGATTTTCGAACTTGTCCGTGCATGTAACGCTGATTCAGCACATGTTGCTGTGTTCATGAGGAATAGCAGGAGCACAACAATGCCACCGGCAGACAGCATGCGCAAGTACCTGTGGATGGGAGACACACCAGAAGTCAGCCAAAAGAAGCACATCTGCATGCATGTGCATGTACTCGACACGTATTAGGTTGTCAACATGCTAGGTGACAATGATGACTCTGGAAAAACATTCTTCTATTGCACCATCACTCGAGTGACACATCCAAACACACCTCTGACTCACTGGAAGACATGCAGATGAACACACACATTGCAACACTTGCCACACACAGCCCAATGCGTGCACACTCAGACACTGGAACTCACCACTAAGCAAAGAAGTTGCGTATGAGCCGACTCCGTATGTCCTCTACCGCCTCCTCCTCCTCCACATCACTTGCCTCGTGACCAAGCCCTTCATCCTCCACGGGTGGATGGTCCTGCTCATCTGGATCCAGGATGAGTGGCACAGCTTTCTCCACTGCCATGTTGTGCAGCATGCAGCACACGAGGAATATCTTGCAGACCTTCACCGGTGCATATGGGAGTGCGCCACCGGTCTTGTGGCAAAGGAATCGGCTCTTCAGGAGGCCCAACGTCCTCTCTATCACTCGCCTGGTCCGCCCATGGGCGTTGTTGTAGCGGTGATCAGCAGCCGTGCTGGGGTTGCGGAGAGGCGTGATCAGCCATGGCATGTTGGGATAGCCAGCGTCCCCTACATGGAAACATCATGGACAAGAGTGGGTCAGGAGAAGCATTAAGACAGGAAGATGACATTAAATACAGGACTGCCAGAGTATACCCACCAACAATACATGCTCGTTTGTTGCGCAGCTGCAGCATCATTTCAGGCACCCTGCTACGCCTCATGATGTAGGCATCGTGTGCTGATCCTGGAAAACGAGCACAGACATGTGAAATCACCATGTTGGCAAGACACACCACAAGGGCATTAATGGAGTGGTAATGCTTGCGGTTCCTCTATGCTACCTCCTGTGCCTGTGGTGGTACCAAAGCCACATGTGTTCCATCTATGGACCCAATGACATGGGGCATCCCTCCCAGGGCATAGAACTCACGCTTGACACCTGTCAAATGCTCAGGAGTTGGGAATTTAATGAACTCATCCAGGTGCTCCAACATGGCCTCTAAAAAATCATGCAGAACACGGCTGAACATGGTTTGGGACATGCCACCGACATGGGCAATGGTATGTTGAAAGGTACCTGGGGCAAAGAAATGTAGGGCTGCCATCACCTTCATCTTGGGTGTCAGTGCAGTAGGATACCTGTGTGGCGGTTGGAGGTGTGGTGCCAGCCATGTCGTCAAGTCCTCAATCAAACGTTGGGGGAAGCGGTAGCGGCGTATACAGTCATGTTCCCTCAGGTCAGCCAAGTCCGGATTTGCTTGAGGGAGAGGCGGAGCCCTGCAGTGAATTAGAAGGGACAACGAAGAGTGAGTACAGTACACCACCAATGTCAATGTACTGAGCACATGCTCAACAGGCAATACACATATGCTACATACAGAGTCAGGTCTGTGCAATATGCCCTGGACACGTATGCCAGGCATGTGACACTCCTACCAAGAGCCAGCTACAAACGTTGATTCTCAACCTCAATATGCCATGCCATGAAACTAGCTGTGGGCCAGTGTAAGTGAGCAGGCAGACGCATTACAGGAGTTACAGATATCCAAATATGTGCAGAAGAAGGATGTTTATTGTACAGACAGGTTGCGGAACACTAGAGGCACAGGTCACATGTCATAGAATAAGGACAGACCACACACCTTGCCATGAAGGATTAAATGTCAAGACTGATCACACATACATTGAGAGTATGCAGATATGTCCTTGTTTTGGAACTCCGTGTCGATGCATACATACACACCTTACGTCGGATTACACATGTGTGCTGGTGTGTGTAACAGTGTGCCATGCCCATCTACACACAGACACATGTTGGTTGCAGCAACTGCAGATGCATTTGACCAAACACCTACAGCAAACCTATGGGAACACATGACACACACATGACATAGCTACAGCGTGCAACGCGGGCATTCACTTGTCAAGGGTAACATTCCGTGTACCTGGCATCAGGGGACATTTGCGGGTGTCGGTGACTGTGCCATGCCAGTGACGCATGGCCCACCAAGTCTGTACTACATGCACACATGTCAAAGGAGTGAAGGGGATGTGTGGCACATAGGGCACCATCACACGTGACATGTGTACACAGCTCATCATACTTTAATTAGCTTCACACCTCAGGAGTATGGTGCCATATCACAGCCTGACCTACCTGTGCCCGACACATGTAGTACTGCACAGACAATGCCTTGATGTCCAGCCTTGGCCAAGTATGACAGCTCAATTCCTTTCTGTGTGCCGCCTGTCACCACTGACAGGTGTGAAACGCACCGTACATACGCTCTGAGGGCGTGTGTAGGGTCCCTATCACTATGGGAGTGCTGGGGTATGCGTACGCCATAGTGATACAGACCGTACACGCGTGTGTAGGGTCCCTATCACTATGGGAGTGCTGGCGTACGTGTACGCCATAGTAGTTCGGACCGTACACACGCGTGTGTAGGGTCCCTATCACTATGGGGGTGCTCGCGTACGTGTACGCCATAGTAGTTCGGACCGTACACACGCGTGTGTACAGTCCCTATCACTATGGGGGTGCTCGCGTACATGTACGCCATAGTAGTTCGGACCGTACACACGCGTGTGTACGGTCCCTATCACTATGGGGTGCTCGCGTAGGTGTACGCCATAGTAGTTCGGACCGTACACACGCGTGTGTACGGTCCCTATCACTATGGGGGTGCTCGCGTACGTGTACGCCATAGTAGTTCGGACCGTACACACGCGTGTGTAGGGTCGGTCCGTATCACTATGGCGTACGCATACGCCAGCACTCCCATAGTGATAGGGACCCTACACACGCGTGTACGGTCCGTATCACTGTGGCGTACGCATACGCGAGCACACCCATAGTGATGGGGACCGTACACACGCGTGTACGGTCCGTTGCAATGCATTTGAGGTGCCCTAGGGCTGTGGAACGAACCGTACCTGTGTTTTAACATAGGATTGACATAGGGGACAAATGAGGGACAAGTAGAGGGGCCTAAATGCATGCTGGTTGTCATGGAGACCGAGTTTCATGTTTGAATTTTGCATCATGTGGCCAGCAGAAGTCGGTTGGAGACAATATACTTTGTTGCAATGTGGTTGTTGACATTACATCATGCTCAATTTTTAAACCATGCAAAGCCTGTCACTGGGGTAGTTTTAAAGTGATTGGAGGACACGTAGGATGCAAATGTGACTGAGCCAATCACTCTGTACTCCTGTAAATGAAACGGGCCAGCAAGGAAGATATAAGGCAGCCAGGTCCCTTGAGAGAGCACTTGCCTGCACATCCTTTCATTCCACAACACTGCTGCTGCTTGTGATTCCTCTGGCACCATGTCCAGGTCTGTGGAGAGGGCCCAGCCATTCACCATGGAGGAGAATTGGCGTTGGTGGATGTGATCCTCCCACAGTACACCATGCTGTATCGCCGACCAGGGGAGCAGGTGAGTGCAGGCTCCACTAGCTTAAACTGTACCCCTTTTTGTGACTGTGACTTCTGGCATTGTGTCCAGGTGTGACAGACATGCAGGGTTCTTCATAGTGGGTCCCAGGGGGGGGAATGGCTCATGTCTCCCATGCAGAGCATGCTGTGGTTCCTGTGTGCACAACGCACTTGCATAGTGCTTACTGTGACGATCACTGCATGGTGCATGCCGCTTTCGGACTGCCTAATCCTCCTGGAAATGTTGTTTCTACAGTCCTGATGTGAGTCTGTGCTCCCCCCAGGGTGACAGGTGCCAGTACCCACAGATGTGTGTCTGTTCAGTGTACCTGTGGTGAGAGTGTCCAAATGATGTGGCCGTCCCCTGGACATTGGTGTGTGTGTGTGAGTCCCCTGTCATGTGGGTGTGTGCATATGTGGAGTGTTGCACCCCAGCTGTATGTGGGATGGATATACCCTGCCAATCTGATGTGAGCAGGGAGCTGTGCTGGATGTCTGCCGTGCTGAGACAGCCCCACATCTGTGACACCCCCAGTCTAGTGGCACATGTGCAGAGTGAGGTTTGTAGCGGCAGTTGCCAATGCCAGGTGATTGTTCAGTGCTTGTGTGTGTCTGTGTACTCTGCTGAGGTAGCGTAAGTGGGCTGGGGCATGTGACTGCTTAGGGGTACTGTTCAGATTCCTGGTGTAGCTTGGGATGCACAGTGTGAGCCTGCATCATTGATTGTGTTGCACCCCTCATGCCACCTGTGTACTTTCAATGGCACCTACTGCATTTGCCCATTCCCAGGAGGATGATGTCACTATGACAAAGGTGCAATGAGTTGGCTGCATACTATGGCCAGTTCAAACATGCATAATTTGTAATATGTGTGTCTCTGTATCATTGATAAGGTGGATTGATGTATTGTCACTTTTGCATCCTCACAGGTAGGCGTCTGTGCCAAGGGGGAGATCTGGAAGCAAGCCGTCAGTGCCGTGAGGAGGACGGAAGGGTCGGAAGCGGCGCCTAGCCCAGGTGAGGAAACGCTGGCAGGATATCCGGTGCTGGACGCGGAGGATCGCACGGGTCCTGCTGGGGGACTCACCTGAGAGCCACAAAAACCGTGGGCGCCAGCGTCTGACCCACATCCAGAGGCGTGTGCTGGCGGTGGTCTTCCCCGACTTGGACAGGCGCTTACTGGAGATGCAGCAGCAGGAAGGGGGTAGGTACATGTGTGTTTGTTGTGTGTGACCAGCTTTTGGAAGTGCGCAGTTGCATGGATACACTGCCAGGGTTTAAATGTGCAGTGCATATCCTGTTCCCCATAGTAAAGTGGTGCTGTTCTTCCTCCCTTCCCCTCCTTGCCATGTGTTCCCTGGTCTGTGTGTAGTCACTCTTGCACACACAAGGTTATCTAGGCTGGCAGTTAATCCAAGTGCCCAATGCTTGCAGCGTCATGTGTGGGGGTGGTGTGTAACAGGTTTTTCAACGTTGCCTGTGCCCTGGCCAGTTCTGTCATTGTGGGGTCCATGTTAGTTGGCACTGATGCTGAGTCCCGACATGGGAGTGTGTGTTTCATGTGTACTGCCTTACTGCCTGCATGTCGAATCTTGTGCCCTCTGACATGATGTGCTTGAGTGTGAGATATGCATAGTGCAGGGATGGTGGCTTGTGTTCCAGTCATATCCATCCAGGGCCATGGAGTAGTGTGGCCACTACAGTCCCCTGGGGCACCTTTTCCTAGGTATCATGTGTGTCATCAGACCATGTGGACATTCTCTGTGTCTTCAGCATATTTTGGGCCCTGTGGCATAGTACCCTGGCCTCATTTGTATTCACGTTTACTGTGCTACATGTGTCCACTGTACAGGGTGACCTAATTTAGCTGGTGCATACTCACAGGGGCCAGTGCCTGTGTGTCTTGGTACAACTATCTGATGATGGTTGTTTGTCAGTGATATATGCGAACAGGCGCACCAGGGGTAGTTTGTGTATGATCAGGATTTATTGCAGGCCATGTGTTTTCATCCCAGACTAAGAGGTGTAAGTACTTCCTCTGTCTCAATCACATTGTCTCAGGTAGGGGGGGGGGGGGTTGGTGCGGGCAAGGCCTACATGTCCAAACCTGAAGTCTTCTTGCTCGGTCTGGCCAGTGTGTGATGTTTGTGTGGACAAACACTCAAGGTGCAGTGACCCTGTCATGTTGGCCATGGTTTTCAGTATTACCTTTGCAGCATGTCCCAAGAGTTGATAGACATGGTTCCTGCTCATCCCTTTCTTGGCTACTCTGTGTATCACAGATGCTGTGCTAGATTGTCCCCAGAGCCTGGCTCCTCTGTACAATTTGATATCAAGTTATTTGCTATTGTGTCATGCTCTCCATATTTTAACAGTGGCATGGTGGGTCAACAAACTGTGTGTTGCAGGGACTACATATGTACCTTGTATTGTAGATGTTACTCTTGTTGCTTCTCAGGCTATGCACTGTGACCTATGTAGAGTTGACTCATGTGACATATGTATACAGGTGTCTGATTTCTCCTGTCTCTTCACCTTGCCCACAGCATCGTCAGGGGACTACGAGGGAGACACTGGCACGGACCATGAGGAGGGAGCGAGCACCAGTGCCAGCAGTGCTGAGTTGGCTGGCACATCGAGTGGCACGGAGGCCGACGGGAGTGCAGCGGAGGACCTGTCCAGTCAAACCACCACCGACTATGAGGCTGACGGGTCCGAGGCTGAGCTCTCCGAGGGGGCGGAGGCTGCTCCCACAGCTGACAGCAGCACTCCATCACTACCCACCCCCTCCATTCCGATCACCGGCCTCCCACTTGCTCGTGTCCCTTCCTGCCGTGCTAGGTCACCACGTGTCTCCTTCTTGCCAGGCACCGCACCCCCTGCCCCTGTCTCCACTGCTGCCACCAATGCCGAGTCTGTGGACATCCTGCGGCAGTTGCAGGTTGGTCAGACTGCGATGCTTAATGTCCTCCATGGCCACAGCCGAGTGCTCAACCAGATGGAGGCATACATGGAGGGCATTTCAGCTGCGCAGTCTGACCAACGCAACTTGCTGAGGTCCATAGACTCGACACTGACTGCAGCAGTGGGTCTCCTGCAGCGCTACGTCCCCCCCTACCCTTGAACCATCCACACTTCCCACTCCCATGCCTGTCCAAAGCACACCCAGACGTCCCCATGCACGCACCCCACCAGACACAGGCACCACACCACCAGGGAGGGCAAAGCGCACACCTCCTGGCACGCACACACAGGGTGAAGTAGGCACACCCACTGGGTCGGGGGGGAAACGGAAGACACGCAGCCAGAGTGGGAGTCCACATTCCTCACGACCACCACCCTCCAAATCCACTCCCCTCAGCTCTCCTGGCCAAGAGTCGGACACAGGGTCAGTCCTGCCCAGTGTGTCCAGCAGCCCCAGTGTGGCACCACCCCGCAAGCGGTGGAGGCAGGACACTGGCAGGAGAGTTGAGCCCCCCGCCGTCCACACCCTCCACCAGTAGCGCTGCGACCCATCCCTCCGACCCTCCCCCTCCTTGGGGCCTGTGGTTCCTTTGGGTGCAGGGGAGACGCTGGGCGACCTGGCAGTAGTGTGCAGCGCCGTGTTCGAATCCACCTTTGGCGCTGCCCCACCCCCTGTGTTGGAGTCGTCCGTCCCTGCACCCACAACACCTACCCTTGCCCCTCCTGTCCCTGCAGTGCCTGGTCCTTCCCCCCCACATGATGCCCCCCCCGTGGATGACAAGGTAGTCTGAACTGTGCAGGCAAGCAAGGGGACACGCATCCCAATGTGTCCCCCACCTGGATTGGAACTATGGACTGCCCTATGGGCCTTGTGCATATGGAACTTTTCATACAATACATTTTAGAACATTGCTGAATAAAGCTATTTTATTTTCCTTGGCACACTACTGCTTTTCGGCATTGCTGTTGGTGGTGCTGCTCCATGATTTGGGGTGGCGATAATGTGTTAGGTGTCTGGGATATGTTGTAGTGTGCTGGTCGTGGGGTGGACCCTGTTATCTGTGTGCCATCACACGGTATTTGCTATCAAACTTTTCTCATGTAAGCTGTTACTGCATGGTGACATTGTCCCAAGGTGTGTACCTTCCTCTGTGGACCCTGACATCATCCCTGCAGGGTGTTGTGAAGACATTTGTGCAGTGCTGTGTCTACATTTGCTGGGTGTGTGACGGACCCCTTCAACTTTGGCCATGCATGCTGGGCAAGGTCTCCACCTGCATCATTTGTGGCACCCTTGGGGGTCACTGTACTTGTGACTGGAGTAAATTGACATGACTTCATGTGTACATGTCACCTTTTCCGCACTATGCATGTGTGTACTCCCAGCCTCGCACACATGTGTTTCGTGTTCTGCTGGGTCTTTGAGCACCTGACTGACAATTGTGGGCATTGTATCTGTGGGTAGTCCACCCCTTTCTTTCCATGGGCACAGCTGGGAGGACTCTGCACCCACCCCTCCTATGTCTGGGCACTGCTGGGGGGACTCTGCACTCACCCCTCCTATGTCTGGGCACTGCTGGGGGGACTCTGCGCCCACCCCTCCTGTGTCTGGGCACTGCTGGGGGGACTCTGCACCCATCCCTCCTGTGTCTGGGCACTGCTGGGAGGACTATGCACCCACCCCTCCTGTGTCTGGGCACTGCTGGGAGTGATAGGCACCCACCCCTCCTATGTCTGGGCACTGCTGGAGGGACTCTGCACCCACCCCTCCTGTGTCTGGACACTGCTGGGGGGACTCTGCACCCAGCCCTCCTGTGTCTGGGCACTGCTGGGAGGACTCTGCACCCACCCCTCCTGTGTCTGGGCACTGCTGGGGGACTCTGCACCCACCCCTCCTGTGTCTGGGCACTGCTGGGGGGACTCTGCACCCACCCCTCCTGTGTCTGGGCACTGCTGGGAGGACTCTGCACCCACCCCTCCTATGTCTGGGCACTGCTGGGGGGACTCTCACCCACCCCTCCTATGTCTGGGCACTGCTGTGAGTGATAGGCACCCACCCCTCCTATGTCTGGGCACTGCTGGGGGGACTCTGCACCCACCCCTCCTGTGTCTGGGCACTGCTGGGGGGACTCTGCACCCACCCCTCCTGTGTCTGGGCACTGCTGGGGGGACTCTGCACCCACCCCTCCTGTGTCTGGGCACTGCTGGGGGGACTCTGCACCCACCCCTCCTGTGTCTGGGCACTGCTGGGAGGACTCTGCACCCACCCCTCCTATGTCTGGGCACTGCTGGGAGGACTCTCACCCAACCCTCCTGTGTCTGGGCACTGCTGGGAGTGATAGGCACCCACCCCTCCTATGTCTGGGCACTGCTGGGGGGACTCTTCACCCACCCCTCCTGTGTCTGGGCACTGCTGGGGGGACTCTGCACCCACCCCTCCTTTGTCTGGGCACTGCTGGGGGGACTCTGCACCCACCCCTCCTGTGTCTGAGCACTGCTGGGGGGACTCTGCACCCACCCCTCCTATGTCTGGGCACTGCTGGGAGTGATAGGCACCCACCCCTCCTATGTCTGGGCACTGCTGGGAGGACTCTGCACCCACCCCTCCTATGTCGGGGCACTGCTGGGAGGACTCTCACCCTCCCCTCCTGTGTCTGGGCACTGCTGGGAGTGATAGGCACCCACCACTCCTATGTCTGGGCACTACTGGGGGGACTCTGCATCCACCCCTCCTATGTGAATATTGTCAGTATATATAGCCTTAATGTCAGATCTCTGGTCAAACATCAGGCGGAGATTTATGATATTGCCACTAATGACTCCCCTGATGTGTTTTTTATGACCGAGACATGGCTTCAAGATGCTGATACTGCGATTTTAAACCTCGCCTTCCCCCCTGACTATACCGTGGCAACTCTCAACCGTGGTTCGAGAGGTGGCGGAATTGCAATGGCGGTGAAACGTCGCTTTCCTTGTGAATGGAAAGAACTAAAACTCCCAGGCTGTGAATGTGCTCGTTTTAGAATCTCTCTGTCTCATTGCTTTAGCTTCTCAGGTCTTCTAATATATCGGCCTCCGGGCTGCGATGCAGCCTTTAGGGCCGCTCTCCCGGACGTCATTAGTATGGAAGCTCTTGGCTGTGCTAATTTCAATGTGGTAGGTGATCTCAACCTGCACTTCGACTGTCCTTCCCAATCCTCCATTAAGAGCTGCTTAGCAGATTTAGAAGCCTTGCAGCTCACACAGAGAGTGACGTCCCCCTCCCACTCTGGTGGACATATTCTGGACCCGTTTTTTACCTCCTTAGAGGAGATTACCTTATGCCAACCTGTTCAGCTGACTTGGACAGACCATATGCTGGTGAAAGCAGCTCTCACTGTGGTAGATCCTCTTCCTGTGGCACTGAATAAAACATCTGTTTCCCGCCAGTGGAGTAAACTAAAACTTGATGACTTCTACCTCTTATTAGGAAAAACACCCCTACCTCTCCTCGCTGATGTTGACGGTGGGTATGAGTCATTCTGCACTTGGATTGGCACGGCCTTGGACGTTTTTATTCCTTTTGTACGTTCTAAGTGCCGGACCAAGGCACATAGCCCGTGGTATGATGAGACCTTGGCGTCTCTTAAGAGAGAGTGTAGGCAAGCGGAAAGGCGATGGAGGAAAGCCTATGATCCCGCACTTAAGACCTGCTACCTCACTCTATCCAAGGCATATCACAGGACGGTGTGTCGAACACGTGCCGCATTTTATGCGCAGGAGTTCCGGAACAGCCCTAATCCCTCCAAATTAATCTTTAAGGTCCTAAAGGACCTTATAACTAAGAGGGCCTCCGCGGCTGAAATCTGCACTAACTCTCATTGCGAGAGTCTGGCTTTGTTTTTTGTTCATAAGGTGCAAGCAATTTACCACTCTTTTCCAACTATCGTGCACTGCTTGGACTCACTTGATGGTCCTAAGTTCAATGATAGGATCCTGGATTTTTTGGCCCCCCTATCTGAGGAGGGTTTTGACTTTCTGAGCCAAAAAATTAAATCTGGCTCCCCTGCAGACCCCCTCAAACCGGCCCTATTTAAAAACATGCAGGCCATATGTCGTGCACCCTTGCTTGCCCTTATCAATATGTCACTGGGTTCAGGGACTGTACCCACCAAGTGGAAGCAAGCGGTAGTTACCCCCATCCTAAAAAAGCCTACCCTCGACCCCACAAAACCTGAAAACTATCGTCCCATCTCTTTGCTGCCGTGGGCTGCTAAAGTCATCGAAGCCCACGTGAATGGGATCCTGGCTGACCATCTCGATAAAGCTAACATCTTGGATCCCACGCAAAATGGTTTTCGTAAAGCCCACAGCACGGAGACTGCCTTGTTATACATGGTTGAACATCTGCGCTCCGTGCTGGACACCGGACAAACAGCGGCACTCTTGCTGTTAGATCTGAGTGCCGCCTTTGATACGGTGTCACACGATATCCTGTTGCGGCGGTTAGAGGAAGCTGGGGTTAGGGGGTTGGCATTAGGCTGGTTCCGCTCCTTCCTTTCCAACAGATCCTTTCAGGTTGCGATACCTCCCGGTAAATCCACCTCTCACCCGCTCACCCTGGGGGTCCCACAGGGTTCATCTCTGAGCCCCACTCTCTTCAATCTTTACGTGAGGCCGCTGGCTGCGGTAGTCAAAGGCTGGGGCTTGACAATGGTGTCCTATGCTGATGACACGCAGCTGGCGGTCACACTAAGTGGGGACTCAGCTTTGGACGCCCTCAACTTCTGTGAGGGGTTGCGCTCGGTGGCCAATTGGATGAGCCAGAATTGTCTCCAATTGAACACAAAGAAGACAGAGGTGATGGTGTTTGGGAAGCAACCTGGATGTTGGAATGACAGCTGGTGGCCCCCCGAGTTAGGAATGATCCCCTCTCCTGCTATGGAGTTAAAAAACCTCGGGGTCTGGCTGGACCCTTCACTTAGTTTCATTTGCCATACTAAGAAGGTGGCTGCCTCTTGCTTTGGCATTATTAGGAGTATCAGGCCGGTGCTTAAATTTTTCGATGCCAGCACTAGACAGCTTGTGGTCCAGGCATCGGTACTATCCAGGATAGACTATGCCAGTGCTCTGCTTGCAGGCACGAACAAGGCTGAACTTCTGCGGTTACAACGAGTGCAGAATGCCGCCGCAAGAGCGATATTTGGGTTGCCCAAACGTTGCCCAGTGTCCGGAACACTGCAAACACTCCATTGGTTGCCTGTTGCGCGGCGGATCGAGTTTAAGGTGCTTTGCCTGGCCTTTAAAATCTTGAAAGGCTTGGCTCCACCTATTCTCATGAATCTCCTGACTCCATATATCCCCTCTCGCTCTTTGAGATCGATGGGCCAGAATTTAGCTGTTGTTCCCCGTTTTCTGTTGAGCAGGACTGGAGGCCGCTCCTTTCGAGTAGTAGCCGCCAAGCTCTGGAACTCTCTCCCTAATGACATCCGTGCTTTGGAAGACTTAACCAGGTTCAGACGTGTCATCAAAACGCTCCTTTTTAATAACATTAACTGACGTTGCTGCATTTTGTGATGTTGTGTTCACCTTTCTTGGCGCCAGGACGCCCCTTTGCTGGGGCAGCTGTGCGCGGTACAAAAACCATTAACATAACATAACATAACATAACATGTCTGGGCACTGCTGGGAGGACTCTCACCCACCCCTCCTATGTCTGGGCACTGCTGGGGGGACTCTGCACTCACCCCTCCTATGTCTGGGCACTGCTGGGGGGACTCTGCACCCACCCCGCCTGTGTCTGGGCACTGCTGGGGGGACTCTGCACCCACCCCTCCTGTGTCTGGGCACTGCTGGGAGGACTATGCACCCACCCCTCCTGTGTCTGGGCACTGCTGGGAGTGATAGGCACCCACCCCTCCTATGTCTGAGCACTGCTGGGGGGACTCTGCATCCACCCCTCCTGTGTCTGGACACTGCTGGGGGGACTCTGCACCCACCCCTCCTGTGTCTGGGCACTGCTGGGAGGACTCTGCACCCACCCCTCCTGTGTCTGGGCACTGCTGGGGGACTCTGCACCCACCCCTCCTGTGTCTGGGCACTGCTGGGAGGACTCTGCACCCACCCCTCCTATGTCTGGGCACTGCTGGGGGGACTCTCACCCACCCCTCCTATGTCTGGGCACTGCTGTGAGTGATAGGCACCCACCCCTCCTATGTCTGGGTACTGCTGGGGGGACTCTGCACCCACCCCTCCTGTGTCTGGGCACTGCTGGGGGGACTCTGCACCCACCCCTCCTGTGTCTGGGCACTGCTGGGGGGACTCTGCACCCACCCCTCCTGTGTCTGGGCACTGCTGGGAGGACTCTGCACCCGCCCCTCCTATGTCTGGGCACTGCTGGGAGGACTCTCACCCACCCCTCCTGTGTCTGGGCACTGCTGGGAGTGATAGGCACCCACCCCTCCTATGTCTGGGCACTACTGGGGGGACTCTGCACCCACCCCTCCTGTGTCTGGGCACTGCTGGGGGGACTCTGCACCCACCCCTCCTGTGTCTGGGCACTGCTGGGGGGACTCTGCACCCACCCCTCCTGTGTCTGGGCACTGCTGGGGGGACTCTGCACCCACCCCTCCTTTGTCTGGGCGCTGCTGGGGGGACTCTGCACCCACCCTTCCTGTGTCTGAGCACTGCTGGGGGGACTCTGCACCCACCCCTCCTATGTCTGGGCACTGCTGGGAGTGATAGGCACCCACCCCTCCTATGTCTGGGCACTGCTGGGAGGACTCTGCACCCACCCCTCCTATGTTGGGGCACTGCTGGGAGGACTCTCACCCTCCCCTCCTGTGTCTGGGCACTGCTGGGAGTGATAGGCACCCACCACTCCTATGTCTGGGCACTGCTGGGGGGACTCTGCACTCACCCCTCCTATGTCTGGGCACTGCTGGGGGACTCTGCACCCACCCCTCCTGTGTCTGGGCACTGCTGGGGGGACTCTGCACCCACCCCTCCTGTGTTTGGGCACTGCTGGGAGGACTATGCACCCACCCCTCCTGTGTCTGGGCACTGCTGGGAGTGATAGGCACCCACCCCTCCTATGTCTGGGCACTGCTGGGGGGACTCTGCACCCACCCCTCCTGTGTCTGGACACTGCTGGGGGGACTCTGCACCCAGCCCTCCTGTGTCTGGGCACTGCTGGGGGACTCTGCACCCACCCCTCCTGTGTCTGGGCACTGCTGGGAGGACTCTGCACCCACCCCTCCTATGTCTGGGCACTGCTGGGGGGACTCTCACCCACCCCTCCTATGTCTGGGCACTGCTGTGAGTGATAGGCACCCACCCCTCCTATGTCTGGGTACTGCTGGGGGGACTCTGCACCCACCCCTCCTGTGTCTGGGCACTGCTGGGGGGACTCTGCACCCACCCCTCCTGTGTCTGGGCACTGCTGGGGGGACTCTGCACCCACCCCTCCTGTGTCTGGGCACTGCTGGGAGGACTCTGCACCCGCCCCTCCTATGTCTGGGCACTGCTGGGAGGACTCTCACCCACCCCTCCTGTGTCTGGGCACTGCTGGGAGTGATAGGCACCCACCCCTCCTATGTCTGGGCACTGCTGGGGGGACTCTGCACCCACCCCTCCTGTGTCTGGGCACTGCTGGGGGGACTCTGCACCCACCCCTCCTGTGTCTGGGCACTGCTGGGGGGACTCTGCACCCACCCCTCCTGTGTCTGGGCACTGCTGGGGGGACTCTGCACCCACCCCTCCTTTGTCTGGGCGCTGCTGGGGGGACTCTGCACCCACCCTTCCTGTGTCTGAGCACTGCTGGGGGGACTCTGCACCCACCCCTCCAATGTCTGGGCACTGCTGGGAGTGATAGGCACCCACCCCTCCTATGTCTGGGCACTGCTGGGAGGACTCTGCACCCACCCCTCCTATGTTGGGGCACTGCTGGGAGGACTCTCACCCTCCCCTCCTGTGTCTGGGCACTGCTGGGAGTGATAGGCACCCACCACTCCTATGTCTGGGCACTGCTGGGGGGACTCTGCACTCACCCCTCCTATGTCTGGGAACTGCTGGGGGGACTCTGCACCCACCCCTCCTGTGTCTGGGCACTGCTGGGGGGACTCTGCACCCACCCCTCCTGTGTTTGGGCACTGCTGGGAGGACTATGCACCCACCCCTCCTGTGTCTGGGCACTGCTAGGAGTGATAGGCACCCACCCCTCCTATGTCTGGGCACTGCTGGGGGGACTCTGCACCCACCCCTCCTGTGTCTGGACACTGCTGGGGGGACTCTGCACCCACCCCTCCTGTGTCTGGGCACTGCTGGGAGGACTCTGCACCCACCCCTCCTGTGTCTGGGCACTGCTGGGGGACTCTGCACCCACCCCTCCTGTGTCTGGGCACTGCTGGGGGGACTCTGCACCCACCCCTCCTGTGTCTGGGCACTGCTGGGAGGACTCTGCACCCACCCCTCCTATGTCTGGGCACTGCTGGGGGGACTCTCACCCACCCCTCCTATGTCTGGGCACTGCTGTGAGTGATAGGCACCCACCCCTCCTATGTCTGGGCACTGCTGGGGGGACTCTGCACCCACCCCTCCTGTGTCTGGGCACTGCTGGGGGGACTCTGCACCCACCCCTCCTGTGTCTGGGCACTGCTGGGGGGACTCTGCACCCACCCCTCCTGTGTCTGGGCACTGCTGGGGGGACTCTGCACCCACCCCTCCTGTGTCTGGGCACTGCTGGGGGGACTCTGCACCCACCCCTCCTGTGTCTGGGCACTGCTGGGGGGACTCTGCACCCACCCCTCCTTTGTCTGGGCGCTGCTGGGGGGACTCTGCACCCACCCTTCTTGTGTCTGAGCACTGCTGGGGGGACTCTGCACCCACCCCTCCTATGTCTGGGCACTGCTGGGAGTGATAGGCACCCACCCCTCCTATGTCTGGGCACTGCTGGGAGGACTCTGCACCCACCCCTCCTATGTTGGGGCACTGCTGGGAGGACTCTCACCCTCCCCTCCTGTGTCTGGGCACTGCTGGGAGTGATAGGCACCCACCACTCCTATGTCTGGGCACTGCTGGGGGGACTCTGCACTCACCCCTCCTATGTCTGGGCACAGCTGGGGGGACTCTGCACCCACCCCTCCTGTGTCTGGGCATTGCTGGGGGGACTCTGCACCCACCCCTCCTGTGTTTGGGCACTGCTGGGAGGACTATGCACCCACCCCTCCTGTGTCTGGGCACTGCTGGGAGTGATAGGCACCCACCCCTCCTATGTCTGGGCACTGCTGGGGGGACTCTGCACCCACCCCTCCTGTGTCTGGACACTGCTGGGGGGACTCTGCACCCAGCCCTCCTGTGTCTGGGCACTGCTGGGAGGACTCTGCACCCACCCCTCCTGTGTCTGGGCACTGCTGGGTGACTCTGCACCCACCCCTCCTGTGTCTGGGCACTGCTGTGAGTGAAAGGCACCCACCCCTCCTGTGTCTGGGCACTGCTGGGAGTGATAGGCAACCACCCCTTCTATGTCTGGCCATGTACGCTCCATGCATACACGGGTGGGGGTACGCTCCATACATACACGGGTGGGGGTACGCTCCGGACATACACTGGTGGGGTGGCAGTATGCTCCATTCATACACGTGTGGGGGTACGCTTCGTACATACCCGTACCCACGCTCTGCGGGCCTGGGTACGGGCCGTACCCATGCCTTTGGAACATGGGTACGGTGCGAACCCCCAATGTTGGCGTGCCATAGGGGTCCGCGCCGTACCCAGCACTTCAGGGTGTGGGTACGAGCCGTACCACACACACACCTACGTCACCCCAACAATGGCGGTACGACCCGTACGCACGTTCGGAAGGCCTGGGTACGGGCCGTACCAAAATTGTTGGGGTGATGTAGGGGTACGCGTGGTCCGACCCGTGCCCACGCTCTGAAGGCCTGGGTACGGCGCGGACCCCTACGGCACCCCAACATTGGGGGTCCACACCGTACCCACGCTCTTCAAGCATGGGTACGGTGCGGACCCCTACGACACCCCAACATTGGGGGTCCGCACCGTAACCACGCTCTTAAAGCATGGGTACGGTGCGGACCCCCAATGGGGTGCCGTAGGGGTGCGCACCGTACCCAGGCCTTCTGGGCGTGGGTACGGGTCGGACCACGCGTACCCCTACATCACCCCAACAATGCTGGTACGGCCCGTACCCAGGTCTTTCAAACGTGGGTACGGGTCGTACCGCCATTGTTGGGGTGACGTAGGTGTGTGCGTGGTACGGCCCTTACCCACGCTCTTAAGGCGTGTGTACGGTACGTACCGGATTTGTTGTATTGGCGGTTCGCGTCATCACCCACTTCCGTTGTGGTGGATGCTGGCGTTGCTGGACACGCCCCCAACTCCTCGAGGTGACCAGGCCCTGGAGGTCAGGTATGTGCAGGGCATGTATGACTTGTGACATGGGTGGGGGTTTGGTTTCCTGCCCCTGCCCACCCCCCTTTGCCCCTGGGTGTGGTTCTGACCTTCTGCGGCGTCTGCGTCGGTACCTGTAGAGCAGGTGGACTGCTATGAGGGCCGGGATGACATGTAGGTTCGGGTCCATGGCTGTCCGTCGCGTACAGGTGCTCCTTGTGCGCGTCGTCCTGATTTCCCAGCAGTTTTTGGCAGCCGGAAAATATAATCCGTGCGGGGTGACGTCAGTGCGGATCGTACTTCCTGGTTCGTGGACCGCAGGCTGAATGCGTCCCGACGTCACGTCGGCGCTGTCTCGGATCACATTGGTATGTATTTTTTTGTCGGTCGGTGTTTTTTACGATTCGTACGGGAATGGTGTTTCCGTGCGAATCGTACTTGAATGTTTGTAATGTTTTTTAACCGGGTACGAGCCGGACGGAGAAAATGCTCCGTCCGACGGTTCGTACCCGGTTTCTCCAGGATCGGAATCGGCACCTAAATTGCTTTTGAGTATATCTGTAACTTAGTAAATGACAGAGTTTGTTATGCAGTGGGTGTTTACATTCAGAAGGCAATTAGAATAAGGAAAAATAATTCACATCTTGAGGCCCTTGTATATGAAGAAGACTAATGATGTCGACGGTCGTAGCTTTGCTCTCGATTATATATTTTGCACGTGGCATTTTATGCATAATGGTTTTCTCTTGTTCGTTCTTATGCTCTAACTGGATTATGCTGCTTACATATTCTCATGCATTGTAGAAATTCTCCAAATTCTAATGCACTTTTAATGTATACTTTGTGATGAAATGTGAATGTGATATTATTATTTTTAGGATGCATATGGCCGATACTGAATAGTGTGACTCCGTGTCTATCAAGCCAAGATCATTCACTGCATCCGATGGCTTCAACATCCTCCACTACTCCCCACGTAATGGAGGGGGAATTAGAAACTTCTATTGATTTCTTTCCTGTTGTGCATTCTACTTCCACTAATGCAGACGTCAAGTATGAATCTCCTCCAGTTGAGATTGTAATTGACATTCCTGAAAGTACCCAACATGATACATCTGAAGCTGATCAGCCTCCGTTATTACGTTTGGGAGCAAGTGGTTATTACATGGATCATGACAGTTTCTATTATGATTCATCATCGTCCTCTTCATCTGTGTCATCACCACTGACCCGTACAAGTCTTTTCATCACCTGGTTCAAAAAGACTTAACTGGTCCTGCCCTGGACATACATCTGGCTGGTGCTTACACTTGTCCTCCTTTTCATGTGGATTGGGTTTGCAACAGTGTTCTTCTTGCTCATCAATGGTCATTATTTGCTAGATTGCTCTGCTTTGAAGTTGATGGAATTCTGGCCCCCATACGTCGTCACGTATCATGAAACGTGATCAAGCCCTTGTAAAAATTTCGGCTTTCCGGGTTGCTGATGGAATCGTTTGGGATTAAGTTGCTTTCGATATCCATGCTCCAATGGAGGTCCTGAACATTCTATACGTGTTCTGCGTTTTATTAGAAGATGTGCTTTCACAGGACATACATTCAGGTGCCAATCACGATCCTGTAAAAACCGGGTACGAACCATCGGACGGAGCATATTCTCCGTCCGACGCGTACCCGGTCTTAAAAATATACAAACATGGAAGTACGATTCGCACGGAAATACCATTTCCGTACGAATCGTACAAAACCCCGACCGACGAAAATAAACACACAAATGTGATCCGGGAAAGCGCCGACGTGACGTCGGGACGCACGCAGCCTGCCATTCACGAACCAGGCATTACGATTCGCACCGACGTCATCCCGCACGGACAATATTTCCAGCCAAAAACTGCCGGGAAATCAGGACGACGTGAACAAGGAGTACCTGCACGCGACGGACAGACATGGACCCGAACCTACGTGTCATCCCGGCCCTCATAGCAGTCGACCTCCTCTACAGGTTACGACGCAGACGCCGCAGAAGGTCAGAACAACAAAGGGAGAGGGGAAAGGGGGGGGCAGGACCAGGGGCAGGCCACAAAACCCCCACCAAAGTCACACAGCACACATGCCCTGGACATACCTGAACCCCAGGCCCTGGTCACTACGAAGGGGTGGGGGCGTGTCCAGCAAAGCCAGCGTCCGCCACAACGGAAGTGGTTGACGACGCGAACCGGCAACACAACAATACAGGTATGTCCCGTACCCACGCCTTAAGAGCGTGGGTACGAGTCGGCGGGACAATGGCGGGACGGCTGTACCCACGTGACAAAGGCCTGGGTACGGCCTGCACAACCATTCCATAGCGTGGGTACGGATATGTATGGACCGTACCCCCACCCCCGTACGCATGGAGCGTACCCCCCACCCCAACAGTGTAAGTACGACTCGTACCCTCACCCGCGTATGCATGGAGTGTACCCCCACCCCAACCGTGTATGTACGACCCGTACCTTCACCCGCGTACGTATGGAGCGTACCCCCCACCCCAACAGTATAAGTATGACCCGTACCCTC
Organism: Triturus cristatus; assembly: GCF_964204655.1. Taxonomy (NCBI): domain Eukaryota; kingdom Metazoa; phylum Chordata; class Amphibia; order Caudata; family Salamandridae; genus Triturus; species Triturus cristatus. The sequence goes on from NC_140579.1 coordinate 720,350,958, forward strand.
ACCTGCGTATGCATGGAGCGTACCCCCACCCCAACCGTGTATGTATGACCCGTACCCTCACCCACGTACGTATAGAGCGTACCCCCACCCCAACAGTGTAAGTACGACCCGTACCCTCACCCGCGTATGCATGGAGCATACCCCCACCCCAACCATGTATGTACGACCCGTACCCTCACCCGCGTACGTATGGAGCGTACCCCCCACCCCAACAGTGTAAGTACGACCCGTACCCTCACCCGCGTATGTATGGAGCGTACCTCCCACCCCAACAGTGTAAGTACGACCCGTACCCCCACCCGCGTACATATGGAGCGTACCCCCCACCCCAACAGCGTAAGTACGACCCGTACCCTCACCCGCGTATGTATGGAGCGTACCCCCCACCCCAACAGCGTAAGTACGACCCGTACCCTCACCCGTGTACGTATGGAGCGTACCCCCTACCCCAACAGCGTAAGTACGACCCGTACCCTCACCCGCGTACATATGGAGCGTACCCCCACCCCAACAGTGTAAGTACTACCTGTACCCTCACCCGCGTACGTATGGAGCGTACCCCCCACCCCAACAGTGTAAGTACGACCCGTACCCTCACCCGCATACGTATGGAGCGTACCCCCCACCCCAACAGTGTAAGTACGACCCGTACCCTCACCCGCGTATGCATGGAGCGTACCCCCCATGCCAACAGTGTACGTACGGACCGTACCCCCACCTCGTATGCATGGAGCGAACCCACACCCGTGTATGTTCTAAGCGTACATATCGTGAAATAGGAGGGTTGGGTGCAGAGTCCTCCCAGCGGTGCCCAGACACAGGAGGGGTGTGTGCAGAGTCCTCCCAGCAGTGCCCAGACGCAGGAGGGGTGGGTGTAGAGTCCTCCCAGCAATGCCCAGACACAGGAGGGGTGGGTGCCTAACACTCCCAGCCGTGCCCAATCACAGGAGGGGTGTGTGCAGAGTCCTCCCAGCAGCGCCCAGACACAGGAGGGGTGGGTGCCTAACACTCACAGCAGTGCCCAGACACAGGAGGGGTGGGTGCCCAACACTCCCAGCAGTGCCCAGTCACAGGAGGGGTGGGTGCAGAGTCCTCCCAGCAGTGCCCAGACACAGGAGGGGTGTGTGCAGAGTCCTCCCAGCAGTGCCCAGTCACAGGAGGGGTGGGTGCAGAGTCCTCCCAGCAGTGCCCAGACACAGGAGGGATGGGTGCAGAGTCCTCCCAGCAGTGCCCAGACACAGGAGGGGTGGGTGCCCAACACTCCCAGCAGTGCCCAGTCACAGGAGGGGTGTGTGCAGAGTCCTCCCAGCAGTGCCCAGACACAGGAGGGGTGGGTGCCTAACACTCAAAGCAGTGCCCAGTCACAGGAGGGGTGGGTGCAGAGTCCTCCCAGCAGTGCCCAGACACAGGAGGGGTGTGTGCAGAGTCCTCCCAGCAGTGCCCAGACGCAGGAGGGGTGGGTGCAGAGTCCTCTCAGCAGTGCCCAGACACAGGAGGGGTGGGTGTAGAGTCCTCCCAGCAGTGCCCAGACACAGGAGGGGTGTGTGAAGAGTCCTCCCAGCAGTGCCCAGACACAGGAGGGGTGGGTGCCTAACACTCACAGCAGTGCCCAGACGCAGGAGGGGTGGGTGCCCAACACTCCCAGCAGTGCCCAGTCACAGGAGGGGTGTGTGGCATTCTACACTGAGATGTTGCTTAGCAACATGAAGCATGTCCATGTCATATTGGAATTTCTGATGTCATAGATTGTTGTAAATAGGATTGTTCTGTAAAGTGAGTTGTTTGATGTAATGCTGCCTGATGGATGGGATCTTCTTTCATGGATTAAACTCACTGCAACATCTTACCTGTCTAACCTATTCTTTGGATATGGAGATTACTTCACTGGCGTAGTCGGCACAGGAGTAATGAAGAAGATCTCAACAACAACTTGGCTGCATTCAATGCCTAAAGGAGGAATTTAACTTCTGAACTTCCGTTTAAAACAACTCGTGTTTTACCACAATGGAAGGTCATTCATCTTAACGGAGTACTCAAAAAGAAATTCACATGTGGTGTTCGGATCATCAGCACATTGCTACAAGCTGCGAGCAACGTTGGAACATCAATTTTTATTCAAACGAGGCTTTTTCATCGCGTGTGAGGATTTCGACGTTTAAGTGTTGCGGTAGCGTGTGTATATTTATACATGCGTAGACTGTTCCTGTTCCTGTGCTTTTATGGTGCATCGGAGAGCGTGGGAGAATTTGAGAACATATTTTTGCGTTATGCTGGTTCCATGAGATGTGAGGATATTTGAAACTACGTTGTTGTCGTTCTCTGGCGTGTGAAGATATTTGAAAATATTGGGATCTCGAGTGACGTGATACCTTCTTACCTGGAACTTGGATTTTGTTCTATCCGGTTCGTTCCATGTTCTGCTTCTGCGTCGTCAGGGAACAGAGTCAGTGCAGCGGGTCGTGAAGCTTCCGTCATCGTTCACGATTCGAATCTTCAGTCTTTAACAGCGTCAGCATCAGCAGTCTCTCGAACGCTCTGGAGGGTGTCATCACGCACCACGCTATTGTTTGCGTGTGCGTGGGTGCCATTTTGGTTTCTGTATCCTAGCAACAGCACAAACTTTATCGGCAATCTTTGAACAGCGCGCATGGAAGTGCAGATTTCAATTTAAAGCAAGCAAAGGAAGTTTTATCAGGAGAGACACATAAGAGAGTCCTGTAAAACGTTGTTTTATTTCCAGCGCGCATGGAAGTGCAAATTTCATTTTAAAAGCATGCGAAGGAAGTTTCATCAGGAGAGACACATAGAAGAGTCCTCTAAAACATTGTTTTATTTATAATAGTATGTGACAAAATTGTAGTGTTTTTAAAAAAAAAAATTCAACAGTTTAGTTTAGAATTGCTTACCTAGTATAATTTTTGGAATACAATATTATTTAAAAAAAAAAGAAACAGAGAATAAGAGAGTAATAGAAGGAGATTAATACTTACGGTCGTATACTGTAGTACACACTTATTTATAACGCTTAGGTTCATATTGGTTGAAGTCAAATTACGCAAACATGCAGAATGTTACGGCTGCTCCTTTCTTTTTGTCATGTCCTGGGTCACCTCCAATTAAGTGGAAAAAATGGAAGGTAGTTTTTGAGAGGTACGCCAGAGTGTGTGGACCATCTTTGAGCGCAGAAAGGAAGTCATCTCTGCTTCTGCATTGTTTAGTTTCTGAAGGTCAGGATGTATTCGATCACTTGCCAGATCTTCCAGATTCAGAGGCGGGGAGGTTGAATGATTATGAAGTATGTATTAAGAAACTTGATAAACATTATCTTCCTAAAGTTAGCACAATTCTAGAAAGATATCAATTTGCAAAGAGGATGCAATCAGCTGAGGAAACTATTGAGGATTACATAACCCAACTAAGAAAATTAGCGTCATCATGCAAATTTGACAATTTGACGGATGAACGCATTAGGGATCAATTTATGTTTGGGTGCACTATTGAGAAAATTAGAGAGGAATTGTGGTTAAAGGATGAACCGACATTGGATGAGGTGTTGACAATTGCCAAACGAATTGAGCATTCGTTAAAGTGTGTTGCCGTTATTAAAAGGGACGCAGAAAAAGGGTCTAAAGTTGAATCTGTGAAAGTAGAGACTAAAGATCGCAATAATGAAGTAAAAAGAAATCCTGAAAAGGGGTGGTCTGAAAGAAAATGCTACAGATGTGGCAAAGCTGGACACCTAGCCAATGACAAGAAATGTCCTGCGCTCAATCAAACATGTTCCAAATGTAAATTAAAGGGGCATTTCACGGCGTTATGCAAAACAAAATATAAACCTAAGGTAAAAGAAGTTGAGATATACCAAAGGGAGTTAGAACAGTCGGAAGATCATGTGTGTGGGCAGATAGTAATACAGGTTGACAGTAAAGGCAATACTAAATCTTGTCCTTATGATGAAATCGTAGTAGATGGAGAAAAAACGAGAGTACTATTTGATTCTGGGGCAAAGATTACCATCGTCTCTAATGAGTTCTATAACTCAAAGCTCAAAGGAAAGATCAATTTAATGAAACCTGATATTATTCCTTTGGGATATGGAGGAGAGCCAATAAAACTCCATGGTTATTTTGTGGGATTGATTGAATATAAAGACAGGATGGCATCGGGAAAAATTTATGTGTCAAAGCGGGTGATAGTATTATCAGCTGGATTCACCAGGGGGATTTAGGAGTGTATTTAGATCCCAACGCTAATCCGTGTATACAGCTAAGGGATAGGATCCAATCTGTGGATAGGAACGCCAATGAGGAGTATGTTCAGAATTTAAGGAGGGAGTTTCCTAATGTATTTAAGGAGACTTTAGGCTGTTTAAAGGGGTATCAACATAAAATTCAGCTGAAAGGTGATGCAATTCCTGTGTGTTGTAAAGTGAGAAGTGTGCCATTGTCAGTTAAGGAAGACATGAAGAAGGAAATAAAAAAGTTAAGCAGTTGTGGAATAATTGAGGAAGTAGAGGGATCAGAATGGTTGGCCCCGGTTGTGGCAGCACGCAAACCCAATGGCAATCTGCGTTTATGCATTGATTTAAGACAACTTAACAAAGCGGTGGTGGTGGATAGGTATCCATTGCCAAACATAACTGAATTGTTGACCTTACTTGATGGAGCTAAAGTGTTTAGCACCATAGATCTCACTTCGGCATATCACCAAATAGAGTTAGATGAATCATCACGGGATTACATATCTTTTGTCACGCCCTTTGGAACGTATAGGTTTAGAAGAATGCCTTTTGGATTGGTGTCTGCCTCTTCAGTGTTTCAGAGGGTGATGGAGAGGGTATTAAAAGACTTACCAGGGGTATGTGTATACCAGGACGATATCTTGGTGTTTGCAAAAGATGAAGTGGAACATGACATTAGGTTGAAATCCGTTTTGGGGAATTTGTGCAAATATAACCTTACGGTTAAGGTGGAAAAATGCAAGTTTAGATCAGACAACATCAATTATTTGGGTCATAGAATCTCTGGGGAAGGAGTGAAACCTAAATCTGATTTAATTGAGACCATTATGAGGATGTTTTCTCCCTCTGACAAAACCGAATTGATTAAATTTCTGGGCATGATAGAATATTATGCAAAATTTGTTATGGACTTTGCTGTGGCAACAGTGAACATGAGGCGATTATTGAGGAAAGGTGAAGAATTTGTATGGTCTGAGATGTGTGAGAATGAATTTGTAGCCATTAAAAAGAAGCTGAGTCATGCTCCTTCTTTAAAAAGTTTTAACCCTGCAAGTAAATCCATCTTGGTGACTGATGCGAGTGAAAAAGGTCTTGGAGCAGTTCGGAAACAACACGGGACCGATGGCATGCGCACAATAATGTTTTTGTCAAGGAGTCTCAGGGCTCCTGAGACACGATATTCAGTGGTGGAAAGGGAAGCTCTAGCGGTATCTTGGGCTGTCAAGAAGTTAAAGAAATTTTTGTGGGGTGTTAATTTTGAAGTCCATACAGATCATAAACCCTTGATTGAAATATTCAGTAAAAAGGGGTTAGACCTCATTTCTGGAAGGATAACTAAATGGATTATTGGCTTACAGGAATACAATTTTAATATAAAATATATTCCTGGTATTGAGAATGGAATTGCAGATGTTCTTTCACGTTTAGTTCCAAAGGGTAGTATGTGTGAAGACTGTTCTGATGATGATGAGGAGGATGAAATAGTGTGTGTAGTGGATCATAATATTATTTCAGAGGAAAGGTGGTTGAAGGAATTGAAAGATGATGAGACATTGTGTGAAGTGACATCTTTGTTAAAGAAAGGGTGGATGTCTAGTAGAGAGGGGTCTGAAGGCACAAGATTCTTTTGGACAATACGCAATGAATTATCGGTTGATAATAACTTGCTATTTAGGGGAACAAGATTGGTTCCTCCTGCTAGCCTTAGAAAGGAATTAATTGATCTAGTGCATGTGGCACATTCGGGTTTGTCGAAAAGTAAAGAGAGACTACGCATGTCATATTGGTGGCCTGGAATGGACAACATGACAGAGAGAATTATTAGGGACTGTTTTACTTGTGCAGTAAGTGATAAAAATAAATGTGTTCATGTACAACCTATGGTCTTGAGGAAACGCCCTAGTGGTCCATGGCAGGAAATTGCTTTGGACATTGTTGGTCCTATTCATGAGAAAGGATCGCAGATTTACATTTTGGTTGTTATTGATATGTTCTCTAGGTGGCCTGAGATTTTCTTTCTATCAATGATTAATACTTCTAAGGTGATTGAGTGCTTGAAACTCTTATTTGCTAGAGAAGGTTTTCCAAAATCAATGTTGTCGGTCAATGGGGTCCAATTGGTTTTGAAGGCAATGGAACAATTTTTAAATGCTAGGGGTATTATTCACAAGACCTCTGCTCTCTATCATCCTGAAGCCAATGGGATGGTGGAAAGATTTAATAAGGTTATCAAGGAAACCATAGCTTTGGCTAAAGGTGTGGAGTTGGATTGGAAAAAACAGGTTTTGGAAAATGTTGAAGAGTACAGATTGGTTCCCCATGCAACAACAGGGAAGTCTACTTTTTTGTTGTTTCGTGGTAGAGTACCCAATACTAGTGTTGAACCTTATTGGGTTAATAAGTATGAACTTGCTAAAGGCAAAGAGGGTGTGTGTGATGGTGAATGCATGCTAAAACTAGAAGATGAGAAGGCTAAATCTAGAAAGGCATATTTTGATGTGAAACATGCAGTAAAGAAAACTAAAGTAAGTGTTGGTGATTGGGTCAGGATTAGATGCCCTGGGTTGTTGGGGAGTTCTATGTCAAAATACATGAAGCCCATCAAAGTAATTAAAACATTTAATAATGCTATCCAAACGCAAGACCATAGAATTTGGAATCTGAATAGAGTTGTAGTGTGTAATAATATGCAGAACTTAAATAAAGAGTTGGTTTCTGCTAAGGACGTGGAGGAGAAGGAGCTAAACTCTTAAAGAAAGTCTTCAAGGATGGTTAAAAAACCAAGTTATCTTGGTGATTTTGTTTGAGGTAATTTTGCAACTTTTATTTATTTATCAATTTTTTTTTTTTTTTTTTTTGGAACGGTGATGATGGGTTTGGTACAAAGGTTAGGTTGTGTTAAGATAATGTTATGATAATCTAGAGGGTAGTTTAATGTTAAGTTCTTTTAGACTTTGTATTAGTTTAATGTGCTTGTATGTTTTATTATGAGGAAGGGAGATGTGTGGCATTCTACACTGAGATGTTGCTTAGCAACATGAAACATGTCCATGTCATATTGGAATTTCTGATGTCATAGATTGTTGTAAATAGGATTGTTCTGTAAAGTCAGTTGTTTGATGTAATGCTGCCTGATGGATGGGATCTTCTTTCATGGATTAAACTCACTGCAACATCTTACCTGTCTAACCTATTCTTTGGATATGGAGATTACTTCAGGGTGTGTGCAGAGTCCTCCCAGCAGTGCCCAGACACAGGAGGGGTGTGTGCAGAGTCCTCCCAGCAGTGCCCAGTCACAGGAGGGGTGGGTGCAGAGTCCTCCCAGCAGTGGCCAGACACAGGAGGGGTGTGTGCAGAGTCCTTCCAGCAGTGCCCAGACACAGGAGGGGTGGGTGCCTAACACTCACAGCAGTGCCCAGTCACAGGAGGGGTGGGTGCAGAGTCCTCCCAGCAGTGCCCAGACACAGGAGGGGTGTGTGCAGAGTCCTCCCAGCAGTGCCCAGACGCAGGAGGGGTGGGTGCAGAGTCCTCCCAGCAGTGCCCAGACACAGGAGGGGTGGGTGTAGAGTCCTCCCAGCAGTGCCCAGACACAGGAGGGGTGTGTGCAGAGTCCTCCCAGCAGTGCCCAGACACAGGAGGGGTGGGTGCCTAACACTCACAGCAGTGCCCAGATGCAGGAAGGGTGGGTGCCCAACACTCCCAGCAGTGCCCAGTCAAGGAGGGGTGTGTGCAGAGTCCTCCCAGCAGTGCCCAGACACAGGAGGGGTGGGTGCCTAACACTCACAGCAGTGCCCAGACACAGGAGGGGTGGGTGTAGAGTCCTCCCAGCAGTGCCCAGACACAGGAGGGGTGTGTGCAGAGTCCTCCCAGCAGTGCCCAGACACAGGAGGGGTGGGTGCCTAACACTCACAGCAGTGCCCAGTCACAGGAGGGGTGGGTGCAGAGTCCTCCCAGCAGTGCCCAGACACAGGAGGGGTGGGTCCCAAACACTCACAGCAGTGCCCAGACACAGGAGGGGTGGGTGCAGAGTCCTCCCAGCAGTGCCCAGACACAGGAGGGGTGTGTGCAGAGTCCTCCCAGCAGTGCCCAGACGCAGGAGGGGTGAGTGCAGAGTCCTCCCAGCAGTGCCCAGACACAGGAGGGGTGGGTGTAGAGTCCTCCCAGCAGTGCTCAGACACAGGAGGGGTGTGTGCAGAGTCCTCCCAGCAGTGCCCAGACACAGGAGGGGTGGGTGCCCAACACTCCCAGCAGTGCCCCTGCAAAGAAAAGGGTGGAGTACCCACAGATCCAATGCCCACAAATGTCAGTCAGGTGCACAAAGATCCTGCAGTACATGTACCACATGTGTGCGAGGCTGGGAGTATAAACATGCATAGCCCCAAAAAGAAAACATGTCCACATGAAGTCATGACAACAGTCTACATACACAAGTACAGTGACCACCAAGGACGCCACGAATGATGCAGGTGGAGACATCGCTCAGCATGCATGGCCCAAGTGTAACAAGTCCGTCACACACCCAGCCAATGTAGACACAGCTCAGCACCACATATTGGAAAGACCCTGCAGGGAAGTTGTCAGGTTACACAGAGGAAGAGGCACACCTTGGGACGATGTCACCATGCAGTGACTGCTTACATGAACAAAGTTATGTAGCCAACAGCTTGTGATGGCACACAGATACCAGGATCCACCCTATGACCAGCACAAGGCTACAATTCCCACACACCCAACACAATATCACCACCCAAAATAATGGGGCAGGTCGACCAACAGCAGTACCAGACAGACAGTAGTGTACTAAGGAAAAATAAATTGCTTTATTCAGCATCCAAAAATCAGTTTGTCCCTTGAAAGTTCAAAATGTACAATGCCCATAGGGCAATCCAAAGTTCGAATCCAGGTGGGGGACACAGTGGGACGCGTGTCCCCTAGCTTGCCTGCACAGTCAGACTCCTTCGTCTACCAGAGCGGGGAGGGCATCATGTGGGGGGGAAGGACCAGGCACCGCAGGGACATGAGGGCGAAGGGTAGGCGTAGTGGGTGCAGGGATGGAGGACTCCACCACAGGGGGTGGGGCAGGGCCAAAGGCGGAGGCCAGGATGTCGCTGCACACCTTAGCAAGGTCCTCCAGAGACTCCCCTGCACCCGAAGGAACCACAGGCCCCAAGGAGGGGGGGGCGGAGGGATGGGTCGCAGCACCACTGGGGGAGGGTGTGGACAGGGGGGGACTCAACCACCCTGACCAGGGACTCCCTTGACCGCTTGCGGGGTGGTGTCACAGTGGGGCTCAGGGACAGAGCGGCCATGAAGGAGTCTTTGCCGGATATGTGGCCAGGAGAGCTGAGGGGAGGGGATTTGGAGGGAGTGGATTGGGTGGAATGCGGACTCCCACTCTGGCTGCGTGGCTTACGTTTGCCCCCCAACCCAGTGGGTGTGCCTACTTCACCCTGTGTGTGCGTGCCAGGAGGTGTGCGTATGACCTTCCCTGCTGGTGTGGTGCCTGTGTCTGTTGTGGTGGGTGCATGCTGACGTCTGGGTGTACGTGGGACAGGCATGGGAGTGGGAAGTGTGGATGGGTCAGGGGTAGGGGGTTGGACGTAGCACTGCAGGAGACCCACTGCTGCAGTCAGTGTCGAGTGAATGGACCTCAGCAAGTTGCGTTGGTCAGCCTGCGATGAGAAAATGCCCTCCAAGTATGCCTCCATGTTGTTCGGCACTTGGCTGTGGCCATGGAGGACATTAAGCATCGCAGCCTGACCAACCTGCAACTGCCGCTGGATGTCCACAGACTCGGCATTGGCGGCAGCAGTGGAGACCGGGGCAGGGGGTGCGGTGCCTGGCAGGAAGGAGACATGTGGTGACCGGGCACGCTGGGAAGGGACACGAGCAAGTGGGAGGCGGCTGATGGCAATGGAGGGGGCGGGGTGAGATGTTGTGCCGCTGTCAGCTGCTGGTGCAGCCTCCGCCCACTCGGAGAGATCATCCTCGGACCCGTCAGCTTCATATTCTGTCGTGCCAGTGGACAGGTCCTCGGCCTCACTCTCCTCCGCCTCAGTTCCACTCAATGTGCCAGCCACGATGTCAACGCTGGCACTGGTGCTCGGTCCCTCCGCTCCGTCTGTGCTCATGTCTCCCTCCGTGTCCCCCGACGATGCTGTGGGCAAGGTGAAGAGACAGCAATTAATCATACACCTGTATACATATGTCACATGAGTCCAATCTACATAGGTTACAGTGCATAGCCTGAAAAGAAAGATCAGTAACATCTACAAAACAAGGTACAGATGTAGGGCATGCAACACACAGTTGGTTGACCCACCATGCCACTGAAAAACCATGGAGAGCATGACACAATAGCAAATGACATGAAATGGAGTTTGACAAAGGAGCCAGGCCCTGGGGACAACCCAGCACTGCATCTGCACCACACAGCGTTGCCGAAAATAGGGATGAGTAGGGACCATATCCATGAACTTGAGGCACATGCTGCATAGGTAATACTGAAAACATGCCCACCATGACTGGCTCACTGCACCTTGAGTGTATGTCCAGACAAACATCACACACTGGCCAGACCTAGCAAGAAGACATCAGGTTTTGACATGTAGGCTTTGCCCGCACCAACCACCCCCTACATGAGACAATTTGTTGAGACACAGGAAGCACTTACATCTCTTAGTCTGGGTGAAATACACAGGGGCTGCATAAATGCAAGATTGGACACCAAATACCCAAGGTGCGCCTGTCCAAATAATCATGTACAAATGGTCATCATCAGATGATTGTAACAAGACACACAGGCACTGGCCACCGTGAGTATGAACAAGGAAAATCAGGTCAGGCTGTACAGTGGACACTTGTACTACATATTACGTCAATATACATGGTGGCAGGGGACAATGGCACAGAGCACAACCTATGCTGTAGACACTGAGAGTGTCCACATTTTGTGATGACACACATGACACCTATGAAAATATGCCCCAGGGGACAGTAGTGGCCACACAACTCCATGGTCATGAATGGGAATGACTGCAACACACGCCACCATCCCTGCACTATGCGTATCGCACACTCATGCACATCATGTCACAGGCCACAACATAGGACATGCGCGCTGTAAGGCCTGACACTTGAGAGACTAACACCCATGTCTGGACTCAGCATCAGTGCCAACTGACATGGAACCCACATGTACTGAACTGGACAGGGCACAGGCAAGGTCCCCAAAGCTGTTAGACACCACCCCCACACATGATGCTACAGGCATAGTTCACGTGGAGAAAGTGCCAGCCTACATAACCTTGTGAAGGAGTGACTACACACAGACCAGGGAACACATTGCAAGGAGGGGAAGGGAGGCAGGAGAGCACAGCTATACTGTGGGTAACTGGATCTGCACAGCACCTTTAAACCCTGGCAGTGTATCCATGCAACTGTGCACTTACAAATGCTGGTGACACACAACAAACACACAGGTACCTACCCCCTTCCTGCTGCTGCTTCTCCTGTAAGCGCCTGTCCAAGTCTGGAAATACCACCGCCAGCACACGCTTGTGGATGTGGGTCAGACGGCGGTGCCCGCGGTTCTTATGGGTCTCAGGTGAGTCCCCCAGCAGGACCCGTGCGATCCTCTGCGTCCAGCACCGGATATCCTGCCAGCGTTTCCTCACCTGGGCCAGGCGCCGCTTGCGACCGTCCGTCCTCCTCACGGCACTGACGGCGTTCATCCATATCTGCTTCTTGGCAGAGGCGCCTACCTGTGAGGATGAACAAGTGACACTACATCAATACCCCTTGCACATGTCACAGAGACACATATTAGAACCAATTTGCTGTTTAGAACAAGGCATAGTATGCATCCAACGCATTGCACCTTTGTCATAGGGACATGATCCTCTGGGGAAGGGCAAAAGCAGTACGTGCCATTGAAAGTACACAGGTGGAATGAGGGCAACGACACAATCAATGATCCAGGCTCACACTGTGCATCACAAGCTACACCAGGATAATGTGCAGCACCTCTAAGCAGTCACATGCCACAGGCCACTGACGCTACTTCAGCAGAGTACACAGACACACACAGGCACAGGACATTCACCTGCCATTGCCAAATGCAGCGACAAACCTCACTCTGCACATGTGCCACTAGACGGGGGGCTCACAGGTGTGGGGCTGGCTCTGCACGTCAGACACACAGCACTGCTCCCTGCTCACATCACATGGGCAGGGTATATCCATCCCTCATGCAGCCCGGGTGCCACACTCCACATATGCACCCACCCACATGACAGGGGACTTACACACACACACATGTCCAGGGTACGAACACATCATGTGGACACTCTCAGCACAGGTACACAGAACTAACACACATCTGTGGGTACAGTCACCTGTCACACTGGGCTGACCACATAATCACGTGAGGACTGTAGAGGCTACATTCCCAGGAGGACAAGACAGGCAGAATGTGGCATGCACCATGCAGTGATTGTCACAGTAAACACAATGCAAGTGAGGACGGCAGACATGCACCACAGCATGCTCTGGCTGGGAGACATCAGGCATTCCCCCCCTGGGAACCCCCCTACAGTACATAGCATGTGTGTCACACCTGGACACAATGCCAGAAGTCACAGTCACAAACAAGGGACACAGTCTGTGCTAGTAGACTCTGCACTCACCTGATACCCTGGTCGCCCATACAGCAGGGGGTACTGTGGGAGGATCACATCCAGCAATGCCAGGTTCTCCTCCAGGGTGAAAGGCTGTGACCTCTCCACAGACCTTGACATGGTTCCAGGGAATCAGTAGCAGCAGCTGGGTCGTAGAATCCAAAGATGTGCAGGCAAGTGCTCCCTCATGGGACCTGGCTGCCTTATATCTGCCTTGCTGGCCTGTTTCATGCACAGGAGTACAGAGTGATTGGTCACTCACATTTGCATCCTATGTTTCCTCCAATCCCTTCAAACCTAGCACAGTCATTGGGTTCTGATTGTGTTTTTTTCTTGAGCATGATGTCAACTCCAGAACCACATTGCAACAAAGTAGATTTATTCAAACTGACTTCTGCTGTGCACCTGCAGAAAAAAATTCTAACTTTAAACTTGGTCTCCATGACAACCAGCATGCATGTAGGCCTTTATACTTGTCCCTCATGTGTCCCCTATGTAATTTGGAGTTTCACACACATGTACGGTGCGTACCAGGGCCCTAGGGCACCCCAAAAGCATAGCAACGGCCCGTACAGGCGTGTGTACGGTCCGTATCACTATGGGTGTGCTCGCGTATGCGTACCCATAGTGATAGTGAGCGTACAGGCGTGTGTACGGTCCGTACCACTATGGGTACGCATACGCGAGAACACCCATAGTGATAGTGAGCGTACGCACGCGTGTACGGTCCGTACCACTTTGGGTGTGCTCGCATATGCGTACCCATAGTGATAGTGAGCGTACAGGCGTGTGTACGGTCCGTATCACTATGGGTACGCATACGCGAGAACACCCATAGTGGTACGGATCGTACACCCGTGCGTACGCTCACTATCACTATGGGTGTTCTCGCGTATGCGTACCCATAGTGGTACGGACCGTACACACGCCTGTACGCTCACTATCACTATGGGTACGCATACGCGAGCACACCCATAGTGGTACGGACCGTACACGCGTGCGTACGCTCACTATCACTATGGGTGTTCTCGCGTATGCGTACCCATAGTGGTACGGACCGTACACACGCCTGTACGCTCACTATCACTATGGGTACGCATACGCAAGCACACCCATAGTGGTACGGACCGTACACGCGTGCGTACGCTCACTATCACTATGGGTGTTCTCGCGTATGCGTACCCATAGTGGTACGGACCGTTCACACGCCTGTACGCTCACTATCACTATGGGTACACATACGCGAGCACACCCATAGTGGTACAGACCGTACACACGCCTGTACGCTCACTATCACTGAGGGTACGCATACGCGAGCACACCCATAGTGGTACGGACCGTACACGCGTGCGTACGCTCACTATCACTATGGGTGTTCTCGCGTATGCGTACCCATAGTGGTACGGACCGTACACACGCCTGTACGCTCACTATCACTATGGGTACGCATATGCGAGCACACCCATAGTGGTACGGACCGTACACGCGTGCGTACGCTCACTATCACTATGGGTGTTCTCGCGTATGCGTACCCATAGTGGTACGGACCGTTCACACGCCTGTACGCTCACTATCACTATGGGTACGCATACGCGAGCACACCCATAGTGGTACAGACCGTACACACGCCTGTACGCTCACTATCACTATGGGTACGCATACGCGAGCACACCCATAGTGGTACGGACAGTACACGCGTGCGTACGCTCACTATCACTATGGGTGTTCTCGCGTATGCGTACCCATAGTGGCACGGACCGTACACACGCCTGTACGCTCCCTATCACTATGGGTACGCATACGCGAGCACACCCATAGTGATTCGGACCGTACACACACCTGTATGCTCACTATCACTATGGGTGTTCTTGCGTATGAGTACCCATAGTGGTACGGACCGTACACACGCCTGTACGCTCACTATCACTATGGGTACGCATACGCGAGCACACCCATAGTGGTACAGACCGTACACACGCCTGTACGCTCACTATCACTATGGGTGTGCTCGCGTATGCGTACCCATAGTGATAGTGAGCGTACAGGCGTGTGTACGGTCCGTACCACTATGGGTACGCATACGCGAGAACTCCCATAGTGATAGTGAGCGTACGCACGCGTGTACGGTCCGTACCACTCTGGGTGTGCTCGCGTATGCGTACCCATAGTGATAGTGAGCGTACAGGCGTGTGTACGGTCCGTATCACTATGGGTACGCATACGCGAGAACAACCATAGTGGTACGGACCGTACACGCGTGCGTACGCTCACTATCACTATGGGTGTTCTTGCGTATGCGTACCCATAGTGGTACAGACCGTACACACGCCTGTATGCTCACTATCACTATGGGTACGCATACGCGAGCACACCCATAGTGGTACGGACCGTACACGCGTGCGTACGCTCACTATCACTATGGGTGTTCTCGCGTATGCGTACCCATAGTGGTACGGACCGTACACACGCCTGTAGGCTCACTATCACTATGGGTACGCATACGCGAGCACACCCATAGTGGTACGGACCGTACACACGCCTGTACGCTCACTATCACAATGGGTACGCATACGCAAGCACACCCATAGTGGTACGGACCGTACACGCGTGCGTACGCTCACTATCACTATGGGTGTTCTCGCGTATGTGTACCCATAGTGGTACGGACCGTACACACGCCTGTACGCTCACTATCACTATGGGTACGCATACGCGAGCACACGCATAGTGATACGGACCGTACACACGCCTGTACGCTCACTATCACTATGGGTGTTCTCGCGTATGCGTACCCATAGTGGTACGGACCGTACACACGCCTGTAGGCTCACTATCACTATGGGTACGCATACGCGAGCACACCCATAGTGGTACGGACCGTACACACGCCTGTACGCTCACTATCACAATGGGTACGCATACGCAAGCACACCCATAGTGGTACGGACCGTACACGCGTGCGTACGCTCACTATCACTATGGGTGTTCTCGCGTATGTGTACCCATAGTGGTACGGACCGTACACACGCCTGTACGCTCACTATCACTATGGGTACGCATACGCGAGCACACGCATAGTGATACGGACCGTACACACGCCTGTACGCTCACTATCACTATGGGTGTTCTCGCGTATGCGTACCCATAGTGGTACGGAACGTACACATGCCTGTACGCTCACTATCACTATGGGTACGCATACGCGAGCACACCCATAGTGATACAGACCGTACACACGCCTGTACGCTCACTATCACTATGGGTGTTCTCGCGTATGCGTACCCATAGTGGTACGGACCGTACACACGCCTGTACGCTCACTATCACTATGGGTACGCATACGCGAGCACACCCATAGTGGTATGGACCGTACACGCGTGCGTACGCTCACTATCACTATGGGTACGCATACGCGAGCACACCCATAGTGGTATGGACCGTACACGCATGCGTACGCTCACTATCACTATGGGTACACATACGGCAGCACTCCCATAGTGATAGGGAACATACACAGGCCCTCTGAGCGAATGTAAGGTGCCTTTCACACATCACAGTGGTGACAGGCAGCACACAGGAAGGAATAGGGCTGACATACTTGTCCATGGATGGACATCAAGGCATTGTCTGGGCAGTACTACATGTGTGGGGCACAGGTGTGAAAGGCTGTGATGTGGCACATTACTCCTGAGTCGAGAAGGCACCAGATGTATGATGAGATGTGTACAGATGTCATGTGTGACGGTGCAATGTGTGCCAGGCATGCCCTTTAACTCCTTTGACATGTGTGCATGTCGTACTGCACACTTGGGATGAGCGTCACTGGCATGGCACAGTCAACAACACACGCAAGTGTCCCCTGATGCCCGCTATAGGGGTTACCACACCAGACATGTCACTACCCACGGTGCACGATGTGTCTATGTCATGTATGTGTGGGGTGTTCCCATTAGCTTGATGTTGGTGCTCCTTCAAAAGCATCAGCTGTTGCAGCAACCAACATGTGTCTGTGTGTAGATGGACATGGCACACTGTTATGCACACCAGGCCACATGTGGTATCGGATGTGAGGTGCGTATGTATGCATGGGACACGGAGTAGCATCACAAGGACATGTCTGCATCCTCTCAATGAATGTGTGGTGAGTCATTACATGTACACCTTATTGGCAAGGTGTGTGGGCTGTCCTAGTGTCATGTCATGTGACCTGTGGCTCTAGTGTTCCGCTACCAGTCTCTGAAATCGACATCCTACTTCTGCTGATGTGTTGATATATGTCACTCCTGTGTTGCGTCTGGCTGTTCACTTACACTGGGACACAGCTAATCCCATGCCATGGCAAGTGGAGGTTCACAATCTCCGTGTGTAGCTGGGTCTTGGTAGGAGTGTCACCTGGCAGCCATACGTGTCCAGGGCATGTGGCACATACCTGACTCCGTATGTCGCATATGCGTATTGACAGATTAACATGTGCTCAGTACAAATAAATTGTTGTTGTAGTGCACTCACTCTTCCTTGTCACTTCCAAATTACTGCAGAGCGCCGCCTCTTCCCCGACCAATTCCGGACTTGGCTGACATGCGGGAGAATGACTGTATCCGGTGCTACCGCTTCCCCCAACCGTTGATTGAGGAGTTGACGGCGAGGCTGGCACCACACCTGCAACCGCTGCACAGGTATCCTACGGCACTGACACCCAAGCTGAAGGTAATGGCAGCCCTACATTTTCTTGCCACGGGTACCTTTCAATATACCATAGCTCATGTTGGTGGCATGTCCCAGAGCATGTTCAGCCGTGTGTTGCATGATTTCTTAGAGGCCATGTTGCTTCACCTGGATGAGTTCATCCATTTCCCAACTCCTGAAATGTTGACTGGGGTCAAGCGTGGATTCTATGCCCTTGGAGAGATGCCCCATGTCATTGGGTCCATAGATGGGACACATGTGGCTTTGGTACCACCACAGGCACAGGAGGTAGCATACAGGAATCGCAAGCACTACCACTCCATCAATGCCCTTGTGGTGTGTCTGTCCAACATGGTGATTTCACATGTCTGTGCTCGTTTTCCAGGATCAGCACACGATGCCTACATCATGAGGCGTAGCAGGGTGCCTGAAATGATGACGCAGCTGCGCAACGAACGAGCATGTGTTGTTGGTGGGTACACTCTGTCTGTCCTGTATTTTACGTAGACTTCCAGCACGACCGCTTCTCCTGTCCTACTTATGTCCATGTGGTTTCCATGTAGGGGACGCTGGCTATCCCAACATGCCATGGCTGATCACACCTCTCCGCAACCCCATCACGCCGGCCCAGCTCCGCTACAACACCGCCCATGGCCGGACAAGGCAAGTGATAGAGAGGACATTTGGCCTCCTGAAGAGCCGATTCAGATGCCTCCACAAGACCGGCGGCGCCCTCCCATATGCCCCGGCTAAGGTCTGCAAAATCTTCATGGTCTGCTGCATGCTGCACAACATGGCAGTTGAGAAAGCTGTGCCACTCATCCTGGATCAAGATGATCAGGACCATCCACCCGTGGAGGACGAAGGGCTTGGCAATGGGGCAAGTGATGTGGAGGATGTGGTTCCGCAAGAGGACATCCGGAGTCGGCTCATACGCGACTTCTTTGCTTAGTGGTGAGTACCAGTGTCTGTGTGTGCACGCATTGGTCCCCATGTGGCATGTGTTGCGATGTGTGTGTCCATCTGCATGTATGGCACGTGAGTCAGAGGTGTGTGTGGATGTGTCACTGGAGTGATGGTGCCAGTGATGAGTGTATTTCCCCAGTCATAATTGTGACCTAGCATGTTGTCATCCTTGCATGTGTCGAGTACATGCACATGCAAGTGGCTGTGCTTTTTGTGGCTGACTTCTTGTGTGTCTCTCATCCCCAGGTACTTGCGCATGCCGTCTGCTGGTTGCATTGTTGTGGCACTGCTATTCCTCATGGACACGTCATCGTGTGCTGACTCAGCGTTACACGCACGGACACGTTTGGAAGTCTCCTTAGGGTAAGGGATGCATCAGGGGTGTATTGGGTGTGGCAGTTGTTTACGATGTGTGCACACTGCCCCTGTCAATGTTTGGTTCCTCTGCAGACATGTCGCATCACCATGGGACACATTACATGCAGCTGGGTACACCTGAATAGATGGTCAGACTTGTTGACAGTCATCTGTGATGGGATTGTGGATTGTGATGATGGCATCAATGTGTGTTACACTGCCCTCGGACACATACGGTTTGCATTGGCTTGACATGGTGTGGAACTTCCACATCAGAGGATCAATGGTGTATGGCAGTCTCTCCGTGAGCAGCAGGGGGTGTTTAGCTGTTAGCCGACACTTGTGTGCCAGTTCCATGGATATCACGCATTTGTGCTGCAGAAGGGGGGTTCCAGTGTTGGACCCACATGTTACTCCACATGACCTGTTCATGTGTACTCCGAGTTGCCTCTGCATTCCCGAATGCATGAATAATAAAGGTGTCCCTATGCCTCCAAGGTGCCTCTTCTGAGTCAATGCTGGTGTGTTGCCACGGTGCATCCGGCATGTCTGGCATGGGTTTCCGTGATAGTGGCTATGTGTCTATGTGTAGAGTAGCAAGATGCTAGCTGTTTGTGTGGGATTACACTGTGTATTGTGCATGATGTCCATGACTGTGTGGGTATTGTGACATGTGCCATCCCCATGCATCCAACGTTGGCCAGGCCACCATTCTCTGCATCCACCTGACTCAAGCTTGCAGGACATGGTTCTGCCACCTGTCCACACATACCTGGGTGCCCCCCAGGACACTCCACATGATCCCTGACCTCTGCGCATGGCTGTCGCTGTACTCAATATGTCTGTCGGCACGGTTGTGCGGCCACCCCCTCAGCTGGTTGGGCCCATCACGGGTGTGTATGGTGCTCCATGTCTGTCTTGCCTAATACAATGTGACCCATGTGTGTCCTGTGCCAGACTCAGGCCCCAGGGTGTGGATGGTTGAAGTCAAATGAGAACTCAGGCATGGTTAGACTTTACAAGACACATGTGAGGTAATAATGCAAAATGTAGGCATCTTCTCTTCATGGTGTAACTTTTTATTTTGGTTGGGGTACGTGGGGGGGGGTATGACATGAGGGGCTTTCCGGGTGTGTGGAATCCAAAGTTCACTAGGGGAGTTGGTGTCCTTGCCATTGGAAATCCTCAGAGTCCATGCCACAGTCTTTGTCAACATTGGTCAGACAGTGACCAACAAGTCCATGTGGCAGAGAATGTCTTTTGCTGCTGTGTTGCTGTTGGTCCAGTGGGCCAGGTGCCAGGCCAGGTGTCCTGGGAGATGGTGCTGTTGCGCTGGCCCTCACGGTCTTTTCCATGGACAACCCGCCCTCCTGCGGGGACCCTCAGAAGCAGGCCGTGACGATGTTTGGGATGCTCCGCCGGATGTCTCCTCCTCCTCCTCATCCCTCCCTGTGGGTGGTGATGTTCTACGCCTGGTGGCACAGGGAGGGTTGCCCATGTTGTCGGCTATCTGACGGAGTGTACTGTGAATTCCTGTGAACACCGTCACGAGCTCAGCCTGTCTGTCCTCCATCCGCCCTTGGTGTCGCAGTAGACAGGCATGTTGCTCCGCATGTTGCTGGGCCTGCTGGGTCTTGATCTCCTCGAGGATGGACACAACCTGGGCCATGCCCGTGGTGTCCTGCCGGTATGTGTCCAGGATGTTTCTGACATGGGAATATACCGGTTCCGCAGCCAACCGGTCAGGCTCGTACCTCCGCCGTCATCCACTCCCACCACCCCTGCCCACTTGCACCTGGCCTGCCCTTGTGGGCACATCGGGTTTCCGGGACCCCTGAGGGGTGGCATTGGCGTTGTCGCCTGCCTCCTCCTGGGTACCCGGTACACCGTGTCCCTCCTGGCCAGCCTGGCTGCATTGTGGTGGTGGAGCAGGGATCCTGGGTGTCTCCTGGGATGTGGCAGGAGTGGGGGTGGTGGTTGGCCCAGTTGCACCTGATGCAGGTGCTGCAGGTGGTTGGACACCAGAGGGGCCAGGTTGGTCGGGGTCGGGTTCGTCCACAGAGTGGTGAGAGTCGTCGCTGCCGGTGGGTCCGTCATCCCGCCGAGCCGGGTCCTGTGAGTCTTCCCCCCCAGTGTTGGGGGGTGATCCACAACGTTGACCTGTGTGTGAGAGAGACAATGTTATTTTTGTTCCATGCAACATCCATGTTTCATTTGTTTCTAAGTTGGCACATTTCCTCTGGGAATTTGGATATGTCTTGCATTCCACTCACAGTGCACTTGTGCATGGGTATGTCCCTTGGCCACAGCTTTTGCGACTTTACCTATGTGTGGCACAGTCTTACTTGCTGCGTCAATTGTGACTGCAGTCAGCAGTGGAGTGAGCAGGTGTGGCGAGCCATGCATTGGCGCCTTCCGTGTTGCACTGTACGTGGGCACATGGAGTTGTTCCACACACTTAGATAATGCAGGTAGCTGGCGTTGTGCTCGTGCACAGGTTGAGACATGGCCCTGTGTTTTGCCATGGAGAAGAGGGGGGGTTCAGGCACTGGCCACCCTTGTCTACATGCACGCAGTCCACCTGCTGACGAGCAGACATTCCCACACCCCCCAAGGCTGAATTGGGCTCCCTGTGTGTACCTTTCTCACTCCCTCTCTGTCCCCCTCTCCCTCCCTCTGTGTGTCAGCCTCCTCCCTCTGTCCGTCTCCCTGTGTCTCCCTCCGTCTCTCTCCCCCTCTCCCTCCCTCTGTGTGTCACCCTCTGTCACCTCAGCCCAGCTTCCTAGGCTCACACTTTTAGCAGATCTTTGAATGGCTCTTGGCTTGTTGATGTGAGTTTGTTTCTGATCTCCAGGCACCCATTGGGTGTAGTGTCTGTGTCTGCGCTGCTGCTGTGGTGGTGTGTGCTGCCACTCTTTCACAGTGTTGGCTGTTCATTAGCTGCTGTCATGTGCAAAAACGTGCCTTCACCCCCATGTCTTAATGCAAGGCGTCCGCCATTTGCTGGCAAGTCTTTCCTGTGTGGGGACACACTGTTTGTCTGGCTGTGACCTAGGCCATATGGGCAGAGGGCATTGGTGTCTGCTTCTGAGTTGCACTATGTGATTTTTGGGGCCCACACTCCCGCCATCCGGCTTACCGTGTCTTGTGCTGGTGTTTTCTGTGGCCTGTGACTTGGCATTGTCCAGCTGGGTGCATGGGGCATGGTGGCGCTAGTGGCATGTGCGTGTTCATGGAGTGTGGTTGAGTCATGCGATAGCTTGGGGTGGTTGCGTGACTGATTGTGAGTTTGGTTGTGGATGACGTTCCCTCCATGTGAGGTGAGTTGTTTGTGTACTCACCCGGGTCTCGGAGTCCTTCTAATCCGTCCACTGCCACCACCGGCAGTATGGCCATCACCCTCTCCTCCCAGGGATGGTATTGTACGGGTCTGCGGGGCGGCCCTCTTCCTGTGATGTTGGTCTGGTTGTGGTCGTCGGTCATTTTGGCTCGGACCCTCCTCCGCAGATCGTACCACCTGGCTTGGCATTCATGCCTGCTCCTTCTGGTGGACGCAACAGCATTGACAGCATCGACAATCCTCTGCCACATGGCTGTTTTTTCGGAAATGCTGGTCTGTCTGACCAATGTTCCAAAGAGGTGTGGCTCGACTCTGAGGATTTTGTCGACAAGGACCTCCAACTCTTGGCTAGTGAACTTTGGATTCTTGTTAGTGGGCATGGTGAGGGGTGTGGGTGTGGATGGTTGTGGGGGGTGTGGGTGTGGATGGTTGTGGGTGTGTGGGTGTGGTTGTGCAGGTGTGTGTGAATGTGATGAGGGGGTGTTTGTGAAGGTGTGTGTGTGAAGGTGTGCAAGTGTAAGGTGTAGTAAAGGTTCAAGTATGGTGCTGTAGGTTGTGTGTGGGGTCTGGCAGCAGTGAGTCTGTTGCAAAGGCTCATGGTTTGTGTGTGTGGGCCCTTTTTATTGGTCCATTGGTGGGTGTAGCTGTGTTTGAACTTTGGGTGGGTGTGTTATAAGGAGTGGTTGTGTTTTGGGCCTCTGTTTGGGATTTTGGCAGTTGCAGGTCAGTGAATGTGTTGTATTTGTGCTTGTTGGACATATTTTGTGGCTTTGTGCCATTCGAATAGTGTATTCTTGTGTTGTTGTGCTTTGTCCTGGTTGTGTACGTGCGTTTTTAGCGTGTGTACGGTGTGTACTTCGCCAATTTTGTTGTACAGTGCTGTCCTTGTGTCTGGCTTGGTACGACTCGTACATGCGCGATGTTGGGTGAAGGTGCTGGTGTTGGGGCCTGGGTTGCGCTCCGTACTTAGAATGTTGGGGTGGGGGTACGCTCCATACATACGCGGGTGAGGGTACGGGTCGTACATCCACGGTTGGGGTGGGGGTACGGTCCGTACATCCACGGTTGGGGTGGGGGTACGCTCCATACATACGTGGGTGAGGGTTCGGGTCGTACATCCAAGGTTGGGGTGGGGGTACGCTCCATACATACGCGGGTGAGGGTACGGGCCATACATACACGGTTGGGGTGGGGGTACGCTCCATACATACGCGGGTGAGGGTTTGGGTCGTACATACACGGTTGGGGTGGGGGTACGCTCCATACATACGCGGGTGAGGGTTCGGGTCATACATCCACGGTTGGGGTGGGGGTACGGTCCGTACATACACGGTTGGGGTGGGGGTACGGTCCGTACATACACGGTTGGGGTGGGGGTACGCTCCATACATACGTGGGTCAGGGTACGGGCCGTACATACACGGTTGGGGTGGGGGTACGCTCCATACATACGCGGGTGAGGGTTCGGGTCGTACATACACGGTTGGGGTGGGGGTACGCTCCATACATACGCGGGTGAGGGTTTGGGTCGTACATCCACGGTTGGGGTGGGGGTACGGTCCGTACATACACGGTTGGGGTGGGGGTACGCTCCATACATATGCGGGTGAGGGTACGGGCCGTACATACACGGTTGGGGTGGGGGTACGCTCCATACATACGCGGGTGAGGGTACGGGTCGTACATACACGGTTGGGGTGGGGGTACGCTCCATACATACGCGGGTGAGGGTACGGGTCATACATCCACGGTTGGGGTGGGGGTACGGTCTGTACATCCACGGTTGGGGTGGGGGTACGCTCCATACATACGCGGGTGAGGGTTCGGGTCGTACATACACGGTTGGGATGGGGGTACGCTCCATACATATGCGGGTGAGGGTATGGGTCGTACATCCACGGTTGGGGTGGGGGTACGGTCCGTACATACACGGTTGGGGTGGGGGTACGCTCCATACATACGCGGGTGAGGGTACGGGCCATACATCCACGGTTGGGGTGGGGGTACGCTCCATACATACGCGGGTGAGGGTCGTACATTCACGGTTGGGGTGGGGGTACGCTCCATACATACGCGGGTGAGGGTTCGGGTCATACATCCACGGTTGGGGTGGGGGTACGCTCCATACATACGCGGGTGAGGGTTCGGGTCGTACATACACGGTTGGGGTGGGGGTACGCTCCATACATATGCGGGTAAGGGTTCGGGTCGTACATCCATGGTTGGGGTGGGGGTACGGTCTGTACATACACTGTTGGGGTGGGGGTACGCTCCATACATACACGGGTGGGGGTATGGGCCGTACGTACACGGGTGTATATACACGGGTGGGTGTACATGCACGGCTGGGGGTTCGGCGCGTACATACGGGGCTGGGGGGGTGGTTCGGCGCGTACATACGGGGGCTGGGGGGGGTGTTCGGTGCGTACATACGGGGGCTGGGGGGGTGGTTCGGCGCGTACATACGGGGGCTGGGGGGGTTGTTCGGCACGTATGTGGGCACATGTCTCCATGGTTGCTATGGGAGTTCGGTGCGGACGGTGTATTTTCCATCCGGTTGTAACATCGGACGCACGGGATGGATCGTACTAGCGCGGTCGGACTTCACTTTTCACATTTGTACGGTAAATCGTCCGAGGATGTGTCGGACACATTTTCCGACCCGAGGACGTGTGGGGAATAATTCCCAATGCGATTTGTATGGTCTTTTTCCCATGCGAATCGTACTTGGCAGTTTGTACGGCACTTGTACAATTCGTACGGTAAAAAGACCGGATACGAGTCGTACGGGGAATTTTTTTACCGGATCGTAATCGGCACCTTGGAACATTGTCCGACTCCTCTACAGGGGAGTTCTAAAACTCTAAGGAGTAAGTTCACATACTTTTCAGATTACAATACGTCCAATCCAGAGTCCTATTTCTATAAATTAAAAGTGCCTTCACAAACTAAATTCATATTGACACATACTAAATTGATTTTTTTCTAATTCCTTTTGGGCCAATTTGGCCCTACAAGGTTACGAACACTGTTAAGACACCATAGACTTAAAACCTATTTGGGGTACAAAAGATTGGCAAGTCCCAAGTCCTGAAGCTCTGCATCGTGGATGTTTGATTCTGACTCAAATTTAATTTTTAAATGACACTGTGCAGCAGACTGCTTGTTTTGGCTACAGCCAAAAATGTGAATGCTCCTTCTATTCCTTTGTTGGCTGAGTATGATATGTGGCGTAAACACACCAATCATACCCCTTGGGTTGGTTGTTGTGGCCAACAAGTTCCAATGCACATCAACAAACTTTTCTTTTCATGCAAAATAGACCAGATCCACGTTTCCCTCATTCTCATTCAGTCACCAAGTATTCAGTGGGCAAATTGTGTCAACAATGGTTGGGACGCTCTACACTGTCTTTGGTAAAACAGCACCTGTCCCTTTTGTCGGGTGACATCGATTTGGCTGATTTTATCTTAGGTCACAAATCACCTAGAGCTAAACGATTTATTTATGAAGCATATAATGAATTGTGGAAACTATCACAAATGGAGGCTGCAATGTGCCTACACCAAATTGACAAAGCTAATTTTGAAAAAGCACTTGCAGTAGTTGATAACAGCATTAATACATTGTCTTCCTGTATTTACACATTGGATAATATTGTTTCCTCAGTTATTGATATTGTATAGAATGAGGTATCTGTGTTATATCATGGTCAAATTCAATTGCGCTCTGTAATGCAATTTGCTTGGACGTTACAAACTCTCAAAATGGGAAAAGTTCCATGGGATTATTTGAATGCTTCTGCACTCATTTTACCCTTTAATTTTACTGATAAACAGAAATGTATGTTCATGAAAGACACTACTTACATTTTGTTACATATTGAACAGTTAGAACAGTTGCCCTTTTCTGTAGCAGAGACAGATTCAGCTGTGTGGTTAATACATGGGGTGATTTTGCTGCACTTCTCACAGTTTCAATTTACATCTTGCATGAAACACATCCAGGTTGGACGTTTTGAACCCTTGGGAAGTGCTTTTATACATGAATTGTGGTCATTACCATTTACCTACAGATGTCAGTGCGCTGATAAGGAAGTTTTCCTAACATGGGAGGATTACGATTCCACAGTAGGACATTCCCTAGTTTGCAAACACGTTAAATTGCACAGCACCTGTAACGTGTCGACACCTAATCTGGCTTGTTCTTTTTTAAGGAATGCCGGTTCCAGCTTTAGTTCCCACGACTGCTGTGGTTTGCGGGCTGGCATTCCGTATGTAGTAATGGTTTACCAATGTATTACTTGTTGCAGCAATGTCCTCTTTCCACCCCTGCATGGGATTGTAGATACTTCGCTTTGGCCTTCCATTCTGACTCTAAAGATAGATTTCAATAATCTAAGAAGACTCAAAGCGCTATTGTTTCAGCAAGAAGTGGCTCTCACATCAGCACGAGAGACCTTCGAATTGCAGGTGGCGAGAACCGCAAGCGAGATTTCCTCACTGCTGAACACAAATCTCCCACTCCATTTTGAAGAATTAATGCACCAGATTTTTAATGCGTCCAATACTGAAGGCCTTGCTCATTTTTTAAACTTGTTAGGTCCGGCCTTGTGTCCTCTTTTCAAACAATTTTTGCAGTAATACCAGCCTTTATTCATTCCATTTTTTCCAGTGTGTTAGAGGATTTCCATTGATCCTCTTGCTGGCGTGTGGCGTGCTCGTACTTCTACTCCTGCTTCGCAGTGGCTGCCCATCATGTGGTACTGCACAGACCCAGCCAGTTGCGACTGTACCATGACCGAATGCAACAACTGTTTGGATGTTTGCATTTGGCGATGCTTGGTGTAAGTTATGGACTTACTTTTTGCTTCGCCTATTTCACTTGCGTGCAACTTTTGTTCTATTGCCGATGGTGCCCTTTCTATTGGGCCTTGGATATATGCCACTCCAATGCGTCCGGCGCTGACCTGGATTATGATCTGTTGATGGGTCCTTTACTGACCCATGATCAGGCCTGTTCTGGGGACGGCAATTTGATGCGTGCAGCTGCACTTGGAGTGTTGGCAGAATGGAATACCTGTGAGGCTGTACAGCGCCTCTTGCAACGGAGTTTCATTGAAGTATAATGCAAGTAGCTCGGGGATGCTCCTGGAAGCATCAGATTAAGAGGAGCACGTGTGTTCCTCGATCTGTTCAACTGGATGGCGTCCCTCTTTGCTATGAATGACAGGGATGACCTTTTGGAACTAATTGCATTCCTCGGTTCACGTATTCTGATGAATTTTCCTGACTCCCAATTTGGCTCTTAAACAAGCATTTTTTTTTTACTCTACTTACCGGTGAACTCTGTCTTTCTAGGTCCTACCGTCTTACCAAGGGGAGGGTGTCACGTGGCCGATAGGGACATTGTCGACATCGCTAAGTTAGCATGAGCCCGGCAGCCATGATGCTGCTTTTGCACACGTTACTACATGGCTTTATTTTTGCAAGACTCTGTTTCTGCCTTTTACATGAGAACCGTTTGCTTGGTTCGTTCTCTGCCTGTTCCTGGAGTTTAGTCTAAACACTGTGAGCAAGGTCGATAAACAATGCCCCATGTTATTCTGTTCTGGTCAGTACCTAGCACCTAGACAAAACATGCTAACACAGCTGCTGCTGGAAACTCGTGCTTTGATATTATGGGGATGCATGTTTGGGTGTCACACACTTGGAGAGTTAGCCTACCAGGGAGAAGAGCAATGTAGATGTAGATATACCATCTAGGCACTAAGGTATGGGATCTGCTGACAAAACACAGAGATCTTCTATTATATAATAGAGGGTGGTTAGGCCTTATAGTCCTTTCTCCACCGTATTTATATAATGACATCTCTCTTTATGATATATGGCCTAACGTCAATGCTAACTGTATTAGTTTTATGCATTTTCCTGCTGGTTGTGGCTCGTATACTGAAAATAAACATTTTAAACTATATTCGTGTTTCAGTCATTTCTTATTGTGGATAAGTACGAGAGTGTGAGCAAAAAGATGTGTGCTTTCCTTTGAGATATGGGAGTGTTGTTTTCGGGGGTATCTAATCATTTGCTTCTTCATGAATGTGTAGGAGAGCGAATGAGACACTATAGCTTGTCAGTCCTGGGCTCCTGGGCCCTAAGGTGGTGGGAAGGCTTAGCCCCTATACACCGAGGTCCCTTATTCCTGCGCACAGTTCTGTGTATGTGCAGAATCCCTGCAACAGTTTAACCAAAGGCATCAATTGGGGTGAACGACCAAAATATAGAATCCAAAATATAGACATGACAGAATATCGACTCTAAAATATAGATTGGACAGAATAGTGAATTATCAAAATATAGATAGGACTGAATATCGAAATTGGGGTATGAAATATCGATTTCCATAATATAGAACTTAAACATATACATTTCCATAATATCGAATTTAAAAATATAGATTTCCATAATATCGAAAAAAATTTAATGTTATGTATGGTAGTATATGTGTTAAAATTATGTATTATTTTTGTAATGTATGTTTAATTTTTTTAAACTAATGAATGTTATGTAATTTAATTTTTGCGTAATTCAATTCCGTAGCGGGTTGTGGGTTTATAGGGGAATAGGGTGGGAAGTAATTTAATTATGGTAAATTAAATATTAATTGTATTTATATGTTTTGATAATTAATTGATTGATAATGAATTAATAATTGGTAATTAATTTGTATTAATTGTTAATTAATTTATATTGATTGATTAATTGATAATTATGTTAATTGTATTTTTTATTATTAGGAGCGGGTTGTGGGTTTATAGGGGAATTGGGTGGGAAGTAATTTAATTGTAATAAAGTAAATATTAATTTTTTTATTTGTGAGTATTGATAATTAATCGATAATTAATTATTAATTGGTAAATAATTTGTATTTAATGGTAATTAATTTGTATGAAATGGTAATTAATTTTTATTAATTGCTAATTCATTGTTATTAATTGATTAATTGATAATAATGTCAATTGTAATTTTTTATTATTGGGAGTGGGTTGTGGGTTTATAGGGGAATTGGGTGGGAAGTAAATTAATTGTAATAAAGCAAATATTAATTTTTATTTATATGTATTGATAATTAATTGATAATTAATGATTAATTGGTAATTAATTTTTATTAATTACTAATTAATTTTTTTCAATGGTAGTTAATTTTTATTAATTGGTAATTATTTTTAATTAACTTTTTATTGGTATTGATAATTAATGTAATCTTATTTTAATATTAAATCATTACTTTCCCTAGGAGTGGGAATACTATTTTTTACCCTCCTGCTATCCAACTCTTTCCCTACTGTTGCACTCACTGGAGTGGGAATAGTATTTTTTACCCTCCCGCTATCCAACTCTTTCCCTACTGTTGCACTCACTTGAGTGAGAATAGTCATTTTTACCTTCCCTCTATCCAATGATTTCCCCACTGTTGCACTCTCTGGAGTGGGAATAGTAACTTTTACCCTCCCGCTATCCAACGCTTTCCCTACTGGTGTACCCACTGTAGTGGGAATAGTAACTTTTACCCTCCCGCTATCCAACGCTTTCCCTACTGTTGCACTCACTGGAGTGGGAATAGTAATCTTTACCCTCCCGCTATCCAATGCTTTCCCTACTGTTGCACTCACTGGAGTGGGAAAAATAATTTTTACCCTCCCTCTATCCAATGCTTTCCCTACTGTTATACTCTTTGGGGTGGGAATAGTAATTTTTACCCCTACACTATCCATCGTTTTCCCTACTGTTGCACTCACTGGAGTGGGAATAGTAATTTTTACCCTTACGCTATCCAACTCTTTCCCTACTGTTGCACTCACTGGAGTGGGAATAGTAATTTTTACCTTCCGCTATCCAACGCTTTCCCTACTGTTGCACTATCTGGAGTGGGAATAGTAATTTTTATCCTCCCGCTATCCAATGCTTTCCCTACTGTTGCACTCTTTGGAGTGGGAATAGTAATTTTTACCCTCCCGCTATCCAACGCTTTCCCTACTGTTGCACTCATTGGAGTGGGAATAGTAATTTTTCCCTTTCCGCTATCCAATGCTTTCCCTACTGTTGCACTCTCTGGAGTGGGAATAGTAATTTTTACCCCTACGCTATCCAATGCTTTCCCTACTGTTGGAGTCACTGGAGTGGGAATAGTAATTTTTCCCTTCCCGCTATCCAACGCTTTCCCTACTGTTGCACTCTTTGGAGTGGGAATAGTAATTTTTACTCTCCCGCTATCCAACGCTTTCCCTACTGTTGCACTCTTTGGAGTGGGAATAGTAATTTTTACCCCTACGCTATCCAACTTTTTCCCTACTGTTGCACTCACTGGAGTGGGAATAGTAATTTTTACCCCTACGCTATCCAACGCTTTCCCTACTGTTGCACTCACTGGAGTGGAAATAGTAATTTTTCCCTTCCCGCTATCCAACTCTTTCCCTACTGTTGCAGTCTCTGGAGTGGGAATAGTAATTTTTACCTTCCCGCTATCCAACGCTTTCCTTACTGTAGCACTCTTTGGAGTGGGAATAGTAATTTGTATGCTCTCACTATCCAACAAAATCTCTACTTTTTTTACATTACTTTTATTATTTTTACATTTTAAGATTTTTTATATTATATTAGGTATGTTTTATTTAATTTCTTTTAATATTTAATTACTTTTATATTATTTTTAATACCTTTAAAAAATTTGATATTTTAGCTATCTATATTTTAACATTCTATATTTTGGAATCGATATTTTAGTACTTACCTGTTTGTAGATACGGAGTCTATATTCTGTCCTTCTATATTTTGGAGTCGATATTTTGGGCATTCAATATCATGTCCCTCGATATTTAGTCACTGAACCATCAATTGGTGCAACTTTAATTCTCTCTATGCAAACCATTTAGGTGCCGATTCCGATCCTGTAAAACCCGGGTACGAACCGTCGTACGGAGTGTTTTCTCCGTCCGACTCGTACCCGGGAAAACCACCTTACAAACCCGCAAGTACGATTCGTACAGAAATACCATTTCCGTACGATTCGTACAAAACACCGACCGACTAAAATATACCCACCATTCCGAGTCAGGCAGCGTTTTACGAACCAGCAAGTACGATTCGTGCCTACGTCACTCCGCACGTAGCATTTTTTACGGGAGCCAAAAACTGCCGGGAAATTGAGGACGACGCAAGGAAGGAGCACGTGTACGCGACGGACAGCCATGGACCCCATCCTATGTGTCATCCCGGCCCTCATAGCCTACGACCTGGTGCACAGGTACCGATGCAGACGCCGCAGAAGGTCAGAACAACACCCAGGGGCAAAGGTGGGGGGCAGGGGCAGGAAACATAACCCCCACCCAAGGCAAAATGTATGCATGCCCTGTACATACCGTACCTCCAGGGACTGGTCACTCGGGGGGGCGTGTCCACCAAGGCCTGCGTCCCGCCACAACAGAAGTGGATGTGGACGCGTCCCATCACCACAACAATTGTGGTACGCACCATACCCATGCCTTAAGAGCGTGGGTACGGGTCGTACCACACCTACCCCTACGTCACCCCAACATTGGGGGTACGGCCCGTACCCAGGCCTGAACAGCGTGGGTACGGGTCGTACCACGCCTACCCCTATGTCACCCCAACAATGGTGGTATGGCCCGTACCCAGGCCTGAAGAGCGTGGGTACGGGTCGCACCACGCGTACCCCTACGTCACCCCAACAATGGTGGTAACACCCGTACCCAGGCCTGAAGAGCGTGGGTACGGGTCGCTCCATGCACACCCCTACGTCACCCTAACAATGGTGGTATGGCCCGTACCCAGGCCTGAAGAGCGTGGGTACGGGTCGCACCACGCGTACCCCTACGTCACACCAACAATGGTGGTACGGCCCGTACCCAGGTCTGAAGAGCGTCGGTACGGGTCGCACCAAGCGTACCCCTACGTCACCCCAACAATGGTGGTACGGCCCGTACCCAGGCCTGAAGAGCGTGGGTACGGGTCGCACCACGCGTACCCCTACGTCACCCCAACAATGGTGGTATGGCCCGTACCCAGGCCTGAAGAGCGTGGGTACGGGTCGCACCACGCGTACCCCTACGTCACACCAACAATGGTGGTACGGCCCGTATCCAGGCCTGAAGAGCGTGGGTACGGGTCGCACCAAGCGTACCCCTACGTCACCCCAACAATGGTGGTACGGCCCGTACCCAGGCCTGAAGAGCGTGGGTACGGGTCGCACCACGCGTACCCCTACGTCACCCCAACAATGGTGGTATGGCCCGTTCCCAGGCCTGAAGAGCGTGGGTACAGGTCGCGCCACACGTACCCCTACATCTCCCCAACAATGGTGGTATTGCCCGTACCCAGGCCTGAAGAGTGTGGGTATGGGTCGCACCACGCGTACCCCTATGTCACCCCAACAATGGTGGTACGGCCCGTACCCAGACCTGTAGAGCGTGGGTACGGGTCGCACCACGCGTACCCCTACGTCACACCAACAATGGTGGTACGGCCCGTACCCACGCTCTTCAGGCCTGGGTACGGGCCGTACCACCATTGTTGGGGTGACGTAGGGGTACGCGTGGTGCGACCCGTAGCCACGCTCTTCAGGCCTGGGTATGGGCCATACCACCATTGTTGGGGTGACGTAGGGGTAGGCGTGGTACGACCCGTACCCACGCTCTGTAGGCCTGGGTATGGGCCGTTCCCCTACGGCACCCCAACAATGGTGGTACGGCCCGTACCCAGGGCTTCAGAGCGTGTGGGCGGGTGGGTGGGTGTCGTGCTACGATCCACATCAGTGGACAGAGACATAGGGGTGTGTGCCTATCACTCCCAGCAGTGCCCAGACATATGAGGGGTGGGTGCAGAGGACTCCCAGCAGTGCCCAGACATATGAGGGGTGGGTGCAGAGGACCCCCAGCAGTGCCCAGACATATGAGGGGTGGGTGCCTATCACTCCCAGCAGTGCCCAGACATATGAGGGGTGGGTGCAGAGGAACCCCAGCAGGGCCCAGACATATGAGGGGTGGGTGCCTATCACTCCCAGCAGTGCCCAGACATATAAGGGGTGGGTGCAGAGGAACCCCAGCAGTGCCCAGACATATGAGGGGTGGGTGCCTATCACTCCCAGCAGTGCCCAGACATATGAGGGGTGGGTGCCTATCACTCCCAGCAGTGCCCAGACATATGAGGGGTGGGTGCAGAGGACTCCCAGCAGTGCCCAGACATATGAGGGGTGGGTGCCCATCACTCCCAGCAGTGCTCAGACATATGAGGGGTGGGTGCAGAGGACCCCAGCAGTGCCCAGACATATGAGGGGTGGGTGCCCATCACTCCCAGCAGTGCCCAGACATATAAGGGGTGGGTGCAGAGGAACCCCAGCAGTGCCCAGACATAGGAGGGTTGGGTGCAGAGGCCTCCCAGCAGTGGACAGATACATGGGGGTGTGTATATCATCCTCCCATTAGCAAAACTCCATGGGTGCATGAAGGCATCCACAATGTGCAACTATGTTGATAGTGCCATGACAACACATCACTGACAGCAGTGTCCCACTCCCATGAGGATGGATGTCTTCCCCCCACTGCATGACACACCACATGTGGGTGTGATGACAAATTACACATGCATACCCACCCCTGGCGGTGGCAGCACAATACACACACTGAGATCATGCAACAAGACTGTATCCTCATGTGAAACCCCACTAAACTAAGAGAGCCTAAGGGAACACACACTGTCACCCACATTCCAGGACTGATAGGAATGTACAGGTGCTGGGGCAGCCAACAAGTTGTTGCCTCCCATGGAAGGAAAAGGGTGGAGTACCCACAGATACAATGCCCACAATTGTCAGTCAGGTGCCCAAATACCCTGCAGAACAAGTAACACATGTGTGCTAGGCTGGGAGTACACACATGCATAGTGCGGAAAAGGGAACATGTCCACATTAAGCCATGGCAACTTACTCCATACACAAGTACAGTGACTACCAAGGATGGCACAGACGATGCAGGCGGAGACATTGCTGAGCAGGCATGGGCAAAGTTGAAGGGATCCCTCAAACAGCAAGGAACTGTAGACACAGGTCAGCACAACAATTGGGAAACACCCTGCAGGGAAGAAGTCAGGTGCCACAGAGGAAGGAACACTCCTTGGGACAATGTCACCATACAGTAAGAGCTTACATGACCAAAGATTATTTGCAGAGACCTTGTGATGGCACGCAGATACCAGGGTCCTCCCCATGAGCAGCACACTACAACATTTCCCAGACACCTAACACATTATCACCACCCCAACTCAGGGAGCAGCAGCACCAACAGCTATACCAGAAAAGCATTTGTGTGCAAATGAAAAACAAAATGCTTTATTCAGCATAAAAAAAAATTGGATTTGAAATGTACACTATATATAAGGCCCATAGGCCAGTCCATATGCGAATTCCGGGGGGGGGGGGGGGACACATTGGGACGCGTCTACCCTAGCTTGCCTGCACAGTTCACAGTTCCTTTCCATCCACAGGGGGGGGCATCATGTGGGGGGGAAGGACCAGGCACCGCAGGGACAGGAGGGGCAAGGGTAGGTGTTGTGGGTGCAGGGACGGACGACTCCACCACAGGGGGTGGGGCAGCGCCAAAGGTGGTGGTTAGGATGGCGCTGCACACGGTCGCAAGGTCTGCCAGCGTCTCCCCTGCACCTGAAGGAACCACAGGCCCCAAGGATGGGGGTCGGAGGGATGGGTTGCAGCGCTACTGGGGGAGGGTGTGGACAGGGGGGGGACTCAACTCCCCTGCCTGGGGACTTCCTCGACCGCTTGGGGGGTGGTGTCACACTGGGGCTGAGGGACAGACTGGCCATGAAGGACTCTTTGTCCGACTGTTGGGCAGGGGAGCCAAGGGGAGTGGTTTTGGAGGAAGTGGGTCGTGAGGACTGCGGACTCCCACTGTGGCTGCGTGGCTGCCGTTTGCCCCCCGACCCAGTGGGTGTGCCTACTTCCCCCTGTGTGTGCGTGACTGGAGGAGGGCGCTTGGCCTTCCCTGTTGGTGTGCTGCCTGTGTCTGGTGGGGTGCGTGCATGGGGATTTCTGGGTGTGCTTGGGACAGGCATGGGAGTGGGAAGTGTGGATGGGGCAGGGGTAGGGGGGGACGTAGCGCTGCAGGAGACCCACTGCTGCCGTCAGTGATGAGTCCATGGACCTCAACAGCATCCGTTGGTCAGACATCGCTGATGACATGCCCTCCATGTACGACACCATCTGTGTCAGCAGTCTGGTGTGGCCATGGAGGACATTAAGCAGCGATGTCTGACCAACCTGCAACTGCCGCAGGATGTCCACAGACTCGGCATTGACGGCAGCAGGGGAGACAGGGGCAGGGGGTGCGGTGCCTGGCACGAAGGAGACATGTAGTCGCCTAGCACGGACAGAAGGGACCCGAGCAAGTGGGAGGGCGGTGATGGGAATGGAGGGGGCGGCGAGAGATGTACTGCTGCTTTCAGCCTGTTGGAGCAGCCTCCGCCCCCTCTGGGAGCTCAGCCTCGGACCCGTCAGCATCATAGTCGGTGTTGGGACTGGACAGGTCCTCTGCCTGACTCCCCTCGCCCTCCGTGCCACTTGCTGCGCCAGACTCCCCAGCACTGGTGGCACCGGTGCTGGATCCCTCCTCCACGTCCATGCCGGTGTCTCCCTCGGTATCCCCCAACGATGCTGTGGGCAAGGTGAAGAGACAGGAAATAAACAGACACCTGTATACATATGACACATGAGTCCAAACTACATAGGTCACAGTGCATAGCATGAAAAGCATCATGAGTAACATCTACAATACTACGCACATATGTAGGCCATGCACTACACAGTTGGTTGAGCCACCATGCCACTTTGAAACAATGGAGAGCATGACACAACAGCAAAGAACTTGATATCGAATTATACAGAGAAGCTAGTGTCTGTGGACAGTCGAGCACAGCATCTGGACCACACACCGTTGGCAAAAATGGATGAGCAGGAACCATGTCTTTTAACTTTTGACACATGCTGCAAAGCACAAACATTAAACCCTGCACAACATGACTGGGTCAATACTTGTTGAGTGTCTGTTCCGACTATCATCACACACAGGCCAGACCTATCAAGGAGACATATGCTTTGGACATGTAGGCCTTGCCCGCACAAACCTTTTTGCGCGGGCCCGTACATACGCGGGTACGAGCCATATCTCTATGGCGTATGCCATACGGCAACACTACCCTAGTGCCGCACCCGCGTGTGTAGGGCCCGTAGCACTAGGGTAGTGTTGCCATAGGCGTATGCCATAGCACTACGGGCTGTACATATGCGGGTACGAGCCGTATCTCTATGGCGTACGCCTACGCCAACACTACCATGGGGATAGGACCAGTGTGTACACGTACGTGTGTACGGTCCTTGCAC